>NC_139155.1:50076093-51276093 GCF_964270905.1 Leucopleurus acutus
TGGGTTTAATTTGCATTTCCCTAATGACTGGTGATACTGAGCATCTTTTCATGTACCTGTTGGCCATATGTACATGTTGCACGTTTTCATGGTGTCTCTATACATGTATGCCTGTGGCTCTCGGATTATTGACAATAGCTTTTTTCCTAATGCCACTGGTATTAAAATTAAGTCTTTATTTTTGTTTTCTTTTTTCAGAACAAGCTTGCCCTCACCTATGTTTTCCAGAAATGACTTCAGCATCTGGAGCATCCTCAGAAAATGTATTGGAATGGTAAGTTAACTATCAGTTCTATGATATTAAGCTGATAGATGTTTCATGCATGTGCTTTAGAAGGGAATCCTAATGTTGGCATAAAAGTGATGCACAACGTTTATGAAAACTTTTGAGAATCAGAAATTAGGAAAAGTCTTATATTAGGTTTTCCTCACAGAACTTGAACCACTTTTTATGCCATTTAATATGACTTTAATGTGACTTTTCATTGTAAGAAAGTAGAAAAAGAAAATGCTCCACATTTGTATTTCCCTGTAGAGTCACCCAGAAAGGCTCAAAAAGAACAGAGTCCCCACAGTATAGAATATAATTTCACTTACGCTTCTGTGCACAGAGCTGGTTTTTGTACCTTGTAAGTGTGGTGTATGTTAGATATTTGGAATGTGTCCCAGCTTAGTTATCTGTGCAGGTGGATCTGATTTTGCGGGGGAGGGCGACGGGATGGCAAAATTTACTATTATATAAATCCTTAGACTCCCTTTAAAATAGTAGTCCACGTCACCACCCTGACGATAGTCAGGCTAGGATTCTGAGTAAAGTTCTCTTAATTCTTCTAGCATGACCTTTGACCAACTAGAAGGATGAAAATTTTAAAACATGTGAGTCCTGAACTGCTAAAGAGTCTGCCTGGAGATTATGTTTCTTAATTTTGCAATTTAATGTGCAGCCTGAGTACTCCAGGAACTTTCCTTGTACTGGGAAGTATAGTCACTTTCTAAACATTTTCATTCTGATGCTTGAAGTCCTTTTGGCTGCTGGTGTGCCCACGTTGGCATTTTTTAAATGCCCCTCTTCTCTACGTGGGGTAATGTCATCTGAGACCTCCTAAATGTAATTTCCAAGGAGCTAATTCCAGAAACATTTATTTTAAACAAATATTTTCTGCTCCTACTGCATGGAGAGAAGGATCCGTAGCTGGATAACGGGCTTTATCCCAGCCTTGCCGCCTCCTGTCTGTGAGACCCTAGGCCAGTTGCCTTGCTTCCCTGAGTAAAGTTAGGAGAGTAATTTGTACCTTATAGCTGTATTGAGACATAAATAAGATAATTTATATAAAATGTCCAGGACAGACCCTGGTTTAGCTTAATGCTCAACATTATTATCAACAGTTAATCACACTTGAGAATCAGAATACCTGGGCTCTGATTCCATTTTGATTATATTAAGTTTCATCAGGACAAACCAAATGTATCTAGACAAATGTATATATTCTTAAATAAAATAACTATACATATTAGTCTCTTAAGAACTGAAATTTTCAGGACAAAAAAATTATATCCTACAGGATTAATATTTTTCAAGCCCTTAGTAAACATATTTATCATTGAGATCCAGTATGTAAATATGTACATATGCATGTGTGTTTAAAATGAAAACCAGTTCCACAAAAGAATACTCATCCTTACAATAAATGATATTTTCTATTATATTAGACTAATGCTGATTCCAACTCATTAAATTTTGTAACCTGCTAGTGAATGAAACCCACAGTTACTGTAGAATTGGTACCACATTTGTCTAAGGCTGTTGGGTCAACAGAATGGGTATGAAAACTGCAGATGTGGTTTAGTCTTTTTGGCAATCGTGGAAAGTACAGCTTTGTGTATTTCTCTTGCTTGAGTCTGTCACCTACCATCTCCTGTCTCACTGGGTGTCGGATTTAGTGGTATTGTCATGAGTTTGTTCAGGCTAGTGACTGATAATCGTCTAGTTTATGTCTAAAGCAAGCATTCTGTCTAAATGGAAACTCTCCATTCTTTTAAAAGACGGGAGATAATGTCCTGTTGGCTTCTGCCTGTCATAGTTCGAAAGATGCTCTGTTTCTCTAGAAGGATGGTTTTACCTTTATTTTTAGGTGTGGAACTGTTTGTGCAAATAAGCAGGCTGAATCATAAACAAAATAAAGCAAATAAAAGCAGACCTGTTTGGGTTGAAAGGGCACCATGGAATGTTTTGAAACTTATATCTATAGAACTCTCTGAATAAATCACAGAGAAAGAGCTGCAGGGGAGGTAATATTTTGGGAAAGTATTTCCTGCTGAGGTTTTATAAGAGACTAACATTCTAGATGAATAATTATTAATATTTATTAATGTGATTGAAAGGCAGTTAACTGGCATTCGGAAGTTATTGTTCTTGGGGCGCCATGTCTCCCCTCTCATGGGCAGCGGAATCAGTCCAAGGGGGTGAGTGTTGAGCACAATAGAGATTTAAAGTGCGGTGTATCTTGAGAGAGAAATGCAAATAACATCACCAGAATAAAAATTTTTAAATAATTTTTGGTATCGACCCCTCTTATATCTGCCTCCTGCTACCCCCAGCCATGAGGAAAATAGGTAAAAAAATTAGAAGATATTAGTATCCATAGATTTTATTACAGCTAACTTCAAAGTGAAGGCATTTTTTAAACCCCCCCCCCATTGCATTTTCATGATTCTGTTACACTTAATAATCCAAATACTGGGCTTCCCTGGTGGCACAGTGGTTGAGAGTCCGCCTGCCGAAGCAGGGGACACGGGTTCGTGCCCCGGTCCGGGAAGATCCCACCTGCCGTGGAGCGGCTGGGCCCGTGAGCCATGGCCGCTGAGCCTGCGTGTCCGGAGCCTGTGCTCCGCAACAGGAGAGGCCACAACAGTGAGAGGCCCGCGTACCACAAAAAAAAAAAAAAATAATAATCCAAATACTTCACTCCAGGTCCTTTCAATGTGGGTAAATCTCAGTTACAGAAGCCATGGACATACCCTTCAGCTGGTTTTTCCCATAGTTTCACATTCCCAATTTCTTAATTTTGTAATAATAAGTCTTAAAAGTAGCAGAGGAAATCTGATATTGAACCGTAGCTTTTCATGATGTCTCTGTCGACTTGAGGAGCATATGAGATCAGAGTGGGGAGTGTGGGCATGCTGCTGGAAACCTCCCAGTTCTACGCTCAACTGGGGTCTGGTGCCAACTTTTTCAGAAATCAGTGCCCCTCATTTATGATGATACAGTTTTATGGCATAGTATCATTAATCCCTTAAGACATGGCTTTTAAGAACACATGATAGGTGCTTACCTGCCATGTATGGTCAAGGTATAACTTCATCTTTCTCAGGTAGGAAAGTCAGTGTCTTCAGGCGTTTGTCATCCTGGGCTCCGGTGCCCTGCAGCACATTCTGCAGCCGGGCTCACCTTGCTCCATCCTCCACTGCCACATACATACACGTTTGACTTTGCTTTTTTCTAAAACAAATATAGAGACTTAGATTTCCAAAACGAATGACACCCTTTTTTCTCCCAGTCTGTTTTGGACAGGATTATGTTACCAAATGTTGGGTTATACTACATGAAATGAATAATTTACATAAATGGAATAAATCCTAAATCTCTCTGTGATTGAAGCATTTACCAAACAGATTCCCATCTCAGAATTAATACTTGACGTTGGTTAGTAGTTTGAATTCTTTGTTCCTTACTTCCTTACTCCCATTGTCCTTTTGTTAAAGGACTCTAGCCTCATAATACCATTGTCTTCTGTTTCCCCTGTTTTCTTTCTCCTCTTCTCTCCCGTCCCTTTAGGATTTGTCAGCAGGACTCACCCAGAGGCTAGGTCATGGGTGTCCATACTTAGTGACTTGGAAACCAGGGCCAGCACCAGGGTGAGGCAAGCGAGGCATCCAGGCACAAAATTTGAGTAGGCGCCTGCACCTGAGACCACGTCTGCTGAATGTCTTGGAGTCATAGAATAGCGTTAGATTATTATAAGAGGGTGAAGAAGGTCTGTTATATTATAAATACCGAGTTATTAAAGTGAAAATGTTGTATCATTCAGAAAGGTATATTCAGTGCAACCGAATTCCATAGAGACTTGAATATAAGAGTTGAAAACTTTATAGTTCTAGTTTGCTCCTTTAACTCCTATTTCCATTCCATATTTACTACAGAATATTACCCTAAGCTAATTTTTTTCATCTTTGAAGGTTTTTTGATTACCTTATCGTACTTCACTATCACAAAAATACATATTTAAATTAAAATTTAAAAATTTATATTTTATGGCCATAAGACTTTAGTACTAAAAGTTTTAAGTTATTCTTACATTAGTGATCAAAATAACAAGCGTTACAAAATTTATGAAAGTATAACATAAAAGCTAAAATGTTATTCATAAAAAGGATTTTTTTCACTTTGGCTGAGATATCTGAGAATGAATATCACACATTGCTAGAATGAGACAGGATTTTCAGTAACAGTTCTTTTTTTTTTTTAATAGATTCAAGGATCAGGAAGCCTTGCTCATATTAATAGACAGATGGGAGTAGGAGTTCTGTGGTTTTTTTTAGTATCTAGCAATGTCATTCAGTTCTTTGACCTTTTCTTGACTATATGTCAAAAATCAGATGGTAATATATTATCCATCAAAAATAATTTTTTATGATCCATAAATTGACAACTCAATAGGACTTCCTTCAGTGTTATTGGAAACAACATTGGAAAACTCTAGGTTGCAGGAGGTCTTGTTACCTTCCCTTGGAGTCATGGGCATCTGGGTCTCTGGGAAATGGAGTGGAGAAGCTTTACCACGGCTCTCAACTTCGGTTTCTGTAACTGTGTCCTCTCACTCAGATACACCTTGCAATATTGAGAAGGGGTTGGGAAAACTGAAATATTTTCCCTGAAGCACACCTTGCCAGTATAATCTTTTTTCATGAAAGGCTTTTTATCTTACCATGCACTTTAAATGTTCTCCCCCAAAACCTCAGATTCATCGCATTCCCTTGATGCAGAATGTCTGCCACGTGACCTCAGAACCAGACGCATCCGGGTCAGCTCATGATGTTATTTTGGGGTTCATATAAACACGTTGGTATATGTCACTGTGACAACTGTCCCATTCTTGAATGCTAAATATAAGCCAGATACAGCTCTAGATAAGATTTGGAGCTTTGCCCAAACTGGTACATTAGAAATACTGACTTAAGAGACAGGAGGCAGAAGAAGCAAAGTAGTTAAACAAAATTTGTCATCTCTACCGCCTCACTCTATAATGATCTGAAATCAGAATATCCCAACAGGGGAGAAGTGACTGGAAGAGCTTCTGATGTCAGGTCTTTGCCTTAACGAAAACAGGGAAGTCGGGGAGCCATCCTGCAGAGCAACAGAGCCTTGATTTAAGAGGCTTCCTTGTACCGGTACTGTATTTCTAAACCTCCCTTCACTCGGTGCCCTGAAGGTTTTTACACATCAGAGCAAGAGTGCTATACTAGAATTCAGGATGGTGTAAGGGGTGTCTCCCCACACCCCAGGTAAAAGAAGGGCGATTTTAAAAGAAGACGTGGGAAAAGAGCAACAGTGTGACGTCCGACGCAGGTGTGTTCTTGGCCTGTCAGTTCTTAGGCAGGAGTGCGTGTGGAGGGTGAGCACCTGCAGATCAGTCCCCCTAAAGCATCCATCGCTGCTCACAGTCACCCTGCGTGACTACAGTGTGGAGACCACGGACCTGGTCCAAGCGTCCAGCCAGCGCCTTAGTCGTCCTGCCACATTCCCACCTAGCAGTTGTCCATCAAGAGGACTCACACGGCCTCCCAACTCTGAAAAGATTCAGCTACGAGACAGGAAGAAGAGGAAAGGAATATCTGTTTATCTTTTCCCTCAAAGCTTTTCTTGTCTTTTTCTCCCTGTTTTGACCACTGGTTGCACCCAGTTGCCCACAGTGTGGTTCATTCAGTTCACATGCAGACACCCCTTTCCTGGGCATAGTTCCTTTGTTTCTGGCTGTTGTGTTCTCTGGGGCTGGTCTGTGAGAGCCAAGGAACAGTGGTGTAACCAACAGCAAAAGGCGTCAGAGCAGCAGGCTTGTTCAGACTGCTCGACCAGAGTGGTCCCCGAGGGCTGACTTGCAAGGTCTCCGTGTGACTGCTTTGGGCATGATCAGTGTGTTCAGATGGCAAGAACCTCTCATGTGATGGTAAACTAATAGATGATAGACGTCTTGTGGAGAGGGAAGGGACTGAGTAGCCCAAGATGGGAAAGAGACCTATGGCCCTCCAAGGCCCTTACATGTAAGAAGGGTAAAGTTTTACATCTTTGGGGCTGTCGTGGAGGGAGGATCCAGTGCCAAGCTGGTGTCACAGAAGGCACATCCAAGGCACAGAGCCAAGGCTGCTGCCAGCGCCTGCCCGTCAGTGAAGAGCCCAGAAGCCCACTTAGTGCTTGGGTCGCACACCTGTGTGAGGACCCTGCCCACCGGCAGACTTAGCTTAAGACCTAAGCTGAGCTGCTCTCTGTAACCCAGGTCTTAAATATTTGCACAGTTGGGCGTTACGGTGCTCGGCGTTAGACACATAAGTTATCTTCCACTTCAGTTGGGATCAGACTTGGCCTTGTTGGTTTGTATAGTGCATAAGTGACAAAGCAGCCTTCTCTCTTCTTTTTCTTGTCCATTTGTCAGCTGATGAGCAACTGCAGTTAAGAGTTTCTTCAGTTTCATCATTAGTTGCTATTAATTTGTATGGCTACATTTAAACTTTGCTTTTAGCTGGGTCACAAGGTAGGATTGCCTGGCATAAATATTTAATTTTTCCAGCTGACTGAAGCTCTCAGTGATAAAAGTATTCCAGCTCATGTTTCTTCCTGAAACTTGACCTTCATAATATGCACTGTTGCTTTTCCTATTATTGGAATGTATGCAGTACTAATTAGTTGTATATAGTATCTGACAAATCCAATACCAAACTTCACTGTATTGTAAGTAAAAACAGGGTCTCTGAATTTCCAAGAGGGAATGAAATATAGTTTGTATCACTGAGTTTTTTCATTATGTATCCAGGGAACTGTAGATTTTAACAATTAAAATATCAATAATTGTACAGACTAATAAAGGCAAAAAATTGCAAGTCCACTGCTGTATTTTAAATAGCATGTTAGACTCTTCTGTGCAGTCAAGGTGGTTTTTATGGCCATCTGTGTTCCCTCAGGCCTTATTCTGTCCCTTCCACTCTGTGTCTATTACCTGGGCCACAAATGTGCCTTTTCATTTCCTTGAACGTTTACATTCTGAGTAACTAAAAGAAGCAGGAAGGTGTTTACATTATTCTGGATTATAAAATTGGATTTAAAGACCCTTTCAGAATTTGGGGAGCTTTTCAAATGATTAAAAAATAGTCCGCCCATTGAATGGGTGATAAAACCATGTCCTCTGTACCTTGGTTTCCAGAGTTGACAAACCACTCTTTCATTGACTTGCTGACTCACATGAAGTCTAGCCAGCCGGGGGTGAGCAGCCAGCGGCTAGTAGACAACGTGACTGTCCCATTCTTGCTCGCATATTTTCTCAGGGAGATTATGTGAGGGTATGGCGACGTATACAGTGTCGCTATAGAGATGAAAGATTAAGTCCCTAGGCCTGGATTCCCATCTGAGCCGCTGTAATGACAGAAGCGCCAAACGCCTTGTCCCCCCGCCCCCCCCAGCGTGTCTCTTATTCCCTCAGTGAGTGTATAATAGTCTAGTATTTTTTAGGGAAAAAAGCTCAGAATCAAACTTAGGTAAAGTTCTTCATTCCTTTAACGAATAAATCCTTTAAATCCCTTTAAAATAAATCTCACCCTGCTGTTGTGCGTGACAAAGCGAAATGTAGAAAACGAGAGCAGAGCCAGAAATGGCATCATTTACGTCACGTACTGTCACGGGCCAGGGCTCATGTCGCCACCCTGGTGAACCCCTGTCATCTTGGCGATTGGACGGGACAGTCAGCCAGCAGCGAGAGCCTCAGCAGCGGGGAGTACGCGATGGCTTCTGACTGGGGCTCCGGGGGGAACAGGTGTCCTTCCCTCACTTCTTCACCTTTTAAGGTTGGAACTCAAGCCACGCTGCCATCTGAGTGGCTTCTCTGCAGCTCGCTGCCCAGGTGACAGGATGAGGTATCCCTGCCTTCAAAGCCACCTTGCCTCTACACGGCCTTGGAGGACTTGGCAATCTTGAATGTACTATTAATAGTAATGATCATAGCTAACATTTATTGCTCACTTAACGTATGCCTGACACTGTTCTGAGTGATTTGTATGAACTAATTAATCCTGACAGGCCCTGTGAGGTACATAATTAAGCCCCCATTGGGCGGAGAGGTGAGGGACTCAGTGATGCAAGCATCAGGTGGCAAGGGGCGTGTGCTCTCAGAGCCCATTCTTTTATTTTTCAATTGTGGTAAAGCACAGAACACAGTATTTACCATTTTAACCATTTGTAAGCGTGCAGTTCAGTGGCATTTGTACGTTCACATTATGCTGCCGTTACCACCCATGTAACTCTTTTCATCTCGTGGAACTGACGTACTGCACCCCTTAAACAACAACTCCCCACCTCCCTACCCCCCAGCCCTGGCAGCCACCGTTGTGCCTTCTGTTCCGAAGGCATTCCTTTAACCACAACGCTCTACTGTCTCTGGAACCCAGGACTGGACTAACCTGGGTATGTTTTGTTGTTCTCTTTTTCCATCGTGCTTTTCTCTTGTCTGTTTTATGATGAGCATAACGTCAGCCTGTATGTCGTAAGGCGGTCCACCTTCTGTGGTGCAAGGTTGTCAGCTTCCCCATCCCTTCCTTTTGC
Organism: Leucopleurus acutus; assembly: GCF_964270905.1. Taxonomy (NCBI): domain Eukaryota; kingdom Metazoa; phylum Chordata; class Mammalia; order Artiodactyla; family Delphinidae; genus Leucopleurus; species Leucopleurus acutus. The sequence goes on from NC_139155.1 coordinate 50,084,957, forward strand.
CAGGCTGAAAGTGTTAGATTACCTGGACTACCAACTCCTAGAGTCAACCACTGTTAACTTTTTGGTGCTACTACCTTCTAATATTTGTCTATAAAACATGTATTTTACAAAATTAAAATATTTTTGAACATGTTGCTTTGTAACCTACTTTTTTACTCATTTTGCTTTGTGAACTATGTGCATCATTAAACAAGAGGGTTCTGACTTCAGGGAGTTTGTATTCCAGTGAAAGAGCCAGGAGAGTCTAGTGCACTGTGATAAATGCCCAAATAGGAGTAGACTCAGGGGGCAGTGGAAACATAGAGGAGCACATAGGGCAGGGGTGCCTGCAATGTGCTCTGCTCTCCCTGAGGTGATGAGGATGCAGGCGGAGTATAAGATATTATCCTTCACCTCAGGAATTGTATTACTGTGTAGTTAGCAAGATAAGCTGGTTAGTACCCCTGACATAGCAGCAGGCTGTATAATCTGTGATCAGATGCTACATTGTGCGATACAGATTCTGGTGCTCCAGGAGCTGGAAGAGGCGAGAAATCAATGAGTACTGGAATAGTCGAGGAGGAGAGACTTGAACTCTCCTGAAATCCTAGCGGGGAGGAGATACAAGAGTTAAGTGAAGAGAGTAGGGCATTCCAGGTCAGAATTGGCTATAATAAGACTTTTAATCCAGTGTCTAAAACAGTGCCTGGCACCTAGTAGGTGCTAAATAAAAATTTTTTTAAAAGCTATTTTGAAACAGTTTTATTTCTGTATGCATATTCTATACAGCCAAGTTGCTTTAGAGAGACAATCTTGGTGGATTTTTTTTTTGAGCTATAATTGACAAATATTTAAATTCTACATCAAGATGATTGGATATATGTATACATTGTGAAAGGATTCCCCCCATCAAGTTAATTAACACATCCAGCACCTCACATATGTATCCTTTCTTGGTGAGAACATTCAAGTTCTACTCGCTTAGCAAATTTCATTTATACAAAACAGTGTTACCGGTTGTAGTCATGTCACCATGTTATACAGTAGATCCTCAGACCTTATTCATCTTATAACTGAAAGTGTATACCCTGTTACCAACTTCTCCCTATTTTCCCCACCCTGAAGCCCCTGGCAACGACTTTCTACTGTGTTTTTATTGGTTCAACTTTTTTTTTTTTTAAGGTTCGCATATGTGTGATACCATACCATGCAGTGTTTGTCTGTCTGGTTTATTTCACTTAGCATAAGGCCCTCCAGGTTCATCCATGTTGTCACAAATGGCCTTCTTTTGTAAGGGTAATATCGTGTGTGTGTGTGTGTGTACATGTATTTGTGTGTGAGTGTATATATATACACACATAGATATATGCATGCACACACACACACCCACATTTTCTTGATCCATTCATCCATTGACGGACACTTAGATTGTTTCCACTGTATATTCTCGGCTCCTTTAGCAAAAATTAATTGACCATAAATGCATGGATTTATTTCTGGGCTCTCTATTTTATTCCATTCATTTGCCTGTCTATTTCTATGCCAATTCTGTACTGTTTTGATTACTATATCTTTGTAATACAGTTTGAAATCTGGGAGCATGATACCTCCTGCTTTGTTCTTCTTTCTCAAGATTGCATTGGCTATTCACGGTCTTTTGTGGTTCCATACAAATTTCAGGATTGTTTTTTTCTATATCTGTGAAAAATGCCATTGGAATTTTGATAAGGATTGCATTGAATCTTTAGATCACTTTGGGTAGTTTGGACATTTTAACAACTTTTGTAATCCATGAGTGCAGAATATCTGTCTATTTATTCGTGTTTTCTGCAGTTTCTTTCATTAATGTCTTACAGTTTTCAGTATATAGCTCTTTCACCTCCTTGGTTAATTTTGTTCCTAACTGTTTTATTCTTTTGGATGATATTGGAAATGGGATTGTTTTCTTAATTTTTCTTTCTGATAGTTTGTTGTTGGTGAATTGAAACACAACTGATGTTTGTATGTTGATTTTGTACCATGCACCTTTACTGAATTCATGTATTAGTTCTAATTGTGTTTTGGTGGAGTCTTTAGGGTTTTCTACATATAATATCATGGCATCTGCAAATAGAGATAATCTTACTTCTTCCTTCTTGCTTTGGACGCCTTTTATTTCTTTTTCTTGCATGATTACGCTGGCTAGAACTTCAGTACTGTGTTGAATAAATGTGGTGAGAGTGGGCATCCTTGTCTTATTTTTGATCTTATAGGAAGAGTGTTCAGCTTTTCACCACTGAGTATGATGTTAGCTGTGGGCTTGTCATATATGGCCTTTATTATGTTGAGGTATGCTTCCTCTATGCCCACTTTGTTGAGAGTTATTATCATGAAAGGATGTTGAATTTTGTCAGATACTTTTTCTGCATCTATTGAGATTATCCATTGTTTTATTAATGTCATATATCACATTTATTGATTGGCTTGTATTGAACCATCCTGCTTACCTGGAATAAAACCCACTTGATCATGGTATATGACCCTTTAAATGTATTGTTGAGTTCAGTTTGCTAATATTTTCTTGACTTTTGCATCTGTGTTCATCAGGGATATTGGCCTACAATTTTGTTTTCTTTGTCTGGTTTTGTCTTTGGTTTTGGTGTCAGGATAATGCTGACGTTGTAAAATGAGTTTGGAAGTGTTCCCTCCTCTTCTGTTTCTTTGAATAGTTTGAGAAGGATCCATATTCATGCTTCTTTAAATGTCTGGCAGAATTCACCAGTAAAGACATCTGGTCTTGGATTTTTGTTTGTTGGCAGGTGTTTGATTACTGCTTCAGTTTCCTTCCTAGGAATTGATCAGTTCAGATTTTCTATTTCTTCATGATTCAGTTTTGGTTGGTTGTATGTTTCTAGGAATTTATCCATTTCTTCTAGATTGTCCAATTTGTTAGCATATAATTGTTCACAGCATTGTCATGATCCTCTGTGCATCAGTATCTTCTCTGTCATTTATAATTTTACTTATTTGAGTCCTCTCTTTTTCTTGGTGAGTATAGTTAAAGATTTGTCTATTTTACCTTTTTTTTTTTTTTTTTGGTGGTACACGGGCCTCTCACTGTTGTGGCCTCTCCTGTTGTGGAGCACAAGCTCTGGACGCGCAGGCTCAGCGGCCATGGCTCACGGGCCTAGTTGCTCCGCGGCATGTGGGATCTTCCCGGACCGGGGCACGAACCTGTGTCCCCTGCATCGGCAGGCAGACTCTCAACCACTGTGCCACCAGGGAAGCCCTCTTTTTTTAAAAAAAAAAACAGCTCTTAGTTGCATTTATCTTTTTAGTCTCTGTTTCATTTCTTTCCACTCTGATCTTTGTTACCCTTCCTTTACTAATTTTGGACTTCTTCTAGTTCCTTGAGGTGTAAAGTTAGGCTGTTTGAGATCTTGTTTCTTAGTGTGTTTATTGCCATGAACTTCTTTCTTAGAGCTGTTTTTGCTGCATCCTGTAAGTTTTGTATGTTGTATTTCCATTTTCATTTGTCTCAAGATATTTTTTGATGTCTTCTTTGACCTATTGGTTGTTTAGTAGCATGTTTACTTTTCACGTATTTGTGAATTTCCCAGTTTTCTTTTTGTAATTTATTTCTAATTTTATACCATTGTGGTTAGAAAAGATGTTTGATATGATTTCACTATTTTTAAATTTATTGTCTTGTTTTGTGGCCTAATATATATAGTCTATCCTGGAGAGCGTTCCATATACACTTGAGAAGAATTGTGTATTCCTTTATTGCATGGAATGTTCTGTACCTGTGTCTTAGGTCTGTTGGTCTAACATGTTGTTTAAACCCATTGTTTCCTTACTAAGATTTTCTGTCTGGATGATCTATCCCTTGTTGAAAGTAGAGAATTGAAATCCCCTGCTTTTCTTGTATTGCTCTCTATTTCTCTTTTAAGATCTGTTAATATTTGCTTTTAGGTGTCCCTATTTGGGGTGCATAAATACTTATAATTGTTATATTGTCTTGATGAATTGACCCCTTTACATTATATAATGACCTTCTTTGTGTCTTATTACATTCTTTGGCTTAAAATCTGTTTTGTCTAATATAAGTATAACTACCCCTGCTTTCTTTTTGTTTCCATTTGCATGGAATGTCTTTTTCTCTCCTCTCACTTTCTATCTGTGTGTGTCCTTAGAGCTGCAGTGAATTTCTTGTAGTCAGCATAGCTGGGTCTTGGTGTTTTCTGTTTTTTGTTTAACCCATTCAGCCACTATGTGTCTTTTGGTTGGATAATTTAGTCCATTTGCATTCAAAGTAATTACTGATAGATGTGGTTTCACTATTGCTCTTCTGTTCATTGTTTTCTGTTTTGTAATTCCTTTGTTCCTTTCCTCTTCCTCTCTTCCTTTGTGAATTTGATGATTTTCTGTAGTTGGTATGCCTAAATTCCTTTATCTTTTGTGTATCTACTATAGGTTTTTTGCTTTGTAGTTACCATGAGGTTTATGTAAAACATCTTATAGTTATAACAGTCTGTTTTAAGCTGATTACAAATTAACTTCAAACACATACAAAAGCTCTACATTTGTACACTCCCTGCCATTTTATGTTTTTGGTGTCACAATTTACATCTTTTTACATTGTGTATCCATTAACAAATTATCATAGTTATAGTTACTTTTAATACTATGTCTTTTAATCTTCGTTCTAGAGTTATACATGAACTACCCAGCACCATTACAACATTTGACTCTTCTTGAATTAAATAGTTGTGTAAAGAAAATGACCATGATTGAATGAACAGATTGGAAGTAGTGCCCCTCCCTTTGATGTTAAAAGAAAATCTGACTTCCCAGAAGCATTGGTAGGAGTACAAATTGATAAAGGGTTGAAGGGTTGAAGGCATTCAGCTTGGTAGTAACTGTAAAAATTTTCAGTGAGCACACACCTTTGACCCAGAAATCCCACTTACAGAAATTTACTTTAAAACCATATTTGTTCATGTTCTAAAGGATAAGATTAAATAGTTTATGGTATATCTATAGATAGACTTTTTAAAAAAATTTAACAAATACATATAGCATTTACTAATGTGCCCAGAACTGGTCTAAGTGTTTTGCAAATATTAGTCTTATAACAATGCTTTGTAGTAGATTATGTTATATACACTTATACTAGTGCCATGTTATTGATAAGGAAACTGGCAGAGTTTAACTTGGCCAGAGTCACACATCTAGTAAATGAGAAAGCCTGCAGTGGAACTCAGTCTGATTCTGACATCTTACCACTGCGCAGTGCAGCGATTACAAAGAACTTGATGGACTTGGTGTTGTAATGTACGTGTATGTGAGACCTCCGAACACAGGAACAGCATAAAAAGGCAAGTGATGAGCCAATACATAGAGCAGATCCCATGCATTAAAAGAATCCGATAAGATATATGTATGTACATACACGTGTGTGTAAACACCCAGCATTGTATCCCAAACTGTTGGAGGTGCTTTGCCTCTGAGGGGAGGAGCATTTTCACGTCTTTACTTCCATGACTGAGAATTACATATTCTTCTATTAGTTTTTGTGTTGTTTTTTTTTTTAAGAGAAAACTCATGAAGACATTATTAAGTAGAAGAAAGAGAGTCTAAGATATCTCAATTAAGAAAAGCCTTGGCAGTCCCAGCTTTCTGGACTTGGCCCCAGCAGGGAATTTTTGCACTTACTGAGATCTCGGGGTGTATATAGTAAAGCCTTCTTTTCTTCATCTCCTTATACATTCCCGTTCTCCTTTGTCTTCCCAGTGAGGCAGCAATAAACCTGCCATTTCTTTTCATTACATTGAGCTGCTACACGTCTGTCTGCGTTCTGCAGTATTGTATGCTAATGAGTGAGCTTTTATTTTATGCATTCCGATAGTAGTTTTGTGAAGGTTACTTTATTTTTAATTGTGCATATCTGTAAGAATGTGGATGTTTAGAGGGGGAAAGTCAGAGCCAAGGCAGGCGGCATTCAAGCTCGATGGCACCTTGGGATTGTTCACGGGGTCATGACTTTAGTCAGCGGGCTTCATGAAAGATGGGATTCTCACGGGAAAGGTAAATAATAGTAGGTGGAAGGTTGGAAAGATCATCAGACTATTCCAGAGAAAACCAAGATAAGTTTGTTCCCTAGTGAATTTGTTAAAGATCTCATGGTGCGACTGTTTGCTGGCAGGATATGGTAAGCAGAGTTGAAAGGTTGCAATTCAGGTCAGAGGACCCCTACCCAATCATTAAATTATTTTTGGAAGTCTACTGTGATTGTGTCATTCTAGCAGATAGAATTTAAAACCTATCCTGTGAAATACACAATAGCCTTCTAGTACCCCAGTTCACAATGTGTAATGGATCAGTGTTCTCAGAAAACCTCAGTGTTGTCAGTCAGTAACAGTCTGGGGCTTCCCTGATGGCGCAGTGGTTGAGAGTCCGCCTGCCGATGCAGGGGACACGGGTTCGTGCCCTGGTCCGGGAAGATCCCACATGCCGCGGAGCGGCTGGGCCCGTGAGCAATGGCCGCTGAGCCTGCGCATCCGGAGCCTGTGCTCCGCAACGGGAGAGGCCATAACAGCGAGAGGCCCGCGTACCGCATTAAAAAAAAAAAAAAAAAAAAAAAACAGTCTGAAATTCCTTTGAAAAATTATCCACAAAAATGGTATATGTGGTTGCCCCTTAGCCCACTATGAAGATTTTTGGTCTTTGTGTCCTCATGACCTTTATATGCCATTTCCTAATTCTGATCTGAGGCAGACTTATTAATAGTCATCATCTCACTGCTCACCAGTAGATTGCAAGCTCCTCGAAGCCAAGGAGAATGTTTGGGTAGTCTGTATTTCCTTCAAGGCCTAGAACAATATACTCCACATGGTTAGATGCTCTGGGAAGATTATGAAATGGAACTGATACTAATTAAATGTGCTGTTTTCTGTGACTTCCTTTCCAGGAACGTGTTATGTAGAGACAGCAGCGTGTAAGTTTGCTGTGTATGTTGGGCGTCACGGTTTCCTTTTTTTTTGTTAAATAGGAACTCTCCAAGATCACCATGCCAGTTATATTTAACGAGCCTTTGAGCTTCCTCCAGCGACTCACTGAATATATGGAGCATACGTACCTCATCCACAAGGCCAGTTCATTTGCTGATCCTGTGGAAAGGATGCAGGTATGTGTCAAGCAAGCACTGGGAAAGGTCTAAGTCTTAGGAAGTCTTCTCTGCCACCTTCTCTCCTCCCCCTGCCCCAAACACATATGCACAGAATTCATGTTAAGTCCAGTGTGAGGCTAGCAAACGTTATCATTACATAGCATGTTTGGAGAGTCGTCTGTGTTCCTTCCCCGCCACCCTCTAGTCAGAGTGCCACCATAGTGGAAAGACCAACGAGAATTGCAAGAGAAGCAGAACGTGGTCCAAAACCAAACCTGGATGTTGGTGAGCTGTTTCTGAGTCTTTGTTTTAGAAGGTAGCATTGTGTTAGGGTAAAAATATTCAACCTTTCTTTCAGACTTTCTCAGTGTTTCCAAGAAGGAATAGATATATACATACACAGATAAATATGTGTATTTATGCTTATGTGTGTATATAAATATACACATACTACTATAGGTTAAAACAAAGGACAACAAGCAATTGCACTTTTTTGTTTTCCTCTGAAGAGAAGGCATTCATGTGATGTATATGGATTGACTAGACACAGGGAGAGTATAGTAGATACATTCTTTTCCTTCCAACAAAGCAATAGCATTCTAAATGGAGTCATTCTGTCTTTTCATTTATATAAATCAGCTTTTCCCAACCTCATTGGACTTGATACCAATTTGTTTAGTTTTTTCGCGCCATCCTAAAAGTGATGTACTTTTTAGAAATTTTAAAGGAATTAAGAGTAATTTAGGATTTGAGAGTTTTTTAAAAGTCCTTGAGAGAATTTGTAGCACAGTTGGGATGATCTTTAGGAAGTCTCAGAGTAATTTTCATTCTGAATATCCACATTTGCTTATTAGTTTGCTTATTAAGCCGTGTTAAAAATACAAAGTAATTAAACTCCTCAAAATCATTTTGTAAATTACTGTTTTCAGCAGAATTTCAGTTCCTGAAAGAATGAGGAGGCAGCAAGGCTATTTTTAACTTCTCCTAATGCTCTGTCCCACAGTGTGTAGCTGCATTTGCTGTATCTGCTGTTGCTTCTCAGTGGGAACGCACTGGAAAGCCTTTCAACCCACTTCTGGGAGAGACTTATGAATTAGTTCGGTAAGATCTTTCACACTATTCCAGGTGGATAGTTGAATCTCCATGATTTACATAGCTCTTCAAATGAAAATGTGTATTTTTTGAGCATTTACCAACATTTTGTATGACTGAAGAAAGTTAGCAATTTTGTTTGTGTCTGTGATATTTATTATTTTAGAAATTATGTCAAAAATATGAAAACATACATAAAATGAACCATTACAAGGATTTCAGTATTCCTGATCTCATAGGATTAGTTATCATCCTTTCTCCTTATGTAGACCATAAAGCATGATAGGGGTTTTTTGGGTTTTTTTCTTTAAAAAATTAATTAATTAATTAATTAATTTTTGGCTGCATTGAGTCCTCGTTGCTGAGCACAGGCTTTCTCTAGTTAGGACGAGGAGGGGCTACTCTTCCTTGTGGTGCACGGGCTTCTCATTGGGGTGGCTTGTCTTTGTTGCAGAGCACGGGCTCTAGGCACGCAGGCTTCAGTAGTTGTGGCTTGTGGGCTCTAGAGCGCAGGCTCAGTAGTTGTGGCGTACGGGCTTAGTTGCTCCATGGCATGTGGGATCTTCCCGGACCAGGGCATGAACCTGTGTCCCCTGCATCGGCAGGCGGACTCTCAACCACTGTGCCACCAGGGAAGCCCCGGCAGGTGGATTCTTAACCACTGCGCCACCAGGGAAGTCTCTGGGTTTTTTTAATAACCATATGAAATATATTAGCATAAACTTACACTGTTGGCATACAGGCAGTGAATGTATCTAGAGCTGCATTTCCTGCTGTAGCTTGCTTCGTTACACACAGTTAGGGAATTCATTTGGCTTTAGTTTTTCTCACTCTTTCTCTTCCCTCCACAAATTTTGATCTCATTTATTCCCTAGATGTTTGTAAAGGAGATACATTAGATTCTTCAATCTTAATATAAATGGAATGATAAGTTTTAAATTTACATGGCTAATATTGTCAATTCATGAAAATCACCCAAATTCATGTGGGTGTTCTTTATTTTAATGTGTTTAAGTAGCTAGGTTTATAATAACATTGATTTTAGTTGTTTGGGTTGCATATGTGCAATTGCTCATGTGTTGTCCTTCCATCAGGATTATAACAAAGGATTGTTTACTTCGTCAAATCTGTTTCCTTAATACTTTAACATTGCTTTTTCACGGGAATGACAGTAATGTATACATTCTGTGATAACAGTTTTATTATATAACACTACCGTTTTTTGTTTGTTTTTTAAATCTTAAGAGATGACCTTGGTTTCAGACTCATCTCTGAGCAGGTCAGCCATCACCCACCCATTAGTGCATTTCATGCTGAAGGATTAAACAATGATTTCATCTTTCATGGCTCAATCTATCCCAAACTGAAGTTCTGGGGGAAGAGCGTAGAAGCAGAACCCAAAGGAACCATCACGTTGGAGCTCCTTGAGTGAGTCAGAATCACGCCTTTAACTCTTTTCATGTGTACCTACTCATTAGTATATACACTTGCACACAGACTTGACCTTGTTGTTCAAAAGGTGGAGACAAAGAAACCGCTTTTCTGAAGTGTAAATTTTCTACCATCATGTAAAAGAATTTGAGAAACATGGCCATAGCCATTGTTAATCAGCCTAGGTATGTGTAAAAAGTTTAACTTGATGTTTGACTGTGTTGTTTGTTTGGATCTATTTTAAGATAAAACGGAGTTAATCACTGCATGACAGTTCTTATGAGACAAGCTTTCTATATGTCATGGTAATAATATTTTGGTTAACCATCTTTTAAAGTGAATTCACTTTGAGAAATATTGAAATAACAATCACATTGGTACATCTTAGACATTAGGTTAAGTTGAAAGTTCTCTTCTTTTGCAATAGAAAGAAGATTGCCATGAAATACCTTTCCATTTATTTGTGTCATCTTCAGTTTCTTTCATTACTGTCTTGTTGTTTTCAATATACAGGTCTTTCACCTCCTTGTTTAAATTTATTTCTAGGTATTTTATTCTTTTTGATGCAGTTGTAAATGGAATTAATTCTGTGCTCATGGATTGAAAAAATTAATACTGTTAAAATGTCCATACTATCCAAAGCGACGTACAGATTCAGTGCAAATCTCTATCAAAATTCCAATGACGTTTTTCACACAAATAGACAATCCTGCAATTTTTATGGAATCACAAAAGACCCCAAATAGCCAAAGCAGTCTTGAGAAAGAAGAACAAAGCTGGAGGCCTCATGCTCCCTGATTTCAAACTATATTACAAAGCTGTAGTAATTAAAATATATGGTATTGGCATAAACACAGACACATAGATCAATGGAACAGAATAGAGAGCCCAGAAATAAGTCTATGCAAATAGGGTCAGTTAATTTACGACAGAGGAGGCAAGAACATACAACAGAAGAAGGACAGTCTCTTCAATAAATGGTTTTGGGAAAATTGGACAGGCACATACAAAAGAATGAAACTGGACCCCTCTCTCATACCTTACACAAAAATTAACTCAGAATGGATTACAAACTTGAACATATGACTGAAAACTATAAAACTCCTAGAAGAAAACATAGGCGGTAGGCTCCTTAACATAGGTCTTGGCAGTGATTTTTTGACTCTGACACCAAAAAGAACAAAAGCAAATATAAACAAGTGGGACTACATCATACTAAAAAGCTTCTGCACAGTAAAGGAAACCATCAACAAAATGAAAAGGCAGCCTACTGAATAGGAGAAAATATTTGCAAATCATGTATCTGATAATGGGCTAACATCCAAAATATATGAAGAATGCATACCACTCAATAGCAAGAAAAAACAAATCCAATTAAAAAGTAGGCAGAAGATCTGAATAGACATTTTTCAAAGAAGACATACAGATAGTCAACAGGTAAATGAAAAGATGCTCTACATCATTAACCATCAAGGAAATGCAAATCAAACCACAATGAGGTATCACCTCCCACCTGTGAGAAAGGCTAGTATCAAAAAGACTAGAAATAAATGTTGGTGAGGATGTGGAGGAAAGGGAACCCTTGTGCACTGTTGGTGGATGTAAATTGGTGCAGCCGCTATGGAAAACAGTTTGGAGGTTCCTCAAAAAATTCAAAGGAGAGCTACTATGATCCAGCAATTCCACTTTTGAGTATTTATCCAAAGAAAACAAAAACACTAACTCAAAAAGATATCTGCACCCCCATGTCATTGCAGCATTATTATACATATTATACATATTCCATACAACAGCCAAGATACGGAAACAACTCAAGTGTCCATCGTTGGATGAATGGACAAAGAAATTGTGGCATACACACACACACACACACACACACACACACACACACACACACACACACACAAATATTACTCAGCCATAAAAAAGAATGAAATTTTGCCACTTGCAACAACATGGATGGACCTCAAGGACATTATGCTATAAGCGAAATAAGCCAGAGAAAGTCTAGTACTCTATGATCTCCTTGTGTGAGAGAGAAAGATAAGAGAAAGAAAAAACAATAAACAGACTCTAATCCCAAGGTGACTGAGATATTGAAATCTGTATCAAAGACTTTAAAGCAGCTCTTATAACTATGCTCCATGACATAAAGATGAACTCTTAAAATGAATAGAAAGACATTGGAGCAAAGAAATGAAAGTATTTCTGGAAATTTTAGTACTGAAAAAATACAGTAACAAAAATAATAACTGGATAGGCTCGATAGCAGAATGAACATAATAAAATATGTCCTCGATCCACATGCTGAAAACTATAAAACACTGATTCCAGTTATCAAAGACTATGAGTAATGGAGAGTCATACTGTGTCTCACCATACTTGGAATCCTTAATATAATTCAGATGTTAGTTTTCCCATAATTGATCTATAAGCAGTCTATATTAACACAATCTAAATTTAAAAGTCCCAGGATGATTTTTGATACATAAAGAGAAGTTGATCCTAAAATTTATATGGAAGGGTAAATGAAACACTACAGCCAAAACAGTTTTGAAAAGGAAGAACAGAATTGATGGACTCCCACTTCCTAATTTTAAGACTTAACAGTAAAGCTGTTGTAATCAAGACAATGTTGTATTGACAAAAGGATAGACACATACATCAAGGGAACAGAGAATAGAGTCCAAAAACTGACCCACAGAAACATGGTCAATTGATTTTTGACAAAGGTAAAAACCCAATTCAGTGAAGAAGGATAGTCCTCTCCACAAATGGTGTGGGAACAGTTGGAAGTACGTATGTTAAAAAAATGAACCTCAACTTACATCTCACAGCTTAAACAAAAATGAACTCAAAATAGACCATAGGCTAAAATCTAATATACAATTACAAGCTTTTGGAAGAAAACAGAAAACCTTTATGACCTTGGATTAGGCAATGACATCTTATGGATGTAATACCAAGGCACAGTCTAGAAAAGACAAAATGGATAAATTAGGTTTTATCAAAATGAAAAACTCTTGCTCAGTGACAAACACTCTTCAGAGAATGGAGAGGAGCCATAGATAGATAAACATTATTTGCAAATCATTTATCAACAAAGGACTTGTATCTAGAATGTGTAAAGAATTCTCAAAACAATAAGAAAACAAACAACCCAATAAGAAATTGGGCAAAAGATGTGAACAGGCACTTCACCAAAGAGATATATGGATGACAAATGAGCACACAAAAACATGCTCAACAGCATTAGTCATTAAAGAAATACATAATCATAGTGGGATACCACTACACACCTGTTAGAATGTCCAAAATCAAAATAATTTTTAGAACTGACAGTGCCAAGTGTTGGCAAGGATGCAGAGCAACCAGAAATCTCATATATTGCTGGGGGGAATCTAAAATGGCAGAGCCACTCTGGAGAACAGAGTTAACCCTATGTTAACCAGATAACATAGGGTTACAGAGTTAATCCTATGTTAACCAGATGACTCAGCAGTCCACTCCTAGGTGTTTACTCTGGAGAAATAAAGACTTAACATTTTCACAAAGACCTGTGCTCACATGTTTATAGTACTATTAGTTGTAATCACCAAGCAACCCAGCATGCTTCAGTAAGTAAATGGTTAAACTGTGATACATCCATACAGTAGAATACTACTCAGAAATAAGAGAGAGCAAATTATTGATAAGTAGAATTTAAAATGGATTATACAAATGAAGAAACTAATTTTGAAAGGTTACATGGTGTATTATCCCACCTATATGACATTCTGGAGAAGGCAAAACTATTGCAATGCAGAACAAATGAGTTGTTTAGGGACTATGGTTGGGGGAGGGTTTGACCATAGAGGGGCAGCATGAGCGAGTTTGTGGATGGTGTGATGGAATTGTTCTATATTGTGATTATCGTTGTAGTTACAAAGATCTACACATGCACTAAAACTCACAGAACTAGATACACCAAGAAAAGTGAATTTTACTGTTTGTAAATTAAAAATAAATTTAGACATAAATGTACGAAGATGTAAAACAAATGTTTTCAAAAGCAAAGGATGTGTAAAATTGGAGCTTATTCACATACACAAGTTTTTCCCTTTGGTGAACTAGAAAGTACTAAATAGACTGTTTTCTACTTCTAATTTAATTTTGTTTATTATGTTTTCACCAGACTTTTGAATGCTTAAGATGATTATGTACATAGTTTAATTTGGAGTTTGGTAGAAAGATAGAATTTTTTTCTTAAGCTTTGGTATCCTTTTAAGAAACAATAAGAGGAGTCAGATGATACCTATTTTACTGTGATTAACACCAGCCGCGTTTTTACGGTCTTAGAGTTTAGTCATCTCCAGCAGTCTGATGTGTTATCCTGAGTAATAGCATTTGAGGCAAATGCACTTTTTACACAGAGTAACACTTCTCACTTATTTTTCTGGGCTTTGGTTTTCTTTTTGCTCTCCAGACACAATGAAGCATATACGTGGACAAATCCTACCTGCTGTGTACATAACATCATTGTGGGGAAGCTCTGGATTGAGCAGTACGGCAACGTGGAGATCACAAACCACAAGTGAGATGCTTCGTCCTCCTCCCCTGTCCCTTCAGTTGTCATCAGAGGGTGCCAGTAGTCTTTTTAAAAACGTTCTAGTACAGCCTGATGATGATTTAAGAACCAGGCAGTATAGCTCTGGGGTAAATAAAGCCCATCTATTTAATGAACAGATTTTATGTTAAAGTTTCTGATGAGGGGAGACTGGTGAACTCAGAGCTTCTGCAGCCTTGGGGAATGTTCATTCCCGCCTCCTTCAGCTCATTTTGCTGATCCTGATTAGTTTGCATTGTTCACGTGGGGATGGGTGGCAGGAGAAACACGAAAGTTGAAAAGAGTTGGGTTCAAATCCTACTCTGTGACCTTAGGCCAGTGTCCTAGTTGGCTCGGGCTGTTGTAACAGAGCACCATGGGCCGAGTGGCTTCAACAGCAGACGTTTATTTCTCATGGTTCTGGAGGCTGGGAAGTCCCGGGTCAGGGTGCTGGCAGATTTAATGCTAGGTGAAGGCCCTCCTCCTGGTTTGAAGTTGGCCATTTTCTCAAATCGTTGTATGGCAGAGGGAAGGATCGTCTCCCCGTATCTCTTCTTAGAAGAACACTGATCCCATTCATGAGGGTTCCACCCTTATGACCTGATTACCCCTAAATACCCTCACGTGGGCGACTAGGGCTTCACTACATGAATTTGGTGGGCAAACATTCATTCCATAACAACAAGTCCCTTATTTTTTATGAACCTTGCTTTACATTTTCTCCGTGGTGGGTCCAGTACTGATTATGGGTTAATTATGATGCTCTCTGTGTGGAGCCCGGCATGCGTTAGGAAGTCAGTAAGCAGCAGCTGCTATGAGAAAGGTTTTCACAGTCACTGTTCTCTCCAGCGGCTTCTGTGTTGAATGGTAACCTGAGCTCACTATCTCCTTTACAGGACTGCGGACAAATGTGTGTTGAATTTTAAGCCATGCGGCCTTTTTGGTAAGGAGTTACACAAAGTTGAAGGCTACATTCAAGATAAAAGGTAAAGTTTCCATTTTAAATGCTGACTGGTATAGGTGTCGTTCACTAAATAAAGTGTTATTAAAATCTGCCATTATCTAGGAAACAAGCATTTCAGTAAATTGAAAAACTCTTTCTTCTGCAAGGAAATATTTATTTCTTTAAAGAATCTGATTTGTAAGCATCTTTATAGTAATATTCAGTTACAGCAAAACGCTGGTTTAATTGCTGGCTAAACATCGGTTTCTCTTGACAGCAAAAAGAAGCTCTGTGCCCTCTATGGGAAGTGGACAGAATGTTTGTACAGTGTTGACCCTGCCACATTTGATGCTTACAAAAAAAATGATAAGAAAAACACTGAAGAGAAGAAGAACAGCAAACAGGTGAACGTCCCGGAAGGTGGCATCGAAGGAATCACGGGACTCTTTAAATTTGTACTAATCCTTTTGGAGGTGGCCTGTTAGCAGGTCACAGTGTGACCTCTTATACTTGGTGCTAATGCATGTAATCTTTCTCCTTGAACCTTCTTAATGAACCAGTTATCCGCCTTGGTAGCGAATGTTTGACATAATCTCCCGTGGAGTACGGGTGTGCGCCATGCAGTTATACACGTGGCATAGAACTCAAAGTTGCTTTGGAAAGTTGGAGTTCATCTTAGACCAATGTCCTTGTCCTCCTTTCTGTTTATGTGCATTAGCAGTTGAGATCATTTGAATATTTGAAATTTCACCCAGAATGATCACACGTTTTCATGCTTGCAGCAGTTGTGTTGCCCTTTTGTATCCGAGATCCCTGAAGCTGAGAGCATCGCAGTTAAGGGATTCGTTCCTGGACGGCTGTCCTCGTCTTACTAAGCGTTCTCCTAACGGGACAGTTTAACATTAGACTCTCCCCGTGTGAGGCCACAGGTTTTCGTCACGGGGCCCCGGGAGGCTGGACCGCTCAGCAGACTGAGCTAAAGAGAGCTTGCACCTATTTGGACAGGAAGCGTCGGAGGACTGATGCCTTTCCAGTAACGGGCATCACGATTCAGAGCACGAGCTCTGCTTAGAATCCCGCTTCTCCCACTTCTGAGTGGTTCAGTCTGGGGCAGATTCCCACCCTCTCTCCGCCTCAGCACCTTCATTTATAAAATGGGTACAGCAGTAGCACCCACAGGTCAGATGAGTTGACGGAGGTCAGGGGTTCCTGGTGAGGACAGCTCAGGCCCCCCTCCCCCCCCGTCTGCTCTGAGCATCACACCGGCCACCGAAGCACCGTCTCAGAGCTTCCGGCTCCCCTCGCCCCGCCGTGTCGAGCTCTCTGGGGCCCTTCAGGTGACTCTTACACATGCAAGAGTTTAGGAAGCCCCTAACCTTCCTCAAAAACAGAAGGTGTATGTCTGAGTGGCTTTCTTTGTAAACCGGTTACCGGGGTCCCGGGGGCAGAGCAGCTGGTGCAGTTGACGGCAGTGGCATTTCCCTGGCTGGGCCCTTCTCCCCTCCCTCTGCCTCCATCTCTGGGCACAGTCCACTTTCCTCCTCCACCTGGGTCTCCGCTGCTTCTCCTTCCTTCCGGGGGTTGCACTGATGCTTCTCTGCAGTGACCCCAAGACTGACGGGGCTGGAGAAGGAGTGCTCCAGGATACCAGGCCCCAACCCGAACTCCTGGGTGGTGGCTCAGCCAGCACAAGGCAGCTTGGCGAAGACATGGCCTCGTCCTCCTTTTACAGAGGTGGGAGGTGGCAGAGGAGGGCCTTGGCGAAATTCCAGAAAATCGCCCTCATGTTCCGAAAATCCCTGGTCAATCTTTGTAGAAAAACGGCCTTGCCCCTTGGAGAGAGAAGTCAGCCTCTTGCTCACCCTGTGTCTACTCTTGCCTCCCGTGGGCATCGGCCACCATGGATTTCTGATGTTCCCGAGTATATTTAAGTGCCTTGGGGGAGCTTGTCACCAGTGTTGTCCCTTCCCTGCTGCTGTTTTTAAAGTTGCGTATCTCAGCCAGTAGTTCTAGATTTGGTAACTGTGACATTGGGAATATGACTTAGCCTTCCAAAGGCTTAAATTCTTTATATATAAAATTTTATGGGTGGGCTTCCCCGGTGGCACAGTGGTTAACAATCCGCCTGCCAATGCAGGGGACACGAACCCTGGTCTGGGAAGATCCCACATGCCGCAGAACAGCTAAGCCCGTGCACCACAACTACTGAGCCTGCGGTCTAGAGCCTGTGAGCCACAACTACTGAGCCCACGAGCCACAACTACTGAAGCCTGCGCATCTAGAGCCCGTACTCTGCAACAAGAGAAGCCACCACAATGAGAAGCCCGCGCACCGCAACAAAGAGTAGCCTCTGCTCGCCGCAACTAGAGAAAGCCCGCGTGCAGCAATGAAGACCCAACACAGCCAGAAATAAATAAATTAAAAATAAATATTTTTTAAAAAAAATTATTAAAAAAACGTTATGAGTTTATTACATAAGGACTAAATATACAGAGAGCTGCTAGCAGCTCTGCCAGGTTGGGTGTGGGGGGGGGCGTGCAACCAGAGGAAATGTTAGTTTCTTTTTTAGCCTTACATCTTTTTGATTGATTGATTGATTGATTGATTGACTATAAATTTATTTATTTATTTTTGGCTGTGTTGGGTCTTCGTTGCTGTGTGTGGGCTCTTCATTGTGGTGGCTTCTCTTGTTGTGTAGTATCAGCTTCAGTAGTTGTGGCACTCGGGCTCAGTAGTTGTCGCTCGCAGGCTTTAGAGCGCAGGCTCAGTAGTTGTGGTGCACGGGCTTAGTTGCTCCCCGGCATGTGGGATCTTCCCGGACCAGGGCTCAAACACGTGTCCCCTGCATTGGCAGGCGGATTCTTAACCACTGAGCCACCAGGGAAGCCCCTAGCCTCACATCGTTTTAAATCTTCTTTTTATAGAATGCTTTCAGGATCCCTTCTGGTTTGTGTTGTTGATAAATTTAGTTAAATGCTCCAAGAATTTAATCTTTTCTTGCTCTCATAATGTTCCAGTCAATACTTAAATGAGTTATTTTGGCTTTAAAAAAAAACTTGAAAAATATTACAACATGATAGTAAAGGCATGATGATGGTGATGGTAATGGCTTGAATGCACAGAACCCTAAATGAGACCACACGTAAGGCTCACAGAGGCTCGCAGCGCTTACTCACTAGGCCTGCATTTATTGGCTCCCTGGCCTGTGTTGAAAGGTGAGGCTGTGAGAACGAGAAAGTCACGGTGCCCCGGCCCTCGTACAGTTGCATCCTAATGCTGTGCAGTCAGCGGTGTTTATTTTACAGTTTGTAAGTATATTCTTTTGAAAACATTTGTTTTGTTCATCTGTTGGTTCTTCTAGATGAGCGCTTCTGAGGAGTCAGATGAAATGCCAATGCCAGATTCCGAGAGCGTGTTTGTCATTCCTGGGAGCGTTCTCCTGTGGCGAATAGCCCCGCGGCCTCCCAATTCGACCCAGGTGAGGCTGGGCGTGCTGAGTGCGGCCTCCTGTTTACTGGGCTCTGACGGTGCTTTTCCCCCGGCCCAGGCGGGACCAGGAGGAGGCGGGTGGTCATCAAAAGCTCCTAAGTCGTCCCTCTGTGGCTTCTAACCCGGGACGGGGCATTCGTGCCGCCCAGGCCTCCTGGTGTCTGGCTGGCCAGGACGCCTTGGCGTGAGGCTTTGGGGGGCTTCCTTAACAATTACTGAGGGGCAAGACTGACTGTCGTTAAATGCAAGGTGGTGCAGCCAGATCTAGCAAGTAAGGATTTAAGTGAAGAACAGAGAATGTTGGGTTTGCTTGTATCTCTCCTTCGAGGTGATGGTGGTGGAAGATATTCATGCTGGGAGGCCTGCTGTGGGGCTTTCTTTGAGACAGATTCCCACAGGTGGCACAGACTTGGGTGAAAACACTGAGATGTGTGGTCTGAGAAAGACCGTTGTCACCACAGAACAGGGGGTTATGGTCAACTGTTTCTGCCTTCAGGGTTTCATTCTGCGTTATGCCCCGGTATATGTTAATTTGAACATTTTCTTCTTTTCAGATGTATAATTTTACTAGCTTTGCAATGGTTTTGAATGAAGTAGACAAGGAAATGGAGGGTGTGATTCCTAAGACAGACTGCAGGCTACGTCCTGACATCAGAGCCATGGAAAATGGGGAAATAGGTAACCAGCAGCTGATGGCGGCACCAGTGAAGATTGATTTCTTTGAGGAGGGTGGTTTGTTTTACTCCTGGTTACTGTCAGCACTTTACTATGTTAGCACAACCATCTTTAGTCTCTCTTAGAGACTTTTTTTTGAAGTATTTATTTATTTGGTTGCTCCGGGTCTTAGTTGCGGCACGTGGGCTCCTTAGTTGCGGCAGGTGGGATGTAGTTCCCCGACCAGGGGTGGAACCCGGGCCCCTTGCATTGAGAGGGTGAAGGCTTAACCACTGCGCCACCAGGGAAGTCTCTAGAGATTTTTTTTTAATTAAAATTCAATTTAGATTCAGAAACTTTGGTTTAAAATTTGGGAATCTGAGGTGGACCTCAGCCGCTCATATTTCATTGTCTCAGTGATACTCCCTAATTTAATGTAATACATACGGCCAGAGGCATATCTGACATATCAGAGGAGAATTTGGGACAATAATACCACATTTATCAACTTTTAACTACATTCTGACTAGTTATTTCACTACATATTTCAGAATTTAAATAGCACCTTGTGAGCCTCAAAGAAGTGCTTGGCCTTGGTTAACTCTGACATTTTATTTTGTGCTGTTAAATTTCTTCTTATTCAGTGGTTCTCAGAATGGGGGCAGTTTTTCCTCCAGGGGACGTGTGGCCGAGTCTAGAGACTTTGGCTGAAACATCTGGGGAACTGCTGCTGGCATCTAGTGGATGGGGGCCTGGGTGCTGCTAATGTCCTGCCGTGCCCAGGACAGCCCCCCACAAAGAATCATGGGGTGCAGCGTGTCAGCAGGGCTGAGGCTGAGAAACCTGCTCTAACTAAACACTGACCCTCCCTGTGAATTATCCGTGAGACAGTGCGACAGCGCTTTGGAAAACGGTTTGAATTTCTTACGAACGGAATCTGGAGGAGCTCTGTGAGGTCTCACTAAGAATTTAGAAAATTTTCACGTGTATTCAGTTTTTCCACCCAAGTTTTCACTGAAGCATTTTAACATGATTTTTTTTTGGCCTTAAGAGTAAGCTGGCACCTTGGGTAAATGCAGAGGTTGTCAAGGGCAAAAGCTGTAGGAGAGGACTGGGTGTTGAGTGCGAACCTGGGGATATGTTAAAATTTTGACAGGATAGGGCTTCCCTGGTGGCGCAGTGGTTGAGAGTCCGCCTGCCGATGCAGGGGACACAGGTTCGTGCCCCGGTCCGGGAAGATCCCACATGCCGCGGAGCGGCTAGGCCCGTGAGCCATGGCCGCTGAGCCTGCACGTCTGGAGCCTGTGCTCCGCAACGGGAGAGGCCACAACAGTGAGAGGCCTGCGTACCTCAAAAAAAAAAAAAATTTTTTGACAGGATAAATTTCGTGGTGTTCATGTTCTGATAAGATGGAGATGTGCTGATACCTGACTCCGTAAAGTGATGGTACTGAGTGCTGTGCCGGGCAGTCTCTACGTGTAGAGTAACGGTTTTCACTGCTGTGCTGATTCTAGATCAAGCTAGTGAAGAAAAAAAGCGACTTGAGGAGAAACAAAGAGCGGCCCGCAAGAACAGGTCCAAGTTGGAGGAGGACTGGAAGACGAGGTGCGATGAGGAGCTTGGGGTGGGGGGGGGGGCGGGGTGGGGGGGGCTGGCAGACGGGGGACTGCAGAGCCTGGCTCACTGTGCCCTGCGAGTTGTCAAGTATTTTCCACTGGCTAAGTTCAAGCTGAAAGGGCCGCATGTGTGCAAAGAGAAAGGACTGTTTGGAAGGTAAGGTTAAAATGTTCCTACACAATTACCACAGGTAAGTGTCAGTTACACAAACTATCTTTCCTTCTTATCCAGCAGAACACTGTCTCTTCTATTTTTAAGACGGAAGGCAGAGTTACAGATTTTGGCATGAAATAGGTTCAGAGCCATCTGCTCATATATGAGTAAATTACAGGGCCATTAGCTTATTACATATATCATGTATCACGGATATTTAGACAATGCCTTTACTCTTCCAAACACAAGGGACTTGACATGTCCTGGAAATACGATTTGTTAAAGTGACATCTTGGATTCCATTCAGCAACAGAAACTGGGCAATAAAATTTGCGAGTTTTGAAAGTTTGTTCTTTTTAAGAATCAGGAGTTACTTAGTCACTTGTATTGAGTAATAGAATCTCTTGTAAATAGGAATAGAATAAAAACATTTTCTACATTTATATTATGTAATAGAAACTGTTGTCCCATTATTCCAAGTTATTAAATAAATTTCAGAGCCAATATGGGCATAATTTCACAAGCAGTTTAGTAGATATTTTTTGGTAGCCCTTTTGCGTCTTACACAGTTATTAGAACTAGAAATGACCTTAGATAGCATCTAGTCCAGTGGTTTTTGGACTTTTTTGTTAGCATCAAAATCTTTTTTGCCAACGAACACGTAAAGAATCTACAAATATAAAACACATGGCCACCAGGCTGCTCGGGTGGGAGCTGAGCGGTAGGGCTCGCCTTCTCCCACCCACACACACGCAGGATCTGGGAAACCACTGGAAAGCCATTAGTCTGGAAGTCCCCTCGTTGTATGTGAAGAAACCAAATGCTGGTGTATTTCATTTAAGAGACTCGCTCAAGGACAAGTATGCCGCAGACCATGATTAGAAAGAACCACAAAAACCGAAAGCACGTTGCTTTCCTGCAATCCCTTCTGAAAAGATTGGATAGATTTTAATCATTGTTTCTAGTCTCTTCTGCGGAAAACCCACTTTGTACTGTATTTCTAATTTGTTTTGTTTTGTTGGCCACAGTGCACAGCTTGCGGGATTTTAGTTCCCCAACCAGGGAATTGAATCCCGGGCCCACGGCAGTGAGAGCCCCAAGTCCTAACCACTGGACCACCAGGGGATTCCCTATTTCTGATTATTAACTCCTTTATTTTTCCGGCCACATTTTCAAGTGTGCAAAGTAAGAGAAAAGTATTACTGTCAGGTAAAGTCCTACGTGCAGAAAGTAAGGAGCTTTAGACAGCTCGGTGTTAGCCTGCAAATAAAAACTAGAAGCTACGTTTGTGAGCTCCACTTTGGAGCCTTACACATGCTCGCTTCCACTGCTGTCTCTTAGCACCAGTAGTTCTTATATGAATATACAGACCTTAAAAATGACCCTACTGACCCTTTGTCCAAATGAATATGTGCTTGGAGTCTTTTTCCAGTAGTGTGAGAGGTGGCATTCACTGACTGGGTCTACTCCTGGCTGATCACGTGCTTTTTGAACAGCGTGGTTCCGTTTGTGTCGGGGCGGGGATGGGGCAGTTTGTAAAGGAGCATGTTCTGCCAGGTAGAGCTGAAACCAGCCCTCAGAAATCAAACCCAGAACCTTATTGTGTAACCTGTTCTTCCACACTAAAAGCTGGCTTTCCTGTTGACACCAGTTTCACTCATTTGAAGAGAGTTCCAGCTTTGGGATTCTTCAGGCTTTAAACTGTGGTTCCTGCATGTGGAAGTGGCTGCTTGTGATCCTGCCCTGTTTTCCTAGAGGAGCCCAGAGACCTTAATAAGTGGGGTTATGTGGGGAGAAAGTGGGGGGACTGGCGATAGACACAGGATTTGAAGAGAAGGTGGGTGGTGAGGCCAAAAAAATTTGATGACGTCATCTCTTTCCCCAGTGCAAGCATCGTGCAGAATTAATATTTTATCTAATGTTATTTTACTGATATAGACCCATGGACTCTGTAGACTCAGAAACATTGACTAAAGGGTAACAAAGAACAAAGACATCTCCTCACCCCCCTCCCTCCTTTTCTTTTGCCTCTGCTTGCCTAAAATGTTTAATGAGACTTTGAAAAGACAGCATGGACTTTTTTGTATGTGGAGGGGGGTACACTGATGGCAGCAGAGTTTTCCAGACGTGAGTGCTGGAAATTAAGAGACTAGATGTTGAGAGAAACTCTAATCCCTAGTATCAGACCTTCAGGTCCGAGGTGCTCATGTTTCGTGCCATGTTGCAACTCTCTCCAAGAAGTGCTCCCCGAAGGGAGGCCTTGCAGACATGGCCTTTAGAGCACTTGGCTTATGTGTGAACAAAAATACATATTTGCTATTGAATCTACTGTTCTGCACAGTCTCTTTGCACTTGACTTTCCAGTTGTCCACTTTGTATGGAAGAAATCCTGTGGCACAAGCCTGAGGCTTGGTTAATTTTTAGAATTTTTTTTGGTTACCTTGATTTTGATTTGCCTGATTTTCTGAAGTGCTTGATTTTACTAAGCCTGACTACAAAAGTGCTTTTACTACGTGGACTTTTGAGACCAAAAGGAGTAAAATTATATACTTCATATTAGACAAAAATTCTGTGACTTTGATCAAACAGTGGTTCCTTTAAGTATTTCCAGCTTGGTTACCAAAGTCTGAAACACACATATCTTGATCATTTAAAGCAGACTTCTAATTTTTCTAATTAGGGAAAAGTCCCCAAAGCAAAATAATATATGTAATATTCTAGAAAATCTGGCCTAGTGGGCATTTACTATATCAGTCTTCAAGGAATTAGCCTCATCTGAAGCATTTTTTGTGTCTTAGGGTTTTTAGTGCTGCTGCAGTGATTAATAGGACCACTTGGGACTTACCAAACAAATCTAAGCTCACTCTAATTGATAAATATTTTTAGAGGCAATTTATTTGGAAAGAATGACAAAGACATACGAAACTGTTTTCATAAATATTACTGAAAACTAAATCATATTAGAAAATGTTATACAAATTGAAATATGAACCTTTTGAACAAATAATTTTTCATTTCCATTACCCAGAGAAAGCTGGGAATGTAGAAAATGGATGACTTGTTACTTATTTATTTTTATGAATTTATTTTTGGCTGTGTTGGGTCTTTTTTGCTGCGTGCAGGCTTTTCTGTAGTTTCGGCGAGCAGGGCCTACTCTTCGTTGCAGCGCGCGGGCTTCTCATTGTGGTGGCTTCTCGTTGCGGAGCACGGGCTCTAGGGCGTGCGGGCTTCAGTAGTTGTGGCGTGTGGGCTTCAGTAGTTGTGGCTCGTGGGCTCTAGAGCACAGGCTCAGTAGTTGTGGCACACAGGCTTAGTTGCTCCGCGGCATGTGGGATCTTCCTGGACCAGGGCTCGAACCCGTGTCCCCTGCATTGGCAGGCGGATTCTTAACCGCTGCACCACCAGGGAAGCCCCATGACTTGTTTTTTAAAGGGCAAGAAAATTAGGGCGGCTCTTTCTAGAATTTGAAAAATGTTAAAATCTAGATGCAGCCTATGAACGTCTGTTAGTATGGAGAAAATGAAGACCCAGGAAGATCTGGATCAGATTAATTTCAGTGGATTATGTGTAACAGTATATTTGACACATCATGGTCTTTAACAACTTTGATATCAGTGACTAGCTTGGGCAAGTTATTTAACTTCTCTGACATTGAGCTCCTCCTTTGTAAAATGAGACTAAGAGTTTGGTGGTGGGGTGGCATTTACTCTGAATCAGGCACCTTCGTATTACTGTAGGTAAGTGGTAAAAGTTAATTTCCGTATTCTAATGCCTTATTCTCCATTGCTTAATAGAATGCTTTTAAGGAATGGGCCTAGGTGAACAATTAGACAAGCACTGTTGCTGAATGCTGTGGAAAATCCTTAAACCTTTTGGGTGGTCTCCTTACATATTTCAGAAAATTATTCTATATATGTGCTCTCTAAAAGCACTTTAAAGTCTCTTCGGAAATCCCTGACTCACAGGACAAAGTGAATCGCTGCAGTAGGGGAGTCTGCAAGCTAGTGAAGCAGCAGGGACCCTGTGATCGGGAAGAGTTTCCCCCATAACTGTTGTCTTTCCTCTTTAAACAGGTGGTTCCATCAAGGCCCTAATCCCTACAGCGGAGCCCAGGACTGGCTTTACTCGGGCAGCTACTGGGACAGAAACTACTTCAATTTGCCTGACATTTATTAAAACATAGACAAGTTGGGGCATTTGGCTAATCTACAGATAAGACTTAAACCTGTGTTTTAAAATTTTCTTCTTTGATTTCTACTCATCTTTTGAAAAGAGAAAAAAATCCTCTCATGATAACTTGCATTTCACCCAACAAAAGTAGGGCATAAGGTGGATACTGGTGATGAAAGTCTTTGGAAGAATGGGTAATTTTGCTATCCCGACATGCTTATTTGGAATACTGTTTTATCTAGAGGTATGGGAAACTGTTGGAGAATATGCTTTTTGATGGTTGCTGTTGCCGTATTCACTGAAGGTTTATACCTAAATGTAACTTTAGCTTTATGGAATTATATAGTAACCCAAATCAAGTTATTTTGAATATTTTTAGGCTGTCATGCTTGAATGTTTTAGATTTAACTTCGAAATGTTTAGAATTCTCCTATATGATGTTTATATGCTCAGATATAGAGGTTACGCCATCTTGTAAAGACTGCATTGAGAAGATGGCTTTTCTTCTTACTAATCCTCTCAATTTTACCCCTTCCCACCTCTAAAAAGAAAAACAATGCCTGAGTGTTCAGAAGAGAGATTCCTGATTTGAAAATTCTAAACTGGAAAAGGTATTTCGTTTGCTTATTTTAGTGCTCTGATTTTACTTTTACAATGTTCTAATGTCATTAGAATTAAAATGTTTGAGTTGTACATGTTTGAATTGAAAATATGTATAAAACCTAGCAATTCACAAAAATACCCCAGAAATATAGATTTTAGTCACCATCATTACATAATGAGAAACCTTTTTAAATGCTTCAACTCCCAGTGGCAAATGCCACCAGAGAAATTCAGTTGTACTCATGTATTATAAGTATCAGACTATATAAAAGGAGGTCTTGTGCATTTCAAGTTTGCAAGGCACCTGTGTACTTAAGATACGTATGGAGACCTACTTGTACAGTAGCTTTGCCCCTTTAATTGGGGTACATTAATCTTACGGTATTTATCTACCCAACCCCAGACTGAGATATTGCTCCAGGGGGCCTTAGGTAGCTGCCAGTAAGTTATTTTAATGGCTGTCTTGAAGTTAACAAGTGTTATAATGAAATAATCTACCTGATGCTAAATAAAGGCTTTAGAATGTTCAAAACAGTGTGGTCTCTTTTAAACTTTGAAATATTCTAATGCTGCACTTAATAGGATGCCAAATTGTCAGGTGTCCTTACACGAAAGTAAGTCCTTGTGCTGCCACGGTCCCCAGGGCCAGAGCTCACCCCCGGGCTCACGTGCTAAGTAGGCAGTTAGCACTCACTGTTCTCTGGGTAAATACAGTATTTATTAATTAGAGCAAGGTGCCACTGTCTTCACTTGGTGTGAATGCCAAATACAGAATTATTAAATGGAATACCTTGGTAGAAAATTGCTAGAGTGGAAAGTTTTTTTTTTTTTTACAATGTATATGAGCACTGGAAAATGCTATTGTGTCATATCACAAGTCTGAAAATATTTAGGACCTGTTGTGTTTAGATGTTTGTACACCGCCTAAATTATAAAATAAGCAAGGCGACAAGGTTTTATGCTTGTATGAAGTTTATTGATATATTACGCTTGGTGGCAGACTCCACCATGAAGGTCAGCTCAAACAGTGTCATCTTCGGCACCTGTTAGGAATAATGTAAATAGTGACTTGTTTAATCATAAAACTGAACATGTAAAATGAGTGGATGATCAGAAATGCAAGTTCTATCCTGCTCTCCTGCTAAGCTCTTAATTATGTTATCTGTGCATGTGCACTAAAATATCCTAGCACCTCATGCCCAAAACGGCCATTTTGACAGTTCCACTAGAAGTCTAAAGGTTGGGAGTAGGTAAATGCTCATAGTCCTAAGATATTTGCAAAAGTCTCCTTAAGTACGGTAACTAACTGTGGTCCTTGAACCTGCCTAAAACTGAAAGCTAGCTTTTGTCCGCCAGACGTGTGGTAGTAAGTACTGGTTGAATAAAAATTTTTTAATGATTTGTGAGTGATAAAAACTTATCTGTGGTTAACACCACTTGTCCCTTTAGCTCATGAATGTGTTTCCAACCTATCCATTCTGCTGTAAGCATTCACTGACTTACCGCACTGACTGGGTGCTCCGTATATAATCTCTCACCTTGTCCTCCCCGCCCCTTAAACCTGCCAACTAGATTATAAAATTCCCACATGAGACTGTCTTGTCTTTATGTTAATCCATCCTTTTGGCATCGTCTACAGGGCTAAACACAGCGCCAGGTGTTCAGAGGTAGCTGAGTTGGTTGCTTGGTTATGTGTTTTAGGCACCAGACCCTTGGTATGCGTCACTGCAGCGCAGTGCGCCTGCCGTGCGCTGAGTAGTAACGTGGTAGGGAGGTGGGGGCAATCACCACGTCGGATCCGAGCGCACCCCCCGCTCACTGCGTGTCTCAATTCAGTGTCTTAAAATACCTCAGTCTCTAGATCAACAGATCAACCTGCTTGAAAACTCAAGTGTGTTAAGGCCCCCATATCATGGGAAGAGAATTTACCTGCCAGTTTCAAGTTTCTGCTCTGCGAACATTGGCAGTTGTCACAGTTATTTCTCCAGCGATGCCGTAACTTCCACAGGGAGTACCTTTGTCACCAAATCCTGAACGTTTTTTGGCTACATCTTCTACCGGGAAAGCAACAGAAAGAAAAACTGGACTTTGTGGTCTGGGGACATCTTGTCCACTTGTAGGAGGATTAGCATTCTGGGGATTGGGGGTGTGTTTCTGGAATTTCTGATCTGCAGGAACAGCAATGGGGACTTGCACTGCAGTGTATCTCTTCAAGGCATCTGACTGGGGAACAGGCTTCCAGTCCTGTGCTTCCTGAACATTTGAGCCCACTAAAATGAAAGGCGGGGCACTGGTCGTCTTGCTGTCCATCATCCCGGAAGTTGGAGAAGCAACTTTTGGTGGGTGCTGCAGAAACTGTGGCTCCTTAGAATTAGGTAAATAGAGGGTTGCTTGGGGGAAAGGCCCAGGTGCAGGTGGTGGTGACGGGCGACTTTGTTGACTCATGTCAGTTAGACAATAAAGGGTCCACATGTTAGAATATGGTGGTGGTTGTCCTGCTTCGCTTGCTGCTATTGCTATAAAAAAAAACATGTGCAGGTGTTAAAGATTTGGTCTCTGTATCAGGCGCTATGCACAGAAGTGTTTTTTTACATATAAACAAACAGCTGTAGTAATATGTGCCATAAAGCATGCTATAGAGAGTGCTAAATAAATTGTGTTTGGTAATGTGAAAGGAGAGATTCTCTACAGTCAGAAAACGAGAACAGTGTTGTGATAGCCAGCGGCACGGACACTAGAGTTGTGGCTGAGAAGCAATCTCATTCTAAGTTGCTGTTTCTAGGAACTTAACTTTAGACATGGCTTCTGCAGGGTCCTCAGAGGAAATGGAGAATCAACAATTCTGGCTCTACCAAAAAAATCAACTGAAGAGTGTGTTAAGCCATTGAAAAAAGCATTAAAAAAAGCACTGATGTGTCTGCATAGTGATTGATGGTTCTCTTTACGGAAGAAGTCAGCACTACGTGTCATCTTTTGATCACATGATCAAGGACCTCTGGCCCTTTGCAGGCGGCATCGTCTCCCATCAGCTTGTCACTACACACGAAACATCACCTAACCTAGGACTCGGAACCTGAGAGCACGGCTCCCTCTTCGGCAAGGCTTGAAATCATAGGTCCTGGGTGGCAGTAGAAGGCTGGTTGGTCGCACAGTGGATCTTTAAGTAAAAAGAGGTCTCGGAGGGCCATCCGTCTACTTACACCAAGGCATCTACCATGTCAAGTTAGACTTGCCTAATTGAAGACAGTGCCGTCTTGGAGAACGAGTCCCAGAAGCTGGGACGGAGGAGCAAAGGTTCCTGATGGAGGAGCTGCACTTGGCCCAGCTGTGCTGAGTCACCCTCTGAACACGGCCCGTATCCCTAGTGCAGCTTTGTTTTCTTCCCCAGAAAAGAAAATAACACTATGCACACAATTAAGCTGTGTTTTCAATAGCTTCAGATGCTTTCAACTGATAGTTCTGGAAGCTAATTAAAAATATGCACGAGCCCAGTCTTCAGGTTTCTGTGAAATACCCTTAGTGCTTTGGAAATAGTGAAGCACTTGAGAACAGTAACTTGGGATGGAAGTGCTGCTTAGACCACAAGTGTAATGCCAGCCCCACAGACTACGTTCCAACACTGCCCTCTGCCTTTTCAGCTGCGCAGAATCCCTGTCACACTGCCAGACAGAATTTGATCTCTAAACACCTGCTGTGGTAACACTTTTTTATCATTCTGGCTCTGGTAAGAGTCAAGGGTGAGAGAGTTTCTGCAAAAGGAATGGCGGGGTTGGCTCCTGCACGTCCCACCTCCCTAAACGGATAAGGGCCGCTGCGCTTGCCTAGATGGAGTGGGAGGGTGAGCAGACCAAATGCCATAATTAGATCGAGATGGGAGGTCAAACCGTGTCTGTGTCACAGGAAAGCGGTAGTGATAGTTCAGCAGCCAAGAAAGCAGCCTGATTTGGGCGCCTGTCGGGGAACCGATGGAAGGAAGCCGGCCAGCTTCGCCGCGTCCATCCTTTCTGCTGCTGCTACCTTCCCGCTCCCCTGGGTGACAGAACTTCAGCTTGACCTTTCCTCTCTCCATCCAGCTATGAAGCCGCTCCCTCAGCTGCGGGAAGCTCCCAGGCGGGACGTCAGGGCTTGACCAGCCCCCAGACCAGGTTGCAGAGTTCTCCCACCTCAGCGCAAAAGCAGTCAAACGCACCACCATTTCTTTCATGTTTTTAATGCCATCGCCTGTGTAAATACTTTGTTGTCATCTGATTTTACTTTTACAGGTGAGGGATTTCAAACCAACACCCCTTAGTTACGGTTTTGCAGGAGTATCCAGATCACATGAACGTGTTTTGCAGCTGACAACAGGCTCTACCATTTTTCACCACACAGTATGTCCAAAACAACACGAAAGTGCTAGATGACCGAACTTTGAGGCCAAGCAGTGGTGATGTTGCTTTAAAATCACTCATCTCGTAAGAGTAAAATCTCAGATACAACAAAGTCTTTAAATAGGTTTGGCATTTTAACTACTACTAAAAACAAAGCTTTTTGACCAGTCTGCAGGGAGCCTACCTCGATGGTCACCTGAAATATAGATGTCACTGGAAGCACCGTTTTTAATTTTGTAAGTAATTATCTTACCTGGCTCCGTCAAACCTTGTTTAGGTGCTACTTCTCATTCTGGTTCGATTTCTGGTTCATTAAGACCTGGAACAGGAGGTTGGGGGCCACTAGATGATCTTACGGACGCACCTGAGCGCACTACTTGTGCGGCTTCCCCTGAGAGCGCGGGTTTGACCTCCGTCTCCTGGGACGCACGGTTTTCCCATGAGTCCTCCTGCCCAGCACTGCCAGGGGCGAGCGCAAAGATGTCCACTTCAATGTGCACAGATATTTCAGAGCTCACTGTTGTGGCAGAGCCGTCTGCCTCCACATGTACTGAGGAGTCATATTTTGCACTCTCCAACTGCACAAAGTTTGCAGAACCCACAGATTTTTCAGACCCGTGTGAGGCTGTCTCGCCTACTACAAGTATGGAACTAAGGGGTGGTGACTGCTCATTTCCTTTAAGACAAGCAACATGATCAGAAAAGGGGATAACCGTTTGTTCCAGTATTTGCTCAACATTAGTAGCTCCTTCGATCACAGGCTCATCTTTATCGATAGATGCTATGTGCGTGGTGGATGTCACCTCAGTAGCAGCCTGCAAAGGGACCTGAGGAGCTTGACTGTAAGCAGGAGGTTCTTGTTCATCCTGCAAGGGGAATGAGGAAGCCATTGGTGGTTCAGCCTTATGGTGTTTAGGTTTAGGACCCAAATCTACATGGACAGATGTCTCGCTCAGAACCTGCACTGCTGCCATCTCTCCAGAATGCACAGGAGTGGCCACCACATCATCTTCAGCAGCCTCTGAGCTCAGCATCTCCTCGGGAAAAACGGGCATACTTGTTGCCACGTCCACCACTAAAATTTCAGAGTGATCCGAATGAACCGGAGAAACATTACCTAACATCTGAACAGCAAACTGAGCTGGGTCAGCAGGGACATAGGCCAGCTCGGGTGAGACAGCTGCTGGCGACGGCGGTGAGGCCGGGGTGGCATTCTCAGGGGCGGTCGGTTTCGAAGGAGCACGAGCTGCTTCAGGGGCGCTCTCAGGCTCTGAGAGCAGCTCAGCATGAACCGACGGGAACTGCGTGGTTTTGTTGCTAAACTGCGGTGCAGTTATGTTGTCCTCCTCTGTGTCCGTAGATTTTTCCATCCGTTTAGGTTCTTGGGAAACTGTAGATGTTCTTTCTGGCTCTTTCACACATTCTGGTTTCTTCTCTTGTGCCATTCCTTCTGACCACTTCTCCCCTAAAAAAATGAGTTAGATGGGTTAATAAGTACTTATTCCCCAAAAAAGGAATTATGAAGAAAGCATAGGTTGAGCATTCAAATGTCAATATATACGCAAGTACAAAAGAGTTTTGCTTTAGTTTCCAACATCGGTAACTTCACTGTGGGCAACAAAACCTTCCTGTCCTTATCCACTAAAAAGACAACTCGGTTCAGTTCCTTAGAAATAAGTGACTCTAACACTCAGATACCACCTTCAGCTGGTCAGCATCAGGGGAAAGATCATAACTGCCTAAAAGTAAGCTGAAAACGTCCATGGACAAAGCTCCTGATCCAGACTTCCACACAAAACTGGGGAAAGAAAAAAACACTTCATAGCTTAGTAATGAAACAAATGCTGTCATATGATTAAAGGCATTCTTCAGTTTAAGAAAATTGGTATATAAAGTTCAACTTAATGAATTGGAAAACTAGGGGACTATAGAATACGTTTACATTAGGAAACGTCATGTTTTCTATTCTAAAAGTGGTAGCACCTGCTGGTAAGGTGTGACAATGCAGCCGAAGTACTGACCCAGAAGAGCATCAGATAGACAGCTCTGGTTCCAGAAGTAGGGCTCAGTGGATCCTCAGGCAGGAGGAAAAAAACCATGGCTTAGAAGGTCAAGACAACTGATGACACACAGAAACCCCTAGAGCTAGAAAACTGCTGTAACATCATCTTCTGCACTCAGCGTTCTGCTTGTCACTCACACGTCTAACCTCATCAGACGTTTTCACATCTGCTTACTTTATTGAGGATTCTCTCTTAGGGGAAGCATTTACCTAATATCATGAAATCTGCAGGAAGAGGAGAATTTGCCTTACAAGAACATACTTGCTTCAAGTCAAAACTTTGGAAACGTGTCTTCATGGGTCCAGCTCTTTTCCAAAGAACAGTGTCCTCCAGGGTCTCCTCCTCCATTAGCGGCTGATTTTCTGTAAACTCGGATCAGGTGTCTAATTCTGGACGTGGATACCACACAAACGCTCACATGCTAAGAAAAGTTTCATAAAGACAGAAAAGCCACATCTACTCTTACTTCCCTCTGCTTCTAGAACAATGACCTCATTTTCTAACCAGCCACCTCCTCAGGACTTCCCCACCCATTTCCAGTCAAAGCCCTTTACCCACTAATACACTTGACTGTTTGTGCTGTGTGTAAAATACTGTACACTAGGCATTGTTGAGGATGGAAAAATTATTAGGACAAGACCTCATAAAGCTTAGGGGAAATAAGATATACAGATATTACAGGTTAAAAGTGTAAGTACTTAACAAGGGTACCATTTAAGACCTATGGAAGCTCAGAGGAGGAAAAGATATCCTCCGGCTGGAGGAATAAGGGAAATTTTGTTTAAATAAGCCTGGCCTTACGCTTAAGATAAAGCTGCACAAACTGTCTGCCCATCACAATGAGGAAAAGCCAGATAAATGTCAAAATGAT
The DNA here is from genome assembly GCF_964270905.1 of Leucopleurus acutus. Classification (NCBI taxonomy): domain Eukaryota; kingdom Metazoa; phylum Chordata; class Mammalia; order Artiodactyla; family Delphinidae; genus Leucopleurus; species Leucopleurus acutus. Next base: position 50,118,127 of record NC_139155.1, read on the forward strand.
CACGATGAGCCCATCAGAGAGCAGAGTCACAAGGCAGTCAAGTAATCTGATTTCCAAAGAGTAACCAGCCCTTCCAAGGAGAGAAGGGCCACAGAACTCCCTCATCTGTGGCAGGGCCTGGAAACGTCACCACCACACCAGCTGGTAAGGTATCAGCCAAAATCTTAATGAACTGATGAAAGCCAAATGTGGGCTAAGATGTCTGGAATAGTCTGGGACTCCAGACGCAAGAAGTTCACACTCACAGGCACTTTTGTGGAAGATGGAAGCAGGGTAGAAGGCCAAAGGGGAATCCTATATCAACAGCAAACAGAGGGCTCCTTCCTACCCCCGGGGCAGAGGCAGGAAACACTAGCTCAAGACTGACCACAGATACGAGGCAGAGATTGCCGCGGACAACTGACAGGAACACTGAGAAAGCCCCATCCTCAATGCCTGGTGCAAAGACCACCTAGGTCAGAGAATCCCTGCCCCAAGAGCCCAGGACCAGCAACGAGGAACAGCAGCTGCCCCTGGAGGGAGGGGCAAGAGTGTGGGGAGAGATGCCCTCAGTGGGGCCGGCTGGCGGGGAAGGCCAAGGGCAAGGTCAGGCAGCCCCACCGCTAAAGGAATTTGAGGCCCGTGGAACAGTGAAGGTAGGAGAGCCACCACGAAGCCCAAGCCCAACTTCTCACTAGACTCACCTAGACACCTACACAGCAGTTCAAGGCCTCTACAACACTCTTTTCCCCCACAAGGACCTAAATTCCCCAAGTAATGATTTATTTCCCCTGAGAGTTTTCAAGAACCCAACCAATTTAGGGACTAGATCACTGCAATCCCTAGATTGCCTGCATGGGACTCGTGATACATCACTTACACGACAGGAATTCAGCTTCTGTGGAAAGGGCCACTTGCCCTTTTCAAAGTATCTCACAGGCTTGTCGTACCTGGAATCATATCTAGGAGCTTAATCTTTAGGTTTAGTATTTTTGCCTCTAGAAGTCCCCTATTAAATAACCATTCTGGAAAGGTAAAGCATTATATAATTATGAATCATAACTCATCAGAGAATTTATGATATTGCTTCCTTCCCCACAACTTTTTCATAGTAAAAAGGTGTATGAGAAGATCTGGGTTCAGTCCTGACTGTGATTGAATAGATGCATGGCCAAGTCAACGGTTCTGAGCTTCAACCTCCTGGTGTGCAAACTGGGGATTTTAATTCTGACCTCACTGAGGTTTTGTAGAGATTAAATGGAGTCATTCACCTAAAAGTGTTCTATAAACTGTAAATCACATATAAATGGGGAAAGAATAAATCAACACCTAGTTTAAAAAGTTTTGAAATGTGATATCAAATTAAAAATTATAAGCCTCACATCTTTAAATCAGCTTTGATGAAAATCGGCAATTTCATAATCTGGATGATAAAATGCAGGGTGTTTTTTCCCATTTATAATATATGTATTTGTATATATACATATATGTCATATATACTATTTTTAATAGATATATTTCATCACTGTAACATTAAATTGAGATCAAATACCTTAAGCTTTAACAGTGTTTTTGAAAATGTAAAGCACTAGATGAACCATTTGGTTTTGTTTAGAATACATGACAGAATGTTAGCAAACATACACAAACAAGTTATCACATACATAATTATATTGCGTTCCTGTTGATATCTATTATTACAAAAGGTAAAGAGCTTTTCTCTAATGTTTTAAGGTCTGTTTAACAGTTCCAAAGATTGCTGACTTGTAACACTGAGATTATGTTTGTGTAGAAAACTATTAAAGTTGTAAACTAGGTTTGTTATAGGTTGATCTTACATGTCAACCTCACGAAGATGAACTCAGTATGACGTCAGCAATCTGGTTTCACTTGAACTACAAAAAACAAAAAACTGCATGAACTCTCAGAATTACATGCATCACTGAAGGCACTTCTTCCTCTAAAACATTTCTTTCTGAGTTTAATAAATGACTGATTAAAACTCACGGTAGAATCCTGATTTTCCATGAAACCAATCAGATACATACATTCCAAGCATACAGTATTTCTTGGAATAGGCAGAACTCACGTGGAGACTTGGTGTGCTTGGGGCATGATCAGGGAAGAATAAGGAAAAAGGCATGTTCTGGCACTGAAGGGAAATCTGAAAGCTGTCCCAGACAAGAGGAGAATATGAAGCAGGACAGAATAGGAGATGGGAGAAGTGATTAATAGGAGAGGGGAGAGGAGAGGACTGCAGGAGGGGAACTCACAGTAGTGCTTGGACTCAAGAATTTGAAGTAAGTAAGGTACATATAGTTTTAAAAGTTTAAAAGAGAAAAAGATTCCAACTACTGTGTGTTGAACTGATTGGAATGATGAACACCAGTGACTATAAAGTAGGTGGTCTGTTTCTTTTCTCACCTTCCTCTCTTCTCTTCCTTATATTCATTCTTTAGTCACCAATCCTTAATTCCTATTATGGGATAGACACTGGGGAATCTCCTAAATAGTACAGTCTGATTAAGGTTAGAGGCACATAAACAGATGACAATGTGATCAGTGCAGTGACTGAAATATGTATTGGATACAGTGGCTTTTAGGTAATTTTTGTTAAGCTTAAATGAGAAGGGGCAGGTGTGAAAGGGGCCCCGCACAACTGCCCCATCCAAGATGCCAAAGAGCCCCTGCAGAGTACAGGTGTAAACCAGCCCTGTGCATTCTGATTTCCCTTATCAGAAAATTTATCAGTCTCCCTTGGCCAATGGGACAGAAGTGGAAGTCTGCTAGACTTCTTAGATTTTACTTTTTTAATGAAAGAAAAAAGTATCATTTATGCCACCACTTCCTCCTCCTTCCTGATTTATACATGGATATAATGCCTAGAGCAGTGGCATGAGGCTACAAACAAAATATGCTAAGAATGATAAAGCAGAGAACCTAGATAATTGATGCTTTATTATTATAATATCAGCAGCAGAATGAACAGCACTTCCAGATATCTTGTTTTTCACTGCTAATTGGTTTTCTGTTACTTGCAGCTGAGTGCTTTCCTAATATGAGGCATAAGTTAGAAGTTGTAAAGCAGGGACTTCCCTGGTGGTGCAGTGGATAAGACTCCACCTGCCAGTGCAGGGGACACGGGTTCGATCCCTCATCAGGGAAGATCCCACATGCCGCGGAGCAGCTAAGCTCGTGTGCCACAACTACTGAGCCTGTGCTCTAGAGCCTGCAAGCCACAACTACTGAAGCCCGTGTGCCTAGAGCCCGTGCTCTGCAACAAGAGAAGCCACCGCAAGGAGAAGCCTGTGCACTGCAGCAAAGAATAGCCCCTGCTCGTTGCAACTAGAGAAAGCCCACGTACAGCAACGAAGAACCAACACAGCCAAAAATAAATAAAAAATTAAATCTTTAAAAAAAAAAAGGGCTTCCCTGGTGGCGCAGTGGTTGAGAGTCCGCCTGCCAATGCAGGGGACACGGGTTCGTGCCCCAGTCCGGGAGGATCCCACATGCCGCCGAGCAGCTGGGCCCATGAGCCATGGCCACTGAGCCTGCACGTCCAGAGCCTGTGCTCCGTGACGGGAGAGGCCACAACAGTGAGAGGCCCACCTACCGCAAAAAAAAAAAGTTGTAAAGCAATGTGAATGAGGGGGATTGTGGTATATGCTGCTTTTTAGATACCATGTCTGTTTTTATTCTATGAATTATGTATCCATTTTAATATCCATTTTCTCATTGGGTATTTAAATATGTTATCTTAAGATTTATCAAGGTGAGCCGTTTGGATTTTCTATATCACGTCATCTGTGAATAAAGTACTTTTACTTCTTCCTTTCCAATATGTATACCTTCCCCCCGCCCCCCACCTTATTGCACTGACTAGAACCTACAGCACAGTGTTGAATAGAAATGGTGATGTCAGACATATCTATTCTGGTTCTAATCTTGATGGGAGAGTACTCAAAATTCACCATTTAGTATAACGTTAGCTGTAAGTTTTTATGCATACACGTTATCAGATTTAGGAAGTTCCCTTTTTATTTCTTGTTTGCCTATAAACTTCTTTAGAAGTATTTCTTGTAGAGCAGGTCTGATGGCAGTGGATTCTCTCAGCTTTTGTCTGCCTGAGAATCTCTTTATTTTGCTTTCATTTTTAAAGGATATATTCACTGGATATATATTCATTCTAGGTTGGCAGCTTTTTGCTTTTAGCACTGTAGAGATGTCATTCCATTGTCTTTTGGCTTCTGTAGTTTGTTAAGAAATCTGCTATTTGTCTGATTATTCCCCAGAAAGTAATGTGCCTTTTTGCCCTGCCTGTTTTCATGATTTTGTCTTTTTCAGCAGTTTGACCATGATATACTGAAGCGTGGATTTCTTTGTTTTTATACTGCTGTGGGTTTACCAAACTTTTTGAATCTGTAGGTTGATGTCTTTCAATCAAATAATATTTTTCCATCTACTCTTTTCTCCTCTGACTCCAATTACATATTAGACCCTTTGATCATGTCTCACTAATGTGTCTTACACTCTTATTGTTTTTCTTCTTACTTCAATTTGGGTATTTTCTATTGCCATGGTTTTTTAGTTTCTAATTCTGTCTTCTGCTAGTAAAGCCATCTAATAAAAATTTAGTTTGCAATTGTGAAATAACCATTTGTTTCTTATTTTAAGATTCTTACTCTGTTGAAGTTCTCCATCTTATGTAGTCCTTATGTAGTAATTCTAATATTTGGATCTTCTTTGGGTCTGCTTCTACAGAGTGTTTTATGTTTTAGTTCTTAATTATTAGTCACTTCCTCCCACTTCTCTGAATGAATGGTAGTTTTTAATTGTATGCTGGAAGTTGTAAATGACACATTGTAGAGACTCTGACTATATTGTTTGCTTCTAAATGGTGTTGGTCTTATTCTAATAATGGCAAATCTGATCCTCCTGAGACTTCATTTTACATTTTGTTAAAATAGACATATTTCAGCTTTGTTCTTAATCCTAGCAGATTGTCTTTATTCCTAGGGTGTGACCTTCCTGGGGTCTCAACTGGATTGCCAGGGTTTCAGAAAAGTCTCTTCATTTTGGCTGGGCCCAAACTCCAAAGCCTCCCCCCCAACACTGTACCCCTTCTGAAATCCCTACCTAGCTTTCAGTCTTCCAACAGCTCTTCTCTGCTAAGCCTTCACAAGCCTTACAGTCCACACATGAGCAGCTTAGGAATTGCCCCCCCACAAAAAAAAAGGAAATATTTTTGCAGACTTTTGGGGAATCCGTCTCTGCAAATGCCTCCTCTCTGGTGCTTTGTCACCCAAATCCCAGCCACATTAGTAGCTCCAAACTCTGCTTCTCTGTTCTCTCTTCCTGGAGAGACTTCCAATCTCTGCTTGGCCTCTATTTTCCTGCCCATGAATTTGAAAAATGACACTGGGGTGAATATGGGCCTCAATTTCTGTGAACCCCATTTCCCAAGAATCCAGACTTTGTTTTATATAATTTCTTCAGCTTTTATGGGTATTTATGATAGGAAGGTAAGTCCAATATTAGCTACTTCATCATAGCTGAAACTGAAACCTCTCAATTCCTCCTAGCACAGTATCTGGCAATGGATAGGAATTTAAATATTTGTTAAATGAAATACTCAATTGGACTTTAAGGATATATAGGATTTGAAGGAAATGGGAGGGAAAGGAACTCCTGGAGGGAGTTAGCATAAGCCAAAATCAAATGATCAAAATCAAAATTACTTTTTCAAAAAATGACAAGTTGTCAGTCTGGTGCATAAGGTCTGTGAAGATATGAAATAAGAGATAATTGCAAAGGTAGGATAGATTTAGCTCATAGAAAGCTTTGCATGCCATGGTCTTATAAAGGGATCAAAATTTACCTACTATAACTTAGACATGCCAGAAAGCATTACTTTACTTTCTCTAGCTGATCTCAAATTGCATTAAAATGCTTACTTCCCAAAGGCAAAATTTATTTGATCTTACTTAAAAATATTTGTCCCTTCCAGTTTAAAAGTCGCTTTGGGTTTATTATTCAGTCCTTTTGGGTATTGCTTTTTTTCAAAGGTTCTCCCCACTTCTGAAGAGGGAATCTGAGTGCTGTGGTGAGCTCTGGCTCTGATCCACATGTTGTTCTTCTCTGCTGTTCCACATGTTGTTCTTCTGATCCACATGTTGTTCTTCTCTGCTGTTCTTCTCAATTACCTCTGGTAGAGGCATAACTCATACTGCCTGTGTTCTGGGTGCTAGTCTCTGACTTCACTGTATTTACTACTCAAGTTTCTACTTTGTGAAAGGTGTGGCCTGTGTGCTTATTTCACTGAAGGACTGAGAGATTCCCTTCCTAATTTGGTCCTTTAGCAATTAAGGCCTAGCTGAAAGTTTATTTTATTCCCAGCTTCAACATTTTGCACTTAGCTTTCTATTAGTGGGTTGAGTCACTTCACTTTTCCCATCTGGATTACTTGCTGGTCAGCACTCTGGGACAATCTAAACACATCTGGATCCACTAAAAGCCACACACAGGCCATAGGACACAAGAAATACTATCTCAGTTTCATCTGAGAAACACTCTCCATTATTTCTAATCCATTGCTTCAAATGTAATTATTTTATTCAACCAGTATTTACTGAATGTCTGATCATGACAGTTACAGTGCAGGAGCTGAATGTAGCAGGTGATGTGCTAAAGGCAGTACCATGCTAACCACTCAGCTTCTGAGAAGCATGCATTCTTCTAGACAGCACCCAGGAATGCAGAGAACAAGCCACCTGCTTGATGAGTCTTAGGGAATTCTGATCATAAATTCCACCTACCTTCCTTATCACCAGTTTCAATGTCACCTAGCACTTTTCATGCACTACCCACGCCCCAGCACCACAATCCCATTGTCAAGAAGGACTTTCCATTTCCCTTTCCTGTGCAGCAGGAAATGGCCTTATATCTTACCTTTTTTCCTCCCTCCTCTATGGCTTATATAAAGTAAAAACTTGATTCTGGTCATGTTAAGTCTTAAATCAAAACTCAGCTTCGGAAATTCCAAGAAAAAACAGGCTCCTGCAAAACTCTAAAGTGTTAGCTTTTTTATTACGAACTTTGGAAACTCAATACTGAGTAATGACTTCCTTGCTCCAAACTATATTTACCTTTTCCCTACAGTAAATTAATGCTTCAATGGGTAGAGATCAGCAGAGCAAACAGGAAAAAAATAGAGGTTATCTGAAATCAAGAGTATAGTAATTTACTATTTTTTAGAAGTACCCCTACAACACTGAAGAGTCTGGAACAGTATGGAGCTATCAGAGTTTCTGGATAGCAGAGTCAGATACTTAAGGAAGGAAGGTGTCCTTCCTTCATGTAACTGACATCTATCTACTTGTGGCTCCTGACCTCACCTTGGCAGCCTGGTTTACCATCCGAGCTTTCCTGGTTTTACTTATCTGCTTCTTCCCCGGCCCCCTCCTCTCTTAATCCTGACCCTGTGTTTCTGTCCGTAGTCTGACAGTCTGACCCCAGTTCTTGACTATACCATTTGCTCAGTGATTTATTTGCGATCTTAGTATGGACAACTCCCCCAAGTGATTAATCTTACCACATCATTAAAGCACGAAGGACCTAAGCCCCACTCCCAACAACGTCGCCAGATAATCACTGCAACTTTTTTTTAAGTCAAAAAAAAAAAAAAAGTGAAAATTCTTAACCTTGGTACAAATTACCACCCTGCCAAGGCAAACACAAGACTTGCAGAAATAAGAGGGTCCTTCTGACACAATACTCATCCCTGTTTAGGGAATCAGTATAGCCTTGCTTGAAAAAAATGCCCAGGAAAGTACAGAGTACACCAGAGCCTCGTAAAATTTAGTATGGATAGTCCTGAAATCGATTTCTTGTTTTTTTAATGAGTGGATAGCTACAAGTATGTGTAATGAATTCTGTAAGGCATAAAAATAGAATTTGGCATAAGAAACTGAAAAACATATATTATGACTATCTAATATGAATATATAACTCAAGATAATATTTAATGATATGCATAACTGTTATGGTGCTACATAAGAATTGAAACTGGGCTCAGTGATGAGCAGCAGTTTGTGACTCTAATTACTACTCTATGGCCATGCCAAGAACGTCGAGGGTCAGTTAGAAAAGTTAACAGGTAACTCAGTTGGGGATCTAGGTGGGCTAGGCCTTCTTGATTCTTCAAAAGAGGTGGCTATTTCCTGCCTCTGTTGGAAGCCAAGACAGGAATAACACTAGAAACTAGACTCAATTAGGCTTAGGAGGACGGAAGGTGCTAGTGGTGGTGAGATCTCACTTACCACTCTCGTGGAGAAACCACTGCCCTCTTCGTGGAGTGGTGAAAAGATCAGAATTAGTACACTCCTTCCTGACAGGAGGAAGAAGTGAAAAGTGGGAGATAATGTGGGGAAAGAGAACTGAGATTTCACTCCGAGTTCAAAAATTAAAGGTTTTTCTAGAGGGCTCCTAGTGATCCCTACTAATGAGTCCTACTACTAGGAAGATCTTCATGCACTAGGAAGATCTAAGTTTAGATCCCAACTCTACCAATTAATATTTTAGAAACTTACAAGTTATCTAATCACTCCCAAGCATCAGATTTCTCTTGAGTAAAGTTGTAGTGATGTTACCTACCTTATAAAGTTCTCTTAATTGACAAAATATATTGTAAGTGCCTAGGACAAGACAGTTACTCAAAAAATTCCATTCCGCTTCTTCCTTCTTTTCCTAGATATACTAAGTGGTAGAACTTGAGACAACAGTTTTGCCTTAAAATATTGCCTGAGTTTCTAAAATCCCCTCAATGATTCATGTGGATTAGTGAAGAAGCTCTCCTGAGAAGACTGAGAAATAGAAAAGCTTTCACTGATTCATCCAGTAGTAAGACCTACTTAATCAAGTTGCAGAAAAATACAAGAGGAGGATCCAAGAAAGTGTTTTACATGAGCTGCTTCGGAAATGAGCACATGTGGGTGAAACGCCACAATGGAGGCCTGGATAGAGCCAGGCTCTGGAAAATGGGAGAAAAGATGAGAGATGACAGAGAAGTGAGAAAAGTTGCTCTCGTGTCTGGTTCTTTTCCTCTTCCCTCCTTCACCACCTGCCTCTGCAAGAAAGTTTGAATGCAATGGGGAGATGGGTAAACACTATTGGTCCTATGATGAGGCCTACCAAAAATGGGGCTCCTTCTAGGAAAAATCCCAGAATGGAGGGTTTGAATAAAATAAATGATATGTGCAGGATATACTCATCTCCATACTTTCCATGCATACGGGCAGCTTGGTAGTAATGCTGCTAGGCAGCAAACTGACCAGCTGGAAATAACTTTGGGGGATACATCTGATATCTGGGAGATGAGTGGGGACCAGTGCATCAGGGATGGTAGTTTAGCTCTTGCTCCTATCACCAAGTTCTAATAACTGGTGCTGTCTTTTTTTTTTTTTTTCCTGCTGTACAGCAAAGTGATTCAGTTATATATTATTTTTTATATTCTTTTCCGTTATGGTTTAACACAGGTTATTGCATATAGTTCCCTGTGCTATTCAGTAGGACCTTGTTGTTTATCCATTCTATATATACTAATGAAGAAGTCCATTAAGAAGCCATTTGGCATGACAATAAAAGGCAGACAAAATGAGCCCAATTGATACTAGACCGTAACCCTGAATGCATTTTCTGGTTATACCTTGTGTTACCTTCCCCAACTCTCTGGGGAAGAACAGGCAACATTCGTTTCTGCTCTGCTGTCTAAAGAGCGATCTGTTTCTACAGCCATACTGGGAGTCTACACTGTGTCAATTTCTTTGATATCTACAGTTACTGGAGGAGAAAGGCAGCAGTATCTCCTACCCCTTACCTCCATCGAAAGCATGGCTGCTCCATTAGTTCAGTCTGTTAATTTTGAACCCTGAGATTCAAAGATGTTACCCTAGTTGGACCAAAATCCACATCAGTTTAGTCCACTTGCTAAGCTGAATGGTGGGTATAGTCTTCAGTAAACAGATTAGCCACAAAGGCTACCACTTAGTTACCTACAACCATAAAGAGTCAGTGATAAAGAGTCACTGACTTTATCACCATTCTCAAACACAGCAAGCCTGCACAGCCAGTCGTCTCAAAGATAGCTCCTGGTATAAAGGACACAAGTACAAAGGCCATAATAACTTTGACCGCCTGGAAGACCAGGCTCATGGGAAGGGGGAGAGTGGTCAGTGTTCCAGCATTTGTCTGTATGTCCTGCTGGTGGTAAGCAAATCTCAGACCTCTTTCCTTTGGTAAGCTGACAATGCCATCAGGACCCTGCAGGGGAGCACCCAGACTAGACAATAAAATACTCCTAAACCACGGTGACTCACTCTCCTACCCCTTGAAATGCTGACTCTTGCTATTCTTAATCTTGTTTTCTGTTTTGGGAGTCTCTTTCACTGTAGATCCAAACCCTCATGATTTTTACATTTTCCTAGGTCTACCCTTAACTTCTCCCTATCTTGGCTATGTTATCCATTAACATCAGTGGCAGAGAATAAAAGTGGCCAAAACTCACGGGTCCTACCTTTACTTTTTCTATGGTCACTTCAAAATGTTGGTCAGCCAATGTAGCATTATTTAGTTATTTCTCACACTCACCTTAAGCCACCATTTTCTCCACAAAATTCTTCCAAAAGCTTTGCTTACCATTCTTTTAGATATGTGTGCCTGTCCTTGGGGTTTAACTAATATATCCTCTTTTGCTTATATTGATCTTCCCAAATGTTCATAATGTAAACTTTACCTTTTTCCTTTCTCCCCCCCTGACTTCTTCACTGCTCCTCCATCAACTCAGTTTCATGCTGTTATGTTCACATAAGATAGACATTTACACATATACACGTAAAACAAGTTTTTCTAAGCAGACATACAGCCTTACATCACAGGGACAGGCCAGAGACCACCTTCTATGAAAAACTTATCTCTTCACTACATAAAGAGACTCTTGGAACAGAAAAGGTGGTTAGTGACACCTAATCGATGTCCTGTCCTCCAAGCTGGACTGCACTTAAACCATCATGGGGAGAAAAAAAAAGGGTGATTAACCTTTTCTACTAAAATAATCTTCCAAGAAGAGTGTTTCTACAATGTTCCTAAGTGATGTATCTCATTATAATTTGAGTATTACCACAAAATGCAATTCAAAGACAGGCATATTGGAAAGGGCTTGAGTCATAGTTGACACACACTCTTCTAGGTCTCACTGTACCAAATGGTTTGCAAAAGAAGAGTGTTTCCTATTTTAAAATTTAGAATCCTCCAAAATATCAGTTCTCAGAGTTTTTAAAAAACTGATTCAATAATAAAAATAAAGCATCAGTGTGATTACTTAAACATCAGTGTAATTATTTAAACAGACAATATTTGTGAGCATCACTCTTAAGCTTAAATGTATGCTAGGAATGATGCAATAATTTATAACTAGATTTTTATTAAACTATTACTACTTACTGTACTTACCTTTTATCTGATGAAATAGTTTAACAAGATCTTTTACATCCAGAGAATTATTTCCTAAAGAAATAAAGGAAATCAGATACATAAAACTCCCAATTTAAAATGCTTTCTTTTTCAAAGCAACAAATATATAAAGCAATAACAAACCTTCTCTAAACACAATAAGTTCTTTGAAATAAACTGCTGCAAACTGGGTGATGTTTGGTGGATTGGTTTTGAGTATGGCTCTGCTAACTCCCTCAAGCAGAGTCTTGAGGCCATAAGGTACGACAAGTCTGGGCCTTGCAGAAATCATTCTGGCGGGATGTCTGTAATCTCAACTGTAATGAAGAAACACAAAGTCTTATAAATAGTATATAAGGTTTTTATTAAAAATTTACAAGTTAACTATAGCTTCTAAGAACAAATCTATCTCCTATGAAAATCACTAGCCTTAGTTCTAATCTCTAGGTATTTATTCTAGTAAAATGGGCTAATGTTAATAGTGGTTTTTAAAAAAAGAACAATACTACCAACAACTTATTATGTGCAGATGAGCAATCTAGTACTATTAAAGAAATCCATGGGAAAAGCCCTGCCAGGAACTCCAGTATGATATTAAAAACAAAGAACAAAAACCAAACAAAACCTGTTTCTATAAAATTCAGTAAATATTTTGTGCAGTAAAATGTCAAGAAATATAAATCGAGCTCATTTATCTGTGTCCAAGAAACAGCCTTCCAAACCACATGGGAACTGGCTTTTCTATACATTCATCAAATAGAGTTACAAAGTAGAATTTCTACAAGAAAATGTATTTTTTCTCACTTTTCTAAGTATATCCCTGGACACAGATCATCCTTAAGTATACATGTTTTAACTTTAATTTTGTTCTTAATATTCATCTGAGTAGTAACTTGTGGTATTATACCACCCACCACCATCCATACCTCTTTTCTCGTATCTTCCCTTAACCTCTGCCATAGTTTTCCTCTCTCCCTTCTTTTGGCTTTCTGGATTTTAAGTGGTACCAAGGGCATTGCACAGTCTTACCTGTAACTCTTAGCTGCAGAGATTGCCACCCTAAACTGTGTCAGTGTATGTGTGTCCTGTTTCATTCTAAAAAATTATTTAAGAGGGCTTATAAATATACACAAAGTAGAAAATTAAATATTTAAGGAACTCAGTTCAGTGGTTAAGGGGAAATGTATGGTAGGAAAAATAGGATGAAGCCACAGGTACTGTCCCAAGACAAGCCCCCTGAATTACCAAGTAGCCATCACATAATAGGAAATGGTTGGTTAAATGATTCAGGTTTCCTGAGATAAAAAACTAAATCAGTTGCTTGGGAGAATCACAGCTCTTCTGGGCCCTGAGACCCAGGAGAAATTTCTCCTATGGGTCCTCATAAAGAGAAGAATAGTGTAATACAATGAACCATGTCCTCAACAATATCTCAATATTGTTGGGGCCAAGGGGCACAGTTTAGTTACAGCAGTTACACAAAAGGCCAACCTCTAATAAAAAGCAACTAATAGCAAAATGCTGAATATTTTAAAAGCACATTTCATCTTCCTAAAGGTCAGGAAAAAATATCGCCAGAGCAAAACCTTTGAGAAGGGCACTGTATTCGATCGCCTAATGAAAACTTACTATCAGAGTATCATTCAACAGGAGATTTACTGAATTAAACCATCTTTAAAAAACCAGTAGTGCACCTGTAGCAGGGCCCCATGCTAAATGTTAAGGGACATAGGCGGTAATTATATGGATGATACATATTCACTTCATTTTATATATATATATATATGTGTATATGGACGTATATACGTGTATATATATGTCCATATATACATATATACACATGTATTTTTAAGTACATCCGTTGCACCCCAGTGCGAGTTGAGAGATGGGTCATGATTTGATAGTGGCTTACCGGTAGCCACGACGGAGCTAACAAAACACCCATTCTGTAATCAGCAGTTGGTGCTACCGACCATGGGGAGAACGCCCACGCAGAGATCCTCGATTTGCCGCACCCCTCCCCCTCCCCAGGCTTTGTGAATGGTGCGGAGCCGTGTAGGGCCCCGGCCCCAGGGATGCGGAGCATCCTACGACGCAGCTCCTTACAAAGAGCTGTCCTCGACAAGATGGGACACGCTGGGACACCGATCCTCAACTACATCAACGGATAAAGTCACGAGTACAGACGTTGAGGGTTGTTTCAAATGACAGCTCACTAATTCTGCTCAAACTTCTCCTTGTATATTTGACAAAAACACATTTGTCAAACACTAACAGATTTTACATTCCCCACACCCCGCACCAAACCCACTAACCTAGGGGTAACGCCTGAGCAGGAAAACGGTGCCTCTGGCTGAAGATGCGAGAATAGGGGCTTCGGGGCCACAGAAAACGTCAACAGCACCCACCACTCACTTCCTAAACACCTACGCTAGGGTCTGTGCTTGTTTTGCCGTTTGGCTGGCCTGGTGGAGGGGGCAGAAAGACCTGGGAGAGCGGGCGTCCAGATTCCACCTCGACTAGTTCAGCGGTGGTGGCGGCGGACCCGCCGACCCAGACCCCGTACCCCTGAGTCCGCCACACGCGCGTTGGCCGGCGGTTGCCTCACTGGCCGGTGTACACGTGCACCCGCCGGCCTCCCACTCCGGGGGCCGCCACCTTTCCCGACACGTGAACCGTCCACCAAACCCTCCACTGCGAGGGCCTAACTGCGGCAGGGCCGTGGGCTTTTTCTCCAGACTCGCCCCACCTTCTCCTTTCCGGCTGCGCTCTAAATAGCTTCCTCCTTGCCACCTTGCGGGTGGCTCCTAGAGAAACCCGCGCACCTGGCAGTGTCTTTTATACCTCTGGGGGACGTCACGCCTGCGTCACAAAGCCCCGCCCTCTCGCTGAAGGCTCCAGAGGGCCTCGGAAGGAGGCGGGGCCTCGGCGGCCCCAGCCAATGGGGAACCGAAAAGGACAAAAGCCGGAACTCGGCAGACCACTGTGGTGGGCTTCGCCTTTTCCGGCAGAATACAAAGGGGCGTGGGAAACTGACGTTTCCAAACCGCCGGGAGTCAGTCCAGGCGACAGCCTCTCCGCTTTGAATCTCTCGGTCTAAAATAAGAGCTGGCTTGGAAAGAGAGAGAAATAGATTTACGGCAGTTCTATCTTACTGCCACCGCATAACACCACTCTTGCCCCCCCCCCCATAATCTGTTGCTCTCTAGTCACCTTTTTGAAGAATAATTTCTGCCACCATGTACACCACACTGGTACAATATCATGCAGCGCAGTACTTCTCTTGAGAAACTCGCCTGCCGAAAGAGAATCTGGCATTGATCCTGAGTCTTTCTGTCTCTCCGTAATTCTGGATCTTGCAATACCTCAGGCATGATGTGTCCTCCCCAAACCATACCATCAGGGGCAGGTTGCAAAGTCGATGAGGACTGTGTATAACTTCAGCTCCGTTTCACCAAAGTAAAGGAACGCTGACTCCTTTAAAATACTCTCTGCTTTTTTACCCATTCAGGTTCTTATTTGTGCTGGGCATTAAATACCGCCACAGTCACGATGATCAGACTCCAAGCAGCTTTCATTGTCATCCATTTCCACATGTTTAAAAGGCAACAAGAATCACTGTAAATCAACCGTTAAATAACATCATCAGGGCACAGATCTGACAAAACATTTTTACGTTACAAAAAATTAAGACTTCCAGAGCACTTTGCAGCAATAGGCATTGTTGAAGCCCCAGCCTACATCTATGCTGCACACGGCATTTTGAGGATATTAATCCGTCCATTAATTATTACCGAGTGCCCATTATGTGGCAGACAAGCCCCCATTTCTCATGAAGGTTACGTTTTAAAAGAAGAAGGGCTTCCCTGGTGGTGCAGTGGTTGCGAGTCTGCCTGCCAACGTAGGGGACACGGGTTCGAGTTCTGGTCCAGGAAGATCCCACGTGCCGCAGAGCAGCTAAGCCCATGCGCCACAGCTACTGAGCCTGTGCTCTAGAGCCCACGAGCCACAACTACTGAGCCCACGTGCCTAGAGCCCGTGCTCTGCATCAAGAGAAGCCACCGCAATGAGAAGCCCACTCATCGCAACGAAGAGGAGCCCCCGCTCACCGCAAGTAGAGAAAACCCGCATGCAGCACCGAAGACCCAACTTAGCCAAAAATAAATAAATTTATTTAAAAAAAAAACCAGTGAAGAAGAAATGCTCTCTTTTAGACTTTTAAGTGTGATGTTAGAACTGCAGATGGTATGCTTTTCGGTCCTTATCACTGCCCCCGCACCCCACTTTGGTAGTGTAAACAAAAGTGAAATGAGGGTTTGGTTTATAATATATTTAACTATCAAAGGTGTAATGAAACTGAGCTAAGAACCCCAAATACAAACATTAGAGATCCCATGTATGGTGACTTCTGGAATGAGAGACACATACCTTTGTGTCACCTAACCAACCTGGTGCATCATCTTGAACGCCAATTAGATGTTATGTGCTGTGCCGAATACCTGTTACTCAGAAGGCAAGCCTGTACTCTTTCCACATTTCTGCAATGACTGTTCTGTTCAAGTTGCTCTGAAATGCAAACTGTTACAGTGAAAACATCTAACAAAAAATTTTCAAACCACTATGTGCTGCTTTGATTTCTAGAACTCCTAGTGATTTGATGTGGCTTTACCATCTTCTTGTCCTTGTGTTCATCTCTTCCAGTCACCAGGGATCTAACTAAATTGCAAATCTACTTCGTTCTCCATTGCTCCCTGCCCCTCCCCCCTTCAAATACTTACTCTATAGAAGTCCAAGGATCACGCTGTGACCTCTGTGTAACTACCTCATCTTACCATTTGGTTTCCACTTGACTTTCTAGAGACCCGGCCTGAATACACATGCTACCTGTCACCTCTGTGCCTTTGCTCATCAGGTCCAAGGCCTGAGACATCCTTCCAGCCATCATTTTAACTTGACTGCATCCTTCTCCTCCTTTAAAAGTCAGCTCAGGAATCTCCTGCTTTAGAAAACCAATGGGTTAGAAGCATTTTTTTCAGTGGCCCCATACTATGCGTAACCTTGCCATATGTTTGACTCTTCTCTCAGATTTACTAACTACTTACCAAAAGATGATAACCTAGGGCAATGTCTCTCTAATGTAGACCACCTGCATTAGAATTAGCCAAGGGCCCGTTAAAAATATCTTCCTGAGCCCTACCTAGAGCCTACGGAATCAGAATCTCAGAGTAGGGATAATTTGTAAAACTAAAACTTGAGAACCACTGGCCTATGGGAGGAGAAAGTAAGTGTAATCCAGAGTTCAGCTAAGTTACAGGTGTGTTGCTTCTATTGAACACCCCGGTCAACTAGGAACTAGAGCTCAGCTCCCTTGCTAGCTTTCGCATGTCAGCCGATTGTGCGACTTGTGCTCACTTTAACTGAAGGGGCACGTTTTTTATGGACCAACTTTCCATTCTCTTGCTCCCCCCTCCCCTGTCCTTTTCTTTCTGTATTTCCTCTTTCTAGCTTCAAGTCCCCTCCCTCTACTATGTATCTTGTTGGGAGGATCTGGGCTTAACAAGATTTTTTTCCACAAAATATACAGGAAGGAAGGGAGGGAGGGAGGGACGGAGGGACGGAGGGAAAGAGAGAGAAAGAAATACCAAACAGTACATTATGACTGTGTGACCATATATCTTCATAGGTAAAGGAGCCATATTTGATTACTTGCCACCACAATCTGCTTAAGGAAGCAATCAACTAGGAAAGTTTACATGGCAAAGGCATATAGGTATGCGCACACACACGCGTGTATGTGTATGTGTGTATTTTAAAAATCATGTATGCATTGTCCTTTGAGTTGGCAGAAAGATAAAAGTGCAAATTCTCTAAATAATTGACTTATACAATACGAGACAAATATTCTGATTTTCTGTGACATCTGAAAGTAATAACTCTTTACTCAAATACTTAGCTATCATGTGCTGAAATCAAAAAGATGCCTAACCCAGTAAAAGTAAAATCTTAAACATATTAATCACAAAGATGCATATTACATGATTAGTACTAGACGATGCCTCAAGGTGCGTCAAATTATAAATGTGTTCCGAGTACATAAAATATACATTAGAGATTTCTCTCATCATAGGCACAGTCTAATACAAAAATATATCTGACACGTATAAATTAGAAGATCCATTTGACAGCCTCCAAAACAGGAAAAGGGGAAGAAATAATGCCAACATAAAAAAGCACACATAGATGCAAATAGTTCTGCTTATATGATTATTTTCTTCATCAGCGAGGGGTAAAGAGCAATTTACACCAAACTAGTTTTCCAGACAGATCACAGTAATTCACAGGTTGGATAAGTCATAGCACGAAGGCCAGAACCGTTATGAATTACTCAACTAAAAAAAATGTACTCAGATTTCAGTGAATCTAACAGGACAGTGTACTCACAGCGTGGTTTTGTTATTTTAGAGTCTTCAGAACCACTGTCTACCCCTTCTCCGTGCTTTACCACCAGGTTCCCAGAAAAACCACAGGGGCTAGCCTGCATCAAACCTAGAAGAGACAGTTTATAAATGCACCTGTCCTATAAACATACTATTAACAAAGACTTGCTGGATGGTGTTCTAATGGTGTGTGTTCAGTTAAGTGAACTGAACACAAACTTACTTGAAATCCTGAAATCTCTCTGGAGAAATAAAAGTTTTTAAAGCAGTTAATATAGGAATTTTTAAAAAAATTCTAAAGTATGGGGCCTTATGTAATCTCTCAATACTGAAAAATAGTTCAAGCAACATTTGAACTGAAAATTCAATTAAGTATGAACGCTGGAGCAAAAACTTCGTGATTCTAAATGTTCCACAGTCATAACTGAGAAGTTTGCCACATACACTATAGCCAAAAAGACAACAACATGGCAAGAGCCATATTTTAAAGATTCATAACATTCTTCCCTTCAGCCTTGATGAAACCAGGTATCTAACATTTTTAGACGTAAATTTTTCCTTTCCGAAGGCATCTGTTGATACCTGACTTCTGGGTCTTCCCGTTCATGAAAGTAGGACAGAAATCTTTTCTCTCTGGCTAGCATCTAAAATCCCTGCAGCAGTCAGGCTAGAAAGAAAGTCAATGTTAATAAGCATTTTGGAAGTGAGAAAACATGAAGATAGATTGGCCAAAATCAATGAGGAATAATCATTTCTTTTGAAGAAGTTATTATTCCCTCAATACCAGATGAAGCAGATTGAGGCTGCCAACATTCTAGCTGCTCCTTCCATGTCTGTTTTGAAGAGAAATATTTTAAAGTACTGACGTCGCATGAGATCATACTTCAGCTAAAAGGATATGTAAATAAATGACACCCCAAGATGATATTCTTTATTGCAACGTAAATTTTAAGAAACATCTAACCTTAAGATTTGAGCCAGGTTAGGCACACAATTATGACAGAAATTCTTAAGTGACCGAGGTATATAGAGTCTTCAAAACCACAGGTGTGCAGTACTGAACAAAGAGGTAAATGAGGTGACAATAAAAATTAGCAACGAAGGATTAAAAAATAACTTTGAACTCTGTTTCCAATATCAATAACCTGAGGTAAGGGGAAAATGATTAAGTCCTGGCAATAGACAGTCCAGTGAATCCTTCATCAGCAAATATTCTGAGGCAAAAGAATCTATGTTCATTCAAGAATAACCTTTTCAAGTAATTTGTTGAAAGATTTCCAAAAATTGGTAATTAGACAATTTATCATAAAGAAAAGGAAACACCAAAAATGTAGGTATTATTTATCCAGTCTATAGACTAGGTCTTCTAATAAATTAGCAAAATAGCTTTACTTTCGGTTGTAAAACAATCTTCTGTTTGCTTTCACTTGACTGGCTGTCAAAGGAATAAGTGTCTGTCCTTTGAAACATTTTCGCAGACCATCTGGAGATAAGGATGACAACTTCAGCTGAAGAGTATTTGTTTTTTAATAAGAAAACATGGAATCCTGGTTATTAACATATATATATATTTTTTACAATGAAAGAATATTCGGTCTGTGGTCGGAGACTTGCATTCTATTCATTACTCCATAATAACAGGAATAATTAATTGCGATAAGCCAATTAGCCGTTTTTGTGCCTGAGTTTCATTGTCTGGACAATGGAAACATCTGTGCTATGTCATTCTCAGAAACAGTTTGAGGATAAAGTAAAACACGAGAAAGCACTTTTATTTTTTCAAAACACGATATAAGTGCTACGTCGTGATACTGTTAATAATTTTACAGGTACCTCTTAGTGTTACCCAGTCAGATGTGTGCTTCAAGTAGGCATTCCTACAAGATTGCAGGTTGAATATTTAGTTGAATTTTATTTAAAAAATAATAAACCACAAAACTAAAATGTTTGAACAAGGTCACTTAACCCTCTCCCCAGGTGGTTAGTTATTATCACTATTATCATCATCATTATTACTTTTTCGCTATGTGTTTAAAAGAGGAGATCTTTAATACATCAACCTAACTGAGAAAATGTGTCCCAGGCCCAGGTGGTTTTCAGAAGAAAAGCTGATCTTCATAAGAGCTGTGTCCTCTACTTTTAAAGTGCAGAACCTGTGTGGGGAGGGACAGAGCGGGAACTTCGGGTCTGTCACTGAGGAACCAATTCCCTCATCGAAGCCAGAGCAGCATGGATGCGGACGTGCAATCTGTTTTCAAAGTCGTAGCCAGAGAAATCCTCCTGAAAGACAAGAGAAAGAGAGTATTAGCTGAGCTGTCTGTAATACTACAGTATTAATCACACCAAGCTTTGCGCTGCCCCAAGTGAAATTCCTTACACTCCTAACAAAGGTTTTGCATTCACTTGATTTTTCTTATTTCCCAGACCTCAAGCTTTGTGTCCGTTTTTAAAATGTCAACTGAGCATTATTAATGCTGTCTTTGGAAAATTTCCCTCATGTTATTCCTGGGACGGCAGTCTTAAGCTGGGCTCAGTGGAAGTTGCTTTTAGACCTTCTTAACTCAAGAACACAGTTATGAAATCAACAGTTATTTTCCCACTCAAATGAGAAGAGTTTTTATAAAGCAGGATGAGCAATTTCGTAAGAGCTTCATGTGTAATTTCACTTAAAAATCAACTGCTCACTGATTCAGTTATCAGTTTCCCCTCCAGAAATACCAACCAAGACAATCATTTCACAAAATTTCTTGAATTCAGACTCCAGAGTACATTACAGAGGATAAGAAGGGTCACTGGAAAGAGAGAGATTGAGCATTTTTAGGCATTTTTACCTTTGCTTGAAGAAGGAGACTTCTGCCTC
Organism: Leucopleurus acutus; assembly: GCF_964270905.1. NCBI lineage: Eukaryota > Metazoa > Chordata > Mammalia > Artiodactyla > Delphinidae > Leucopleurus > Leucopleurus acutus. Next base: position 50,138,908 of record NC_139155.1, read on the forward strand.
TTCCTACAGTCTATGAATGTAAGAAAAACACATTATCTCTTAACATCTATATTTATATACACTCAAGCAGAAAATGTTATAACAGGAAAATATATTAATTCAAAAAATTCACAGTGACATAGAGGGGAGTCAAGTGCTCATTCAAGCATACTGACTCAATTTTTCTTTAATATAATGCTGTTTACATGTTTACATTAAGGCATTACTTGCTAAATAATTTTTCATAATCTTCATTATTATTTTATAAAGGGCTGTCGTATTTTAGAAGAGTGTAATAGTTTAAGATCTTACTAAAAAACGCAAAATTGATGATAATTTAAGTTTATTTGAAGTCAGTAAGTTTTTTTGAAGGCATTACTGATTGAGAATATCAACTTCATTTTTCAAGAGACAGACCAGTCTTCTTGTAGTTTATGTATATATTTTAAGGCTGCATTAAGAGTAAAAATTTCCTTAAAGAATACGGTGTTAGAAGTTTCTACCAAAATTCATAAAAATTGCATTTTCTATTTTGGTAAAATTAGAAATTCAAATGAAAAGAGTTACCAATTAACAGCCTATCCTTGGCAAGATAAGCTACATATTCAAGGATTAGGCTAGAATATTTCTGTTGATTTAGCTCAACTTTAAAAAAGTCCATATATTTGAAGGCTGACTTGAATTTACTGAAAATTAGAATTTTATACAGTCAATAATATGTAATTGAGCTTCTAAAAGAAGGTACCAAGCAAATCCAGCATTATTAAAATTCACTTTTAAAAAAACTGCCCCACTGTGCTTAAATATGCATCTTAACGATGACCGTCAAACTTATAAGGTATTCTAAAATTTTTAAGTAATCCTACACACCATCCTCATTTATTCTCACTACAATCATTATTGAATTGGCAAGGGAGGTATTTTTTATCCTGTTTTACAGATTAGGAAGAAGGTATGTGGTTAAATAACTTAACCATATCATACACTAAATAAAAATAAACGGCGGAGCTAGAATCACAAGGCAATTCTGTACTCTGAATAAACCACATTACATCATACCAGACCACTCTAGAAAAGGCAATGATTTTGCCCCAAATGAATTTTTGTCCCCAAAGTTACATTTATCATTCTAATTCCAGGGAAGAGATTACCTCCTTAAACACAGTGAGATAGGATTAATAGCTTCTTGGATTCATTCTATGTGAAATCAAGGAAAACAAAACAAAAAAACACTAGGTTCAACCAACTTACTTTAAATGAAGGATGTTTTGTGCCTGTTCACTTGCACAGTTTTGCTGATGAGCATAATTTAAGAAAATAGATAAGATCTTACCTCTGGTTTGTCTAACAGAAGACAGCCAAGTTCATAGCAAGCATATGGCTGAACATATAAGTTATTCTGACGACACAACTCATCTTTAACAGCTCGCTGAAAGAACTGAAAGTAATACGAATATTGTTGGAATTAATTCATTTCTCTACTTAGGCTCATTTTCCTACTTAAGCCTCATCACATCTTTAGGAGGATGTCTATTCTGTATCAAATTTTCTCCTTTTCTGCATCTTTGTTCCTTCCCATTTATTCTCATCCATATCTTATAAGTCCTTTACATACCTGTCTGGTGAACTTGCGCCAGTATATGTTACCCATCAGTCAGCCCAATCTGTGCTATTTATTTTCCTAGTTGACACGCCAGCCTCTGCTGATTTTATTGCAGAGAACATCTTTATCAGCATCTCCAAATCTGAACATTCCATTTTAATATTTAAGACAGAAAGTAAACAAGCCAAGAACCATCTCTTGACAGGTGTCTTGACTGTATCTTACTGATACTTAAGCATATGATCTAAAATAAGCTATTTAGAGCTGTGTAATAGCTATTATACCCCACACTGAAAATTAATTTTAAATGATAATACAAGTGTATCAACACCCTAGGATTTAAAAGCCGAAGTCTGTTACTACAGTACATGAACTCTCTCAAAGAATAATCAAAATAACACCTGGATGTATGTTAAAAAAAAAACCACCAAACAAAAAACTCAGAAAAATCCCTCCAACTACATTTGAAGATAATGAATGGTTCTTTTTCATAGAGTACGTTCGCAGAATATCTTAAGCTAACAACTTTCTAGACCTCACCTCAGTAATGCATCGATAATCTGCAGTTATAGAGGGAGGAAAAGTGGACACAGGCTGACATGCCTGATCATATTTGTATTTACCTAGCTAGGAGGCTTCCCTCTGCTCCTTCAAAATTGTCTGCCTCCTCATTTCTTCCTCCTCCAATTGAGGCTGTCATCTTTGATAAACAGCTAGTGCCAGAAAAGAAGCCCATAGGTGAAGAAGTATTCTAAGGCTCTGAAGTCACATTAAAAGCTAGTATGAACCGTCATCAACTTCTGGCATCTGAGAAGATGACCGTAATCAAATAAAGTGGATGAAACTCACTGCAGTGGGAGATTAGCTTTATGTAATGCTTTCTCCTTTTTCTTATTCCCAAGCGTATATGTAGGTTTTCACAGTTTAGTTTCCTTAGCCATGACACCACATGAACAGTTTACCTGGACAGCATCTTCTGAGTTCCCTAGACATTTGTGTATGGCACCAAGAAACAAATACTTTAATCCAACGACAGATGAATCATCCACTTCATGGCAAGCTTAAAGAGAAGCGAAAACAGCAGGAAGGAAATACGTTTACTTAATTCCTTAAATATCATCAAGAGTTAAGCATTTCATTGTTTAGCAACGTATTCAAGTTCAAATTGAGAAGGTTTCCCTTCCTCATCCATTAGTGAGTATCTTTAGTCAAAGAAAGACAAATATCAAACTACATGGTGCCAAGAAGGCTCAAAATTGCATCATATTATTACTAGGTCAAAGAAGCCAATGTGAAAAGGCTGCATACTGTACAACTGCAACTACATGATGTTCCGGAAAAGGCAAAACTGTGGTGAGTTGCCAGAGGTCTGGAAGGTAGAGCACAGGGGATTTTCAGGCCAGTGAAACTATTCTGTATCATACTATCTGTAAGAGCGGATACATGTCATGATACATTTGTCAGATCCCACAGAATGTACGAAACAAAGCATACACTCTAATGTAAATTACGGACTTCCGGCGATAACGCTGTGCCAGTGTTGCTTCATCAGCTGTAACGAATGCACCGCAACAGGGGGGATGTTAATGGTTGGAGAGGCTGTGTGGGTACACATGGCGGGGGGGAGGTTTGAGGTGTGTAGGAACTCTCTGTCCTTTCTGTCCAATTTTGCCTGAATCTAAAACTGCTCTAAAAAATAAAGTCTATTGGTATCTTTCAATTGCATCATATTAATTCAAAAAACCATGCAATGAGCACCTTCACATGTTTGTAGGAGGTACTGCACCAGTCCCTGAGAGGGCTTCAGACTTGATCCCTCCACCTCGAGAAGCTTGCCATCTACTGCGGAGGATGGGCACACATGTTGGGAGGATAACATGGAAGTTTTCCAAGGAAATGAAAAGAGTGGAAATTGGAAACATAGTGGAGCTAATACAGGAGGAAAAATAGTAATTATTTCTATGAACCAATAAAGATACTGAGATTTGAAAAGATTTTATAGAAACATACACATACAATATATATGTACACACATACACACATGTATATCACACAAATGTATGTACATGTATATATGTACATATGTGTGATATATTTGTATGTATGTGTATATGTAGGTATATATATATAGAGAGAGAGAGAGAGAGGGAGGGAGGGAGGGAGGGAGGGAGGGAGAGAGAGAGAGAGAGAGAGAGAGAGAGAGAGAGGGAGAGAGAGGGAGAGGGAGAGGGAGAGAGGGGGAGAGAGAGAGAGAGAGAGAGAGAGAGAGAGAGAGAGAGAGAGGAAGAGGGAGAGGGAGAGAGGGAGAGAGAGAGCGCTCAAGGTTCCAGAAAAAGTTTTGGAAGTTCCTGGAAGAGCTGGGTAGAGTGACAAAGAGGTAAATGTGAAGAAGAGTCTAAACCTATAGAAGCAGGAGGTGCCTCAAAAACCTAGGCTGAAAATACCTCCACAGAAAAAGTACTCAAAAGATATTAAGGCAGTGGCAGTGTTAAGGAAAGGGGAATGTACTTCATTCATCCCCTCATTCATTCACTAATTCTACTCATTCATTCAATATTTATTGAACAACTACTATATGACAGCAGTGACCAAAGAGAAAAAAATTCCTGCCCTTAGGAAACTAACATTTTGTGGAGGAGAGAGATAACACAAAATACAGATAGGTAAAATAAGTGTATTAAGGAAGTGTACACACTAAGGTAAAAAATAAAGCCAGGAAAGGGGAGAGCAGTATGCATGTGTGTCGGAAAGGTACAGGTTAAGGCCCATTGAAAAAGCCACAGGTGGGTAAAGACGTGAAGAAAATGAGTGAAGGGGCCATGTGGATATTTGTGGGAAGAGCTTTTGAAGGCAGAGAACAGCAAGTGCAAAGGCACTAAGGGCTGCACGTGCCTGGTGTGTTCAAGATCAGTAAGGAGTGCGGCTGGAGCCTGGTGAGCGGGGGGGAAGCGTGGTGAGAGGCAATGGCAGTGGGGGTGTGTGTACAGACCATAGGCCACTCAATGAATCCAGACTTCTACTTTGAATAACATGAGGCCACAGAAGGTCTCAGAAGTGAACCACCACCACATGACTTAGGTTTTAATAGGAGCACTCTGACTGCTGTGCTGAGAATACACGGTAACATCCTTAAAACGCAGAGGAAGAATGCAGCGGAGACGGGCAGGTGGGTGAGGAAGGGAATGAATGAAATTACAAGACAAGGATATAAGAATCCAGCTAGCTCTGCTGATGCAGGGAGTCACAGACAGGGACTGTGATAAGCTGAGCGCACAAAGCTGTGTGGGCCTGACGGGAAGAGTGTAATCAATGCAGATGACCTCTATCACCCACGATCAGGTGGCTTTTTTTCTCCTGGAACTTAACTATTTCTCTACAAAGATCTTCACCTGTTTTCTGTATGACTGAGTCGATTTGGATCATTACTGCTTAACACTGGAGAATGAGATAATCTAATTAACAGCTCTCTTAACTGGATTTTTAGCAAAAATATTAGAGAATTATGTCATATTCACTCCAGAGCCCACCTCCCTCCCCAGGGCCACATCGTCGTTGTTTATTTTGACAGCTGGAAAGGAGCTCAGAGAATATTTAGTCACATTACGTGATGATCATTCTTGTGCCTGCCAGTTACCATTTTACATTTGCATGTCTGTTTTAATTATCTCTAAACACATGATCCTGCACTTGTGCATTAAAAAGAATACCTAAGGGTCTTCCCTGGTGGTGCAGTGGTTAAGAATCCACCTGCCAATGCAGGGGACACGGGCTCGAGCCCTGGTCTGGGAAGATCCCATATGCTGCAGAGCAACTAAGCCCATGCGCCACAACTACTGAGCCTGTGCTCTATGAGCCTGCAAACCGCAACTACTGAGCCTGCATGCCACAACTACTGAAGGCCGCACACCTAGAGCCCGTGCACCGCAACGAAGAGTAGCTCCCGCTGGCCGCAACTAGAGAAAGCCTGCGAGCAGCAATGAAGACCCAATGCAGCCAAAAACTAAAAAAATGAATAAATAAAATAAATAAATAAATGTATTAAAAAAAAAAAAGAATACCTAAAATTCCTTACTGGTCTTTTGAGTTAGACATTGGTAGATATTCCAGACTTGCATCAACAACCAGGGATGGGTTTAAAATTATGAATCTTTTTAAACAGAGCAGAACTTGAACATCCGAGAAAATTCTGTTTCCTTTCAAGTAATTCCCTTAGGAGGGTTACACACCCTAATTACAGGGCCTTTGCGCACAACTTCTTTTGGAGTTGCATTACTTTGCTCTGGAATATCAACACTGACCAATTTTTTGACCTTTGAGAGGGAACCTTTTTTTTTTTTTTAAATAAGCAACAGGCATCTGCAGGGAATTCTGATGATAAAAGTATGTGATTCAAGGGAAAACGCTATATTTGATCAAAAACAAGTGTGACTACAAAGAAATCTGACAAATTTTATACAGCCACTAGTTTTGAATAAGTCCAAAATATTAATACTAAATCACTTTTGGAAAAGAGCAGCATATATGTGAATAAGACTACATTTCCAAAGGTAACTGCTTTCTATAAAACCATCTTTCTGGATGAACAGTCAGTGGCATTTCATACCCACGGGTTCTGCATTCACGGATGCAACCAACTGTGGATCGAAAATATTCTGGGAAAAAAAAAAATTCCAGAAAGCAACTAATTGCATACTATTCACATTGTATTTGCAACTACATATATAGCATTTACATCATATCAGGTATTACAGGTAATCTGGAGATGAGTTAACGTAAACATGGAAAAGTGCACGTAGGTTATATGCAAATACTACACCATTTTATATGAGGGACTTGCACATGCACGGATTTTGGTATGTGTAGGGGGTCCTGGAACCAATCCCCCACAGATACACAGGGATAAGTGTATGTGTGTGTGTGTTTTTAAATTAATTAATTAATTAATTTATTTATTTTTGGCCGTGTTGGGTCTTCGTTGCTGCACGTGGGCTTTCTCCAGTTACGGCGAGAGGGGACTACTCTTCGTTGCGGCGCGTGGGCTTCTCATTGTGGTGGCTTCTCTTGTTGCAGAGCATGGGCTCTAGGCACACGGGCTTCAGTAGTTGTGGCTCGCAGGCTCTAGAGCACAGGCTCAGTAGTTGTGGCGCATGGGCTTAGTTGCTCCGCGGCATGTGGGATCTTCCCGGACCAGGGCTCGAGCCCGTGTGCCCTGCATTGGCAGGTGGATTCTTAACCACTGCGCCACCAGGAAGTCCCTGTGTTTTAACACAGCACTCTCACCATGTAATCATTTTTCCAGCTGCATGGTTTAAATATCTTCATGCTCCCAGGAAGACGAAGCTGTGTGTAGAGAGCTGAAAGCTTTGCTAGTCAATGTGCCATCCTCAGGCCAGCAGCAGAGACACTTGGTCCTATGGGAGCTGGGCAGGTCACCTGTTCCGAGTCTCGCCTTCCTCATTATAAAATGGGCACAACAATGCTGTCCGCCTTTTCTACTTCCCTGGGTTCCAGTGAAGAGCAAAGGAAATAATCTGCCAGACTATAAAATATCATTCAAATGTCTGCCATTATACCTTTAGAAGAAATGTTACAGTATTTCTTTTTTTAAAAATTTATTTATTTTTATTTTATTTATTTTTGGCTGCGTTGGGTCTTCGTTGCTGCACGCGGGCTTTCTCTAGCTGCTGCGAGCGGGGCTACTCTGTTGCGGTGTGCGGGCTTCTCACTGCGGTGGCTTCTCTTGTTGCGGAGCACAGGCTCTAGGCATGCAAGCTTCAGTAGTTGTGGCACATGGGCTCAGTAGTTGTGGCTCTCGGGCTCTAGAGCGCAGGCTCAGTAGTTGTGGTGCACGGGCTTAGCTGCTCCGTGGCATGTGGGATCTTCCTGGACCAGGGCTCGAACCCGTGTCCCCTGCATTGGCAGGCAGATTCTTAACCACTGTGCCAACACGGAAGCCCACAATATTTCTTTAATAACCAGTAAAGCTTTATTTTACTAAAAGACTTATTCTCTCCATGAACTTCTCCTACAACTATAATAAAAATGACTTTATGAAGGTTTTATTACCATAACTTATAGTCTTATGATTTTTTAAACATATGAATCAAAAAGGTAGGTTCCCAATTATACTCCTTGGTGTCTACTCAAGAGAAATCATTATGTAATTCCACACAAAAGGTCAGTACACTTATGTTGCACGCTTATGTTTGTAGCAGCTTTACGCACGGTCGCTAAACACCCAGAAAAAAACCAAATGTCCCGTAGGAGAAGGAATAAAAAAAATCGTGGGACAGGTATAGCCATACGATGGAATTCCACTCAACAAGTGAGAGGAACAAACTACTGACACAGATACAACGTGGGTGTCACAGACACTAGGCTGCACAAATGAAGCCACGCACTAAAAAGTACACACTGTCTGATTCCACTTGTACGAAGTTAAAATGTAATCTGTGGAGAGAAAAATCAGAACAGGGGTTGCCATGGGTGGGGCCTGACTGAGAAGGGGCATAAGGGAAATCTCAGGGGTGGAAGAAATGTTCTATGTCTTGATCATGGGGTGGATGCCACAGTGTATATATTTGTCAAAACTCACTGAACTGCATGTACGCTTAATATCTGTGCATTTTAATGGATGTCCATATGAAAAAAGAGGTTTCATTGTGGGGGGCAGGTGGAAACGTATGCTTCCAGCCACCCGCATGGCTTTAGGATTAACAACCCTGACGATCAGTGTGCATCGCCACACACTGCGGACAAGGCAAGTACATTTGTCCCTTCCAGTGCCTCCTACTTCCATCACCTAAGTGACGGAACTTTTTCAACCATCGCACCATTTGTCCAAGAATGACAGATTTGTACTCTCTGAATCAGAGGAGATTAGTGACACACTGAAGGAACAAGCTGCCGTGCACAGTTTTGTTTTGTTTTTTTACCTTGACTCATCCTCTGTAGGTTGGGGAGGGAGCAGTTGGGGAGGGCTTTCCACAAGTACAACACTTCAATGGACGCCAGCACGCACAGCGCTTTGGTTGGGGTTTGTTTCCGAAACCTCTCTGCCTGCAAGCAGTTGGAATGATTAGGCAACATTAGAAAAAAAACAAATTCAGAGAAAAAAAATATTTCAGAGACATTAAAAAATACATGGTTCATATCTGATGTGAACGATCCCCTCCCGCAAAGTTAAAAATGAAAATTTCTCTCTAAATTTTGCTCTCTGATTTTTAATATATTGGTAGATATGCCTTTCTCTTATTCAATTCAATCTACTATCAAGATCCAGGATATATTTTGAAAACTTTAAACTGAAATGAATCTAGTTTCATTCTAAGTCAAAGAAACTTATAAAAGCTGGGTGACAGATAATAACTTGATGGGTTTATATGGAGGATGTAATACCAGATGCCTTTCAGTTACGGTCTTATTGACGTTTCAGTTTTCTAATTAGTCCCAGTCCTCTCAGGGGCATTCCACATTACAATCTAGTTTATACTCACACTAAATCATTCCATGTTCATTCAATAAAAACTTACAACTAAAACCATGGAAAATTCAGGATATAAGTTGTCAGGTGGCCCATGGTAATTCAGCTAAACTGTATTCTTAAAAGTACAGAAGTAAATTGGGGCTTTGTCCCTACAGCCCTGGGCCCTTCTGCTGCTACATTTGATGCACACTTTTGTTTTTTATTAGGGCAGAACGTGATGCTTTCACTCTATGAGAACTAACAGTCTGTATCTCTTGCCCAGGTTCTGCGGATTTGCATTCTTCTGAGACTACCTAGCTCTTCAGACAGACGTTCTTCCTCTCTGGAGGCTCATGAGCTCCACAGCATCTGTAATGTCTCTAGCCATTCAAAGAAACAACTGCTCTAATGGTCTGCGACCAAACAGTACTTTGCATTCAGAGCAGCAGAATGACATGGGAGTAAATTCTCTCCACAGTCGTGAACTGCATTTTGCATGGCATTAGGTTGCCAGCTTTGCATATGATTTCTTAAAACCTGTCCAAGGTGGCAATGGTTGCAAATATCCATCATAAATGACACACCAGATCAACAGGTTCCAACATACCTTTTTCACTGAGAACTGTTCAATCTGATTGTTCTTCCTTTTGAAGAGTTTCTGAACTTCTTTAAAGACAATCTGTGCCCCGTCCACATCACCGGTGGCTCCCTGACAAACTGTGAGAAACCATCGTTGTAATCCTTAAGTATTAGGGGGAAAATGCCACTAACGGATACCTAGGTTGATGATACTTGGAAAACGTTACCAAAGGAAAAAATGGGAGCAAATATTTTTAAAGACTGTTACACGTGGGACTACACCACCCTGCTGATCGTCGTTCCACCATTTCAACAACTATTTCCCGGGACTTCCCTGGTGGCGCAGTGGTTAAGAATCCGCCTGCCAATGCAGCGGACACGGGCCCGATCCCTGGTCCGGGAAGATCCCACAGGTCTCAGAGCAACTAACCCCTGTGCCACAACTACTGAGTCTGCGTGCCTAGGGCTCGTGCTCCGCAACAAGAAGCCTGGGCAACGCAACGAAGAGTAGCCCCTGCTCGCCAACTAGAGAAAGGCTGCACGCAGCAACGAAGACCCAACGCAGCCAAAAATAAACAAAACAAAAAAATCTATTTCCCTGGCGCTAGGTTCCCTGAGCTTTGGGGTGGTGGGGGGGCAGGGACAGGTGGGAAAACTACAGTCCTAAGTCCTCTTTGGGGAAGATAGTGTAGTCTTGAACATTAACAAAACCCCCAGATATTATCACAAACTACAGTCCATTTAGAGCTCACATACTCGGAAAGTGGAAGAATAAAGGAATCTAGGCAAGAACACTTAGGAGCCAGGAGGACTGTGAAAGCCTCACGGTAGCAGAAGGATACCCCTGCACCTGGCAAGAAAGTCATGAATTAGTCCTGCACGTTTACTGGGCACCTGCCACCTACAGCCGCCAGCAAGAATGTGAAGAAGAAACACACACGTTTACACCCAGAAGAAACTTAAATTTCAGCTGGAGAGAGAAGACACACAGTCCAGAGCTACAATGTATATAGTGATGAGAGCCTTGGGAGTCCTGGCACCAAAGTACTTTTGGAAAAGCTCAACAAGGGAAGGGATGGTTTCTCTCTGCAGTGATCAGGGCAGCTTTGAGGAACTAAGAGTCAAGCTGAGCCTTGGAGGGGAGTAAGATTTTGATGGTCTGCATGCTATCTTCATCCCACCCAGAGCCCCCGGCAACGACGTAGTCGTATTTCCTTTGGTTCACCTGCTCGCTACCTTCTCCAAACTTCACACCAGGCTGCAGTCCCATCCCTTCATTGGAACTTTACCAACTACTCTTTGTTGTCCTCTTTCCAACTCCCATGAAGATGAATTCATTTCTGTTAACTTTTTGTTGCTTTTGTCTTTGCCACATATTGTTTTTCAACCCCCAGTTGGAATGTCCATTGATTTGCTAGTTCTTTCTTCTTTATTCGAGTAGTCCTACAACTGGGTGGTCCTGTACTCGCACTCTGGGGCTTGGTCAAGCCAGGCACAGGGCTATGGCATGTCAGAGGATGGGCAGCTAACGGAAGGGTCAAAAAGGCACAAGCAGCAAGGTTTGCAGAAAGCTGACGTCATCAAGGTGATGGGAAAGGCAGAAGATTTCTACTGGGAATAAGTAGGATTAGGCTGAATATTCAAAAGGAGAGCTCACCCCCAGTTATAAGAGCAGCACTGCTCCAGATGTGGTGGCCTGAGCCCATCCAAAATGACCTCATCGGTTGGGCTATAACATTTCAAAACCAGGAAGAAGTTCAGTGATCGTTCTGTAAAACAACTCCAATATATTATAGATCAGGGGATGTAGAGGTCCAGGAAAGTAAAAGTCTTGCCTGAGGTCACACAGTAGATCAATTAAAAAGAATAATTTCCGCTGCCCCTAGCCTGAGGTCTCCTCAGATAACTGGTAACATTATTATATAGTCACATAATATTAAAAAAAGAATGAGCAACTGTGGGTACACAGGCGAGTCATAAACATCAACGGTATCAGGATCTGAATCGCCTTTGCAGTTCTACAACACTGATACCTCAGATCCTGAAGAGTATACACCACCTCCTCTCAGTACAGTTGCAGACAGTTGCTTTAAAAGACGCAGATGTTTGAAAGCATGAGCGTCTCTGATTTACCCTAAGTCTGAGACCCACACAGAACTTAGGATGCTTGGCTCATCCATTACGACTAAGCTTTTCGGTTAACTTCTTCTGGGTAACATACCCAAGAGAATTGGAAGCAGGGTCTCAAAAAGAACCGTGTTCACAGCAGCATCACTCACAACGGCCAAAGGGTGGAAACAACCCAAGCATCCACTGACAATGAACGGATAAACAAAACATGGTCTGTACCTACAATGGAATATTATCCAGCCTTAAAAACGAATGAAATTCTGACACATACTACGATATGGATGAACCCTGAGGGCACTATGCTAAGTGAAATAAACCAGCTTCAATCAAGTCCACTTACCTAGAATAATCCAATTCACACAGACAGAAAGTACCGCAGTGGTTGTTAGGGGCTGGGGAGGGGGGAGTTACTGTGTAATGAGCATAGAGTTTCGGTTTGGGACAATGAAGTTGGACAGTGGTGATGGCTGTGAAGGAACTTAATGCCACTGAACCACACACTTAAACATGGTTAAAATAGGGACTTCCCCGGCGGTCCAGTGGTTAGGATTCTGGGCTTTCTCTGCTGGGGGCCTGGGTTCGATCCCTAGCTGGGGAATTAAGATCCTGTAAGCTGCGTGGTGCGGCCAAAAAAACTTTTTTTTTTTAATGGTTAAAATACATTTTATGTATATTTTACTGTAATAAAAAAAACCTCTCAGCCATAAGATGAATAAGGTCTGAAGATCTAACGTATAACATGGTGACTATATGTGATCATACTGTATCGTAAAATTGAAATTTGCCAAGAGAGTAGAACTTAAATGTTCTTACAAAAAAAAAGAGATAAATATAAAAAAAGAAATAGCACAAGGAACTAAGCCCCGAATGGTAGTGTTTCTGGTCGCTGAATGCCCATTTTCTCCGACGCTGCCTGTAACACGTACCTGTCCCTCAGGCCAACTCAAATGACAGCTCCTGCAAGGAGCCTTCTCTGAGAGCTTGACAGAGTGACCTTCCCTCCCCTCCCCACATACTCTTTAGGTGGAGCTCCTCACACATCTGCCCGAAGCCCCCGTGGAGAGGTGGCGCCTACAGTCTTTCACGCTTTATCATCTGCTACAACTGGTATGATCCTGAGATTTCCAATATCTGGAGAATAAATGCTCCTCTACACACCCACACCGTACCATTATTTCTTCATGTTCTATGCTCAACAACGATTAAAAAGAAACAGTTGCCCCCAGTGACTACGTGGCCCCATTACACCCTAACGACCGCTGGGGGGTGCTGCAGCCTCTCTGTTTTCGTTCGTCCACGTGCTGCGCACACCAAGCCTGCTACGTTCATCTGAGATGCCTGTGAGTTCTGTAAACCAACCCTTAAAGTATCCTAAGCAGCATACTGAAAATAATCCTATTCAAACATCAGCTATAAGAGCCATACGAAAACGGATTAATACCTGCGGGGCTTGCAGGAAGACCTGTGAGTATAAGGGCCTTCCGTCCTGACTGCTCACGGACTGTAGTTTCAGAACATCCAGGACAGACACATTAGTCACCATCTTCTAATTCTATCTTATTTTAAAGAGACCAGTTAAGGGGATGGAATGACAGGAGATGTTTTGTTAAATCCAAATATTCAGAGAAATAAGAAGATATTGAAAATAATGTTTGGATTAGCCTTAAATTTTAAGTAAAAGAATCACTTATATGGGTGTGTAAGGAGAGCTCATTGTTAGAGGCAGAAAATGTACAACTACCTGGGTCTCTTCAATCTCCACCTGGACCATTCTGCACCACAATAGCACGTCATGTATTGTAGCTCAGGGCACAGACAGCTATTTTGTCCACCAGGTGGCAGCATGTCTCTATCTCTTCATTTAAGGGTAAAAAGGCAATACACACTGATATGCCTATCAGACATTACAGTTGTCTCTGCTATAATGACATGCAGTGTTGAATTACCTTGTGTTCTGCAAAATCACAGTGTAATTATAATAGGGTTAATAAGTAAAACAAGGTTGGAACAGACTACTCAAAATCCGTACAACTCTGTAACCAGGGCACTAACAATCTAAACAAAGATGTTAACACGATTTAAAAGACATGTTAAATTCTTTAAATTCCTAATAAATCAAAAATAGATTTGAGAAAATAAAGGAGAGCGGTAAGGGTAAGCTGAGGCTGTTTAGGACAAAACCAAAAAGCTCACAATAAGCATTTCCGGGACCCAGCATGTGACCAACCCAGCCCTGAGGGGACGTGGGGAGGGGCAGGGCGTGCAGCACCGAACCACCCCGCTGTTCAGATGGGCTGGGGAGAGCTGCTCCTCAGCTGCTATTTACCTGTAGCCCAAAACAACACACGCTGTGGGAAACTGTGAAAAACACAACTTCTGCACCCTCTGCCATCACTCTCCCACCGGCCAACGCGCGTCAGCGAATCTGAGACAGAGAAGGGCGCGCTGCGGCCGTGCAGACCATGGTCTACTCACCTGCGGTTAAATAGGCGTAATAGCACTGGGACCACCGGGACTCGTTTTTTAGCCTCTCAAAGGAGTCAAATGCATCCTTGAAATTCAGCTCTATCATGCTGCACCAACCTGTGAAAGAGAGATTTCTAGTACGGGACCCTAAAGTAATACGCTCTACAGCCCATCTGTACGTTACAAACGTCTTATTCTGCTGACTTTCTCTGTGAGGGCTCCACGTCAACAGCCTGAAAACTTCCTAAGTATCTTTTCCCTCGTAAATATTTTCAATATGATGTTTTGAGTACACAAGGCATCTCTGATTTCACAACCAATGAAGCAGTTTCGAAGGGAGGAAAGTAAAAATTTCTAGGGAAACCGTCCGATTTGCCTCCCCCGGCTGGAGATCAACCGAAGCACAGTGGTTCTTCTCTCCCAAGAGCAGGCACCGGTGCAAAGAAAGAAGCGATGCCAGTAGATTACACACACAGTGACCATCTCGAAAAGCCTCCCACGCTCACCTGTACATTTATGCTCACAGTCAATTAGCAACCTTTTCTGAGAACTGGAGAGGAAGCCAGTGAGAAATAAGTACTTGCCACCCTTCCCTCTGCAGGGGCAGAGAAAGGACCCCACCTCTCCCAGAGCAAAACACTGTTAGGGTGGCATCCTGGGTAGGGTGGGGGGGGGGCAGCAGCAATAAGGAAACAAGGAATTTTATCCCTCGTTGTTAGTAACGGTATCTCCCATCCATGGAGCCATCCCGTTGTGTGTCAGGCAGGCATCTGATGTAGTTCTTGTTAATCCAGTGCAGTCTTGGAAAGGTGGCTGACGGCGTCCTCACCTGCCCAAGGAGAAAGCCTAAGGCATGAAGAGGCTTCGGGACTTGCTCAAGGTCACACGGCTAATAAGAGGGAAGAACTGAGGGTCGAAGGCCATTGCTCTCTCCTGCCCACGATTTGCCTCCATAAAAAAATTCTGTTATCCGCTGCACCGTGAAGCAGTCGTGTCACCTTAGACCTACCATTTGAACTAGAGGGATGAAGGGGAGCCACACTTCCAGAAAATTCAGTGTCAAATTCTGTGGGATATGATATGAAGTTGACATATTTTAGAGTAAACATGGGGGCTAATTCTTTCCATCCTAAAATGGACATCGGGATAAGATTTGAATTAAACGCCGCAACAGAGGTGGGAGGCAGCACCACAGCTGAATAAGGAGGCCAAGTCCTGACGTTGCTATTCCCACTTCCCCCCACCCCAACCCCGAGTTAACCTTCCGAAGTCCTTAGTTCTGGGTTTCGATATTTCCAAGATTCCTTCCGTTCTGACATTCTACCCTGCCACAGACCCGGAAACACTGCACACACGAAAAAAGGCCACCATAATCATTTCACAATATATTCAGGTATCAAATCTTCACGTTGTACACTTTAAATACAATGTTACGTGTCAAAGGAATCTCAATAAAACTACAAGAAAAAAGATAACAGTGTCCTAAACAAAAGAAATAAAAGGACATCGAAGCTAGTCCCTTCCGTTCAAGTCCTATACTGTTTCATCGGTTGTGAAATCAGAGATGCCTGGTCTTACTCAAAACATCACACTGATAATGTGTTTCACGTTCCATTCCACATTATGGCTACTAACCAGAGCTCCAGCAGAGTTTACAGGAAAATACATTTCCCACTGGATCATACCTCATCTCCACTCCCTAAGCTATAACAGGCGTTTAAAACATAATGCTGATTACTGGGCAGTTCTCAATCTTTTAGTTTGCACTCTTCTTTAAAAAAAGATTCAGGAAGACAGTTATGTCTACAGCAGGCAAGCAAGTGGCAAACAAATGCCTCCAAGTCTGTCTATAAATTCCCCTCCAGGAGGGGAGAAGCGGGAGGAAGCAGCTAACATATGTGGCCAGGCATCCTGTCTGATGCTCATCCGGCTAATTTCATCTTAATTACACAGCTGCTCCCAGGGCAGGCGCCTGAGCTCCAGGGGCTGCCACGAGGGTGAGGTCTCCAAGTTAGCTGGCAGAAGAGCTGGAATTGGAATCTACGTGCCCAATTTTCTCCTAAGCCGTAGTTTTCTTCTCAGGCAAACATTGGTGGGAGGGAAGAGAAAACAATCCTGGATTCTAATATCCAGTCCAATAAAATATTCACAAATGGTTTTTACTCAATTAATTTAAGTTTACCTATCATCCTAGAATCTAAACGTTATAAGGAGCAAAATATTAGAAAGAAGAAATGAGAATTCATTAAGTACCACTACTTGCGCTATGGTAACAAAGTCCTATTATTACACAAGGCGGCAGGCATCTCACAAAGACACAAACTGAAGAGCATTAACAATGAAAACGTGCACAGGAATGCGTTAACACTGCAGGACAAGAAGCTGGACGTTCAGCTGGACATGAGCTATTGCATTAATACTATTTCAACGACAAGGGACCGGACAGACATTCGATACTTACCAATTTCATACAGACACACGTGTTGGATTTCCCTCTGGTCTACTGCAAGTTCCAGAGCAGTATGGAAGGAAGTCAAGGCACTGTTGATTTGACACTAAGGTAAAAATGACAACAGTTACTGGCTAAGATCTGTCTTTAACATTACGAGCATCCTAGTTCAAAAGCATCCTTTCCCTTGGTAGTCAAGCAGATTAAGCAGTAGAGAAGAGGGTGATGTAAAGGTTTCTGGGAAAACGCCCCCTTTCCCCTCACACAGTTGTGAGCTGAACAGAGCGCAGGCCACTCCTCCTTCTGCTCGGTCAGAAGGACCCACCAGTGAGGGCTCGGCTCACACCACCCTCTCCCACAGCGGCCTCTGTGCACACGTGCACTAGAACGTGGTATGTGATCAATACAATGATTTGCTGATCTGGCTCCATGGTACAGGTAAGCTCGACAGGAGAGGGACTGCATCTCACCCTCCTGCATACACCCACCGGGCCCAGAGACACTGGCAGTCAGTACTGCCCAGGGCCAGTCCATGAGCCCAGCCCCAGCCTCTCCCTGTTCCGGGAGCCCCTCACGCTCTACCACACAACTCGGTGATGTTCTCCGAATGCTTCTGGTCATCAGCCCTCTTCTCCCAACACTTCAGAAATTCTCTGAGGGTCCAGATTACACTTCCGACTTTTGCATTCATCTAGCACTGTCCAGAACCCCAGCAGACTCTCAAATGCCTGTCCCACCATTTCCTGGTTAAATACATTTAGTGTTTTCTTCCATGAAAGATCTCGTTCAGAGTCTGCTGATCTGATGCCACAAGCACCTGGTAAGAGCACCTAAAAGGCACCATCAGGATAAAAGGGAGGTAAACTAAACCGTAGATACAGCAACAACAGGTGTTAAGTATCACGCATCAGTAATAATATAAATCCTAAATGTCCCGAAGATGCGACACAGCCTGCCCTCGCTGACACGTGCCCAGGAGCGCTCCTTTCTCCCTCCCGCGGGTGCCAGCGCCTCTCTTCCCGCCCTACACTCAGCCCTCCTCTCTGTGCTTCCCTGTGTGCCTCCTGCTGCTGCTCCCAGGCGACTCCCTTTCCAAGCCCCTGGCTGCCTCTTCTCCCCCAGGGCAGCCAGGTTGGGGGCATGAAGGGTCTTAGAAGAGGGGCCGCTGGTTTCCCTGAGATCAGACCCACCACATTCCTCAGCTCCTTGAGTGATGCATGGTCACTGCAGGAGGCCCCAGGACTCCACACAGGGCACAGATGAGTCAGCAAGGAGATCGGCAGGACAGTCTGTGACTCAGGAACTCTGGAAGCCAAATGACTCAGTAACCACGGCCATGGCTGGACCAGTAACTGTTCGTGCCCCACAGGAACACTTCACTCTGCTATCAGCAAGGTTTAGACTGTAGCGTTCAACCCTGTATCACCACCCACAAGTGCTCGGAAGATAGAGAAGGTAGCCACGGAAGATACACATCACTGTATCACTAATTCCTGTTCTCAACTAGCTCAACACCTAGTGAAGGGAACCTCACAGGAATGAAACAGGCCTCCAGCTCTTAAGTCAGACATTTACACTGATTGTGAGCACACAGCCAGATACCAAAGGTAAAAAATCAATCAATCTCTAATGAAAAGCAAGTGTGTGTGTAAGAGAGATCTGGACACTCATTACTCCCATTTCTAACTTTCCCCTTTCTGGATCAATACTTCTTTCCCTGCATCACACATGCATTCAATTTAGCCTATTTGCACAGAAACCACAGGGTTAGGGATTCTGCTTTTGCATGCACCTCCCCAGTTTCCCAAGTTAATGGCATTCAACTATCACCCCCAGGATATTTCCAGATGGGCCATCACTACCAAGCTGACCCCAGCTGGGGTTCAGTGCATGGCAGTGCAATGCCACGCTGCCCTTCAGAGGATAGAAAACTACTCGGTGAACATTTATCAGGCAACTGCTGGGTGCCCAGGATGGAACTGGACTCTGAAGCCACCAAGATGAGTCAAAACTAAGCTCTGAATGCAAGAAAAGAAAAAAAGAAGCCAAGTAATACTTGAATCAACGTTATTTCTCTTAACCCTTTCAAAGACTCTGAGATAGGTATGCATTAGTTCCATTTTTGGATGAAGAAACTGACGTTCAACAACTGTAAGTGCTCAGTCAAGGTCAGGGAGCTAGTAATTGACTAGTATTCAAATTCTGCTCCAACTGCATGCTTTCTTCAGGGAGAGGGATGCAAGTGTGATTGATTAAGCTAAGAATCTGGAGATGAGGGAGAGTCCCTAGATTATCCAGGCGGCGTTAAATGCAATCAACAAGTATCCCTACAAGAGGGAAGCAGAGAGAGGGTTGACATAAGCAGAGGAGAAGGCAATGTGAGAGGACGGAGGCAGAGACTGGAGTGATGTGGCCACAAGCCCAGGAATGCAGGCAGCCACCAGAGGCCAAGAGGCAAGGAATGGACTTTCCCTAGAGCCTCCGGAGGGAGTGCTGCCCTGCTGACCACCTTGATTTGGGCCCAGAGAAACTGATTTTGGACTTCTGGTCTCCAGAATTGTGAGAGAATAAATTTCTGTCGTTTTAAGCCATAAACTTTGTGATAATTTGTTACAACAGCCTTGGGAAACTAGAACAGTATACTTCCTTAAAGATGAAACTGTGAAGAAAGTTCCAGGCTCTTTGTGTCACAAGCACTTGAATAGAACTGGGAAGTACTGAGACCACTTACGGAGCTTAAAGGCATTACCCCAGGAGCAAGCATAACTACAAAACTAATTCTACTTCTAGGCTGATCACTCATTAAGGAAGTACAATGAACAGCCATTAAACTCGTGGAAATATAGTTCCCTTTTCACCAAAACAATTCAGAATAAAAATGATCTATGGGAGTCTTTATGGTTACAAATTAAAACATCCACAACCCAGCAGAGAAAAGAGGGTTATCCTCAATTTCATACTCGATTCCCAGTTTAATTTTTAAAGAAATCCACATACCCTGAAGAAAATAGAGAAAATGGATTCGTATGAAACCAAGAATTACTACGATACAGGCTTTTTGCCTCATGAATTGTGCGCTGATACACTGTGTCACAAAAACTACTTGAAGCCTCAGTCTCCTTGCTGGTAAAAGGAGAAAAAAATGTTGGCAAGCTTTTATCTGCTTCCAGAGGAAGCCATGAAGGATAAAAGCACGAATCTTTGCCAAATTAAATGGAGCACATTTACTGCCAAATTAAAATCAGCAGGACTTACAGCTACAGCACTGTCACTACAGGGATACTGTGTGTTTTTCCAGTTACTCGGGACTTCCTGATAGGTGTATTCTTAGGCATTTTATAACACTTGTGGCAACTGCAAAAGGGATTTGTTTCTCCATTTTATTCTCCCAGTGAATGTTGCTGGTATGTAGGAAACCTGTGGATTTTTTCAAGGTGATTTTGTACATGTCACATTATTATACTCAGGAATTTTTATAATTCTTAATCTCTTTTTCTCTCGGATTTTCCAGGGAGATATTGAAACCATTTGCAAGTAACGATAGTGCTGTCTCTTCATTTACAATAGACCATTGTAATTGGGTAGGACCTCCAGTTAAAATACTGAATATTAAGCAAGCATAGCACGTATCCTTGGTCTACTCTAATACAAACGATGTGTATACGTTATTATACAGTATATAAAAGGATATGAAAAAGAGGATGTTTTAATGTTGCACCATGAAATACAGTTTGCTGCATGATTTTAGTAGATGCCCATTTTTACCAAATAGGTTTCCTTTCTAATTTGCTAATAGTTTGTTTGGTTTTTTAAAATCTGGGTTGGGTAGTGCATTTCATTAAATGCCATCTGGGCATCTATCGACAGGAGTGAATGGTTTTATCAATGACTTCCTTAATGCAGCGGATAACAGGGATACAGTTCCTGAGGCTGAACCATGAGTGCCTTTTTGGAATAAGCCCTACTAGGCTGGAATACGGCATTTAACAAATACGTTGCTGGATTTGATTTGCTAATATTTATTTAGAATTTCTACGTTCAGAATGAAGTGGGGTTTGTTTAGCGCTCTCCTCTGCAAGTTCTGGTGGCAGAATAATGCCAGAACTTGTAGACTGGCAGAAATTATTTTCATATTCTCTATGCTCTGGGACTACGTAAATAAATAGCTCACTCTAAAGCCATACCTTCCAACTGAATAATTCATTTGTTTCAATTACTGTAATATAAATGTTTTCTTTTAATGGGCACACAGTATAACGAAGAATGTTAAATACTGGTCAGTAGTACCAGATTTCAGCGCCAACTTCATAACCTACGCAGTTTTGGACCTTAGGAAGTAATTTTTGTTTATACTCTCAGGGATGCTGAAATAAATGAATTCATGTGAATAAAATGCTCTTAGGAAAGGTAAACTGTCTTTAAAACATAGGTATTGTCTATAGGTACCTTGTCTCCTGTTAATAGCACTGGGAAATAAATCACAATATTGTTTTCTAACTTTTAGGACCAAAGACTTGCAGTAAGTAGCAATTCAGCTTCTCACAAATTATTTCAGAACCCTGGGAGAAATTCCAGATTTGTTTTTAATTAGTAATGTTTATTTTTTAGAGCAGTATTAGGATTATAGCAAAACTGAGCAGAAAACTCAGAGACTATTTTATTATAAAATAGATTTTTTAAGAATGAAAGAGTTGTCAGTTTCTCATAATTGTGTTTCTGCAAGTTTCTTATTATGTTTAAGGAAAAAAAATGCTATTTCTTAGGAATATATAATTTTACGACTGCTAGTTTAATTGTGAAGTACCATAAGGTTTTAAACCAGCTTTGTTCCATTTAATGCATTTTGCCCTCGATTTTTAAATTATCATTGCTGTCATTTTTTAAATTCATGTATGCCTGATACATTTTGTCTACTCTTTTACTTTCTACTTTTGTATCACCATTTACATTTTTTTAGTTAGCTTGTATATTTATTTACTTTGTTGGATTTGTCTTTTTTATGCTGATCTGAGAGTTATCTTTTATATAGCAGTATGGTAAACATAAGTGGATTTAGGTAACTAATACTTTTTATATTAATTTAACTTCTGTTTTTGTTCCCTTGACACTTTTTTCTTATTATACTATGTTTTGTTTGCTTCATCCTCTTCAGTCCTTTTTTTTTTTTTTCTTTTTTTTGGCCACACAGGTTATAGGATTTTAGTTCCCCGACCAGAGATCAAACACCAGGCCCATGGCAGTGAAAGCGCTGTGTCCTAACCAGTGGACCACCAGGGAATTCCCTGCAGTCCTTTAGAAAATGTAAGTTGTCTTTATAATTCTGCTTGTGGTCACATAGAGGTTAAAAAAAAAAAAACTAGAGAAATTCCATATTTTATCTAGCAGGTATAATTAGGAGCTGTTTGAGTTAAGATTCTACCACAAATATACAAGTGTGTGCTCTTGCCTGGAGGGACAGGGGACAAAGGAAAATGAAACATGTAATACAAAGGGATGGACAGACCATGGGCAACATTTTCAACCCAATTAAAAAAGGTTAAGTTATTCTGAAGCTATTTCCACATTAATATATTTTTAAGGTCTTTAGAAAGTAAAGATCTCAAAGTACAAATATGAAGACACAGTAAGTATGAATATTTTTCAGAGTTAGCACCGTAATCTTGGGGTTACTAATGTTACATTCTGTTTTACTCAAAGATTCTCACTAGCAATACCAAGCCAAGAGGATGCTCTCAATTCAGCTACGTAGCAAAAGGTTCCATTTCTAGGGCTGCAAAAAAAAAAAAAAAAAAAGTGAACATGGAAACAAAGCCAAGTTCTTTCAGGGGCCTGGCCCAGACTCTAGTGCCAAAGGGACACCAAGTTCCAGACTTGCCTGAATCTAAAATGCCAAGACTCCACTTCCCAAGCACACAGTTTCTTTCTGTACCACCTCCAAGTTGCATTTAACATTGAATGACATCACTAACTCACAAACAAAAAGGTCTCAGCTCAGAGCCAGTCTGCTGGTATTCAAATGAGGCTGGTATCGCCTAATTCTGTGGGTTAAACTCCAGAGCTGAGAGCACCGGGCAGTGGCAAACTGAAGGATGTTCGCCACTGCAAACATCGTTCCTGTGGACCCGGTTGCTGGGGAAGGCGCTGCCTGTGTGGATGGCGCTAACGTGCATTTGCTTTAGAGAATTTTCAGTTCTGTTAGACAAGTAAGCTTGTGAAACATAGGCACATTCTCTCAAGATATGTTAAGTAACTGGTCAGCAAAGAGGTTGTCAGACGCAGGCAGAATTCCCGAGATGTGTTAATACAATAAGTACTTAGCAAGTGGAGCGTGTGTGTGTGTGTTAGAAGAATGAAAGGGCAAAGAGATATACTCAAAAGACCAAATACACAAAACACACTACATAGTCAGAATACTAACTATACGTGAGAACTGAATATCCATGAGGTCTTAAATCTGACCCCCCATTGTTGATGCCCATCCTGGCACCATGTGTCCTCTGCCCGAGAAACACCAACAAAACCCATGACGGTCCATCCATTTAATTAGCTGTGGCCAAGTGTACTCATCCCTGTGGGTTTCTGATCAAGTGTGTCACTGGCCCAGGGCAACTCGCACCTATGGGTCCTTCTCTCCTTGTACCCCCTTCTCCCGCCAGTGAGGAAGGCTGATGTGCAGAGTGAGGCAGGACACTACACATCGTGTACCCAGGACCCAGGTAGCGTGGCCCTTCCACCCCACTTGCACCCTGTCCTAAGAGTGTTAACCCATGCTACCTTTTCCCCCTTGCTCCTGGCTGTGTTTTATATTGATTTAGTAAGCTATGTGATTCAAGCCCGTTTTACTTTGGCCTGTGAGTCTTTCTGTCCTGGGACCTCTGGGAGAACCTGCGGGTAATATATTTGGAGGCTACCAGGGTACCAGTGACATCTATGTGAAAAGAAAGAGGAAAACCCCAAGTGCCTGGGAGGAGACACTCTCATTGGCACTGCTAACTGTTATGGGTTGAACTGTATCCCTCCCCAAAATTCATATGTTGAAATCCAAACCCCCAGGATCTCAGAATGCAATTGTATTTGGAGATAAGGTCTTTAAAGAGGTAATTGTATTAAAATGAAGTCTTTAGGGCAGGCCCCAATCCAATATGACTGGTGTCCTTATACAAGAAAAGGAGATGAGGACAGACGTGTGTGCATACGGAGGAAAGACCATGCGAAGACAGAGGGAGAAGGCGGCGCCCACGAGCCAAGGAGAGAGGCCCCGGAAGAAATCAACCCTGCCCACCTTGAGCTTGGACTTCAGGACTGTGAGAAAATCAATTTCTGTTCTTTGTTATGGCAGCCCTAGGAAGCGAATACACCACCTAATTATCAGAGGCATCCTCTCTTCAGGGAGCCATTCGCCCCCTCTCCACCCTCATGTATGTGTTGGGAATGGAAAGGGTCCTGCTTCTCGGAAAACTTTTCTGGTCTCAGAGAGTATGAGTACCCGAGCGAAGCCAGGTAAATCACAGTACCCACCCAGCTCAACACCCACCCCTGGAGTTTTTCTTACCAGTGATGAAGGTGGGCAGGTTTAGTCTCTGTGTGCAGGCACTCACATACGTGGTGCATCAGTTATTTCCTAAGGTATATTGTATAGTAATGTGTATAAATAGTAGACTACCTGCCCCAAAGGTTTTACCAATTTGCATATGTGCCAACAGTTTATAAAAGGCCCATTTCCCTAAACTATGTTTTTAATACTAGCCAATCACTTTTCAGTGTTGTTTTAATTTGCATCTCCTGGATTGTATCCTGAGGTTCATATGATATTGGCCATTTGTATGTCTTATTTTATAGCTTGTCTGTTTCAGTGCTTTGACTATTTTTCTTTTTGTATGTTTATATTTACCCTTTTAATATGTTCTAATTTTGCAAGAGCTCATTCTAAATTAAGGATGCCAACACTTAATCATTTGTTTCCTAGCTTTATTTTCTAACTTTATCATTTTTATATAAAATATAAGTTATTTGGGGGTCAATTCTACAAACCTTTTGATCAATGTATGATCGACTCTATCAATCTTTCCCTTAATGTTGTGGTTTTAGAGTTATGACCGCACAGTCCTTGGTGGGGGATGATGGAGCTTTTCCTACTACTATAAACACTGACTCTATGAATTCTGCATAATTAAGGAAAACTTTTCAAAATGCCATAAATACATGGGCTGCTCCCATTCTGACAAAAACCCAGGAGCCAGAGAAATAGAACAATCATTACAGCACAACTAAGTGGGAAGAGCAAGAGACCAAAGTGTTCATTCACTACACACACACACATCCTCTCTAGGAGCCAGGCACTGGTCAAGGCATTTGAGATAAACAGTGACCCAGAGAGACAAAGTCCCTGGCCTTGTGGAGCCTCTGTTCTCCCTGTAATGTGGAGAGATAGACAAGGAGCAAATCAGGAAGACACCTAATGCCGTGTGTCCAATGAGGATGAGTCTCTGGGCAGACACGAGGTGGGTGGTAATAAAGGGGACAGGGTGGGCATGGTGGGAGCTGGTGGTGGTCAGCTACCCACAACTACCAGCCATTCATCCGGCCCTTGTTACTGTCTTGTACAATTACCTTTTCATGCATTTACACTGCTAACTTCATAATTAGATGATAAGTTCATTTTGGGACACAAGCCTTTTATAGTTCTCTTGGCATCCCCCCAGAAGGCCTTTTCCATAACAGGCTACAAATCTCTGATTACACACAAATAATGGAATAGAGTAGTAATGTTTTCAGCACCTCCACACAAATGGACAGCAACCCCCATGGAAAATGAGTTATGTAACCAAACAGAATAATGCACCAGCTGCAGAATTTCCTTGGTCTCTCAACAGTTAGGCACATGATTCTGACAAAAATTTGTGATGGAAAGTGCTTTATACTGAATTTACAACCAAGACGAGATTCTGTCTAAATAGGAAAATCCCTGACCAAGCACCATGTGCTTAGTTAGCACTTAGCTGTATCCATGTTACATTACTTAAGGCTGACAGGGAAGGCACTGTCCTCTTTTTACAGACAAGGACATAGGCTCACAAAGCTCTGCCAGCCAGGAATTGGAAGAGCCCATTTGAGCTGAGCTACACTATGGTGCCTTTCAAAACTGCAGAGAAGGAATTTATGAAAGATAGCAGTACACTTAAAAGAAATATGTTTATGTTAAAGGCACTATCAAAGAATTTTAAACAGGGAAAACGATAATGCAAAGAATTAACTCAGAAAAACAAAGACTACAGAAATAGAGAAAAATGAGTCTACAAAGAGTCACACTACTCAAAATAAGACAGCAATTCAAGGTAAACAGATAAACCTGGAAAACAGATGGAGAGGATTCACGTCCATACAGACTTTTAAGAGAGAAGCAAACAGAGGCCATAATCAGGAAAGTGACTTCGAAAAGTTTTCCTAGAACTGAATGACGTTCTCTGTGAAGGAAGTCAAATGGGCGAGCTGGTATGTGGGTTTTTCCAAAGAGGAATTAAAGACAAATTGTAAACAGCAGAAATAATGCCAGGTAGTTACAGTTCTGAAGGTTCAAAATCCATGACAAATTTTTTAGAAAAGCTTTGAGAAAATTCTTTCCTTTTAAAAAGTGTACAATTCAGGGGCTTTTAGTATATTCACAGAACCATGCAATTTGTAAGCTGGAAGAAATCTTAAAAATCATGTAGCCTAGTTTTTCTCAAGTGTGCTCTACAGAATGCTTCTGAGTCTCACAGGCTACAGTATGAAAAAGAATTTTCCTGGCCAATTAACTTGGGTAAACACAGCGTACTTGCAGACTCTATCTCCCTCGTGATGCAAAATTAAAGTCTCCGAGAAGCCCCAGGATATCCTGATTTCAATGACATGGAACCTCTTTTCCTGGAACACGTACTAACTAGTCCATCCAATCAGTGCTCCCGGTAAGATGTTTCAGAAAAACACTGATTTATACCAACCCCCCTGATTTTCCAAATAAAGAACCAGAGCCAGAGAAGACTGGCTTCACTGAGGAGTCACTGCTCTTCCAAACTGACGTGTGAGTGACCATGTGGAAGTAGAGAGGGTTTTCACTCTTCACGAAACGGCCAACACCAAATCTTCAGGTTTTAGTCCAGTGCTCATTCTACAATGCTACGCGCCCAAACCTGAAGGTCTGAAGCAGTATGACAACAAACTCCCACAGCTAACAAGTCCTCTATAAGAAGCCACCGAGAAATGGGGACTCGCACCCGAAACAAAGAAACGCACAGATTTAGGAAACCAATGTGCCCACACACTGAGAGTCCAAAATCATACAGAAAGACAGAAAAGTTCAGTATGATACTATGAGAAAATAGAGAATTTCACACATGAGCTCTGGACAGGGGTAGGTGAAAGTAGGGAACACTATGTCCTAAAACTAGCTCTGTGCCACCCGGCAATGGGAGTTTGCTGTACACTTACTGTCCTCAGAAGAGTGAGGAACGAAGACATGAAAGAAACACTGCCTGCGTGGATATGTGAACCCATGTTCAAAATGGCAGACAAGTAAAACACAGTGATCACCTTTCCAATCAAGCATTAAGGAAAAATCTACCCCTGAATAAGCAAGCAGAAACGGAAACAAACAGGAACAATAAACACAGCCCTGAGAGCAAAGGAAAACAACGTGTGTGCTTCATATGCACAATTAAATATGAACAAGAAAGTCCTCTGTGAGAAGGGAGGCTGGGATTGAGAAACAAAATCAAATCATCTGTTGCTGCCGGGGTCACCCCTACTCCACCCACATCTCTCCACCAAATGCTCCAGCCCCAGTGAGCTTGTATCTCCCCATTATCTGGCCTTTTCTTGGATCTGGGCTTGAGTGCAAGCTCATCCCCCATGCTCTCACCTCTCACCTGCAAACTCCTACAGACTCTTCAAGAGCCAACCCAAATACCCCCACTCCTGGGTCATCTTTTCCAGCTGCGAGGGTTGCACCATGGGTGAGCCACACCATGCTTTCCCTTCCCATAGGCCTGTTTTTATGTTTCTCAAAGCCTGGCCACATCTGCATCTGCTTACATGCCTGCCTGCCACGTGGTCCTGATCTCCCCTGGGGCATGAGCTCTGTCCCTGTGGCTGCTAACGCATCAGCCCCAGCAGCAGCCCCAGCAGGGCTGTGGTCATGTCACTACACCGACAAGGACCCACGCTCAGAGCCCCAGGACAGCACGTGCCTCCCAGATTAGCACCTCCCTAAATCTCAACAGGGAACCTACGCCTAAGGTACAAACCAGGGGCCCACCTCAACAAGGAGGGAAGTGAGGCTTAAAGAGATTAAGCGTCTCGTCCAAGGTCACTCAGCCAAAGTAGAGGAGCCAGGACTCAGCCTGGGCAGTTGGCCTCCAGAGCTGAGCCCTTAGTCACGATCTGTATCTTATTATATCACAATATCACAGCCCCCCAAACACTCTCGGTTAACCAATGAAATGCAAGCTGAATTTCAAGGAATACAATCGAATCCCTAAACAAGAATACTAATACTTCACTATTCTAATAAGACAAATACGATAAAGTATTAAGAAAATGAACTATAAAACAAGCTAAATTAAGAAAAACTAGAAAGAAAATGGAAGTAGAAAATGCATTGATAAAAAAATCAAATCGCTCTCTATAAAAGCCCATATGATAATTAAAGCCCAATCATAAAATTAAGAAAACACAAATTTATAAAAATACCACAAATAATAAAAATACCACATTTACATGTCTGGAAATAGTCATCATATGTTTAAAAATAAGTGGAAATGAGAAAAAGTAAAATATAAAACTAAGATGAATATAACAGTAAGTAGATGTCTTAAATTAAGATTCTTGAAGAAATAAGATAAATTATTAAAGAATTTCAAAAGGGTACTTAACAATGACTAACCAAAAAATACATTCAAATGTTTAATTACCTTAAGTGACTTGCTTCTCCAAAATGCAGGAAAAAATTCCATTAATCAACTCATTTTTTTAAAAATATCAGGTTTATTTCTAAAGCCCAAGAATAAGCTCTCCTGAATATTTATATTTATACTAATATTTAAATGTGTTATTTGCTAGTAAGTTACATATATGGTTTTTTGTACATATATAATATTACATTTAGAATGTATATATATATATGTAACTTATCAGCAAATAAAAGCTAAAAAGAGAACTGGGTTGAGAGAGAAGGCCTGAATTCTAGTTCCTCCTTAATCCAAAATAACTATGTACACATGCACATACTTATTCTATCTGAACCCACGTTTACTATATATATGACAGGACAGATGCAGGTAAAAAAAATTATAAAGTAATGAGAGAAAGAGTGACATGACTAAATGAAGAGATATTCTCAGAAATGAATAAGAAATATTATAAATATCAATTAAAATTTCCCTATAGTATACAGAACCCGACAAACTGAAAGCTGAGTGTATGTGAGAAACAAGTGGATAAAAATACTAAATAATATATATTTTTAAAGGCAACAGTGATGTACTTATTATATTTAAAACATAAAATCACAATTGTCAAAACCATGTAATATTCGTTTTAAAAAATCTATAAAAGGTATAAAATAAAGCTATTTCAAAAACAGATTGCATCTATCTTAAGGATTTAGTTCAATAACAGGAAGAGAAATACCCTTAAATTAATGTTACTATTCTTGAATCCAACAGGTATCAGAATTAAACCACACCCACCTCCACAGGCAAAGAGGTATGAGAATATAAGACTTCTTAAAACATCATTTTACAATCTGAACAAAATAGTCTATGTGTCCCAGTTTGAGAAGATAATTTTTATTTCTGAAAAAATGAAATCTACAGTACTTTCTATCACTGGGAAATCATAGGGAAACAACTGTTAAATATCCCAATATCCCAATAGCCCAACAATGGGAAATATCAAATTAGTAACACAATGGAAATCTAAATAGTTTCCATACCAGTTATTTACAAAAACTATGTTAAAACATGCAAACATTAGATTTGTAAGCAAAAGTGCCTGAAGTCTAATATGTGTATATTAAAGATCACAAAACAACTTGAAACAAAACAGCTTAGAATTTAATTATTGCTGGGTTATTTTTATGAAGTTGCTTAACATCTTACAATAAAGTATTATGTATGTGTTTTAAAAAGAGAGGCCCCGCCTTGTCACCTGTAGCATGCAGAAGGACATGCTGTGACAACCCGGTTACTCACACGTGATTCAGTATTAATGTCACTGAGTAGCGGAATCGGTTTAGCAGTATTACTGTCAAGGACACCTAACAATAGATCATGCATTTAACCCCTACCCTTAGGACTTAGGGTTAACGTAGGCAAGGGAAAACTCATCCTCTTATGCACATTTAGTGAGCTTAGGGATATAAATCAATGTTAACCTTCTACTTGCTTTTCAACCCAACAACTTGTAAAGATAGAGTTAAAAGAAGAGCAAATGTATTTAACCTATTAGCAATTTGGGTTATCATCATCTCATTTCAGTGAACAGAGTCATTAAACCACACGGTATGGATTTATCACAATGGAAAGTGAAGACAAATATATCCTCCACCTCTCCTACACCATATTAAGCCAATCTCTTATTTTGTGTCCTTCTGAGAATAAATGGTAACCCTATTTTTCCTGGTGCCTGAAGTAATAAAGAGAACCACATAGGTCGGAAGAGAAAACTACAATTAACAGAACTTCAGGGAATTGTTTCTCTTCCTGCATTGCCTTTTTCCTGATCCTATAAATAATAACATTACCTCATGCTGGCAAATCATGCTGTTCAGATACAAGAGGCAGGCTTGCTCGTCAACAGATGCAGAGAAACGCTGCCACCCAACAGCTCTGATTAGTCAATATGCCCCCGAGATGGGTGCATGGGCACAGGCCTCCCTGGGTTTGGCATTTCTGTGCTGGCCCCTACTCTCCATGACCCCCGCAGGCCTCCTGCCTCTTGTCTCTGTCTGAGAAACTCATCACCAAGGAGATCAACCTTCACCTTTCTGTCCCTGCCACAATCATGAACTAAGGAGCTAAAAAGCAACACAGACCTCCTGCTTACTGTGGGGAGCACCAATGAAAAATGTAATTTCATCAGTAAAAGTCCAGAGAGAAAGGACTACAGCCTGAAATGATGAGTGGGAGGAAGATCCAGAGCCAGAACACACGCACACTGGGGTCAAAGCGTAAGGGCCTTTCACACAGAACCGTGCAGGTAACAGAAAGTAAGGAGATGGCTGGGACTTTCCTGGTGGCGCAGCGGTTAAGAATCTGCCGGCCAATGCAGGAGACAGGGTTCGAGCCCTGGTCTGGGAAGATCCCACATGCTGCGGAGCAACTAAGCCCATGCACCGCAACTACTGAGCCTGCGAGCCACAACTACTGAACGCCCGCACGCCTAGAGCCCGTGCTCCGCAACAAGAGAAGCCACCGCAATGAGAAGCCCGCGCACCAAAACAAAGAGTAGCCCCCGCTCACCGCAACTAAAGCCCGTGCCCAGCAATGAAGACCCAACGCAGCCAAAAATAAAAATAAATTTATTTTTTAAAAAATCACCTCAAAAAAAAAAAAAGAAAGTAAGGAGATGGAACACCAAGGTGACAAAGTAAAGGTCAACCATCAAAGCCATCCCTGCAGACATTACTCATGGGGAAAAGAAACCACATCCTATCACACACCCTGCTCAGAAGCAAGGACCGGGGGGAGAAGTACAAACCAGAGCAGACTGTGCAGTGAGAAGGTGGCATTTATCAGAGAGAACCAACAAGGCAGCTTTGAATACGAGAAAGATGGTACGAAAAGGCCACACACACACACAGACGTGGTAAAGTTCACTAGGACTCCCTCAGTGTGGCCTCAAGGCCTTGTGCACACTCCCACTTGGTCCTCGTGAAGTAGGGCTGTCTCCGCTGTAACTGAGGGGCTGTTATAGCACAGGGTCCACCAGGCTGAGCTCAGGGAGCACAGGGGCTCAGCCTTCTCACCTTGCCACTCCAGCAATGAGCACAGACCTCATCGATATCCAGGTCCTTTTTACTTCCTGTAAATTTATTTAATTCCTTTCTTTAGAGTCACACTTCTTTAGCCAGCACATCAGAATTTCAATATCTGATTCAGTACCCTCCTTAGTAGGCCATTCTCTTACAACAAATGTCAAGACATTCTTGCACAATCTTCTTCTGCATCGGTAGCAGAAACAGGTTTAGGTTCCACCAAGAAAAGCAGACAGTCCTTGATAACCAGCTTCCTCTCTTAAAGAAACGCCATCACTCATACTGATCAATGGACTTCCTGCCAACAGACTCATCTGTTCATTTGACAAACACCCACTGAGGGCCAGGTCTTGTGCTGGGCCCACTTCTGCTCCTGAGAAGCAAATGTGTGGTTTTTGATGTCACCATGCAGGATATTCAGAAAGTATGGGTCCAAGATAGGAAGACAGTCTCAAAATAAGAGTTCCCAAAGTGCATAAAGTAACTTCATTAGAATATGTCCATCAACTGTCATTCATTCAAATATTTGAGCGTTTAGAGACAGATAAGTAGACTAATATTAAAAATTAGTTTTATAACCAGTCACACCATACAAAGTATGTATATGAAACTATGTATACACACAAAACCAAGCATGTGTATCTGTGTATTATATACTAAATAGACTGTTAAAGCGGGAGGAGAGGGGAGTTGTGCAAATCTGTATTGTTTAGAGAAAAAAGAGGAGAGAATTAAAGTTTATTAAAATGTAGACTTGTCCCTAATACCTTTAAATAATCAAGAAAAATACTCATTAATCACTTGTACATTAAGAGACTACCACTACCACCACTACTGTAGGTTTAATGGGATGGAAATAAATATAAAATTCAAAATTATAATTATCAATTCATATTTTAAAATGGAGGTTGCTATATAACCCTTGGGTCAACTTCCTAACATCTGTGTGCATTATGGAAATTCAGGGAACAGTAAACATGGGTACGGTACAGTAGCTATAGCCCCTCTAGCTACACACACGCATCTTACCCATCACAAGCCTAGCTCTACTGACAACTCTCAACACCAAAACAAGTTCTTTCTCCTAAAAAGAGAGCAAATTTGGTAACACTACTTCCCAGGCTTAAGCACTCAGTAAGAATAACAACAACCATCACACCACTACTTGGATAGCGTTTATCACATGCTAAGTACTGTGTGAACCCATTTATTCCTCACAGCAACATGCTAAGTCACATGGGAAAAAGTCAACAGAGACAGGACAGGTAAGGAGGGTAAGACAAGAGGGTGGAGAGGGCCAGAGGTGGGGGTACTTCAGACACGCAGCGGGGAGAAGCAAAGGTGGTAAAGAAAGAAAACTCTTCCTGCAGTCTGGCCAAGACTCCCGAAGAGCAGAGAAGCTTGGCGTCCTGAGATGCACAAGGACCCCGTGTACCACCGACGGCATAGAACTTCACTGCTATGTCAAGTCAGGCCACAACACCGGGGAATAATGAAGACACGGCCACAAGGGTTATGCAAGTGGCAGGACAGGGGTGGACGTGTTAAAGACCACCCTCCCCTACGGATTCCAAACTGTCCCAAACAATGAAGGGCAAAGTATGGAAAAAGCTGTTGATGACACTGAAAGAGAAAGTGGGCACCTGCACATGATTCGAAAATAACAAGGAAAGTGAACACTAACCAGCCCGTGTTGAGCTAGTCACCCTGTATGAGGGCAAGCTTACATGAAAGCAGCTGTGCAAATAACTTCTTCAGTGACTCAGAATCTAAAAAGTTAAGTCCGTGTCATATGATGCACCTGTCAAAATTAGAGCCCCAGACCATGTTCCCTGGAGCCTGTCCATAAAAAGATCTCAAGGCGCCCTCTCTCTAACCTAAATGCTCACTGAAAAGAAAAAAGGTTTTCTGTAAACAAATTCATCAACGAAGCCCTGTGTGTTTTCATAAACTGAGTTGGGAGCTTAGAGGCCTTACAAAAAGCCTTTGAAGACCCATGTCACAGCCTCTCTGAGCAATTCTTCATCAGCAAATGAAGGAGGCCACCAGCTGATACCTTCCTACATGCTCACCTGGGAAGATGAACGAAATGCCACTGTCCAGGCACCATAATATCTCAAGTTAGCCCTAAAATTCTGTTATCCTCTAAGACTTTGGGAAGAGCCAAACAGAAACAACTGTCACACTTCACTTGACCCTCAGGCCACAGCTCACCAGTCAAGAGCAGTAACAGGTCTTTCAGTCTTTTTTTCTTAAAACCAAGTATCAGTCGGGTAAGCAAACTGCTCCATGACAAAGGAGTTCTAACAACCACCACCGGCACTCAGATTCCAACGATCCACCATGAAAGAGACTGAACGTCTGCTGAGAGCGATCATGGTCACTGTGTACCTCCCCAAACCGTGCTTATAAGAATCCTCTGATGGTGCTGTGGCTTCCTCATTTCTAGAATCATCCCAACGACAATGAATGACCGCTCACTGTTAGCATTCACTCCGTCCCTAATAGGGATGACTTGTGGACAAACTAAAATCATGCCACATTGAGTTTCTGGAGAACAAATAAGTTATTAATTTTGCTAAAAGTTAAGCATTTTTAAAAAATATTTGTTTATTTATTTGGCTGCACCGGGTCTTAGTTGTGGCCTGCAGGATCTTTAGTTGCAGCACGTGGACTTCTTAGTTGTGGCATGCATGCGGGATCTAGTTCCTAGACCAGGGATCGAATCTGGGCCCCCTGCATTGGAAGCGTGGAGGCTTAGCCACTGGACCATTAGGGAAGTCCCAGCATTTTTGTTTTAAAATAAAAAATTAATGAAAATGGTAAGCATAATGAAATATAAATCCTGACTTCTACATTTCTATTTAACAGTTTCAAAACCCAATTTAGAGCATTCATTGATCAAGGGAGTGAGGGGAGAGACGTCTAGTACATGCCTGATGCTCTGGCCTCATTGCTGTGTTGTACACAACTGTAAACGTCAGGCTCTCACCCGCACTAGGCAAACCTCCTTTGAACACTAAACCTAGTATCTTCGAGTTCAGAGTTATTCAGAATGTCAATTGCTTAAAGGAAAGGCATTACACATCTAAGAAAGCATTTACCCTGCACCCAACGTTCATTTCAGAAAAGGTCACTCAAGTGAGAAGGCTGAGCCAATTAAAATGTTCCTTTTACAGGGTTATTTCCTCCTGCACAAACCCAAGGGAGTAGAGAAACCTGAAGAGCTTGAACATGCTTCCCTACATGCAGGACCGTAACCCTGAGCTTGAAAGAAAAACACACTAACAGTGGACTGGATTGCACAGGAGACTGATCTACGTTTTTAAGAGAGCAAGAGAAAAAAAGAGCAATGTCACTGAAGGTACGTGAGCCTGAATGCCAAGAAAAGCAGTCTCAAAGTAATGAGAAGAAAAATGACTTGGACATGGGTTTAAGTAAGTCAGATCCTGGAGAGCTTTCTGTGCTGTGTTTCAGCTGTAAATTATTAGTACAATCTTTAAAATACAATTTCCATAAATAAAGGGAAGGCGTCCTCGGATTTAAGAAGGCACTCCATGAAGGAAAGAAATTATTGGGGAAGTAATATACTCTCCACTGCCAACAAAAAATTAGTGAACGCATCACCTCCTGTGCTCGTGAAAGCATTCCTAGGCAAAAGTCTTCCAAAGCACTTGTGGGTTTTTTCGATGGGTGTGCTGAGAATGCCTGGTTAACTGAGGGCAGAGGTTATTAAACCTCACATTGCTGCACTACTAGCTACTGGTGAGCCTGTGGGTGGTAGATCTCAGAACAGTCACCTTCTTTCATATGCATGATTAATTTCTTACAAAATTTTCGTTTTTCTTCGGATCCTCACGCCCTCAAGCAAGCAGACAAAAAAAGCAATGCAAAGAGAAGCAGAACCCCCTCAAAGGCCAGGGTGTACTGTTTTTCTGAAATGAGACAGCCTGGCCTCGCTTGCTGGGTGACCTCGGAGGTCACGTGAAGCCCGCTAAGATCCCTGTTTGTCTTTCCTGTAAGATGCAAGGGGATGATTTTCTATCTCTGTCGCAGGCTTGCTCTGAGGATCAAATGGGATGGTGTGTGTGAAACCTCTGGCACAGGACCTAGACACATGCATGAAAAAGTAATACCAGCTACTACTATTTCAAAGCCTTTGCTGTCCTTGACATTTCGGGCAATAACTTGTGTATAAATCAACTGTCAGCCAGGATGAACATTTGGAAACAGATTATTAGTAATTCCAGAGACGGAAAAACAACGTATCTCATGTTCTTTAACTAAGACGCTCCCAAGGGCTCCTGTGCCTTCAGCTCAGGGTGCAGCATCTCGTCTCATCAGCGCCAAGGGACCCCGGCCCTGCTTCGCCCACAGCTGCAGAACAGAAGGTAACTAACACCCCGGGTTCCTGGAAGAGGCTCCCACAGCAATGATGCAACGCAAGGCACAGAAACAAGATGTTACTCGGCCCTATGACATTCGGGCTCCTTGTGATACTACCCCCCACAAGTAACAATTATAGATTCGATCAACAGAAGGCTTTATTTTTAAAAAGATGGGGAATGCACAGTACCTCTAATCGTTGTATGCGTCCCTTGAAAAACATAAAGAGGGAAGAATTTGGATAAGCAGCTTCTTTTTTGAGAAGAATTTCCTTCGCTTCATCCAGGCCTGCTTTGTTATCACTGCCATCCAGGGCAAAAAACGGGCGGACCACAGTATGATACCAGAGCAGCGCTAATCTAAAGGAAGAGGGAGAGAAACCGTGAGTGACAATGACTTTTCTTACAGTGTTTCCACTCTTTAAAAAAAATCAGTGTGTGCTCTTCCAATACACACCCCTTCCAAAAAGCTCACTAGGCAGTCTCTGAAGAAGTAAAATCAGTATCGCCCCCCATCTTAGTTTTATCAGTATTTGGAAAGCCACAACTTTAGAGCACAACATATAAATCAGCATACTCCCATCGGATAAGAGAATAAGGTCACAGAAGCAAGTAGCTCTTCTGAGGCTTCTAGATGGATTGCTGACGGTATCATTTATGTAAATCTCTGAATTCTACACCTTACTCGTCAACGTGTAAATTAGAAACAGTAATTGGTTACCGTGAATTTACTATCCCCTTAAAATTAGTCTTTGCATTACTTCTTACAAAAGGAAAATGTTTTCGCTAGTGTTCACAAAAGTTAGAGTGTAAGCCTCAGACTGAATTTAAATATAGGAACCACAGGCAAAATTGTACAAAATTGGGTTAAAATAAGTGAAAGGACCGGATGAAGGGCCCTTTCTCTAGCCACTGAGGCTGTTCCATTTGAAAACCAAACAAATAAGTAAGTTACTTAAAATTCTCCCACTTCAAACATGTCCCTTTCAAAAAAAAAAAAAAAAAAGCCACATTAAACTAAGTAACAAAATAGATTCCCTGGGATCGACTTTAACCAACTGACAAAAACGTTTAACCAACACAATATTTTTATGTAAATGTATGCTTCCAGCATGTGCATAAATTTGGTCCTCTTCTGGAGATCAGACTAATTTAATTATTAATTGAATTCATTCCTTTCTCAGAAAATATTATTAAAAAAGACAAATTATCACAAGTTACAAATCTGTTAAGTCAAATTAATAAAGGACCATTGTGTCATATAATGAGTTTGTGGAGGCATGAATATTTTTGCAATAAAAAATTAATGACCTTTTTAATAGCTACCAGCTGATTAAGAGTTAACATCCAAATTCCTCAATACTGACATGAGCAGAAATACAGCACACTAAGGTTCTCTGTGATACCAAAATCTTTGGAAAAATTCTGGTAAGTGGTGTAATATCAAAGGACATCCAGTATTTGATAAAATTATTCTAACTGCAAATGGTAGTAGATATTTACCAGATTGAAAAAAAATCACATCATTTTTAACTGATGAGGAAATGGGTGAATCCTTGCTCTGGATGGTTATAATGGCTTCTTCACACTTTTTGGTTTAAATAATTATCATTTAAGTTTAGTCTGAACAACAATAACTCAATTTAGTTGAACACCACAAACTCTCCAAGCCACATACAAGAGACCAATGGACCAACCAGAATCATCAAGGAAAATTACCCAACATGAGGATATAAGAATAGAAATTTCAGAATCACAGAAGAGTCTTATGAAATGTATATCCCCTTAAGTCCAAAAATCAGGATTATCAATCTCAGTGACTAGTCAGGGTCACAAAAACTTTATAAATCATGATCATTCTGCATGTTTAAAATACAGGACTCAACAAAAAAAAAAATTAAAAATTTAAAAAGAAAAGAAAGAAAATGGTCAAGATGGACTTTCCACAAAAATAAATAAGTGAATAAATAAAAATAAAATAAAATACAGGACTCATGAGACTTAAGAACAGTGCTCTGGTCTCTAAAGTCAACTTATAAACACCACCAAAAACATGGTCCTTGGCATTGCACTAAAAGACAGAAAGGCATGGCAGCATGTCAACCAACCAAGCATTTTACCTGAAGTTTCCTATAAAGGTTTTGATTGTCGTTCACTTACTTTCAACACTATATTATCTACCAAAGCATTGCAATATAGCTACTCACGTAGCTAAAGGGGCCTTCATGTCCTTACTTTCGCTTGCATACATCAGTGAAGAAAGCCCCTGTAGGCGGTCTCCAGGAAAACCCAGCAGGTTGATGATTTTGAGCAGGTTTGGGGGCACCATGGATATGCAAAGGTGAAAAAGGCCATATCCAAAGCTCACAGCACCTTTCAGTCTGTTTAGAGACTCCTCAGACACCCCTTCAGCCACAATGTGATTATCATTTGCAGCGTCAGAAGTCAAGGGCTCTTCCGTTAGCTTCTTCTGATACAGCTCCTGGAGGGCATTGATGTCCAAATAGCATTTATTGTAAATCTTCCAGGCTTTCCTAAGGATCCACCCACCTTTTATATATGCTATAAAGAGAAGGGGAGAAAAGCATGAAAAAACAAGTATTCAAAATAATTTTCCTGCATTAATAATAAAGATATTGAAGAATGACCTGAAAAAACAAAATTTTAAAAAACAATAAAAATTATTACCCATCATGAAACCTTCTGTTCTTCATATGGCTTAAATTCCTTATTTGTTGTCTGTTTCCCTTTACTAGTCTGGATGACCACTTGGCAAGAACCATGTATTATTTTGTTCATTGTATCGAGCCCCTCACGCTGAGGTGAGGGCATAGCATCTAATATCTGCTACATGAATGAATGCAAGCATCATCTGAATTGGACTTTTTTCCCACGTATTCTGTGAAACCCCCTCTACCACATCCCTGAACCACCTGAACTATGGCGCTTTCCGGATAAAACTCTTAAATTTGCGTACCTTGTGTTTCATTCCCTCCTCAAGAGCAACTTCTAAATCTAAATTTGCTGCTAAATTTATACCCAAGCACCAAGCGTGGCGACTTGCCAAAAAATAAAACAAGCAAAACAAAACGATTAATAGTTATCCGGTGAACAAACGGCCAGTTTATTAACAAAAATGTCATTAGCGTTAAATACAAAAATGCAAAGAATCCCCAGTGCACCTCTATTCAATGCCTATTCGTGGCTTAACCGCACCTAGCGAGGCTGGGGGGCTTTATCTGGTGTGTATGACAATGGAGCTCCCCCACTGCCCAGCCTAGAGAGCTCCAGGGAAGGAGGGTGGCAAAGCAGAAGCTATTCACACCACAGGGTGAAAATCTGTTGTTTTTAAAGCCACTTCCCTTTATTTCTGTTAGGCCAATTTTCTTAACATAGCCACCTTGATAACGTGTGCCACAAAGGCAAAGGGAGACATAAACCTGGGATTTACCCTGCTCCACGCCCCACCAGCCCCTCTCAGGTCTGAGTCCTGCCTCATCCTCTCCTGTGAACATCTTTCCCTTCTGATGAGGAAGGGAAGTGGGGGCGTCGATAGAGCTGTGCTTGTCTGAGTGCATCACCACCACATATCTGGGGAAAAGGTCCTCCACAGGGAGTTTTCTGTAAAATGGTTCTCTAGTAACTATAGAGGAGAGCTTGTCCACTTGGCACCGTTACCAATAATGGTACTGATACTCTGACCTCAAAGCACAACAGAAGACAACAGGAACCGTGTACCAGGCTTCTAGGCCCTTTAGAACAGCAGGGAAAGAAGTGTTTTAATTTATTTTTGAATGACATAAAATATATAACATAAAATCTGATTTATAAAAGTCCAATCCCTGAATTGAAAGTGATCTAAGATTATACGGCATGTGCAGAAAAGAATTAACATAGCAGGCCTATTGCTCTCCTTTGAAAGGCCTGTTTACAAGGTTGGCCCTTGGCTGGTATCTGGGAACTTGGATTTGGGAGGGGTCCCATCATTCCCAGAACCGGTAAGATGGGCTCACTGTGCCTACAGTTTGCATGAACAATGTTTTATGTGGACACCTGCTTTCCTTCTGGAAGTCTGGGTATGCACCAGGCAGCGGGGTGCCTACGTGGTCAGT
Organism: Leucopleurus acutus; assembly: GCF_964270905.1. Lineage (NCBI taxonomy): Eukaryota > Metazoa > Chordata > Mammalia > Artiodactyla > Delphinidae > Leucopleurus > Leucopleurus acutus. Next base: position 50,179,089 of record NC_139155.1, read on the forward strand.
CCCCAGTAAAAACTACAGATGCTGAGTCACTAACCAGCTTCCCCAGTTGGTTACGTTTCACAGGTGTCGTTATAATTCACTGCCAGGAGGATCATGCGCATCCTATGTGGCTCTTCTGGGAGAGGACCCTGGGAAGCATGGGCCTGACTTTTCCTGGTCTTCGTCCCTGTGCCTCTTCCCTTTTCTAATTTTGCTTTGTATCCTTTCACTGCCACAAATCATAGCCATGAGTATGACTATCTTCTGAGTCCTCCTAATCACTGGTCTTGGGGACCCCTGATCCATTAACTCAAGCTACTATCTTAATTAAAGTATCAATTTTCTGGCAAACGATGACCGTATCTCCTATGGGATCACAATTCAAAACACAACCATCCCACAAGTTCTGGGTGATGAATGTCCTGTAGTCTAAGTGCACTGCAAAGATTGCTACATGACAGGATGAAGAAGTAAAATGAACCAGTCTACAAAAGCTTTGCTGGGGGGGGGTGCGGTACTATGTGTATAATTTATTGTTATAAAAGTAATACATATCTGAAACAATTTATTTTTATTCAGTTCAATTTAACAAAAATATTTACTGTGCTAATCTTACTTTTAGGCACTGTTCTAGGAGAATCAAAGAGAAATAAGACATAGATCCTGCCTTTAAGAGGCTCAGTGACTTTTTCCCTCCTAAATGGAAGTATTGTGGGAAAAAGAGAGGTTTGAGAAAACCTAACCTTGACACTTCTTTGTATGCTAGCAAAGTGTTTAGGTGAAGATACAGACAGACAAGAAAGGTGACTCTCACTTATGATCCAAAAAGCCAAAGATTGAATAGAAAAACAGAAAAAGACCAAGAAAAAGGAAACTAAAATATATAGTCCTGAGAACACAAAAGCAATTGAATCTAACTGAAAAGAAATAATAATTGGCTACAGATAAAAAATGAAATAAAAAGAGGAAAAGTAAAATTGCAAAACCCTAAAAATGTCAATGAGCTACTAAGTTCCTATTACGTGCCTAGGACTGTGCTTGGCACCTGAGGGACACAAACGAACTATAAGACATAAGACATTTATAAGACATAAATCTCAGCCCTCCAAATGCCCAATAAAATTAGAAAATAAAAGAAAAAAATGTGTGTAACAGAAGACTATATATGCATATGTTTATTTATATGGTCCACTGGGTCATACATATAAAAACGAAAACAATGTTGAGATTATGAGTGAATTGCCCTTTCTTTATTTCCTTTTTGACAGTCAATTGTTTTCTATGTAATAAGCACATACATACATTTAAAAGTGCAAAAGAAGTACTGCAGGATTTCAGTAGAAAACTTTACTCCCTCCTGTCCCCAAGCCTAACTGGAAAGTTAGAGGGAAAAAATTAACTCCATTTTATCCTGTATTTTCCAGGCTACTGTCACTTTATTGAGGATGCACTTAGGGAAATGCAGCATTCCAGGGGAGAACAACAGGAATGTAAGTATGAAGGGACAGATGGAAAGCTGTTCAGAGGCAGAGTGAATCAGGGGACAAGCTGGGCCAAGGATGGGTGCAGGCATGATGCACCCAGTGGTACCCAGCTAAGGGAAGGACGCCTGCTTGGGAGAAGCAGGGGCTGCCTAAAACTGGAGTTAAAGGGACTAGTGTTAGGGAAACAAGCTGTAGTAATCCAGATCTCAGGTGAAGAGTTACAGAAAAGAGTGGCAGCAACGGAAGCAACTCAATTAACAAAAGGAAAAGAAAACCAACATGGTAAAAACCCATTTTTACAGAATAAAAATGAAATTAATTCAACATCTTTAATTTCTTGCCTAAGATAAGAGCTTAGATGTTAACATTTATTTTAAAAGCACATGTTCAAGTCTCCAGTAACAAGCTTTAAAGCCCTGAACTTGAGCCGGGTAAATAGAATTCAAAGTTTTGACTCATCGAAGATTAGAAACTGAGATGTGTACAAAGTTAGGACCTAGAGAGAAACAGATTTTGTTTTTACCACTTTTTAGTTCAACTCTGCACTGAAACAGGTCCCAGGACTCGCCCGACTCCATGTCCCAAATGCGGTGACCGAAACATCTGAGCTCAGCCAGACTCCGACGGGAGGAGCAGAGGCTGCGTGAGGACCTGGTGGAGAAGCTGCGCTCCGGGCCCACAGCACCGCGGCCCCAGCGGGAGGGACGCTTAGTCAGCTGATGCCCAGGAACGCGGCCAGGAGCAGCCTCTGCCCAACAAGCAGAGAAAACAGTTGAACCCAGGGCCCCTCAATCTGCACGGGCTCTCATAGGCTCCTCTGAAACGTCAGACATAGAACATTCAACCACCGTGACTGCGTCCCTGGAGGGCTGCACAGAGAGCAGAAAACCACAGACCGTCCGCCCTCCCCTGTCAGGGGCAGCCTCAACCAACCAGAGATGCAGGAGAGATGGGAAACCCTGTCCCCACAACGGGGGTGGGAGTCCTCCCCTAGAAAGGGCAAGAGTTGTCTGGAAAATGAAAATATCAAGTTACACTAAATGGATCCTGGAATAAATTTTGTAAAATTTTTTTTTTTTTTTTTTTTTAGCAGGGATTGTGTCTGGTGAGAGGCCCTACCATAGCATTCTGTCTGTTTGCTTGTCCTGGATGAGGCTGGTTAGTCCTGTAATGGAAGGGAAGTTCAGCCTTGGCTTCCTTGTGACCCACATAACAGACTTCGGAAGGAAAAAAAAAGATGATTTAGTTTTCACTAGTGAGCCCACCTCCTCATTATTACTTTTACCCCCAGTCAACAGGCTTCTGATAGACTCACTTCTCCAATCCCAACTATTCTTGGGGCTCCCTAGGGCTCAGTATCATGCATCTCATTCCTGAACGACATCACCCTTCCTCCATCCCTCTCTTTAATTCACATTTATATACCCACCATGTGTTAGGCAAAGGCAGCATATCAGGTGACAGGCACACAGATAAGACAACGGACTTCCATTCTCTATAACCCTGCTCAGGTTCAGGATTAGGGATCCTTGACCTTCCCAGCAGAGTTGAGGAATTGCTCATTCCTTGTGCAACCTCTCCGACTAACTTACATGTCTAATGTCTAGTGGTGGAAGTATCACTCTGAATGAGAACTTATTTAGTCCTCTTTCTCCCCCACTAAACTCTCAGTAGCCTCAGGGCAAGAGCTACATCTCATTCATCTCTAGACCATTAGCATCTATCACCTTCCAGAATCTGACACATAGTAAATGCTCAATAAATGTGGAGAAAAAAAAAAGATAGCAGGTAGACACAGTCCCTGCCCTCAAGAAGTTTCCCATCTGTTACTGTGGGCAGACATGTAAATACAGATGTGTACAGTTGTGTGACGACTGCTCTAACTGGCTATGGACGGGGTCCAAGCAGAGTAACAGAGGCCGTATGATGAAGTCAGTGAGGAAGGAGAACATGAAGGGAGTAGTCCCAGGCTGCACCTGGGGAGGCACAAGAGAAAGACAAAAGGGGTTCCAAACCGAGAGGGCAGCGCACACCAAGGCCCGAGGCGGCAGGGCCTCAGAGACCCGCAGTCAGCCCTGCCGAGCTAGAGGCGGTGGTGGCGAGGTAGGGGGCAGGTTCTTCCATGCCACCCGAGGAAGGAATCTGCACTATTCCTTGTAGGCGATGTTGCAGAACAGCTAAGTGTCTGAAGCACAGGTGTAACAAGGTTTAGAAAGAGCGCTCCAGGGGCATCGTAGAGAATGTGGCCTGGAGAAGCATCCGGGCCAACAGGAGGCTGTTCTACTGTCCCGGGGGCTCATTCCATAGGATGGAAGGCGCAGGTGCGCATGGGGGCTGAGGGACAAGGCCCCGAGAGCCTCGGGTTTCTGGGCCATTGGGAGGCTGGTGGTTCATGTGACCAAATGAAGGTGAAGGGAAAACTGTGAGTGCTAGGAATTCAGATATGAAATAAGAAGCCCACAGCTCAGGTCCTGTCATCACTGTGTAAACCTGTTCAACCTCAAACAAATCATCCAGCCTCAACGGCCTCACCTGTGAAACAAGGAAAACCCAATCTCATTTGAGGAAAACTTACTGAGTGTATGTTATTGCCAAGAATAGTAAGACATGGGGCCGATCTTCAAGCCCAAAGGAAATACAGGAAACACAAACAAGGTGCCAAAAGCCATCAAGCCGGTTTAAAAATAAATACTTTTTGTTACTAAAGTAATTCACATGTGCTCACTGCAAACAACAACAACAAAGGCCTTTGGATAATAGAGTAAATTAAAAAGTAGTACAGGAGGGACTTCCCTGGTCTTTACCTGGTGGTAAAGAACCTGCCTTCCAATGCAGGGGACACGGGTTCGATCCCTGGTCCGGGAACTAAGATCCCACATGCCGCGGGGCAACTAAGACCTCAGGCCCCAACTACTGAGCTCGCGCACCTCAACAAGAGCCCGTGCGCCACAACTACTGAGCCCACCCACCCTGGAGCCTGCACACCACAACTAGAGAAGGGAAGAGGAACAAAAAACCCGCACGCCACAACTAGAGAGAAGCCCACGCATCACAACGAAGAGCCCAAGCGTCACAGTGAAAGATCCCACATGCCTCAACCAAAAAGATCCCGTGTGCCGCAACTAAGACCCAGCGCAGCCAAAAATAAATAAAATAAATAGGTAATAAATAAATCTTTAAAAAAATAGTATAGGAAAATAGAGAGGATGGGGTAATTCACTATAAAGAAATTCAAATGAGACAAAATACAGGAGCTCTTTCGAAAGTCAGAAGGACTAACAAATTCACACAGACTCACTCTTACCTGGAGCTCAGGTGAGTGTGTACCCACACCCACTTCTGGGCCACCTGATCAAGGGGTGGGGGAGGACCACCTACAACAAACATCTCCAAGGAGGGGTTGTTCCAAAACAATTATCCATCAACAAAGTTAAGAAACGGATCCCAACAAAGAGTAAATTTTTCATAGTTTTATAACCCAGAGGGTTTCTGAAAGGCAAATGAAGCACATTTTTAGTTATGTCTGTTTGAGACAAATACTGAGCTGTTCATAAAGCAAAAGACCACTACATGTGTTTATTAGAACCTGAGGTTTTCATGTCTGTCAATTTCCTTTCACTATCAATATTACATTCAATAAATTATACGGCATCAGGAAGAACCAAGAGTGCTGTTAAAAATCTATGATATGTAAAGCAACTATACTCCAATAAAAATTACTAAAGTAGGGCTTCCCTGGTGGCGCAGTGGTTGAGGGTCCGCCTGCCGATGCAGGGGACGCGGGTTCGTGCCCCAGTCCGGGAAGATCCCGCATGCCGCGGAGCGGCTGGACCCGTGAGCCATGGCCGCTGGGCCTGCGCGTCCGGAGCCTGTGCTCCGCGACGGGAGAGGCCACAACAGTGAGAGGCCCGCGTACCGCCAAAAAAAAAAAATCACTAAAGTAAACAAAACACAAAAAAAATCTATGATAAACAGGATTAAATAGCTGATTAATATCAACTTTTCAGGAGAACAGGAAAAGGTCACGAAGGTAATTTGTGAAGGAAATACAGTTTATGGGTAAAATATAAAATTAAGTTCAGCTTCACTAAAACAACAACAAAAAGCAAAGCAAAGAACATGGACATGAATGTCCAAGAGAAATTGGTTAAATAAATTACGGCACCATTCACATGATAAATTAATGCTTTTAAAATTATATTTTGAAACTCTAAGCTATAGGAAAAATATGTGAATTATAACCTAAAAGAGAAAAGTAGGATACAAAACACCACAGATTCAATTTTTTAAAGAAAGAGAAAGATAAAAACAGAACATTTGCAATAAAGAGTGATTTTCTCCAAGTAGTGAGATTAGAAATGACCTGCTTTTTCATTATTTTATATTTTCCAAATTTTCTAAAGCAATATTTAGTAATTTTACAATCAGAGTAATTTTAAAAATAAATAGTACTAACTGATGATTCTGAATTTCATGAGGGCAGGGACCATGGCCTGGATTTGCTCATGGAACACAGTAATTAGCACTGTATGTGCTCTATCATTATTTATTGAATGGACCCATGAATGAACATGTGAAGGACAGATTAATATAAAGTTTCCCCGATACCCTTTACCCTGATTCCCCAAACATTTTACTACCTTTGATTTATCCTTTTCTCTCCACAGATATTTTCTTAATAGGTCCTTAGAAAAGTCCTTGAGCCTCAGGAAAAAGTAGTCCAAGATCACAGAAAACACCAGAGGCTCCTGTCTTGACCAAAGAGGTCCAGCTCTTCCCGCTAACTCTTTTACATATACGTGAGTGTGGCACTCCAAATGGGGGATTTAAATCACTGTGTTATAGAAAATTCACATGAGCTTTGAGCCCTCAACCATATAAGTAAGATAGTTACTGGGAGAGTCCTGAGATGAGACTCAAAGAGAAAAAAAAATTGGATCAAAAGGAAAAGACCATAGTACAACCATAAAACACATTTTAAAAGAAGATAATTACAAAAAAAAAAAAAGAGAAGATAATTACTAGGAAGCCCACATTTTGGAGGTCACAATAAAAGTTAATTCTACTTCTGACTTGAGCCAAAGAGAAGAAACAAAGAAACCTCAAGTATGAGATGGAGACAGAGAGAGACAAGAAAGAAAAAAAAGGGACAGGAAAATTGGCTGCCGGTCATCCAGAAAGCAAAGTGTATGTTACGACTTAGCAGCAACATACCCTTTTTCATCTCAGGTTTGGAAGAAAATGCTTTTCTCAGTGTGAATTTTAGTCAATTTCCTTTTTGAATTTTCACTCTTTCAAGTAAATCCTATCTACCAAAGAGGCAGGTTTCTGCCATCAGCATCAGAGACATAAAACCACATAAAAGGAAGAGTTAGTGTCAAAGTGAACCTTACAGCGAGCTCTGAGAGCCTCAATTCCAGTCTATGCCACTCAAGATATTAAAGCTACAAAATCCTGGAAAACATCTGTCTTGGGCAAACTAAGTAAGAAATCAGTTTATATTCCTCATTAAGGGTTGTTAAAATGTAAGTCATTGAAGTACCTTAGCAAGTCTTTAGTACGCACTCAGGCCTTCAATAACAATTTTCTGAGTAACTTAAACTGGTTATATTTCACTTTAAAGGGTTATTATCACAACTTGATTCCCACAAGAAAAAAAAAACCATCAATCTAAGGCACTGGTAATATCTCTAAGTATGACAGACTATCTGGATACAAGAGGATGAAACAGATTTTGGAACTAAAACTTCTCTACTAAACACACATTAAGCACTTGTGGTTTCAATTTCTCAAGTAATAAATCAGGATCACGCCCCAAAGAGATGCTACATGTTTTCAAAGACTGAAATATGAGGCATTCTTAACAAATAAATTAATTAATTAATAAAAGGTATTACCAATTGTGTCCACTGGATAGCAAAAGCCATTAAAAACAATGCTTCAGCATACCTGACAATTCTTGCTTTACAAACGAGAGCACAGCCAAGTAAACCTGACAGTCAGCTATGATTATCTGCCTCTGAAGCCGGTCAACCATAGAGGGGGTGGATTTTCGGACATCAACCTGTTGGGTGGGAAGAAAGTACACACCAATAAATCACACCCAAGAACAATATTCCTTCCAAACAACTATGACTTTATTGTGCAAAATAATTTCACGCAGGGAGTGTGAAACAGCAGTTGCTGAAATCCAAGACCAAATTTACACTCTGAGCCTGGTAGTTCTATCCTCCCCCATTAAGTCCAGCTTTATTTTGTTAACAATACATTGATGAAGGGCTTGGAACTCAAAGACACATACTCTAAATTACAGACACTGAGTTCATGGGAAACATGAAAGCCCACACACAACTTCGGAGTTTTACCTTTTTAAAAACAACATAAGTTCTTACTTATCCAAAATAAAAAATCACTGAAGGTACAAAACATTGCCCCAGGTAAACAACCCAAAAAGCCACTTTGCAGCCATCTGCCTTCAGAAAGGACCTATAGTATTAGGGTTCATTCCTTTGGTGCACACAACCGAGATGTGAGGGTTGGAAACTGATTACATGTTATTAGTTAAGGAGAAAACACCCTGGAATTAAAAATTATCTTTGAATGAGTCACAAATTGAACTTGAAATTTAAGTCATAATCTCTAAAGTTGACTACCTCTATAAAATATGAAAAAGTAAAACCCAAAAACCCTACTTTTTAATAAGATTTTGGTTTTCATCGTAAAGAATGCTAAACGAAGAAAATTCGCTCTGAAATGTAACAGTGCATTCTTAAACTTGAACAAAATAGGTTAGTTTTCATATGCTTTCACAGTGATATAAGAAATGACAGGATTTTTCCAAATATGACAAAAGTATGCATAGTACACAGGACAAAATGGCTGGCTTCTCTTTTTTCTAGATTAGCAGAATTCACCATGGTCACTGTTGTTCCTGATCTAGTTCCAGCACCCATTACCCTGTTTGCTTAAGCAAATGTCAATCTATTGATGCTTCTGTTTTCTCTGCTTGTAAGAACATCTACTCCGCAAGGCTGTTGGAAGGGCTAATGAGATACTGTATGTGAAAATGCTTTTTAAATTGCAAGGACCCATTACAAATGTTGATTACTAACGTATGTGCTAGGCCTGGTACTAGATACTGAGCACAGACATGTAAATTAGCTTACAGTCTAATGAGGGAACGCTGACATCCGTGTAATGCAGTAAATGCTCTGAAGGATGAAGTACAAGGAACTATGGGAACCTGTAGGAGACACACTAATAGGCTTGGGGGCTCAGACAAGAGTCTCTGGAGAAAATGACATCTAGGAGGAACTAAAGAATGGATATGAACCAGGTCAAGAGGCAGACGAATGTTCCAGGTAGAGGAGAAGTCAGTGACAAGTCAGCTACATTAAGGAGTTTGGATTTTAGTGCAATGGCAGTGGTAGGGGGCGGGGACACTGAAAATGAAATCAGCGATGTATAATTCGCATCTTAGTGACTGTATTTTGGAGAAGAATTACAGAACAGTGAGACTGGAGGCAGAAACGCCAGTGAGGGTTTGTCTTAGGCAAGTGGAGATAGTGGCTGGCCCAGTGCATTGGCAGGGAAAGTAGATGAATTCAGGACGTATTTAACAAAGAGTCAACGGGACTTGGTCACGGACTGATGTAGTTTGGAGAAACGAGAAATCAAGGAGAACGGTGGCTCTTCTGGAGTGTCAGGAGACAGTACTCTGGGCCCATCAGTGGCTTCCTCATGGCTGACACCATAAGCCAGAGCAGAGGTGAAACCACCTGGAGTGACATAAAGGAGCAGAAATGACAGGTGGCTTTTCCTGACTGTAACCGACAGACTGGTTTGTCAACTAAACAAGTGACACATGTGACTCCCCTGGGTGCTCCAGAAACATCAGAGGTAGGAGGATGCCTCTCAAAGTCTAGAACTTTTGCACTGAAAGGTGAAAGAAAAATCAGGAAAAGTGGATGATGATATCATTGTGACTTTATTTATAACCAAAGACTGGGGAGCCCTGGGCTTTAAAAGGAGGTAACAGCGAAATTCCTGAATTATGCCAATGCAACATATCTGAAATACATATATGAAAACCTACAAAAGCCCTTGCAGCATGGTCCACTGTGGAAGAAGATAATTTTAAGATACCAAAAGAATATGCACTGAAAAGCTCTAATGATGAAAGGGGGTTCTATTGCTTTAAGAAACACGCTTTACATAATCAAAAGCTGTAAGAAACATTTAGTGCTTTAACCATGTTCTGAACACCAAAAACCGAGTAAATAAACAATGTCCTAAGTAAGCAGCACATAGTTCATAACTTAAAGACATAGTACTTACATTCTTCTTAATTTTATTCTTGATTGTTTCAATTACTCCAACCTCTTCACTTTCACACAGCTTTTCTGTGGTTTTTAAGTCATCACATGCCAACTGCATTTTTTCTTCCTCAAATGTCATCATGGCATTCTTCCAAGAAAGAAATAAGGAAAGAATGAATCAGTAAGTGTCTGAAAATTTAGGCCAATTTATTACAACACAACTCCAAACTAGGGGGGAAAAACCATCTAAATGATTTATTGACAGTAAAAGAATCAGAATGTTACAGCATACCCTATTCATTAAAAAAAACCAAACTATAATCTCAATATGAAATAAGAACATACCTCTATTACACCAGCATGAAAAAATGTATGGTAACAAATGTCCTTGCAATTACTGTTCTACATTTTTTTTGTTATTAAACACAGTAACAAAAAAATTATACGATTTCTGACTGGTCCACTTAATTCAGTTTTTAGAACAGAGCCTCACTGAAAGCACTTTCTACCCACGCATGGATCCCTGGGTTCATCAAGGACAGCACAAAACGCTAATGAAACATCAGCTAGTAGGTACTACTTTGAAAATTATCAATTATCAATCTTTTCAGGGACAGCAATTCCAATGGGCTCACTTTTAAGGAACTCATTTTTTATTGTCCCCAGTGAAAAATTCCACTGACAGCTTGTTTCCAAGCACCTGATCCTCGTAGATGTTTTCAGGTCACATTTGACTGGTAGAAATGATCCCTTGCTTTGTGACCACCAAGAGGGGTGGGATAAGAAGGGTGGGAGGGAGGCACAAGAGGGAGGGGATATGGGGATATATGTATACGTATAGCTGATTCACTTCGTTATACAGCAGAAACTAACACACCATTATAAAGCAATTATACTCCAATAAAGATGTTTAAAAAAAAAATCATCCCTTCTCTGCTGAAAACCTGCTACTTTCTCCCAGAAGAACTGAGGTTTCTGAGATGAACAGGCTACAAGGGCAGAGACAGGACACCAGGTTCTTGGAAGGACCTAATTAAAGGCATCCAATTTTCTACATTGCCCAATTTATTTTAAAACCTAACTGCAACCTATTCTCTCAATTCCTAAATATTAATATTCAAAAATGCAAAAGTAACCAATAAACTTTAAATCTGCTAATTTAACCTGTCTTCTGATCCACATTTATTCAATAATTTTAAAGCAAACCTTTATTATCCAAAGTCTGACTTTTTTTTCCTTTTCAACTCTAATGCATTTTTAATTTTTGGAAAGGTCTTTCAATTATATTTTTATTTTAAAAAGGATTTTGGTTGGAAAAAATATAATGCTCTAGAAGATATAAGCATTTAATCTTTAAAATTAGGGAAGGGTATCTCATAAGTGTTGGTTAATAGGCAAAAATTTTATTCCAGTTTTAAACTGTAAAATATCTTCTACAATAGTGTATCTCTACAGCAGGTAACCACTAAAAGACATACATTATGTATTTGTTTCCCTCCCACCAAAACCTCTTCCCACATAAACTTACCAAAAAACTGACAAAGCTGGCTCCAAAACTCATTAATGGGCTACGATTTCTGTTAAGAAAACAAATAATTTTTATTGTGAAATTTTATTTTAAAAGCATTTGACATATCAGGATCACTATATATTCCCAATAACTGGACAGAAGTTGTTAAGGTCTTCAAGCCAATTAAATTACCCTAAGAAAAAAGTAAAACAGGCAAGAAGTTCACAGGTCTGTCCACCAGGATAGAACCTCCCCCCACACCTGATTCTTCAAAGCAAGGAGAACAAGAAAGTCACATTATAATTGACATTGCTTTAGTAAACCAATCCAACATCTGAAAACACGTGGCTAAAGGAAGATGATTAATATTCTTTTAATTTTTATTTATTTTTTTTGTGCACGCCACATGTGGGATCTTAGTTCCCCGACCAGGGATTGAACCCACAGCCCCGGGCAGTGGAAGTGCAGAGTCTTAACCACTGGACCGCCAGGGAATTCCAATATTCATTTTTTGTTTAATTTTTATAAATTTTAAAAATTGAAGTATAGTTGATTTACAATGTTTCAGGTGTACCGCAAAGTGATTCACTTCTATGTATATTCTTTTTCAGATTGTTTTCCAGTATAGGTTATTACAAGATATTGAATATAGTTCCCTGTGCTATACAAGTCCTTGTTATCTATTTTATATGTAGTAGTATGTATCTGTTAATCCCAAATTCCTGATTTATCCCCCCCCTTCCCCATTTCGTAGCCATAAATTTGTTTTCTGTCTGTGAGTCTATTTCTCTTTTGCAAATAAGTTCATTTGTATCGTTTTTTAGATTCCACATACAAGTGACATCATGATATTAATATTCATTTTTTAAATGCAAAACATGTTCAAAACTTTCCACACATAAATTAAGTATTATTTTCAGAGTAGATCAAAGGGTTTTACCACTAAGCCAGACCTGGCAAACTCACTTATCCCATCCAAAGAACTTTAAGAATACCTCCCTGGAGTCAGTCATCACCCTGCTGTAATACACAATCATTATCCAATTTTATATGTAAACCAAAAATATGAAGCCAAGTCAAAGTAATACTAATTCAAAGAATATAAAAATATAAACATTCTGCTTCAAATTCACAACCAGTACAAAAATCCAAGTCTCTGTAGATGGCACTAAAAGGGAAAGCAAGTTGTAACTGCCTTCTTAAAAATAATTGTACTGCTTTTGTTATTATGTAAGTAATATATGGTCACTATTTTAAAAAAAGCCAAGAACAATGTATTTAGTCAACCCCCTACTGGAAATTTAGCTTAAGTCCAAGGTGACCATGTGTGTATTTGGTGGAGGTGTGTATGGGAAGAAGAGAGTGTACATTTAGATGGATATATGCATACGTACGTACACACATATACCGCACACTCAGATGAACATCTTTGTACATGTAATTTGCAAGGAGTCCAAATGTATTTTTGGGATAAGCTGCTAGAGGTAGCACTGCAGGGTCCAGTGGGATGCACATCCGTTTTCCTCTTGGATGGTGGGGGTTATGTTGGGGGCAGGGGCGGAGATCAGGAACTCAAATGATTTGGAATGTTAACCCTCTGCTACAATTTTTTTCCATCTGCTTGGGACCTACTCAAATTCTACAGTGAAGAAGAGCTTGTTTACCCCCACTGCATATTAAACCTCCAAGAATTAGGAAGGTGTCGTGACGGGTGAAGAATCCCACACCAGCACTCACACCCGTGAACCAGCTCCAACAGCACCTCCGTAAGTACGCAGCCCAGGCTCCATCCTCCCAACTCTGCCCCTGAGCAGACGTCAGTTCTCCACTCCAGGGCTCTCCCCGGACGTGCCATTACAGGCTTCTACCCGCTACATTATAACCTGGGTTGTGTATGAAGGTCCCCTCTAGAATGCTCTTTTCTGCCTCTTCTCCCTCACCATTATTCCTTACACACAGCAGGCATCCAACAAACATGAATCAGTGAAGGAATGAAAGAGCTCCGCCTTTCAGGAACGTTTCAATCAAGAGCTGATCAGCCCAGCTTCCCCGTCTTTGCCCGCTCCGCGCTTACACCTTAGCCATTAGCCATCTGAGAAATGAAAAGATGCTGCATCGAGGGCCTAGTGTTGCTACATTTGCTTCTTGTTCCGGACTAAACTTAGGTTTCTGAGAGCCCAGGCTATTAACGATTCATGGTGCCCTCGCCTAGCCCTTAGTACTTCACATACTATCTTCTCATTTAAGTGACAAATCAGCCCAAGAGAAACATTTTTCCCTCTTGAGGTACTGTCTCCATAAACCCCAGGGCACCTGGGTGCATTAGCCACTCGATAATGAACTGACAGGGAAGCAGGAACCCTCGTGCTGCATGTTACCTGGTGCTGTAAGAGCTTCATCTAACAAGGTTCACTTGTTTCCTTCACCTGATTTTATTTTTTTTAATTCAACATGACCCAGGTGATCCTACATTAACTCACCTCCTCTAAATCAATTGCAGCCCACACATGTGTTTCCACATAAAACGTATTCAATTTGGAGATTTGGGAATGTTTCCAAAGAGTACAAGGATCATTACTTCAACACTGATGCTGGGGAGATCATTACTTCAACACCCATGCAGGGGGCGGAGAAGGAAGAGGCTCACACTGGGAACCAATGACCAGCACAAGGGTGGAGGCGGGGAGCGAGGTATCAGGTAAAGGTTGAGTATAAAGGTAAGCATTAGAACCAAAAGACAAACCTTTCTAAATACCAGAAGTTACATGAAGGAGGTGGGGGGAAAAGTGAAATAGACCACATCGTGAAAACCTCACTTATTTAGAAGAAGGGAGGATCTAAATCCACATACATACATGCGATATCGAAAAAAAAAATAATGGTAAGTTAACCCATAAACATGTTTTTTAACGGATACCTACAAAGTGAGGGAGGGATAGGTAAGAAGAAACAAGGATAGAAACGAACCTTCTTTGTATATACCTCTTGTTTTGTAGATCTGACTTTGGAACCATGGAAATATTGTATGTCATAATATCAAATTTTAATAATGCGATCCCTAAACATTCAAATGTAAAGTGAATTACATGTACCTAAATGCCAACCCAATTGGTAAAGTAACCACACAGAGAAGTATTCCAAACGACTTTAAAGTACAGGAATCTGACAGCACATCCCTATTATGAAATACCCTTAAAAAGACCCCAAAAGATTGCAAAAAAAATTTTTGTTTTCAGTAATCATATTTTTACCAGTCAAGTTGGTACCATTATTCTACAGCTGTTGGGTATGTAGTTTGTGATAAAACAATGCCTAATTACGTTGGTGGGGTTTTTTTGTTTTGTTTTTGTTTTTTTGCGGTACGCGGGCCTCCCACCACTGGGGCCCCTCCCATTGCGGAGCACAGGCTCCGGACACACAGGCTCAGTGGCCATGGCTCACGGGCCCAGCCGCTCGGCGGCATGTGGGATCTTCCCGGACCGGGGCACGAACCCATGTCCCCTGCATCGGCAGGCGGACTCTCAACCACTGCGCCACCAGGGAAGCCCACGTTGGTGTTTTTTGAAACCAAGGATTTTGTGCACAGGAGAAAGGATGAAGTTAATTCAAAGCCTAGAAACAATGACCACCCAGTAGTATTCAGCATGGTCCAGCACCCTCTCTAAATACATTAAGTCAAAGATCCACAAAGAGATGGCTAATTCAAGCTCAGGGGCAAGAAATGTTCAACAGCCTTGAATATTGTGTTATAACAGAAAGCAAGGAAGTTTAAAAACTACATTAGGCTCCTGAAGAGGTTCAAGCCAAAGATGTAACAATTTGACCACCAATGAGGTAAAAACAGCAATGGCTTGAAATATCAAATAATTTAAAACTGTAAATTCATAATGATACTTTTTAGTTAAAAAACAACTCAACAACTCACTGGTTGCCTATGGAGGATCCTAGAGAACCAATTCATTATTTTGAAAACTGTTAAAAAAGGGGAAAAGAATAGCATTTACCACACCTTTTCTCTATAAACTCAGAGTAACCAATCAGTTGTGGGGTGGGTCTCTTTACAGAAATGTCCTGGGCTAATAAATGAAAAGCAAATGACAGAATCAGAGTATCTTGTTTTGTAGCTGCTCCTAATCAATTAATGGATACGGACAGTGATCGTAAAGACAGGGGACAATATTAAACTGACACCATCAGCAAAATCCAAGCTGTGGGAGATTCTACAGGACAAAGATGCTAGTTTCTTCAACAACAATAAAAAAATGTAAGGGTCAAAAGAGACTGAAAGGGAGCTTGTAAAATATATATAAAACAACTGGGACATAAGAGACATAAAACAACAAATATCCTACATGTAACTACACACATATACATAAACACATATATACACTAGCAACAATTAGAAAGTGAAACTTTAAAAATTATCATTCACAATAGCATGAAAATATTAATAGCTAAGGATAACTCACAAAAACGTGCAACACGGCTTCACTGAAAACTCAAGACATTACTAAGGAAAATGAAAACTCTAAATCAGCATTTTGCAACAGTGGCATTCTTAATATTTGGGGCCAGATAATTTTGTTGGGTGTGGGGGTGGGCTGCACTGTGCACTGTGGGATGTTGAGTAGCATCTCTGTCCTCTACCTGCATGATGACAGGAGCACAAGCCACTGCCTCCGCCCACCCCACCCCCGGCAAGGTGTGACAACCAAAATGTCTCTAGACACTGCCAAATGTCCTACTGGGGCAAAATCAACCCTGGTTGTGAACCAGTAACCTAAATAACGAGATATACAATTCTTACGGATTGGAAGACAATTCATTACTGCTGAGATATTATCTTCTCTTTAAACTGCACTGTAGCTCCAATGCAATCTCAAGCAAAATCCCGGTGTGTGTGTGTGTGTGTGTGTGTGTGTGTGTGTGTGTGTGTTGACAGGTTGATTCTAAAATCTACATGGAAAAGCAAAATACTTAGAATGGCCAAATCAAATTTAAAGAAGACCAACAAAGCTGGAGGCCTACATTACCCAATATCAAAACTTAATTAAAATTAAGCATTCCTGGTCACTCCTAAGAGACTGAAAAAGGCAAATACACGTATCAAACAAAGAGCTCATCCTGAGAATACATAAAGAACACCCATGAATCGGTACAAAATGACTGGCAACCCAGTAAAAAAAAAAAAGAGGGCAAAAGTCTTAATAGGCACTTCACAAGAGAGGACATCCAAAAGTTAATAAGCATATTAAGAAGTGCTGAAAAGCACTCATTATCAGGGAAATACAAACTAAAACCAAAATGAGACACCACTATATGCTTCTCAGACTGGCCACAGTTACAAGGATTGATAATACCAAGTGGTAACGAGGCTGTGGAGTAACTGAGCCTCAAACGCTGCTTAGCAGAATCTACTAAAGCTGTGCACCTGCTCTACTAAAACTCATCCACGTGCCCGATCTACTGAGCACACGCCAATCGACGATTTAGTAACTTCACTCTTAAGTAAATATGTACAACAGAATTGAATTATTATGCCCCTAAAAGACATGCATGGTTTTTAATAGTCTTATCCTTAGTAGCCTCAAACTGGAAACAATTCCAATGTCCATCAACAGTAGAACAGATCAAATAATTGCAGCATACTCACTCAGTGAAATAGTTCATAGCTATGAAAAAGAACTACTGCTAAATGCAAAAGCATGAATTAATCTCATAGACGTAATGTTGAGTAAAGGAAGCCGGACACAAAAGAGTTATACTGAATGATTCCATTTATATGAAGCTCAAAACCACTATTCTGATCACTAATGATGACAGAGTTCAGAACACTGGTACCATTGGGGGGATACTGGGAGCCCAAGGAAGGATGCTGGAATGTTGGAAATATCCTTTATCTGGTTGTAAGTAGTTACACTGTGATATTTACATATGTATACAGTCTTATACAGAAAGTTTTTCCTTATGAAAAAGAAAAAATTAAAAAGAAAAATTAAATCAGATAAATGATCACTGATGGGTATTTGATTATATTAGTGAATTAATATTAATTTTTTAGGTACAGAAGCGGTATTATACTACATTTTAAGGACTATTTTTTTTAGAGGTGTATATGATAGCATTTACAAATAAAATGATGACTGAGATTTGTTTCAAAAATAATTTGAGGGCTTCCCTGGTGGCGCAGTGGTTGAGAGTCCACCTGCTGATGCAGGGGACACAGGTTCATGCCCCGGTCCGGGAAGATCCCACATGCCACGGAGTGGCTGGGCCCGTGAGCCATGGCCGCTGAGCCTGCGCGTCCGGAGCCTGTGCTCCGCAACGGGAGAGGCCACAACAGTGAGAGGCCCGCGTACCGCAAAAAAAATAAAAATAAAAATAATAAATAATAACAATTTGAGATAGGAGAATTAAAAGTGACCAGAGGGCTTCCCTGGTGGCGCAGTGGTTGAGAGTCCGTCTGCCGATGCAGGGGACACGAGTTCGTGCCCCGGTCCGGGAAGATCCCACATGCCGCGGAGCGGCTGGGCCCGTGAGCCATGGCCGCTGAGCCTGCGCGTCCGGAGCCTGTGCTCCGCAACGGGAGAGGCCACAACAGTGAGAGGCCCGCGTGCCGAAAAAAAAAAAAAAAACGCTCCCCAAAGATGATGTCTTTTGAAATCCTTTGATGAGAAGGACTCTAATGGTCACTGCCATAGTCTGCTTTTTGAAAATGAAACACCAGAATGAAATGGCTTAAAATTTTCTCTCTGTATGAAAACTGTCCCAAAGGTAGGAAAATTTGAAAATACAAAGAAGCAATGGATGGTCTTTTTCTAAATTTATGAACATCGCCATGGAAATTTTAAAAAACAAAGCTTCTCCAGCAGATTAAAAATTGGACTGATGAAGATTTTGTTTCTTAAAATACTGTGGGAGGAAATGTACACATTTGATTCTCAAAGGAATCTTTTTCCATTAAATAAATGGGCATAATTACAAGACAGTCCCTAACCAAACATGTTTCTTCAAATGTAATTTTATCCCCCAAACACAGTGGCATTTTCCATTTTTCTGAAAATGTTCTATATTCATATAATGTTGACTTTTCTCCCCTTCAAATGTGTGGGGAGGCTGGACTTTGTATATTACCAAGGAAATCCAGGGCCATGTGACCCTAATCAGTCCATGGTAGTCACCTCATCTCATTGCAGCCCTGAGATCTCGAAGCTGAGGACTGAAGAAACAGTCACCTAAATTCACACCCCCTACCCTGACTGCTCTTAAAAGGCCTACGCCCTTTCTGTGACCCATGCTGTTTTAAAAATCACGGTCCCAGAGGATCACGGGGGTCAACTTCGTACAATCACCGATCAAGGCATCATTAAATGCTTCTCCAGAAGCCTCACACCATTCCTTCAGAAACAACTTTTGCTAACAGGACAAGTGATATCCTCTGCTCTGCCTAATATTTCCAAAAATGGGCTTTAAGGAGACTAAAATGATCCAGTATTTCACTTTTCTTTCTAAAAGTAAAGTAAAATAATGTCAACAGAAGAAAAAAGCTAAGTTCATGAAGCCATTCACTGCACCATTATCCAGAATAAGGAAAACCTGGGTTTAAAAAAACAACTGTCTACATAGAGGAAAAGCTTCATGACACTGGATTTGGCAATGATTTCTTTGCTATGACACCAAAGCACAGGCAACAAAAGTAAAAATAGGTAAGTTGGACTACCTAAATGTTTAAAATAAAACATTTCTGTGCAAGAGATATAATCAACAAAGTGAAAAGGCAACCTATGGAATGGCAGAAAATATTTGCAAATCACACCTGAAAAAAGAGTTAATGTCCAGATTATATAAACAACTCCTGCAAGTCAACAAAAAAAGCAAACAACCTGATTAAAAAGTGGGTAAAGGACATGAACAGATATTTCTCCAAAGATGCCAGTAAGAGCCAGTAAGCACATGAAAAGATGCTTAACATCACTAATCATTAGGGAAATGCCAATCAAAGCCACGAGATGCCACAGCACACCCATTAGAATGGATACTATCAAAATAGCAGAAAATACACAAGTGTTGGCAAGGATATGGAGAAATCAGAATCACTGTGCACTGTTGGTGGGAATGTAAAATGATGTAGCCACTATGGAAATCAGTATAATGGCTCCACAAAAAAATGAGAAATAGAATTACCATATGACCCAGTAATTCCACTTATGGGGTATATACCCAAAAGAACTGAAACCAGGAACTCAAACAGATTTTTGTACACCCATATTCTAGCAGCATTATTCATAATAACCAAAAGGTGGAAGCAACCCGAGTGTCCATCGATGGATAAACGGATAAACAAAACGTGGTGTATATATACAATGAAATATTATTCGGCCTTAAAAAGGAAGGAAATTCTGACACATGCTGCAACATGAGTGAACCTTGAGGAAGGACATTATGCTAAGCGAAATAAGCCAGTTACAAAAAGAAAAGTATTGTATGATTCCACATGAGGTACCTAGAGCAATCGAATTTAGAGATAGGAAGTAGCATGGCTGCCAGGGCCTGCAGGGGAGGAGAGAATGAGCTGTTGTTGTTTAAGGGATATAAAGTTTCAGTTTTGCAAGCTGAAAAGAGTTATGGAATGCACACCAACTGTGAAGGTACTACACACTCAACTGTACTCCTAACAATGGTTAAGATAGTAAACTTTGTTATGTGTATTTTACAATTGAAAATTTTTTGAAAATGGAAAGCAGTCTACAATAGAAAAAATGACTCATTAACAAAACCAGATGGAGGGCTTCCCTGGTGCGCAGTGGTTGAGAGTCCGCCTGCCAATGCAGGGGTCACGGGTTCGTGCCCTGGTCCGGGAGGATCCCACATGCCGCAGCGGCTGGGCCCGTGAGCCATGGCCGCTGAGCCTGTGCTCCGCTTGTGAGCCACAACAGTGGCTCACACTGTGCTCCGCTTGTGAGAGGCCACAACAGTGAGACGCTCGCGTACCGCAAAAAAAAGAAGAAAAAAAAAAAAAAACAGATGGAATATTATAACCTAGAAAAATCCCTGACAGAATTTAATATGAAAACAAAAGCTCTGTGTACACTCTGTTCCAATATGTATAGACAATAAAAAAAATGAATATTTGTTGTGAGGGGCAATAAGATTAAAGGTGATTTTGTCAATGATAAATGTGTGTACATGGCGGAATAAACAGTCACGACTGAAGCTACACTACTAATCATCTCTGCCTCAGTAATGTCACCATAGACATTCTCTCTACATTCAGACATCTTTTAGAGAGAAAAGTGCATCATTTAAGTCAATTTACTTGTTCTAAGTACTCCCTGTGATTCAGTTGTTGCTTTGACACAATTTCTCAACAGAATATATCATCCAGCCAATCAAACAGAATAATGGGGCGACTCCATAGCAAAAGAGTCAAAGCCTGCTTACGTGGCAGTGAGTTACCCACTTAGCGACTAGCTGTGCCCCGCTGTGGCTCAGAGCACCATTAACAAAAGGCTGATAGAGAAATGCCCCAAAAGAAGGAAAGAAAGACACTTAATATATGAGGTTACTCCCCAAACAGTCTGATTTTCCAAAAACAAATGCAAATGATTTGGGCGTTGCTTTTTATATTACCTATAGAAGCCTTGTAAATAAGATTTTAAATGCACCCCTTTTCAAAATAAGAGAGGAAGCCAGTAGGACATCAGAAAGAACCACACATTTTCTTGTTATTTGAACTAATTATCTTATTAAAAATTGTTTTCATTTTTAATAGTGCAATCTTCCCTCTACCTAGCTAACTCCTCCCTACACTGCTAAGAAAAATAATAAATAAAAAGCTCTATAGTAAGGAGTTTAATAAAACCGAAGTTAAAATCTAAAACATGAAGTCACTATGACCTAGATTAAGCCTTGAAATGTTTAAATTGCAGGGGATGCCAACCACCTGAATGCAGACCTCACTTGATTTGTACTTGTGGGTCCTGAACGATTGGCTCAATTTTCACTGTCCCGTGTTTCAAGTTCTCTAACTTTGAGTACACTGTGCTATCAACAGGTAAGATGAATGTGATTCTTCTGCGATGACTTCTGTTTTCCAAATATATTGATCTAACTTTTTTTTTTCTTTTTTTAAACACTATTCAGAAATGGGAAACTCTCCCAGTGAGCTACGTGGAGGCTTCAACCCTAATCCGAAGATGTTGCAGCAATAATACAGACTAGGATGTCTGGCCTCCCTGAGCCGAAGAGCATAAAATTCTTCTCACTCACTGACTAAAGAGACGGAAAGTTTTCTCTCTCCTCACACCGTGAAAGCAAGGAAGAACAGCAACATTCTCAGCACCTCGTTCTTGCACCACGCATTCAACAAACATGGTTAAAGAGAGCATCTGCCGTGTGCAGAAAAGGATAAGCGTCCTCAGAAGCGATGAAGGAAAACTCCAGACCATAAGTGTAGAAAGAAAAGTTCCCTACTCCCTCAGATGGTAGCCGAGGAAAATAAAATGTGAAGTGATTTTTCTTGACATAATTTATAATAGTTAAGAATATTTTTCAAAAGGAAAATCTAATTATTCTGAAAGCATCTTAGTTAAAAAGTACTACAAATGCTTCTTTTACGTATTATATACAGCATCCCTAGGTCACGTATATGATTGGAGAGCATCAGTGGAATGTTCCCTTTGGGCTTGTTACAAATTGGAACATAAAATTCAGTATGTTTTTTCTGGAAAGAATCACTTCCATAGGAATCCCAGTGGATCTATTCACTTAGCATTCACCAAGTATCATCCTCCCAAACAGATTTAAGAGTTAGGTACCCAGGTCCATGCACCCCACTGCTCCACATCTTCTACTTCTCCATGATAAATTTCCAATTTTAAAGCAGCTTCCCATAGCCCACAGCCACCTCTGAGCCTACACAGGGAAGGACTGAAGTGTCGAGTTTATCCAAGTCAAATGATTAGGAGAGTGATTAAGAAATCAGGCCCAACAAAAGCAATACAATTTACTATCAGAGAAATAATGGGGGGTTTTCCAGGCTGCTCTTTGTTTCCATCAACAAAGTTATCCAGGAGAAAACTATACTTTTCTTTTTTAAAAAAAAACAAACAAACAGATCTTTAATTTGAAAATCATATACCCAAGTCATAACCAGATAACATTCTGCAGTTTAAAAGAAAGTAAATGAAAAGTGACCTCTTTTATACATGGTATTATAGGAAAAACTCTAATAAGTTGTTTCATTCATCTGTACAAATTATATATGCTGATGATAAAGTATACAGCAGGCACTGTGCTATGCACTGGAGATACAAAGAGAAACACTCATAGCTCTTCATGGAGCCTACACAGTCCAGTTTGGCTGCTAGAAACATTGCAGTAATAAATGGTGACAGAAAGTGGGTAGACGGTCGATTTTATTCAAAGTCATCCTCTGTCACCATACTTTTCATGGATGAACGAGGCTTCCTCGAATATTGGATCTGATGAAATCTAACAAGGGCTACTTGCCAACTTTGACTTCCATCTTCTCTTGTGTTTCTTAAAAGAATATATTAATAAGCCTTTAACCACTCTCTATTGCATCTCTATATTTTAAGTCTCTGCAGAATGCTTACTGTTTGATATTTATCTCATTATTCATTTACTTGTTTGAATAAATGAAAGCTCCCCAAGGTTGGGACCCCACCTTTGCCGAGTGCCACTATCCTGACCTCATAGGACAGAACCTAGCAGATAACTGGCCCAATCCACATCTGTCTAATAAACCAACCACCCATCTCCTACGAAGTCTACACTTCATGACACTTCATCTGATGGACCATCCTCCACAGGTTCCAAAAAATTCCCAGAAATGAGATCATCAACTTGAGCCCATTAAAAACTCTGCTTTCACTAAGAAAAATAAACATGCTTGTTTCCTTGATCAGAAGATAGCAGTGGTGAATTTCATAGAAAGGCTCTATTCTTACTTTTCAGACACAATTCAAAGTGTGATCCTCGGGCAACGCTTTATCTCAAGGACAGCATGTGTCTAAAAACATGGATCATGGCAGTCATTCAGTTTATGACTTGATTTACGAGTGTTTGGAACAGGTCCAGGGTTCGGACTTGTGTTTATCATGTACCCATCCTTCTTACGGATTTTAGAGTCTCTAGTGTTTCACCAGCCAGCCCCAGGGGCACCCCAGTCAGCTTAGGGGTATCCCCAGGCCAGGAAGGCCACCAGTCCCCAGGGAGTTGTGTGTTCAGCAATGTTTGCACTCACAGCCACTGCAGTGGCTGCTTGCTTTTGTTACATGGACTGCTTGTGATGTGGCCTTACATCTTATCAGAAAATAACCTTGTCATTCACTGCCCAGTGCCAAGAAGCCACGAAAGCCTCTCACTGGAAGCAGTGAAGCCATCAGCTTACAGTAGGGACTTCTGGGGGGCAGGCTGAGACTCTGGAACTCCTCCCCACATAGAGGCAGAAGCAGCAGGAGCCTGGGTGGCCTGTCTCTCCCCACAGCTTGAGGTAGTAGTTATCTACAGGTTAATACAACTAATGAGCCCCTCTCCGCACCACTGAAAAAATAACTGGGCCCTTGAACCTGACTTCCTATGGATAACTGTCGCATGGAAACTTCCCATGCACAACCGTTTCAATGGATGCATTTCTAGGACGTCCCTGCATTAAGAATGCATCCCCTGCACATGGCAAGATACCCCTCAAAGCCACTGCGGTAATTTAAAATACAGACTGGTTCTACAATCGCGTGGCAAAAACGGGACTTCACTTCTTAGGCTCATCTCTGGTATCCTGCAAAGGAAGAGCTGGCAGATTCAGGGGTATGTCTTAGAATTGGGGTGGAGGGAGATTTGGGAAACAACTACAGAAGAGAAATGGTGAACGGGACAGAAGCCACAGAGTGCTTGGCCTGGCCCGGGAGGCTGGGGAGTGGAGGGCTACCCTCCCAGAGTCCCAGGTGGGCCCAGTACCCCTACACAGGCCAGGCCTGTGAGGAGGGAGATGAGGAAAGACCCAGAAAGCAAAGTGAAAGCCAAGGAAAACAGTCTGGCCCCGAGTCCCCCATCTTTTAACTTCCAAAGGATTACTTGAGTTAGAATTCACTGGTCTAATGAATATGACAGACTATGCAGCGTGGTGATATTTAGAAAGTAAAACATCTACATAAAAAGTCTGTCTTGAGACAAAAGCAGGGACAATTTTTTAAAGTTTCCGGGTTTTTTTTCCATTTTTACTCTAACCTGCAAAATTTCCAAATCGTGATAAAAACAATGAGAAGGGAATATCATGCTCTCTTGCTGTGGGCTTTGGCACACAGGGTTCCCTGACCATCCCTTTCCTCAATGGATCCTGTAAATCCTCCGGGCTTTGGTCCAGAAGGTGCTGGCTCCAGACCACCCTTCCTGGTCCCTCAGGTCAGGCTGGAGCCCTTCTCTGGGCCTGCGCTACTCCTTAGCCTTTGCCCTTTAGAATGCTACTCACACAGTAGCACTGCTTTTCCCACCGAATGGTGCCTAACATGGGGCTTCCATCTAGAACGCCATTCATCTGTTATTGAATAAATGAGTGAGTGGCAGAGTAAGTGACAGACTGAGTGACTGACTGAGTGAAGGAGTGACTGACTGAGTGGAGGAGTGAGTGCAAACAAGGAAAAGAATAACTAAAAGGCAGAGAAAGTGGCATCTGTGTGTTGAGTTATGTGAAGGGTGAAACTGTGTATTTCCTTCCATGTTGTCAAGCTGTTTTACTAAGTGAAGAAGTTTATTAAACCACGGCTGGCATACAGGAGGTAAAATATACGTATTTACTGAATGAGGGTAACAAATAATGGACTGGTCTACGAAAGAAAAGTGTAGACCATACCTAAGAAGCTACTGCTGACAACGGGATTAATACTTGCATA
This sequence comes from Leucopleurus acutus, assembly GCF_964270905.1. Classification (NCBI taxonomy): domain Eukaryota; kingdom Metazoa; phylum Chordata; class Mammalia; order Artiodactyla; family Delphinidae; genus Leucopleurus; species Leucopleurus acutus. The sequence continues at coordinate 50,204,293 of NC_139155.1, forward strand.
GTCTCTGGAATATACAAGATGCTTAAAATGATTTCCTGCCTTTATCGTTAGCTCTCCTTAAAACATTGCTCTACAAGTATATATCTTGAACTGTTCACCTTTAGGACTCTAAAAGTTATTTATGGTGACATTATAAAGGCAGATTCTGAAACTAAGACTCCTTTTATTACTTAATTATAAATTTTCTCTTGAGTTGGCAAAAATCTTAAGAACTACATAATCATGTACTGATATGGTCATATTATAATTGTATTTAATTTTTAACAATTTGAAATTTAAATAACTACATGTGGTTTTCACTAAGAATATAGTCTACAATAGGAAATACAAATCTATTTTTTACCCACATACTTATAGTCAACCAAAGCCCCAAAAGGACTCCCTGCGTTTGAAAAGCCCACTTAAGACAAAACCAAACTCAAAACAGCAATCACTGATCCTTCCCATGAAAGTAGTATCTTAAAAGATAATTCCTGTGATTTTTTTTTTTAACAAACAGGATTATAGTGCACAAAAAGAAAGCAAGAAAGCAATGTTTACTCAAATGAAGTTACACTAAAACTAATTGCTATTCCAGAAGAAGAGAGGTAGAAAAAAGGGTGCCTCTTTTAACCAAAACTTTATATGTAATTCAAATGTTTATCACATCATTCTTTTTAAAACAAGTAATTCAAATCAGAATGGCAAAGCCCTTTAATTTCCTACTCACACTGGCATGACTGCCTTCAGGCTGTGTGCAGCCTTGCATAAATGAAAAAGGGCAGTATGTAAAAACGCCTCATTTGTTTAAGGAAGTCAGAATAGGGTACTTAATTAACTTTAAGAAAATCAATTCACTCTCACAAGCCCTTAACTGCTTGTGCAATTATGTATTATGTCTTACAGTTTATCAAGTACTTCAAAATTGCAAAACTTCATAACATTTTGCAAAGTACATGTATTTGTTTTCTAAATTCACTGGTTTATTAGCCTCACACAAGTTATTAAACTATAATGTTATTTTTTTTATTTCTACTCTAGTAGAGGCACTATCAGAGTACAAAATCATCTACAAGAGATTCTATTCAAAACAGAATGAAAACATTTTTCACCAGATTAAAAATGCTGTGCTGATATTTGGGAAAGCTACACAACAGATAAAAACAGGAATAAGAGATTACTACAAGCAACTATATGCCAATAAAATGGACAACCTAGAAGAAATGGACAAATTCTTAGAAAGGTACAATCTTCCAAGACTGAACCAGGAAGAAACAGAAAAACATGAACAGACCAATCACAAGCACTGAAATTGAAACAGTGATTTAAAAACTTCCAACAAACAGAAGTCCAGGACCAGATGGCTTCACGGGCAAGTTCTCTCAAAGATTTAGAGAAGACTTAACACCTGTCCTTCTGGAACTATTCCCAAAAATTGCAGACGAAAGAACACTCCCAAACTCATTCCATGAGGCCACCATCACCCTGATACCAAAACGAGACAAAGATACCACAAAAAAAGAAAATTACAGGCCAATATCACTGATGAACGTAGACGCAAAAATCCTCAACAAAATACTAAATATCTGAATGCACCAATACATTAAAAGGATTACACACCATGATCAAGTGGGATTTATCCCAGGGATACAAGGATTTTGTCAATATCCACAAACGAATCCGTGTAATACACCACATTAACAAATCGAAGAATAAAAACCATACGATCATCTCAAAAAAAAAAAACAGCAATGTATCAAATAAACATGGCTAAATTAATAAAATGGTGTTCCATTTTCATACACTTTCTCTCTTCCTCTGTAGGTCCCGTCTCCAATACAGAGCTATTATATTTTATAATGATCTCTTATGATTCCAAATATTAACAGTGGGTGGTATTTATTTCCTTCTTCAGTAGTTTTATCAAAGTATCAAATAAAGCCTCATATAAGTGAGAGTTTGGTTGGTTTTGCTGTTGTTGTGGTTAAAACACACACAGGCTTTCCTCTCTGTACACCATCTGCCCCTCTGCTACAGGAAGAAATAAAAAAGGAAGAGAGGGAAGGAGGGAGGAAGAGAGGGAAGGAGGAAAGAAAAGAAATACTATACCATAGTCTAAGACTGACATGGATGACGGTTTTTAAGAAAAAAGTGATATTAAATATAAAGTTGAATACATTTTATAACCATAAAAAACGATTTATGAAAAGAATTCTCAACTTAAGAAAATATAAATCAATGTAAATATTCATCTGATTCAACCGTGGGCTTTATGAAACTAATAAGGTTTTCAGCAGAGCAGCATGAATGTCCTGCTAAAACTCTATATAATAAGAAGCTGATATTTAGAGACAGCTAAATAGTTCAGTAAATTATGTGACATGAAAGTCAAATAGGTTATTTTAAAACAAAAAGAGAACACATTTAAATGGAGTTTTTTTCTGAGGAAGCATAGCTGACATATTACTTTGCCCATGTGCACTCAAATACACAACACTTAACAGTGACTGATGGGAATGAAAATTGGTGCAAACCTTTTGGAAAGTTCTATATTTTTCTACAGATCTTTTAAGAGACTTAAAATTATTTCTAAGAATCTACCTGAAGAAAAATGAAATGCAGAAAATCATTTCTACTCAAAGATGTTCATTATGCTAGAATGAAGACAGACTGTTAGACAAATTGATATATTTACCTAGCAAAATATTATTTTACCCCCGAAAAGTATAAATAAGGAAGTGCTTGCTCCCATGTGTTTGAAAAAGCATGGGCTCTAGGAAATGGCCCTGAGTTAAAACCTCAGCTTGATTGTGAACTGACTGTGACCATAATCAAGCTACAAACTCTCAGCCTGTGTTTCCTCATTTGAAAATCTGATGTAATTACAGTTGACCCCTGAACAACAGGGGGGTTAGAGGTGCTCACCCTCTGTGCAGTCGAAAATCCGAGTACTGCTCTCTCTGCCTCAGAAACAAAGAAATTGATAAATGACTCACTCAAGGGCAAGAAACTAAAAGAGTTTGACTAGAATGAGGACTCAACCCTAGTTCTTTTGATTCAACATACTGTGATCTCTAATTGAACACAAACATTTCCGCATATTTAAAGATCTGTAAAATGAAAATTCAGGTACTTATTTATTGAAAAAAATTCATATAAATGGACCCACGTGGGTCAAACCCACATCATTCAAGAGTCAACTGTCTACTGCTCTATATGGGTATAATAAGTAAACGAGAAAAGTACCTAAAATGCCTTGTTTGAAGCCTGGCATGCAGTAATCATGCAATAAATCAGTTACTCTGTCATAAATGAAAAAGCAGAATACAAAGTAGTATGTGCAGTATGACAGACTATGCAAAAACATTTACAAAAGGAGATATTTTGAAATCTTACCTATGGGTAGTGGGAGTAAAGAGTGATTTTTCTTCTTTCTACTTTTCCTTTCCAATTGTCAATAAATAAGCATTTATCTCCTTTACAATCTGAAAAGTTTTTCATTTAATCACCATAAGGCATAGTTTTAAAATGTTCATCTAAAGGTAACACAAAATACTAATATTTAATTCATTTTCATCCATTTACTTACTCAAAATGTTACAAATATCTTTTGAGCACCTATATGCGCCAAACACTATTCCAGGCACTGAAATAAGACCCTTTGCATGAAGGTGATGTTCTGGAGTGCGAAGACTGACAGCGAACAAATGCATATTTATTGCCAAATCATCAATTCTACAGGGGAGCCTATAAGCACTTTTTAAATGGTATTCTTGGCATTTATTACAACCTTTCAGTAAACAAAACTTAATATATCAAAAAAATTTGGTCTGTTTGTTTTTTGGCCGTGCTGCGCAGCATGTGGGATTGTAGTTTCCTGACCAGGGATCAAACCTGGGCCCCCTGCATTGGAAGCTCGGAGCCTTAACCACTGGACGGCCAGGGAAGTCCCATAAAAATGTTTTAAGTTGTAAAATTTGTTTTAAAAGTCACAGGAAGACAGCATGCTGCAACAGGGCTTCTCAAGCTTTACTCTGCATTCAAATCCTGCCTTGTTAAGTAAAATGCAGATTCTCATTGTGGTGGTCTGGGGTGAGGCCTGAGGTCGCACATTTCAACAAGCCCCTAAATGATGCTCATGGGCCCCAAATCACATTCTGAGCAGCAAAGTCTTAGAGGCATCGTTAGGATTTTTGCTCCAACAAAGTGGTTTAAGTCGACAATGCTGGCAGACAGGGTCCTGCTAACTAAAATACTCTATATTCTAATGTCAACCTTTTAAAAAGGAAAAATCGAAGACATCGCTAGTACCTCCTCCCAGAAATAAGGAATTCTTGTATTAACTAAGGTGTGCTTTGCTGAACCAAATTTAAGCTCCCATTCCCAAAAGTATTTCAGTCCTTCCACTACGATGGCCAGCTCCTCGTCCTCTCCTGGCCTCTGAGAGCTGAGGGTCCTGTCTTTCTGTTCCTCCCCTTCCCTGTTCCCTTCACACCAGCCTCAACTTCGGGCCTCACATCTCATGCTGGCCTCCCCCAGACTCCATTCCACACCAAACTGCCGCAGAAGCCCCCTTCCCTGGGGATGCTGTAACGTGCCATCTGCCCTGACCAGCGGCCTCTGTCCATCGTGCATCAGAACAAACTCCTACCACACTGGACCCTCACGGTCCCCCGACAGTCGGGCCCTCACCAGCTTTACGTCTCATTTCTCAGCTCTGGCTCCACACATCTGCAAGCCCTGAACCCCCCTCAATCTGATCGTCTCCTCTCAGCCTGTGCACGTCCTCCCACCTCTTCTTCACGCTCAATTCCAATCCTGAAGACAATCCAGATTTTTCCATGGTGCCTCTCTGTGACCTGTGCCCACACCATGTCCACAAAAAGAAATCAGAATTCCTAGTTTACGCCATGGCTGCAGCAAACTTGGTTATAAAACACGCACACACGCAAAACTTTTTTTTCCGTCAACCTCCATTACAGCCGTTTCATTCCCACAGGTGAAAAATCCAACAGCTGGAGGTAAAGAGACTTTTGGCAAGAAGTTAACATGCTGTCCTGACTTGAGATGCTGGACGTCAGAGGTAAATAAGCCTGTGAGGAATTCCTTGAAACACTCTGCAGGTGCAAAACCACTTCTTCAATCCTGAGCCTGCTGTGATCAACTTAATGCCACACACCTCAGATCTTCCTCCCATCGCAAGAGCTCCCCGCAGGTGCACACCTGCATCCCTCCGTGTACCCTTGCTCAGGGACATCTATGAGCCTAGGGGTTATGGCACAGGACCAGAAATCATCAGTAAGCTCCGAGAATGAGATGGCATGAAACGCGCATGGAAATGCCGAATATGGGACAGCATGGAAGGCTCCTCATGTCTGGGGCTTTGTGTAAAGTGGCACAGCCCTAGCGGAGCCTGGCAGGTGTCCGGGACACTCCAGAGCACCTGGCCTCCCACCCCAGCACGGGGCCTCGGTGTCTCCCGCCCAGTACATGCTCAGAAGGCTCGGGTTTTTCCTCCATTCTCTTTCATTTTTCAGTGTGTGGACTAAGTGCTCTATAACTTGCTTCTCTAAATCTTCAGGTCTAAGATGGGGAGGAAGGAAAAAAAGGGTATCACTGAGTAGTTTCTGATTCCACTCCTTTCAACATATGCTGCTTCCGTTGAATTTAAGCTATTTCTATAAATTTTACTTTCTACTACTCTTAGTTCGCTTCATAAGTGTCTTATCTTTCATACATGTAATGCTGTATAACCCCAGCGAGACGCGAAATTTCCTGAGGACAGAAACCATGTCTTATTTCCCCCATATAATTTCATTTATTTTATCATCAACATGTGCTGCTCTGCAGGAACTGCACACAGGAAGTTTTATGAGAGGCACGGTCCCTGCTCTCAACTGCTCACAGACTCTCCCACAATGCCTTAGTACACAGGTATGGTCAGTACACAACTGGCTAACTGGAAAATCCCTGCGACCTTAAATGCCATTAGGCACACCCCTTACTTATGCTGTTTCAGTACAGAGAGTGTATTTTTGTTTTAGTCTTTTTATGTCTTAAAACTAAAATTACATCACATATATATATATATGTGGCCCTGCGAGAGAGATTTGGCAATATATATTAACACTGATTCTTCCAACAAATAATTCCACATCTAGACACATAAAATACCCAGATAATGTTTTTCACGTCAGACATGTATAAAGATGTTCATTAAGCACTGTTAGGGACCCTAAAGAAATGGAACTCACCTAAATATGTTACTGGTAATGAACAAGTACATCATCTACTTATATGATATAAACATTATGCTGAACAGTTAAAAAGATTACATTTGACATATATATCAACATGGGTTGACTTCAAAAATAAAAAACTGGGTGAAAAAATACAACCTGCAAAGGATCCTCATTATGTACATTTAAAAACACAGACATATATGTTGTTTATGGAGAGAAATGTGCAACAAAATGTGTAAATATGAATGGAAAAGACATGCCAAGCTGAGGACAGTGGGGAGGGAACCAGGGAAACTGGCAGTGCGTTGGAACACAAAGGGGATCTTAACTATAACTGTAATGTCTCATTTCTCTAAAAAAAAAATCTGGAGTGGTGAGTGAATATGACAAATGTTAGCATTTGTTAATTCTGAGTATGAAGGACAGCTCTAATGTTTATAATAATACTGTACTTTCTGTGTGTTTAAAATATTTAATAATTTAAGAAGAAAAAATGAGAGCGTGTCCCCATTCAAATTATTAAAAGCTTTGATCTCTCCATCGTTAAAACAACTAAAGCAAACCAGGAAAACAGATGAGAGGGAAGAGGTCACTAGGATATTTCCCGATTACTAGCTATTCCTATCTTAATGACGAAGGTCAATATTGCTGCTGGACCATACATGCATCAGAGAACTTGTTACATCTTATGTTTGCTAGGTCTCTTTTGAGCGGGCAAACAGTACTCCTGGGCCGCCCCCTGCACTGTTAACCTACCACAGAGCCACTGGCTGGGTGCTCTGCCACTGCCCAGCCACCCACCAGAGCTCCATCAAATGCAGGCTCTCTGCAAGGGGAGCCAAGTGTTCTCCAAAGCCAAGCACGTTCTCTTCCTGTGCTAGCTAATCAATGCTAATCCTGTCACCAAGGGAAAATAACTGAGCTTCTGCTATAATGGACTACATGTGCAGGTTGTTTTAGAAGCTACCATTAGCTGTGCTTTTAGCATTGCCAGAAAGTAGGTGGGCTCATTTTGAAGCAGTGATCATTTTCACTGACAGCATTAGTAATCTAAGAAGTTATAAATTATGAAGTGACATATATAAATCTGAATTTCAAAAGGAAACACTTCTACTCGTCTCTAAGAATCCAACAGTCCCTTGGATCCCCCCACTTCTTTTCTTGAATTCGATCCATTTCATTTCACTACTGTATCTAATGAGAAATTCCACTAACACCAGTTTCATTTTAAACTCTCATTGTAGAATGTGTCCTACAAGCTACATTTTTTTGTGACTGCTATAAACAGAATCAGAAATTTAGACTGTAGCCCAGGAAATATGGTACTACCCTCTGAAACTGATGCCTACAATTGTCTTGTTTATATACGTGCACACACACAAAATACACACACAGTAGCAACTCAACCGATCTCTACTCACCTACATCTCCAGATTACCCAATATTAGAGGGAGAGAAATAGATGCTCCTCAACTACCAAACACTCCAGCTAGTGGGCTCTTCTCCGGTGTTTACTGAGAGAAGGGCAGTAATTGTACCCAAACATGTTTGTGCCTGTTCATTTTATTATCGCAATTATCAAATTCATTGCTTACTGTGTAAATAGATGAAATAAGAGTACAAAAAGTGTCATATATATGAAAAATAATTAAATGCTTTGAAAAACTGGTACAGGCATATGAACTTTAAAAGCTCCTTTAGGATTAGCGAGCATGAGATAATTGTAAGACCAAGAGCTTCCCCTCAGAGTGCTCTGCCAATGACTTCACTCTCTGGCTCCTCTTTAAAGACCCTGATGCTCAAAATCACAGGAGCGCTTTATAGGTGAGGCTTATGCAAGAAAGCCCATGGAGAATCCATCGGCAAACTCACGAAAGGCAAGGCGTTGGCCTTACATCAAAGGTCAGAACATAATGTTTACTAGATGATCTTTCAGTTTATAACCCCTTGCTTTAACTGACTTTCTAAATTAAATAATCACTGGTGTTGCATCCAGGTCCGTAAGAGGCCTCTCCAACACACCGATTTAGCTACTTCAAGTCCTTTTCTGATATTCAGTACTACATACATTTCTTTCCCAAGAGGGTTAAAACACTTGTTATAACATTTCCCAGTTGATGACAAACTGGTGAAGAAATTGTTGCCTTACTTAATCCTTCAAATGTGTTCCTTTTTCTGTATTTCTTGTCTCTCTCTCAATGGCAGCAACATCTAGTTAGCGACCTGGAACATTTATAATTCCTCCCCCATCAACCAAAATTCAAATGAAAACCAAACAGTCCTGTTGATTCTACCTCCCCTTTCTCACGGATTGCCTCTGCCCTCACAGCCCCCGTGTGGGCTATGACAACTGCTGTGTAACTTCTCCAGCTCCAGATTAACTGTGCATACCGCGCTCAGCGTTAGCTTTCGGAAATAAAAATCTTTCGTCACTCCTCTGCTCAAAAACCACCAATGGCTTCCTACTGCCCAATGGGCAAGACTAATAATCTGGGGTTCTGTATAGAACACGGACCCACCTACTTCAACGACATCAGCCTCCATCATTGCTTCTAATACACCCTCTATGTGCAGCCAGGGAGGAGCTGAATACAGCACAGGCAGAGCCAGAGGCTGCTCCACCCGCCCGAGTGCCCCTAAGCCACCTCCCTACTCATCCTCAGGGCACCTCCTCTGACACTCCCCCAATTCCCAGAGCCCTCGGTTCAAGTCCCAGCTCTGTGAAGTGAGTGATCTTGAAAAACAATTTAATTCTGCCAAGCATCAGTTTCCTCATCTGTAAAATAGAAGGAAATGATAGTTCCTACCTCACAGGGTCAGAGGGAGGACTGAGTAATAACATGAGGCAAGCACCTGGCACACTGTAAGTCCTCATCAAGGTTTGGGATCCTTGTTGTTATGAACTCAATAGTATCTTCCTCCACCTGCCACCAATTCACATGTTGAAGTCCTAACATCCAGTGTGATGGATTTGGAGACGGGGCTTTCAGGAAGTAATTAAGGTGAAATGAGGTCATGAGGATGGGTGTCCAATCTGAAAGGACTGATGACCTTAAAGAGATTCCTCTCTCCTCTCTCCTTGTATTCAGAGGATAGGCCACACAAGGACATAGTGAGAAGGGGACCATCTGCAAGCCAGGAAGTGCTCTCACCAGAACCTGATCGTGCTGGCACCCTGATCTTGGACTTCAGCCTCCAGAACCGTAAGAAAATAAATTTCTGTTGTTTAAGCCCCCTAATCCATGGTATTTTGCTATGCAGCCCTAGCAGACTAATACACCTGTTCTTATTTCCCTTCTCAGGATGTGACTCCATTTAAATTAGATACTGTGTGATCTTCCTCGCCAGACTGGTACTTCTTTGAGGGCAGGGAAAGGGTCTCTTCCTCTTAGGACCTGCCACAGTGATTTGAACACAGTAGGTAGTCCATAAATGTTTAATTTATAAATAAAAATAACAGGAGTTCGATTTTAAGCAAACATTACCCTTCTAGTGTTGAACTGTACCCTTCTGGTGCTGAACTGTAAGAGCTAAATGTCATCACTAGACTTGCATTTGACTACTCAGAGAACATGGATGTGTAGTATAGCAACGGTCACTTTTTTGTTCTATTTTTACTGACTCCAAGCTGAGGCCCCACCCACAGGGAAATCTCAATATGTAGCCAGTAGAAGGAAAAGAGATCAAATGTCTTTTCTCTTGACCTGATCTCAGGCACCTGCCTCCCACAGGTGCACATCAATGCAAAATGCCACAGCCCTTTGTGAGCTCCTTGAAGCGCTGAGTTCACAAAAGCAACCGTGCCACCAGCTACACTCTACTACCATCATACATTTGTACTTAATTTTGTATTTGAAAAGGGATTGTATCCAGTGTCTAAGTGCTAAATGTTACAGTAACCAGTGAACACCGCACAGAATGTCCAACATATGCAACCCTTAAAACACGTCAGAAATACCAACTCGTAGTCTTGCCTAATCTTCCCAGGGAGACAGTTTATCCGAGACCAGGCAACACTACTTTGCAATACCCCAGACAAATCTCCTATCACAAGGGATCCACACACTTGAAGAGTGAGGGATGCATGACACATAGAGCAGGACCCCCAGTAAAACTCATGCTTGAAAGGAAGGACCATTCATGCATCATTTACTGGCTGAGCACCTACCACGTGCCAGACATTAGGCTAGGTGCTGGGGATACAACAGTGACCCAATCAATGTTCTTAATCTCAAGGAGCCTAGTCTAGTGGAGGGAAGTATTACATTAGAGAATGCAGGCAGTGCTCACTTTAACAGCAGTGCAAGACCCCAAAAGGACCATGCACGTTGAAACATGCAAAATCATCTTAATAATAAATGGGAAAAATTACAATTGTCCTGTGACCTTTAAAATTTTTTTATCAAAACATTAAACCCACAGTGAACATCATACTCAATGGTGAAAGACTAAAAGCTTTTCCTCTAAGATCAGGCACAAGACAAGGGAGCTCACTCTTATCACTTCTATTCAACATAGTACTTGAAGGCATTCAAAATAGAAAGAAAAAAGTAAAATTCTCTATTTGCAAATGACATGACCTTACATATATAAATTCTTTAAAACACCATTTAAAAACTGTTAAAACTAATAAAATTCAAGGCTTCCCTGGTGGCGCAGTGGTTGAGAGTCTGCCTGCCGATGCAGGGGACATGGGTTCATGCCCTGGTCCGGGAAGATCCCACATGCCACGGAGCAGCTAGGCCTGTGAGCCATGGCTGCTAAGCCTCTGCGTCCGGAGCCTGTGCTCCGCAACGGGAGAGGCCACAACAGTGAGAGGTCCGCTTACCGCAAAAAAAAAAAAACACTAATAAATTTCAGCGAAGTCGCAGGATACAAAATCAACATATAAAAATCAGCTGCACTTCTACACACCAACAATCAATGATGCAAAAAGGAAATTAAGAAAACAATTCCATTTCCAATAGCATCAGGAAGAATAAAATACTTAGGAATAAATTTAACCAAGGAGGCAAAAGACATGCGCTGAAAAGCACAAAATGTTGCTGCAAGAAATTAAAGACACTGATAAATGGAAAGACATCCTGTATTCATGAAATCAGACGACTTATTAGTGTTAAAATGTCAATACTACCTGAAGCTATCTACAGATTGAATGCAATCCTTATCAAAATCCCAATGACATTTTTTGAAAAAATAAAAAAATCCATCTTAAAAATCATGAAATCTCAATGGACCCCAAAAAGTCAAAATAATTTTGAATACAAAGTTGGAGGTTCCACACTTCCTGATTTCAAAACTTACTACAAAGCTTCAGTAATCAAAACAGTGTGGTACTGGCATAAAGACAGACAAAGACCAATGGAACAGAATAGAATATTCAGAAATAAAACCTCACATATATGGAAAAGCACAGATTTTTTCAATAAATGGTACTGGGAAAAACTGGACATCCACATGCAAAAGACTGAAGTTGGATTTTTACCTTACGCCATATACAAAATTGACTCAAAATGGACCAAAAATCTTAAATATTGGGTTGGCAAAAAAATTCGTTCAGTTAGTGAATATGTTGCTCAATAAAGTTCTTCATGAAAATGAAAAATGTCTTTAATTTTTACTTAAAACTGAACAAACTTTTTGGCCAACCAAATATAAGAGTGGAAGCTACAAAACTCTTAGAATAAAGCATAGGAGGAAAGCTTCAGGACAGTAGATTTGACAATGATTTCCTGGTTGTGACACCAAAAGCTCAGGCAACAAATCAATAATAGATAAATTGGATTATATCAAAATTAAAACTTTTCTGCATTAAAGGACATTATCAACAGAGTGAAAAGGCAATCCATGACATGAGAGAAAATGTGTGTGAATCATGTATTTTATAAGAGGTTAACATCTAGACTGTATCAAGAATGCCTACAACGCAACAACAAGAAACAACACAATTAAAATGGCAAAAGAGATGATGCCAGCAAGATGGCAGAGTAGAAGGAGATGAGCTCACCCCTTCTTACGAAATACCAAAATCACAACTAACTGCTGAACAACCATAGAAAAAAAAAAAACCACAGACAAAAAAACAAACAAAAACAAAAAAACAACACACTGGAACCTACCAAAAAAGATACCCTACACTCAAAGACAAAGAAGGAGCCACAACAAGATGGTAGGAGGGGCGCAACTGCTATAAAATTAAATCCCATACCCAGCACATGGTCAACCCATAATCTAGAAAATAATCATACCACAGAAGTTCTGTCACAGGAGTGAAAGTCCTGAGCTCCACATCAGGCTTTCCAGCCTGGGGGTCTAGCAAAGGGAGGAGGACCCCCAGAGCATCTGGCTTTGAAGGCCAGTGGGGTTTGATGGCAGGAATTCCACAGGACTGGGGGAAACAGAAACTCCACTCTCGGAGAGAGCACACAAGGTCTAGTGTGCACCAGGACCCAGGGAAAAAAGCAGTGACCTCATCAGAGACTGGGCCAGACCTACCTGCTAGTCCTGGAGGGTCTCCTGCAGAGGCAGGAGTGGCTGTGGCTCACTGCAGGGACAAAGACACTGGCAGTGGCAGCTCTGGCGAGTACTCATTGGCATGAGCCCTCCTGGAGTCCACCATTTCCCCCCAAGACCTAGCCCCATCCAATAGCTTGTAGGCTCAAGTGTTGGGATGCCTCAGGCCAAACAACAAACAGAGCGGGAACACAGCCCCACCCATCAGCAAACAGGCTGCCTAAAGTCTTTCTGTGCATGGCCCTACCACCAGAGGGACAAGACCCAGCTCCACCCACCAGTGGGCAGGAACCAGGCCCTCCCGCCAGGAAGCCTGCACAACCCTCTTAGACAGCCTCATCCACAAGAGGGCAGACAGCAGAAACAAGAAGAACTACAACGCTGCAGCCTGCAGAGCGGAAACGGCAGTTACAGAAAGTTAGACAAGATGAGATGGCAGAGGAGTATGTCCCAGATGAAGGACCAAGATAAAACCCCAGAAGAACAACTAAGTGAAACAGAGATAGGCAAACTACCAGAATAAGAATTCAGAGTAATGATAGTGAAGATGATCCAAGATCTCGGAAAAAGAATGGAGGCACAGATTGAGAAGACACAAGAAATGTTTAACAAAGACCCAGAAGAACTAAAGAACGAATAGAGATAAATAATAACTGAAATGAAAACTACACTAGAAGGAATCAGTAGCAGAGTAACTGAAGCAGAAGAAGAGATAAACGAGCTGGAAGACAGAATGGTGGAAATCACTGCTGTGGAACCGAACAAAAAAGAATGAAAAGAAATGAAGACAGTCTAAGATACCTCTGAGACAACATTAAATGCACCAACATTCACATTATACAGGGAACCAGAAGGAGAAGAGAGCGTGAAAGGACCTGAGAAAATATTGGAAGAGACAATAGCTGCAAACTTCCCTAACATGGGAAAGGAAACAGTCACCCAAGTCCAGGAAATACAGAGTCCCAGGCAGGATAAACCCAAGGAGAAACATACCAAGACACATAGCAATCCAAGTGACAAAAACTAAAAACAAAGAAAAAATATTAAAAGCCAACCAGGGAAAAGCAACAAATAGCATACGAGGGAATTCCCAATACGAGGGAATTCCCATAAGGTTATCAGCTGATTTCTCAGCAGAAACTCTGCAGGCCAGAGGGAGTGGCACGATATATTTAAAGTGATGAAAGGGAAGAACCTACAACCAAGAATGCTCTACCCAGCAAGGCTCTCGTTCAGATCTGAGAGAGAAATCAAATGCTTTACAGACAAGCAAAAGCTAAGAGAATTCAGCACCACCAGACAACCTTTGCAACAAATGCTAAAGGAACTTCTCTAAGCAGAAAAGAAAAGCCCACTACTAAAAGAAGAAAATTACAAATGGAAAAGCTCACCAGTAAAGACAAACATAAATAAAGGTAGGAAATCATCTGCACACAAATATAATATTGAAACTAGCAATTGTGAGAAGAGGAGAGCACAGATGCAGAATATTAAAAATGCATTTGAAATTAAAAGACCAGCAACTTAAAACAACCTTGTTTATATACAGACTGCTATATCAAACCCTCATGGTAACGACAAACTGAAAATCTACAACAGATACATACAAAAAAGAAAAAGGAATCCAAACACAACACTAAAGTTAGTCATCAAATCACAAGAGAACAAAAAGAGGAAGGGAAGAAAAAAGACCTACAAAAACAAATCCAAAACATTAAGAAAATGGCAATAGGAACATACATATCAATAATTACTTTAAAGGTAAATGTATTAAAAGCTCCAACCAAAAGACACAGACTGGATGGATACAAAAACAAGACCCGTATATATGCTGTCTAGAAGAAACCCACTTCATATCTAAGGACACATACAGACTGAAAGTGAGGGTATGGAAAAAGGTATTCCATGCAAATAGAAATCAAAAGAAAGCTGGGGCTTCCCTGGTGGCTCAGTGGTTGAGAGTCCGCCTGCCGATGCAGGGGACATGGGTTCGTGCCCCAGTCCAGGAAGATCCCACATGCGAGCGGCTAGGCCCGTGAGCCATGGCCACCGAGTGTGCGCGTCCGGAGCCTGTGCTCCGCAATGGGAGAGGCCACAACAGTGAGACGCTCGCGTAATGCACGAAAAAAAAAAGCTGGAGTAGCAATACTCAGATAAAATAGACTTTAAAATAGACTATTACAGGAGACAAAGAAGGACACTACATGATGATCAAGGGATCAATCCAAGAAGAAGATAATAACAATTGTAAATATATATGCACCCAACATAGGAGTACCCCAATATATAAAGCAAATACTAACAACCATAAAAGGAGAAACTGACAGTAACACAATAATAGTGGGGGACTTTAACACCCCACTTTCACCAATGGACAGATCATCCAGACAGAAGATCAATAAGGAAACACAGGCCTTAAATGACACATTAGACTAGATGGACTTAAGTGATATTCATAGAGCATTCCATCCAAAAGCAGCAGAATACATTCTTCTCAGGTGCACGTGGAACATTCTCCAGGGCTGAACACATGCTGGGCCACAAAGTGAGCCCTGGTAAATTTAAGAAAACTGAAATCCTATCAGTCATCTTTTCCAACCGCAATACTATGAGACCAGAAATCAACTACAAGAAAAAAAACTGTAAAAAACACAAACACGTGGAGGCTAAACAATATGCTACTAAACAACCAACAGATCACTGAAGAAATCAAAGAGGAAATCAAAAAATACATAGAGACAAATGAAAACAAAAGCACGACTATCCAAAACCTATGGGATGCGGCAAAAACAGTTCTAAGAGGGAAGTATATAGCAATACAATCTTACCTCAGGAAATAAAAATCTCAAATAAACAACTTAACCTTACACCTAAAGCAACCAGAGAAAGAACAAACAAAACCCAAAGTTAGTAGAAAGAAATAAATCATAAAGATCAGAGCAGAAATACATGAAACAGAAATGAAGAAAACAGAAAAGACCAATGAAACTAAAAGGTGTTTCTTTGAAAAGATAAACAAAATTGATAAACCTTTAGCGAGACTCATCAAGAAAACAAGGGAGAGGGCTCATATCAATAAAACTAGAAATGAAAAAGGAGAAGTTTCAACAGACACCACAGAAATACAAAGCATCATAAGAGACTGTGATGAGCAACATATAACTATGACTATCTCAAGCAACTCTATGCTAATAAAATGGACAACCTGGAGGAAATGGACAAATTCTTAGAAAGGTACAATTTCCCAAGAATGAACCAGGAAGAAACAGAAAATATGAACGACCAATCACGAGTACTGAAATTGAAAATGTGATTAAAAACTTCCAACAAACAGAAGTCCAGGACAAGGTGGCTTCACAGGCAAATTCTATCAAACATTTAGAGAAGAGTTAACACCTATCCTTCTGAAATTATTGCAAAAAACTGCAGGGGAAGGAGCACTCCCAAACTCATTCTATGCGGCCACCATCACCCTGATACCAAAACCAGACAAAGATACCACAAAAAAAGAAAATCACAGACCAGTATCACTGATGAACACAGATGCAAAAATCCTCAACAAAATACTAGCAATATGAATCCAACAATACATTAGAAGGATCATACACCATGATCAAGTGGTATTTATCCCAGGGATGCTAGGATTTTTCAATATCCACAGATCAATCAGAGCGATACACCACATCAACAAACTGAATAAAAACCGTATGATCATCTCAATAGATGCAGAAAAAGCTTTTGACAAAACTCAACACCCATTTATGATAAAAACTCACCAGAAAATGGGCATAGAGGGAACATGCTTCAACATAATAAAGCCCATATATGACAAGCCTACAGCTAACATCAACCAGAGAAAGAACAAACAATAGTGAAAAGTTGAAAGCATTTCCTCTAAGATCAGGAACAAGACAAGGATGTCCACTCTTACCACTTTTATTCAACATAGTTTTGGAAATCCTAGCCATGGCAATCAGAGACAAAAAAGAAATAAAAGGAATCCAAATAGGAAAAGAAGAAGTAAAACTGCCACTGTTTGCAGATGACATGATACTATACACAGAAAATCCTAAAGATGCTAACAGAAAACTACTAGAGCTCATCAATGAATTTGGTAAAGTTGCAAGATACATAATTAATACGCAGAAATCTATTTCACTTATATACACTAACAATGAAAGATCAGAAAGAGAAATTAAAGAAACAATCTCATTTACCATCACATCAAAAAGAATGAAATACCTAGGAATAAACCTACCAAAGGAACAAAAGACCTATGTTCAGAAAATTTATTATAAGACACTGACGAAAGAAATCACAGATGACAGAAACAGATGAAAAGATATACCATGCTCTTGGATTGGAAGAATCAATATTGTCAAAATAACTATACTACCCAAGGCAATCTACAGATTCAATGCAATCCCTATCAAACTACCAATGGCATTTTTCACAGAACTAGAACAAAAACTCTTAAAACTTGTATGGAGACACAAAAGACCGTGAATAGCCAAAGCAATCTTGAGAAAGAAAAACAGAGCTGGAGGAATCAGGCTCCCTGACTTCAGACTATACTACAAAGCTACAGTAATCAAGATAGTATGGTCCTGGCACAAAAACAGAAACATAGATCAGTGGAACAGGACACAAAGCCCAGAAATAAACCCATGCACCTACGGTCAATAGGTCTACAACAACAGAGGCCAAAACTATACAATGGAGGAAAGACAGTCTCTTCAATAAGTGGTGCTGAGAAAACTGGACAGCCACATGTAAAAAACATGAAATTAGAACACTCCCTAACACCATACACAAAGATAAACTCAAAATGGATTAAAGGCCTAAATGTAAGAACAGATAATATAAAACTCTTAGAGGAAAACATAGGCAGAACACTCTATGACATAAAAGACATCACAGTAATATCTTTTTCAAGCTGTCTCCTAGAGTAATGGAAATAAAAACAAAAATAAACAAATGAGACCTAATTAAACTCAAAAGCTTTTGCACAACAAAGGAAACCAAACAAAAAGACAACCCACAGAATGGGAGAAAATATTTGCAAATGATGAGACTGAGATTAGTCTACAAAATTTACAAACAGCTCATGTAGCTCAGTATCGAAAAAAAAACCCAATCAAAAAATGGGGGGAAGATCTAAATAGACCTTTCTCCAAAGAAGACATACGGATGGCCAAGAGGCAGATGAAAAGATGCTCAACATTGCTAATTATTAGAGAAATGCAAATCAAAACTACAATGAGATATCATCTCACACCAGTCAGAAGGGCCATCATCAAAAAGTCTACAAACAGGGCTTCCCTGGTGGCGCAGTGGTTGAGAGTCCGCCTGCCAATGCAGGGGACACAGGTTCGTGCCCCGGTCTGGGAAGATCCCACATGCCGCGGAGCGGCGGGGCCCGTGAGCCATGGCCGCTGAGCCTGCATGTCTGGAGCCTGTGCTCCACAACGGGAGAGGCCACAACAGTGAGAGGCCCGCATACCACACACACACAAAAAAGTCTACAAACAATAAATGCTGGAGAGGGTGTGGAGAAAAGGGAACCTTCCTAGACTGTTGTGGGAATGTAAACTGCTAACAGCCACATGGAGAACAATATGGAGGTTCCTTAAGAAAATAAAAACAGAGCTACCATATGATCAAGTAATCTCACTCCTGGGCATATAGCCAGAGAAAAACATGGTTCAAAAGGATACATGCACTCCAATGTTCATTGAAGCACTGTTTACAATAGCCAAGACATGGAAGCAACCTAAATACCCATCAACAGAGGAATGGATAAAGAAGATGTGGTACATATATACAATG
Organism: Leucopleurus acutus; assembly: GCF_964270905.1. Classification (NCBI taxonomy): domain Eukaryota; kingdom Metazoa; phylum Chordata; class Mammalia; order Artiodactyla; family Delphinidae; genus Leucopleurus; species Leucopleurus acutus. The sequence goes on from NC_139155.1 coordinate 50,222,856, forward strand.
GAATATTAATCAGCCATAAAAAAGAATGAAATAATGCCATTTGCAGCAACACAGATGGACCTGGAGATTATCATACTAAATGAAGTCAGACAGAGGAAGACGAATATCATATGGTATCGCTTATATGTGGAATCTAAAAAAAAATTATACAAATGAACTTATTTACAAAACAGACTCACAGACTTAGAGAACGAACTTATGGTTACTAGGAGGGATGAGTGGCGGGAGGGACAGACTGGGAGTTTGGGATTGACACGTACACACTACTATATTTAAAAAAGATAACCAGGGGCTTCCCTGGTGGCGCAGTGGTTGGGAGTCCGCCTGCCGATGCAGGGGATGCGGGTTCGTGCCCCGGTCCGGGAGGATCCCACATGCCGCAGAGGGCGGCTGGGCCCGTGAGCCATGGCTGCTGAGCCTGTGCTTCCGGAGCCTGTGCTCTGCAGCAGGAGAGGCCACAGCGGTGGGAGGCCCGCATACGGCAACAACAACAAAAAAAAAGAGATAACCAACAAGCACCTAGTGTATAGCATGCGGAACTCTGCTCAATATTCCGTAATAACCTAAATGGGAAAAGAATTTGAAAAAGAATAGGTACATGTATATGTATAGCTGAATCACTTTGCTGTTCACCTGAAACTAACACAACATTGTTAATCAACTATGCTCCGATATAAAATAAAAATTTTAAAGATTTTTTTTAAATGGCAGAAGACATGAATAGAGACTGCTCCAAAAAAGATATACAAATGGCCAATAATCACATGAAAAGATGCTCAACATCACTAATCATTAGGGAAATAAAAATCAAAACCACAATGAGATATCACTTTACACACATTAGGATGGCTAATGAAAAAAAAGTTAGAAAAAAGTAGTAAGTGTTGGCAAGGATGTGGAGAAATTGGAACCCTTGTGCACTGTTGATGAGAATGCAAAATGCTGTCGCCACTATGGAAAACAATATGATAGTTGCTCAAAAAATTAAAAGTAGAATTACCCTATGATCCAGCAATTCCACTCTGGGTATATACCTCCCAAAGTTGAACACAAGGTCTCAAAGAGACACATATACCCATGTTCATAGTAGCATTATTCACAATAGCTAAAACATGGAAGCAACCCAAACGTCCTTTGACAATGGATGGATAAACAAAATGTGACACACACACACACACACACACACACACTATTCTGCCTTAAAAAGGAAGGAAATTCTAACACATTTTATATCATGGATGAAACTTTAAAGACATGCTAAGTGAATACCCCAGCCACGCAAGGACAAATACTTATGATTCCACGTATATGAGGTTCCTAGAACCATCAAATCCAGGGAAATAAAATGGAAGGGTGATTGCCAGGGACTGAGGAGAGGAGGAAGTGAAGAGTTAAATGGGTACAAATTTCAGGTTGGAAAGATAAAGTTCTGGGGATGGATGATGGTGACAGCTGCACAACAATGTAATTGTACTTAATGCCACTGAACTATACTCTTAAAAATGGTGAAAATGGTAATTTTATCTTATGTATATTTCACAATTTAAAATTTTTTAAACCTTAAAAACTTACTATCAGTTATAAATGTATAGGAAAATCAAAAATAGTAAAATTGACATTCACTTAGTAGCCTGTAATTGAAAACATTTAATGCTCAGAAACACTGAGCATTGAAGTGTTTTACTTCTCTGTAAAATATGTATCCAGAGTGTTTGAACAGCACTTGCTTTCTTTTTGTCATATAACTCATGATGCAGAGGGAGCATTTTTGCTACTACGCCTCGGTGAACTGTCCTCTTTCTTACCAAGTCTGGATCAGCTTCCAACATTGTAGCCTCTGTGCCTTCAACGTTGTGAAGTATTTCTGAGATTCCTTTAATATGAAGTTTTACATTCATCACCTCCTCTGGGACATCCTCATCTTTTCCCTTACAACCACTCTCCTCCTTTGTGTTGATAAGCTCGCCTCCACTGGGCACCCGTGGGAGTCTCAGTGGTAGAGACAACAATCCCAGGTTAGCTATTCCTTCTATAACTCCATTCATATTTGATTCAAACTTCATTTCCAGCATGATCACCTTTTTCTCTGCTGCACTTTCATCTTCGTTGGTCAAATCCCTCTTTCAAACAGCCGTTTTTGTAAAATGTCATGTGGGTTTATCACTATGAGACAAAGAGGCAACAACAATATACTCTGCTGTCTGTGTGGGAACTGAATAAGGGATGTGCAGTGCTCAATGACAGGCAGACTCTGAAACAAGTGATGTGACTGGCCACTGATCATGATGCGCACCTGTTACATCCGTGGTGATCTGTGGGCTGAAGACCAGCTTGTGCATAGTTACTCACAGTACACACACAGGTGAAACTGAAATGTAGACCGTGTTTTGGGGGGTACTGGTTATTTAACTAAGCTCTGGTAACTGAAATCCATGCATATTAGAACCAAGCAAAGCAAGTGCTGTATGTGTATAATTACAAACTGAGGTAAGAAGCCCAGAGGAAAGGAACGTGATTCTTAGCGAATCTTCAAGAATCTGAAAGAAGTCAGAGTGACTAGAAGTCAGAGTAAGGGAAGGGCACAGCCGTGCAACATAAGGCTACAGAGTGACATGACTGATCAAAGTGTTGATGTTTTAAATGAAGGTTAATATCGATTCTAAAGCTTGTTAAAATGAAAATCATTGTCAATTTAAAGCTATTTTACTTTTCCATTTTTACATAAACCACCATATGAAAAGAGGAGCTATAAGCTATTTTGTAGCATGAGCTTCTTTGGCTTTGTACAGCCCGAGCCTAGAAGCAACACAGTGAAATTATTTTAAAATATAAGAAAAGAAGGATTAAGCAGTAAATGGTCAAGCGCCAAACGAGGCAGGGCGAAGCCATACCACAGAGATGCTGTCCTGATCCTGAGAGTAGGAGGAGGTTATTTTAATTTCCTGGGACTGCTGTAATAAATTGTCACAAACTTAGTGCCTTAAAACAATAGAAATCTTTTCTCTCCCAGTTCTGGAGGCCAGAAGTCCAAAAACAGTTTCCCTGGGCTGAAATCAAGGTGTGGGCAGGGCTGGGCTCCCTCTCGAGGCTTTAGGGAGAATCCATGCTCTGACTACTCCAGCTTCCGGGGACTGCCTGCATTCCTGGGCTTGTGGCTGCCATCACTCCAATCTTCACGGCGAATGTCTTCAAATTTCTTCTCTCTGCTCTGTTTTCGTGTTTTCAGAGCAGTCTTCTCTATGCGTGTGAAATCTCCCTCTGCCTCCCTCTTACAAGGATATGTGTGATTGCATCTATCCGATCCAGGAGGATTGGCTATCCACCCAAATAATCAAGGATAATCTTCCCATCTCAGAATCTTTCACTTAATCACGCCTGCAAAGACCCTTTTTGTGGCCATCTAAGTTAACACTCAGTGGGTTCCAGGGATTAAGATATGGATATCTTTTGGAGGACCATTTTTCAGCCTACCACTGAGGCCATGAAAGGGTTCTTAGCATAGGCAATATAATTAGACACAAAAAGATCACTCTGGTGGGGGTGGAGGAGGGACAGAGAGGAAAAGAGGAAGCCAGCTGGGCTCTGCAATTGTCCAAGGAGCGGTGGCTTGGACGAGGTGGTGGTGAAGAGAAGTGAATGGACTCAAGAGATACTCAGGAAGGAAAACTGGCAGACACAGAAGGTGAGGAAGAGAGGTGCCTAGAGGACCTTCAAGACTTCTGGAGTCTATAACCTTGTTGCACGTGGTGCCACCCACGGAGCTTGGGAACATCAGAAGAGCAGATGTGCAGGAGACCATGAGGCTAAACAAGTGACCTGCAAGACTGCTGGGGGATGCCAAGCAGCACAATAGGGTTCTTTGCAGAGGAAGCAGGAGAAACAGCATACGCTCTGGGGTTGGGGCCAGATCTCCCACTCAAAATCTTTTTAACTTGGGAGCAGTAAGACTTCATTTTGTCCCAAGCAAAGTGACAGTGGTAATACTTATCCTCAGGGCTGCTGAGAGAACTGGGATTAAGGGTAAAATTCACGAATCCCAGCGTGTATTGATGGTAAGCACTGATCACCCACTTGATTACCATTCACTGCCGTTCTCTGCCTGATCAGTAATGCAAACAAAGACCAAGTCTGCTGGGTGATTGTATGACTGTAACACTTCTTACTTTATTCTGATTCCTCTCTAGCTTTGCTAATTCGTATTCGTTTATTGCTAAAGCCTGATGCTCGTTTAGAGTTACTGATGTATTCTGAAAATAACTCATCAGGCTAAATAAAGTCAATTTTTTTCTACAGTTTTTCTAATTGTGTCATTAACGTGTATCAAATATCTTCCTAACTCATCAGTATTTAGTTCCTTCTCTATCTTAAATCATACAAATAGATAATCAACTCAATCATCTCCCTTCTACATTAACAGCAGATGGAACCAGCATCGATAAACAACTTCAAAAGAGATCATCCAAACTAAATATTATCAACGAGCTAAAAAGCCTTTCCAATCACCTGTTCAAAAAGGCTTATTTTTTAAGTAACAAAATTGTGTTTTCATTAATTTTCTCATCTTTAAATTATCACAGGGTCCTTTTATTATGTGTGGCAATAATCCACAAACCGTATGAACACTTTGAGGATTAAACACACTCGGCTGTCTAGGCAAGCAATTCAAACACTAAGTTATCTTAGATAATCACTTAGAAATTTTAGGAGATTTCTCTATTTTTCTGTTAAAAAGGCATTTTCAAAGTGAAACTAGAAACTTATTCTTCATAATAAAATTTTAGTAAACTAGTGCTCAGTAAACAACTCTGAACTTCATAAGAAAGTGTCTCTCACCAAAGCACCTACTTTTTCTTTAGTTTTCAGCGGAACATAGGGCAGGAAAACTTCATTTGGGTTTAGTTCATTATTCATAAGCTTCCTTAACTATAAACTTAGACTTGAACTGAATAGCTCCTTGATGAGGTTTTGTTTTACTTTGAGATAAAACAACATTCTTCTATCAAGAGAAAAGCTCACAATTTCAAGTTAGCCTCAACTACCCTCTCTCAGGAGCCCAGCTCTGATCCAAGATGCCACAGAAGGGATACAAAAACCACTCAAACCATTCTGTCATTTGTTGCTATTTTTACATTGGTAATTGCTCCAGAACAAGAATACATTGGAATTTCACCACAGCAGGTCCTGACACTTGGCTAAACTACTTCAGACAGCTGTTTCCACTCTCCCATGGCCCTTCCCTCCTTTTTTCCCTGTGATATTTCAAGAGGAGTAATTTCCAGCTCAATGTGTAAATTTAGTAATTCAAGGTAATGAGCGTCTCACCCATCATCAATACACAAAGACCGAAAAACTTGTGGATGCCCATGGTTGAGAGCTGAAGCAAATGGCATTCCAGATATAAACTCTTGTTCTTTTCTGAGCAATTAAGTTGTTGCAAACCTTGCTATTGTCCAGGAGATAACCAATTTCTCCAACAACTGCAGTCCTACAAAAGCCAGCCCCGTTTCGCCTTGGGTAGTTCCAAGAGTCACAACATCAGACAAGTATGCAACTGATGGATGCAACGTGATTCTTTATTTTAGACCCCAATAAAGTTGAGGGTGAGCACGATTTACAAGACACAAAGATATCGAGTTCCTTTTTGCTCCAGAGATGAGCTGACAACACATGACTAGAGATTTTGCAATTCACTATTCAAAATGAAGGGGGTAAAGGCACTTGAAGCCTCGACAGTGACTCATTATCCTGGAAGCGGTCCCAAAGCGGCCATGCAGCATGGATTTCCATGTAATCCAATTGCCCCTCAAAACCCAAATTTCTGTCATTTAGTAAATTCAACTTGGATTTGAATACAAAATATCATTTTCCCTCATTTTCGGTCCACTTAGAATAGTACCAAAAATTTTACTTGACAGAGATAAAGGGATACAAACATTAAAAAATCTGTTTATCTGGTGAATGACTTACATCATGGAAGTAAAACCCGAAGGAGGGCTGCTGTAGCCATGAGGCGAGGAAGTGAATTCCAAAGCAAAAGGCGTCTATCTAAATAAGGAGGCCAAAGTGGGAAGAACAGCAAATAATGCTTATTAACCATGGGAACCCAGAAAGAGACGCATCATGCTCAGATTCACGTCCTAGAAAAGCTCCACCCAGAAGGAATACAATGGTGTAATCAAGCATGTAAAAAACAGACTGAGCTAACACGTACTGTGGGATGCAGTGGATGGCGTGGCTGTGGCTGGAAAGACACAGGTCCTGCATGCTGGCTACGCAATGAGAATAAAGAAGGGAAGGGACCCCAGTGGTTCTCCAACCCCCTGGAGGAGCAGAAGAACCTGCACTGACATCCCTTCCTGGAGCTCTAAGAGCCCTAGAAGCAGCCGTGTGTGACCTGGAAATGCTGGCGTTCAGAGGCAGCAACCGGTGAGGCCAACCCTGGAGGAACCCTGCGGTGCGCTCTGCCCTCGCACCCAGGGTCACAGACATACTGGGGGCACTGTCTCCTCCAGCACATACCCTCTGCAGCAGCCCTGCCAGCTGGGGCTTGCCTCCCCTTCCTGCTGCTCCCAGCGGGCCCAGGATTTCAGCTGCAGAGACTGAACCTGGTCTTGAGCCCTACACCCCAAGCCTAGTACCTCTCAATGGAGGTGTTCTGGAAATCTGTGGTGGCCATTTTGGGGTAACACGATGACGGCAGCAGAATGGGCCAAGGACCCGAGACATCCTCAATGTGCAAGAGAGTCCCAAGTATCACCCCACGTCCCACACCACCTCTGAAGGTCTTTCCATTATTTAGTTCTAAAATCCACCGCCACTGACTTACAAGCACAAAATCATTCTGTCCTTGTTTAAATATACCCTTTCTCAAGATCTGTTCACAACTGTAGAAAACCATGTAACAGCCACACTGCTTGCGGCATCTGAGCTGCCAACACACCACAGCTACACCAGCCCGCGCCTGCCGCTATCACATGCCAGAATTTCAAAGGGATGTTGAAAACTCCTTTACGTATATTTAAAGCCAAGTTATTAAAGATCCATGAAATACTGGACACCAAGGATTTTCATTAATAAATTTCATTTTTGCCATCTATTAAGAATCGGTAGCACACTGAAATTTATATCAGGAGAACTGCACAGAGAATTTATTTATTGGGGGTTTCTTATTTTTCTACCTTACTCTGATACTGTCCTCAGGGTGACACACCTCCCACCCCACCCTAACTTCCCTATAACCTTTTTCCAATTCATCCTTTAATCCTAGAAATCTATTAAGGGCTTTGGTCTCCAAAGTACTGGGTTTGGGGAGGGATTTAAAGATGGGAGATCTGTTTTCTGAGACACTTTGTCAGCACACATCCCAGGTCCTAACGCTGTGAATTAATGATGCTGACAATAACCTGACACAGGCAGCCAGGTTCATTGCAAAAAATGCTTCCTCATTTTCTCCACGTCAACAGTCCGTGGTTTGCCTTGGCATATCATGCTACTTCGCTTAAGGCTGTTTCCCGGCTTTCTCTTAACAAAGAAGTGTCGTCTGTTACCTCTTTTATGTCAAGTGTATCTACTCTCTCATTTTTCTCCTATGGAATGGCTTCTGATCGTCTCTTAAATCCAAATTTATTCATTGTACACAGGTGCAAGCACCTAACTAGTTCATCTTCTGATGAAGGTGTGCTGAGCATTTACATTTTGAAATACATGTAATTTTTTGTTATGAATTTCTTTTTACTTCTCCTTTATGATACTATTTGGGCATTCTACTGACTTTTAGACATTATACGTGTGGGCAGGTCATTTCATCTGTCAGTTTCATTTTAGGATCACAGAAAGGGAATTACACAATATTCTATCTGTTATAAAGAAAGGGCATTAGATTTGAGAGAGTCAAGAGCCATCCATCTGGAAAGCTTCCCTTCCCAACCTCCAAGTTCTTCCAGAGACCAGTTCTTCCTGAAATTCAGGACAGGGATCGTGGAGTCGAGAAGCTAGACTCCTGCCTTCTCCTGCCAGAGAGGCAAGTAACACCAGCATGTCATGCCGCCACCACCCGGGGTAACGCAGAGCGCTGGGGGAGGCTGATGGGAGCAGTGGAAGGGCTGGCCAGTGAGGGTAGGCCTCTGCCTGACCAGAAACAACATGGGGTGGAGGAAGGCCAGGTGCAGCTGAGACCCAGGGCCACTTCAGAAGCAGGAGACCTCATCAGAGCCTCCGATTTCCCTTTGATGGTGCCTGTCAAGACTGGCATGTGCTTGGCGCAGCTCTGCTCCCCATCACCCCACACTATGCACTGGGCAGCCTGGAGGCACCAAAGGGAAGAGGCTGAAGAGCCAGAGAGGAGTCCTGCCACCTGCGTATGAGAAGCTGAGCATCAGTTCGGGGGTGCTTGGAGCCCCTCCGCTGGGTCCAGACATGTCCACTGCACATGAGGATGCAGGAGGGGTTTGGGGAATCGAGGCTCCTGAAGGGCACTACCCCTGGGCTGCATGTGCAGATAACGGGGAGCTGACATGCCTATAAAACCTCTTGGACCCCACATGACCGCAGCGACCTCAGGAAGGTCAGGACCACCCAATGAGAAGTCTACCCATCTCGGCCCTCTCACCCAGACAGGCAGCCGTGTGAACGACGCCCGTACATCACGGTGCTGGATAAAGAGGCGGAAGGATGCTGCAGCAGCGCCACCTTCTCGTGGAAATCTGAGCTGTGTCTTGAATGACCAGTCAGAACTAGTTCGATAACACAAAAGTCTCCAGCATGACTAACTTGGAAGGAACCTAGAAAGAGGCAGGAGGGAGGCAGGGAAGCAGACGGGACAGATGAGAGCACATCCTACGCCAAGCCAAGACCTCGGACTTCATCCTGAGGCCAGCTGGGAGCCACAGAGCATCTAAAGCTCGGGTGACACACTCCCCGCGGACAGGCCTCTCCGGTGGTTTATCAGATCGCCTGTGGGCATCAGAGTGTGGTTTGCAGATTTCTGGGGAAACTAACCCCAAAATGACATTAGCAGCACACAGGTAAACTTCTCATAGTGTAAGAGCTACAGAAGCGAGGTAGTGTAGTGCTGTGGTTAAACACTCAGGCTCTGCAGCCAGACATCCTGGGTTCAAAGCCAGCTCTCCCACTTACTGTGAAACCTTGGGCAGGTCATCCAATGTCACTGTGCTTCTCCCCAGCCCCCCGTAAGAGGGAGGTGACAAGAGCACCCCTCACAGAGCTGTGGGGAGGATAAAGTGAGGATGAACGCACGGTGAGTGCTGATGTGTGGCCTGGCACAGAGAAAGTACCACCTAGTATTTACCATTACGTGTTTATTTCTGATGCATCGTTAGGAAAAATAAGTTCCCTAAACCAGTGATTTCACAGATATTACGGCTCGGATAAGACTGAGTGTTAAAGTGACTCTTTCTGCAGCAGATTTAAAGGTATTAAGGGAGCAATGCCTGCCCGAAGCAGGGACACACTTCTCACCTTTGTGTCCTGCACACGGTGGACCTTCTCTAAGGGCTTTCTCCATCATAACGGCCCGTTTTCCTGTAAGACAAGAGTAACTCCCTGTTGTGTATCTATTTCTTGTGTTCTGAAATTCTTGAGCAAGAAGGAAGATGGAGAAAGCAACCTTAGCTTAGGGGGAAAAGGGCGGAGACGGTCAACCAGCAACCACCTTCACACACAAAGAAGAACCCAGTCCCCGTCTTCAAATCAGACGTCAGAAGTCATTCACGCACATCTAGACAGCAAATTTACGAACAGCCGTCTAGAACATGTGTCTGTGACTATGTGTGGTGACAAATGCTAACTAGACTTACTGTGCTGATCACTGCACAATATATACAAACATCACATCGTCATGTTGCACACCTGAAACTAGGGTGTTGCATGACAACTACACCTCAAAGAACATGCATGCAAAGTCACTTGTTCAGAAACTGGGATGCATTTCTCCGAATAACAAGGCTTCAAGTGGTGACTAGATCCCCAGGTTAGCCCACAAAGACCTATTCAATCCCAAACCGGACCTCTGTTACCAGCTGAACAGCGTACTGCAAATGTAAGGGACGGAGTAGGTGGAGGAAAAAGTCTAAGACGGAGATGAGTTCCTCCCCGAGTAACCCCAGCCCCTTGCACGGGGCAGAGGCGGTGCTAAACCAAGTTTTGAAATAACAGCCGTCTACTTTCTGTGCTTCTCTTATCCTCTCTCCTCTCCTGGAGTCCTCAGCATGGGCCTCTTCAAATTCCCCCCCTGCTGTTGCTGGGTAAGCAGGAGGGTGACCCTGGCAAAGGAGACTGGGGTGTGAAAAATGGGATTTCAGGGGCTAAAAAAGTCTGTGCAAACTGTCTAAGCCCTGAAACACAATGGTGTGTTTGGGGGTCCACAGGGTGTTCCGTGTAACGAGAGGAAAGAGCACCTCAAGCCATCCCACCCCCGCGGTACAGGTGGTCACTTTTTTCTGACAATTTCCTATATAAACTCTCCCGTTATCCTACAGGCGGCTGCATTTTTTTAAAAAAATTCCAATTAAGCCAAATGAATCTTTAATTGGGATCTTTTCAGACAGTGCAATAGTTGGGGGGAAAAAATCAGCCTTTTTCCAAACACACTGCTGAGTTGAGGAGGATGGAAAAGGGCAGCAGCTGAGTTTCCTCCCTGCCGCCAGTTCCCTACACCACTTCCCGCTTTCCCGCGCTTCTCCTCTTCCTGCATTTCTGCACCTATGGACTCTCCAGGGACTCTGGCAGCGAGGCCCAGGCACCCGGGCTCTGGGAGCAGCCAGATCATGCAGGAAACAAGGGCAGCCGGCAAGCTCTCCCTGGCGTCCAGAGCATCTGACACAGTGCTGGGCACACAAGAGGCTCCGACGCCTACTGGCTCAGTTACACAAGCCTTTTGAGTTTTTCCAGGGAGAACTACGGTTTGTACCAGGGGTCATGAAACTCTTTCTGTAAGGGGCTGGAGAGTAAATATTTTAGGCTTTGCAGGCTGTAGGCTCTGCATAGCTATTCACAGAGAAGATACATAAATAAGCAAGTCTGGCTGTGTCCCAATAAAACTTTATTTACAAAAGCAGCCAGCCAGATTTGGCCCATGGGGCCTAGTCTGCAATCCCTGGATTATACTGAGCCATCTCTATGGTAAGACTGGCTCCATGCTCGACACGCTCACAAATAAGGCCACGTGTCATACTGCTTGGTCATATGTACCATAAACTGTGTTAAACAATTTAGGATCCATACATTCATTTTAAACATACACGTTGCCGTGAATTTTTCTTGCTTTTTGTTTTTAATACATTTTTGCCATTTTTATACTTTAAAATAAAGTGGAAAAGAAAAGTATCACAATTCCTAATACCGACTATGCACTAATTCTATATCAAGGCCTCATTCATGCATATTTATCATCAGTGATCATTCACTTTAACCATTACATGCTTTCTGAGTTGACAATGACCAAACAGGGCTTTTTAAGAATATCTACAGCCAGAAAGTCGTAGTCATGTTGGCAGGGGTAAACAAGGCAGATGTTTTAGGGTCACTTAAAGCAGATGGAGATGGTGACCTGAAGGGGAGGAGAGACAGGAAATGCCACACCTATGAAATAAGAACCACAAAGCTCTTTGGGCCAGGAACTCCAAATGTCTTCTGTTCTCCTCAGAGTTCAGTGTGTTTCACCTCTACTAGTCCTTCGATTAAAAAAGTAGTATCTCAAGCCAAAAAGAGAAAAAGATGGTGACACATTAGGATCCTGAGGCCCAAGGAGCCAGGTGTTAATTACAGATGTGACGGCCACACTGTGAAGGATGACGGTCATCGGAGAGCATGAGTTAACTAAACACCCTGAAAGGCAGAGCTGACTCCCAGCAAACATGGACCAACCAGCGGATCTGAGAAAAATCAAGTGTAGAAAAACCATCCAACGTGACAATCAAATAACACTAATAAGCTGGCAGCTCTCACCCCCCTTCTCCAGAAGCCATTTCACATCTCTCCTAGAGTTCCATTTCCACCCACCTCCGCTCACGTTCTCCTCCCTCCTCCCCTCCCGCACCCCAACTCTTCCTCCTTCAACTTACTCACTTTCACCCCATCATGGCGCTCAGCAACAGTTCCTCTGGAAAATTTTCCTTCAAGCTGGGCTACACATTCCTTCTCTCCAGTCCTACAGGCTACGTCTCCCAGCCTCCCCACCGGCCAATCTTAACCTGCACCTCAACACCTAAAAATCTAGTGCCTGTCTCGTGCACATAACCACAGCCTATCTTTTATCACGAGCCTGAGTACCTACAGGTCTGAGTGTGTGTCACACACATGAACGTCGTTAACAGTGAGAGTGTGTATGTGTGTGGGAGATGGAGTGAACACTGCTGAATGAGAGCACTGAGCCCCCCGACCAACACGAGGAATGTGATTTCAGACGGTCAGGATCACGAACTTACAAAGGTATATCCTTGGGCTTAAAGCAGCACCACTGTACCCCAACCTCTGGGAACACATCTCCAAGTGCATGATGGGGGCTGAGCATCAACAGGGAGTAGTAGTTACACTACTACTATAGTTACAACAGAAGTGGCAGCTACATTTTGAAATCCCAGCTACGGAGACTCATATCTCAAAAGAAAGCCCCTACTGTGCATATATTTTTAACTCCTATATGTACAATATCTGAATTATACAATCCCGGCTTTCCACCAATTCAGAATGGCCAAGTAACCATTTCTCATTAGGTAGCTGTTGGGGAAACTTTTATAATCCTAGTAAGGTGGCAAGAGAAAGTGACCTTCTTGCTTTAAGTTTCTTAACGTGTTATTGTTACACTAGGCACAAAACGTGTCTACTGTTAAACTAACGATAGGATTCTGGAATTTTTACTACAATGGGAAGGGTGGTGACAAAAGAATCCTAAGAAAAGAGATCATCTAATTGTTCTATCTTCCGTAGAGAAACTGAGCTAGAGGTGTTCCTCAAACACTTACGAAATCACTGCTGGGTTTTCCAGCTGGCCATTCAACTCTGGAACTGCAAGAGAAGTATCCCAGTGCATAACAGGACCCAAGTCTCATCAAATGCATTATGTGAGGCTAACTTTAAATAGAAAGGCTACCTGCATTCGGGACATTGTGTCTTCTGTTCAAACTACGCCGTCAAGAAGAAAGAACAAGAGTAGTGAGGAAGACACCAGGCACAAAAGCTAGTTAGTGTTTATTGAGCGCTTACGCCAGCTACTGTGAATTCTTTTAATACTAACCACCGCCCTACAGGTGTGCGCGATTCCCATTTTACAGGCAAGTAAGCAAACTGAGAAACCAAAGTCAGCAGCTACGAAAAGCGGACAACCAGGATGGCCACCCTGGTTGCCGGACAGCTGATAGAATTAATACTACCACTATCCACTCCTAAAAAAAAGTTTAAGTTGCTGGAAAACGAGGTCACAGGGCAAATTACAAAATATAATCAGTTAGGCAGGACAGGCAGGAATGGTTTAAAGGAAAGAGCCCTGGATTTAGAACCAGGGCTTGTGTCCTGGGCCACGCTAAACACGGAGACTTGAGTGCCTCGTTACAACACTGTCATGATAAAATACACCTCTCTCTTTTGTTGTCAGTGGAATAGTGAGAATATAAGGGAATGTGCCTGGCACTGTGCTTAGCAGAGAAGACATACTACAGTATCTTGTTCTTTTATCCTCGGTTCCCATTTCAAAATATAAGCAGACAGCTACAACTCCTAGCTATCCAGCGTAAGCCCCCCACCCCAGACCCCTCCCCCTCCCCTCAGCCCCAACACCCACAGAGAAACACTTTCAAGGTGTATCTTTCTGCCCTTGCTGTGAGAAGAGCTTTCCTAACGCTCAAAATTTGCCCTCTAGCAACAGTGCATACAGAGGTGTCTAGATGAGGCAAAATGACTTAGTTCATGCCTTTCAATATATGGGAACCATGACGTAGTAATTTAAGTATGTTAAAGCAGTTTAGAGGGAAAAGAAGATCATTAAAATAAGTAACAGAACATTTCAAGGCAAGAAATGTTGAAATATGCAAGCACAGTGTCTTGATCAGCAACTGAAGAAAATAAACTTGACTCAGACTTTCTCCACTCCTCTCTGATACAACGTAAATTCCCATGTCTTTAAAGAGTCAAAGCACAGTAAGTGAAACTTTTTCTCATGAAATACATTCTCAGATGGCTAAAATAAGCTACAGGAGACACTGTGAGACGAGTCTTTTAAATCTATCCTCTGGAAATCCTTGATGAAACTCTCGCTTGAAATCAGACTGAATGCTTTAAAAATAAAATGTTCTGAATAAAGCTAAGAAGTTTCCATTTGCAGATTTTAAAAACTGACTTAAAAGTAAAATGTCTCAGTGAAAAGTTTATAGTTGTGAGATACCTGCTTTGCCATTAAGCATGTGGAAGCTCCCACCGGAAGAAACCACCATTCTTTTAAGTCTGAAAACTTCAGGCGTCTGTATCCCACCGTCCCTCATTTGCTTACAGACTGTGGCTCTCAATCACAGCTGCACATTTGGTTTGGTCCTCTAATTCCTACCAAACCACCGGCTCTAAAGAAACGCAGCAATTGGCCCTTAAACATTTACAGGGAAGCTGCTAATCAACATCCTTGAGTCTTGTCAACACTAGAAGGTCAAATTACAAACTTACTTCCTAAACCAGAAAGCGGATGCTTCTGCTCCCCAAAGAAATTGAAGGCTCCTCCCACACCCACGAGAAAGCAACCAGGTTTTAGTTTTTCTTCATTTTTAAAAAGAGGAATAAAAAATTAACTGAACACACGTGTGCTTCCTCCCACTCTCCCGTATATTTAGAATCCCTCCATTTTCTTCTACCTTTAAGTTAGAGAAATCCATCATAAATTCGCTCGCTTGAAAGGCATTAGCAACTCATTTTGGGGACTGAGTTTTAGAAGAAAGGCAGAGAGAGGTGAGTAAGCAGAGTTCGGCTGATTCTTTTTAATTCCTGCACGGCCAGGCAGTTATACATATCTGTTTTCAAACAAGGAAAGCGTTTGCAATGCACAACGATGCAAAGTAACGCGAGGCACAAGAAACGGGCACGATAGCTGGTGTGGTCCGTGTCACAAAGGCAACACGCTAGCCGGAGTCACAACCCTGCAAGTCCCGGGCTCGCGGCTGCCTCAAATCGCATCCGGTCCCAAGTCTCAAAGCCAACGGGCTCCAGACCCGGCGGCGGGGGAGGCGACCCATGAGAGAGAATCGGACAAACACCGGACGCCCCTCTTGGAGGGCGAGGCCGAGAGAAAGTGAGGGAAGAGAGCAGGAGCCGGGAAGACACGCGGCGAGTCCCGCGGAGGGAAAGGACCACGGAGCAGGGGTGGAGGCGGAAGGGGAGATGTGGCAGAGGCGCCGGCTGCAGCTCAGGCAGAGGGACAAGACACGGGGAAAGGCGACAGGGCCAAGGATCACTGACCGACGGGAGGGGGAGGGGGCTTCTGGGACGGGCCGCAAAGGGAAGCGCGCGAGCCGGCCCCGAGGGGCGCGTGCCGGGCGGGGGAGCGAGGCGCGTCAGTCACCTGTATTGTTTGAAAAGCTGGTCCGACTCCCTAAAGCCGTTGTTGAGCAGCATGTTGATGCCGGCGAGGGCCAGCTCCGCGTCCTGCAGGGGCGCCGCCGCCGAGTCTCTGTCGTCCCGCCGCCGCGGCCGCTGCTGCTCCGAGCCAGCCATGGGCGCGCGAGGCTCTGCGCAGGGCCGAGGCGAGGTGGGGTAGCAGCTGCTGCGGCCCCCGCGCGCGCCCGGAGCCCGGCTC
The DNA here is from genome assembly GCF_964270905.1 of Leucopleurus acutus. Taxonomy (NCBI): domain Eukaryota; kingdom Metazoa; phylum Chordata; class Mammalia; order Artiodactyla; family Delphinidae; genus Leucopleurus; species Leucopleurus acutus. The sequence continues at coordinate 50,238,646 of NC_139155.1, forward strand.
TACCTGCCCGGAGCGCGCCGGAGCGGGCGCGGGGGAGGGGCGCGGCGGGCGGGGCGCGGAGGGAGGAGCCCGGGTCCAGCTGCAGCGCGGCGGGGGATGTGGGCGCCCAGGCCGCCGCCTCCAGCCGCCGCGGGGATTACTCAGCAGCCGCCCGCCCGTCCCCTCCGAGGCGCGCGGCTCGCGCCGCCACCAAAACGAAATCCGTTTCCGGGTGTCTCTACCCCAACGGAGCCGGGGCCGAGCCGCTGCCGCCCCCGCTTCCTGCAGCCCTCGCGCGCCGCCCCGGGCCCTCACACCGCGCCCCTCGCGCGGCAGCCCGGGGCCAGCGCGCCGAGCCTGCCCGGACACGCGCGAGGCCCCTAGGCCCAGCCCTTGACCCACTCCTCCAAAAGGGCCGGACCCGGGAGTTGCAGGGAAGCTGGAAAGGGCAGACGGGTTCGGAGAGCGGACAGTGAACTCCGCCCGGGCCGCAGCGAGAGCGCGCCTCGCTTTTGCCCCGAGTGACTGAAACCCCACGCAGGCGGCGCGCGCAACCCGCAACTTTATCCGCACGCTTGGGCCGCCTACTAGCTCACGGCAGCCAATCCTCGAGGAGGTGGGCGGCGGGGACGGGGCCTCCGGGCACCTGCCCGACAGCTGCCCCGAGCCCAGCGTTGAAGAACTGGAGCGGCGAGGTCCTGGGTGTGCGGCACCCACCCTCTCCGGCCCGCCACCAGCATTTGCGCGATGGGGCAAGAAGGCAAATGGTGGCCCAGATGGCACATACCTAAATATTCAGGAGTTATAAATTACGCTGTTGTGCGTTCTACTCTCACCCTGACAATTATGCTTTCTTACCAATGGAAGAGAAAAATAAGTGTAAAGCTGTGGTTTCCGTAGGACCGAATGTCAGTAAAACGCCAAAGATAACCGAATTTAGCCATTATTGACTAAATTCTGATGATGGGCTGGTGATGTGTGTGTGTCTGCGTAATATTAGGGAGGCAAACAACCCATAAATTGATTTTTGTCATTTTTCCATAAATTAATTTTTCTCACCTTTGTCTTAGCAAAATCACTATGTATGTTGTTACAATGAAGATTATGTTATTCATGTCAAATTAAACCACCTTTCTTAAATCGTCGTAGTTCTTAAAGTGTAGTTTATTAAATTCAATTTGGAGAAACTTTGCTCTGCCAAAACATTTACAATTGTAAATTACAATCGAAATTGTCTTTAAAAATTAAAACGATGTTCAGGTTTCGAGATAACCCATGAATTGTAAATATCATGTCCAGCATTCTAGTGGGATCAATAAGATAAATGATCCCAGAAAATATTACAAAATAATATAATTTCATCCTGTAAGTAGCTATCACTTGTTTTGTGATTTGTGCCATTCCTTACACGAATATCTCAATCCATACTATATTCCCAACATTCATCTATACAAATTTAAGAGTGATGTGAATTCTTGTCGCTCCTTAGCTGTTGTGTTTAACTGTTGCATCTGGAGCCACAAATTAGAACACCAAAAGAAGCAAGACGATGGATGATTCTCAGCCCTGGGAAATAATACTTGGTAGGGGAGGAATCATTGCCTTCATGTGCTCTGAGAAGGATATGACAAGTTGACCAATTTTTTTTTTTAATCCAAGCACTACTGGATTTAAAATAGTGTTAGTTTCAAACATCAGCACTGCCACAGGTTATAGGTTCCATTGAGCCAGCACTGAGTGCCAGATCCCCAGTGATAGAGGTGCCTATGTGTTCCTTAATAAATGTGTGTGTGTGTGTGTGTGTGTGTGTTTATGTTGTGATGAGCAGGGCCCTCTAACATGGGTCTTAGGTACTATACCGTCCATGGGGCTCACATGGGCCTCTGGCACAGAAAGGAACCCCACTGGAACATACTGCCAGTGGTTACAGGAGCTGACAACATGCCCAGTGCTTACAAGCTGCCTGAACTTTGGATCTGTGGAACCATCCACCCCCAAATCCCTGAAACAATCTAGTCAACAAGGGAGGGAAACCAGGAGAGCAACACCAAACTTAGCAGATAGCCTGTACTCCCCCAATTGGAGAAGGGCGCCTCACACAGTTCTCTATGTTCCTGTTACTTGAGGCGGGGGGGAACAGTCAAGGCGTTGACGGCACCATGGGTGTTGTTAACAAGTTGTTCCTGGGACCCTGCAGCTGAGGATGGGGGGAGGGGTGAGCAAAATCAAAGCCATGTTTGTGGGGCTAGTTCCATCTCAAGAACCTAGCACAATCAGTGACGCAGACTTAGTGAAATTAAACTGTTGAAAGACTGAGGCAAGGTGCAGTGCAACTTCCCAGCACCCCATAATAGGCAAGGGAGGGGCAATATGGATAGAGGATAACTCTGCCAGGTAATATACACCAGATATGTGTCACGCTGGATTTAACCACATACCAAAACAATTAGATTAGCAGCAGCAGCATGAATGGACGTTTTCAAATATTTGCTCTGTAACGAGGGACACAAAGAGGATTCAAAACGGGCCCCATGATCCTGAAGGGAGACAACACACGGACCAGTAATTATGCTTGCAGCTGTAGTTGGCAATGACACCTGCCCAAGGTTCACCTAGCAGGTGGGGAATTAAGGCTGATTGTGCTTTCTTCACTGGATAATAATGGCAGCTAATGATGGATATTTACGGGTCATGGTGTATATTTCTACAAAGGAAAAGAAATCTAGATTACGAACACGTTAGGGCATGATGCACTTGAAATTGCGAGATTTTCAGCACCCTCTGCAGAACTAACGCAGTCTTCAGTGCGTTTTCCTCTCAAGGGGAGGAAAGAACCTATTTTCCTTCCATAGACCTCTTGTGGGCATTGTCAGTACTTTGTGTCTCCTCATAAGATTTCATTATGAAAATGAAACTCCAAGTTCAAATGATCACTGAAAAGTTGTAGACATGTGTATTATCCTTTACACGGTAGATTTTTTTTTTTTTTTTTTTTTTTTTTTTGCGGTACGCGGGCCTCTCACTTTTGTGGCCTCCCCGGTTGCGGAGCACAGGCTCCAGACGCGCAGGCTCAGAGGCCATGGCTCACGGGCCTAGCCGCTCCGCGGCATGTGGGATCTTCCCAGACCGGGGCACGAACCCGTGTCCCCTGCATCGGCAGGTGGACTCTCAACCACTGTGCCACCAGGGAAGCCCAACACGGTAGATTCTTTTTAATAAGATGTCTTGGTTGCAAGTAACAGAAAAACCTGACCCAAATTGGCTCAGAATAGCAAATGTATTGATTCATGAATGGAGTTTTCCAAAATGAGGCTGTCCAGGGCTGAAACACTATGACTAGGACCCAGTTTCTCCCCCTGTCCACCTCTCAGCTCTACCATTTTGGTGCTTGGTGGCTTTATTCTCAGACAGACCCTCCCTCCTTGTCCCCAAACATCTGGAAGCTCCCATGGCTGCCTGCTTGCCTCTTCACATCCAGTAGGAAGGCATTGCTTCTTGAATGCTTAACTACAACAAAAATCCCCTAATTGAACCACATTGGCTTTGATTGGCCTGACTGTGGTCAGGTTCTCATTCTTAAACCAATCAGTGTGTGTATGTGTGTGGGGGGAGGGGAATGGCATTATAATTGAATTTAGCCAATCAGAGCCTTCTCCAGCATCTGGGAGGTGGAACCAATTCCATCCAAACTCCTTGGCTGGGAAATTCCACATCTATTAGGAAAAGGAAGTCAGGAAATGGATGTCAGAAAGACAACCAGCAAACATCCCTTAACCTTGTCCTTCCTAAACATGTTTTGGGATTTTGGAATTCAAATTATTTAGTAATGCTAATAACCATGGCTTAATGTATCTTTGTAAATCTGCACTACCAATTGAAATAAAGACAGGTTTCCGAATGTCTTGGAACTCCAAAAAGGAGGAGAGCTGGGAAATTAATGTCACTACGTTTTCATATTACTCTAGCTTTGATATCAAACTCAGTCTTTAACTCTACTGAAGATTTAGTCGGGTAGCCTTGGGTAGATTCGGGTAGATTCGGGAAGATTTAGTCGGGTAGCCTCGGGTAGATTTAGTTAACTGCTTTTAATTAGAAGGCAAATCAGGTCAAGGGTTGATATGCAAAACTTTGTGGCAGGTTCCTTTCTTTTCTGCTCACAGGTGGATCACCAGCTGTTCTCTAAGGAGGGGAGCACCCATGGGGGCCCACCTGGCTGTTTCTCCAGCAGGATGGATGTCTCCAACAAGATACTCATGCTGCCCTGGAAACTACAGCAGTGACCACGGAGCAGGAAACCATTCCCTTCTCACTGTATACCTTCTCATCTGTCTTTCCCCAAATCAAATACCCAATGGACCACAGTGGGGGCTTAAAACAGGTGTTTGCTAGAGCTTAGATCATTGTTCTGCTGCTGTCTAGATTCCTCCCCTGGCTGGCTCAAGCAGTGAGGCCTCCTGTCCAAGCTCTTGATTGGGATGTGTCTTTGAGTGGAAATTCAGGTCCTCTCCTGGTCTTCAGAGGCTCTCCCTCTCCCTCCCTCCCCCAGTCCTTTTGCCTTTCTTCCTGCGTCCCTTCCCTTTAACCTCTCTGCTTGCTAGTCACTGGTTCTTGCTGTTCCCTAATCTACCGTCCCTCTCTCCTCCTTACAGAAATAATCAAGCCTCCCTGTCCCTTAGTCCCTCTCATGACTCGAGCATTCTGCAGCCTCTGGTGAACGTCCACGGCTTCTCTTCTCTGTCTGCTGACTGTTGCTCTATAGAGGGAGAGGTTGTCTCTGATTTCAAGGTCTGTGGGTCTGTTGAGTCCTGCAGGGGGGTTGGGGGTGGGAGGCAGAAGAGCTCTGGTCCCGTGGATGAGGGAGGGGAAAGGTGCCAAAAGGTCCAGGAGTGCCCTGGTGGGTTTCCTCCTGGAGTACCTAAAACCAAATATACCTTCCACTGTGATTAATTTCTATCTGGAATCCCCATTTTTATCTAAATAAGGAAATTATTTGCCTTCACTTGATTTAACGTTACCCATTTCTTACTGACAATCCTGGCCTTATTATGCTAACATTAAGCCTTTCCTACACTAACTGACAACACATGGCATGGCTCAGTTCTCTCTAACCTCTATGCTTCTCCCCTGACTAGAGGAGGGAGGGGACTCCTTTCCACTCACAGAACCACGTATATGACTGTTTAAGTGGAAGCAGCAGCGGCTCCTCACTGGCTTCCCAGAGTGGATTTGTTCCAAATCATAAAGTGTAGTCAGATTCACTTGGACTGTCTAGAGCACGCAGTAGGTGCTCAGTCCCTGTTGGTCAATTGTATGGTGAGTTGGAAGTGTAGGGAGATGGAGATTGGGCTTAAATCATAGACTATGATTTGGGTTCTGCAAAGCATTACTTTTGTGACGTGGGGCAATTTTACTTAACCTCTTTCAGCCTCAGTTTCCCCATTTATGATATGAAGACAATCAGTAGCTTCAAGGCAAGTAGCTGCAAGAGTGGGCACATGAATAAGCTGCAATAGCAAGATATTATCTGAATCCACACAATTAGTTTTCTAATATTAATGAAAGCTAGTGGAGCCTTCTGTTCTTATATTGTCAATGGCATTATCTTTTTTTCCCAACATTAGCTTGAAATATCCAGCTACAAGAAAACCTGTGCAATTAAATAACCAAATACGTCATACGGAGATGATTAATTTAAACCATTTCTAATATAAACAGCATATGTTTGCTATTTTAATGCAGCCTGAGGCAGAAGTGCCAATTTTCTTCAGAGGGTATAAAAAGTATAAAGTAAAAATATCTAGGTCTTAGAGTTCTTCATTTGGGTCTGAATTGTGTTTGCTTTAATAACCCATTAGTATGTTTTTGACACTGCCTGAATGGCCGGACAAGGAAATCTATAATATTTAGTATGAACATTTAAAAAATGCATCTTCTATATATCCTGTGTGTGTAACATGTTTTGCAGTCAGCTATGGTTGGTTTATCTTTGCAAGAAGAGACACGTTGTTAATATAAAATAATGCCTTATTCATTTAATCACTTGTGTTTTGTTCTGGGGTTAAGTTAGCAATCTGGGTGCCCCAACCGAGAACTCAGCACCACTGAATTCCCCGTGGTTAATTAAGGAACTAGTTGAAAAAAGTTTTCTATCAATGTGGGTAATCCACACAGGTTTTACTTGTGCAATGTATGGACACCACTGAGTAGGGTGCCCTGACATTCTGGTTTTCACAGGGCACTCACTGCGTGTTCCCAGAGTGTCAGAACAGGGGGAAGTGCTGGCAATATTTAGACAAATATTACAAGGCTTCTCAACACTGAGGGTAAAACATATAGCCAGAGACACATCCATAGTACAATATGGTAAGTATCATAGTAGACCTCACTATAAAGTTTCTCGGAATCCATTTAATTCCTGGATTTGCTCCTTAAATGGTTATAACAGATGTTCACCTTATGAACTGATATTCACTGATTTTCTATTAATTTGTTGATTCTTTACCCCTTCAGAGTTAGCATATGGGCCACACTGGAATACCTCTATCACTAATTTATAGCCAGTCCTTGATTTTTGAGCCCCCAAATAGTATTACCCAGTTTGGGTTCCCCCATCAGTTATCAAAGGAAGCTAATCACTATTTCTGATTACGTTCACATCTTTCTTCAAAAGAAGATCCACCACAACCGAAGATATTTTTAAGAACCTGAAAAGGGACTTCCCTGGTGGCGTAGTGGTTAAGACACCATGCTCCCATTGCAGGGGGCCCGGGTTCGTTCCCTGGTCAGGGAACTAGATCCCACATGCATGCCACAACTAAAGAGTTCACCTGTCACAACTAAGACCCAGTGCAACCAAATAAATAAATATTAAAAAAAAAAAAGAACCTGAATACAATTTTGAAGACAATTCCAGAAAAGGAATTAGATGAAAAAATAATATCTTTAAAAAAAAAGCTTCGTATGTAAAGGAGAAAACATCCACTACAGTATATAACATTGGATATTTGTTTTAAAAGATTCTATTAAACAAGCTCGCTTCCCTAGGAAGAGTACACATACACACACACGCTAAAAAATTTATTTTGAAAATCTCCTATAATTAGAAAACAGTGATGGCTGCACAACTCTGCAGATATACTAAAAACTATTGAATTGTACATTGTAAATGGTGAATTTTACAGTATGTAAATCATACCTCAATAAAGCTGTTAATTTAAAAAAATGTAAAATCATTCTAAGTGACAAAGTGAAAAACAGTAGGAGAAAGGAGTTCATGTTTTGAATCTTTGATTTCATATGTCTGGGGCAGAAAAAAAGTTTATTATTAAAAAAGAAGAAATCTCTTGAAGAGTGTCCATAAATCAGGAACGGATGCTGGCTACCATCACAACACACCTGGTGCTGGGTTAAGACTTTACATATGTTGTTCCACTTAATTCTCAAAGTAACCCTGTGAGGTGGGCTTTATCCCAAGTTTACGGATGTGAAAACAAGTACAAACAAGTCGGATAATTTTCTCAAGCCCATGCAATCCGTAAGAGTTCAAGTGAGGTGTAAACATGGGTCTTATTGCATAGAGTGGGTAAGTCTTAGTTGTTAAAGTAAAACCTAGTACCTGCTGAAGGCCTGAGGGAGTACACGCACGCACGCACACACACACACACACACACCATTGTGAGTTTCATATGGCCATTATTATCATCTCTTCCTGAAAGTAAGAATGTGACTTACATTTAGAAGGTATTTTGAATACAGGCAAATATATGATCTCATATGTGATCTGAGTCAGTAAAACTGGGGTGGAGCACAGGTGTCTGCATTTTATTGAAAACCCCAGGTGAGTCTAATGTCAGAGAACAACCCTAAGTGAAAGAGTCATCTGAGTGACAACTCTGGAAAGCAGAGAAGCTACTGCTCATCTTTGTGTACATTTCTTACCCGTAGTATATGTTTCAGAAATATTGCATGAATAAATGAAAGTGTAGCTTAATGTATGATTTTGATGGTAAATCATTTGATGGTAAATCATCTTTATATCCTTGGATATGAACAGTTGTGTTATTAACCTAAGGATAAAGGTATATACTTAGAGTTTTAAAACAAAAGCGTGTCATGTAATACCTTAAGAAATTCTGTGCATTTCATCAGCTAGGGGTTGATACATCTGGAGTTGAAAGACACATTCTGCAGTGTGTCAGAAGAAGACAGGCCCTCATTAAGGAGAAAAGGAGGATGTGGACACCGAGAAATCACTTACATCCTAACTCTTGACATTTATTTTTAAATGTGGTTGTAAGAGAAGACTCAGAACATTCAGCTGTGTCATGGCTAAAAATACATATTTCTTCACTTCTCCTCACCTTCTTCACCCTGCCATCTCCTCTGAGACAAAAACAGTGAAAACAGGGGGATAACTGTGAGATGGAAAAGGGAAAATGAGAACCAGTTTATATCCACCGATAGGGAACTGGATGCCGAGATACCACAGGGACTAGTTTCCTCATTCCCCAAATCGGGCCAAAGAACAACAGCTTTCTGGGCTCAGGATCAATCTTCTTTTCTCCACCTTTCTGAAAGGAAACCACCTCTAGTGGGAGGCCCTTCACCTCTGCCCAATAGCAAAGTTATGGTTTCCACGCCCCTGCCCCACTAGACTTGCCTGGGGAACAAAAATGGCCTTGTGTAAATAAAAAACGCTTTCATTCCTCCAGACTTAAGATAACAATTCTATTGTTTTTCCTTGTTCAATTCAGTCATTCAAGCAATTCTAAAGACTATTTGCCTGTGAAGAGCCCTTTTTCACACATGTCATACCAATGGAAACAGGTCCACTAGTGATTCACTCCAAGAAGGACACTACATAAATTGCAGGTTATCCCAGATGTTGTCTAAGATGAATTAATTACCGGGTACTTCACAAAGAATATCCGTATTTTTCTTAGAACAAGGGCCCATTCAGTTCAACAGTGTGTGCCAGCCACCTTCGAAGGAGAGGGTGCAGCTGGATACAGGTGCTCGCTCAGGGACACCGGGACTCTGCTTCTCTATACAAGTTGACCTTTGTCTCTCCTGCAGTACGACAGAGGGTAGCAGGGCAGTTCTTCATTCTGTAGGACTGTCCTGTACATTGCCAGAGTCTAGGATTCCCGTCTCCCAATGCCAAAAGCACCTCCCAAGCATTGTAACAACCCAGGATTCCTCAGACATTAAAAAAAAAAAGTGCTGAGAGTGGTACTGTCCCCCGTCTTGAACCATGGCTCTGAGGTATAAGCAACTCAAGGTCCCTGCTTGCCAGATTTGAGTTTTCTCTACCACCACCAGCCTTTATAACTAAACAGACGCTGGCCAATTCAATCTCTATTGACTTTGAGCTAGTAACCGACATAAGAGATCTTCTCAAGTTGTCTTTAAATCTAGATCCCACTCCCCACTTTTAGCTTTCTTCTGTCAGCATTGGTCTCCACACTTGCCCATTCCCAGAGGAAGAGAGACCTCCCTGTCCAGTTTCTATATAGCCATTGTCAAGGATGGTTCTGTTGCTTGAGTCACATGGCAATCCCTGACCCAGTCACTGGAGGACAGAATACTCTGATTGGCCAGCCTTGGTCATGTGGGGAGCAGCCAGGAGGGTAGAGCATCCTGGTTAATAGCCCCACAAACAATGAGGAGAAGTTGTTTCCAAAGAGAGAAGTGTAGGCCGGCAACTTATATCTACCTCAGAGAATGAATAAACAACACAATATATTACTGCACACCTCACCCTCCAATGTTCCATTCCGTAATAAAGAAAAAAAAAAAAAGAAACATTTTAAAACCCTAAAATCTCCTCCTTCTTCCAAAAATGTTGATGGATTTGGAATAATGATCTACTTGAGTGGAACCCAAGAGTAAATTAAGCACAACTTTATTCAGTGTTTCTTTAGGACACCGATGATGTAACTGATTTGGAAATCTCCAGAGTGTGTTGGTGATGCTGGGGGCAGAGCTGTGAAGAACTGAGGTACAATGAGAAAACTGTGGTAGAAAAGGGGCTGGGGGAAAAGGTAAGGAAATCAAAGGAGAGTCTAAGGACTTTACTGAGAGCAGAGCATCAGTAAAACAAGGAGAGAATAGAGGAAAGAGAGGAGAAAGAGCAGGTAGACAAGGAGAGATGGTGGAACTCCATGATACACAGTTTAGAAGGCTTGGTTTATCCTGGGAAAGCCAAGAGGCTGAATATCTAGAACCAAGCAAGCAGTCAATCATATTGATTCTTGAAGGTATATCCACGACCAAGGGCACAGATCCAGTGGCCTGAGGTCAACAGTTTCTATCTAAACCCAAACTAGGTCGACCTGGGGCCCCAGGCAGACAAGAACCTGCTTCTTCAGAGATTCAGAATCTAATAGAAAAACAGATAAGGGTAGACTAAAGGGGACCAGCAAAAAAGACAGTATCACCAGTTGAGGCTGGTAGAGGAACTTCCCAACTAGGAGACCATCAAGGGTCACCCAGAAGACACTGAGCCTGGTTTCGTGTGTTGAACCTTAGTCAAGATAACTGAGTGAAGACAAGGAAACTCTGTAAAGGTTTTATCTCCAAATTTTCTTGTTTTTCAGGCGAGTTCTAGAGTTAACAGATTCTCAGACTGGAGGAACACAGAGGTCGTTGCACCAGAAACCTCAGTTCCTGATCCAACTCTGGGCAGTTCTGTTGACCGTGATCAAGCCGCTTAACCTCTTTCAGCTTCAGTTTCATCATCAATAAACACAAATCACGATAAAGTCCCTTTTTATCTCATAGGTAAACACAGGCTGCCGTGACATCCAGGGGACAGGAACAGCTACATAACTTGTGGGGCCCACTGCAAAATGAAAATGTGGGGTTCCTTGTTTAAAAAGCATGAAGAATTTCAAGATGACAACAGCAGAGCATTAAACCAGGCTTCTGAGAGCAGAGCCCTGCGTGACTGTACATGTCCCAGCCCTGCCAGGTGGGATAATGTACATCAAAGTGCCTTAGCAATCTACAAAGAGTTCAGCAGAGTGGTGAGGATTTTCTTTCTTTTTTTTTTTTTTTTTCCTTTTCTTGATGCTCCAGCATTATATTAGTTTGCTAGGGCTAACAAGGAAATTTATTGTCTCTCAGATCTGGAAGCCAGAAATCGAAAATCAAGGTGTCAGCAGGGTTTGCTCCTTCTGAGGGCCGTGAGGGATGGCTCTATTCTAGGCCCCTCTCCTTGGCTTGCAGATGGCTATCTCTTTACCTTGTCTTCCCTCTGTGCATGTCTCTGTGTCCAAATTTCCCATTCTTACGAGGACACCAGTCATATTGCACTAGGGCCCATGCTAATGACCTCATTTCAATTTGATGAGCTCTGCAAACAGCCTATCGCCAAATAAGGTCACATGGTGAGGTACCGGGAGGTTAGGACTTCAACATATGAATTTGGGAGGGGGATACAATTCAAGCCATTACAAGCATCACCCCTTCTCTACTACTTTGGAGGCATGTCTAGTGGTATATAGTCTCATGGGGAGGCAGTGATGTTGGACCATGGTAGGGGGACAGGGGTGCCACCGTGACAGGGGTGCGCGGGCCACTGTTTCAGCTAACTGGTGCAACAGGTCCCACTGCCTGTTCTATGACCCACTCTCCAGTCTCTGAAAGCTCTTAAATGTGCACCCAATAAATTCCCTTCTGACTTAAGAAAGCTGGAGTATGTTCCTGTGGCTTGCAACCAAGAAACCCGATACTCAAACACTGCGTTAAAATTGGAAACGGTATTGTATGGGACCCGAGTTCTGTGCCCCATCCCCCAGATTTGCTTGGCCCCTTCTGCTGGCTGGGCCCTGGCTGCTAGCTTCCCACTGTGGCCTCATCTCTGCCACCATCGGCACAGGCAGCCTCCCCGAGGGTGAGGGCCAAGGGCTGGCTCCAGCACAGCTGGTCCCTTGCCCACCACGGGAGCGGCCGCAGCCCTGCAGCCCACCCAGGCCTCTGAGGAGCCTGCAGAGAAGCTGGCTCTTCCTGCCACTTGAAGGCTTACCCCTGCCACCTCGCTGAGGGCACAGAGGATGGCTGTCCCACAGCTACCTGGGGAGGAGGGGGGACAACCGGAAGTGAGGGAGCGCTGAATCCCCGTGGCACCAGCTTTGACAAGTGAGAGTCAAGAGACAGAGGGAACCGGCAGATAAACTCCGTGCCCTTCCTCCCCGTGACCAACAATTCCAAGATGTGGTGGTTCCATCTGACCTCCGCACGGAGTCCTGCCAGCTGAGCATCAGGCATGGTTTTCGTGGCATGTGGCCAGCGTGGTCTGGCCTCCACCTGCATTTGCTTCCGCGCTCTCCTTTCCCCGTCACTCTTCCCTTCTGGAACAGAGCCTTGCACCTTAAGCTTTGCTCCAGGCTCTGCTTTCTGTCCACTTTGATTCCCAAAGACCAGTAGCGGCCTTGCAGGAAGCCTTTGGTTTGGGACCTGGGGAGGCAGAGGAGGAAACCATTTCCTCACACCCGTACGCCCACAGCTCTCAACTTACCGGAGGCTCAGGGACACGGCATGCTCGAAGGCAGGCAACCGGGGATTACGCACAATGACCCTGGGTATATTATGAAAACACCAATTATGTCAAAGCCACTCAGAGAACTGAGGCCATCATGCAAGATGATGCAGGATGTCAGCTGGAAAACAAAAGAGCTTTCACCTGAACCAGCCATGCGCAGGTGGCTGTGAAAATGGGGCCAGGGCCACATGTGTGTATTTAAAGGGTGTGGCTTATTCTCCCCTAACTACAGGTTCCTGAGGAGCAGGATAGAAATAATTTCTTACTCTGTACAGTAGTTACCGCCTCAGTGCCCCTGAGAGCTTCACTCCCTCCACTTAGAACCAGCTTGATGTTGACAGTACCCATTGCAGTGCTGCCCCAGAGAGATCCTTAGCAATGCAACTTCCATGAAGCATTTATTCTGGCTACACAAATGGTGGCCCGTTAGGCTATTCAGAGCTCTGTAGATCTATTTATAAATTCTTAGTGCTTCTTTTTTTCCAATGAGGTTTAAGTAGGTCTGAAAAAATTAATAAAAACTGGAGTTTGGGACAACCAAGGACAAAAATAAGAGGGAATTCCAGAAGGAAAAACAGTTCTGTCATCTACTAGCTTTGCGACCTTGGGCAAATGACCTGACCTCTCTGAACCTCAGTTTCCTCTTCTACAAAATGGAGAATATAATAACCTGTCTGTAAGTTGTTATAAGGATTAAGAGAGCTAGTGTGTGGGAGAAGTCTAGCACATAATTAGCGCTCCGTAAATGTTCATTATTGTTATTAACATCATTGATTACTACAAATGATTACTTCTCAACACAGAGTGAGATTACAGGTGAGAATTGCTTCTGGAATACCAGCATGGAAGTATGCAAACACCATCCTAGCTCTCTCGGTTCCGAGGTTTCTGATGGAGAACACAAGTTTCTATGCCCAAACTGGCTCAAGGGAATTCCTCTTGAAACCAATTTCTTAGTAGAAGGGCATCCACCCGTGCCCTGAGGTGCCCTCAGTGGAAAGTGGGGCCCCTAATCTTCCCTGAGCAAAAGGCAGGTCTCAAACTTTTGATAGCACAGGAACCACCTGTTCTATATATGCAGAGTCCCAGGCCCCATTCTTAAAAGTTCTGATTCTGTAGGTCCAGGGTTTGAGACCTGGGAATTACCATTTGACACACATGTGCACATGTGCAGGCATGCACAGTACATGCACACCACGATTCTGAGGCAGAAGGTATTATACTTTGTCCATATTTCCAGAATTATCCTTTGGCGCTCTCAGACACCCTTCCAGCCCTGTGGTGAGCACATGCAAAGAACCTGAGCTCCCGGAAAACACTTCCAGCTCCCTTCCTGGGGACTGCAGGCATATTTAATCGTCCCATCCTGACCACACATGCCTTATTTTAAGGTTACCACAGGTCCAACAGCTTAAGTTTAGCGTTTACACCACACAGAGACACTATGAGACACTGCCTCCCAAACTGAGCTGCATATTAGAAATACCTGGAGAACTTCTAAACCTGCCTCCCACCTGCCACGTCCAAACCCAGCTGAAAAATGGGGCAAAGACCTAAAGAGACATTTCACTGCAGGGGATATACAGACGGCAGATAAGCACATGCAAAGATATTCAACATCACTAGCCGTAAAGGAAATGAAAATTAAGCCACAGTGAGATATCACTATACACCTATCTGAATGGCTAAAATAAAACATAGTGATAATACCAAATGCTGGCAAGAATGTAGAGAAACTGGATCTCTCATACGTTACTGGTGGGAATGTAAAATGGTACAGCGACTCTGGAAAAGTTAGGCAGCTTCTAAAAAACTGAACAGATAATGAACACATGACCTAGCAGTTGTGCCCCTGGCATTTACCCCAGAGTAATGAAATTTATGTTCACACAAAAACCTTTATACAAATGTTCTTGGCTGCTTTATTTGTAATAACCCCAAACTGTAAACCACCAAAATGTCTTACAATAGATGAATATTAAACAGATTACATCCATATGATGAAGTACTACCTAGCAATAAAAAGTAACGAACTATTGATGCACACAACTTGGATGGGTCTCAAGAACATCATGCTGAGTGAAAAAGCCAATCTCAAAGGTTACATACTGCAGAATTCCATTAAGATAACATTCCTGAAATGACAAGAGAGATGGAGAACAGATTAGTGTTTGTCGGAATGGTAGGGAAAAACAGGGGTAGGCGATACTATACAGGGGTAGTACAGGGTGATCTCTGTGAGGATGGAATAGTTCTGCATCTTAATTACAGTGGTGTCTACACAATCTACACGTGTGATAAAACGTCATGGAATTATGCACACACGTTACACTAATGCCAATTTCCTGGTTTTGATATTGTAACTATAGTTATGTAAGATGTAACCATTAGGGAAACCTTGGCAACCTCCTGTGAGTCTAAAATTATTTTAAAAGAATAAGGAAAAAAAATCCCGAGGCCCTGGATGCTCCCCAGACCAGTGAAATCAGAATCTCTGGTGACAGATGGGGTGGGACAAGTCCAGGTGCCAGCATGCGGCAAAGCTCCCGGGTGATGACCCAATGCAGCCAAGGTTGAGGCCGACTGTAACAGGGCATCTCGTAGCTTCTGCTGCCACTAATTTGACATCTGCTAAGCACTGTGCTCGGTACAAACAGTCATCCAACGTACAGCAGTGCAATGCGGGCCAACACTGGTTACATAATGATGAGGCTTTCTGAAAGCCCTGAATCTGGACCAGTTGATGATATTTCCAACCCGGCAATGGGAAGTGCAGGGCAGATGGGGGCTGAGTGGCAAATGGTATTAAACTAGGCTACAGAAGACCCTGGGTTTCATTTCCCTTTGTTCCCCCAGATTTCTGGACAAATACAAAATGCTCTCTTGGTTTTCTATTTGAACTTCACAACAGATTCCCTAAGTGTTTGTAAAACATCTGCCGACCACACGGATGGACTCTGGCACAAGATTTCAGAGCTACAGACTGGTTTCCTTTTGTTACTATAATTGGTTCCATCTCTGTAACTTTTTCTCTATCATCGTACTGTAAATAAATGAAAGCCACTGCACAAAACAAGCTGACAGTTCTTGAGGGAAACATATTTATTTTTCTTTTTGTATCTTCAGCCAAAATATCTAAGGACTGATCATGAAAACAAAGAACACTTTTGGCACTGACTGTCTTCCCGATTTTAGCCTCCATTTACTTCTTGCTGTTTTATTGCCACAGCTTCACATTGGTTCAGAGATTCATGTACCTAATAGTTGTAAATGCTTTCCAAAATGAACTTCTCCAGCTGAATCTCAGATATGAAAGCTTTGTTAAGTGTAATGTTTCATTTAAGATTAAAATGAAGCTTTCTGGCTGAGTCTTGGTGAAGTCATACGAGTTACCAAAACCTCTGAGGTCAAACTGTGTTCCTTTCCCACTACATTTCCCCATATAATTAAACTGGTGTATCATTTTTAAAAAGTGGATTTCTGGGGCATCCCTGGTGGCGCAGTGGTTGAGAGTCCGCCTGCCGATGCAGGGGACACGGGTTCGTGCCCCGGTCCGGGAAGATCCCACATACCGTGGAGCAGCTGGGTCCGTGAGCCATGGTCACTGAGCCTGCACGTCTGGAGCCTGTGCTCCGCAACGGGAGAGGCCACAGCAGTGAGAGGCCCGCGTACCGCAGGAAAAAAAAAAACCAAAAAAGTGGATTTCTGGTTTATAATATGAAGTGCCTTTAAATAATTATCCAGATTGGTGTTGCTAATTGTGACATTATTTAAATATTTATGAAAAGTGAACTTTGATCTGCCATTTCACTCACAATAGTTCAAGGAGAGTGGAAGATTAGATTCCAAACCTCACAGCTGGAGGGATACATTTTACTCTTTATATAAGCTTTAACTGGCATTCACAGTAAACATTCGGGTCATTTTTATATATTCTCAATCAAGTAAAGGGTCAAGAACTATAAGTGGGGTTCTACTAAATTATTTGATGTCAACATAACTCATAATAGACACATTACAAATGCAGTGGGCATTTGATGGATACACATTTAATATGTGCAGACATTATATTATAGTAGATATTTTCTGCTAATCTGATGTGAAAGCATGGTTAATGCAACCCTGCATGAGAACCCATGGAATCCTGTAAGGTCTGGTATTTGTTCAGATATTAGCAGAGGTTTTTAAGAATGGCACTGAGAAAGTCTCGTCACATTCTGTGAAATCCATTCTGGAAGCATTTCTTTCAACTACTCATCTTGTCCATTTCATATTGAAAGGCCTTTTATCATGTCCTCATGTCCTTTTATCACGCAGTAGTATTTTAACATCAAAGATGAACGTAACTGGTGCAATGAGATGCGTGATAAAAACGTAAAATGAGATAACAGTTTGATTTTTCTTAACAGTCATGCTTTCTCACTAAGCCACTATCACAAAAGAAACTTGCGATTTCTTAGGAGCGAGACAGGAGAATTCTTAGGACTCAACCTTTCTGAGCTGGATTGCTCCTCCAAACGACACAGTGAATGCAGCTCAGGGGGAGCCAGGTATTCAGAAAGGACAAGGAAAGAACCTGAAAATAATTTCAGATATCTGCCACTATCTTGACAAAACTCTCCTTTCTATTCCTCAGTTTTGCTCAGAACCTGCTTACATCATTGTGGTTCACCTAGATGTGTTAGTGGGATTGAGAAGGCTACGTGTCTCTTCTGTGCTGTGTGCCCACGAGCACAGTGGTTGAAGAGGTCGGCTGCGGGCTCCACCTCTGTGCGCTGCACATCGGTCTGGCCCACCTGACAGGTACTCAAAAGTTAGCCTCGGGAGAAGCAGGCAACCTGTTGAGCAGGTTGCTGCACTCCAAACACAGAAATGTCAACTGCACATTGACATTTCAAACTACTACTAATTCGAAAACACAGAAAAGCTGCTACAATTAGGGGGCAGTGGAGCAATGCCTTTCTTGCTTCTGGAGAGAAATAAAATGACAGCGAGGCAGTGTATTGACTTTTCTCGGCCACTTGTATACACACTTTTTAACTTATTACAACGTGCGATTATATATTTATTTTTGGATCTACCCTCTCCCCATAGGCCTCACGAGGGTAAAGACCATGTGTCTGTTTTGTTTACCATTGCACACACCCAGGACAATGTATGAACTCAGGAACTAACTGTTTAATGAATGGATGACCACAGTGTTTCATTTGTAGGAAAGAACTTCCAAATATATTTTCCCCATTCACTGGGACCTTATTCAACCAAGTTAACTGGATACTCAGTATAACCTCTACATTGTTCATGTTGACTTACTGGGCCAGACGTGGGGGAAATGACATAGTGGCTATTAATGTTTCAGGTAAGGCATGATGGCAAAAAAAGCTTGCATTTAAAAAGTCATAGACAAGGAAGCACCCTAGCTGGTAATCGTTTCCATTTCTTTGTCTCTCGAACGTTCTACACTTATCTCAGTCTGATTGGGCATATTCCATATCCAAATAATAAAGACTTCTTGGAAAAGAGATTTCATTGCCTCCGTAATTTACTCTAGTACATAAAAGTCTTACAGATGACTGCCACACTGTTGGCACGTAACAGATGGTAAATAAATATTGTTGTTTTTGTGAATTGAACTCTGCAGTGGAAAATGTAAATTGCAGCTACTAAATACATGGTGTGAGTTACAGCCGCTCTCTTTAATCTCTGTTTTTAGTTCAGTTGTGTTTGCATGAGTTAAACTGCTTTCCTTCTAGTAACCAATTTCTATGCAGCTTTTTACCAGAGGCAAGCATTCTCCCAACCATTTTGATTTTGCCCTGCTCAGCATTTTGAGGTAGATGGCTCCCAGCATTAAGTCAAATTCTGAGTCACTGGCTGGACCATTGGTCCAGGACCTTTTTTGCAGGAGAGGCCTTGATAAGTGGTTCCTCCGTTTTCTTCTTTGTATTTGGAAGAAATACATACTCTTGCCATGTGCAGTGTTTCATAGATATCACCTCTTAAATAAAACTTATTGGAAAATCACATTTCTATACATCTCTGGTTAATGAACTTTTAAACCCATATAACTACTAAGCATGAAGTATTACTGTTACACACATGTTAAGCACTCCTAAGAGCCAGGGACTAGAACTACAGCTATTATTATGATTCAAGTGTTTGCTCACCACTTGGCTTAATTCCAGAAGTGAAGGAGACATTGCCTCCTCTGCAGAGAAGTATGTAGAAGAGGTCATCTTGGTTAAGGCGAAGGGCTTTAGCTCTTGGTACAGTTAATCAATTTATCTGGATGGAGATTTCCGTTCTTTCTAGTTTTTCTCTTACAAATAAAGCTGCTGTGAACATTCATGTACATGTTTTTGGACGGACACATATTTCCTTTCCTCTTGGTTAAACACCTAGAAGCAGGATGGCTGGATAGTATGGTAGGTGTATGTTTAACTTTTAAAGAATCTGTCAGTTGTCTTTCAACGTGTCTGTATCCTTTTCCATTCCCAACAGTAGTATATAAGAGTTCCATCCTCACCTGTACTTGGCATGGTTAATCTTTTTAATTTTAGTCATTCTAATAGCTATGCAGTGGTATCTCATTGTGGTTGTAGTTTGTATTTTCCTAATGGATAATGATGTCGAGCATCTTTTCATGTACTTATTATCAGTCTTCTTTGGTGAAGTTCTGTTCAAGTCCTTTGCCCCAGTTTCTACTGAGTTGTTTGTTTTCTTATAATACAGTTTTGAGAGTTCTTTATATATTCTGGATACAATTCCTTCATCAGGTATATGACTTGCAAACATCTTCTCCCAGTCCTTGGTCTGTCTTTTCATTCTTTGGAAGAACAGAAGTTTTTAATTCTGATGAAGTCCAACTTACCAATTTGTTCTTTTTTGGACTGTACTTTTAGTATTGTTATCTATGGAATCTTTGTCTAACCCAAGGTTAAAATGCTTTTTATGTTTTCTTATAGAAGTTGTCTACTTTTAAGTTTTCCATTTAGATCTATGACCCATTTTGAGTTAATTTTTGTACATTATGTACAGTGATAGAAGCAATGTTCACATATTGAGGTCATTCTGGTGTATACATGATTTAACTTAAACTTTATGCTAACTAGAACAGCCTGTTTTGTGGCCTGTCAAACATGCATTGTACAATCTGCTTTAATTGAAGAAAAGAATGCATTTAAAAAATCACAATGGAGTAACTGTGGTTCAGGCATCCAAAATGGAGCTGGGTGGCCATTGAGGATGTGGTTCTGTACCCATTCCTGCACCACTGGGAACTTGAATTTCATGAACTGCACCAAACTCAAGTACACCACCGGCAATTCTTGAAACAATATCCACTAGCGGCTGCCGGCTGTAACCTGATGGTCTCAAGGTCTCCCCTTACAACTGTGCAGCCACTTCAGACCCCGACCAATCCTTGCTTAACAAGCACCCTCACTTCTTGCCACCTCCAGTCCTAATTCCTGACAAGCAACTGAGGGGTAAATATTGTCTTTGTCTCCTTTTTATAGATGAGGAAACTGAGACACTGAGCAGACAAGTAATAAGCCCAAGGCCATACTCCTTGCTCTGGTTAAAGGGCAAAGTCATTGAAGTTCATTCTTTGACCACATATTCAATCACCATATTTCTGTTTATGGTAGTTAGTAGCATATTCATCAGCAGCAGACTATTCCTTTTGAGAGAATTTGCCACATACTATGTAGAAGGCAAACCAAATAATCTGTGCCTGAAAACACTCTGCGACCTTTTTTCTTCCTAGAGCATCTTCTGGCAGAAGATAAATCCTCATAGATGTTTCTATTTTTATTCCAGTTTCCTCTTCTCTGTGGTAAAACAAAGGTTACCCTTCACTTTCACTGAGAACCCGGTCCTCTGATCCCTTTCTCTGGCTATCTTGTTAGAATAACCACCGGCTTCTTTCCCCTCAGAATTTTCCCTTCTGGCCCTGGCTCTGCTGTAGAAAATGCTAGTCTAAGTTTTAGAGAATGGGAGATTTTATAAACCTCCAGACTTTTTTTTAGGTGCTTGAATTTCACCTGGAGAATGCAATTTGTTTCAAAGGACTCGTGATCTCCTCATTCATGCTATAGGTTTTCAAGTGCCTTCTATGTTCCAGGCTCTAATAATACAGCAGTGCACAAAGCAAAAAATAAATCATGTCCATAAGGAGCTTACGTTCTAGTGTGTGTGGGAGGGGAGGGTGTGTAGACTATGAATAAATAATTAACATATAGTAAGCTAAATGAAAAGTATGAAGAACAAAGAACAAAGCAGAATTCAGTGTGTTTGTGTGTATAGCATCTTCATATCTGCCTATAATTATTTCACTGCAACAAACAGGCATAAATTAATTGGGGTTTTTCCTGATCTCAGATCTAGGTCAGGTGATCCCACAAGAAAAGTTGAGAAAATTGCTTTCATTAATGTTTTATATTTTATTTACCTCTGTATTTTCACTTGTCTTGAAATATTTTGTTGTAAACCATTTAGACTCTTTTTACTGAGTTTCCACGATCAGCCTGAAACTCAGTGTTTGCCTTAGAAATATAATTGAAGACAAAAATGTCCTGGATCACTTTATCTCTGGGATATTTTTGCCTATGTTGGATGAGTCTCTTGAATGGTATTATTGTTCAAGTAGTAATTCAGTTGAGGGTAGACAAATGCTTACTTTGAGTATGTTCCTTCTTGGAGATTAAGATCTAGACTAGGTAAATAAAAGGGTTGCAAACATAAGTGTATCCAACCTTCTACTTTGTCTACTCAAAGTCTTAGGACTTCCCTGGTGGTGCAGTGGTTAAGAATCCACCTGCCAATGCAGGGGACACAGGTTCGAGCCCTGGTCCGGGAAGATCCCACATGCCGCGGAGCAACTAAGCCCGTGCGCCACAACTACTGACCCCATGTGCCTAGAACCCATGCTCTGCAACAAGAGAAGCCACCACAGTGAGAAGCCTACACACCGCAATGAAGAGTAGCCCCCGCTCGCCACAACTAGAGAAACAAAGGAAGGAAGGAAGAAAAGAAGGAAGGAAGGAAAGAAAGACGAAGTCTTCTTGGCTAAAGGGAATCAGAAACTTGAGGTAGTTATCCAAAGAAATTTGGTAAAAATTCCACTGATACTTGTACTGTTTCAGAAAATGATGTAACTAACAAAGCATCCACTACTGGGCAGAGGAGGGAACCCAAGAGGGAAGTCAGTGGTTGGTGGAGTTTGTTTTCAGGACTCTCCTCCGCATCCCTCTTCCTCCATGCCCACGCCCTGCTGTCTGCACCCGTGAAATGAGTGGGCACCTGTACTGTGACTGCAGGGGAAAGGGGCATTTGTAACTTTGTACCTGGCTGCCATCTGTGACTGACACTCAACGTGCCCATTTATTCAATCTCTGCTTTGCAGATACTGAGAATTCAGGTAACAGGAATAACATTAGCCAAAATACTCACGGGGTACGTACTACGTGGTAGGTACCAGTCTAAGTATTTTACATATGTTAGCCCTCTTACTCATCACTACACCAATGAGTTAGGTGCTATTATCATCTTCATTTCGCAGCAAACCGAGGCAAAGTTAGCTTCTAAGTGGTGGAATTTGGATTTTACCCAGGCAGGCTGGCTGCTGAGTTTTACCTCGACTAGACAACGCTGCCTTTCAAACTGAAAGGTAAATAAGATACCACTTCTGCCCCTGAGGTGGTCCTAGTGCAGCAGGGGAAAGAGATGCGGTCATCCATGCATTTGTTCCTTCCCTCCTCAGTGTTTATTAAGCACCTGCTCCATATTGAGAACTATATCTCTTGAAGCTTGTCATACTCTCTGCCCCTGTGGAACTCACAGGCACACAACCTACTACACAACGTGGCACATGCAAGATGGAGACATGTACGGAGTGTTACGGGAGCCTCAACTGGGAGCAATTAATAAGGTGTTGGGGGGAGTATGGAGGGCTTCCTACAGAATGTGATTATTTGAGCTTCACTTCTAAGGATGGACTTTATATCTCCTGTTTAAAACACAACTCCTGGGAGACTTGACTTTTTTTTTTTTTGCGGTACGTGGGCCTCTCACTGTTCTGGTCTCTCCCGTTGCGGAGCACAGGCTCCGGACGCACAGGCTCAGCGGCCATGGCTCACGGGCCCAGCCGCTCCACGGCATGTGGGATCTTCCCAGACCGGGGCACGAACCTGTGTCCCCTGCATCGGCAGGTGGACTCTCAACCACTGCGCCACCAGGGAAGCCCTAGACTTGACATTTTAAGTTGGGTCAGTCATTCTACAACTGTGGCGATGCATTCTTTCCCGGACAGCAGAGGGCGAAGAGGACGGGTGAGCAGTAGATGAGAAAGAGACGTTATTGGCGTTGGCAGCTGGGGCCAGTGAGACGGGTCCCGCTGGCTGGAGAAGGGGAGGCAGAAGCTTCCGGAAGAGACTTCTCTTGCTCCTCAATTTCCCATTTCTAACCCCTTCTCCAAATGGTCCTCCAGGGACCCAAAGCTGTGTGGATCCACCCAGGCCTGCCTGCCCAGAGAATGGCTAGAGTTCCAGAGTGACTACGTCCCTTGCTCTTTATTCTTGGTCAAATTGTCAGTCCCTGATGGAGAAATCCACTCTTTTAAATCTGTATGGACTTGTTTAAAAGTACTTTTTAATATTGTGTTTTGGGGAGATGATCATCCCTTTGAAATCAGAGATTATTTTCAGAGTTCTAACTGTAAAAAGGCATAAGTTACTCAAGAAACCGTCGGTATATAACTCCAAGCTGTCCATGGGTTGGGAAATTAGGCTGCCACAAAAAATCATTGCTTTCTGATGAGAGGGATGCCAACACAGGGAGTCTTCTGCCCGAATAATGTGTGTGATCCCTCTCTTCTGAGAGAGGATAAGAAAGATGGTTTTCTCTCTTAGCTAAGGAGAGCATGTGGATTGTTGCCTGGAGCTTATATTCTTTATATTCTAGAGAGGATACAAACAGGCCTTTATTAGCATCTAACTATTTGATATAAAGTTAAGCAGGCATTAGTGTAAGGAAGGAAAACAAAGCATGTTAATAAATATTACAACAAATAATAACCTTGCACATCAAGGGGGAGGGAATACAGATGGATGGGATGCAATTTTAGGTGGTGTAGACAGGAGAGTACCTTCTGAGGGAGAGACATGTAAGCAGAGCCCCACATAAGGTAAAAGAGCAAAGCCATTGCCAAGACGTGGGGCGAGAGGAAAGAGTCAGGACAGGCCGGAGGCAGAGCCGTGCTTGGTGTGGGCCCCTCACTGCACAAGCTGTGGGGAGCAGCGTAACACGTTTTGTGTAGCCTTGCCTGAAAACAAACTGTCTTCTCGAAGAGACGCACCATCTTGGCCGGTTGCCACTGTGTCTTTATCTGCCCATCACTACTCCGCTGTCAGCAGGCAGACAAACAGATCTAGGGATGCAGGACAGGCTGATCTGGGGAAGGAGGAAAGGCTGGAAGTGGGATGCGATCTGACTCAAATAAGGTTGCCACAGCTGTGGGCCCCGGGAGGGCTGCAAAACTCAACACGGTGAGGTGGGAAGGCAGCAAAGACGAACTTCATACGTTTCAAAATTTCACTGCAGATTCTGAAGCAGAGCCGCCCTGCTTTTCCTTCTGCCTCCCGCCGTCCACTTCTCCTTCCCTGACTTTCCCTTGGGCGCACAAACCTGTAGAAATCCCAGCCTGTTCACAGCACTGTCTCACCACCGGCCCACGTGGTGTCTCGGAGCAGAGCATTTCATAGGCTCGGCGTCTCCCTGCTTCTCTTATTCCTGTTGGATGGACTGCCAGCTTTAGTTCTTCGGTTTCCTGAAGCTGACAGTGAGACAGACACGGACTTTAGCTGCCTGGTGACTGTGGATGGGGGATTTACATGCTTACTTATTTGTCATCTAATGCCGGGGAGACCTAAGTCTCCTTTGAATAACCTTTGCTTTTAGAGCCCACACTGTCCAAAGACACACTGTGTCAAGTCGTGAGAAGCGCTGGGTCGCTGCAGTGAGGCAGCTCCTCCAGGTCAGGGGCTCCCCACATCTTGCATCCCCCCTGCCCAGCTGTCAGTCCAAATGAGCCCTGCAGACAGCTGCCCACCGCTGCCGCCACTCAGGGAATCAACTGCAGAAGTCCCGCGTCACAGAAGCACTAGGGCAGAGCCCCACCAGCTCCTGCCTGGCCTGCTGTTTATAGAAATCTCTCTCTTATGGCAGATGTATGTACACAAGAGGATATCCGAGCCAGAGCTAGGTTTTCTGACATGTACGGCTTCCAATAGCCCTTTGTTACTAATCCTTCTGAAGAACGTGATCTGCACCTTTTCAGACTTTAGCAGGGTAACAAGTAGTTACTGGAAAAGAAATGTAAAGGGGGTAGGGACTCAGTTATGCAGTTAAGGCTCTTGTACTGTCTCCACCACCAGATCTGCTGCAATCTCAGAATTCATGCTGCCTTGTGAATTACCACACAACTCCCTCATGTGGGTTAGAATTCCTTTAAAGACACACTAACAAACTCTTGAGGTTGTGAAAATAGAAGGAAGGTGAATCGGTGAACAATTGTGTATCACATAGACATGTACTTAGTGGAGCCTGCAAAGCTCCCCATGTGGACAACTTCTGATAATAGTGTTCTTTCTAATACAGGTGATATTTATTACAGGTGATCATATAGGTAATATTATTTCCTTTACAGTATCAATTCCATCATCAGGTAATATAGGACATTTTCAAAAGATCTTAGCTCATTAAAATAGTTGAGCTCCACTTCATTTTAATAATGTTGCTTTAGGGCATTGAAGTCCTTCCACATAGCATAAATCATGGTGACAGCATTTAGAAATAATCCATCAATAATATGTGTAATTTGGGGCTTCCCTGGTGGCACAGTGGTTGAGAGTCCGCCTGCCGATGCGGGGGACACGGGTTTGTGCCCCGGTCTGGGAAGATCCCACATGCCGCAGAGCGGCTGGGCCCGTGAGCCATGGCCACTGAGCCTGAGCGTCCGGAGCCTGTGCTCTGCAACGGGAGAGGCCACAACAGTGAGAGGCCCATGTACCACTAAAAAAAAAAAAATAATAATAATAATAATAATATGTGTAATTTGAAAAGATTACATAATTCTTAAATTATCAGAAGCCAAGAGCATGTTAATTATTCATTTGAGAAAGCTGTAGGTTTATTACAACTTAAAAATTTGCCTAGAAGCCTGGAGTTTCAAGAATCTTAGCTGTCCTCTGAATCAACTCCAGAATCACTGAAGACTAGGAAGAGGGTTGCAGTGGGGTGAGGATACGTGAACTACAAGGTCAGTGGAAAGTGTATCCAGTGTCTTGGTTTGGGTGCCTTATTAAACAACACCTGAGACAACAACACCTACTTGGCTGTAGGTAATTATCATCCTGGGAAGCAGGAGTTAAGGAGCGGGGAGAGACAGGGAAGAAAGAAAAACTGATGTAAGTGCATGTTATTAAGGGGATGGAGTGTATTTGTTGTCATTGTAGTTTGTGGTCAACTGTAAGTGGCCATAGATACAGTGGTGGAACACAGTGCAGTATAACACAATAAAACTGTACTATCTTATAGCTCTGAAGAGCAGAAGTCCAACTCGGGGCTCACTGGGCTCAAATCAAGGTCTCAGCAAGGCTACGTTCCTTTCTGGAGGCTCCAGGGGACGATCCGTTTGCCTCCCTTTCTTTCCCAGAGGCAGGCTACATCCCTTGGCTGGCGGCCCGTTCCTCCATCTTCACAGTTGGCAACCTCAAATCTCTCTGACACTTTTTCTGTCATCACGGCTCTTTCTGACCACAGCTGGGAAAAATTCTCTGCTTGTAAGGACTCACGTGATGAGACTGAGTCCACCTGGATAATTCAGGATACTCTTCCCAGATCAAGGTCTTCATTTAATCCCATCTGCAAAGTCCCTTTTGCCAGTAAAGTTAACATTCACAGGTTCTGGGGTTTGGAAGTGGACATCCTTGGGGCCGTTCTTCTGTCTGCAAGACGGGGCAGGGGGCGCTAGGCAGTGAGGGGAGGGCTCTCTTCCCCTGGAATTCTGAGGAGCACACAGAATGTCAGAACTGTCCACCTGAAGTAAGAGGCTGGAGACTCTGTCTACCAGCTCCCAAGCCCTGTTGGTTACAGGTTCCTCCTGAAGATAACCCACCAGCACTTCCAGGCTATATACCTGGATGGGGCGAGTAGGCTCTGGTGTGTTGGGACATGGAGCGTACTGGACCCTATCAGCACAAAGTGAGAAGAGCTTCCAAGGAGGGGTCTTGGCCCAGAAAACAGAGACAGCCAAGAGGATGTGAATCGAGCAGCTGGCTGCTACGTCATGGAATGATGGCATTTAGTGACCTAAGGGTCACTTCCGCCTGGAGCTTGGCTACTAGCTCAAACCAGGCTCCACCACTCCCTGTGAGGTCTTCGCCAGCGTTAGACCTTTCCTAAGCTTCGGTTTTCCCCATTTGTTAGGTGGAGAGGCTACTCTGAACCCCCGGGAGCTGTGATGAGAATGAAACGCACTAACGTGTGCAGACCTGCTGAGGTGTAGTGAGTGGTCATAAAAATGGCAGCAGGAATTTTTACTTATCGATCCAAAGAAACACTTACTGGTTGCCAGACACTGGGGATGCGTTGTGAACAAGACTGACAAGGTCCCCGCCCTCATGGAGCTTCTCTTCCAGTGGAGGACACAGGCAACAGACAAGTTAATAAATAAATATACAAGGCCTCACGGATTACAGTTGCTGCAATAAAGGACATGAATAGGGTGACACGATAGAAAGTAAAGGGGCAGGGATGGGGCAGACACTGTCCAGTGCCCCTCCACTGTCCCCCTCTTTCCCTTCTAGCAGAACCTAGGGCATTCAGGTGGCACACAGGGATTCCTCGATTGTGGGAGGGGAGCCCCTACTCCAACCCCAGGGGTGAATCGTGCCTGGTCTAAATCAGTTCCTGGTGATCTCATTCCCCTGGCCGAGTAACTGGCATAAAAGCAGACCCGAGAGCCAGTAAGATTCAAGAAGCAGCCTGCGTCTGGGGGTGAGTGAGGACTTGCCCGGTGAGGAGAACGCCTTTTGTCTTTCCCCCCCATTTTTCCTGCCTCAGACAAAATGAATGAGCCATCTGGACTGGCAACAGCCTTTCTGAGATCACAAACCAGCAAGGATGAAGATAAAAGTCAGACAGAGCAGAAGCCTCCGAAAGGCTGCGTCCTTGATGACGTCACGGAGCAGCTAAACCACAGCCAGAAACTGCCTCCCAAGATGGCTCACATGGGAAGAATGAGCCTCTATTGTTTCTCTATTTTTTATAATGCTAAAACTAGTCTGGTTTGCTGTTGCCTGCAGCTGAACACGTTCTTAGCTGATGGAGGTAGTCCAGAAGGGATGTTGAATTTGAGGCCGGAAGGGTCAACTATGAGAAGAGCCAGGCAAGGGGAGAAGTGGAGTATGTGACAAGGACAGGGCAGACTTGTGGGTGACCTGGGGTCAGGAGAGAAGGGACCAGTGAGGTGGCCAGAGGGCACCCTACCATGGCCTTGGCTTCGGGATGAGGACTTTCAGAAACCAAGAGAAGCTACATAATGGCTTTAAGCAAGGGAGGAACATATGGTCACAGGAGGTTTCAAATCCCACATTCTTTGATGTAGAAATGGGAAACCATCAAGATCTATAATTCTGATAAGGATTTTAAAATGGAGTTACTGAAAATTATGCTGAAGCCAGAAACTGCAGGCCACTAATAAGCAGCTGTGAGCAAAGAACGTTGAGAAGGTAGAGGCTGATGACTCAGATGTCTTCGGGGGGATGATGCTCTGAGCTGTAAAGCCTTTAACAGCCAATTGCTAAGGAGAAAGGCTAGCAGTGTTTACAGGACATCTGACTTGGCCAGCCTTAGACTATAAATCCTAACTCAGCAGGGTGAATCCCAAACCCCACTGTGTCAGACTCACTTGTTTTCATATTTGGTTTTATGAAAATGTGCTGTCTGGTTTCTAAGAACTATTCTAGAGACGTCAGGACTTTAAAAGTGTAACCTACCTCCTTTAGAAGGAAGCCATCAATCCTAAAGCAACACGTTAATTGACCGGCACAGAAAATTGTACTCAGCCCACTATTTATAATTCCTATTGGACTTGAATTTTTTTTTTTCGAAGAAAGTATCAAGGCTTTCGTTTTCTCCCTTCCATCTTGATTGAAATAAATGACTAACACATTCATTGGAATAGGTGTCTCTAACATTTATTTATTAATAAAGAATTCTTCTGACAGATGTGATCTGTCTGTTGCATTAAAAAAAAAATCATCACCGGCCGCAATGTGAACAATGATTTGTAAGGGAGCCGGAGATGGTGCTACCGTGATAGGAGGAAGATTGACAGCCCGATGTGGGGAGGGCGGGTAGTGAAGACACACACTTGTGGACAGACTAGAGATGTTTGCAGGAGTTACAACTGAAAGGATTGGCTGGAGGAACCAAAAATGACTGAAGATGACTCAGAGGGTTTGGGCTTGAGCCACGAGCTAGATAGTGATCCTGAAATCGGGATGTTCAGGAGGCGCACAGCTCTGGGTGAATCAACAGTTCAGATTCGGGCATATTCGGCTTAAGGTACCGAGCTGCTATCCAAGGGGAGCTACAGAGCAGGCAGCTGGGTGTACGTAAGTCTGGGGTTCAGCACAGAAGAAGCGTCTGCACAGAGAAAGGAGCTCAGGTGGGTCACCAGGACACTCCAGTGTTTACAGAAGTAACACCACCCTCATTTGCAGATAATAGTCATTTGATACCAAAAAGAATAATGCCCACCAATTTGTCTGGCCTGCTTCTCTTGGAAGCCCTGCACATGCAACATTTGGTTCAGGTGTACCCCACTATAGAAACTGCCACTCCATAGTCCCCAACAGACACTCCATCAATTACTTAGGTACAAATAATAGAAGCTCTCGATGACAGGGACCACCCAGGGTCAAACCATGGACGGCAAGGCCATGTTAACGGTGTGACTCATGTCACTGAAAGCTGGCTCTGTCTCGGGTGACTAAGCCTCCTTTGAAAAGTGTCCTTTGATAGAAGATGTGGGGTCCGGGTGGTGATTTAGTGCTTGGATTTTAGAGCATTATGTGGTATTTTTCTATTCGTGTACAGAAGTCACTTCAAGCAGGAGAGGATGAGAGAGATCAGAGCCGCGCCAAAGCCTTAAGATCACTCGTGTGTCAGCTGCTTTCTTGCGTAGATGAGGTGTCGGGTGAGAAGGGCTCCAGGAAGTGCACACTCCTGTGTGTGTCAGCCCAGAATGGTGTGGAGGGAACCAGGCTGAATAAAGTTATTTTGGTGATTAATTACTATTTTCAACGGGAGTCTTGGCTTAATTACCTGCTGTGAGTATGCTAATTCGGTCAGCTGTCTCTAGGTAGCTAACTTTACCCTTCATTTAAAAGCTACCATCCAGAATGGAAGAAGCCTTTCTGGAGGAAGGAAGAACGCCCATCACCAGAGGGGAAGTATGACTTTGTTTCAGGGCAGTGTTTACTGTCTTTTCTAACCCCCTTTGGATGAATGTGCAAATCAGGGTCCCCCAGATATTCTGACACTCCCCTTCCCCGTCACCACAATGCCATCAAAACAAAGTGGGAAACAGATGGCTACTGTCTGGGGCTTGAGAGGGCTGCTGGGTGAGATTAGCAGCGGCTCTTCATGCCCTTGGAATATACTCCTGAAGGCTTCCATTTGTCTTTGGGTACAGCAATACTACTAACATACTACTAATACATGAGGCACGATGTTTCTCTCTTGTGGTTCGGCTTTCTTGAGTGAAGTTAACGCAGGGATAACCCTGGATGTGTGTACTAAAAGGTAGGTCTTAGTCTCTTCAGCAAGTGGTGTTGGGAAAGCCGGACAGCCACATGTAATTCAATGAAATTAGAATACACCCCCTCACCATACAGAAAAACAAACTCAATATGGCTTAAAGACTTAAACATAAGATATGATACCATAAACCTCCTAGAAGAGAACATAGGCAAAACATTCTCTGACATAAATCATACCAATATTTGCTTAGGTCAGTCTCCCAAGGCAACAGAAATAAAGACAAAAATAAACAATGGGACCTAATCAAACTTACAAGCTTTTGCACAGCAAAGGAAACCATAAACAAAATGAAAAGACAACCTACAGAATGGGAGAAAATATTTGCAAATGATGTGACCAACAAGGGCTTCATTTCCAAAATATACAAACAGCTTATACAACTCAACAACAAAAAAACAAACAACCCAGTCGAAAAATGGGCAGAAGACCAAAAGAGACATTTCTCCAAAGAAGAAATACAGATGGCCAATAGGCACATGAAAAGATACTCAACCTCATTAATTATTAGAGAAATGCAAATTAAAACTACAATGAGGTACCATTTCATGCTGGTCAGAATGGCCATAAATTAAAAGTCTACAAATAACAAATGCTAAGAGAGGGTGTGGAGAAAAGGGAACCCTGTTGGTGGGAATGTAAGTTGGTGGAGCCACTGTGGAAAACAGTATGGAGGTTCCTCAGAAAACTAAAAATACAATTACCAGATGATCCAGCAATCCCACTCCTGGGCATATATCCAGACAAAACTATAATACAAAAAGATACATGCACCCCGATGTTCACAGCAGCACTATTTGCAATAGCCAAGGCATGGAAACAACCTAAATGTCCATCACCAGATGAATGGATGAAGATGTACATATATACAATGGAATATTACTCTGCCATAAAAAAGAACAAAACAATGCCATTTGCAGCAACAGGATGCAACTAGAGATTGTCATACTAAGTGAAGTAAGTCAGAGAAAGACAAACACCATATGATTTCACTTATATGTGGAATCTAAAATATGACACAAATGAACTTATCTATGAAACAGAAACACGGACATAGAGAACAGACTTGTGGTTGCCAAGGGTGAGGGGGTTGGGAGAGGGATGGATGGAGAGTTTGGGATTAGCAGATGCAAACTGGTATATAGAGAATGGATAAACAATGAGGTCCTACTGTGTAGCACAGGGAACTATATTCAATATCCTATGATAAACCGTAAGGGAAAAGAATATGAAACAGAATGTATACATATATAACTGAGTCACTTTGCTGTACAGCAGAGACTGCCACAACATGTTAATTCAACTATTAATTCTTCAAAGAAAAATAATAATTGCTTAGTGGAAAAAACAAAAGCAAATAACAAGAAAAGTAGGTCTTATTATTATGCAGGTGAGATCAGGAGACAAGTGCCACTGAAAACAGCTTGTTATACTCACGGATCCCAATAGGAGGGGACACACCGTGACACGGGAGAGCCACAGGAGGAGGATTCAGGGTCTGTCAGGAGGCAGAAGAAGAAGGGGACAATGCGGGCAAGGACCCTTCACTGTGGTTTCTGTGGAAGAATGGGTGAGGCAGATAAACAGGGTTAGGATTGGCTAGCTTGAATAATTTCAGTAGACTCTGGGGCACAGGAGCTGTCCCTAGTTGTCTGGTACCTGGCCCCAAGGTGATTATGGTGGGGGGGCACGGGGAGGTGGGCAGGGAATGGCCCTGAGTGTGAGAGGCGCAGAGGAAGTGGTGAGGGTGTGGGCTCTGGCTTGGTTGGTTAGCATACGAAAGGCAAGCGCTTTCAGCTGAGCCCTCCACTCTCTCTAGGAATCAGCTAACCATGGGAGGGGCAGCCCCTCCAGGGTCAGTCAGCAGGCCCCTACCTCCCCTAGGTCAACGCATCAGAAATACATGGTTAACATAATGTGGTCAGCATTCTGTGAGGACTGGACGTGTAACCTTGGGGCTTACTCGCTGAGTCTCAGTTTACTTCTCTGCTAAATGGAGTAATAATACCTGACTCTACTGTAATTGTTGAGATTGAACGAGACTGTGTGGGCGAGAGGTTGTCACAGTGGCACGTGCCAAGTGCTTAATAAATGGCACACGTGTCTGTTAGTGGGGCGACTGTGAGCTCTGGGTAGAGTTTGAGTTGTTCTGGTTACAGAAGTTTGGGGTTGTTTTGGCACTGAATGAGGAAGGGTGGATATGTTCCTTCAACACCTGATTCTCCTAGTTGGAAAGCAGCTCCCATCTGTACCCAGAAGTTTTTTTCTTTTTAATTAGTTTAAATACTTGAAGGGATGCTTTGCATATAGGTGATGGTCTCACCTTCATGAATCCATAGGTTGAAATGAATCCGTTTACCCCAGAGAAACTTTGGACCCAGGAGGATAAGAGGTTCCCTTAGTTTTCACCAAATAGATGAGTAGCCAAGTCATTTCTGAAAAGTCTTCCATGGATTGATTAATGGATCAATTTCCCATTAACCTTTAGTAATAAAATCCATGATGCTAGAGAGAGTGAGGTTTGGGAATCTCTACATGTTAGTTCATCTCCCACTTGTGCAATTTCTTTCCTTCCTTCCATGAGTATTTATTATGCCTGAGGCACAGGGAGGAAGCAATTTACATAAAAGAATTTTGTGGAAGGAAGCAGGGCAAACGAAGCTCAGGATGCCTCACATTTTCTTGCTGTGTAACCAGGGTTTGCTTCTATTTTAGATTTAGCTCCATTTTTGTGAGTGTGTAAATGAAAATACCAAAAGAAGAAAATAAAGTCTGAGGCCAGAGAATGGCTGCCCTGAATAGTAATTAGTTTTAATTTCCCTTTCATTCCACCTGAGGGCTTTATCCAGCTTGTAATTATTCTGCAGTGTCTTCAGAACAAAGGGATGTTAGCTCTTGGATTTGTGGAACAATTGACAGCTCAACAACAGCAGATAATTAGGACTTGAAACAGTCCCCGCTCAGCTGACCCTGGCAGCCAGTCATCTTTCTCTGCCGCCCCATCTTCTCCTGATCCAAGGTCAGCAGCAGGTCAGGTTCAGATGCAGAGAGACTTCATACTACTACTTCCCTTCATGTACCCTCCGACTTGCTCTTTCCAGTTTTTGTCTCAGTTCTATAACCCAGGACCTGGCTTTGAACTTTGGCCAATCGCTGAAGCATTCTGAGCCTGAGCTTCCTGGGGCAAGATGGGGCTAACGTACCCACAGTCAGATGTACTCCTGAAAGAGATGAGGTCAGGGCGCCCCCGTCCCCGGGACTCTGGCCAAGCCTCCTCTTGGGCTGTGGTTGGGTCCCTCCGTGTACAGAGCACAGAGGGCGTCCTAGGCAAATGCACTCTCTTCCGTATCAGGCAGAGCTTTGACTTCTGCCCTTCTAAAGCGCACTGTGTGAGTCTCAAGAAGCCCTTTGCCGGGCTTCCCTGGTGGCGCAGTGGTTGAGAGTCCGCCTGCCGATGTGAGGGACACGGGTTCGTGCCCCGGTCCGGGAGGATCCCATATGCCGCGGAGTGGCTGGGCCCGTGAGCCATGGCCACTGGGCCTGCGCGTCCGGAGCCTGTGCTCCGCAACGGGAGAGGCCACAGCAGTGAGAGGCCCGCGTACCGCAAAAAAAAAAAAAAAAAAAAGTCCTTTGCCTTTTTTATCTTAAAGCTACAGGTGGGCCAGGTGAGAAAACCTGCCCAAGATTATAGCTCCAATCAGAACCAGGGCCAGGCCTCCAGCCCTTCTGCGGAGTTCACAACCCAGCTTCTTTCCTCTGTATCTCCATTTTATCCCTGTGGGGGGGCACGAAACCCAAAGGGACCCGCTTTATTGGTTGAGATATTAGTGAGAACTCAACAACAGAACAAACACAAACAGCAACAACAAACAAAACGAGAACGCTCCAACTGACGCTGGAGAAGATGCTTCCGAACCCTTCGGTTTAGATCATCAAGGCAGACGGCCCATCCAGACCCATCTGCTCCTGGACTTGCTGGATCCTCAGCTACTGCAGTCCCCACTGCAGCTCTGCCCTGTGGCCCCTCCCCCACCAAACACTAACCTCCTGTGGCCAAAACGAGTGACAAGTATGGTGGGACAGGGCAGCATCCAGCCTGCGCCTTGCTCACTCTGCGACTCCTGGTGAAATCGGGATGGCGTCCGGGAGGCGGGGCTTAATGATGCCGCACAGCGTCCCCTCTGGTCACCTGTGGGACTGCAGGTTCAGCGGTGGGAAAGCACGCAAGTTGCCCGCTCAGCTGCCTCCCCCTCCCCAAACGTCTCCAACCCACAGCCAACACCATTCCTCCCGCTCTCAGGGGATCCCGTGGTGGCAGCTCCTATAAGCTCCCTGGCTGCAATGTCCCTGCAATGTCCCTTTCAATGTCCCTGAGGTAAAAGCAGAGCCTTTAACGGGCAACAGCGGTAGAAACTGGGCAACTACTTTGCAAAGAGCGCCCACAGTGGGCGGCAAGACATAGTCAAGGTCAGAGGAAGGCAAGGGGTCATCTTCCCCTTCCCTGAACCAGAGTAAGGGTCAGCCTGTGGTAAGGGTCAAAGGTGAGAAGAGACGTGAAAAGGTGGTGTAAATGGTAACGCGTGAGACAGGCTCTTGGAATGGTTGTTATCCTAAAATCTTCAAGTAAATCCTGTGCTAGGCAGCCAGCCATGGAGGTGACTGCTACAAGGTCAGAAGCAGCTGATTTTACTCAGACGGCTGTGGAGTTCCCAGACCACAAACCTCAGCAGAGACAAGGAGACAATGTAGTGGCCCTTCGTTTCCCTCAATTGAAACATAATTGCAAAGGGCATGTTCAGCACATTCTATGCTCTCCCTGTCACACACCTGTTTCCACTTCCCCATGTTGAGGGCCTAACCCCCAATGTAACTGTATTTGGAAATATTGTCTTTATGGAGGTAATTAGGGTTAAATGAGGTCATAATAGTGGAGCCCTGATCCAAGAGGATTAATCTCCTTATAAGAGACACCGAACGGCTCCCTGCCTTCCCCACCGTGTACACACACCAAGGAAGGTCCATGTGAAGACACAGCGAGAAGGTGACCAGGTACAAGCCAGGAAGAGCTCTTACCAGAAACCAAACAGGCCAGAACCTTGCTCTTGGAATTCTAGCCTCCAGAATTGCAAGAAAATACATTTTTGTTGTTTAAGCCACCCAGTCTGGTGTTTTGTTATGGAAACTTAGCTGATTAAGATAAAGGTTAAAGGCGGGAGACACTTGTCCAAGTTGGGGGACAAGAAATGGGACTGGAGTAAAGACAGTAGCCTGTTGAGTAGATGGGAGATGGTAACCTGTTTTCAGAAAGACCTGGACACAGTGAGGTACGATCACGCCACTCGGGGTCAGTGCTTTCTCAGAGGCACTCCGGCTTTCATGCTTTTAGACATTTGAATTCCTCTCCTAGAGTAACTAAAGCCATAAGGAAGTACCAACTTTGGATACCTCTGCTCCATGTTTTACAGTGTTCTTAACAGTGGTAAAATTAACAGTGATATTCTCCCAACATTCTTACATCTATCATCTCAGTTAACTCTCAGAGAAGACCTCTGAAGTAAAAGACTTAATTTTTTATCCCTCAAACTTCTAGAATATTCGAAACCACATGACAAAAAGCTTGCATGCTTGAAATACAACTGGAATTATAGGACCAAGGGAACGAAAAGTAGCTCAGAGCCAAGTGATTTCCAAGAGCAAAGGTTTTTCCTGAACGTGGAGGTGGCTTTCCTGAGGGGCTTTGCTCTTATGGAGGGGAAGTGGGACGAGATGGATGACAAGGGAACAGTGCAGCAGGAGACAAATCCTTCTGGGGTCTGGTCTTGTCAGGAGCTATCACAGCAGCAGTTGGACTTTTTGGTCCAGGAAGCTGCCCTGAAGTCCCATGAGACACTTTCTTCCCTGTCAGGGGCCTCCCCCTCACCAAGGACATTGTAAAAACATGACATTAAGGATCTCATTTTGTTGACAGCACTGCAGTTGAATGCTAGATAACACAGCCACTTATTTTCCAGAATATAGACTTCATTTCTGAGGAAGCATATTTCCTGTAGGAATACTAAATTCCTACTGAGATTTGCCTTTGGAATGGACAACACACCAAGCTACATCACCAGACACCCAGCTCCATTATTACTGTCCAGGAATGCACGCTCCCTGAGTATGGAACGATTCGTTACTGATTAATTAGCAAAAGCCTTTTGAGTCAGGGGTGGTTTAATCAGTAAGTGTGTGCTGTGCTATCGTGTGCATTCATGAAGACTGAAAGTTCCAGCCTTTCCCCCCTGAAACTCCCAAGTCTCATTTTATCGAGGACTCAATGTAGAGCAGAATAAACCACACATTCAAAATTTATGGGAAATAAAACCTTCTGGCAATGGAAAGGTACACTTTATATTCTGGGGTCATAGAAGTCTTCATGAGCAAAGGAGAAAAAAAGCATTTTCAGTAAATAGTATTCATCATCTCAGGACCCTGCCCTTTACTCTGGGAGAATAATTGTTTTTCACTCTGAGAATGATTAACAGGGGTATTCCAATTCTGTCTCTGCCTTCCATACAAAGGCATGTAGACATTATGCTAGAATTTTTATGCTGAGAAGTTATATTGTTTGGCAAATTAAGAAAATGGAAACATGACACACCTGTCACCTACCACCACTGTTATTACCATAATCACTCATGTTAAGA
This sequence comes from Leucopleurus acutus, assembly GCF_964270905.1. Lineage (NCBI taxonomy): Eukaryota > Metazoa > Chordata > Mammalia > Artiodactyla > Delphinidae > Leucopleurus > Leucopleurus acutus. The sequence continues at coordinate 50,275,741 of NC_139155.1, forward strand.
AAAACGAATTTTTTGTTTGTTTTTTTTTTTTTTGCGATACGCGAGTCTCTCACTGGCCTCTCCCTTTGCAGAACTATAGGCTCCGGACGCGCAGGCTCAGTGGCCATGGCTCACGGGCCCAGCCGCTCCGCGGCATGTGGGATCTTCGCGGAGCGGGGCACGAACCCGTGTCCCCTGCATCGTCAGGCGGATTCTCAACCACTGCGCCACCAGGGAAGCCCAACAAGCTCCTGTTTTGGATGTCTATTGGGGGGCACGGTGATGGGAGGGATGGGGACTCGAGCTTTTGTCCTGGAAATTTTGCCTGAGCAAATCCTTATGAACGTTTCAATCACAAAGAAAGCAAACTTACAAGGTGAAGGAGGAAGAAGCTGCTACGGCTTGGCGGCCGATCAGGGAGCACAGTCCACTCTTCCAAGCCTCCGAGGAGCGCCTTGCTCCTTTCCGGAAGGACTGAACTGCTCCCTCCCTTAAGGCGTTTTGCGGAATCTCCCGTCAAAGCCCATCAGCTGCCCCTGCATTTCCAGGTGGTGTGCATTTGGCTCAGATGGGCCTGGAGCATGGTGGATCCCTGTGAGCTGACATGATCCAAACACTGCTCCCTGCCTTGGAGACCATGAGCTGATCTTGGTGAGTTTGTATTTAGTGATGTCAGGGGCTAAAGTCAGTTTAAAAAAGATTTGAATGTAAGGGGATAGAACCTTTTAGGAAGCAATTTGACAATAGCTAACAACAAATATAAAAAGGTTCATGTAGGGCTTCCCCGGTCGCGCAGTGGTTGAGAGTCCGCCTGCCGATGCAGGGGACACGGGTTCGTGCCCCGGTCTGGGAAGATCCCTCATGCTGCGGAGCGGCTGGGCCCGTGAGCCATGGCCCCTGAGCCTGCGCGTCCGGAGCCTGTGCTCCGCAACAGGAGAGGCCACAGCGGTGAGAGGCCCGTGTGCTGCAAAAAAAACCCAAAAACAAACAAAAAGGTTCATGTATTTTGACTTAGTAGTTTTATTTCTAAGAATTTATCCTAAGAAAATAAGTAAGTTTACATTCCAGGAATTATTCATTCTGGTGTTGCTTATAATTGCAAAAATTTGAAATGACCCAGTTGCCTAATAATTGGAGGTTAGTTAAATATATTATAATAAATTCATCCGATGGAATGTTCCACAAAGACTTGGGAAACACCATATAGTTTTAAAAAACATAAAAATAATATTTACAGTATAATTGTCATTTTGTAAGGAAATATACATGCATTTAGAATCGAATAACATAACCAAATTCAAATAGAATGCTGAGTGATGAGATTATGGGTGATTTTATAATTTTTCTATAACCCATATCTATACCATTTGTATTCAATACCATAATGTTATTTGAAAATGGTTCCACTCATATGCTGGCTTTAAGTTCTCATTCCTGAGAGAGAACCTGGCCTTTCTGGGGCTAGGTGGGGCATGGACCCACCCAAAGTTGGAATTAGTAAAGAGAGAACTGGGGAGCTGGAAGAGAGGGGAGTGAATGTGGTGGGAATGGCAGAAGTTGGGGTTTGGGGTTCTTTACAGGGCAGCATTGGGCAGGGTTGGTGGGAGGGAGAAAGGCGCTGACCCAAAGTTCCCTGTGGGGAAGTGAGATGACTTCCTTCCTGGGAGGATGGGAAGGTCAGCGTGTCCTGCCCGGAGCCGCCATCCTCTGACATGGGGTTATCATGAGTGTGGCAAAAACCCAACCGCCCTACATCCTGAGGAATGAGGTCAAGAGGTGAAGGAGGCAGCCCACGAAGGCAAACGATTGCTCCATAGTCCCTGGGTGCCCCTGAAGTGATTGTCACCTCGGGAGATGTGAGTTGATTTTCTCACAATCCAGGCCCCACTCGCCTGGACCAGAATGACACCAACCGTGGAGGCGTCATGAACGGGTCAGGGTCAACCACCGGTGATCCTGCTGACCCCTAGGCCTCTCACCCCAAGGTCAGCCCAATTTGTGATAGGCTGTGAGCCAGGAGGAGGATAATAGCGATGAACGCTGGGAAACGTTCTTATATGCACTTCACAGTTTACACATATTTCCCGTGAGGGTCCAGGTGAGGAGCTGTAGCATTCCTTTCAGAGAACAGACATTTACAATCTGAGAAGAGCCATGCTGAGGGCTCTGGGTCTCAAACTCCATCTGTGACACCCTCTGCTGCTTTCTGGTGGCTGGGATTATATTCAGCAAATGCAGATGGACAGCTGTTCTTTCAGCTACCATAAAATGGAGGGAAGAGCAGTGGTATTAACGAAGACTTAACTGCCCCTTTAAAATGCATCTGGGAAGTACTAATGAATAACTTTGTAGATTCACTTAAGTCAACACCAGGAACCCAGAAGAGAGAATCAGCCATTTAGTGCAGACCTGCCAAAGGCAGGTGAAATGGATGTTCCTCACGCAGACTCAGGGTCTGGATGGTCATCACCTGGTTGAATTTTCATTTGAAAATCAATGTTTTTGGAAAGCACATGACTTAAGGTCATGAAATTCAGCCTCTGACCCAGCATAGCATCCCTACAGCCCACCAGCCAGCCTCTGTTGAATACCCCCTGCGATGGGGACCTTGCTACCTCTCCAGGAGAACGGTTCATGTTTGCATAGGTATGGCAGGTAGAAAGCATGCCCACGGGACGGCAGTGTGAGGGTCATAAAAGAGCACTGGCTCGAAGGGAACGTGCCTCAGTTTCAGAGGTGGAGGGCAGGTAGCTGTAAGGATACCACATAGGATTACTATATCCAAATTTTAGAATTGTTTTAGTCCTGATGAGCAAATACTATGCAGGAGATACAGAAGTGCTTGCATAGCCTTCTCTGCTAGTGAGAGTGGTGCTGGGTAATAATATTGGTCTAGTACATGGTTCATTATTTTGTAGATAAAACTAGATTCCTACTTCCCATTGACTTCTGTTAGCTTCTCATGCAAAGCTTTAATGATAGTATATACATCCATCTCAGCTCCTCTACTAGACAGTTTTTGCCCTCAAGGAATTGATCATCATAATCTAGACTTGGTTGGCAGCAGACTGTACGTGGGAAGCCAAGTGGAGTTGCAGGTTCATTTATTCAGTTTGTTACTTACTATTTTATGAACAGTATGTGTCTCCCCGATTGGATTGCATATTCCTCGACTGTAGATCCAACACTGAGCACACACGGTACCTCACCAGCATGTGCTTGGTAATTATTTGTAGAAAACTGCGTTGTACGTGGCACATTGAACAGGTGCTGAAGAATGAATACAATTAAAAATGACCAGCAAGCCAATCGTTTTATGTTAATAAAACATCATAATTTGAAGAGTACACTGCATTTATTTAACCCCATAAATTATAACATCTTAACACATGTAAAATTTTTGTATTTTTAAAGTGCTTTGCAAGATATTTATTTTTTTTAACAAGTGGAAAACAGTGTTCTTTAAAAGACATCAAACTTTTAAAGTGATATTACCAGAAGCATGTAAGGATTTGTTCATCCTCTTCAAGAAATGGAATTTTTATGTAAAATATATATGTAGCACTGAATGCCAAAATGATGGGTATGTGTGGTTGGAATTAAAAATGAGATTTGCTAATAAACCCATCAGGATGGTGTCTTAAGTCAGAACGACCTTGAGAGGGGAGAGGGAGGGGTGTTGGGTAATCAGTGCTTCCGGAGGTGAACTTCCCTGCCTTGTGATGGGTTTGAGTTAGTGGTCAGGACAGCCATTCAGACTGACAGTCCCCCGAACTTCTGCAGCTTCAGTGACAGGGACAGGAATGTGGTTGACTTGAATATTCTTCAGGCAGCCAGAAAAGGATCTCCACACGGGAAGCTTCAGGGTTTTCCAATTAGCTGAAAGACAAAAGGAGAGGCATTTGATGGCTTATTCATACTGTCAAGTGAATGCACTCCGTTAAGAAACGGTCTTATTAGAGCTAAAGGGACCCAGGCTCTCAGTCCACCGAGTCCTCTCCTGCTTTAAGCAGGCACCCAGCACAGCCCCTGCTGTGAAAGGTCAGCCACAAGGCTACTCTGCACATCCTTCAGAGAAGGAGATTCCACAGTTCAAATCAATAGATAATGACTCTGAACTCTAGTGCTTTTCATGGGTCATGGAAGACCTATAAAATTAACCACCAGACCATTTGGAGGCACATAAATCAATGAAGGCTGACAAGGCTCTTTCCAGGCAAAATTCCAGTCTTGAACTTGACTCTGATTCACCTGACTCTGATCACCCTGCCTGATTCCCCCATTCTGGCTCCACACAGCTTAATAAGTCACCATAACTAAGTGCCTGGAGGGGAGAGACCAGTTTCTCAGGCCCTTTTCTGATTCTTTATGATATCAGGCTTCTAGGTTCATGCAGGCTCTTAGGAGAGGCTTCTAAATTATAGGCTTGGGGGGCTTCCCTGGTGGCGCAGTGGTTGAGAGTCTGCCTGCCGATTCAGGGGACACAGGTTCGTGCCCCGGTCCGGGAAGATCCCACATGCCGCGGAGCGGCTGGGCCCGTGGGCCATGGCCGCTGAGCCTGCGCGTCCGGAGCCTGTGCTCCGCAACGGGAGAGGCCACAACAGTGAGAGGCCCGCGTACCACAAAAAAAAAAAAAAAAAAAAAAAAATTATAGGCTTGGGACAAGTGGAAGCAGCAGCCACGTGGCCTGGGCTGCTGGGAAACGTTCTGTTGCTGGCAGTCCGGTTTCCCCACAAGCTGGAGAAAGAGTCTCACTGTCTACACGGTCCAGCCAACGGCTGCCCCTGCTGATATCCCAACAAATGTGATGCCCCCACCCACGGGTTACGATGGAGATGTTAAGAGTTGACGTGGGACAACATGGGTGTAGAAGTCAGCACAGGGGTTACCTGGGACACCTCCAATGTGCAGATGCTCCTGCGTGCGGGCAGTGGGGACGGGGTGCCGTCCAGCGGTGGAACTATGGTCTGCGTCCAGTTTCAGGTGCAGGATGTGCTGTTTTATGGTGACTGCAGGGAAGGAAAGCAGGTCAGGTCTATCACCTGAGAGCCCTGCCCACTGTATAATGTCTACACCGGGCATCATCATCGGCTTCTTTCTCACTCACTCCTGTTGGACCTGAGGGAGCACGGCTCGCAGGAATTCCATCAACCTAAGCACAAATTCAACTAATTTCTCCCCACCAGGTGCTGTTTAGGTGCTTCCACGTATATTACAGAATTTAATCCTTAAAATGAATCTGTGAGGAAGATATCATCACTCTCGTTTCTCAGATAAGAGACTGTGACCCTCCATCACTGAGGAGCTTGGCAACATGGCTTGGTTATAAATTAAACAAGTTGGGATTCAAGCCCTGGTTTCCTGTCTCCAGAGGCCAGTGCTTATTTCACGTGATCTCTGGTTCTTTCCAAGAAGACACTGACTGACTGCTGAAAGCGGACTCCAAAGACAGTGGCTTTTGACCCTCCCAAATAAAACTCCTCCAGCGTCAACAATCTTAACCAACTGCAATGCAGTTAGCTTTCAAATTAGCCAAGAGGCAGCTACTTTTAACAAAAGATATTTTAGCCAATACAGGTTAATATATCTCCAAACTTGTATGCGCAAGTTATTCCTAAAATAGCAGATTCGACTTGAGAGTTTATGCCTGCTCCCCGTCAAGTGGTTTGTCTAAATCCTTGGCATTAATATTAAATGTTGTTGAAAAAAATAACCCAACAATGAACTTTACCTATAGTAAGAGCAAACATTTACTGAGCACTTAGGACGTGCTGGACACTGCTAAGCACTTCACACGCATTATCCCATTAGTTTTCACAACCTTGGGAGGTGTACACTATTTTTACCTCCGTTGTACAGATGAGAAAACTGAAGATAAAGAGAAATTAAGTAGCTTGCCCAAGGTCTCACAGGGCTGGCACTGAGACCTGACCTCTGTTCTCTTTGACTTCAGAGGCAAAATCTCAATCACAGTGTTATGCTACCTTGAAAACAAACATAGCTTATCAGTTTGCTGGGTTCCACACGCCACCCCCCCCCAAAAAAAAACTCAGTGTGTTATGGAGAACTGGAGCCGTGAATTACATAAATACGACTGGAGTTGAGAATAGACATGTTCCCAGCACCTTAACCTGGTGGGCTGACCGTGGTCAGACGCTAATGGATGGATGAACTGAGGGAGCGTTTGTGATGTTCGAGTCCAGATGGAAAGGGAGACTGTTTCAGTCTGTGAACAATAGGCTACTGGATGTCATACCTGTCACCGAGTGCCACTGTCCATCACACAGAGATTGCTTTGGTGTGACCGATGTCAGGATCCCACCTGCCTCGCTGCCCACAGAGGCCGTGACCTGGAACACACATGCATTTTCCTATTTCCTTCAGAAAGGCAGGTGGGGCCCACTTCCTGCCATCTTTCCTTCCCAGCCCTTGCACCCTGACCGCCCGGGAGCACTTGAAACATGGGTACACCCTCCCGCACCAGGTGACCATAGAGGGACAAAGGCTTCGCAGGAATCTCTCTGTTGCACCCCTTTCCAGGCAAGTGAGCTGCAAACCCAGGGCCTGGCCTGAAGTTACTGCCAAAGGTAAGGAGACTTTCCCACTGACTCCCTACCCCGGTCCCATCAGGCCTGACTCAAAGGTTACTGATTAGCATCGAAGATCTGCCTTAGTTATTAGCATGTGACAGTAGCTCTGTTTAGGAGGACGTGTACAATCTGGAAGGCAAAAATGTTGGCTGAGGTCTATACCCGCCTGCAAGGGGCAGCCAATTATAATAATTCCACGAACACAGGACTTAAAGAGGGGTCTCGTCCAAGGAATTCAGCAAGCTGACTGACTGAGTTTGCACTGGGCACGTGTCAGGGGTCAGGCACTCAACGTGCTGTTGTGCAGAATCCCGCATTCCCACTCTGGGCCAGGATTCTCCAGGGGCTGAATCAAGGTCAATGAAACGGGAGGGCTAAAATCAGCCTGTTGATAAGTAATTTACATCTAATTTGCATGTAAGCAGACAGTGCAGCCTTTTCTCAGGCAATTTTCAAGCTAAACAGTGTCACAGCTGTTAGGAAGGTTATCAGGTCTTGATTTCGTTTGGGGGGGAGTATTTCCTATCCAGAAGCTCTCACCAAAGATGCTCCCCAACCCCTCCCCTGAAAAGCCAGCTTTGTCTGAACCACCGTTAAGCGTAGTTCCTTGCTTCTTGGGCCCGCAAGAGGCCTGCTCAGACTTAAAGCTGTAACTTAACTAAAAAGTGTCCAAGAGTTCTGACTACTGTATTTTATTCTGAGAGTTTTCCCTCACATTCAGTAAACTGGAAGGATAAAGGTAAAAGAAAATGCTATATTATCAATCTTTGCTTTAAGGCCTTAACTAAGAGAGGCTTCCTGGAAGGATTTGGTTTGAAAGAGATTGTTTTGCAAAGGAAAGAGATTAAAAGTGGGTGGTGAACATAAGATATTGAGTAGGCCTGTGAGCAATGGAAAAGATGGAGCAGCAAAAGCACATGGCTGAAGAAGGAGGCCATGAAAAGCTAAAGGCAGGCTGGGTGGAGACCCTGTGGCCGGCTTGGCTGCAGAGACCAGAAGGGCTTGGTGAGCTGTGTAGAGAGGATAAAGGGAATCTGAAACTGACCCAGCGGATGTGGGGCATGGGCAAGGGTGTGACACGGTGTAGATGGCTGGTGAGAAAATCCATCCCATGAACTCTGGTGCTGCCCTTATAAATAAAAGTAGAGGTGTGACAAGGGGTGAAGGGGAGGTGAGAAAAATGAACATTTACTGATAAATGTTCATATAAAATAAAATAAATAAAAGTAGAGGTGTGACAGGGGTGAAGGGGAGGTGAGAAAAATGAACATTTACTGAGTATATGGCAGCTTCTCCTCTCCTGACAAAAGCCCTTAAATATAAGCATCATTCTCCACATTTTAAAGATAAAGAAATTGGGGGCTTCCCTGGTGGCGCAGTGGTTGAGAGTCCGCCTGCCGATGCAGGGGACACGGGTTCGTGCCCCGGTCCGGGAAGATCCCACATGCCGCGGAGCAGCTGGGCCCGTGAGCCACGGCCGCTGAGACTGTGTGTCCGGAGCCTGTGCTCCGCAACGGGAAAGGCCACAGCAGTGAGAGGCCCGCGTACCGCAAAAAAAAAAAAAAAAAAAAAGATAAAGAAATTGAGTCAGAGAGGGGTTAGGTAACTTCCCGAGGGCCCTATAACTAAGTGGTGGAGCCGGAATTCAGCCCAGCTTGTTTGAATTTGCCCAATTTAAAAGATGAAGAACAGAAAACACGATGACCAAATTACTTAAGGAAAAGGGTAAGTCAGCCCTGAAGTCAGGCCTCTTAAATACAAGATTGGATTCCACTCTCTACCGTAACTCCACCTACCATGGTCTCCCGAAGTGGAATCTGGTTCTAATATAAATTCACACACCCTTCCCATGTCATCTGACAGCTACACACCTTTCCTGCCTCCATATAAACGGATAAGTGCTCCCCGGGTTGACTTCCGACGTGAATTAGAATTCCAGTGAGACTTCTCGGGCGAATGCTGAAAACAAGCTTAAATTCTGGCCCCAAAAGCACGGAGTTGGCTTTCAAAACAAAAACAAACAAATAATAGTTTAAACATCATGATTCCAAAAAAAGGATAAGAGTTCTTCAGAATCAAAGCTATAAAGATATAAAGCCTTCCAAACTGCTCCTTACCTAGGATGACATGACCTCCTTCTTGAGAAAAATAGATGCCTTTCTCCAAAGGGCCATCCAAGCAGGGAGACACCCCAAAGCTTGCAGAAGCGGTGTCCAGGGGTTTCAAATCCAACTGAAAGTTCCTCAGGCATCCCACAAAGCTGTTTTGGGGGAGGGTCTGCAACCAAGCAGAAGAGAAAGCAAACTGTATTACCCACAACTCCCAGAAATCCATGCGCAGCGAAGGTTAAGGGCAGGGGCAGTTGTCCAAAAGAGGAGGAAGGAGGGGGATTCATCCATCCTGCTTCCAAGAGTCAGGTGGGCCTGACTGGCTCCATTTTGGCTCCCTCCACAGTGCCAAAGAACCCAGATACCAGGTGTTTTGTGGGTGGTCGAAGTTGGAATGTACCACCAAACCAAGGGCAGGGGCAGTGGAGATGGCAACCTAGCGTGGAAACAAGAATTCAGAGGGTGACTTGACCCTGGGCCACGGTCAGAGCTGCAACAGGGGAAATTGCCACCTTGCTGTTCACAGATCTCACCGTCTCTTTGCAGGTACAAAGTACTTCTTAGGGTTTCATGAGCCCGTGTGATAGCTTAATGCAGGGCGGCCGGCTGAAAAACGAGGCCAAAACATTCCTAAAATAATGAAGGGTAAGAAAGCTCCCTACACTGTTGGGCCCAGTGCGCCATCAACAAATCACGAATGCCACAGGGTCAAGGTCAGACACAGGGTGTGGGATCAGGGGGCTTGCGTGGAGCCCCCACGGCTGCCGAAAGCTGGCCTGAAACAAGGGCTCCTCACCTGCGGCTCAGGGACGAGCTTCTGGGGTTCTCTGACCCCTTAAATTATATACCAGATGTCTGTGTATTTTCCTGGAGAAAGGGGCTATAACTTTCATGAAATTCTCAAAAAAGTTAATAAAATCCCTCTACTCTCTTCTGGAGTAAATGCCTTTAGGACTCTGGAATCCTACACGACGGATGCAAGACATGGTAATTTTAAGGGAATCTAGTGGTATTATAGGTGCATGTGGTGTCAGTGTCAACAACAAAGTACTGATTGGGGCCCCTAAGAAATGTTAGTTTCTTCAGATTTGCCATCATGTATAACAAAGAGTCTGTATCTGACACCACGCTCAGGCTCTCCAGTTCAGGGCATAACCTAACACGGAATCACCAAAGACTGGCTGCAGGTTTTGGTATTTGGAGGCAGCCACTGGCTGATTGGATGCTGCCTGCCCTTTGAAAGGATATGGAGGAGGGTATTCGGTGGTTTGCACCCTCAGGTTGAAGGAAGGCTGCGAATAGGACCTTGCTGGTAAAGGATGTTGTAAATGGGGTGCTACTGATTGTCTCAGATTTTAGGATGTTGAGTGTGATTTACCCAAGTCAAAAGAGCACCCAGGGCTTCCCTGGTGGCGCAGTGGTTGAGAGTCCGCCTGCCGATGCAGGGGACGCGGGTTCGTGCCCCGGTCCGGGAAGATCCCACATGCCATGGAGCGGCTGGGCCCGTGAGCCATGGCCGCTGAGCCTGCGCGTCCGGAGCCTGTGCTCCGCAACGGGAGAGGCCACAGCAGTGAGAGGCCCGCGTACCGCAAAAAAATAAAGAGCACCCAAATTGTGCCCCGAATCACTACCCCATCCTGTGATTTCTCTGAGAGGGAAAAAGGTACAGAGGTTGCAGAAAAGCAAACATTGAGTATCCTCTTCAGCAATTATTAATATGTTATGTATGTATTAAATACCATAATACATATACTATATCATGTTATATATTATTTATGATACATATATAAAAGTTATTACATACAACAAAGTAAAACAGTACTTTGACTTGCTGGGGCTTTGGCCCAAACCACAGTGCAAAACTCAAGTGGGCCAGGCTGAGTCCTGTGGAGATACCAAGGTCAAGGCCACGTTAGCCTGACCGCCTAGACTCCACGCTGGCAGAAGTGACCTGCTTTGATTACGTCCATTTCTGGCCCAGATTTGAGTCTCGGCCCTTCCCCCCAGCTGCTAGCACACATCACACCAGAATGGGCACCAGTGGAGTGGGAAGGGGCAGGAGGGGCTCAGCGCCTGGCAGCACATTTGGAGGAGGACAGTTCCTGGGCCGGAGCTGTTGACGGGCCATCTTCACTTTGTGTGCAAAAAAGGCAGATCTGGGAGAAGAGTGACAGGCGGGTTCAGCCGCCCCAAGTAATCAGGGGCAGTGAGCCCTCTGGCCACGTGGAGAAGACAGGGGGAGGGCACCCACAGAATGCCACCCTGGGGCCCCGGTGCCATCGGAGCCTTTGAACCTGAAAAATCCTGGTGCGCACCCCTCCTTCTTGGGGACAGACAGACTTGTGACTTTCTCCTTAGCCCAAATTTTCCCCAAGTTTGGTTCTTGAGATAATTTTATTTCAGTCACCAAATAACATTAAAATACAGATTCAGTTATTAAAATAAAGTATTTTGATATCCTTGAATGTATGGTATAATTATAAAGTTTATAGGGTGACTTGTTCTTATCTGTGGCTCTGAAGCATAACCATTTACCTTTGGTTTCCCTGAAGGAGACGATCCCAGGTAAACTGGTGCTCTGAGGCTGACGGTGGAATTTCCGGGCAAACTTCCCTCCCGGACCCTCAGACCATCCACAACCAAGCGCCCCCTTTCTCCATCTTGCCCAAATGCCACCTTAAGGATAAAGAAAATACGTTAATCGTATTCTTACCTTTGACAACTGGCATTGTAGTTTATTAGTGGTCACAGGAAATTTTTTTTTTTAAGTTTTTCTGTCCCTTCAAGTAGCTTTGAAAAATCAGAGTTTTCACCACAGTATCATCGTCATCATTTTGTGAGATTATGTCAGATATTAAACAGAGTGAGCTTAAAACATGAACTAAAAAAAGATTTCTCAAAAGTAAACAAAAATATACGTGACTGGAAACTTATACAAAAGATAAATAACTGAAGAACCAAAGGATCATAAATAAACACACATCCATGCAACAGAGAGGAAGGAAGAGAGTGTGCAGAGCTGAGACGGGAGAAAGCCACGTGCTCCTCTGAGCAGGGGTCCTGGAGCAAGGGGCCAATGGCTACTCCTCTCCCAACAAGAGGATCAAGTGTTTTAAACTCTTTGCTAAAAGTCAGGATCCCTGGGCTCTGGTGTGGACTCTGCCACCTCATGGCTACGAGACTATTCACAAATGACTCCCCAGTGTAGATGCCCAGCTGTGACCTCTGGCCTCTACCATCTACTGACACCTGGGCTTAAAGGTCTGCTAGGCAGCTCAACCGCAGGATGTTGACAACAGAGTTCCCACTCTTGCCTAGCAACACCTACCTCCTGCCCATCTTCTCCCTCTCAGCAAAGCTTCCACTATTGACCCAGTCACTGGTCCAAAATCACAGGACTTGATGTTGACTCCTCTCTTTCCATCAGCCAAACCTCTTGGCTCTGCCTTTAGAACACATCCTGGGTGGTCTACCCTCTCCCCCTCTACCTCAGCCTCTTGAACCAAAGGCAATAGCATCCATCTGGTCTACTTACTTCTATTTTTACTCCCTTTTAGACACTTTAGCTAAAGAGGGTTTTGAAAATATCAATCTGTTTGTGTAATGCTTTTTTAGTTTTAGACTCTCTAAAAGCTTCAGAGAGACTCAGAATAAAATCCCAAATCCTCACCTTGGCCTTCAATGCTTAAATGACCTGGGCCTGCACCTCACTCTTTTTTTAAATTAATTAATTTATTGATTTTTGGCTGCGTTGGGTCTTCGTTGCTGTGCATGGGTTTTCTCTAGTTGTGGCGAGCGGGGGCTACTCTTCATTGCGGTGCGCTGGCTTCTCATTGCGGTGGCTTCTCTTGTTGCACAGCACGGGCTCTAGGCGTATGAGCTTCAGTAGTTGTGGCTCACGGGCTCTAGAGCACAGGCTCAGTAGTTGTGGCGCACGGGCTTAGTTGCTCCGCGGCATGTGGGATCTTCCTGGACAAGGGCTCGAACCCGTGTCCCCTGCATTCGCAGGTGGATTCTTAACCACTGTGCCAGCAGGGAAGTCTCCCTGCCTCACTCTTGAATCCCACTTCTTATCCTTTCTGTTCTGTTCATTCAGCTAACTCCTAACTTAGGGTCTTTGTACTTGCTGTTCCCTCTGCCTGGAAATCCTTCCTATAACTTTATATGATTGATTGTCATCTCTTGGAAGAGGTCTTCTTTTACTGTCCTATTTGAAACAGTCTCCCTACTCGGCCACTTCCTTACCTTGCTTTAGTGTTTTCTCAAAGCAGTAGCTGACATTATATTGGGGATTTTTTTGCTTATGTGCTCCAGGATGGCAGCTTATTACATATTTGTTGAATGACTGAGTGAGTGTAACTTGTCAAGTCACTTAAGTTTTCTGAGTTCCAATTCCCTCGTCAGAAAACAAAAATACATAGGTCCCTTCTTGCCTTAAACTGTATTTCTTTAACCCTGGTATGCCTTCAGGCAAGAGCTGAGATGCTAGGGATGTGGGTTCTTACACCTGGGCTACAGAGAAGGCATTCCAGACTCACAGGGGGCCTGGAGACTGGTAACTGTCCTGAAGGAGAGAAATGGTCCAGGGAGCAAAGGGTGGGAATAGGCAAGGGGAGTGGTGCAGCCCAGGGAGGTGCATGGGGGGTTGGGGGCGGCGGGTAAAGAAGCAGGGAGGAAAGCCCGTCTCGGCATGTAGGATGACATCTACACACGGCGCATTCAGGAGTCTCTGGGGCTGAGGCGCTGGGGCGCTCAGTGCCTCTGACCACATGAGCTCTCCCAGTACTTGTGCCCTCTTGCCGGGAAGAACGCTGAGACTCCCGTCTTCAGCTATTCAGCAGTGAACTTGGCCCCAGCGGAGGCTCTAGGGCAGCCCCAGCTCTCACCGTGTGCCACTTCCCGTCACTGCACTTCTCTTTGCTTTTGAGCTTCAGTTGTTTCCCTCCTGCCCCCAGTGCAAAGACCAGGCGTCCTTTCGAAAGATAAAGAGCCATAAAGGAGTTCTTAGTGCCTGTGTAAAACACGAGCCCTCTGGACGCCGTTGTCTGCAGGTCCACGGCAAACTGTGACCTGTGGGGAAAAGGAAGCAAAAGGCGAAGAAGGAAAATAAGAGGCTTTTAGTGTTTCTTCAGATCTCCATAGTTGGGAGAGACAGTGAGGAACAAAACCCTGAACCTCGTTATTTAAATGAATAAACTAAGGTACTTCTTGATTAAACGACCGTCTCTCTGGGAAGTTTTAAAAGCCATTGTATTTCAGCTGCTAAAAGTTTTGTTGTATAATTTCCTTACCGTATTGGGAAATAAGAGGAAGTTTTATGACAAACTCAGCTAGTGGCGTTAAGTCCCAGCACATGGCAAGAAGGAAGATGCCTTACTTTAAAAAAAAAAACCTACATTTTAGAAAGTTATGGTAAAATATACCAAACATAAAGTTTACCATCTTAACCATTTTTAAGAGTACAGTTCAGTAGTGTTAAGTACCTTCACATTGTTGTGCAGCCAATCTCCGGAACTCTTTTCATCTTGCAAAACTGAAACTCTCTACACATTAACAACTCTGCATCCTTTCCTCCCCTCAGCGCCTGGTAACCACCATCCTGCTTTCTGCCTCTATCAATTTGAATATTCTAGGTGCGTCACAGAAGTGGAATCACACAGTATCTGTCTTTTTTGCAACTGGCTTATTTCACCGAGCAGCCTCGATTGTTAAACCCAGTGAATACGCTTTCTACTTTGTATACATGCAGGGAGAGGAAGGTTGTGAGGAGAAGTCGGGGGACAACCTGAATAACAAGGATTTGATTTAAGCATCAGGTAAGCATTTTCTTCCCGTAAGACGTGTTTAACACAGTGGCACAGGAGTCCGGATCCACCTTCTCCCACCTACCCTTAACATTTCTCGGACCTTAATACCTCCTCTATGGTGGAACAGGAATCATGCAAGCATCACGCAGTAAAAGCAGAGAGTGAAAGTTAATATTCCTTTGCATGATGGTTACATATCATAGGTACGTGTGGCTAAGCAAGCTTTGCTTTCTATGCAAACTCACATCCATCCATCTTTCATTCAACAAATATGTAATGAGTGGGTCGTATGTACAAGGCACCATGGTGGGCACTGGGAACGCAGCGATGGATGGTTCATTCTTTGAGTGGTTTGTGGTGTGTAGGTGCCCTGAGGGGGTGCCTAAAAGTGTACTAGGAAAAGGTAATGGGAGATATGGGCGTCAATAGGCTATCATCAGGGACTTCCCTGGTGGTCCAGTGGCTAAGACTCTGCGCTACCACTGCAGGGGGCATGGGTTCCATCCCTGGTTGGGGAACTAAGTTTCCACGTGCCACGTGGCGCAGCCAGAAAAAGAAAAAAAAAAGGCTGTCATCACCCATTCCTTGTGGTCTGTGTCCAAGTGCACACCAGACAGAGGGCAGGTACGGGGTCTACCCTGCTTAAAGCTGTATCCCCAGTGCATGGTACACAGGAGGCCCTCAAGAAAGAGTTACTGAATTGAATTAAATGGCAAATGGAGAATGCAGAGGCAGAATCAGGAAGTGGAAGAAATAATTACACCGTTACATCTCTTTGCTTTTTAATACCGTGAGGCTGAGCAAACACGGACATGCACTTTCATTCTACAGCTATGCAAGTTTCCTTGAGGGTATAGTTCTTCAAAAGGCAAAAGAAATCTATATTTGTGAAATTAAACCAAGCCGACGGTGACACGGCTCAGTATTTCTCTTGGTGTAGCTGTGTATTAGTGCGGAGGTTTGGAATACGAGGGTTAGCCAATTTAAGGAGGATGGTAGAACTTGCTACAGAATGAAAGTACTTTACGTGTGTGGGCTTGGTTATTAGACTTGACATTTGCTTTCCAGAATTCTTTCTTAAAGCAATTTTCTTTCAGAAAAGACTAACAACACCCAAAAATGACATCAGGAGCTTCAAATCCTGGCATATGACACCGTAGCTATGAGTCTTTATTGCTGGAGGATAGGAGGGAAAGACAGAGAGCAAAGGAGCATTTTTATACATTCACCCAGAGGTTAAAATAGTGGTACAGGGTTTTACAGGAGAGGCCAAAAGTTTCTAGAATAGAAACCAGAATGAGAATAATAGAATAGTCCAAATCTTGCAACATCCTGAAAATATACTCTGATTGCTACAATACTGGGGACTAAAATAATTTTTAAATTATATTTACTAAGGATTATTTTTTTTCTGCTTTCCTTTAAGGATGTTACTTTTTCCATTTATTATATATAATTCAGTGTTGGACAGGAAGATGCTGGGGTCGAATCATCAGAAGAAGCCGGATAACTCACCACAGTGAATGTGCTGAGAGAGAAGATGTAAGAAAGGGGCCACGGAGCGGGGGAGGGCAGAGGCAGGGGGGCTGGACGGTGGGGAGGCCGGGAAGAGGACAGCGTGGGCAGTGTCTGCAGGGAGACTGTTGTCATTACGGTCAGCTTGACCAACAGAGCAGAGATGCGGAGTGGAAAAGCCCCGGGAGGGGCTAAGAGGGTCACTGCTTCTGCCATCTGTCTGTCTCCGACTAGCACAGTTTTGGCAAATCAGGGATCCCCAGAATTTGCACGGGTCTACTGAAGATGCCAGCAGCTGGCCGAGGGTCTCCTTTAGAACTCGGCCCCTCCCCTTTGCAGGCTTCACACCTGCGTGTGAATATGCACTTGCTTACTGAGTGCACCTCCAAGGGCCAGCTCATTACAAGCAATGACCTCTCCTCCCTGCAAGGGAAACATTACCAACCCCACCTAACTGATGAGAAAATTGAGGTTCGAAGAGGTGTGGCAATTTGCAAAAACATGTGAGACAGGCATAATTATGCCAAGCTTACGGAGAGGAAGCTGAGGCTTAGGAAAGTTGAACAGCAGCCCGCGGTGGCCGTGGAGCTGCCACTCAGAGTTCCCTTCAGGAGACCCCGCTGCGGGGGCATGGCGGCCTGGCAGCCCGCAACTGCCACGCTCTCAGAACCGCAGTGGCACACAGGTGACCGCCTGCCAAGCACCGAGCTCAGCGGCAGAACTAGAGCCGGGCCGTCGTGCCCGACACCGGACTCTTCTACAGGGTGATCTTCGCTTGTGAGGCCCACCGGCCTGCCTGACTCCCTCGGAGCTTCCCTGCTGTCTGAGCTCGTCCCACCCACGCCTGCCTTTCCCTCTCCTTTCACAGGCCTCAGGCCTGCGTCCCAGCTGAAGGCTCTCCTTGCCAGCTCCTGCTCTCCCCCTTTTATTCTGCACAGGAATAATAACTCCTTTGCACGTCTGATCCCATCTTGACCTCTGCACCCCCAGGACCTGAACTGGCCTGTGGCCTGAGGCCACGCAGCCAGCAAGTGGCTGAGTGGGTGGATTGAAAGCCAAGGTCTTAAAGCCAGGTCTTCTGGACCCCTGGGCCATTCTGCCTCTGTAGAGAAGTCGTGAAGGAATTTTGGGCACCTTTTTATTTATGTCTCCTTCGAATCACATGGAAATGACAAGCCTTTTTCCTGCTTTTTTTTTCTGACAGAATTAATATCTCTGCTTATTCCCTCCTCCCCCAAAGAGACGCAACTTGTTAGCACAAAAAATCCAAATGTATTCTCTAAAAATGATGGATCTGACACCAAGTCTTCCTACAAGAATGATTTTCCTCTAACTGTAGAATGCAGGAGAAGGTGATTTAGCATAGCAACAAATAGCACCTTTGGAAAGAAATAGCCTTATTTTTAGAACACCGTCAATTCTAAACCAGAGCCGAGCTGATTGTTTCAGCCTCTGAGCAGCACGTGTCTCGTGTGCCTCCCAGTTGCGGGGAGGAAGCAGGCTCGGGCCCCCAGGCTGTGTGTCTCAGGTAGGCCAGCACCTCTTTTCGCAAACGTGGTAGTGCCCCCTTCATTGGTGACAGGTGCCTGCGGTCGTGCCGGCTAGACTGCCCTAGGGTAGAATCAGATTCTGGGGTTGGCTTGGGGCAGGAAAATGAAATGATACCTGGGTTTCAGCAACTCCTGGGGAAGCATGAATAGCAAGTGGCTGGTGGGACTGTCCCCAAACCTGAGGGCTCCGTGGCTGGCCTGGGCCTCTGGAAGCGGTGGGCAAGACTGGGCATCTCCCCTCACCTTCAAGCTCCTTGGGGAGGCGGCTGGCGTGTCACACCATGGCTGTGTGGGAGAGAAACAAAAGAAACCAGGACAGCTGATTGTCAGAGGCAAGAGATGGAAAATGCCTATCTTGCTAAGTGCTTTGCTCAGTTTTGACTTGTGATCCTAAGAGCTGAATTCAATAGAGATGAATTCATCCTTGGGGAGGACGCATGTTATTCCCACCCTACAGAGGTCTGCTATACATGGGACCAGTGGATACCCAGAGCACCTCACCTCCATGGAGCTTCAGAAGAACCACAGTGTCCCGCAGGAGGGCCAGCAGGTGGCCAGCAGCGCTGAGGCCCACACAGACAGCCAGTGGACCTGGAGCCGCCAATCTGCCATCTCCCCTCCAGGCCATTCACTTGGGCTTTAGCAGCAGGGCCGTGAAAGAACCCAGAGAACAGGAGGGGACCACAGCCTGTCCCCACTTTCCTCAGAGTTGACCCGCACACAGAAGTCTCTCCTGACCTGGACGATGCTTTGAACTTTTTCACAGGAATGAGTTTTAATGCAGAAGAACAAGCATCATAAACATCACACGAGACTAGAAAAGCTGTTGGAAGGAACTGAGACTCTCCAGCCCTTCCCCCTCTTCTCTCTGCTGCAGAGCCCAGATTTTGATGAGGGGTCCACAGTCCCTCCCATGGGGCTCAGGGCTCAGTGGGGCCCTCCATTCCTGGAAGCCAGTGATGGGAATTCTCCCTGCTGGGGATTGGTTCAGGAACGAGCATGTGACACCCTCCTGGCCCATGAGCCTTAAGAGGTGGTCAGGGAGCGGGGCCTCTGAGAAATGTTTCCTTCCAGAGGAGAGAGAAAGCCACAGATCTGTGCTTCCGGTGAGGGAACGCCCTGTCCGTAGCCCAGAACTGTGCGGGATGGAGCCAGGATGGCTGTGGGGAAGCAGAGCCCAGTCCTGCGGGCCAGGCCTGCAGCACACTCATCCTCAAGCTGTCCCTTAATGCGACACTATAGATCCCCACAGAGGGTTAAGCCCTAGTGGCTGACGTCTTCCTAACAGAGTCAGATTCCTTCAGGATCAGGTTCTCCAACCTGACCAGATTCCTGGAGAGGGTGCCTGGGATGCAGGCTTAATACCAGTTATCTGCTGAGTGGAGATGTTCCATCACCAGAAAGTTAAGTGAGTTGTTTAAAATCACAGCCAGACCTGGATCCTCCAGGAGCTTCCTGCCGGGGCTCACACCAGCGGGGCCCACTCCCTCCCTGAAAGATTCTTGTGTGTCAGCAGCAGTAACATCAAGATGAACAGTCTTCATACACACTCTTGGTACCAACTTTTCCTTAATTCTCTTAACGGCAGCATCATCCTTCAGGGCACCCAGGCCTCACACCTTGGTCATCACGGACACCCTCCTACCTGGCCTCTTGCACGTGCTCTGTTTCCATGTCCTACTGTTCATCTCCGGGACATATTTTGTTTCCACTCCTTCCCTTTCACTCCCAGTCCCTCTACCTGAAAGTCAGGCTGCTGACTGTCTTGCCTGGACCATTCCGGTACTTTGCCAGTTTGACGCCACGTCTGTAGAACTTTCCTAGGCCAAACCATTCCATAGGCTGCTGCCAGTTTATTCGTCTTTAAACATGGCTTAAAGCACTCTTTTCAATGGCTTCACGCTGACTACAGAAAAAATGTCAAAATTACATCAGGCCGTCGGAGGCTTGTCTGATGCGGCTGCAGCATGTGACTCTGAGCTTACCTCCCCCTGAGCAAGTGACTATGAAGAGCACACTCTTCGGGATTCTGTAGCCCTGAGTTTCAATTCTGACTCTACAGTTTACTTACTGGGTGCTCTTGGGCACATTTTTCTTTTAACCTCTCTGAGACTCAATTTCCTGACGTGTAAAGTTGGCATTCTATTCTGCTCTCACAGGGGTGTGGTGGGAACTGAAAGAGAGAGAGTGAAGGCTTGTGCAGATCAGAGAGAATGCACGCAAAGCATCTATACCTGCGAGTTCCACCACACCCTGCCTCCCAGCTTTGGGCTTCTGCTCACGTAGCAACAACGTTTACTCATCTAAACTCAACCCCTGCTCCAGGCCCAGTCTATGCATCACCTCCTCCAGAGGAACCCCCCTGATCTCTGTAGCAGGAAAATACCAGGCGTACCACTCCTGGAGCACGTTTTGTCCCTGTCCCTTAGGTTATTAGTGTGTATAATAACGATAACAGCTAATAGTTATGGCATGCCTACCATGTGCCACGCATTTTATATTTATTACCTCAGTGAACCCTCACAACACCGTGAGATATTACTGTTCTATATCCTCATGTACGCTGCAGGAAACAGACCCACAGGGAGGTTAGATAATCATTCAAGGTCACACATGTAGTAAGTGATAAAGCCAGGAAGTCTGACACCAAAATCCGGTACTTAACCGCAAAGCTTGGTCGCCTTGTCTCTGCATTGGGCTTTCGGAGGCAGAATTAATGTCTTATTCCACCTAATCTGGGGGCTTGCACGGAACAGGGGGAACATTAAATACAGTGTATTCACTGGGGATCCCCCATCAATAGCCCCAGTCCCACTCTCTCTGCTGAGGCCCCCAGAGACACCTGACAGTCTCCTACCAGCTTTCCACCTGGTTGAGGCACCTGTCACTCAATATGCCACAAACTCCACTCATTCTCGTCCCCTCCAAAGGCTTGTCCTTTTCATCTCTTCATAACTGGCTTCTCCATCCATCCAGATGCCTCAGAATTATATTAACTCCCACCTCTCCCTTGCCGCCCACCTTCAATTATTATATGAGTCTGGTACATTCCATCTTCTATATAGCTTTGAATCCATTCCTTCACTCCATCTCCACCATCACTGTGCTAATTTAATCTCTCAGTAACTCTCAGCATTACAGGGAAATAAATGAATCTATGACTTCATTCCTGAGGGGGCAGGTCTAAAGGTGTTCTTTTCCTGAGAGTAAAATGACAACCCTTTGGGATTTATGAAATATATTTCTTCTTAAAGCAAAAAAAAAAAAATTTCTTTTTATGTACTATCTCTTCATCTCCCCAAATCATTGTGCAGCAGGAGAAATATTGGCAGACAAGCAGCATGTGATTGATGTTAAGTGAAAAGTGGGTTGAATGGAAGTGCATTGCTCTCGAGAGGGCCTGGGCTTTGGGGTCAGGGCGCCTGGGTTTGAATTCCAACTCGGCCTTCCATCTGTGGGAGCCTGGGCAAACTGCTCACCTTTCTAAGCCACGGCATCCTTTTCTGTGAGATGTGGCTGGTAATAGTACTTCTCCTATACGGTTACGTGCGGATTTAGTAAGAAAATCCACTTAAAGAGCTCAGCGTAGCACCTGGCACATTGGAGGTGTTCAGTGTTATCCATTAATCACATTAATTGTAACCTCAGATATGGGGAGGTCACACTGTAGACCTCAGGCAGAGCAAGGAACTTGTTTAAGTTCTGACCCTGTGTTCAATGTATGACAAAGCTTCCACTCCTCCAAACAAGGAATTTCCTTTCCTTTCAGCCTCTCTTAGTTCTACACACTAGAATCACCCGGGAGCTTTACAAACTCCTTTACAAACTCCTGCCGCTTGGACCTATCCCAAGAGCGTCTGACTTAATTGAGTGGAATGCAACCCAAGCACTGGGATTGTAAAAGCTCTCCAGGTGTCTCTAATGTGCGGTCAGGGTCAAGCCACGCTGGTCTTGGCAAGGCCTGGGGGCGTGTGTGTATCTCGTCAAAGGATGCAGGCAGAGGAGTGTCTGTGGGCAGGAGAAGGGTCATGAGCCCTGTATCCCAGAGACAATCATTGTACTTGCTGGAGACACAGCAGAAGTGTCAAAAGAGCAAGACATCAGCTGCAGACACTGAGAAACCGCAGTCAAGGGTCTATTTGTTCTATGACTGCAAAAACTGTCAGACGTTCAAAATACAAAATAAAAGCTAAAACAAAAACCACTTTGACCTTTTGGTGTCATCCACCTGTTGATGACCCATTATTCCTGGAGGCACTGGGCACCACCGGATCAGGTGACCTACATCCCTCCCTCCCCAACATCTCCGGTGAGGCAGGACTCTCTTACGAGAATCATCTGGAAAGAAGCAAAACCCAGGGTAAGGTTTTTTGATACTCACCTGGTGGATATTGAAAGTCTTGGTTTTGTTAAACCTCGTAGACCCGTTAAGCAACATTAGAAAAGGTGATTCGTTTAAACTGCAGCCTCCCAGGGACACATCTCTCTTGGTGGATTTACTGGCCAAATCTAGGACTTCGGGACTCTCTGATAATCTGGAATGAGGGCAGAAACGAACGCTGACATATCAAGGAAGACACACTAGCGGGGAGGATTTGTTTCAAAACTACACGTTCTTACTGTCCTGATTTCTGGGTAAACGTTCATCTCCTCCCTGTACAGGATATCTAGAGGAAACACTAGGCTCATAGTGGATGAGAATGTGCTGTACCCACCTCTGCCTTCCCTTCAATATCCAGCACCATGCCTCGCCAGCAGAAGGCCTTGGGAAACTTTTATTGCCTTGAACAGCCAGCGTTGCAGCAAAGCCAGAATATTATAGTTCTTTGGAGTGGGAGCCACATAGAAATATGAAAATGAAATATGCAGAGAGGACAAACACAGACACTGGATGACCTAGAATGACGGTGAACAAGAGGAAACCTCAGAAGTGAGTCTGTGGAAGGATTAATCTCACTGCATTTCAGGAGGAAAATCTCACGGGTAAATCTGCTTTATCTGATGATTTTTCCTGAGCCCTGAAGGCAGCTCACAAGCTCCTAACAGGCTGCCTAAGGTTCATGACCAGTCCTGGGCTCTCCCTCTGCCCAGGGGAGAGTTTTGCGCTTATCTAAAAAGGCCATAATCTGAAAGTAAATTTTAATTAAACCTTTTCCAAGGTTGTGTTCCAAGGCTGCTCCTACGAAGGTAGGATGAGCCCAGAAGCTTTCAGTTAGTTTGCTTTTAATGTGTGTATCATTCCAAAGAGGTCATCTTGAAAGTCAGCGGGACGAGAGCGGCGTGCAGCCTGCCATGACAAGTCCCCTGGGTCACAGGCCATTCTCATCAGCTGTGCACGCACAGAAAACGGCACCCACCTCTGGATGAAAACGTTGCTGATGCAGCCCTCAAAATAACTCCCGCCCAGACGCAGGGATTGCTGGGAATTTGAAAAGCCTAGCAGCCTTTGGTTATTTTTCAGAGGCTGGTCATCAATGAGGAGCCGGAGCCTAAAAAAACAGGAGGAAAACAAAACAGGAGTGAGAACAGCTGGGGAAAACGATTCTCGCCAGGTGGGCAACGAGTGTCTGATTCAGACGCAAAATCTTCTACCTGAAATAACTCACTAAACTATTTTTTTTTTTTTAGCGGCATGCGGGATCCTCCAGGACCAGGGCACGAACCCGTGTCCCCTGCATCGGCAGGCGGACCCTCAACCACTGCACCACCAGGGAAGCCCAAGTGTTGATTTTTTAAATGAGAAAATTGATATAAAACCAGGAAGAAGGCCAAGATTTACTAGTAAAATAGTGTCAATGCTAAGGCCAAATATTTCTCAGAAAAGATACTAGAAGATTCCATTCAACGAAATAAAATTCTTAGCGCTCTGGCAGAAGAGCCATTCCACTCACCCAGAGTTGTCGCTTATTATGGACACGTAATGCAGTAAACCATCCATGTACGTCTGTGGAGATGTGAAAATTGGGCTGCTGCTGTCCCTGGTGCTCAGTTCAATGTGGCCATCTTCCAGGATGACCTGTAGGCTGCTTGCCTAAAATCATCACAGAACATACCCATCAGTGCAGTCCATCTGCATTTAATGATTATGAATGTATTAATACTGAATATATGATCAAAACTAGGTACACAGGATGTTTTGACCCCAATGTTTTGACTTTGCTCTTTTGATCTAAAGATTATTTTTGAATATTTGGACTCCACGTTTATGAATATAAAAATCTTAAGCAAATTATTCGAACACTGATGAATCTGTCAAAAGCATTTTATGGACCTATATTCATAAACCACCTTAATCTCTCCATCAAATTTTTTTAAATAAATTGATCCAGGCATTCCTTTTTTAAATTTTTATTTATTTAATTGATTGATTGATTGATTGGCTGCGTTGGGTCTTAGTTGCAGCACACGGGCTCTTTGTTGTGGCACGTGGGCTTCTCTCGTTGTGGCTTGTGGGTTTTTCTCTCTCTAGTTGTGACACACAGCCTCCAGGGCATGTGGGCTCTGTAGTTGTGGTGCGTGAGCTCAGTAGCTGTGGCGTGGCAGGCTTAGTTGCTCCATGGCACGTGGGATCTTAGATCCCTGACAGGGATTGAACCCGCATCCCCTGCATTGGAAGGCAGATTCTTTGCCACTGGACCACCAGGGAAGTCTCTTAATTTCTCCATCAATTATACAAAACAGTTAAAATATTTCTAAATTTTCCTATTTTCACTATCATTTTGCTGAAGTTATTTTCGTCAGCATCGATGTTCCTCTGAATACATTTTTACAACAAAGACTTGATTCATCAATTTATTTTCATAGATGATTACAACGATAGCTTCTCTTCAGTCATGAATTTTTTACTTTCAGATCCTAATTTCTAGGAGGTTCAATTTTCCAAGGTCAAACTCTGAAGATCCAAATTTTGGCAAGATGATTTGATTCTTTCTGTCAATTCTTAATTTTTAAAAATGTGTGTAGTTTTAGCAGTTGTCATTTTAATTTTGTTAATTTTTTTTCCTACCAGGTACAATTTTTGCAGTTTTCAACCAGATGTGATTTGTCAGTGAGCTTTTAGCCTAAAACAATTTTTATAGTGTGTGGTCGTAGCCATTGTCAATTTCACTTTATGTTGATTTTTTTTCAATTGGCAATATTCATTATAAACTGGATAAAAGAAGGCTAATTGAAATGTATTCCTTAGCTAATCCATTAAGAAGTTGAGGGCAGTGTTCCTAGGATATTTGAAGGGTTCCTGCATTGTCCAGGAGTGATCTCATCTTTTGTTAAGCCCATTCTTCCCCCTGTTTTGGACCATTTTGTATATTGGGTACTAAGTGTCCCCACTCTTGGTAGAGGAAACAAGGAGTGTGTGTCAAAAGAGCTGGGTCCAAACATCCTGCTCTGATGGAAAAGCCACTCTCACAATCTAAATGTTGGCATGTGCTTTTTCAGGGGTTTTTTTTTTTTTTTACATCTTTATTGGAGTATAATTGCTTTACAATGGTGTGTTAGTTTCTGCTTTATAACAAAGTGAATCAGTTATACATATACATATGTTCCCATATCTCTTCCCTCTTGCGTCTCCCTCCCTCCCACCCTCCCTATCCCACCCCTCTAGGTGGTCACAAAGCACCGAGCTGATCTCCATGTGCTATGCGGCTGCTTCCCACTAGCTATCTACCTTACGTTCGGTAGTGTATATATGTCCATGCCACTCTCTCGCTTTGTCACAGCTTACCCTTCCCCCTCCCCACATCCTCAAGTCCATTCTCTAGTAGGTCTGTGTCTTTATTCCTGTCTTACCCCTAGGTTCTTCATGACATTTTCTTTTCTTAAATTCCATATATACGTGTTAGCATACGGTATGTGTTTTGTTTTTAAAAAAAGATCTCGAACTGCTGATGAACAAAGATAGCAAGAGAGGAGAAGCGTTCTACTACAACATAACCACAGAGGCAGCTACATCCTTCCTTTCAACATATACTAGTTGTCCGTTGTGCTGGCAATCCTGAAGAAACAAATCCAAGAAGAACAGTGTCCTACTTCTACTTCTATTTTAAAATCCCACTGGTTCCGCTAGGCGATTTCTGAGTATTAGCTGACTTTTACGCCTACATGACCACACCGGCTAAATCCTCTTAAGTTATAGAATCTCTGTGGCTTGTCGTACAGGAACAAAGAGCAAAGGACCTTACTCTCTCCCATTCACCGATGTAAATATTGTCCAACTAGCTGCTGCTGCTAAAAAAGGAATTTGAAGAGCTACCTTGTGTGGAATAACAAAGGAATAATGGGGGTACATTCTGATTTTTTTCTTAGATCTAAAAATTAAAGCAACATTATTACTTATAACAGTTCTAATTCACCTTCACTCACAAAATATACCTAAAAGAATGAAAATGAGTTCATGAATACACACAAATTCAATTCTGTGAACTATAATGTATTTTCTAAGCCTGATTTCTTTTAGGACCTACCCCAGGATGGGCAACAGCTTCCATGTTTGAAATCCACAATAGCATTTACTGTGTGAGGATAGACAAAATGCCTAACAAATTTACCTTCAAAACCCCTCTATTGTTTTTGACATCAAACCTTGAGTCAGGTTTAAAGCTTGTTCAGTATTCATACAATATTTCATACCCCTGTCTGATGATTTAATAAGATGCCACTGGGTTGAAAGGTCTGAAACCCAAAGGAGGCCTGGAAGTGGCTGGGCAACGGGAAGTCCAAATTGGTGAAGCTCAACTGTCCTCCCCTGGAGAATGAGGCAGATCGCACGAGCTGAAACGAAAACACGGAATAAATTACCGGCACTGTAATCATGTCATGGCTGAAATACAGTATCTTAACCTATGTCGCCTCACTTGAACCAATCCATGTGACCCATGGGAAGAAATAGTCTGCTTGTCTGCATGATAACTTACCAATCATCTGTACGTTTTTGTGTGTACAGCTGGTATTCCTACTTTCCTACAAATTTAATATGCAAGCCTGAAGAGGTTTTGCAAGTACGTGAGGAGTGTAATAAATGAACCAGTTCACAGTAACACTGTGTGCTACCAGAAAACGTCAAAAGTTGGTGTGTTAACGAATGCCAAGCACGGGTTAGCTGGGGAGCATTCCTTTGCGAGGTTTGGAACTCTTCACTTACCTTCCAGTCTTCCGAGCACTTTTTTGTTACGCCCACAGTATCATTCAGTCTAACGACACCAGTGGTCTTCTTCAGGTTTTTCACGCAGCCTCGGAAAGCAGGTGTAGAAATGTTGAACCTGATGTGGGATTCGAGAAAACGGGAGAGATGGACCACAGCAGCCTTGACGGGGAACTGGAGCTGAAACACGGCACTCATTCCCTACTGCTTGTCACCCACGAACAAGTACATGTTTTACGCTTATCTCTTCTCATGGGATGTCTAGAATGCTACTTATTTTGTGATGCTAGGGAAATCTATTTCCTTTCTGTGTGATTTGCATTCTCCGCTTTAAAAGTGAACACAACAACGTTGACAGAAGAATGGCCAGCGTCCCCAAAAGGTATAGAAGATGTACAATATCTGGAATGGCTCCTCCATCCCCTCCCGGAGTCATGGTAACGCATCATGAATTAAAAGTATATTAATAACTTAATATACCATAAATATATATTCAATATTAATAACCTAATAAGTAACTTATAAGAGCCAGAAATACTGTAGAAAACTCTTTGCTCTTTTTTTCCTGTCCACGTTTAAGTCAGCCACTGTAAACGCAGAAGAAACAAACTGTTACTTTTTGGTCCTAGTCAATTATGAAAAATGCGGCTTGGTATTTAATCAGTGCCAAGCTGGAACAATGGAAAGCACTGTCTGGCCTCGTATGCTGTATCCACCACCTCCTCACTGTGCAAGCTGGGCAAGAGGTCATTGTGAGGATTAAACAAGTTAACATCCGGGAAGTGCTTGGAACCCTCCATGGCATGTGGTCATGAACATGCACTCAGGAGGTGCTTCTAAGAGGGGCTGCTCTGGAGCCACGGACTCTGGAGCCAGGCTGCATGGGTTCGAGGCCTGTCCCTCCTGCCTTCCCTGTGCTTCTGTTTCCTCGTTTATACAATGTGCGTGTGGTAATCTGCTTCCCAGGGTTGTCCTGAGTTTAAATGAGATATTACGCGTTAACACACTCAAGTGGTAGCCGGTACAGAGAAAGGACTCAGCGTGAGACGGCATAGTCTGTAACTATCCCCACATCAGTGCATCATTATAACAAAGCAATTTCTAAAGCAGCTCTTCCTACGTGGCTGCTTTGACATTTCCCCTTTGATTTGACTTTGGGATCTGTCTGGAGCTGACGTCACATAAAAAGATTCACATACGTGAAATGACTGAAGTCCGGGCAAATATTTGTGTTTCTTAAGCAAATGATGTACTAAGAGAAACACAAAGCTGACTGCATTATAAATCCCTAAAGCAGCTCACTTTTCTAAATGGAAAGGGGTCTGCCTTCATTTTTATTCAATTCATTGTAAAGAGCTGGGCTACATGTAATATGCATAAAATTAAATTTCATTAAAAGGAAAAGGAAGAAGTGAATCCTCACTGGCATTACAGCACGAGCTTGATTATTTTATAAAGTTGGCTTCCTGCCTCAGGAAAGGAGAAAAGTTCATTGCTGGAGCTTGTCTATTTATACGTATATTTAGATGCATTCTCTCTCGGGTTTCAGCATGTTTTAGACTCATCAGCATCTCCTGATTCCTTTTTTCTGTAAAGCATAGGTTGGAGGAAGAATAAAGTGGCAGAAGAGTAAAGGGGAAAGAAAGGCCACCGACAGATACGGAGCACCTGTTTTGTGCAAGGCACTATTATCTGATCCTCACAACAACCTTTCGAGGGAGATATTTTCTTACCTGACATTATTAAGCACTTACCATGTGCCAGGCACTGTGCTAACTCCTTTACTCTGAATCTCACAACCACTCTCAGAGTTAGACCATCACTATGCCCACATTACAGATGTACAAGGAGGCTTGGGGAGGTTAAGTGACTTGCACGAAGTCATACAGCAGGAAGTGGGCAGCACTGGGATCTGCGTGGTCAGCGTGTCACACAAACTTGTGTGACCTGAAGCCCTTGCTCTCTACGCTTACACAGTTGTGTACCCACAGCACTGGAATGATCCTGACTCTTGCTTTAAGGAACAGCTATCTACAGCAGAGGTGTTAAGAGGAAAGATTTATTTCCACTATTTTTTGAGGTGTTCTTGTTACTCTGGCTCATCTGAGGGCCTAGAGTTCCACGTTTGCTCCAGGATTCTGGGTCTGAGCACACTTGCTAGAGGACCATGACTGCGGACGAGTGTAGGTTGTGGTATGAATGGGTTAGTACGCTGGGGTATGTGTACACACCATGGGCCAATCGGTTCACAAAGGCTTAGCCAGGTCCAACCTGCCGTGGGCTGATCTCAGAGAGCATAAGAGCGAAATCTAATCCCAAACTCCATGTTGGGTATTAGTAAATGCCCAACAGATCCCTGCCTGATGTTTACTTTTTGAATCATTTTCATTTTAATGTTATATTATTATACTCTGTGATGCAATGAGGTAGGTCCGCAGGAAGTATTTCTTGTTGGTCTGAGGCCCTCTGGCATTATTAGGGAGGATTTCCTCTTCTCATGGGAAGCAGATGGGATTAACAGATTGTGACTTCTGACTGTAATCCTGAACAAGTCATTCCAAGATCTGGGTCCCCATTCCCAGAAGGCACACTACAGGGAGAGAGGAGAAAACACCACACCCACAAGCTCTCTTGTCAAAGCTACTGTATTTAGAGATGACACGAGGCTTGCTTCTCTCCACACTAGGTTCAAGCACTGACTGTCTTCCACTAACGCCAGGGGTCGGGGCGTCTCCCTCCTTTGAAAGAACTGCTGGGTTCTCAGGAGAAATCCTCTGTGACCCACGTCAGAGGGGGTTCTCAGGACACTGAACCGTCAAGGACAGCACCAGAGGGATGAAGTAGGGCCAGAAACAGCTGAATACTGTTCAGCGTGTTGCTTATGAGAGAGTAAACGCTCAGGGACACCTTTCAATTGGCCTCTGTCTCCCGTATGTTCCATGTCATTGTGGTTTGAACCAATAATCGAAGTATAAACTTGCCCAGAAAATGGAAACAGTCCCTGTTTGGAAGACCTTAAAACAAATGACTAGGAAGATTCTATACGTCTATCTGTACATATATGTATAACGATATCCACGTGTATTTCTTTAATGGACAGAGATAAAAAGTCAAAGAAAGGCTGAGTGTTGACTTAACCCAAGGTCACCCCGCTATTTGGTGGCTGAGCCGAAACTAGAACCTTTTCTTTGGATCCTCACCCACTACTTTTCTCTAGGAAACCTTGCTTGGTTGGCACCCACACTGCTGTCTGTGGACCTTCTGCTGACACCACACGGAGGCAAACCACCAACCAGTGGCTCTCGTATGGCCGCTGAGAATCCCTCACGGCTCTGGGAGCCCACCTGCCCGTCTAATCTCAATGGCCACCTGTTCCCAAGCTTCATTCATCCTTTCTCCAGCCCGGCCTTCTCTGCAAAGGTCCAGGCCTTCTGTCCAACCCTTCTGGGCATCTCCACCTGCTGTCTCCTGGGCCTAAGACTGAACTCACTGCCCTGTTTCTCTGCTGGTGCTGGCCATCTGTCCAAGCGCTAGATCAAAGCCCAGGTGTCCCTCTTGAGTGCTCCCCGAACCCAAGCAACCATTTAGCACTGCCCATCCACTGCCCTAAGTATACTGCAACGCCACTTCCTTTTCCCCATCTGCGCTGTCATTTCTGTGGTCGGGCCACCCGCCTCTCTCACCTCTGTTACACTCATCTTCCAACCTTTCTACCTGCCTCTGCCTTTCCCCTCTTAATCCAATCTCCTCCCTGCACCAGAACAAGCTACTGAAAACCCAAATCTGATCATGTCCTTTCTCTGCTGAAGCCCCCAATGGCTCCTTACTGTGACTTTCAAGATCCTCTGTGGTCTGGTCCCTGCTTCCCACACCAGCCATGGGTGGCAACCCTGGCCTGCTTCATGGTGTCCTCTTGAGAGTTCACACTTTCTCCAGTTCTTATCTCCTCACATATGGTGACTTTCATATGTCAGCGTCTTTCAGGTCTAGCCAGAGACCACTCTCCTGATACCCCAACTGGGTGGATTCCCTCCCCGGGCCCTCTATCACCCTGAGCTTCCCCTCTGATGGCACTGGCCTCATTCTACTGTCTCCCTTCCGCTATACTTGAGGCTCTGCCCTGTTCGCTGTTGTCATCCCAACACTGACCACACTGCCTGACGTCACTAGACACCCAGTGAGCGCTTGTATAATGAACAAATAACTGATAGCCTCACATGCGTGCCATGGTGCTACCTGAGGTTACTCTATTTATTACACTTAATTGAATAAAACCAAGATTATTGGCCATTCATAACTAGCTATTCACGGTTGAATTGCTATTTAACACTGATAATATTAAACATTAATATCACCTCTTTGGCTTTCAATTTCTTCATTAAAGTTCAGAGGTTACATACCACGATCTGCACGGTCCCTTCCACTTCAAGGAATCTAGGGAGTAAAGATACTCACTCCCAAACTCTGTCAACGTGCTGAACTCTCTCACCCATATTTCTGTCTTGGGGGGCAACCCCTAACAACTGTAACACAAAGATTAGCGCCTCCATCCTGAGGCTGGACAGCTGCTCAAACATGTAAGGAATTGAGAAGAAAGACCGCCTTTGCACAAGGCCTCATACGTCACACCCAGTGCTCTTCCAACTGACTAATAACAGCAAGAGAGTTAACTCGCCTCAGATCTTGTATAAAAGTAATTATCACCAAACGTTTTGGGAGTGCTCTTAGCTTAGTCATGAGGCTGTACCACACACATCATTGTCAGCTATCTAAAAGCCTTTTTTGTAGGATGCAAACATATTAACAAAATGTAAAAGTTATTTTTAAGTGTATCCTCAAAGTGGTGTTCGTTTTTCTCATTCAGGTTAAGCTTTACTTCCATTCAAATTAATTTAATTCATTCATGTATTCATTCATCTGAGAAACAGTTAGGCCCCTAGTCCACGCTCAATAAACGTAAGGGGGCAGGTGATACAGATGTGCCTTCCATCCTAGGAGGTACTTCCTGAAGGAGTGGCCCCAGCTTTCAGTGTCCAGGGCCGCCTGTCAGGCCAGGGGCTACCTGCTCTCTCCTCTGTGTCTTCAAGGGCCCCAGGCCACAGCCCCTGTTCTTACTGGCAGCGTTGTCAACACCAAGCCTACTCCTCATGGATTCTCTCCTCCCAGGAATGACAATGGGGGGGTGGCACACATTTCCCCCCCCCGCCCCCCCCCCCCAGCCTCTTTCAAATGGCCAGTCCGGTTATCCAGTATTCACAGCCTGTTTTACTCTGTTGGTTAACACTGTTAATACTGAAAAGTTAATTCTTTGTGTTTGCTTTTTGCTAGAATTTTAAAAAGGTAGACCCTACCACTTCCCTCGTGGCGCTGTGGTTAAGAATCCACCTGCCAGTGCAGGGGACTTGGGTTCAAGCCAGGGAAGATCCCACATGCCACAGAGTAACTAAGCCCGTGAGCCACAACTACTGAGCCCACACACCGCAGCTACTGAAGCCCGCACACCTAGAGCCTGTGCTATGCAGCAAGAGAAGCCACCACAATGAGAACCCTGCGCACCGCAAGAAAGAGTAGCCCCCGCTCGCCGCAACTAGAGAAAGCCCGCGTGCAGCAACGAAGACCCAATGCGGCCAAAAATAAATAAATAAAATCTACGTTAAAAGAAAAAGGGTAGACTAATCGGTAGCAATCATAACTCTTAAGAGAGGTGATCTGCTTCTTTAAAAGAAAAAAATCATCTTACCTTTCCCTGATTGAAATTGGAATTCCTCCCAGATAATATGTGCTGAAATCAAGTATATCACCTTCAATTTTAATGCTTTGAGAGTCCACGTTTATCCGCATAAGTTTTTGGGCTTTTCCAATTTTGATCAGAATCTGAAATAAAGGAGAGATGAATCAGCAAGCAATGAGAAATAGAAGAATCCTATTCACAGTGGTTCAGAGTTATTATGTGTTTGCCTTCCTTCAGGTTCATTTATATACATGGTATATATACATGGGCTCTGAGCAGTAGCTCATTTGCATAAAATTATTAAAACACTTAAATAGAAATGTTTGCTTTTTTTTTTTTAAATTTTTTTATTTTTGGCTGTGCCACGCGGCTTGCGGGATCTTAGTTCTTTGACCAGGGATCAAAACTGTGCCCTCGGCAGTGAAAGCGCAGAGTCCTAACCACTGGACCACCAGGGAATTCCCAAAATGTTTGCATTCGAAATTAATCATGTTTTATCTGTGCCACACAGATGTTACATATTTCATGCCCCAAATGTTCAGATTTTAAAAGGACGTGTCTCTCAGTTAATAACTATAAGTTCATCTGGTAATAGAAAAGGGTTCTGAGCACTGACTTAAAGGACTGAGAACATTTAACAATCCAAATAAACAGACTCGAAGGATATACCAAATGATCTTTCCCGTCGTTTATGATGCCTCTAATTCCTTTTTCTTTTGGTTGCTCTGAATTCAGTTTGTATCGCACCATGAGACTGCCATCTTCTATATTTAGAGATATGAAGCGATCCTAGAGCACGGAAACAATGTAGATTACCATAAGACTCAGGGAAGAGCTAGAACGCTGGAACCAGGGATGCTCTCAAATTCCAGACTGCTCTCAGCTTCAGCTGCCTCTTTAGTCCGAAGGAACGATAGTGCTGTAATATCCAACTCCGAGGACGGGTATGACGGTTAAATCTTGCAAATCATGTTACACATCATATACAGTGCTTGGCACACAGGAAGGAAACAATAAATGCTAGCTATTGTCACGATTTTGTTTTATAACAATCTATAACCAGCATGTAAAAATGGAAACTGAAAAGCTACAGATCATTAATATCATTTGAAAATATGACTGCTACCTGTTGGAGAGAGGTAGGGTCTTCCTCAAACTCCAAACATTTTCCACCATGTGTTTTCTGACATACTCCTATGTCTCCTCTAGCTTTCACTTAAGTGTTGCTTGGGGACCCCAAATAGGGCCTCTTCCCTCCCACTACTCTCTTTGCCTTGGCAATCACAGTCACTTCTGTGGTTCCAATTCAGGTGTGCCCATGAGCCCAAATATTTTTCTCCAGCCTAGACCTGTCTTTTCAGGGCCAGGTCTGTACATCTGATTGCCTAATTGCTATTGCTTGCATGCCTCACAGATATCTCAAATTCAGAATATCTCTAACAGAACTTATGTTCTACATGACTCCCAAGCCTGTCTCTCCGCCCTTCACCCTGTTCTCTTCTTTCTCTCTCTCTCTCGTCACTAATCACCTTGCTGAGCCAGCCACAAACCTACTAGGGGTCATAATTGCATCCCCATCATGCTGTAAGGCACATACTTGAGCCAACCATTTCCTTAGTGGAAGGGTAAGCTGAGGAATGTCTGGTATAGGACTTGAAAGTTGGCTCTTACACAGTTTCCTGATGAAACTCTCTTTGAAGTCTACTTCCAGAGTCCTTACCTAAAAGGAAAATCAGTCCTTATCTGGATCCTAAACCTTGCTCTTAGAAGCCAGTGAGGGTTCATCACACTCATAAATAATAGAATAGCATCCTACTTAACAGCAGTACTGGAGATAATTTTCTCTTATCTGGTTACTAATGGCATTTCATAAGTTTTCTTCTACTATAAGTAGTATTTCTGGTTCTTAGTCTCCCAGAACTTCGAAATGTAATACAAAGAAGACCCTGTTCTGGAAAACAACTGCCTTGCTCTGAAGATGCTGTGTGACTGCTCAGCTCTCTGCATTCTTCAGGCAGTCAGGACCTCCCCAAACCATCAGAACTGGTTCAGCCTTGGAATCTCCTGAGGCGTCCAGACCAACCCCAGAGAGGAGAGTTGGACCAGGTCTGTGTCCCTACCCTGCAGACAGAAGAGTCTGGTAAAATCCCAAGCTCCACATCAATCCTACATTCTCAGATGGGAGATCCCACGGGCTGATCCACATTTCTCCACAAATACTACCTACGCAGCAGCTACAGAAGCACTCTGCTCTCAGGAGAGGTTAAGTCCAGCACCATCTACCAGCAGATGGCGCTGACGATCACTCATAGATGGTCACTTTGGGCCCTTTCTAAACTGGGAGACTTAAGTATGGCCTCTAGGAACCTCAGCTGCTTGAAAACAGAGAAGCTTCCTAGACCTGGCAAGTCAAGGGTCAGACAGAGACAAAATCCCATACAGCCTGGAAACAGTCCGACCAAGAATCAAACAGCAGGAGGTCAAACAGTCTAGCTTTCAGAGACCCCAGGAGGTCTTAACGTTTTTTAGGCAGAAAATAAGTAGATTACTAGGCAGATAGTAGTTTTCAAAGAATAAAACTGACAACACAAAAGAATGGGAAGGGGGCAATTTCTCCCACATTTTGGTGGCATCTTCTCCAGTTACGGATTACTTGCCTTACTAAAACACACACTCGCACAGGCAAAGAAAGTAGAATTGGGCCAAGGGAAAGAATGCAGCTAACATTTATTTGCACATTGTTTTTCAGATCCGTTGGTTGTTTGTAATAACCCAGTTACCCCCCAAATTGCTCAAATGAATGGACATATTTGGTAGTATCTGGATGCTTGTTATAGATTACCTGGTGTTCTGCAAAGAACAGCAAACCTCTATCCACGGTGGTCTGAATTGTCTGTCCAAAGGTTGGGAAGGGAGCATTTGGTTGAGTTGGAACGCGAGCATAGCCTGTACCTTCAAAATAATTTTTGTCTGATTCTTCCTTTCTCCTGTGAACACCAATCATCGTAAGTTAGAACACAGCAGCAAAGGACTGCCAGGAAAGTGTTCTTATTAATACGAGAGGAAAAAGGGAGCAAAGCCCATGCAATCGAGTTGTCATGATTTTCTTAAAGAAGAGGAAACATCTTTTTTAAAAAATTTTTGTTGGAGTATAGTTGTTTTATAATGTTGTGTTAGTTTCTACTGTACAGCAAAGTGAATCAGCTATACATATACATATATTCCCTCTTTTTTGGATTTTCTTCCCATTTAGGTCACCACAGCCCGCTATTTCTCCTGGATGTGCCCTTACACTCTATGATGATCAAACCCTAGCTCAACCCTAGAGATACTATTCAGGATTCCCTTTTGAAAATGTCTACTTAGGAAGATGTGGCCCAGCAGCTGAAGATCTTGCAATATAAGAAATTATTAACTTGAAATATAATTTTGTTCTGAGTAGTAAATAGTCTGTCTCGTATTAGAATCTTCCAAATCTTTTAAACTATAGGGTAGGTCAGGAGCTCAAGGCAGCAACTTTCAAATAGGTTCATATGGCAAAGTCATGGTGTACTTTATGGACCACGATTTTTTTTTTTGAGGTTTACAGTAAATAAATAGTCTGTGCCTAAATCAGGTACCAACTAATGCTGAATATTTTGTGGTAGGAGGCACCCAAAATTGAAGAAAGATTTATTTTTTCAAAATCGAGAAAATTCTATAATCTAATATTTTATACAAATAAGGAAAAGACTTTTTCTTATTTAATTTATATTCCTTAAATAACAATTACACATATTTTATGTAATATAACTGCAAGCTACCGAAATCACAAAGAGACACCAGCTTATAGGTTTTATTTACCTTCTACAAGGCTCCACTTTTGTCGTGTTGAGATTGAAAGTCTTTTTGAAGTTGTACAAGCTCAGAACATTTTCATTGAGGTCATCTAATTCAATACAACCTTTGTATGGAGGGAATCTCAGTCTACTAGGAAGCTAAAAAAAACAAAACCAAAAAATCTTCCACTAATTGAACAAAGGATAATGAACAGGCTGACCAGGAAACAGTATAACTCTATCACTTTTAACCATCAACGTAACATAGCGGGTAAGCATGGGGACCCTAGAGCCAGATACTCTGGCTTTGCTATTTTCTAGCTGTCTGATCTTGGGCAGGTTATTCAACCTCTCTGTTTCAGTTTCCTCATCTGTGAAATAGGAAAGATAGTGATCCTTTTTAAATTAATATACTTAAGCCTAGATCACTGCACATAAAAGAACTCAATGAGTGTTAGCCATTGTCACTGGATATCCTGTAAGAATACACAGTTAAATCCATTTTGTATATAACCGATTAAAACATCATTATGCCAAATTAAATTTTAAATATTTTCATTCCGTGAAAAAACATTCACACTTACTCTAAAATCAGATGGGTAACCTCCAACGTAAAATACAACATTTTCAGGGTCCAAATCGAGGAGCGTGTTGCTATCCCCACTATCCATGTCATGGAACTGAGGTGTTTCTGGCTTACTGGATGTGGCTTTTCGGGTGTAATTAAGCCTTGCAAACTGATAAATTCTGTTTAAAAATAAATTAGATAATAAAGTTATATAAAAATTTATGAGAAGATGCAAGAAATCAAAGCCAAAATACTAAAAATGGGGTTCAGCGATGCATACAATGAAAGTTTGGCGAGTGTAGGTCAGATTAACAAAGAGCAGTAATCAATCAGACTCGCACCTCTGGAATTTCACCCGGTCCATAACTGCCTCCTGAGTTTCGCTCCTGGTCAAGGTCTGGCCTACTTGGAGTTCAGCCTCGCGTTCTCCCAGGTTGTAGACACTTGTGAGCTGGCCATCTACGACTGCCATGCCTATGTAGTCCCTGGAGGCCTGGAGACAAAAAGGCCACCTCAGAGCACTTCACATACTGAATTCTCTCAACTTCCCATCCCAAGAGAGCGCATTTCTAATAACCAACAGCTTTCATTCAGTTCACCCTGGGCAGACAGAATGCATGAGGCGCACCCTGGTATAAGATAATACAGACAGCACAGTTCATTGACAATGTCTGCACTGTTTTTGCTCTCGTTATCATGAGGGCACTCATTTATCCACTCCTCCATTCTCTCAATCTGCAAGTATTTGCCAAGCACCTGACATAAAGATGAACCATATACGGGTTCAGGCCTCCATTCGATTTTGTTCTGGTAAGGGAGATAAACCATTTACGTTATTCCAGCCCCATACAAGGTCCCCTCAACACTCTGGGCGTGCCTGTTCACCCTGTGTTATCACGGTCAGCGACGTATGTACCTTACTTCCCTGTTAGAATGTGAGCACCTTAGGTAAAAACAAATTTTTGAAAACTGTGATAAAATATATAACAACAGGAAATTCACCATTTTAACCTGTTTTAAGGGTACATTAAATACATTCAGGAAACAAATTTTTGTTTATCATAAATACAGGGTATGGTACCTAGTAGGTATATGGTATACATTTGCTGAGGGAGCAGTCATGGGCATTTTGCCATAATACAAAGCAAAAAGTCATGTCATAAGAAAGTTACAAATAAAGTCCCAATACCTTGAAGCATGAACAGGTGACCAGGAATAGTGCTGATTTCAGGAATCCTTAAATACAAAGCCCACAGTGACAGCCAACCATTTCCTAATTTCCCAGAATTTCTGAGAACCATGTTTCAGGAATTTCTTTTCCAATCATGTAGAATAAATAACCTAGTCAGTGATTACCTTTTCCTCTGACACTTAGGTAGAATAGATGTATTTTAAGAGGAGGGATTAAAAGCTAAAATAAACTATTTGAAATGCCTGTAACAGTGGTGGTTTAAAGAATTTAGAATTATAGAGATGGGGCAACTGTATTTCTTACTAATGAGGCAGGAGAGGCTGCATTTCACTCTAGGCCTCATTCACAGATGGTCACCACCCCAGACACGTGGAAGGGTCTGCGGCTGGGCGCCCTGAGAAGAGGACAGAGTCCAGCGCTATGAGGAAGAACTACTCTGATCTCCATGAAGCCTTGGTACTGCAGCCCTGGTTGTAAGGGGAGGGGAACTGATCTTCAACCCCAGGTGTGGACGTGCTCACATGTGTGCCTACATGCCGGGCCCATCAGGCCAGGCCTCTCGACCCCCCAGCCAAGGACAATCGGTAATTGACGGGAGATCCCCCTGTGGAGCCATCAGAGGCGACGGCATTTCCTCCTGCTGTGTCAATGGCAGTGACACAGTCGTGTCACGCATCTCAAAAACCATATTGTTTTAAAAACAAGAGGAACGTCAAAGTAATACTTACATCTTTATTTCCGAGGTACATCACAAACATATTCTCGGTCCCCCCACTTTCTGTTGATTCAGGTCTTTGGAGAAACAAAGAAAGAGAAGTGTATCCTTTCAAATCCTCCAGGTCATTTGGCAGCCGCACTTCCACTCCAGATTTACCGTTGAACCTCATGGGGATGGCGACCTGCGAGGGACAAGATCCAGGGTGTTAGCTGTTCTAGATGAGGAAGGTGAGGGTGCTCAAGGTGGTGGCTTGTGACTGCGTAGCTGCTCCCAAGTTGCTATGATAGGGAGCAAAGGAGTGTGGATGCCTCCTAGGCCTGGAGGCTACACTCAGCTGCATGCGGAATAAAGCATTTGTGTTCTTCCTGTCTCAGCCGAGGGGCTTTGGGAAGCGCGTTTAGTCCTCTGTGCCAGCAACAGTAATCATCATAATAAACTGTTACTATTATTGTCACTATGATGGCTATAATATTAGTTTGTATTAACCCTACTGTTAAAATATTTCTATCATAATAATATAATCTATTAATATACAGAATAATATGGGCTTTAGATAATATATTATAATATAGGGCATTATATTTATAGGTTTATAATACATACTAATAGGGTTAATATAATATTAATATTATAATCCTATTAATATTATTATATATTATAGTATAATATAAAACTACATTATATGCAAAATATTATTAATAGGGTTATGATATTAATATTATATTAGCCTTACTAATAGGTATTATAGCCCTATTAATATATAAGATGAATATTATATAACTATAATAATAATTATTATTATTCCAAGCCTAGAAGGTTTTTGTGCAAATGAGCTAACATATATGGAAGCACTTAGCATGATACCTGGCATACAGTAGATGTACAATACATCAAAAATATTTTTTTTAAAAAAGAACTCTTTAAGGAATCTTTTGCCATTAACATATTACCTGTTATATCTGCATTTATTACAGGCATTCAGTCCTTAAAAACATGTGCATCACGGTTCTCTAGAATATGTGTCTTAAACTCAGGGTGAAGGACTATTTTTTCCCTCTACTCTTCTCTGGATCAATACTTTTATAAAATATATGAGAAATTAAATTACTAAAAAATGAAATAAAGGAGGTATGCAAAATACACATCCACTGATCCAATGCTTGGATGTTGAAGCAATTCAAATTATTGAAAGTTTCTAAACATTTACTCTTAATTTTGTACTTATATATAACGGAGCAGTAATAAAAGTTCTCTGACTAGCTCTGGTCTTTGGACCCCCTTGGGTAGCTCTGCATTAAAAACACAGAAAATAAATATTCTCTAACGATCTAAAGAATAACTCTAGGAATGATACTTACACCAACTCTACATTTTATCTCCCAAGCATTTAAGTATTTATGGAGGACCTTGTATATGCAAGGCATCAGGCAGGGAGGCTTAGTGATGCATGAGCTGTAGGCTCTCCAAGGTGCCCATGACCGATGGAGCTCCCCTCCCCTACACTCACAGGCTCATTTTATGCCCTTCTCTTCTACTAGCCCTCTACCCTCCATATACCCCACACATCCTGAGTCTATCCATGCCCTTCTGCTTTTTGTCATCTGGAAAACTCCTACTCATTAAAAAAAATTTTTTAATTAAGAAAACATTTTATGGACAAGCCTCTTAGATAGCCTCATCCACCAGAGGGCAGACAGCAGAAGCAAGAAGAACTACAATCCTGCAGCCTGTGGAACAAAAACCACATTCACAGAAAGATAGACAAGATGAAAAGGCAGAGGGCTATGTACCAGATGAAGGAACAAGATAAAACCCCAGAAAAACAACTAAATGAAGTGGAGATAGGCAACCTTCCAGAAAAAGAATTCAGAAAAATGAGAGTGAAGATGATCCAGGACCTCGGAAAAACAATGCAGGCAAAGATCGAGAAGATGCAAGAAATGTTTAACAAAGACCTGGAAGAATTAAAGAATAAATACCTAGAAGAATTAAAGAAGAAACAAACAGAGATGAACAATACAATCACTGAAATGAAAAATACACTAGAAGGAATCAACAGCAGAATAACTGAGGCAGAAGAACGGATAAGTGACTTGGAAGGCAGAATGGTGAAATTCACTGCCACGGAACAGAATAAAGAAAAAAGAATGAAAAGAAATGAAGACAGCCTAAGAGACTTCTGGGACAACATTAAATGCAACAACATTTGCATTAGAGGGGTCCCAGAAGGAGAAGAGAGAGAAAAGGACCCGAGAAAATATTTGAAGAGAGTATAATTGAAAACTTCCCTAACATGGGCAAGGAAATAGCCACCCAAGTCCAGGAAGCGCAGAGAGTCCCATGCAGAATAAACCCAAGGAGAAACACACCGAGACACATAGTAATCAAATTGACAAAAATTAAAGACAAAGAAAAATTATTGAAAGCAACAAGGGAAAAATGACAAATAACATACAAGGGAACTCGCATAAGGTTAACAGCTGATTTCTCAGCAGAAACTCTACAAGCCAGAAGGGAGTGGCATGGTATATTTAAAGTGATGAAAGGGAAGAACCTACAACCAAGATTACTCTACCTGGCAAGGATCTCATTCAGATTTGACAGAGAAATCAAAAGCTTTACAGACAAGCAAAAGCTAAGAGAATTCAGCACCACCAAACCAGCTCTACAACAAAGGCTAAAGGAACTTCTCTAAGTGGGAAACACAAGAGAAGAAAAGGACCTACAAAAACAAACCCATAACAATTAAGAAAATGGTAATAGGAACATGCATATCAATAATTACCTTAAACATGAATCGATT
This sequence comes from Leucopleurus acutus, assembly GCF_964270905.1. Classification (NCBI taxonomy): domain Eukaryota; kingdom Metazoa; phylum Chordata; class Mammalia; order Artiodactyla; family Delphinidae; genus Leucopleurus; species Leucopleurus acutus. Next base: position 50,317,259 of record NC_139155.1, read on the forward strand.
AAATGCTCCAACCAAAAGACACAGGCTCGCTGAATGGATACAAAGACCAGACCCATATATATGCTGTCTACAAGAGACCCACTTCAGACCTAGGGACACATACAGACTGAAAATGAGGGGATGGAAAAAGATATTCCGTGCAAATGGAAATCAAAAGAAAGCTGGAGTAGCAGTACTCATATCAGATAAAATAGACCTTAAAATAAAGAATGTTACAAGAGACAAGGAAGGACACTACATAATGATCAAGGGATCAATCCAAGAAGAAGATATAACAATTATGAATATATACGCACCCAACATAGGAGCACCTCAATACATAAGGCAACTGCTAAGAGCTCTAAAAGAGGAAATCGACAGTAACAGAATAATAGTGGGGGACTTTAACATCTCATTACACCAATGGACAGATCATCCAAACAGAAAATTAATAAGGAAACACAAGCTTTAAATGACACAACAGACCAGATAGATTTAATTGATATTTATAGGACATTCCATCCAAAAACAGCAGATTACACTTTCTTCTCAAGTGCGCATGGAACATTCTCCAGGATAGTTCACATCTTGGGTCACAAATCAAGCCTCAGTAAATTTAAGAAAATTGAAATCATGTCGAGCATCTTTTCTGACCACAACACTATGAGATTAGATATCAATTACAGGGAAAAATATGTAAAAAGTACAAACACATGGAGGCTAAACAATACATTACTAAATAACCAAGAGATCACTGAGGAAATCAAAGAGGGAATCAAAAAATACCTAGAGACAAATTACAATGAAAACACAATGATCCAAAGCCTATGGGATGCAGCAGAAGCAGTTCTAAGAGGGAAGTTTATAGCTATACAAGCCTACCTCAAGAAACAAGAAAAATCTCAAATAAACAATCTAACCTTACACCTAAAGGAACTAGGGAAAGAAGAACAAACAAAACCTAAAGTTAGTAGAAGGAGGGAAATCATAAAGACGAGAGCAGAAATAAATGAAATAGAAACAAAAAAAACAATAGCAAAGATCAATAAAACTAAAAGCTGGTTCTTCGAGAAGATAAACAAAATTGATAAACCATGAGCCAGACTCATCAAGAAAAAGAGGGAGAGGACTCAAATCAAGAAAATTAGAAATGAAAAAGGAGAAGTTACAGCAGAAATACAAAGCATCCTAAGAGACTACTACAAGCAATTCTATGCCAATAAAATGGACAACCTAGAAGAAATGGACAAATTCTTAGAAAGGTATAACCTTCAAGACTGAACCAGGAAGAAATAGAAAATATGAACAGACCAATCACAAGCACTGAAATTGAAACTGTCTTTAAAAATCTTCCAACAAACAAAAGTCCAGGAATAGATGGCTTCACAGGTGAATTCTATCAAACATATAGAGAAGAGATAACAACCATCCTTCTCAAACTCTTCCAAAAAATTGCAGAGGAAGGAACACTCCCAAACTCATTCTATGAGGCCACCATCACCCTGATACCAAAACCAGACAAAGACACTACAAAAAAAGAAAATTACAGACCAATAGCACTCATGAACATAGATGCAAAAATCCTCAACAAAATACCAGCAAACAGAATCCAGCAACACATTAAAAGGATCATACACCATGATCAAGTGATATTTATCCCAGGGATGCAAGGATTCTTCAGTATATGCAAATCAATCAATGTGATACACCATATTAAAAAATTGAAGGAGAAAAACCATATGATCATCTAAATAGATGCAGAAAAGCTTTTGACAAAATTCAACACCCATTTATGATAAAAACTCTCCAGGAAGTGGGCACAAAGGGAACCTACCTCAACATAATAAAGGCCATATATGACAAACCCACAGCAAACATCATTCTCAATGGTGAAAAACTGAAAGCATTTCCTCTAAGATCAGGAGCAAGATAAGGATGTCCACTCTGACCACTATTATTCAACATAGTTTTGGAAGTCCTAGCCACGGCAATCAGAGAAGAAAAAGAAATAAAAGGAATACAAATTGGAAAAGAAGAAGTAAAACTGTCACTGTTTGCAGGTGACATGATACTATACATAGAGAATCATAAAGATGCCACCAGAAAACTACTAGAGCTAATCAATGAATGTGGTAAAGTTGCAGGATACAAAATTAATGCACAGAAATCTCTTGCATTCCTATACACTAATGATGAAAAATCTGAAAGAGAAATTAAGGAAACACTCCCATTTACCATTGCAACAAAAAGAATAAAATACCTAGGAATAAACCTACCTAAGGAGACAAAAGACCTGTATGCAGAAAACTATAAGACACTGATGAAAGAAATTAAAGATGATACCAACAGATGGAGAGATATACCATATTCTTGGATTGGAAGAATAAATATTGTGAAAATGACTATACTACCCAAAGCAATCTACAGATTCAATGCAATCCCTATCAAATTACCAACGGCATTTTTTACAGAACTAGAACAAAAAAATCTTAAAATTTGTATGGAGACACAAAAGACCCCAAATAGCCAAAGCAGTCTTGAGGGAAAAAAATGGAGCTGGAGGACTCAGACTCCCTGACTTCAGACTATACTACAAACCTACTGTAATCAAGACAGTATGGTACTGGCACAAAAACAGAAATGTAGATCAATGGAACAGGATAGAAATCCCAGAGATAAACCCATGCACCTATGGTCAACTAATCTATGACAAAGGAGGCAAGGATACACAATGGAGAAAAGACAATGTCTTCAATAAGTGGTGCTGGGAAAACTGGACAGCTACATGTAAAAGAATTAGAACACCCCCTAACACCATACACAAAAATAAACTCAAAATGGATTAGAGACCTAAATATAAGACCGGACACTATAAAACTCTTAGAGGAAAACATAGGAAGGACACTCTTTAACATAAATCACAGCAAGATCTTTTTTGATCTACTTCCTAGAGTAATGGAAATAAAAACAAAAATAAACAAATGGGACCTAATGAAACGTAAAAGCTTCTGCACAGCAAAGGAAATCATAAACAAGACAAGAAGACAACCCTCAGAATGGAAGAAAATATTTGTAAATGAATCAATGGACAAAGGATTAATCTCCAAAATATATAAACAGCCCATGCAGCTCAATATTACAAAACCAAACAACCCAATCAAAAAATGGACAGAAGACCTAAATAGACATTTCTCCAAAGAAGCCATACAGATGGCCAAGAAGTACTTGAAAAGCTGCTCAACATCACTAATTATTAGAGAAATGCAAATCAAAACTACAATGAGGTATCACCTCACACCAGTTAGAATGGGCATCATCAGAAAATCTACAAACAACAAATGGTGGAGAGGGTGTGGAGAAAAGGGAACACTCTTGTGCTGTTGGTGGGAATGTAAATTGATACAGCCACTATGGAGAACAGTATGGAGGTTCCTTAAAAAACTAAAAACAGAATTACCATATGACCCAGCAATCCCACTACTGGGCATATACCATGAGAAAACCATAATTCAAAAAGACACATGCACCCCAATGTTCACTGCAGCACTATTTACAATAGCCAGGTCATGGAAGCAACCTAAATGCCCATCGACAGACGAATGGATAAAGAAGTTGTGGTACATATATACAATGGAATGTTACTCAGCCATAAAAAGGAACGAAATTGGGTTATTTGTAGAGATGTGGCTGGATCTAGAGACTGTCATACAGAGCGAAGTAAGTCAGAAAGAGAAAAACAAATATCGTATATTAATGCATATATGTGCAACCTAGAAAAATGGTACAGATGAACCGGTTTGCAGGGCAGAAATAGAGACACAGATGTAGAGAACAAAAGTATGGACACCAAGGGGGGAAAGCGGTGGTGGGGTGTGATGAATTGGGAGATTAGGATTGACATATATACACTAATATGTATTAAATTGATAACTAATAAGAACCTGCTGTATAAAAAATAAATAAATTTCAAAAAAAAAAACATTTTATGCACACAAAAAAAGAGACTACACCTGCATATGCACGACCTTCTTAAGAAATTAAGCATTACTGCTATGACTGAATCCCATCATGTATCCCACCCTGTTCCCAGTCTGCTCTCCTTTCTCAGAGGTCACCACTACGCTGGATTTGGACTCCCATGCCCTGCTTCTCATGCGTGTTTTAATATTTTTACTAAATATCATTTATCTATAAACTGTAACTAGTCTTATTTTCGTAAGTGACAGAGCAGAGATCAGAACAAGGCAATCTGCCTCGGTTAACCAGTTCTAAGCCACTGTACTATTTATACACTTCAGAGTATGTCCAGTAAATCAGTGAATGAACACAGAAGGGCAAAAGCTAGAAACATGCTTTTTCATTTGCTTTTTATAAGATGCGTATGGGTATGAAGAGGGTAGTTTCTGCCAAACTGTGCCTTAGGCTCTTTGTTTTTCTGCTAAAAATTTTGTGTTGGGAGTCATTCTCTTTCCTAAAAGAAAAGGCAGCTTTTGAGGCTCAAAAGACGTAATATTGAGCCTGGAAATCAACCATGGTGCCTCCAGGGCAGTGATATTCTGACTTGGCTTTCCAACTCTCTATCTCCAAATATCTCATAGGGAGGTGGCTGAAAAATACAAGATATTTCATTTACATTATTTTAGGATAAAACAAATTGTGAGGGAGAAGCGTAAGGAATTCAAGTAAATAATGTTAGATTAAAATTAGAAAGGCTGATGGAATTTTCCAATGAAGGAAAATTGCTGTAATCTCCTATTCAGAACACTGCTCATGTTGGTAGGAACCATTCCTCCATCCTCAATAACAGTGGATTCTACAACTTCCAAGTTAAAATGAGAAGGTAGGTCTTGTTCAGTATCACATCTGCACGTTCCAATCACAGAACCCTTACTCGAACTTGCAATAACACTTTACCAACTGGAGCCTGCAGGAGAATCCTGCTTCCTGTCTGCATGAGTCAGTGAGAAGGAAACTGCTCCAGGTCCTTGATGTACCAGATCATCTAAGGGATGAAGATGACGTGTACTTTTGAAGGATGACAGGAGGAAATGAACTGGCACATTGGGAGCAACCAAAGAATTATGGCAAGAAAGACAAGCAGGGGACTTGGGCGCAGTGGTTGAGAATCTGCCTGCCAATGGAGGGGACACAGGTTCGATTCCGGGTCCAGGAAGATCTCACATGCTGCGGAGCAACTAAGCCCGTACACCACAACTACTGAGCATGTGCTCTAGAGCCGGTGAGCCGCAACTACCGCGCCCACGCACCACAGCTACTGAAGCCCGCGCGCCTAGAGCCCATGCTCCGCAACGAGAGAAGCCACCACAATAAGAAGCTCACGCACCGCAACAAAGAGTGGCCCCCGCTCGCCTCAACTAGAGAAAGCTTGCGCACAGCAACAAGGACGCAACGCAGCCAAAAAATAAATAAAAAGAAAGACAACCAGTTTTTGAGCACATAGATACCTTTCCTTTCCTAATGAATGGAGTAACTTATCAAAGAATGAGCCTTGGTGCCTGGCAATGTGGGGACACACCCACCTTATTCGCAGCATCTCTGGCCTGCTGAATTAGCTCCCGTATGCGGTCCATGTTGTCAGAGATGTTGCCCAGTGGCAACAGCTGTTCGTTGATACTTTCAATCTTGCTCAAAAGATCAGGCAGTTTGCTGGTTAATTTCTTTACTGTTGGTGAGATTACAAAACATAAATTTATCATTGTGAGTTGAGAAAAGGTTAAATACAGATGTTCTCATTGATAGTACTTGTCAAGTGGTATGTCTGGGTCCCAAACGTTGGACAGGATGACTTGGAATCAGGTAATACAGTTTCTATATTATAGAAATATATATTATACATATTTCTATATAAATACATCATGGATCTTATTCTGCAATCTAGATATCAAATCATCTTTCTTGACCACTATAAAAATAAATCTTTGCTTTTTGATCTTTAATATTAATAATAATTCAATTCCTCATAATTCAGGGACCTATATCTCCACTCTATAAAAGGGAAAATCAATAGCAATGTTCATGGATTTTTTTCAAAAATCCTACTTGGTCCTTTTCACTAACAGAATAGCCATACTCTTTGAATGGATTATGTGAAGTTGTTTTTAATATTTTAATTTCTAATATCAGACTTTACCAGGGAAAAATTAAAACTGACCAAAGCACATACTGATGGAGAAAATGGATAATATGTCCTGGGCAGAGAATGCCTGCTACCTGAATTATCCGCATCGGTGAGAGCCTTGTTGAAGTCTTCACTCCTGGTGCTCCCATAGGTATCCTTAATTCTTTCCACGTCTGTCTGAATGGGGTTGAGCCCATCTAGAACATCATTTGTGATGTCGTTGGCATTTCTGACCATGCTCTTTGCACTATTGATTATACCATCAATGTCATCTAATGCACACACAAACAGGGAGGGGTAAGTATCTAAAATGCTTGACAAAAGAAGCCAAGTCCCGTGGGTTAGGGAGCTGCTGACCTCTCTGTATCCCACGAAGATCATCGCGGATGGTCGTGAGATTGGTGTCTACCAGCCCTTTCTGAACGGTCATAATTTTCAGAGTTTGCTGCAGGTTGTTGAGAGCCGGACTGATTTCTAAAATAAAATAAAGCAGCAAGAGGCAATTACCCTAAAGATCTTGATCATCTGTGGGTATTGGTGACCCCTGAAGTAGCCAAGGTCTGCACAGCATTGAGCAGACCTGCATCTTAGCAGTCATCCCCGAGATGCCCACTGCATGCACCTAGACCCACAGGTCCTCCAGTTACAGAGGCCAGGAGCATATAGAGCCTGTGTTACCAGGCTCCTTGGAAATGCACATGAGGAAAGGGAGAGGTGTAATAACTCATTTTAATTTTTAAAAATGAAAAAAGATAAATAAATAAATATATTTATTTACTGGTAGAAGGCATCTAACTGCTTTGAAAGGATTAAGAAGGTAAGTGAGGGCTATGAGCTTGGATGGCTGCTCAGCTACGAATGACCACAGGAGACCAGAGAAAATCAAGACACAGCATTTTCTGAACACAGGAATTTGGTGAGATCGAGACGGTTTAATTATTTTTTTAAAAAAATCAAATTAAATAAGTAGAAAAAGTTCAAAGACAAAAATTTAAAAATCTTCATGCTCCATAGTGGTAGTGAGTTTTGGTACTTTCAGTTGCTAAGATTTTAGGGCTTAAGAAATTTTGAAGCAGTTGCTCTAATGACCTGAAACTAATTACCTGGGCCTTAAGTAAGAAAGCAGCACTGTACATACCTCAATGCTATGTGGGTCCACACGGGATTAAACTAAGAATCCCCTCCCCCAAACCCAAGGCCAGGCCGAAACAGGCCTATCAGCCTCAAGATTTACTTAGATTTATGAGGTTCTAGTTAATTTGGTATATGTTAGAATATTGGGTAGACACATCCCAGCTATGAGTTTGCAAAGTATCATTTGCAGGGACACTGAGATTCAAGAAGTGCGTTTGCTTCTAGGGCTGCCTCTCCTGGTCTCATAGGTTGTTTCCAAGTCTTTGACTATCCCAGCCTCCACCCTAACCCTCAGTACCTTGCTGTAGCTTCTTCTGGGTTATCTTGGCTTCATTTAACAGTTTATCGCTGTTGGAACTCAGGGTTTTAGCTTTTCTTGGAACATCTTCCTTTATCACTGTCTGAAAGCAAAGTGTTTATCAGCTTTAAATGTGATACACCTTAGGAAATATAGTGTAAGAGTTTTCATCCTACCCCAAAGCCCTTATCTTTAATCTATAAAGAATGAGTTTAGAAGGTAAGGAGGAGGTTTAAAAAGACTGTTCCTTAAAAGATACAGTCAGGGCTCTAAGAAGACGTCTGTGGCTTAGGGAGGCGGACCCATCTCTGCTGATACAATGACAAATTGTGTGACACCTTCTCATTTTCTCACTGTCACTTGTACAATACCCTCTGCAATAATGGAGGAAAGAGCTAAAATGTTTTTAGGCTTTTAATCTTCGGGAGATAAAAATCTTCAACCTTCTGAGGTCTGTCCCCTAATTCTCTCATGGTTAATAATTTGTTCTTTATTTTTAGACATAGGAATATTATATGATGCATTTAAGATACCATAGGACTCCACAGACATGCCCAGGTGTAAGACAAATGACAGGAAATAAATGGTTATAAAGTTGTGTACAAAAATTTCTCTTCTTTGGTAAATGTTAATGCTCAATACTCAGTCACAGCATAAAAACATACCTGGTAAGCAGGGTATAATACTTTCATGGTTCAAAATCAATAATCAGTGTGATTTCTATCTGGTTTTACAAATGATTTTTAAAAGTGGGCTACGTTTATCAAACAGCCAAGTATATACAGAAATGACTTATATCTAGAGCAAGTTCGAGTCTATTCTATATAACAAATTCTGGTCTAAAATAATGCTTTTTTCTATTCCTTGGTGCACGCAGAAAGAAGACAGGAAAATGAGTCGTCTCCAGAGTGCCTGGAGAGAAGGTACCAGTGCAGGGGCTCACCTGGAGGGCAGCCTCAGACGCGCTGGTGGCCTTGTCCGCTGCGTCCTCTGCTGCTTTGATGGCATTGAGGATGTTCTCATAGGCGGTGGCAGCGTCCACGGCACAGCGTACCAGCTCATCCCCACTGGTGTTCCTCTTGATCCTAGAAAATGGTACAGGAGAGGGCTCCAGCGGCCCCCCTGCCTGCAGCTGAGCCCCCTAACCTCCCGATTCATTTGACAGATGGAGACTTGGGGCTGCAAGCTCTGCAGCTCTGCCCCAAAGATGCAGCTGGGAATCAGGCCCCTGCGGCTGGTCGGGTTCAGAACTGGGCCCCGGGTGCCGCCCTCCACCCTGGTCTGGAGACCCCTCTCCCCCTGAGAGGCCTTCCCACCAGGCTCCAGCGGCCCCTGCAGTTAGACCCGTCAGGCCAGCCACTCACTCCTCCAGCTGCCTCGCCAGCTCCTGTAAAGACTGCGCATGCTTCTCTGCCTCCCCCACCAGGGATGCTTTACTGGACGATTTGGAAAGTTCTCTCACTTTGTCACTTAGTTCGTGTCTTGCTTCATTTAAGGTGACGGCTAGTTTTTCATATTCCTATATTTTCCAAGTAAACAAGAGGTAGTGTCAACTTAAGCAAAGCACGTATATGTCATTTTCTTGACCTCTGTCGTAAATGACGTTTCCAGGAAGCAACAATGAGAAACTGTTTTCTGAGCCCGCTCAGCACACCAATCATTCCTTGGTTACTTGAGATATTGACACTGATAATATTCTCCCAAGGTTTACCACCATTTTGAACATTTTCCATATGGTGGGTACCCACTTTGATAGATTTTATAAAAGCTCATTATTATCATTAGTGTATAGCTGCACTAAACCAAAATACCTTTTTTCTGATTTAGAAATAGCGATAATAAAAGATATTTTCAAAATGACCAATGGGCTGCTAAGAAATGTTGTCCATCTTTTACCAGTCCTAAATGTCTTCTGTTAATAATGTATGCCTGATATTTTATTTTATTTTTTAATTGTTTTTTAGCGTTACTGAGGTATAACTGACATACGATTGTAAGGTATTTACAGTGCACGAAGTGATGATTTGATAAACGCATACATTGTGAAAGGATTCCCCCACTGAGTTAACACATGAATCAGCTCATATTTTATCCTCTTAACTTTTTTGGGAGTGGGGGTGAGAACATTTAAATTCTCCTTTAGCGAATTTCAATTATACAATATAGTGTTGTATATAAATATGTATATGACTAGAGTCATATGTATATGTATGTATATGTACATATGTATATGTATGTATATGACTAGAGTCATATTGCTTTACATTAGATCCTCAGACCTTATTCATCTTAGACATGAAAATGATATTTTAAAAATAGCACCACAGTTTTTTTCGTTATCACAAAAGTAACATTCTCTCACTGCAGGCAAATTAGATAATAGAGATAGATATAGAGAAGATACATCATTCACCCCCCCCGCAAGGGACAACCACTCTTAACCATCTGGTATATTTTCTTCCACCTAAAAGACATATATTGGAGAAAAAATTGGTTAGCCGATCTCATAGTTTCCTCGAAACGTAATTTAAATGCTTTTTGATTTTCTAGAGAAACAGTTTTGCCTCTACCTCGTGGCTTTTACTCATCAGCTCCAAGGCAACATTAGTTTGCAGTAAGGAAGAGTCTGCAGTGGCTAGATGCTTGGTGAAGTCACTCTGGAGGGAATTCATTTCTTTAACTTGTCTCTGGAGAGAATAAAAAGAATGTCTGTGAGCTTCATGATGTATCGTCAGAAGGCACAGGCATATTTATTGGACAACAGCATAGAAGTAGTTTCAGAGTCAGAATGTCTTCTTGCACTTAAAGGTCATCTAGGAAACTCCAAAGCCATGAGACATCAGCTCAATTTGTTGTGTAGGTGTGTTGTCATAGTTTCCACAGACAACATGCCAATGAAACAACTGCTGTCACATTGGAGAAGGTTTCTACACTGGGCTCAACCAGGCCCATGAGGTGGATATATAATTAAGCTCTGGCTAGTGGATCAGAACGAGGGATTTTAACTAAGGGAATCAGCACCAACCATCAGCACACTCTACATGCCGGTCCCAGCGAAGATGTTGGGACACTTCAATAAGGAAACACACAGGACTTTAGGATGCCAGGGTGGAGGCTGCCCGAGCTCAGGGACCCGTAAAATTGGACCCTGCTCCCTTCCCCTTGGCAAAATCAGTGACTTCCAACAGAGGTGTTACTACCTGAAGAGGCTTTGGGAGCTAACCCTATTACCATCAGTGAAGATATTAGTCATTGTCTTTTACGGAATTCTTGCGTTATTTTTTTTGGGGGGGGGGTGTTCAGTCCTATGTTATTCCACTTTGATCTTACTGTCATTTCACAGCCCCTCACACTTCTGTTGTTGTTTTAGCCTACAGTGTTCACCACTGAAATACACACTATAGAACTGGAGCTTTAAATCCTCATTGCAACTCCTGCATGTGGCCTGTATTTTGACTTATTTCCTATGAAGCAAGTAATGGCTTAAAATGCCTTTGCTGGTGATTCTGATAATGATGTTTACATATATGACACACAAAGTCAGTTATTTAGAGCATACATTGTACACTTTGAATTAATTATACCAATATTAATTTCTCACCTATTTGGCAGCATTATTGGCCCAGCACTCTATCAGCCAGGGGTGGGGGTGAAGCGATTTGCTCTGCTTTCTCTGTGGTTTAAATTCAGAAACTTTTCTGGCCGCTGAGGAGTAGCAACTACTTTGATTTTGCCTTTAATGCCTTGCTCCTATTTGATTAGGGTTTCCTGAACAGACAGCTGCCTGGCTCTGCCACTGTATTAACCATGAAGATTCCTGTTCCCTCATCCTTGTCATTAACCAAACCATGCAGATTCTGACCGTGACCTCACCTTGATGGATTCCAAAGCCCTCTCGTTTTCTCGGTTGAGGCCGGTGGCCTGCTTTGCTTGGGTACTGGCCTCCTGTAGAGCGGCACGGAGGTCACTGAGCTTGGCTTCGTATTCATTTAAAGAATCTCGTATATTCTTAACGAGCCCATTGTTCTCCACCTGGTGGTTTTCCAGCCAGCTCCTTATCCGAGTCAGCACTGTAATACATCACCTTTTTGTTTTCCACTTGAGAGATGAGTACATTGGAAGCTAACTTATAAAGACTACAGAAGGAGAATTGAGTTTCTACTCACTTCATGGTTTTCCTCGAACTTGCAAGGGAACAGGAAAGGAAACTAGCATTTATGTTATGTTATACACACACTGTCTCGTTTAACTTTCGTGACAACCACACGAAAACAGTAATTATCATCCTCATGTTTCAGATAGGAAAATGGATGGCCTGAGAAATTGGGTGACAAGGTTTTAGCCTTGGGACTTGAACTTGACCTGCAGAGCACAAAGTACATGCTCCTTCTACTACTAACACTGTCTCCTTGCAGCTAAAAGCCAAGGCTAATATTAAATTTAAACAATACAAATGCTAAAAGAGAACTGCTGCTATCTGTAACCACTGATACATCATTTTACTAGAGAATAAAGGTCAGTATTTGGAAAAATATACACCAAATTATTATTTCTTACAGTTTTGAGCTAATGAGGCTTTTTCCCTAACCCAAACCTTTAGATATATTCAGTTAATTTCTAGTATATTCATTTTTGGAGGTAACAGTAGTGCTAATATCAATGTATGATTCAAAAGCTCAATGGTGATAAGGTGACCATTAAAAATGATATGAGAGAGCTGAGTGGAGATGAATGAAAGAAGAATGAAAATGCAGTTAAAAAGGAACAAGAGGTATCAGTGTCTAATATCTAAGAAGAAACTTTTTTTTTGCATGATGGTAAGATATTCTATTCTACGGATAAAGAAGATGTGGTATATATGTACAATGGAATATTAGTCAGCCTTTAAAAAGAATGAAATAATGCCATTTGCAGCAATATGGATGGACCTAGAAATTATCATACTAAGCGAAGTAAGCCAAACAAAGACAAAAACCATACGATATCACTTATATGTGGAATCTAAAATATGACACAAATGAACCTATCTATGAAAAAGAAACAGACTCACAGACATAGAGGAGACTTGTGATTGCCAAGGAGTGGGGAGGGAGGGAAGGATTGAGAGTCTGGGATTGGTAGATGTAAACTCTTATACATAGGATGGATAAACAACAAGCTTCTACTGCAAAGTACAGGTAACTATATTCAATATCCTGTGATAAACCATAATGGAAAGTAACGTGAAAAAGAAAGTATATATATATGTATAACCGAAATCACTTTGCTGTACAGCAGAAATTAACACAACATTGTAAATCAACTATACTTCAATAAATTAAAAAAGTGTTGTTCTGTCCTACGGCTTCTCAGTAATCTGAAGGGGCTACCTACTTTCACCACGTGATCCTCTACCAGTAATATACGCTGAAAGGACGAGCCCCTCCACCTGGCACCGGTGACTAGATATTGCACTCTGCACACCGTATTTCAAACCAATTAGAACGGATTGCATGCAAGAATTTGGGAGGGTCCTTACGAAGCTGAGCCTCTCTTTTTTCAGCTTCTGCTTCCCTCAGGTTCTTCCCAAAGTTGCGGTTCCTCAGTTCCCTCAACATGCGCTCCGCTTCAGCCAGCTTTCTGGAAAAATCGTCCAAAGGCAAGTTGTTTCCTTCTCCTTCTGTCCCAGAGATCTGCTTCACAAGAACTGGAAAACATCAAGCAGTTTATTGGACTGGGAATTCTGGACTCCAGCAGACTACTAAAAAAAAAAAAGGCCGAGATTTTTATGGAGGGTTCGTATTGGTTTTTTAGTATCACTACAGGTTCTTTTTCATAATGTTGAACTTTTTCTTTGTACAACAAAGGCTACAAAGTAATATAAAAGATGTTTAATTGGGCTGAGTAACTCTTCTTACCGTGCACATTCCGGATGACATTTTTAATCTTTGTGTCCAGCTCTTTGGCGCCTTGGGTTGTCCGATCAACATTGCTATATAATGTTTGAGCTTTTCTGGAATTTATCTGAACCTATATGAAAAAGAAATTGATGAGCAAAAAGTAAGAGTTGATGGGAGGAAAAAACTAACAGTATTCTGAAAGCAAAAAAAAAAAAGTTAATGTTATTGACCTAACACATTACCTTTTCTTGCAAAGTTTCAAATTCACGATTCAAGTTACTCAGTTCTTTTTCCAGGCCATCCAGTTTTGATTTATGATTTGAAACGGTGGAACTGTAGCTGAGCAACTGGCTCTGAAAGTAACATACAAAGTTAATCTCACTTTAGAGTAGAAATTTGGAGGGAAGTCTTACCAGGTTGGTAAACCTGGTGATGATGTGAAAAGCTTCATTTAGCAAGACCAATGCTGATCCTTAGGAAAAAAATACGGTTCTTTGAAATAGGCCACATGAAGAATACATTTCTGATGTAAGTTGCGATATGGCTCTAAAATAAAGTAGTAAAATTTAAAAACATGAAGAGACAAGAGATACTTTACTTGAATTAACGATCTAACCTTATAGAAATGAGGGTGATGTCACTTACTTGACGTATTAAGGTTTAGATTCTATTATAAAGAATTGTTCAGTTATTTTTAACCTATATGTTACCTGATAATACTAAAAAGAAGTGCCTATGGCTACTCTATTCAGGGACTCACTAGATTCAAAGAATTATAGAGCAGGAGGGAAATTTGTAGCTCATTTAATTGAATACACTTATTCAATATGAAAAAAATGAGAAAACAGAAGCCCAAAGAAGTTGGGTGACCCATCCATGCCACAGCAGTACAGGTGATTACTGATTGCTTCAGGACTCAAATCCTGGTCCCCTGTCCTTTTAGAGGAACTCAACAGCCTCATTACTTTTAGAGGGTGACACTGCCTCATATAATATCTAGAAGAGTAAATATTTTCAATTTGGGGGAAAAAATATGTTAATACCTTGAGAATTTTTACAAGAAAAAGCAAAATTATTATCTCTATTTGCACACGAGAACAGCGTTGGGTAAAAGAACACAGGCTTTCCAGCTCAGGTCCACACCCTAGGTTCACCCTTAATAGATAAGCTCACCGGACTTTGTCTCCTTCATCTGTATATTGGTGATTATAATATTAAGCTGCTGGGTTGTTTTCAGTGGTAAGTGGGCTAATGCATTATAAAATGCCACATACATACGACCGTCCAAAAAATTAGTTGCTTTCTCATACATATTCCTACTGAATTTTCATAGTGTTTGTGTGATATTGCAAGAAGAGAGTTCTACTTTATTTTTGTTGTAGGCAAATAAGGCACATCATTCTAAAGAGTGTTAGTAGAAGTATAAGAAGTAAGAAGTATAGTGGGTAAAGCATGGTCTTTAGAATTTCATCTTGTGTATGAATAATGGTTGACAATCAATCACCCTACTTTCCAAACCCTCACCAATCCCAGACATCAGAGGTTCCAGAGAACAAAATGATCTGTTGGATCTTTTTTACACTTTTCTCAAGTTCATACAAATCTATAAAAACAGACTGACATTTTCCTGAGTAGATACTCTTTTATTTTGTCAAAAAAAGGTTACAACTTCCTGTGACTTTCTACATTCACAGAGCAGGTTAACACATGTAGATTTTACTAATTCTGTTTTATTATAATCTGCACTAGGGGACAAACTGGAATTTGTGCAACAATGCCCTGATTGTTTCAGATGTTTTATTTTTGATTTTTGCAGACAGGAAGACGAAAGTCATTCTTACCTTTGCTCCCCTTTCTGTAATGCATCTTTTTATTTTCAGCCTGCTTTTAAGTATGTCAACTTATTTTTGTTTTTAAAGCAATTAATTAATGGTGGGCTTTAGTAAGACTTTTATTCTGTATCCTGCTTGGAATTCACAGGACTTCTTAGAGCTGTGAGTTAATAGTTTTGCCTCAAAATTGGAACATTTTCTACCGTTAAACGCACAAATATTTTTCTGCCCCTTACTCACTTCATTTTTCTTCAGTGACAACAATTACATATAGGTTTGGTGACTTGATGTTGTCCCACAGGTCAATGAGGCTCTTTCTGTTTTTGTTCGTTTGATTTTTTTAAAGCTTTACTGAGGTATAACTGACATACAACAAAAGGCACGTGTTTAAAGTACACAATTTGATATGCTTTGACACGTGACCCATGAAACTGTCTCCACAATTAAGATAAGAAACATTTCCTCATGCCCCTTGTAACCCCTCCCCCCGATTCTCCCTGACACTTCCTTCCCCATCACCAGGAACACACACTATTAGATTACTTTTCGTTTTCTAGAACTGTGCACAACTTATGATTGTCACACATAAACACGCACACACTCATTAGGATATGAACTTTCCTTGGTCTGGCTTCTTTCAGTCAGAGTACTTATTCTGAGATTCACCCATGCAGCAGTAGTTCATTACAATTTATTGCAAACTAGTATTCTACTTTGTAGATGTACAGTCATTTATTTATGCCTTCACCTGCTGACAGACTTTTGGGATGTTTCTGATTTTGGCTTATTGCAAATAAAGCTGCCAAAAAAAAAAAAAAAAAGGAATTTCACCTTGGCTTGAATCCTTCTGGAACCACCACATACTAGCTGTGTGACTGAGGGCAAGTTACTTAGCTTTTCCAGGCCTGTTAAATAAAAATAACACCATTTTCCTCATAGGATGTTGTGAGACGTAAGGAAAGCACTTAGCACAGAGCCTGGCACATAGGATGGATACCAAAATGTTGGTTTCCTTCCCTTCATTGAAAAAATGCAGGGTTGTACTGATGACATCAAAGTAACCCAAGTGGCTTTTCTTTTTCTCTGAAAACATAAAGACTTCCCCCCCTCCTCTCCATGTTAAGCCTGCAAACCATGCTCTAAAATTACCCTAATGGGATGGAAAAGAACCAGTTTTGTAGCATTAGTTTTTGCTGTATGTACTCAACCATAGCCACTAATGGTTTACAATCAGCCCTCATTCCAAAAGCACTTATTAAACTTTCCCCAAACCCTCTTTCACTATGTCTAGCTTAGGGTTTATCTCATCTACTGATTTATTTTACTTTGAGTATATTTTTTCATTTCTACATGTTTTACTTAGATCTTTTCATATTTACCTCTTCTTGTTTGGTTTCTGGTGTTTAAAATTTTTTTCTAATTTCTTGTTCCTTCTACTGGATGTTACTCTCTTTTTTTTTTCCTGGTACCTGGGCCTCTCACTGTTGTGGCCTCTCCCGTTGCGGAGCACAGGCTCCGGACACGCAGGTTCAGCGGCCATGGCTCACGGGCCCAGCTGCTCCGCGGCATGTGGGATCTTCCCAGACCGGGACACGAACCCGTGTCCCCTGCATCGGCAGGCAGACTCTCAACTACTGCGCCACCAGGGAAGCCCTGGATGTTATTCTTTAAAGTAATTTTCAGATTGTCCTATGATTTTCATTTTCTCTGAAGGGAACTCATCACTTGACTGTTGCTTCTGCTGCATGTCTTTCTTATTATCTGTCTGTTACAGTGTTTGCAGGCTCCTTCCAAGAGGGAGATTTCTTCTTCTCCCTGCACTCTCTGTGCCCTGTCCAGTGATCTTGTGGTCATCATTACTCCCACCCCAGACGCCCCAGTCCAGGATCAGGTGTTATGGTGACAGCTTAGGACTTGTACATTATGGTGATAGTGAGAATGTCACATTTCAGCACAGATCCTGGTTTGTGAGTCTTGTCCACATCCTGGCTGCAAGGTTGTCCTTTCTTAGGTTCTCATACAGCCATTGTCCAACAATGGGAATTGGAAAGTTTTGAGGTTGCTTTTTCAGCCTGAATTTATAGGCAGAAGAGCCCCTGTTTTCCCCCCAGGGAGCCTGACTCTGGCCCGTGGGGCACTTTCAGCCCTAGTACTTCTTAGGATACCCTCTTGACCACCTTCTTTCCAACTGTACATAGTACATGTTCTGAGCTATGAAACAGACATCAACACATTTAAGAGAACTGGAATCACAAAGTATGTTCTCTGACCCCAAAAGAGTTAAACTAGAAATCAATAACAGAGAGTTATCTGGAAAATCCCCAATTCAGAAATTAAACAATACAGTTCTAGTCACAAGAGGAATTAGAAAATTTTTCTTTTTTCTTTGGCCATGCTGCGTGGCTTGTGGGATCTCAGTTTCCAACCAGGGATTGAACCCAGGCCACAGCAGTGAAAGCCCAGAATCCTAACCGCTAGGCCACTAGGGAGCTCCCTAGAAAATCTTTTGAATTGAATGAAAATGAAAACACAACATTTTAAAATGTGTGGAATACAGCTAAAGCAGTGCTTAGGGGAAAACTTATAGCACTAAATGCTTATATTAAGAAAGGTTTTGGATCAGTAAATAAGCTTTTATCTTAAGAAACTAGAAAATGAATGGCAAACTAAACCCAAAGCAAGCAGAAGGAAGAAAAGATATGGATAAGAACAGAAGTCAATGAAATTGAAAACTGAAGAAAAGCAGAGAGAAATCAATGAAATAAAAAGATCAATAAAATTGATAAACCTCTAGCCAGAATAATCAAAAAAAGAGATAAGACACAAATGACCAATAACCAGAATGAATGAGAAAGCATCACTACAGATTTTGCAGATATTAAAAGGATAAGGAAAAATTATGAACAACTGTATTGCAGTACATTTGGTAATTTAGACGAAATAGAAAAATTGTTTGAAAGGCACAAATTACTAAATATCACTCAAGAAGAAATAGATAAATCCTAATTGTCCCATATCTATTTTTTAATTGAACTTACAGTTTAATTAAAAAAAAAACTTTCAACAAAGAAAATCCCAGGCCCACATGGCTTCACTGGAAAATTCCATCAAACATTTAAAGAAGAATTAATAACAACTGTACTCAAATTCGTACGAGTCTTCCAAATGCAGAACAGTGAGCTAAAGTTATGAGAAAAATGAGCCCAGAAACATTCAGTATGTAAGGAATGTTCACTTAGAAGTGTTAGTTTTGTGTGTTCACCGGTACTTTTCACCAGTAAAAATCTAATCTTCATTTAGATCAGAGGAAGGAGGACAGCCTCCCTGAGCCTTAAGTGGAGTCAAGTTCCCCCCTTTCTCACGTGAGGAGTATTCGTTCACACAGCATCTCTCTTCACCAAGTATCTGCTCTGGGTCAGGCATCATGCTGGACCCACAGAGTACTTACCCTCAGGTCCTTGGTCTGGGTCTCCAAGTGCCTCATCTGCTCCAGGGTCCCCACGCTGGCACTCAGGCCCTGCAGCTGAGACTTGACCAGGAGGAGCTCGTCCTCCATGGTGGCCAGGTCATTCAAGAGCGTCATCACACAGCTGTCACAATCTGTGGGGGCCGCAATCAAAGGCACAAGTGCTGTGGGCTGGAGCCACAGGAATGCAAACAGAGCCCCAGAGCTGTGCCGCCCAGTTAATACACACGTAGCCCATCACAGGCAAAAATCACAATCCTGGACTTCTCCAGGAAAGATGCAGATTCTGAAAAAGGGAGATCTCTAGACAGGGGGCATTTGACAAAGAAATGGTGGAATGGGGAAAAAGGGTGAGGGTGGTCAAAAGGTACAAACTTCCAGTTATATGATAAGTAAGTTCTTGGGATGTAACATACAGCACAGTGACTATAGTTAACGACACTGTATTATATATTTAAAAGTTGCTAGAACAGTAGATCTTAAAAATTCCTAATGCAAGACAGAAAATTTGTAACTGTGTGAGGTGATGGATGGCAACTAAGTTAATTGTGGTGATCATTTCACAACATATACATATATCAAATCATTATGTTATATACTTTAATACAATGTTGCATGTCAATTATATCTCAATAAAACTGGGCAAAAAAAGAAATGATGAATCTATTCAACTTGTTGCTTATTTTGTATGTGGGAAAAGAGTAATAAATAGTTTTTATTTATGGAGTGCTTGCTATTTACCAAGAATCATGATAAGGGATTTATAAGCATTTTTCCAACAGCTATATGAGGTTGGCATAGTTATTACCAACCTCAGTTTTACCATCTGACAAATGATGAAACCGAGGCTTGAAGAAGTAAGGTCATTTGCACGAGATCATACAGATTTTAGTTGACAGAGGCTGGATGTGACTCTAAGTAGCCCTCCTTCCACCACCTCCCACCACTGCTTTCCCAGACTCGAAACTGCGTGTCCCAGTGTAGGGCTCACAGATTTTAAGCTGAACCCCACAACTTGGAAAGGAGGGGGCCATTTCTCTTCTCACCATCACATTCTTCTCCAGGGCCACCATCTTTGGGTTCTTGGTTTATGCAGTCTGAAATGAGGAGTAACCAGAGAAGACAGCGTTATTAAACTTACTCTTCACGTGCTTTTTTTTTTTTTTTTTTTTTTTTTGCGGTATGTGGGCCTCTCACCGCTGTGGCCTCTCCCGTTGCGGAGCACAGGCTCTGGACGCGCAGGCTCAGCGGCCATGGCTCACGGGCCCAGCCGCTCTGTGGCATGCGGGATCTTCCCGGACCGGGGCACGAACCCGTGTCCCCTGCATCGGCAGGCGGACTCTCAACCACTGCGCCACCAGGGAAGCCCCTTCACGTGCTTTTTAACTTGGCTTTGGGGAAAGCTAGTTTTGTGTTCAGTCTCCCAGCCACACAGCATTGCCGGCTCCTCCCTTTTCCCTCCCTCCTCGGTGCCACTGCTTGGGGAGCTGTCTCATCTCCCAACAATCTTGCTACAGGAACTTCTCGTGTGGCCTCTCTGATTATATATTCAGTTTCTTCTCTACAAAGGGTCATGCCATTCTTATGA
Organism: Leucopleurus acutus; assembly: GCF_964270905.1. Lineage (NCBI taxonomy): Eukaryota > Metazoa > Chordata > Mammalia > Artiodactyla > Delphinidae > Leucopleurus > Leucopleurus acutus. The sequence goes on from NC_139155.1 coordinate 50,337,574, forward strand.
AATGAAATCTCCTAATCGCTGGTGTTGTCCTCATTTGGTAGCCTCCTCTACAACTGCTGATGTCTCTTCTAACATCATTCAAGAACATTCAATAAACACTGAGCACCTTTGAGCATTCCCAGTGTGCCATGGCCCTGTGCTAGGGGCAGGAATACAAAGATAGCAAGTCTCTGGTGTCCTGTCGTTTAATGGTCCTATGGGGGAGACAGGCACATTTCACAACAGTGTGACAGATGCTGTGAGATATGCACACGAAGTTAGTGGACCTACTCCACCACCTACTGCTCACATATGCTGAATATTGAGGTTCTCAGCTATAGACGGGAAAGCCTAATGGTCACCCCTGGACATTCTTCACTCCTCCCACTTCTACTCCTTTCCCCATACCATGCATTCTTACGCTGAAATGCCCTCTCATTTTCCTGTGAAAAATCATCTGACTTTATTAAAGGAAAACTCTAAGCTTGAAACTTTCCTAGACATGCTACAGGGAGGCTTTCAGGTGTGTTCTCAGCAGCCACACCTTGTGTGTATACACATACGTTTTGAACCACATTTATTTTTAACTGTAAAAAAATATATATAAGTTCACTATGGAAAATTTGGGAAAATCAGCAAAATGAGATAAAACATTATCCTTGATCCTACCACTCAAAGACGATAAGTGTCCCCTCACAGTATATTTGTAGACATTTTATTATATGTAATCATAGGTTTCTCTTACTCATCCTTTTTTAAAAAATCTTTTACTCACTCTTATATGGACATATAGCTGCGTCACTTTAATTTCCTCAATTAGACCGTAAATGCCTTACAGGCAGGAAACATGGTTTTATTTCCTTCACAAACTCCTGCAAACACAGTATATGGGGGACTTGGCTTAGGAAGAGGGCTGATTTATCAGTGCAATTTTCTCAACAAGTTTGAGTTTTGACCACCAAGGAATCTGTACGTTATTAATTGAAAGAAAGAATGAAAAAGAGGGAAAAAAGCTCACAGGAACAAACGTGTCTCACAGGTGAGCATTTTCTTCCATTTCTGGAACAAAGAGTTCCCATCCTCATTCTAGGTTGGTTACTTTTGCTATTAGAAAAAGCATTCATCTCACGAGTTAATGACGTGTCTGATGCCGAAACTTCTCCTGAACACCTCCAGTGACAGTAGAACTCATCTCCTTTTAAACCAGTCCTTCTCGTCTTTAAACATTTGACACTTCTTCCTCAGAATGATTTAAAATAGATCTCCCTCTAGCTTCCACTCCTGGATGTGAGTTCTCCATACCTTAAGCCACACAGAACAAGACCCACCCTTCTCCCACACATGTGCCTTTCAGATCCGTCCTCTCCAAGTCTCCTTTCCACCATCCCGGTCTGTCAGTCCTTCCTCATGTCACAGGGCTCTAAGTCCCTTCACAGCCTCATCTTCTTTCTGAACAAACTTGTAGCTTGTCTATTGCCTTGTAAAGACACGGGCCCCTTGTGGGGACTTGCATGGGCGGCGGACCAGGGAACAATGGCAGGCCACCTGGTTTTGGACACTAGAACTCAGTGGAGATAGTACAAGGTGTCTAAGGGGCCACGTTACCCTCTTGATTCATATTGAACTCACTGCTGACTGAAACCTTAGCCACGTCTCATTTATCACAAACTTATTTTTTTTTCCATTCAACTATAGGACCGACTCCACGCTTACCCCCAACATAATTTTGTCTGGTTAGAACTGGCTCCTCATTCCAGGCTGTTGAGGCCCTATTTTATTCTAAATGTGTCATAGGAGGCATTTGCTAGCTCCTCCAACTTTGTGTCACCTGATAACTGGGTGGGCAGGTCTTCTATATTTCCATTCAAGTCTACGATGTTGAACAAGATGGAGCCCAGATGAAGCCCCAAACATGACAACAGACACCTCGTTCTAGACTGATAAGGCTCCATTTACTCTGCGTTCCTTTGGAAAGAGTCACTTGACTGGATCTAATCCATACATCCAGGGTTTAGTTCTTCATCTTGTCTATAAAATGAGAGATTTTATCTAAGGATTTGGCATTGCACTACATCAACGGCATTTTCCTGATAAACCACATTAATATTCTCCATCAAAGAAGGACGTAGAGAGTCTTCCTGTTTTTCCAACTTCGTTTTTTCCTAATGAACCTATACTAACTCCCAGTTAATGTTTTTTTTCTTGGTATGTAAAATCCATCTCAATTATACACCCACAGCCTAGAACAGTTACTGCTTTAATAGAAAGAGCACTCTGACTCCTTCAGATACATACACGAAGGAAGCTGATGAGATGATTCCCTTATAATGTCAAAGGGAGATCTCAGCAAAAATCACCAAAATAGGGTCTGAAATTATTTTGGCTATAATTAGTGACGTTTTAAAAACAATTTACCTAAAAAAAGAAACCTACTTGAAGTAAGTTATTCACCAAACCTGTGAATACTACCTAAGCATTCCCAACTTTGTCAAAACAAGGGGACAACTTGTTAGCTGGAATTGTGTATGTGGTTGCTGAACATGTTTGCTTGGCTTCTTTGCCAGCTATTTTATACCCGTTTGATAAAGGTAGGTTAACAGATGTGTGAGTCAATCTTACCTCCTGTCAGGGGGTCACAACTGCCCAAATGGCCGTTGCCGTTACAGTTGCATGGTTGGCAGCTACCTCCGAATTTCTGGGGATTTCCAAAATATCCTGGTGCACACCTACACAGAATACAGAAAAAGAGGGGAGACACCCAAAGGGCTCATCATTTATTCCACCCAATGTCTCAACTTCTAGCTCCCTGTTTGGGATCTTGTAACCCTATGAGAGGAAGGGCTGACATAGATTTGCAAGAGGGAACGTGTCTCAGTACAGAGCCATTTATGACTTGAATGAGAATGGTGAGGAGGGGAAGGCAGGCAGAGATTGCTCCCTTGCTCCTTGACACCCCAGATGACAAGGTCCTCAATCATCCCGACAGCCAAATGGCAGATGAACAAAATGCATACAGGAGCCAGTGGTTTGACCGAAATCAGGGGTGGGTGAATTTTACGCAAGAGTTGTGTTCCTGAAGATATCACACAAATACACACTGCTTAATTTATGGCTAATTTCCTCGAAGAAAAAACTTAAAGTAAAATTCATATAATTTCAATATTTTCATAAAGGGGGCTTTTATTAATATTTCCTATTGTACTATTTCAAGTCTGCATAATTCACATTTATTTGCACTAATTGCTGCAGTGATATACATAAGGGGCTTAAACAACTGAGCAGTTACAACTGCCACCTTAGCCTGAGCCTTTACTATTCTAGATAATTCAGTGATGAGAACTCAGTTCCTTATTTATAAGGTAAAAGATCATATTTCCTTGATTGTGTCTGTTTTCTTCAAAAAATAACACAAACACATGTTAATGTTTCTGGAACTGGGATGTAAATTAAAATATTTCTGTTCATTAGCAAAATTCCACTCCCACTCTATCCCCCCCAAATTGTCATTAAATTGATGTGTGTGGTGTTTTATCATCAATGGAATTGATAGAATCAAGGAAATATGGCATTTGACTTTCTCAAATTTAAGCTTTTCATCAAAGAACTTTGAGGCAATTTAAATATGCTTTACCAATGGATAAACTGGTGATATAGTGCAAAGGACACAGATTTTTTGTTTTGTTTTGTTTTTATGGGTTTTTTTTAACATCTTTATTGGAGTATAATTGTTTTACAATGGTGTGTTAGTTTCTGCTGTATAACAAAGTGAATGGGAGATCTTTTTTTTTTTAATTTATTTTGGCTGCACCAGGTCTTAGTTGCAGCACGCAGGGTGGCGGATTTCTTAGTTGTGGCTGGCATGTGGGATCTAGTTCCCCGACCAGGGATCGAACCTGGGCCCCCTGCACTGGGAGCGCAGAGTCTTACTGACTGGACCACCAGGGAAGTCAGGACACGGGTTTTGAATCAGGAAGATCTGGCTAGACCTCCGTCTCTACCACAGTCCATATAATCTTGGGCTGTTATCTTAATCCCTCAAGCTTCCATTTCTTCATCTATTCCTCTTACGAAAATGTGAAGCTCCACGAGGATGTGAATTATTTCGGGTGGGCTGTTTTGCTCACTGATACATCCCTAGCACCTGGGATAATGCCTGGACCCATATTAGGTGTCAGATATAAGTATATGCTGAATGAATGAATGAAAAATGGTACTAACAATACCTATTTGGGTGGGTGGATATAAAAGATAATATAGTAAAGAATCTAGTACAATGCCTGCACATAGCAGACATTCAGTAAAAGGTAGCTACTGCTACTTTCAGACATGATAAAATATTCATATATATGTACGTATGTGCAATTGGTGTCATTTGGAATTCTACATTTCGGAAAATGGATAGGAAGCAGAAAACCCATGTATTCCCTAATTATCAAGAAGGTAACTAAGCTGAGGTGGCTTATCCAAGTCTACTCAGCAGGTTGTCCTAATAATAGGGCTTTATTTGGGGTGACCAGCCCCATAGTCTGCCTAACAAGCCATGCTACGCAAAAGATCTCAGTTTAAAATACTTTTCCTTTAGATGTGTCACCTACATCTAAACTCTCTATGTAAAAGATACATATTTAAAAACTACCTTATTTAAAGTGACATAAATATTCAGGAAGTCTGATTCTGCTTCTTCCTTCATCTTGCAAAGCATTAGTTATCGATTATGAGAAATAACTGGTTCTTTTATTCTCATTTTATGGTAGTGCTAAACACAAGGGACTAAACTAAAACTTCCTGATTTCATAGATGACATCGGTACAGCAAATAAAGAGCAGACAGCACGTCTGTCATCTGCGGCTCTGAGTGGCCAAGGGAGAAATGGGTCCCAGAGCACGGGCTGAGGAGGGAAGCCTTTCCTATTCCCTCCCCACCTCTGCCCAGTGAGCTCCTGCATATACGCTTACTTTTCACCTTACTCTGTGCTTGTATTTGTCATTGCATAGTCAACCACTAGTGCCAGATGATGCCTGGCAGCCTGGCACAGAGTGGGTGCTCAATAAGTGTTAACAAATGAAAAACTGTGACATTAAAATGGCATTAAGCTGTGGAAAAGTTAAAAAAAAACACACAAAAAAACAATAGCTTGCTTTCCTGAGACATCAAACTTAAAAAACCTAAGCTGAGAAAACTGTTAATTAAGAATTTCCCTTTTCAAATCAGTTGCCTGTCAAATGGATGTCTCCTCCAGCCTGGTGCCGTTTTCTACTTCACTGTTTGTGCAGAACCATAAGGAGGATTAAATTAGGAAGCCTCGCCCAGGTAGGAGTCGCATAGCTTTTAAATCACGAAGCCTGGAAGACCCTCCCAAGCCCATTCCCCACCCCACCTGTCCTTTCTGTCTCAGGGTAGCTGCCCCTTCCATCCCTCACCCTTCAGGGCTGGTTGATGCCCCTCCTGCTGCAGCCTGACTTAGCCCGGTTATGTTCTCTCTATTTTAGCAGCTTATTTGTACATCTGTCCACCACTAGACTGGAAAACCCTTGAGGGCAGAATCTGTGGTCTGGTTGCTGATGTGTTTCTAATGCTTAGCACAGGGCCAGGCTTATACTAGGATCTCCATCCATTTTTCATCGAAGGAAAGAATGAATAAGTGTGGGCAACGTTCCTCCTGCAGAAATGATAAACAGAAGAACTTTGAGTTGCTCCTTTTTACCATAGGATAGTGTCCAGACCCTCAGCTGATGCCCATAACAAGGCACTGCCTCCTTCTGCCCGTGGCAGCTACACTCTAGGCCCTTGGACTTTCTTGCATTACTTCCCTGACCTGAGCTGCCTTCCCCCTCCACCTCCCAGCTCCACTGGGTTCCAGTCATCCCTTTGACATACCTAAGTCCCACCTTGTCCATAAAATGTTTCAGATAACCCCAGTCTAGAGTATCCCTCCCTTACTATGAAATCCAGTTGAATTAATTTTCTGTTTTTTTTTTAAGTAAAATTCTTCTAAAGTTATCCAGAAAAATAATATGCCAGAATGGTCCAGGAAAAAATTTAAATAAGGGTTACGAGGGGAGACTTGCTTAACCAAATAGTCAAAGTCATTTGATAGTTTCAGAAATGATACAGAAGTGATAATGACACAAAAACCAAATAAAATGTACAAAACAAATCCAAGTTCGTATAGAAATTTCGTACACATTTACAGGACTTCCCTGGTGGCGCAGTGGTTAAGAACCCACCTGCCAATGCAGGGGACAGGGGTTCAAGCCCTGGTCCTGGAAAATCCCACATGCCATGGAGCAACTAAGCCCGTGCACCACAACTACTGAGCCTGCGCTCTACAGCCCATGAGCCACAACTGCTGAGCCCACGTGCCACAACTACTGAGCCACCTAGAGCCCATGCTCTGCAACAAGAGAAGCCACCGCAATGAGAAGCCCGCGCACCGCAGCGAAGAGTAGCCCGCACTCACCACAACTAGAAAAAGCCTGGGCTCAGCAACAAAGATTCAACACACCCAAAAAATAAATAAAAACTAAAATATAAAATAAAATCTGAAATCAAACCCCTAATTAAAAAAAAGAAATTTTGTACACATTTAGCTTTAGTGAATTCAACTAAAGGTACTTAGTCAAAGAGGGATGAGAGGATGAGGGCATGAGTGTAAGGGAAAAACAGCTGAAGTGACTGTCCCCATCACTCAGTGAGCACACGTCCTGCAGTGAGTGTGACATGAGAGATGTGAACCTGCTATTCGCTCAGCTGGTCTAGTTTCCCTGTGCCTCTCCTAGAGTGACTGTTTCACCCTACAGAGTGTGATTCTGGGTGTAACCAGATGACATGTGCATTTCATGCAACATGGCTCCTGTATTACTGAGACATGGGACACTGGGATACTCAAGGTTATGCCAGCTCCGGTCAATTTTTGCCTGACATGTAGACCCTAAATCTATCTGCCCTGTGAGATGCAATACCACAAAAAAGTTGAGGTTCCAAATTTTCACCATCAAGATTTGAATGTAAGAAATAAAACCAGAAAAGTACTAAAACAAAATATGCATAAACATTTGCATATGCATAAACCTCTCTAAGCATGACACTAATGGCTGAAACCCTAAAGAATAAAAGAGTAGGTACAAATATAATAGAAATTAACTATTGCAGATCTAGAATTGACAAAACCAAACGAAAAAATATACAAATGAAAAACAAAACAGAGAAGTATATTTGCAATATATAGTATGAAGCATTCGTTTCCTCTAAAAGATCTGTACAAATCAACAAAAATATAAAAGAACATTCCACTAGAAAAAAATGGGTAAAAGACCTGGAAAGCAATTCAAAAAAAAGATTTATAAATGGTCAATAAGCACATGAAAAAATCAAATCTAATTATTACCAAAAAATGTAAAATAAAATGACATACAATGTTTCTCTATCAAACTGGCAATGTTTTTAAAAAGTGAACAGTCTTTGTATCTACTGGAGGCAGGCAGTTGCTCCTTTGCTGCTAGTAGGATGGTAAACAGATACAATCTTTCTGGAGGGCAATTTTGCAAAATGTATCGAAAGCCTGAAAAATGTCCCTATGCTTTGGCCCAAGGGATCGGTTCTATAATTACATCTCGAGTATTTATGTACACAAATATTTAGCTAACAGGATTCACTTTTAGTGCTGCTTTGAATGGAAAACAGTTAAACTATTTCAAAGGCCAATAGTGGGGGATTATGGAACTTCAGGGGAACTTCCTGGTCCTGACGTGATGTTATCAATGAACACTTATTGATATGGAAATATACTACTAACATACTATTAGATGAGAAAACAAAACAGAAAGCAAAATAGGAATCTACCTTTTTCTTTTAAGAAAAATCTATGCATAGAGAACTGATCTGTAAGAACATACAACAAGCACTGTAGGTGGGCAGGCGTGAGCATAGGGCAATTGCAGGGCTATGGTACATATTAGTTCTCTGCCTTATTAGTTCTTTGCTCACCTGTATTATATCATTTCTGTAATAATTATGTATTGATCTTATATTACAGTTATTTTAAATGTTAAAATGTTATCCATATGATTCATTTGTTATACTGTTACTTTTCCAGATATATGTGTGCTCTCTTCCCCTCTAGATGACAAGTACCTTCTATAGCCTTCACAATACTTGGCGGTGCCCTGGGCATAGTAGCTAATCATGAAACACTGTTCAGGAAAAACTAAAGCTTGGCTCTGTGGCCCTTTATGATCAAGTATGTACTTTCCATTTTGTAACACGTATTCTTTTGTTTCACAAACACCTATTATATGAATAGTACCACACTAGGCACTAGGGGTTCAGAAATGAGTGAGACACAGGCTGTCCTGCAAGTGTCCATAATGTCGTGTGGGCATTAAGAGGGGTGTGTGTGTAGAAATATCTAGGGCTGCTGATATGTGTGCATGTGTAGGAGACGCAGAGTTGTACGTTTGTGTACAGGCAAGTAGGGATGTGTATATGTGGGGATAGGAGTATGTAGGGATGAGTTTATATGGCGGTACGAGTATATAGATACATGTTGGGGGGGTATGTAGGGGTGTGCCCAGGAGTAGGGGTATGTAGGGGTATACATAGGTATGTAGAGGGGTGTTTGCTGGAGCATATAGGACTATGACATATTGGACCTCGTTCTCAAATGGCTGAAACAGGTACAAAGCAAGAAAGAGAAGGAAGTTAATGATTTACTAAGTGAGCACACTTGTATTTTTCCCAAGAGACTTTTTTCCAGCCTCGATGAAACCAGCAGCCCCAGCCCTAGCTCTGAGCCTCAATCCAGCAGAGCCCCACTTACAGCCAGGGTGCCTGCAACAGCCTGCCAGAGGAGCCCACCCCTACCTGTAAGACGGGGGAGGAGAGAAGGGGGCGGGGGAGGGGCGGCACCCACCTTTCGCATTGTGTTCCTGTGTATCCAGCTTTGCAGGAGCACTTCACGTTTCCCCCAGTAACAACACAGCCGGTGGCAAAACTTGAAGAACGACAGAGAAAAGCCCCAGTAAAAACATAAGCTGATGGACTTTATGCTCATTATTTTTTGCCACAAAGAACCTGACTTGCCTTAAGTGAAATTGGAAACCAAGTGTCTGGCTACCTTCTGTGTGAAGAAAATTTTGCCCATCAAGACTTGTAGAAATAATGATGAATGCCTTCAGCTGACATCAGGCAGATTTGGCTGAATAAGGACTGAAGGCATTTACTTTGTTTCATTTTTTGGCTTGGAGAAATACATTCCTTCCCTTAAGACAGAGTAAAGTAACACACTTTGGAAGAGATGATTAGACAGCATTTTTCCAGAACTAACAAGGAAGGAGTAAAACAAGTCTAGGCAGAAAAAAAAAGAACAGAGAGTTCTGATTCTTTAAAGAAAAAATTTCTTCTCCTTGTTTATTCTAGTTCTTTTATATTGGGCACAGTCTCTTCTGGGAAGAAACAGTGGTAGGTGGGCCAGGCCCTCAGAGCCTCAGAGGCGACTAAAGCACAGAGCATGCTCAATGCCCAGGTATTTCTGTGGGCACAGCTGTTGGTGATTTCCACGCTTTTCCAATCAGGCTGTTGGAATTTCAATTCCCTTTTAGTTCTTAACTGGTGTATTTTGAGAAGCTTCTTTTAAGAAAAAAATTAGGGCTTCCCTGGTGGCGCAGTGGTTGAGAGTCCACCTGCCGATGCAGGGGACACGGGTTCGTGCCCCGGTCCGGGAAGATCCCACATGCCGCGGAGCGGCTGGGCCCGTGAGCCATGGCCGCTGAGCCTGCGCCTCCGGAGCCTGTGCTCCGCAACGGGAGAGGCCAGAACAGTGAGAGGCCCGCGTACCGCAAAAAAACCCAAACAAACAAAAAAAATTAAACGAAGAGACCATGAAAAAGTCTTGTTCCTTATGAAACGTCTGTGACTACTGAACATTCCACTGACATAAATCTGAGGGGAAATAACTCCATTTATCTTTGGCTGGTAAAAGAATTCTTATTTGGGGAGCTTCTCTTGGCCAGTTAGATACAGTTACACCTCTAAAGGGACAGTTAGAAATTTGTCAGCAGTATTAATATTGCCAGAAGAAGAATTAGAAAAAATAGGGTTTTACTGATAAATCCTAGGAACTGAATGTTACTTAATTAAATTGCACAGATGCTAGAAGCTGACCTTGATGATAATATGCTTTGCAACTGAAGATGAACAGCTTTCCCCCCAAAATTTCACCCCGTGAAAATCTTGCTTCTTTTTATTCTCTCTAGCTTCTGTTCTAACAAGCCTGGGCAATTGTCAAGTGATAGATCCCTTTACAAATAAAGCCACAGGACTGGGCAGGTTTAACGAGTATCAGATACACAGAGAGCAAACCAGGATGCACATTTCAAATATGCATCTTCAGAAAAGCCACATTGGGCAGGTGACCTCTGATCACTTTGACTTGGCCCATTTCCCTGCTAACTCGGCTAATACCAAGCAGCCGTGTGGTCCATAACCGTCCCAGAGCCTGTGCACTATTGATACTTCATCAGCATCATTCTGATTTTCAAACCAAATCTTGCTTCACTTAGTTACCTGTTACATTTTGTTTGGACCCACAGTGAACATGTCATGATGAGCAAGACGATGACGAAGTGCCAAGGCCAAGCAGAATCTGGATTATCGTGAAAGGAAAATGGTGGCTTTCTACCCACAGAGTCTACTGGCCTTGCTGGAGCCTGGATGACAATGCACATCACATCTCTCTGCAGCTCAGAACTCTCCTGTGGCTTCCATCACACTGAGGATAAAATCCATAAAATCCAAGTGCCTTACTCTAGCCTGCAAGGGACAGGATCTGAATCCGGGTTGCCCCGCCAACCTCACCTCCTGGCCGTCTCTCTCTCACTGCCATCCAGCCACTCTTGCTTTCTTACTGTCCACAAACCCATCATCACAGGAGCGTTCTCGTCTGTTTTGTTTTTTTTTTCTTCCTTGCCTTGGACCCTCATCATAATGCCACAGCTTACTCCATCTCATTGTTCACTGGTCCCTGTCCTACAACTCCAGAAAGCCTTCCTACCACCCTCTGTAAAGAATCTACTCACTACCCATAACATAACCCTTTTATTAATTGCATAACCTGTCTCTATCTGAAATTATACTTCAGAATGATTTGTGCGTGTATTTACGGAGTGTGATGATTACCCCCACCCCTCTCCCCACGTTCTCCAGGTAAAGCCTCATGAGGTCGGAGTCTTTGCCAGCCTTCTTTACAGCAGTTTCCCCAGCATCTAGAGAAGGGCAGCCTCATGATGGGGCTGAATGAACAGCAAAAGAAAAGAGGAAAAGGCAAAACCCAGAAGCATACAACTTGGAAAGTCTGTTTTTGTCTTGGTTCTGGTTTGCATTTCTTGTTTATTCTTTTTTTTAATAGAACTGTTTTATTAAGATAGCATTCACATACCATAAAATTCACTCATCTCATATGTTCAATTCGATGGCTTTTAGTATGCTCACACAATTGTACAAGCGTGACTGCAATTTTTGAGCGTTTTCATCACCCCTAAAAGAAACCTCATACCCTTCAATAGTCACTTCCCATTTCCCTCCCACCAGCCCCTCCCCAGTCCTAGGCACCCACCAAACTCCCTCCTGTCTCTAATAGATTATTTTCAAACTTCCACAGTACCTGTTTGAATGAGGACACGGGCAGACCCTACAGGATCCGTGGACAGCGTTCCCATAGTAACCCTCTTTGCAGCGCTCACAGTGTTCCCCGGCAGTGTTATGACGGCAGTTCTTGGGACAGATAAAGAGTAAAATTAATAACAGCCTATTACCTTTACTGCTATTGAGATCATTGTCTTAATTACTCACACAATTGTAGCTCAAATCTGCTGACACTACAGAGTGCTATTAGTTTTGCTAACCACATGCTTTTCCTATCTAGCCAATGATTGTTGGTGCTAAAAAAAAAAAGGAAGCGCCCTTCTGTTAGCTATTTGGTGTCACCATCGGGAGGCAGGATGAAATGAAGTGAGACCAGCTGGGTTCAAATCCCACGCTAACATTTAGTAGCTGTGGGATCTTGGGCAAGTCCCTTCACCTCTCTGGGCCTCAAGTGTTTTTTTTATAAATCAATATTACTGGTGGGGGCTCCCCTGGTGGCGCAGTGGTTGAGAGTCCGCCTGCCGATGCAGCGGACACGGGTTCGTGCCCCGGCCCGGGAAGATCCCACATGCCGTGGAGCGGCTGGGCCCGTGAGCCATGGCCGCTGGGCCTGCGCGTCCGGAGCCTGTGCTCCGCAACGGGAGAGGCCACAACAGTGAGAGGCCCGCGAACCGCAAAAAAAAAAAAATAAAAAAAATTACTGGTGTGTGATTTACATACAATTCTAATTTTCTTAAAATGTACAGTTAAAATAATACCCACTTTCCAAGGCTGTTGGGAGGACTTGGGGGACCCACAGAGGAGTCTCTCAGGGGCACCGGATGAGGGTGCTGCCAGCTTCACTTTGCTCGGCTGCCCTGACTCTCTCAGAAACATCTGTTCTTTTGAACTAAGTGTTTACCTTTCCACATTAGTTTCCTTTCTTTTATAACTCCAAATGACAATTTTAAAGAAGAACTTCCTGGAGAGAGCTATTTTCGTCCTGTCTCTACTTAGTTCTGAGCTGAAAACACTGAGGAAACAAGAACGTGGAGAAACAAGAATTGCAGTGAGGCCACCTGTATCCTACGAAAAATCCCTCTGAATTCTGGTCCTTTATGGGGGCACAGGGAGAGGAGTGAAGAAAGGGGTTAGAACATGAGTTGCTTGATAAAGTCCCATAAGAATGTCTGAAATGCCCCTCAACCTCAGGGGAAAGTATCTGCCCCGGAATCTGTCTTCATCAGTCCTGCAAATTTGAGGCATCTGCCTATCAGGTTTCCTTGTTTTACTGTGAATAAGTAAATGAGTGAATGAATGAATGATTCCATATCCACCCCCACAGCACGTGCTCTCCGAACTCCACGGGACACCAAACATCTACTGGGCACGAACTAGATGCCCAACTATGCTAGATACCAGGGATGCAAAGATGGATCAGTACCCTGACTCAGGGGTAGATAGAAGCCTGTGAATAGACATCTTCAATATAATGTGGGAAAGATGATGACAAACGTGTGGCAGCATGTCATAAGGGCAGGCGGAACCTCAGGGGAGGTGATGATGCCTGCGTGGGGGACAGAAGGAGAGGACTGAGCTGGGTGGAGAAGTGTGGAAGGGCATTCTGGGCACACGGATCAGTGTGCACAGAACCTCAGTCTTGCAGGAGCACAGCGGAGTGTGTGGGCAACGCGAAGCAGTTGGTATTCCCCAGGGTGAAGTGCAAGGGGGCGGGATGTGGCTGGAGAGGCAGCAGCGCAGATCAAGGGGGCCCTGAGGCCGCCCAAGGAGTATGGACATCTGGCTGTGAGCCTCAGGGGAGCCCCGAGGCAGCTGTGAGTTTCAGATAAATCATCCTGGGGGCAGGGGGAGACAGGCTCCAGCAACAGGGAATAAAAAGGAGGAAAACTGGAGAGACGATGAGAAGAGAAAGGGGAAGGGACTGGGAATGGAGGGGAAGATGAGGGGTGACTGGGCACAGAGGGCAGGGGAAGTGGGGAGAAAGCAGGCCAGGAGAAGAGGGAGAGGCAGGGCCTTGGTGGAGAGAAGGGAGCCCGTCATCAGAGCTCCCTCCGGCCCACCGCACCCACGGGATGCATCACCACCTCCAGCTCCCTCCCCACTGGACACACACTGCTGTACTGGCCAGGGATTGGGCTGGTTTCTTTGCACACGTCAAAGCTCATTCTTGAAACGACAGGGAGATGTGCACATGTGTGAAGGTCCCAGATTTTAAAATTGACTCTGGACCTCGAGAGGCAGAGGCCAATCTGCAGATCGTCCCATCTGCTAGTGGAAGGTGCTTGGTTTCCTCGTTTCTGTTCTTTGAGGATGAGGGCTGCATCCTCAGCTCCCACACGATGGCCATGACGGAGAGCAGGGCCAGCACTCACTGCCTGCCATTGAGCGGCACCTGTGTGCCTGTACATGTGTGTGTACGTGTGTGCAGGTGCATACGTGCATGTGTGCACACAGGTACATCCCCCCACGAGACAGCAAGCCTCCTGAGACCAGGGATTATGTCCGATGGTTTTAACCCCCAGCACTTTGCTCAGTCCCTCCCACAAGAGCAAACACTCAGGAAGCGTTCCCTGAATGAATTGTTTCTAGAGGCTACATGGCCATTAGGGACAAGTGTAGACGGAGCTACAAAGAAAAGTGGGAAAGAAAATCTTGTTGTTTGATGAAAACATGAATTACGACTCTCACGAGTGATCTTTTCACCGGTGGCTGAACCACGGAGAAAACTCCCTTTTTTCTTTGGCAGTTTTTATAAAGTGGACTCGACGTCTAGCAACAGTTTAATGCCAAGGTAAGTATTTTTCATGAAATTGTCTACCTGTGATATACACACCATACAGTATGAAACACAAACTATTATTTGAGATACCTAAGAGCTGGAAGACAACATTACCCAACATCTTTTATTCCTTTTGAACTTATAAGGTTAAAATCCTACAGAATATTCCATCAGGCTCTTTACAACAATTTCCTGTCCTGGCCTGTCCCGTCTTGCAGAGGAAGCAGCTCCCCGGGACATGCCGAACGCGCATAAAATAGCCTAGGAACTCAAAGAGCTGAAACACACTCTAGTTGCCTTACACAATGCAGAGGAAACCTGCGTCAGGAGAATGTATTTCCAAACAGCACAACGGAAGCGGGGGCTCTGGTTTCCTGGGGGCACGGGTGAGCTCTCCTCTCCTTGGAACTGTCCGTCCTCCCTCTAATCGGGGAGGCCCTGGCTACCAGGGAGAGGACCTCTGAGGACAGGGAGGAAGCCTGCAGAATAAAACCTCTTCTGCGTCAGGATGCATGAGAAAGATCTCCTGAGAATCTAATTTTCTGGGCGAGAATTTTCTAACATATTCCAAAACAGGATAGCTTTCCGGTGGCTAAGTCGTAAACCGCTGGGACTCCCCTCGCCCGTCTTCCCCCATAAACCCACTGCCTTGGCAGCCGTGGCGGCGAGCGTGTGCCCCCCGCCCTTCTTAGCATCTCCTCCTCCTGTCACCGCTTTCTGGAGCTACCTGACAGCAATGAGGTCTCCTCTCGCGACCTCCTGTCACCCCAACAAAACTGGAGTCCTAAGTAGTAGCTTTGGCTTATTGTACCCTGGCAAGGGTTAAGCCCCAGGATCTACCCACTACTATCATCTAATGAGAGATTTAGAATCTAAGGTATAATTTAATTGCTCAGACAGGTGTTCTCTGACGGCACACGTTAAAATGGAGGGAAAAGTGAGTGGGAAACAATTCAGCTTGGTTACCTGGAGACCCCTGGGTTCACACGGCAACCTGTATCTAGGGTTTGGTAGGAGATGCGACATTTGATATCTCAGGGCCTAGCAGAGGGGGATGGGGAGACATAGATTGTCTGCTGGTAGCATCAGAGCATCAATTTACTCACCATGCATATTCCCGAGCCATCCTGGCAGCGATTTGAATGTCCGTTGCAATTGCAGGGAACACACCGTCCGGTATATAAGCCTTTGTTATCCCGATAGTATCCAGGGCTACAACCCTATTTTTCAAACAGAGCATTTAGTCAATACAGAGAAAGAAATTATCATCCAAAGCAGGTGACCATTCTGACTGTCAAGGATTCCCCTTTCTATCTTCGCTCCTTTAGTTGGTATGTGGATTTCTACTTTCAAATGTGAGCCAGGTCCACTTGCTATTTTGGTCAGCTTCTCTTGTTTTCACACCATGGTAGGTGTGTGTGTTGGTGCCCGCGTTGGAGACGTGTGGTGGGGAAATCAGAGCAGGGGGAAGGGTGGGGGGGGAGTATGGAAGTAGGATGCCTCTCTCCTCCCACCAGTGGTTTTGAGGGCCAGTGGAGGGGGGGAGTGCTGAAAAAGCAGAGGATCAGGACCTCAGTCCTTCGGGGGGAGGACCTCTGAGCAAATCCCTTCAAGTTCAAGTTCTCTTTGGGTAGCCAGTGCCTCTCCAAGTGTGGGTTTGGGCTGGTGGGGAGCAGTATGGGAGGAAGAGGAAAGACGGGGTTTTCACTGGGATCTATACAACAATGGCAGAACTGGTGGGACCCTTTCACTGCCACTCACTGGTCTATGGGCTACAGGGAACCCCAGGGAAAACAACCAGCTTGCATCCTAGTACAGAACTTGGCAGGGTTGTTTGGTTCCGACTGAACACCAAGACCCAGCCTGAGGAAATCTCCGGAGTGTGGTCTCCTCTTGTTCAATACTGCTTCGATTAATTCTGTCTCCACTAATTGTCTCTTTCCAGTGTAACACACGTGATTATTTTTCACGTGGATGAAAAGAATTACGGTTTTCTTTTGATGAACGGATATTTTTTTAAAAAGATTCTAGTGAAGAATGTCCCCAAAAGAAGAAAAGCAAGTATCATTGTACCAGCCATTAAAAATTATTTAGATTTCTGTCTTTAAAGAGAATGATAGGCATTTTCTTTATTTTGCCAGAGCCAATCAGTGCACTGATTAAAGTCAGGTGTTATCCCTAGTTTCTTTCAGTGATCGCCTATACAGCTTTTTTTTTTAAAGCATCAGGAAAAATTAATACTTCAACATAAAAGATCATCTTTTATCTAATCTCTTTAAACAGCACGTACGTCTCTGACACTCTGAGGTTACAGTCAAGGGAAATCTGCTCTCATTCATCCATGGCCTTAAAGGTCTCTAGCTGGCCAGGTTGGGGAGAGGAAGGAGCCAATGTGCTGGGGGAGGAAGAAGCTCACATCTTCCCTAGAGTGGAATATTCCAGTTTTGGCTAGAAGCTCCTTCCAAAAATGACACAATGATGCCAAATCGTACACAATAACAATACTATAACTTACAATATAATTTTCCCTTCAGCTATTAAGAACCACGTTTAGGCAAAAGAATGCATTGCAAAAACTTAGACTACTTTATGTGTTCTATGAATAGGCTTGTCTAAAGGAGAATCCAAATATGAAAGGAATGTTCTTGAGCTGAAAGCACGACTGAGAGATACATTTGAATGAAATTCAGCCAGTGGTGGTGTGATCGTATCTGCAATCTCTACTAACAAGGGACAAGTGCCTTATAATTATCACCATATATCACATTACATGCTTATAAAATAATCCAATTTGGTAAAGAACAAATTATCCAAATAAATAAATATATCTGGTTTGATTATGACAACACGTCCAGTAAAAGCCTTAATTAAATATGCTTTGGGGGGTAGGATGGTCTATCCTGGGTAAAGTGAATCACCCATCTTCACGTGCTCTTGATTAGAAACAGAAAAGTACTCTGCAAGAGTTACACATCATGTGACTCAGAACATTTGTCAGTTACTGAAATATAATCATTTTCTCATCTCTATAAGGCAAACGAACTCCAGATTTAACATAAAATGCCGGTTCAACTAAGTAGATTGTACTGAAGACTTATTCTAAGTGAAAATGAATGTATCCTAATATATTATTTCAGTAAAGAGGCTTTGCAACTAATCATTTTCTTAAGCGATAATTTTTCAGGATAACTTTTCCAATAAACTTTCGTAGTACAAATGATAAAATTCTGTCTCTATCAAGTTTCCAGGGCTACTTCAGCAGCCATTGAATCTACTTCTCTGTGAATATACATGTACCATCCAGGACGTTTAAAGACAGTGAAAGCAGAATTTATGAGTGCTTAATGTCTGGCAAATTGAAGCACGTCTGTTAGGTATTATAGAAAATTGATCTCATCACTTTCTTAAAAAGGGATTTCACTGATTCTCGTGGTTAACTTTGTGGGTAATTTCTCTCCCAAGCAGAATTCGGAAGCCTATAGGCAACCGACTCTTTTGTCCTGAGGCTTGGGTTACTCTCAAAAGGGCACAAAGTTTCCTAGATATTAACATCCCACAGGCATTCAAACTCTAGCTGCCTCAGCACTTCCAGGTGGGCTGATGTTTACAGGATTTGTGGTTAACAGCTCAGGAGAGAAATCTGTCAGGCACCGTCATAAACACTGCCTGTCAACGGGATGGGGGGCCACCAGTCCTTCCTCCAGCCCACCCACTCCTCACTCATCACCCTAACTTAAAATCTCACGGAGCTGGGAACCCTTCCCCACCCCAACCCAAAGTGTAAAAGGGACGTTACCTGGCTGGGTTTAAACTCCACATAACTTGCTTGCTGCTGGCTTTGACCGGGCAGCTGAGGAAGCACTACCCTTTGCTGCTGTGAACTGTATCCCAGACACTGCCCCAGGGCTGCCCCAAACATCCACAGCCATCCCGCGCTCCGGGTGGACCCCCTCACTGCCGGGGGCATCCTGGTCTCTGGGTGTCCTGCTGGCTGCACGCAGACCTCTGCCTCTTCCTCTTATACCTGCCCTTCCTGCTCAGTGCCCGGGCCCGGCTGACTCAGGTAAGGCAGGCTGTCTGCGGCAAGAGGCCCCACCTGTAAACTTCACCCATGAGTCAGCCTGTGAGAGAGCGCACATAACAGTCCCGTGGGGGAAGCGCGCCGCTCTGTAATTCCTGCCAGGTGGGGCAGGCGTCACCTTCCACCCACCTCACCCCCCAGACAGCACAGGCCGCTGTAAATCACAGGCTGAGTCAGACGCCAAGGACACGCCCTGGCCGGAGGGTGGTAATCCAGAGGTCCCTCTCTCTCCCTTGGGCTCTGAATTTCTTTAAATCGGGCTAGAAAAAAGGGAGAAGGCAGGGGGAAGAAGAATGGAAGCACCTGGGGACTAAAAGTTACATGGCAGGAGTCCTGAGAAAACCACGGTGGCTGTATTATATTTTAACCTGCAAAATATAATTTTAACCTGCAAATATATTGTATTTGCAGGTTAAAAAAGAAACTGACGTGCAGATCACCTTGGGGTTTTCTGCAATCCAGGGGTCAGGATGGAAAGTGAAGGATGTCGCTAAAGCCACATCCGAGGCATGCCTGGAATTCTCAGAATGACAATGCTTGCTATTTCCTGTTAATTGCACTAACCGCTGTGGGTTTTTTCCCTCTCTTCAGGAAGAGAACATTATCTGCAGTTTGAGACATGAAATGGTTTCATTTTGCGGCACCTTTTAATCACTTGAGGACAGTCAGGTTGACGGGGCCTCAAATGAGGATCTGCTGTGAGCTGGAAACTTGCACTGCAATTTCCTTTGAATAATCAGGAAATTCACTGGACTGTAACTGTTGGGGTGGGTGGTGGAGGGAGGCTCTGGATTAGAGGAAGGCTTGAGAACCCTGGGTCAGCTACTGGGAAAGCAGTGGCCCACATACTGGGATGCCCATGGGTGGGGTCCTTCCTGCTTCCCAGAAAGTCCAGATTTCTGCAACCCCCCAGGATCCACCGAGCTTCTGTGGCTTTCCGATGGATTTTGAGACACTTGTGATTTCTTTTTCATATTTAATACCTGCAAGTGGTCCAGGTAAGATAGAAGCTAGAGCCCAGCAGAAATCTGTTTGATGGTCAGAGGGCCCCAAATCGTCCAGCAGCGCTGGACAGCAGACAGGAACAGCAGCCACAGGAGACCCTGGGGGGATTTTACGGTTTAGGAGCGTTTCCTACCTGACATGAGTCACCTGTGTAGTCAGGGGGGCAGGCACACTTCTCTACATTCTGTGCTTGACGTCCACTTCCTGTTTCCGAGGCCTCCTCCAGCCCCACCCCGCTCAGGGTGAGCCGCTGTGTCTCGGTGAAGTAGAGGCCCCGGAGATGCACACCTTGCAGTCTAGACAGCACCATCATCAACTCTTCCCGAGTCACGGGGGCACCGCTGCTGGCGTGTCTGAAGTTTCCCTACATGTGAAAGCAGAGAGGCAAGGTCTCCCTGTGGTAAGCTCACTCCCAGGGCCTTCAGAGCCAGCCAGCCAGAAGGAATCCAATAAAGCCATTTAAAATGCATCAGGGGAAAAATAAATAAAATGCATCAGGAAAAATACTAAAATAAGATAGGTAAGTAGACACAGTGGATTTATATTCAGAAATCACATGTCCTGGGTTATTTCCAAGAAGGGAGAAGGCCACGAGGAAGGGGGAAAAAATGAAGGCAGGAAATAAGGAGCAATAAAGTGAAATCAGATTTCCCAGTGTTAGGCTTATTGTAAAAGGCACTTTTTTTTTTTTTTTTTTTTTTTTGCGGTACGCGGGCCTCTCACTGTTGTGGCCTCTCCCGTTGCGGAGCACAGGCCCCGGACGCGCAAGCTCAGCGGCCATGGCTCACGGGCCCAGCCGCTCCGCGGCATGTGGGATCTTCCCGGATCGGGGCACGAACCCGTGTCGCCTGCATCGGCAGGCGGACTCTCAACCACTGCGCCACCAGGGACGCCCTAAAATGCACTTTTATTTGTGCAAGCAGTGAGAGTGAGAAAGGTACAGGAGAGAGACATGGAAACTGAGTAAGTCACACAGCTCAGATCATTCATTAAATGTTCATAATTGTGACAGTACAATCTTTTCTTGCACACACACATGCATATTATTTTATTTTTATGATGGTAAATAACATGTAACATAAAATTTACCACCTTAACCATTTTTAACAGTAGGGTACACGAGTGTTAATTATATTTACATCATTGTGCAACAGATCTTTAGAAGTTTATCATCTTGCAAAGCTGAAACTCTGCACCTATTAAGCAATAACTCCCGTTTCCTCCTCCCGCAGCCCCTGGCAACCACCATTCTCTTTTCTGTTTCTATGAATCTGAGTACTTTTTTTTTTTTTTTTTTGCGGTACGCGGGCCTCTCACTGTTGTGGCCTCTCCCGTTGCGGAGCACTGGCTCCGGACGCGCAGGCTCAATGGCCATGGCTCACGGGCCCAGCCACTCCGCGGCATGTGGGATCTTCCCGAACCGGGGCACGAACCCGTGTTCCCTGCATTGGCAGGCGGACTCTCAACCACTGTGCCACCAGGGAAGCCCCTGAGTACTTTTTTTTAAAATATAAATTTATTTATTTTTATTTTTGGCTGTGTTGGGTCTTCGTTGCTGCGCGCGGGCTTTCTCTAGTTGCGTCGAGCGGGGGGCTACTCTTCGTTCCGTTGCACAGGCCTCTCATTGGGTGGCTTCTCTTGTTGCAGAGCATGGGCTCTAGGCGCGCGGGCTTCAGTAGTTGTGGCTCACGGGCTCTAGAGCGCGGGCTCAGTAGTCGTGGCACATGGGCTTAGTTGCTCTGCGGCATGTGGGATCTTCCCAGACCAGGGCTTTAACCCGTGTCCCCTACATTGGCAGGCGGATTCTTAACCACTGCGTCACCAGGGAAGCCCTGAATCTGAGTACTTTAAATACCTCATACAAGTGGAATCGCACAGTATTTGTCTTTTTGTGACTTGCTTATTTCACTTAGTGTACTGTCTTGAAGTTTCATGCATGTTCTAGCATGTGACAGGATTTTCTTCTTTTTGAAGGCTGGATTATATTCCAGTGTATGTACATGCCACATTTTCTTCATCCATTCACCTGTCAACAGACATTTCAGTTGCTTCTACCTTTTGGCTATCGCGAATAGTGCTGCAATGAACATGGGTGTGCAAATATCTTCAAAATCCTCTTTTCAGTTCTTTTGAACATAGAGTTGACCCTTGAATAATGCGGGCGCCAACCTTATGAGCAGTCAAAATTCTGCGTATAACTTCACAGTTGGCTCTCCACACCTGTGGTTACAAATTCGCAAATCCAACCAACTGCAGATCATGGAGTAGTGTGCATACTGGAAAAAGATTCAGCCCTTTTTCTTGAATAAATGCTTTTCAGATTCCACTAGCCTTTGGTTAACTGTCAAGAGTTCTAAAATAGTTGATTTTGACCATTTCTGCCACATTGCTTTTATGGAGGAAAAACAGGTTCTTCACCATTTTTGCTGGCATCACCTCTCTCATATAAACAGAATCACATAATAGATGGGCTTTTGTGTCTTGTTTCTTTCCTTCAGTATAATGTTTTTGAGGTTCCTCCACAGTGTGGAAAGTATCCATACTTTGTTCCATTTATTGCCAAACAGTATTCCATTGTATGGGTGGACCAGTACAGAAATGTTACAATGTGTCTGGGAGTTCAAGGTACTTGAAAAAGTATCACCTTGAGGATATATTTACTAATCCTCACTGGATGTATTTAATAATATAATTGGAACACTCTAAAGGAATAATTGTAACCATGTAGGTTTAATACAATGCTTTATAATTTGATGAGCTTTTCCCTTCATTTAGCTATATTATTCTTACTTCTTCTGGTGTTAGATGTTTTTGTGACTTTTCTTTTTATTCACCCCAAGCATTTGTTGGCCAGTCACCAGGTCCCAGGCACTGAGGGAGGCCTGAGGATGACGGGGAGCTACATGGTAGCATTTACAGACTCACAGAGTTTACGAAACAAGGATACTTAGGTGTAAAACAGGAGAGACAGTGGTAAGTCCCATAAAGACGGTGCAACAAAGCCCTGTGAGGATGGAGCACTGTAATATTTTATATAATTTATATTTTTAATTTAGATATCTAAATTACATTTATATAAATATAGTTAATATTTTAAATTCATAAAATAAGTCAGAAAAACAACTCTTTGAAAGAACTAAATCGTGGGACAAAAAGGCTCATCAAGAAGAATTTCATGTTTGCTTTTCCATTACCTCTACCACCTGCACTCGCCCATGATGCAGCCGGTCTGGCCGGGGGTCATTCGACCCCTCATAGATGACGGACATGTGCTGACCCTGTTTAAAGAAACACATGAATGTGTTAGTGGCTTGGTTGGGATATTCTGAGGTTTATGACTGATCTAGGAACAAACGTCTATGGATCTGCATTACGTGAGATGCCTGATTCTAAAAGAGTAGCTGCAAAATGAACTGACTGGCAAAAGGAGTAGTAACGTGGAAATGGAATAATAAGCCCTAACACGGTTCATTTTCACAAATAGGAAACGAGGAAAATTCTCTTGACTGAAAGTGGCTTAAAAAGATGGAAACAGGTTTTTTTTAAAAAAATGATGCTTTGTAGTCAATGCATGAGGTGCCGGTTTCCTTACTCCCTACAGGACCGCATGGGTAGCGAGAAAGTGCTTTGGGGGTGGGTTAGTGGGGAGGGCGGGGAGGGTAGAAGGTTGGCGAGGCTGCCTGTGCAGCCTGCATAGATAGGGAGCAGCAGAGCTGGCATATGGGGGAGGAATTAGCCCTGCAGCCCATACCCTGCAGGACCGAGCCCTGCTCACTTAGCCTCCGCACGCCCGTCCCCATTATGGTGGCTCTCGAGGGTCCAATGGGAGGGTCAGCACCCACAAGCAGCACTCTCACCCCACACCCACACACACAAGTACAGCTTTTCTGTTGTAGCACCAAACCCCAAAGGCTTTCATTCATTAGAGCCAGTTTTCAGAAAGAAAAGCATTATCTGCGATCACTAATTGAAAACCTTAATCTAAGAAACGTGCCCATAGGCTTTTAACTTCAGTGGTTTGGAGCAAAGCAGCGGAGTAAATGTTTCATGAGCCTAAATTACTTTCCATGTTTGAAGATAAATTAAGAAGAAATTTTGGTCATTACTTCTCCATGAATTCCAACAGTCTGCATTAAAATATAGGCATACTAATGCCCTGAATTTGAGATGCTCCGCAAAAATAATGAAGCTGAAATACAACATGTCATAACAGTATTCTTATCATGGAACTATTTTTCCGTAGACTATAACTCTGAAATCTTGAGTGCTTCCTTTTCAAGTTGTTTTGCAAAGGTTCCTTTGAGAACCTTTTAAAACAACAGTTCAATACACTTGGGTGCCAGTAGAAACAAAACACAACACGGCCACGCCTGAACACAAAAAGCTACCAGAATGCGAGGCCCTCATCTGGGATGAGGCATGTGGGATTTTCCAGTCCCCTCTTATACCATGAATGACACAAGAAAACCCTTCAGGAAGCTGGAATTGCAGTGCATTAATTATAGCACAAGTTCAGGCTACGGCACCTCACCCCATGTGCGAGGTTCTATACGTTGTAGGGGATTCAATGCAGGATGCGATATCACCCCTTACCTCAAGATTTTCCAGACTGCAGTTCTGGACTGTGTGCCCGGCACATAGCATGCGGGTGTCACTTCTCTTCTCAGAAAACCAAAGGGGCTCCCCACCGTCTACCTCAGGCCAAATTCCTCATCATGGCATTAAACACCCCCCTTCCTACACTTCCGGGCTTGTTTTCAATGGCCCAGCACGTGCTGATAACACAGCCAACTTGGACTGCTCACCCCTGGCGTGCTGCTCCTCTGCCTAGGTTCAGCTTACTCTCTGCCAGGGAAGGGGAAGGGTGTTTCTCCTCTCACGCTCATTCTTAAAGGCGTGGCTCAAAACTAACCTTTTCCATGAAGTCTTCTGAGGGCACTGACTACATAAGCCCCCACTTGGACTCCAGCTCCCACAGAGTCTTGTCTGGACTCAAAGGCTTACTGTTCAGTGGACTGTAGGTCTTTGGTCATTTCTCTCATCTCCCCTCCTGGTTACACTTTATTTTTTTTTTGGTACGCGGGCCTCTCACTGCTGTGGCCTCTCCCGCTGCGGAGCACAGGCTCTGGACGCGCAGGCTCAGCGGCCATGGCTCACGGGCCCAGCCGCTCCGCGGCATGTGGGATCTTCCCGGACCGGGGCACAAACCCGTGTCCCCTGCCTCGGCAGGCGGACTCTCAACCACTGCGCCACCAGGAAAGCCCCTGGTTACACTTTTTTTTGAGGACAGGGATTACCTGTCCTTTACGAGCCCAGCAATGTGACTTTGCAAACAGGGAGGTCTCAAAAATGTGAGACAAAATTGAAAGATAGAAACATAAAACAAGTTTATGATGAGGCAGTGATTGTGAGACGCCAAGTGAGAGATGGTTAAGTTCTTTGCAAGGGAAGGAAAGAGAAACCATTGGGGGCTGGGATGGTCAGGGACCAAGGACCCTGAGGAGGTGCTACATGCTCTAAACTTCCCTTTGAGTTTCTACAAAATATTGGAAATGACTTAATCCAAACTTTCTGTAGGCCACTTATCAAGATGTCCTAAAACTGGATTGGCACCGATTGCAACCGCCACTTTCTGCTACTTGGGTCGTGTTCCGACACCTACGGTGAGCTGCACATCTGGCTTCTTTTCCAGAAGAACCATGTCACCAGGCAGTCCAAAGGACTTCATTTGGTAGGTGAGGTAGCCACCATATGAGGAAACCTGAAATTGAAATAGTAGAATTAATAGCACAAGCATTAAAAGAGAACATGGCAACATTAACTCATCTACGAAGTACACTGGCACATAGATCTGGAAAGATACACAATCAGCCTGTTAACAGTGGTCATTTCTACTGAGTGGAATTGAAGATGGCATTTTAACTTTCTACTTTCTGCCATTTTATATCAATTAAAATGTTTAACGTGAACATGATTGAGGTTTACAAGCAAGAAGATACTTCTGTTAAAAAGAAAAATAGTCACGCAGAAACAAATAAGATCCTTTTTTCTAGATGATGACTAAACCAAAATGTCTATTTAATCCACGGCTATTCTAAGAAATCTAGGCCACTGCTTTCCTATTTAATGGCGAGACTTGGTT
Organism: Leucopleurus acutus; assembly: GCF_964270905.1. Lineage (NCBI taxonomy): Eukaryota > Metazoa > Chordata > Mammalia > Artiodactyla > Delphinidae > Leucopleurus > Leucopleurus acutus. Next base: position 50,363,200 of record NC_139155.1, read on the forward strand.
AACATCTATCAGTTACAAAATGAACCTCTAAAAATAAATTGTCCAAAAAAAAACTTCCCGGGCTTCCCTGGTGGCGCAGTGGTTGAGAGTCCGCCTGCCGATGCAGGGGACACGGGTTCGTGCCCCGGTCCGGGAAGATCCCACATGCCGCTGAGCGGCTGGGCCCGTGAGCCATGGCCGCTGAGGCTGCGCGTCCGGAGCCTGTGCTCCGCAACGGGAGAGGCCACAACAGTGAGAGGCCCGCGTACCACAAAACAAAACAAAACAAAAAAACAGCTTCCCCTGAGGGCACGTGGTGCATATTTCCTAAGTGATTCTGCATTCTCCTAGACGCATAAGCCCTGTCCGCCTGTACCACCAGGTATACGGGCCTCCTCTCAGTGCTGCCTCCGCAGCATGACGGTGGTGGAAACATGGAGGTGAATGATCATGGGTTTTTTAGACAGCGACTTCACCTCTGGTCCTGATATCTCCCACCCTTAAAGTAAAAACTGATCAAGAAGGAAGGAGTGACCGAAGGATGGAAATCAGAGGTAACATCATCTCGGGGAAGGCAGACAAAATACCCTTACTGGAGACGCACATAAGCTGGTGCAGGGAGGAGGGGCAGCCCTTCAGGGCCCCCAATCCACTGAAGTGCTTCCCTAGAAGCTACAGCCTACACAGCTTCACAGAGTTATGACCTTAGAATCTGGAAGTATTCCGAGGTCACATCTTGAATCATCTTATTGAGATTAAGTTTTGCCTTTTTGATGGACTGAGGAGGTTAAGAATATGGCTACGTATCCTTTGATATTCTTGCTTTCAAGGGGTGGAGCTTAATTCTCCTCCCGGAGTGTGAGCTGGGCTTTGTGACTGGGTTCTAACAAACAAAATATGTTAGAAGTGACGGTGTGTCATTTCTGAAATTAGGTTACAAAAACGTTGCTCTCCCTCCCTGTCTCTTTCTCTCTTTCTCTCTCCTCTCCCCTCCCGCCCACCTCTTTCTCTCTCCCTCATTTGCTTTGGAGGAAGCCAGCTGCCATGTCATGAGGACCCTCAGGCAGCCTACGGTGGGCCTCACGTGAATAGGAACCGAAGCCTCTGACCACCAGCCAGCCAGGAACACTGGCCTGCTGACAACCACGCCGGTGAGCTTGGAAGTGGATCCTCCAGTCCCAGATGCCTGCAGCCCTGGCTGACATCTTGACCACAACCGCATGAAGGACCCTGAGCCATCCACTCCTGGATTCCTGATCCATGGACACTGGGCAAGAAAATGACGGTCTGTTGCTTTAAGCTTCCAAGTTTGTGGGTCATTTGTTAGCCAGGACTAGATGACCAGTAAGTACAGGGCTCGCCATGTGGACGTGAAGAGGCATATCACATGAGGGAGAAGTGGGGTTATAGGAGAGGAGCAACATTCCCCATACTCAGAGGTCAAAATCCATAGTCCTTCAACCTGAAGACAGAATCAGAGAGCTCAGGCTGACAAGGGACGAATATTTAGTCATTGCAGATGTGAGACTACGGCATCGCCTGGGCTGGGCTCTGTGAAATCCACCCTTTCTCCAAAGCTCTATCCTGGGCCACCAGGTGCACATATCACCTGAGGATGTTTCTACTTCTGTCCATATAAATGAGCGTAGGTGGTCAGATCCTGGAATAATAACTTACGCAGCAAAGGAAAAGCAACTCCTTTATAAGCTCCCCAAGGAGCGTCTAACCACACGTGACTCCCAGTCTCCCAGTTTATCCCTCTTCTCCCCCTTCCCCCCTTGGTAACCATAAGTTTTGTTTTTTACATCTGTGACATATACACACTACTACATATAAAATAGATAACTAATAAGGACTTACTGTACAGCACAGGGAACTCTACTCAATACTCTGTAATGACCTATATGGGAAAAGGATCTAAAAAAAGAGTGGTATATGTATGACTGATCCACTCTGCTGTACACCTGAAACTAACACAACACTGTCAATCAACTATACTCCAATAAAAACTTTAAAAAAAGAAATAAAATGTATTCATGACCACACGTGACTCTACTAATGAAAGCCGTGCTGTCACTGGATCCTGTGCTTCTTTTAATAAGCTCATGAGTCACTTCTCAGCTTTTGTTTTCCTGATAAGGGGCCCTTCTTCTGCTTTAAAACAAAGAATTCTCAGCACTGGCATTTAAAAGCATACGTGTGCCATTCGCGGCAGATATTATTTAGATGGTTATTTCCCCAGAGGAAATTTCTTTGGCATTAAGTGAAAATCAGGAAGAACCTGGTGCAGGATTTCCTTTGTTGGTCAGCAACCATGTGGACCCCTGAGGCCCATACACCCTCAGCCTCTCCATCTTCTGCATTTGTGATTAACCGAAGTTCTTCAGTTTTAGTAACCTGAACTTCCAGAACCTTCCTTCCAGACGTCCAGTAGATGGTGCCCGTGCAGTGATGGAGGAGGTCCAGCAAGAGCATGGGAGAACAGCAGGACATGGTTACCTTGTCCCCCAAGTAGGAAGCAGGGGCGACCCACGACGCACTGTGAACCGTGGAGGGCAGCTCCTGGAGGTCAGCCACCACGCTGCTGCTGCCCGGGTTGAAGGAGATGGGGATGTCCACTCCGTCCGCCGTCTCCAGGCGCCAGCCCATCATATCCACAAACTGAAACACAGAGGCAATGGATGGAAACGTGTGCCCATGGTATCTTTGACGATGGCTGAATTATGCAGAGTAGAAAGAGCTGTGGGGCAGCCACCTTACTTCAAAGGCTTCCCTCCGGTATCTCCTCTCGTGTCTGACTCCAGTGAGGGAGCCCACTCCCACTCAGCCCCCACCTGACCTATCACAACTAGGAATTCTCAAAGGGTAGCGACCAGATGCACGTGGGACTTATCCTTGTAGCCCAGCACGCATCCTGGTTCCTGACATTTAGTAGGTGTTCAAAAAATATTCAAATAATACACAAATAAGGGTGTGAATAGTAACTAGGACTGTGGGCACATTTTAATGGTGAGCTCCTTAGAAAATGTGATGTGGAATACAGTGGACTGCTGTCATTATTTTCTCTAAATGGAGCGTCAAAATTATTATTATTTTAAAATATTTATTTACTTATTGGGCTGTGTTGGGTCTTAAGTTGAGGCAGGCAGGATCTTTAGTTGCAGCATGAGAACTCTTAGTTGTGGCATGTGGGATCTAGTCCCCTGACCAGGGATTGAACCCAGGCCCCCTGCATGGGGAGCACGGAGTCTTAGCCACTGGACCACCAGGGAAGTCCCAAGGAGCATCAAAATTAAATATTCCCCAGATCACAAAGGAAGCCAGGAGTTAAACTATGAGGGGAAGAAAAAGAAGGAACTGACAAGACATAGAGTCAGAATAATGCTTCTGGGTTCCCCTGAGGGTAAGAAGAGGAGACTTCAGGGTGGATTTACAAACTAATTTTTTTTTTTTTCCCCATTACAAGCCTGCATTCCTTTCAGGAGGCAGCCAGTAAAATAGAGAAAATAATCTTTCTTTGAATACTTGCTGGACATTAAGACATGTCACACAAGAAAGCAAGCATGAGACTAATGGTTCATGGAATCATGAAGGCAACAAAAGTTTTAGTTTCCTGGAGTTAATTTTTTTTTAATTAATTTATTTATTCATTTATTTTTGGCTGCTTTGGGTCTTCATTGCTGCGCGCTGGCTTTCTATAGCTGCAGCGAGCCGGGGGCTACTTGTTGCTCTGCAGCATGTGGGATCTTCCCGGACCAGGGCTCGAACCCGTGTCCCCTGTATTGGCAGGCAGATTCCCAACCACCGCGCCACCAGGGAAGCCCCTCCTGGAGTTAGTTTTAAAACAGGTGAGAAGGAAAGTAAAACAGGAAGATAAGCAGATAAGAAGAAATGAGGGGCAGGAACAACTAACTCCATTTATTTAATGAGTTTTTATTGAGCATCTACTACGTTCCAGATCCTGCTCAAGGCACTGGGATTGTATCAAGGAGCTTACATGTGAGTGGTGGAGAAAATAGATACGTAATAGACAACCTTTAGAACTGTGATACACGCTATGAAGTACACAGAGAAGGGTGAAACCACAGAGTGAGGGATGGTGTCTCTAAGCACTTGAGCAGAGAGCTGACGAACTGAGGGACATGAGGACATCTGGGGACAGAACACTGCAGGCTGAGGACCAGCGAGCACAACGCTGAACATTCTAACCAAGCAAGATGCTAAAAAACTCCATAACCCTTCACGTTTCATGCCAATGCATTACTTCCTCATTTGGAAGTACTAAATAAAAACCAAAGGAGTCTAATGCCCTGCCCACCTTAGCTCTCCTCTTATGTGAGCTGTGACAACGATGACTGACTCCGAAACAAAAGCAGCTGGTACAACCTTTGGGGTTCGCTGGGTCCAGGTAGAATGACCCTTCCTGACACACGTTACATTCTGTACCTTCCACATTTTCCTATTGAAGAAAAACATGAAACAAGAGGTCATTCCTTCTAAAGGTTCTCTGATTGAAGAGATCTAAGTGCACAAATTAAGTATCAACCTAAGATGACAGAACATGGATGCTAACGAAGCATCCAAAGTTACATGGCTGTTAAGCTTTTTACCACATTAATTATTTACACTTTTTTTTTTTTTGCGGTACACAGGCCTCTCACTGCTGTGGCCTCTCCCATTGCGGAGCACAGGCTCCGGACGCGCAGGCTTAGCGGCCATGGCTCACGGGCCCAGCCGCTCCGTGGCACGTGGGATCTTCCCGGACCGGGGCACGAACCCGTGTCCCCTGCATCGGCAGGCGGACTCTCAACCACTGCGCCAGCAGGGAATCCCCTCACATTAATTATTTAAACTTTTATACCATGTACAAATGGAAGAGAGGATTTCCTAAATTTCATAAGATGCCCTTTGGCAACCTGGAGGTAGAGAAAGAGCACCAGAAGGATTCACGATATGGGGGAAGGGGTTCATCCCACTTACTACCGCTTTAGAACATCCACTGGGACTCGGGGGCTCTCCTACACCCTGCAGAATGCCTTGGAGCAGAGATGGTTAACCTGGGGTGCATGGGGCAGGAATAGGCTTCAGGGGAACCCACATACCTCTTGAAACTATAGACAAACGTTTGTGTCGATTTTTCTGAAGACAGTATATATCTGTCATCAGATTCTTAAGGAGGTCTGTGGCCTCTTCAAAGGACAAGAGCAGTGAGGGGGTGTGGGGGGAGGTCTTCGTTTCTAACTATTTCTATCCAATGAGAACGACTAGAAAGTGCTATAGTCATTATGGAAATCTATCTTGGGTCAATCCCATTTCCCACCTATTTTTATACAATGACTCAGCATGAAGACCCTCCACAATGGTCAGTGGCCAACGTCCCCAGCGTTGCACATTCCGTCTTACCTTGCAGAGACAAGACCCTGTCCCCAGGTCACAGCCTGCTGGCTCAGTTCCATCTCTGTTGCATTGGCAGGGGAGGCACTCAGGGAAGCGGTAGAAGCCGGAAGCACACCGGTCACACTGCCGCCCTGTGATTCTGGGCTTGCATCTGTACTTAAGCAAAGGAAGCAAACGTCCTCGTCATCTTTCTACACACGCTTCTAAAGCCTACCTGCACTGCCGCAAGGCAGTTGCTGTATGAAGCCAGTTAAATAGACACAGGGCCTGTCCACGGGGTGCTAGCGTCCAAGGCAGAATGGAGAGAAGCGGATACAAGGCACTCACACAAAATAGCTCAAGGTGACCGTCATCCTGATGATGAAAGGGGTCAAAAGATACACACTTCCAGTTATAAAATGAACAGGTCCTGGGATGTCATGTACAGCATGGTGACTATAGTTGATAATACTGCATTGCATATTTGAAAGTTGGTAAGAGAGTAAATCTTAAAAATACTTCTCATGAGAAAAAAAAATTTGTAACTATGTACGGTGACGGGTGCTAACTAGACTTACCGTGGTGATCATTTCACAATGTATGCAAATAGCGAATTATTATGTATACGCCTGAAACTAATATAATGTTACATGTCAGTTACACCTTAATTAAAAAAAGAACAATGACCATCATTGACGTGATTCCAAGGGCCAGGCTTGGTACTAGGCTCTGGGGTGCACAGAAGGACATAGTCCCTGGGCCTGAGAGCTCTTAAGTGTTGAGGTGGAAATGTGAACGATATACACACAGGATCTAAACAGGGGTTAGAGGGCCAGCTCGGACCCAGCATCCCTGGGGGAGGTGATGCCTGAGCTGAGTGTAAAAGTCCAAGTGTCCCGGGTTAGGAGGTGGGGCAGGCATTGCAGACAGCAGGAGCAGGAGGACACAGCTTGGCACGTGCAGAGAACACAGCGGGTGCTCCTGGAGCAGGGGTATGAGCAGGGATGCTGAACCACGAGCCTGGAGAGGCGGGAGGGGGCCGGCTCATGTGGACGGAGGTGCTGGCCATTGTGACACTGTCCGGGGCCCTGGAGCCCAGGGCTGAGCTCTGCACACTGAAGGCGGACTGGCTGGAGTTTCACCCCAACTCTCACGTGTATTAGAGACAGCGTCTCAGCAAGTTATCCAACTTCTCAAGGCCTTGCTTTCTCGTCTGAGGGAGACGGGAAGCAGTAGCCGCTGCCTCCCAGGACCACCGTCATCTTGGAAAGCTTTCAGAGAGGAAGGAGGGCAGCTGGCTGTGTGTGAAGGACTGAGCTGAGATCGGTTCCACAGCAGGTAGATGAGGGGACCGAACGAGGGCAGAGGTTCTCAGTATGGATGGGGGGATGGGTTCCAAACTATCTTAGGGGGAGGATGCTGGGGCTCATCGTGGTCTGGGCGAGGCGACAGAAGGCAAGGAGGACCCCCAGTGGTCTGGCTGGACAGTGGAGCAGGGAGGGAGGCGGGCAACGGCCTGTGTGGGGCTGGGCTCCAAGGAGGCTCCAGGGAGCCCTGAGCACAAGAGTGGCTGAGAAAACACTAGAGGCTTCTCAGGGCTGAGAAGCCCAACACCCGAGACGTGAGGAGAGGAAGAGGCAGCTTGGTCACTGAGCTCCACAGCTGAAGCCTGATGGATCTGCATACTGATTTTTTCTTGTGGGTCCAAAGAAAGTATTTGGAAATCTGCTTTCTATTAGACTGTTAGGAGCACGATCTGATTTGAAATATTTTATTGTTAACTTGCTACCAAATGTAAGCTATCACCTATCTCACTCGAGGATAATGAAGATATGGTATCTATATACAATGGAATACTACTCAGCCATAAAAAGGAATGAAATCTTGTCATCTGCAGCAACATGGATGGACTTGGAGAACGTTCTGCTAAGTGAAATAAGTCAGAGAGAGAAATGCAAATACTGTATCATCTCACTTATATATGGAATCTAAAAAATACAACAAACTAGTGAATATAACAAAAAAGCAGCAGGCTCCCAGATATAGAGAACAAACTAGTGGTTACCAGTGGGGAGAGGGAAGGGGGGAGTAAGTGGTACAAACTATTATGTATAAAATAAGCTGTAAGGATATATCGGACAACACCAATATTTTATAGTAACTGTGAGTGGAGTATAACCTTTAAAAATTGGGAATCACTATATTGTACACCTGTAGTTTATATAATATCGTGCAGCAACTATACTCCAATTAAAAAAATAATCTCACCCCAGGGACCATCCCCAAAAAAGACAAATATAACTTTATATCCCAGTAAGTTTGCCTTTGGCAAATATCTGCTTATAATTAAGTAAAGCATTCTGTACGTGTTTAAGAACACAAACTTGGGACCAGGTGGCCTAGGTTCGAATCCCAACTCTGCTACTTACAGGAAGCTCGAGCAATTAATCTCTTTACAACTGACGTTCCTCATCTGCAAAAGTAGCTCATAATACCCACTTCATAGGATTACCGTGAGAATTTAATAAACATCTAAAAACCTTAGAAGAGTGCCGTGCACATGTAAGTATTTGCTATCATTACTCCTGTTACGGTATCAGCTAAGGGGAGCAGATGTGTTTCCCTTTATCCCGCTCACCACAGCTAAAAAGACAAAATCACTTTTACCTGCAAGGCCTGCTGACAGGTCAAATGTCATTCAGCACAGCCCCATCCCCTCGTCTCCCTCCCTACCTGATACCTGCAGGGACTGTTTCCGTGAGGAAGAAAAGTATTCTCCAAATCACACCTCTAGTGCTTTAGGTGGAAGGTGGAAGCAGTCTGCTTGGAGCGATTGCTGCAGACTCGGGACTGCAAACTCTGGAAGAGGTCAGGGACCCTCTGGGAACCTGGAGGAACTATGGGCCATCTCAGAAAAGTACTTCCACCCACTCACAGGTTACATCACCTCTCTCTCTCTCTCTTTCTCTCTCTGTCTCTCTAGCACACACAATTTTGTTCCTAGGCCCAGGTTAATAACAACCTACTCTCTTCTTGTGAATCCCAAACTAAATGCAATCACGGGCCAGCAGAAAATTGACTGTTCCCAGATGACTCCCTATTTCTGGAGCACAAGAACTCTGGTGGGTGAGAGATGGGAAGGGAGAGTACACAGAACCCCTCCAAATAAAATTGTCTGGAAGAAGAAACGTAGATCAGAGGAGGAACTTTGGCAATGACCCGACTCAGCCTGGGCGTTCCCTGCTCCTCCCCCCCGGCAGTGAGGAAAAGGATGCTGTGCTCAGGGCTCTTGTCACAAAGTCCCATCCAGGCAGCTTGTCGTCCTGAAGTCCAGGACGCTTCTTTTAGCAAACACTCAGGGCTGCTGGCCAACAGGCGCACTCACGGAAGGCTGGTGCCCACGAGCCTCTCACACCCTGAGTGCCTCCGGGGGACAAGTGACCCTGAGCGTTGACCTGGACCCGGGCCTTGAAGGTGAGGACAGGCAGACGGGAGCCTCTTTCATATATTTTCACTTCACTGGAAAAGAAAGGAAGGGGAGTATTCGGCAGAGTGGACAGCTGCGCAAGCCCCTTGTTGAGACCAGGAGAAACGTCTGCCTGTTTACTTCAGGGCGTCCGTGGGATGACGTGGTGGGAGGGAGAGCTGGGCAGAGAGGGTGTAACCGCGTCGGTAACATGGGATGAAGCGCTGAGCCTCACTCAGCACGTAGGTAGCAGCCGAGCACAGGAGAGTGGATAGAAAAAAGCAAAAAGCTGAACAGAGTGATAGCAGCAGTGGCCTGGGAGCTGAACCCCAGGACCCCGGGTGGGACTGATGGGCAAGGGTTCACCACAACATGGAAAACACGATGTCTGGATTCTGTGTAATGCCACGCCGAGAGCAATGAACGCGTGAATCCCGCGCAAAAGCAGGCGACCGAAGGAGCTCTGTGTGGTGCCAAGACAACAGGGAATAAAAAGGAAACTTCCTCCTCGAAGTCTGGCTGAATGTCTTTTAAAAACGACCTAGAGTCAGCCTGACCTTGCACACTCCTCCAGGGAGACGCTGTGCTACCGGAGGAGCTGCCCTTCCTGCAACGGCAGGAAGGTTCCAGTTGCTGCTGCCAGGAGGTGCAGAGTGGCAGCACTGAGGATGCGGGTCAAGTGAAGTCATCTCCACGGCAACGAGCTCAGGGCCAAACATTATGAAATGACACCTGCAAGTGTGTGGGTGCTCGTGTGTCTCACAGGTCACCGGAAAGTCGGGCATTAGGGTGAACTCTACCCTTTGCTCATTAAATACCACGGATCCCTTAATATTGCATTCCATTCAAGTCCAGTTTTAAACTAGAATCCAAAGTCTACCTTACATTCATTCATTTATTCATCCTATAATTACTGAGTGCCTTCTACTGATATATACACATCCTCGGTTTAGGGGACATGGGAGGGAGGGGAAGAAGTAGAATAAGCCTGTCTTGACCTTCGCGCATTTTCCCTGAGGACATGGGACATAGAGATGCAGAAAGTAAGGTAATCACGTGAGAGATGGGATGGCTAAGCTTAGAACTAGCTTTCGGCAATGAGATGACAAGGGTACCTCTGCGGGCTTGCAGTGGCTTCATGCCTTCTTTGCATTCGTACCTTTCATACAGAATCCTTGAAGGATGTGGATAATTTGGGGGTAACAGAAGAGGGGAAAGGAGAGCTGATAACTGAACTGAGGCAAATAGTGTTTAGAGAAAGCGAGAAAAACCAGAGAAGCTGAAAAAAGGCTTAAGTTAGGTGAGTGGGGGCCAGATCACCACGGAAAGCTGGTCTTTATTTTCTCAGACGATGGAGACTTGAGGAAGGTTCTTACGCAAAGAGTCATGTGATGCACGTGGTACCAGTCAGAGACACTTCCGCCCCCCAGCGGCCTGCACACAATATGGCGCTCATTATGCTGCACTGTCATTATTGATGAGTAGAGGGTCCCCTACCGGACCATGGCCTCTCGTTAGCAGGTATGTGTGCCTTTGGCACGAAGCACAGCACCCAGACTGGAGTAGGCGCTAGATATGGTTTGAGTCATAAAACCTACTAACTGACGAAACAGAATTTAAAGCCAAAAACGAAAACAAAACATCACAGGGACTGAAGAAAATGTTTCATCCTAGTTTTTAAACCCCCCCCCCCCACCAAAAAGATGAAATCATAGACACGTGCATGTATCAACATTCTCTATGCACTAATAAAAAAATTACGGAGAAAATCGATTTTTAAATCCCAGTATAATTGTGTACTAGCATATTCCCCTTCAATTAGGGAGAAAAGAAGGAAGGAAGGAAGGAAGGAACGAACGAAAGGTGAAGGGAGGGAGGAAGGAAGAAAGGAAGCCAGGAAAAGGAAGGTCAATTCGGAGACTGTCAAGATCATTCATGCAGGAAGTGGTCATAAAGGACTTCACCAGGCGGAAGTAGCTGCAGGGGGCCATCGAAGGAAGGGGGACAATACACACTTTGTTAGAAGCTGACACCTGATTGACTGTAGGAAAAAGGAATTGACTCTAAGGTGATGCTGAGATTTCAGGCTTTGGGGACCGGGAGGAGGCTGTCACCAATATGTCGAATTTTTTAAAAAACATTCAAAGAGAGGAATGGCCTGAAAGGCAAGACAATGGCAAGGGTTTCAGATATGGAATCAGTGTAGAATTTAGGAGCTGAGAGGGCCCTTAAAGATCATCTAATCTAATACTTCATTATACATGTGAGGGGACAGGAGCTCAGAGGTCAGGGGACTTGTCCGCCAAGGCCCCCCCTAAGGAAAACCAATAGGGGAACCCAGGTAGAACTGATTTTCAACGAATGTGGGATAAGACAGCCGTCAGGGATCAGAACTGGAGCTCTGGATCTGGGAATCATCAAGGGTCGGGTGGTTGAAGCCAGGAGAATGGGTGGGGCTTCAGGAGGACAAAGTATAAAGGGCAGAAGGCAGACAGCCAAGCGCCTCGCAAATAATAACAACAGCTAATACTGGGTGCAAGTGTGTGTCAGGTACTATTCTAAGGGTTTTCACACAGGATATTTAACCCTCTAGAGAACTTTAAAAGGTAGGTGCCTCTGGGACAGAGGAAACGTAAGTGAGAACTCTGAGCTCTGTCCATCCCCATCCGCCCTGCTCACCACTGTGTCCCAGAACCTGCCTTCACGCCGTCTGGAATTTACCATTCCTATTATTTGATGAGCTGCCTCAAAGGGATTGCTTCTCCAGGTTGTTAGGGCTTGTGGATTTCTGCCGACCTGGAAGTACTCCTGTTCCCAGAATGCCAAGTCTACGACCTTTTCTGGTATTTTGTTTCTCCATCTAACACATTTAGTAAATCTGTGAGACTGGCTGAGATCAGGGTCCCCCCCAAATGGCTTTCCTTTTGCTGCTGCTCTTCTGAAAAGGCACGTTTGCACACGTGGTTTCACTGGACATCCAGGTGAACTGCCATCTCCTATAACCGATCTTAAAATGTCTTGAAAGTCATCGACGTGACGATAGTCTTTTAAAGCAGTGATTCCCAGCATCTGTGTATCTGATCGATAAAATCTTCTGAGGCTAGTCTAGCTCTTTCGTTTGTTCAAAGAATCTGATGACACAATCATCCACTATTAAAAGGAGATGTAAATGTACTTTTTCATTGCTATTATATCTGATTCAATTACTGTGATGCTATAAAAAAATGAAATTTTGATCAATGTAAGCATCTTTAAGACCACAATCCCGATAGAGTTGTCCCAAACAACGGACTTTTTATCATTTATACAATATACTTTTGTAATATTTTCCATGATACAATCAGAGATTGAAGAAGAAATAGAATCAGAGTTTTAAATTTAGGTGGGAAGTTGGAGATGATTGTACCAAGCTTCATTTTATAGATTAGGAAGCTGAGACCAAAGATGGCAAAGCAACTTGCCCAGAGTCTCCTGGCTAGTTCATGACAAAGATAAGCAAGGGGCTTCCCTGGTGGCGCAGTGGTTGAGAGTCCACCTGCCGATGCAGGGGACATGGGTTCGTGCCCTGGTCCGGGAAGATCCCACATGCCGCGGAGCAGCTGGGCCCGTGAGCCATGGCCGCTGAGCCTGCGCGTCCGGAGCCTGTGCTCCGCAGCGGGAGAGGCCGCAACAGTGAGAGGCCCAGTGTATCGCAAAAAAAAAAAAAAAAAAAAAAAAATAAGCAAGAACTCAATCTTATGGCTCCAATTGAATTTATTTCCAATTGTGTCTAAAATTACAGCACTAGTTTCAATTAAGAACAAATTGAGTATTGTGGATTGCTGCAATTATTTCTGTAATTCATTTGAAAGGAGATTAATATTTATAACAGTTCGATTTCCCTTTAGTATGATAAACGTTAACACCTCTAAATAGTCAAATAAAATTTGAAAATTCAAATTTCTCAGCTTTGTGATTGGTGATAACTTGTACAACTGTAAGAGAGTCTGTTGTATCACTGAGAAAGGATATGTTCTTCTTTTTATTGCAAGTTCCAGGTTTCTTTGATTATTTCTTTTACTTGAATGTTAGGTTCCTCTAAACACATTCTTCATTTTCATTAGGATATTTTCAGGGGCAGCGGGGAGCATTCTTTCCTCTAATATTTTCTAAAGAAATAATCCTTTAGGCAATCGAAAGCTTTTTTGGCATCAACACTGGAATTATCATGGGTAATTTGTGCAATTTACAGTCATGTAATAAACTGAAGTTTTTCTTACATTATCTGCCAAGGCCCTTTCATGACAAATCCACTTTGATCATGGAAAGATGTGTCATCCCATTAGGCGATTACAGCCTTTTTGGTAATGTCAGGATAAATAATTTCACATCTTGGTTTGGTCAATGAGATTCCATTCCTGTTGATGTTCCCTTGGGTGTGGGCAAAACTACTATACAACATGTCCTCAGTCCTGAGTTAGGAATTTTCTAGTCTACTAAACTGTCTTTGGCTAGTGAAGGTTTGTTAAATTCTCCTTAGAATTTGTACCTAACATCCTATGGTAAATCTCTCTCTCGTAGATGGTGCCTTAACTGACTTTTACAGTTTTTAATGCGTTCTCAGTTTCCTTTCTCTGTGGCGGCAGCATTGAGAGACTGTGTGTGAGGTCCTGTGTGCAGCAACTTCTTCTGCTGACCATCCATGTCCTTTTAAAACTCTCCCACTGGTTCTCAGACAGTGAATTCTCCTGCTTCTCTTCCTGCCTGAAAACTGCTTCTCCACCTCCTTGGCTCCTTTGCCTCCTATGATTAAACATAGGGACCCCCTCCAGGACCCACACCTGTTTTCCCTCCTGTGTGTCCACACCTTCTCCTTGGGGTCCTCTCTCACTCTAACCCATGTACATGGTTCCCCAACCTCTACCCCCAGCCCCAAACTCTTCAAGTGGGTGACCTGTTTTCAAAAGAAAATCTGAAGTAGTCACTATGGAAAAACAGAACTTTCTTGGACTTGTTGGCACTTATTTTGCGGCTTAGTAAGTTTTTATTTTTAATTAAATATGGAGGCACTGGAATGTTTTCAGTATTTAGGGCTCTGAGTGTCTTCATGCAGCTGTGATTGGAGCCACTACAGAGTCTTGGGCTTCGTCCTCTGCCAGGATTCCATCTGCCAATAACTGTTCCACGTCCCCCTGTTTGTCTCCTCTCCTGTTCCTCCGTCTAGTTTTTTTCTTTATTTTTCCCAAGGTTATGCATTGTGCATTCTGCTGTTCAAACGGAACCTTGTTCTTTCAGCCTTTCTTATATCCAGATTCCTAGACCCTTGAGTCAGCAAAGGATTTTAATGCTAAGACCTCCCTCTCTGCTTACCCCCCTTATTTGTCAGACTATTCTTTCCTCTGAAGGATTCATGCAAACCCATTCCACATAAAGATGTTGGATTCTTTCCTTAGACTTGTTTTTCAAATATGCGAAAAGGAATATTATTCCTAGTTCAATCTGTTTCCCTTTTTATAACACCCTGGATTTCCTTTTCTGAAGCCAGTTCTAATTCTACAGTTTCTTTAGGTCTGGTCTCTCACTTCTTCTACAAAGTTGATTGGGTCATGACTGGCACATCTAGGTCCTTTGAGCTTCCCACTTATCCATCTTCTCCAGCCACAAGACAGCAAGCAACTCCTGGGCACAGTGCATCTTTTTGTTTTGTAGCATCCCTGCAGGTCCTGGTAGAAGCCTGTGCTTCCACACTAAGTGCCCATGAAGCAGGAGTTTATTGGAAATAGGTCAGACATCTTCACAGGCCTATTGGTGCATTCGGAACCCAATGCAAAGTCTTTAGTAATGAACTAAGCGCCTGACTTCCTTCCAGAGAATTGCGTAAGCACTGGAGGGACCAGAACCAAATGTATGTGATGAAAGCTCTCTGATAACACCTCAAAATTCTTTGTACCGGTCACATTCCATTTAGGCTCATAGTTGGAGAAGGACAGGCAACCGACTTGACTCACGGAGGACTCACAACCTGTGGTTTTAAAGACTTGGAATCTTCCATGACTCAAATTCTCACTCAGCTTCCTTCCCAGAGGACAAAGGAACTGTTAGACGTTGGGCAACAATCAGAAGTGTGGTTAAAGGTCCTTCCTCAGGAAAAGTAAACGTCGCTGCTATAGAGAGTTGAATTTTGTCCCCAAAAGGTATGTTCAAGTTCTAATCCCCAGTACCTAGATTGTGACCTTATTTGGAAATAGGGGTTTTGCAGACATAATCAAGTTAAGATGAGGTCATACCGGAGTAAGGCGGGCCCTAGTCCAATAGGACTGGTGTCCTTATAAAAAAAGAAAGACACAGGTATATATACAATGGAATACTACTCAGCCATAAAAAAGAATGAAATTTTGCATTTGCAACAGCATGGATGGACTTGGAGGGTATTATGCTGAGTGAAATAAGTCAGAAAGAGAAAGACAAATACTGTATATCACTTATACGTGGAGTCTAAAAACTAGAACAAATTAGTGAATATGACAAAACAGAAACAGACCCACAGATATAGAGAACAAACTAGAGGCTACCAGTGGGGAGAGGGAAGCAGGGGCAAGATAGGAATAGGGGATTAAGAGGTACAAAGTACTATATACAAAATAAATAAGGGAACCCTCCTACACTGTTGGTGGGAAAGTAGATTGGTGCAGCCACTATGGAAAACAGTATGGAGGTTTCTCAAAAAACTAAAAATAGAGTTATCATATGATCCAGCAACCCCTCGCCTGGACATATATCTGGAAAAGACGAAAACTCTAATTCGAAAAGATACATGCACCCTAATGTTCATAGCAGCACTGTTTACAATAGCCAGGACATGGAAGCAGCCTAAGCGTCCATCAACAGATGAATGGATAGAGAAGATGTGGTGTATATAATATATGCAATGGAGTATTACTCAGCCATAAAAAAGAATGAAACAATGCCTTTTGCCACAACATGGATGGACCTAGAGCGTACCATACTAAGTAAAGTCAGACAGAGAAAGACAAATATTATATGACATCACTTATATGTGGAATCTAAAAAAAACAGTACTTATTTACGAAACAGAAACAGATTCACAGACATAAAAAACACACTTACGGTTACCACTGGGGAAGGAGAGAGGGATAAGTTGAGATTATGGGATTAACAGATGCACACTACCGTATATAAAATAGATAAATAACAAGGTCCTACTGTATAGCGCAGGGAACTATATTCAATATCTTGTGATAAACTATAATGGAAAAAAATAGAAAAAATATAGATATACACATATATGTGTATAACCGAATCACTTCCCTGTACACCTGAAACTAACACAACATTGTAAATCAACTATACTTCAAAAAAGAAAAATAGGAAAAAAGATAAAATAAACAAGCTACAAGGACATATTGTACAGCGCAGTGAATACAGGCAATATTTTATAATAATTATAAATGGAGTATAACTTTTAAAAATTGTGTATCACTAATGTGGTACACCTGAAACTTAGACAATATGTATTGCACATCAACTATACATCAATTTTTTTTAATTAAAGTTTTTAAAAATTCAAAGGCTAAAAAAAAAAAAGAAAAGAAAGACACAGACACACACAGAGAGGAGAAAGCCATGTGAAGACAGAGACACACAAGGAGAATCCATGAGACGACAGAGGCAGAACCAAGGAATTCCAAGGACTGCCGGCAACACGGGAAGGTAAGAGGCAGGCAGGGAACAGTCTCTCCTAGAGCTTTTAGAAAAGAGCAACATCTTGATTTCAGACGTTTAGCCTTTCGAACCATGAAAGAATAAATTTCTGTTGTTTGAAGACACCCAGTTTGTGGCCATTTGTCAGCAGCCACGGGAAACGAACACAGCTGCCCTGGAGCTGGAGAAGCAGACGCCTGCCACTCGCAGCTACGGCCCCTCCTGGCTCTCACGCCGGGATCACAGGCACCGACGCCTACGTCCTCATCCTCGTGCCTGGGTGGGGGGGAGGGGGGAGTGCAGGGCGGGGTCAAGCCTCACGCTTTCTCCTGCACAGGTCACACCGGCCTGGATGGCAGAAGCCTGCTTCAGCTTTCCTGCCACATAACCCCTATCAGATTCTTTCCAGCCTTTTCTTCTAGGAGACTGTTCTTCACCCCCTGTGGCCACTCTCTCGTCCTGCCGAGATCAGGCTGATGACCTGGAGTCACGTGACAACACCCTCTGGTTTCCAATGCGGAGCTGACCTGCTGAGTGAACCTCTTGGCCCCCTGGCATCTGTTTGAGCCGCCGTTTGCCTCTTGTCTCTCAGCAGCTGTGTGCTGGACCTCGGTGGCCCCGGAGGCAGCCCCGCCTCTCAGGTCAGACTCTCCAGCGGGTACTGCCCACCCTGCCGCCCTACCCAAATGGAGGTCCCCTGTGGAGTCCTCTGCACCGTCTCCGGCTCCCCCATCTGAGTCAGGGCAGCAGGCTCGGGATTTTAGACTTCATCAAGCAACGTCCTTAACAAAACTACCAGCTTACGAGAGTGAAGGTTTGGAGCCCAGACCTCAGTACAAACAAACAGCTGCTCACCACCCGGTGACCAAGGAGATGGAACTGATCACGTAATCACGCACTTATCGCACGCACACACGGAATGAGGCTGGAGTGGACGGCGAGGCTGCTTGGGCCTCGGGAGACAGCCGTCTGCCCACCCAGGCTCTGCCAGGCCACCCGAGCCCGAGGGGACCAGACACTCCACACGCCACGCCCATCCCGGGTTGGGAGCACCACCCTGAGGTCAACTCAAGCAGTGTCGGGGCCCATGCGAAGCGGGAAGTAATGGGGACCTGTGTGGGGACGGACAGCGTCTTCCCTTCCCACCGTAGGATGCCACAGGTTAGTCCTCCAGGCCTCACCTGCACTGTCCATGGTCCCTGTCGCACTCCGGGGTGGCAGCCCCGTCGGTGCCCATCCTGGAACAGTTGCAGCCTTCGCAGCCGGCCAGCGGGTGGAAGCTGAAGGAATGTGTCTCACACGCATCACACTGGGGCCTGACCGTGCGGGGCGGGCAAAGGCACGTCCCCATCGTCTCCTCACAAAGGCGCCGGCCGCAGGTGCACGCTGGCCGGGGATGAAGAGACACGGTGAAAGGGTTAGACGCCCCTGACCTCCAGCAGGACTGCACCAGGGTTTCCAGAACCTTCCAAGGGGTCTGGGAGAAAGGTCTTGCTTTTCTTCCCTTATGGTACTATTGAATGTGGTTTATCTGAAAGGCCCCTTTCTTGGGGCCAAGACCGACCACACCCAACGCTCATGGTGGACACAACGTGCAGAAGCTGAGTGAGGCACAGCTAGAGCTACTGACACCAAGGTAGACACCCTAAGGCGCCCCTCGACTCCGAGCTGCAGTTACATGTCATTCTAACGTGAGGCCTGTCCTCCGTCAGAGGGTCAGCTCTTCTCAGGCTTCTTGAAGGGCCTCCACGTCACCCCAGTGCACTGAGCCCAAGGTCAGGACAGGATGCAGCAGCGGGGCCCTTGTTAGGCAAAGGCTGGCCTCCATGCGGGGACTCTGCCGCCTTCACGTGGCCTGGGCTGACCCTCGTCTAGGGCTGCAGCACATTTCCTAGATAAAGATCCATGGCCTCCTCATTCAGCGAGGAGTACGCCCTGTGACCCTGGCTCTCCTCCCACCTCAGCTGAGCTTTGGTGAGGCTGCAAAAACTGAAGCCTAGGGCTTCCCTGGTGGCGCAGTGGTTGAGAGTCCGCCTGCCGATGCAGGGGACACGGGTTCGTGCCCCGGTCTGGGAAGATCTCACATGCCACGGAGCGGCTGGGCCCGTGAGCCATGGCCGCTGAGCCTGCGCGTCCGGAGCCTGCGCTCCGCAACGGGAGAGGCCACAGCAGTGAGAGGCCCGTGTACCGCAAAAAAAAAAAAAAAACTGAAGCCTAACCTATTCCACTAAGAAGAGAACTGAGCTGTCCAATATTTTGATGCTTGAGGCTATTTACCTTCACCTTCACCTGCTTTGCCAAGCGCATGGGTCACGTAGCATGGGAAACATAAATATTTATCTTCTAGAACCTTGCTACTCATAGTGTGGTCCCTAGACCAGCAGCACGGGTATACTCTGAGTGGTTACTGGAAATGCAGACTCTCAGGCCTGAGAGTCAGAATCTGCATTTTCACAAGATTCCCAGGTGAGTCTCCAGCACAGTGAAACCTGGCCCTAGGTGACCTTGGCTGACCTGAACATGCACTTACGCTTGCAGTGCGGGAATCCGTAGTAGCCCATTTGACAGCGGGTACACTGCCGCCCAATGACATGGGGCCGGCATGGGCACTGCCCGCCCTCTGGGCTGCAGCGATGGCCAATGGCCCCGGCGGGGTGGCACTCACAAGGCAGTGCACCATCATGGTAAAGGGCCACCAGGGACCTGGCAGAATCCTTACAGAATCCAGAGGCTTTCTGGGGGCTGTGGAAACAAAAACTCATGGTGAGATCCTGGGAGGCATGCCCAGAAACGGTCCCAACCTTCCTCTTCCCACATGCCTCACCAAGCAGCGTTTTGGGGGAGGGGCTCTGGAGTTTGGGAGGAAGTTAGAGAAAACCCCACCCCTGGACTCACAGAGGGTGCCAGCCACCCCTCCTCCCATCCCCATCCACTCCAGGACACATCACAGGACGGTGGGTGGGAACTTTCGGTGGCTGGAATAAAGGGGTGAAAATTCACCTATAGGATGAATTGTATGGTGTGTGGATTATATCTCAATAAAGTAGTCAC
This sequence comes from Leucopleurus acutus, assembly GCF_964270905.1. Classification (NCBI taxonomy): domain Eukaryota; kingdom Metazoa; phylum Chordata; class Mammalia; order Artiodactyla; family Delphinidae; genus Leucopleurus; species Leucopleurus acutus. The sequence goes on from NC_139155.1 coordinate 50,382,773, forward strand.
CAAAAAAATTTACACCTACATGTGTAATGATACACCAATTAGAATAATAATGAGGAGGTGAATTGCCAACATTTACTGAACATGTGTGTTAGAATTTTTGCCTACACCTCACTTAACCTCACAACCACCCAACCAACTAGTCCCTAAGCCCCATTTCACAGATAAGGCAACTGAGGGTCCTAGAAATTAGGCAACATTCCCAAGGCCACAGAGCTACGAAGTGGTTGAGAAGGTACTCAAACCCATAGCTGTTTGACCTCAGAGCCTTTGCTCTTAATATTTTCTATGCAGAAGGCATCTGGCCCCCGGGAGCCTCAGTTCCTCAGGAAACCTACAAGGGGGCAGGGTGGGTCTGCAGAAAAGAATGGCAGGAGTTGATACTCAGGGCTGTTCTGGGCTCTTAGCATTCAGGGACCCACAGAGGGAAGACGGGGGAGGTCCACCCCTCTGTGATGCTCCCCACTCAATCAGAGGGCAAAGGAGAGTGGGACTCAGGGCTCACATGCCTCCCCGCTGAGGAAGCCCTGTGTGGTATCTTAGGAATCTGAGTCAGCCAAGAGGAAGCAGGGAAGAGGAAGAGAAACTCCCAAGCAGCCTGTGAAACCCAGCTTGGAGGGTGATCTGTTGAGATCAAAGTTGAGGAGGGAAATCTCGCCCAGATGTGCACAACGGCTGTAGCGTGTGCCGAGGACGCGGGACTCAGTGCCACTCCCTCAGGCTCCCAGAGGAAGAGACAGACCCAAGGGCCACCCCTCCCCGGGCCTCTTGCTCTGGTCGGGCATGTGGGAGAGCTGCATGCCTCCCAGGGCCTTTCCACAAAGGATACTTACTCAATATAAAAACTGTCCCCTCCACAACTGGTGACAAACTCAAATGACTTGTCCACTGATTTTCTGTGAAGGATTTGGTAGTCGTAATTCTCCGCAGGCACCACTAGGACACGGACCTAAAGGGAAGCTGTCGGCATGTCTTTGGATTTCCAACGGCACGGCATACCTACGGCTCTCCATCACTTTCTCTTCGCTAAGATCAACGTTCTTTATTGTTAAGCCCAAGACCAAATGAAACAGGATTTATGAAAAAAGAATCACAAAACAACCCTAAGCCAGTGTTGAAGGCTCAGGCCATGTTTCCATGCAGGAAATGATACCAAGTGGGGGGCAGACCTCCTGGAGCACCTGTTCAGAGAAGCAGCAGCCTCGGGTGTGGGCGGGGACAGGAGACGTCATGGGTGAGCAGGACAGCTGTTAGGACAGCCAGGGCCCTGTGTGATCCATGCCCGGGATGACCCTGGATCTCCAGAGGTTGCATTTTGTGTTTTTAAATGTGAGCAAACCGAAATGGCAGGACCAATGCGGAAACTCACATGGTGGCTTGCCCCTGAAATTCATATCCTATCAGATACTCTATTATGAATAATTGTAGCCCCAGTCTTTAAAAATACTGCTCAGTTCTCTGTACCTGTATAAACCAGACTGCGCCAGTAACGAATGCTGCAGGAAATTTCAAACATCTTCGTCAACTACTCACCAACTTACTGCTTACAGAGTCTACTGCTCTCGCGTTATTCAGTTCAGTAAACATTGCCAAGTACCTGTGCCAGACGGTGTTCCAGGCACAAGGGATACAAAATGAATGAAGTCAGGCCCCTGCCCCTAGGAAGACGACATCCTCAGAGAGAGAGGAGGCATGAGCAAAAACTGGAGGGCCACAGAGCAGGCCTGGGCAGTGCTTCCTGGCTCTCCAAGGCTTTACAGGCATTGGGTGACCACGATTCCATCGACCAAGGTAATGAACAGGGTAGGGGAGGCCCGGGGCTGGGCTGGTAACAGGCTAAGTTGGAGGGACTTGTGAGCTCTCTGGCTATGGGGATGTGCAGTAGATGGTCCTAGAGCTCAGCAAAGATGAGAAATGAGTTCACAGATGTGGGTGTCATTCTCACAGAGGAGAGAACAGAATCGACAGGCACAGACGATGTTATTCAAAGAGAAATCTTAGAACAAGGGGGCTCACCGTCGAGCCCGAGGGAACGGCGACATATGGGGATGAAGGGAAAGAGAAATCATTGAAGGAGTGGTGGAGAAAGTGGGAAAAAAAACAAGAGAAAGTAGCTATGGAAGCCAAAAAGAAAGAAATTTTCAAGAACAAATGAGTGTTCAATGCTTCAGAGAGAGACCTGTCGGAGGAGATTGAGGAGGGCCTGAAGGAGAGGGCTCCAGGCTCGTGCAGGGAGGTTTTTCTTCCTAGTCACTTTTCTATTATTCTGCTTTCCCTTGATTTTAATTGTCAAAGAAAGACTTTTTCTTGGTAACGTTAGCTGCAAAATTTAAACACTTTTCTATAAATCTGGCTTCAGTTCCTTGGAGGAATTATTGTCATGAGCCAGAACTGACGCACAGAGCAGCCAACCAAGGCAACCACGTGAAGAGCAAGCTGAGAAATAAGCAGAACGCACCCAAACTAAGGACTTTCCTTCTGGAACCTTCACCGTCACGGCCACCTCCGGCTCCGAGATGTCAAACTCAACCTGATCTCCGGCGATCACTTGGTCCCGGCAGCCAAGCACATGGGGGCAAAAAGAGGCACGGAAGATGCCTGGGGGCAGAGAGAGGCGTTCCTATCACACCCCTGACAAGGCAGGTGAGCCCTGCAGCCGGCCCTGCTCCCCGCAGCTCACCTGGCTGCAGCCGCCCTCTGTCCACAGACACCTGCACCAGGAACGTCGGATGCACTGGTTGATAAAAATGGACCACAATGACGTAACGACCCGGACGCGGTACGAGTCCTCGCAAGGTCACTTGGTTCTGGGTGGGAAAAAATATATTCCTCAAGCTGCAGAGTTATGAATAGTTAGAATTACGGGATATTTTGAGGTTAAAAACCAAAACAACCTCGGTATTTACCCAAGAGAAGTGAAAATCCACATTCACACAAAACCTTCCCTTGAACGTTTGGGGCAGCTTTATTTGTGATCACAAACGCTGGAAACAAACAAAGTAACCCTCAGCTGCAGAATGGACAACCCAACGGTGGGACAACCATAAATGACGCTGGAGGGAGGGACGTTTGATAAAATCACCTTGGAAAACTATGTGGTGGTTTTTACCAAAGTTGAACATATAACTGAGCAGCTGCATTCCTAGGTATTTAACAACAGAAAGGCACACTGTGCGTGCAAAAGGCCATACAAGAATGTTCCCAGCATTCAAGCACTACTTGTAATAACCGTGTAACAAAGGGTCAGACTCCATTTTTTATGTTTGACGGTTTCCAAGCTCCGTCACTCACCTATTGCCTTTTGTCCTACACCTGGACAAGCTAATAAGAAAGCCCAGGTGTTCATCCCTTGGCACGCCTGGGAAGTTCTAACCACAAAAATTCCAGCCCATGGGAGAGGGAGCCCTCACCCAGACTCCCCCCACCTCCTAACCACAACGAAAACCAGATTCAGACCCCAGCACTTGCTCAGGTTTGAGTGTGAGTCCTGCTCTCCCCAGAAAGTCTCACTATGTGAGTAGTAAGTCTTTTCAAACCGCAAAAAAACCCTACAAGAATAACAACAATAAAAGATTATCTTTCAGATGAGAGCCGTGCCTTGGAGGGTGACTGACTAAAGGTCATACACTAATTTTACAGCAAAACCAGAAGTAGAGCTCTATTGCCATGATTTCAATTCATTTCCCCCTACTGTTCTAGGTTGCCTTGCCCATAAGGGATCTTACGAAATTTTCTCTCCCAAATCCTGTTAATTTCCTATCTTGGTGCAATGTGAACTGACACAAGCCATCTCTAGGATCAGAAGGACATAATGGCATCAGAACAAACATTAAGTCCTGCAATTGTGTAGTTTGCAGTGAAAAAAAGGTATATTCCCTTCATATACTTCACCTTTCTGCTCTAGAGGATTAATCAATATGTTTATTGGGAATGTCCTGCCTACAAGTTGGGGCCGCAAAAAATTTCTTAGAGTTCTGAAAGCGCTCATGTTCTGATCTGGGAAGATAATTAATGACTCAACAACGTTAAGTAGCAGTGGCCCGTGAAAATGTGACCTATCCTAAGATGGCTCATGAAAAATTGCCAAATGACTATGTAGACAGCGATGCAGGAGGGAAAAGGAGCGTCAGGATGGGGCGGCCACAGACAGGATTAACCGGATGCCTCATGCCTGGGATTCTCCACAGTTGAGAGCAGAGGTGCTCAAACTTTAGGGGCATCCAAATCCCCTGGAGGATTTGTTAAAGCACAGATTCCTGGGCCCCTCTTCAGAGTTTCTAATTCAATAGTTCTGGGGTGACGCCTGCAGATTTGCATTTCTAACAAGTTCCCCGGGGATGGGGACGCTGCTGGTTGGGACCACACTTTGAGAACCACTGGTTTACAAGCAACACACTGAGGGGGAGCCCTACCTGTGGGGCCTTCAAGGTGACTCCAGTAAGAGCGTCAGCAGAAGGTAAAGGGTCCTGGGGCAGGAGAGGGGAAGAACCACCACTCGGAACATCCAAAATTAATGCTGTTGGAGGAGTTTCAGGGACCAAGGAGATACAGGTGGCACTGAAAAAGAGAATACTGAAAAATAACCAAAACCCGAGGAACTGTCCCCCGGTGAAGATCAAAAGGATCCAGAGAACCACCAGCCTGTGGCGATCTTTATACAAACATACTCAGTGCTCCGGACTGGCCAAGTGTATTCCGGCTGCCCTCTTAATACAATAAGCTAAGACAGAAAAAAAAAAAAAAATCTTAATTTTGAAGGAAAGTAAGCTAGATGGAAACTTTTTAAAACTTCCCTCTCTAGGACTAAAATTCGTTGTTAAACGAGATCAATGCAATGAAACATTATTATTCAATGTTGATATAAAACTATACAAAAACAAAGAGAACACATGCCTATCATTTCTGTTAGGCACAGCCAGATCTCATTGTCTTGGTGGTTTTAACCATATGCATAAGATGTCATGACTGTATCCATAAATTATTTTTGAATCTACATCCAAACAACCTTCCCCAAATCCCAAGAATCACTGGTTAGCTAATTCTCATAACATAGTTGTGAGATGGGTCATTATTTTCATGTTCTTTGTAAATGAGGAATCTCAGACATAGAGATTAAAGGACTGGAACAAAGTTGAGTCTTGACGAAGGCTCAGAATAGAACTTCAGAGTAACTACCCTCAAGGGTGAGGCTTAAACATTTCCCCCAGTTGCTACTGTGTCAGCTTCCTGATATGATGGAATTCTGGAAAGAATGCTGGGATGAATGATTTAGCTCTTTTTTTTTTTTAATGCATCACCAGCCTTTAGCACCTTGGCCTGTGATCACTTCTGAAGTCAAATATAAATCTACAGTCCTAAAAGCATTAAGTATCACTCAGCACAAACAAGGGATAAAGGAAGGAAACACATTACCTTTCATTAACAAATCTCCCATAACTGGCAATGCATTTGACGTGAGGTCTCAAATATTCCACTGAGAATTCTTCAGTGGGTATGATACAAATTTGATGCTGTCGAGCAAATACAAGAAGGTATGTCCCAGTTATCAGCAAAGTCAAGGTTATAGCCAAACACATTCTTTTAAAAAAGCTGTTCAGGTCTTCCCTGGCGGTGCAGTGGTTAAGAATCTGCCTGCCAATGCAGGGGACACGGGTTCAAGCCCTGGTCTGGGAGGATCCCACATGCTGTGGAGCAACTAAGCCCGTGCACCACAATTACTTAAGCCTGCACACCCACAGCTAGAGAAAAGCCCGCACACAGCAACAAAGACACAACAACAACAACAACAAAAAGCCGTTAAGAATTCACCCAGAGGAATTATAACTATTATTGTAAAGCAGTAAAAATCATAGGAGAGCACTCCCTCTGGCATCATTATGTCCAACAAATCCTTTTTACTATTATGCAGGATCACTGACTAAATTGCTCTTGGAATAATTATACGAATAAACAAAATCATGTGAAAGTTCAAAAACAACTCTCTGTCAGCGACTTTTGACAGATTTTTCTCTCCTGCCTTGGACCGATGCTGGCTCTTCAGACCCCTTGGCAGGGAGAGGCAGGGATGTGGTGGGCAACCAGGGAGCCTGCTGTTCAGAAAGAGGGCTGCTCCTGCTACAAACAGTCCTTTTCAATAGAGGATGACTTGTATCTCAGGCACATTTGGGCTCTGTCTCCAGAGCTAGTTTCTGAGTCACACAAGAAATTCAGTCATTACCTTAATACCTTTTATTTTAAATCAAAACTATTACCAGCTTGGTCACAAAGCTATTCGGTAACAACAAAATTTTAATTGAACACCTACTATATGCCAGGCACTGAGACGGCGGGATTCTGCAAGACCAAGATGGACACACTCCTGCCTTCATAGAGCTTATTTTCCAGTCAGCCTTGACTCTGAATGACATCTGACTATTTCAAAAAGGGCAAACATATGCTTAAAAGAAGGACGTTCAGCCCCATTATAATTTCCAAAAATGAAGAGGTTAAGATTCACTTGACTTATTATGTTTAAAAAGAGTCATCATTTTAAAAAGTCTTAAATTATTATATAGTTTATATAATAATGTTTAAAAACTAAACTCCAGATAGTTCTTAAGAGAAAGCGCAACATTTTTAATACTGTCAAGCACGAATATCTAGAACATACTAGAACAGGCTGGCCTGGCACTTCCCAGAGTGATACATGCTTAATATTAGCAGTATCAGGAAGTTGCTTCATGCTTAGATAATCTTACGTTCCCTGAGATATTTATTGTAAACCTGACCACCCCTTCCTAGCCCAGATCCCACTGCCTCTGTTTATCACAATTCTCAATATTTAAGTTATGCTATTAAAAGGGTATTTAATCTGCCAAAGCTGGCATTTTAACTCTTAATAGTATATAGCTGGGTTTCCCTGGTGGCGCAGTGGTTGAGAGTCCACCTGCCGATGCAGGGGACGCGGGTTCGTGACCTGGTCTGGGAAGATCCCACGTGCCGCGGAGCGGCTGGGCCCGTGAGCCATGTCCGCTGAGCCTGCGCGTCCGGAGCCTGTGCTCCGCAACGGGAGAGGCCAGAACAGTGAGAGGCCCGCGTACCGCAAAAAAAAAAAAAAAAAAAATAGTATATATCTAATTAATTGAAAATACTCTTCTTGGAATTGAGTAACAATGGTCTGGAAAAAAATACCAGGTGATTACAACCTTGAAAATTCTGCCAAGAAGCTAATAGACATAATAAAATAGTAAAGTGGAAAGAAATAAACAGTAACTAATGGCATTTCTATACACCAGCAATAATAAACTAGGAAACATAACAACAAAAGATAGTTCATTCATAATAGTAACAACAAATACAAATTAATGAAATGGCGTTTTGTGAAATGTGTTCAAATTTGATGATTAAACTTTATTGGATGCTATAGAAAAGGCTCCAACAAATGAAGAGGCAAAACAGATTTCTAGATGGGAAAATAAACATCATAGCACTGGCAATTCTCTGCAGGTTAACTTTATAGATGTAACACAAACCCAGCCAAAACTTTAATAAGCTTTTAAAAATATACATGGTTACCAATAAAAATACTTCTAAAATTCAGCGGTCAAAACAGAAGCATACCAGAAGGAATCGGGCCATCCGTGCTTTGAGCCAAATGTCTGCATCTTCTAACAGCTCGTACACAGCAAGGCGACTCCTGCTGTCGGTCACAGCACTCCGGCAGAGGACGCTACAAGAGGAAACAGTTTTTTTAACCTTACTCCCCTGGTCTCCCTCACTTTATGCCCTGTGGGGTTGCTGATTGCGCTTCAGTTTCTCCTGTTGTTAACCAGGTCACTGACAATGAATTTCCCTGGAGGTGGAGTTTAGGAGGGATGCAGCCCATGATCAGTAGGGGAAAAAGAACCTTTCCACTGAGCTCTGAGTTGCACCTCTCAGGGCTGACGGCCTTGCGCACCTTCTCCACCCAGCTTTTTTTTTTTTTTTTTGTGGTACGCGGGCCTCTCACTGTTGTGGCCTCTCCCGTTGCGGAGCACAGGCTCCGGACACACAGGCTCAGCGGCCATAGCTCACGGGCCCAGCCGCTCCGCGGCATGTGGGATCTTCCCGGACCGGGGCACGAACCCGTGTCCCCTGCATCGGCTGGCGGACTCTCAACCACTGCGCCACCAGGGAAGCCCTCCACCCAGCTTTATAATACTTGGTTTGGTCATCTGGAGAAAGAGCCCCAGGGCCAGTAATGTCTAAGACACAGCCTTCTTGGAAATTTACCAATATCATTGGTACTGTTGGAGATTAAAGTTGCCTCCTGAACTCACAATGACCATCTCATGCCGCGTCAGTAATGAGGCTGAAAAGCCCCGAGTTTGCCTTTAGAAGCTCAGTCTGTTCCTCCTAATGCTCCTTCCTCATTCTACCAGTGGTGCTCCTTCCCTCCACGGCATCAGAGGACATACAGAGCTCAGGAACATTTAAAGTAAGATTTTGAACTAAACAATACAGCCTCGTAGTAAAACCCATAAAGGAAGTATTATGTGAGGAATGCTTTGACTTCATCGTCTAAAGTAGCAACTTTTCAGTCTATAAATATAATTTGGAACTAGAGACATACTAAAAGAAAATGACCATCTCTGCAAAACGTTTGAAATAATTAATGCAATACTTTTGAGGTGAGAATTAAAATGAGATAGTGTACAAAGAGCCATGGTTTGTGGCATACATTAGAAACTCAATAAATAGCTGTTTTCTTTTCCCTTTTGTGCATGTGTGTGGGTGTGAATACATGTGTCAATTAAAATGCATTTCTATTGGATTCAACCATAACTCTGGGAGTTAAATATATCAAGTGATTATATTAAGTGACTCCCTTAGATTGAGTTTTATCCTCTATTCAATTCTTACTAAGAGTAGACTAACAGTAATAACTGGATGGATTGAATCATTAGTGATCACCTCTCTTATGGAGGGCAGATCAGATTTTTCAGAGTTATCACAGCACTATTTTGGAAAGTGGTGTTCCTACGAGCACCACTACTTTTCTGTTGGGATATTGTTTTATAACAACATAGTTAGACCTCACTTGAGAAATGCTGGGAAAGGTTCAAACCTCAGCAGGAGAAGCTGCCATATTGAAAGGGTCTGTCAGTTGAAATAGGTTTTTATGGGTCAAATATTTTCCAATTGCATCGTATTTTTGGACTCTATTACTTGCAGCCTGGTCATTTTCACTTACCCACATGACATGCAAAGTAGAGAAAAAGGAAATACTTTAGACAAGTGAAAAGATACCATGGGACTTCCCTAGGAGTGGTTAAATACAATAATAGTAATTCCTAGTCTAACACAGTATTGTCTTGGAAATCTAATGATTGAGAACTTTGGTGTTGTCGCCACGTCCAAAGCCTAAATGATCTGCAGAATATCATGCACTTCTCTCCTTAAAACACCATTCAGACAAAGGTCCTGAAACAATGCTTATGGCTTGCGGAACCCTGGCAGGGTGTTCTTGCTTTCTTTAGTTTTGAAATCACTCCTGTGCTTGGCATAGATAGTCTCAACCTCTTCTGAGATGGTCAAGAGTCATGAAGGTCATTAAGAATGTTTCCTCCTGTTTGCTGGGCCATCTCCACTTTGTACACTGTGGAGCAGGGATCAAGCCCTGACCTGCAAGGTGGAAGGGGTCAGAGAGTTGAACTGGAGGCTGGGCTTGGATGGATGGGGTATGGAGAAGCCATGCCCTAGGCGCTGTGGCCAACAGTCTCCAGGATTCAGGGGGCGAGTGTACATCCCAGTGGTGGCTGATGTCACCTATAGATGAAACTAGTATTTTCAGAAAATGACAGAACATTCTAGGGAACTCTTCTGGGCCATCTGGTGTTCCTATTAAAAATGCATATATAATTACATTCTTTGTTTCTTTTTTTTAAGCATCACCCCAGAGAAAAGGGAAGATTAGATTTTTTAAGGTTTTGAAAAGAAACTTTCACAGTTTATTTTGTAGGGTTGCCAAGAGTGCGATATTAATTTAATAACTGCTTCATCAAGTCTCATAAAATTTTCCATTCTAAGCTACCAAAAGTAACATTTTTCATAAGTTCTTTAATTTGCAAAACAGGGAAAATGTCCAACTACCTCAAGTCATCTTGGGTTTGACAAAAAAACACATAACCATAGAGGTTATAAAATGCTCAAGGTCTTGGCCAAGAATTGGGAGGGTTCACTGTAGTTATCACCCCCCTGCCCTCTCAGGAGCCTCTGCCTTCCAGTGCCATTTATTCTACAATTAATTTCATGGGAAACATCCCTTGCACTGATTCTTTAATTAAAGTATACTCTGAACATTTGCATACATCTTTAAACATTATGCAAAGAAAACAATTTTTAATAAACCTTTGTCAGCGCTCTTGGAAGAGATGAACTTTGTCAGGGTGAATCTGAGATTCCTTTGTCAAAATATTTTTCACCTGACGATCAACATTAATGATCCCCAGTTCTGAAGGGCGTGTTGTGAAGGCAGGAGTAGTGGAGAATGTGCCAGGCACCCATGTACTCTACACGGTGTTTGAGGGGAGAGCCCTGAGTTCACTGCCCCCCATAGGGTGACACAGAGTAAAGCAAAATGGTTGTGCTGCTTCATGTAAATCTGAGACAAAATGGTAAGTAGAACATACAGCTTTTCAAGAAAATGCAAGCTTTTCAAGGTACTGCCTATGGAGAAGCCTTCTGAAACCACGCTGGGGAAGATGCTGGTTCGCACAACTACCCCCCTGCTGGTTTTCGAGCTCAGCCTCCAAAAGGAAACAACTTTCCAAGTTAGATAAAAACTAAAGTTCCCACAGCTGACCTCCTGCCTGTCCAGTTACAGAGGACACGGCCAGGCAGGATGGTTACCTGTATTTGCAGCTGTAGATGTTCACCCGGCCTGCCAGGTCAGCCCCGGGGCCCTGCACATGCACATCGGCCTCAGACAGCTGGTCTGCTTCTGTGGCATACTCGACCACGACCACGTAGTGGCCGACCCTCGGGACCCGCAGCTGCAGGCGCAGCTCCACCTGTCGGAGAGCCCAAGTGGACAGATGTGAGATGTACTGGATGCGTTTCCATAGGCAACGGTGAAACTGGGGCTGAGCAGACCCCAGGAAGAGTTTTATATGTCATCATACTAAGAAATGTGGTAGGTAGGGATGCCCAATAAAATACAGGACGCTCCGTTAAGTTTGAAATGCAGATAAGTAACACATAATTATAGTTGAACGGCAATTCAAATTTATTGGGGCATCTGGTATTTTTATTGTCTAAATCTGGCGACCCTACTTATAGGGGCCTCTACTCCTCCTACCCATATATTTGCCTTGTTTCCCAAGGCCAAAGATACTCCAAAACTTGAAGTAAAAAGGAATTTCCAATGGGAGATAAAAGGAGTGAAAGTATGCCTTGAAGCTCTTTAACTGTTCTTTGATTAAAAAAGAGACTTGTATGAATGCAAATAACGTAAAGTGATACACACACCCCTCTCCTGAGATGACTAATGGTAGCTTGGTTTTCATACTTCCAAACCATTTTCTGCATCTGAAAATGCACAATACGCACATATGTACTTTTTTTTTTTAAAGAAAATCTGCAGGCAAACATGGATGCTTTCGTACCATCACAGTAGAGCTGAGTAGTTGTGACGGGGTCCGTACGGGCCGCAAAACTGAAAATACTTCCTACCTGGCCCTCTACAGATAAAACACACCCACCCCGACACTGCCTAGTGGTTAGGAGCGTGCAGTCTGGAATCACTGTGCCTCCAGCTGTGTGACCTTGAGCAAGTTACTTAACATCTGTATGCCTCAGTATCCCCCTGGGTAAAAATGAGGATAACGTAGTACCCGCCTCTGAAGATCATGAGGATTAAGTGAGTTAATATGTGAAGAGCTCTTAAAACTGTATCTGTATGTTGTAAGCACTATATACACGATGATTACAACCCTGGTTCTTGCTTTTTGGCACGACTTTTTTTTACTCAACAGTATTTAGTGTGTCTATACCAGTACATACAGATATACTTCATTTTTCTAACGGCTGCCTACCATTCCACAGTATGAATGTAAAATCATTTCTTTAACTAATCCCCTATTGATAGACACTTAGGTTGTCTCTAATTTTTCCTAAAACATATAAGGCTATAGGATCATCTAGCTATATCTATATATCTATGTATATATCTGAATCTATATCTATATTTATATCCTTATGCTCCTATTTCTGTTAAGATTCCTAGAAGTGGAATTAGAATTGCTGGATCAAAGTGTATGTGCATATTTAATGCCTGAGCCAATATTAGAACTACACTCCTTAGCAGTTTAACCCACTTCGGCCCATAAGCGCAGGCCCACCACGCTTAATTAAAATCCTCTTGGCCCTTGCCTTCAGGAAATTCACGTTTACTGTTCCTTCTGTACAGCTCTGAAGCCCACAGCTGCCATTTTCCACAGTGATTTTTCTATCACTTAAATCATAGAAAGACTTCCCTCGGGGAGAAAATGCGCCTTATCCACACCACTTTTCCACTCTGTGTCTTATAGTGAAATATGCCGCTGCCATTGGTCCGTGTGGGGAGGGTATTGCCAGCATCTCTCCCCTGGGCACCTCCAAACCAGGGCTTGTCTGTCTTCACCCCACCATGGAACACACACAGGCCAATGAGGAGCCTTCTCCCAGGAGTTATCATTGGCTGCCAGTTCTATCATAGCACTCTATTCTCTATTATACATTTCTATTACTCTTCCTACTCTGAGTCCTTTGGGTTGATTTTTGGAAGACTTGTTGGAAGGGTTTTGAATGTATTTTTGATGGTAATAATGGGTTCTGACAAGTCAGACAAAAGATGTAAATGATGGAAAACAGAAACCCTACTGTCGCTGTTTGTTATCAGTTATTATCTTTGAAAAAGCGACCTTTAATGAAACCAGTGTCACTCTGGAGGGATCTTTCCCATTTTATGGCACAAAACTGTCTTCACCTAGTTATCGGTGTTTCAGGGTAAAGACATTAAAGGTGGGTGTAGCAAATCTGTTGCTTACACAAAGCTAAGAGGGATAACTAACCTGCTGATGTCGAAGTAAGGATTCAGAATGATTTGGTCAACATAGACTTACTAAACACCTACTCTATCTCTGCCCACCAGCAAAGTGATGGACACGCAATGGTAAACAAGACAGATCTGGTCTCTGCTCTCAGACAGACTTTAATCAAATAATTAGATAACTGGACAAATGCAATGTGAAATTACATGTATGACAAATGCTCTGAAGAAGGGCTAAGAGGGGTGCCTGAGCTAGTCAGGAAGATGAGGGGGGAGGCGAAGACTTCCCTGAAGAAGCAACAACTAAGCTGAGTGCTGGAGGACGAGGTACAGACAGCCAGACCAAGCGGGGAGGGAAAAACATTCAGGCATAGGGAACAGCCTACGACATAAAGGTAGCCTATAATGTACGTCCAAGTGACTGAAGGTAGGCCACAGTGACAAGGAACAGAGAGCAAGAGGAGGTATGATAAAATTGGGAGGTAAAAGGGGCAACCTTAGAGGACATTACAAATTTTTGTCTCTATCCTACGAGCAATAAGATGTTATTGTAACGTTCCAACTGTGTATGTGTGAGGGTCGGGTGAGAAAGTCAGTGATGAGTAGATACTTCTATCGAAATGAGCATGCTGACTACAGTACGGAGAATGAGCTGGGAGATGCAATAAGCAGAAGCTGATGTGGGTGAGCTAACGGGGAGGTTACGACAGAGATCCTTATGAAAGATGGCGGGGTACTGGGCAAGAAAGATAGATGGAGAGAAGTGGAGATTATTTTTAAAAGTTTGGGGAGTACACTCAGGAATGGGTTGGCTTTGGTGGGGGAGAGAATGGAAGAAGTCATGCATGACCCTGAGAAACCTGGTTTGTGCATTTAGATGGATGGGGGTGCCATTTACTTAGGTAGGGAACACTAAGACGGAATTTGAGATCCCTCTGAGATACCTAAGAGGTAATGTCAAGAAGGAAGTTGGCTGTGCTACTCTGCATATAAAAGGGGAGGTGTGACTGGACATACCAATTTGGGAGTTATCTGTGTAGAGTTGGTACCTAACATGATAGACATGGAGGAGACTGCTTAGGGAGAGACTACAGCGTAAAAAGACAAGGGCTAAGGGGACTTCCCTGGTGGTCCAGTGATTGAGAATCCATCTTGCAATGCAGGGGATGCCGGTTCAATTCCTGGTTGGGGAACTAAGATCCCACATGCCGCGGGGCAAGTAAGCCCGTGCGCCACAACTAGAGAGCCCGTGTGCCGCGACTACAGAGCCCCCGTGCAGCAATTACAGAGCCCATGTGCCGCAACTAAGACCCAATGCAGCCAAATAAATAAACAAAACAAAACAAAAAAAAGACAAGGGCCAAGATTGAGTCTCAACAAATTCTAACATTTAATGGCTAGACAGAGGAGGATAAGCCCGCAAATGATATTTTGAGGAGGCGGCCGGAGAGGCAGGAAGAGACCCAGACTACTCTTAAATTCTGGAAAACAAGGCAAGAGAGTGGTTTTGTTTGTTTGTTTGTTTTTGGCTGCATCGGGTCTTAGTTGTGGCATACAGGCTCTCTAGTTGCAGCATGCGGGCTCTCTAGGTGCTTGCCCCGCAGCACATGGGATCTTCGTTCCCCGATCAGGGATTGAACCGGCGTCCCCTGCAGTTCAAGATGGATTCTCAACCACTGGACCACCAGGGAAGTCCCGAGAGTGTTTTTAAATGGAAGGAGTATTCAACAAGTACTGAAAGCTGCTGAGAAGTTAAATAGATGAATAGATGAAGACTGAAAAAATATCCAGGGGATTTAGCAACAAGGGTATCACTGGAAACCTTGGCCAAAACAAAAAAGAAAAACATTAATGGAGTGGGAGGTGAAAGCCAGAGTGGTGTGATTTGAGGTGTGAGTGGAAGGTAAACAATTAGAAATCGTGGGTCTAGACGATTCTTGGTTTTGAAGGGGTGAAGAGTTATGGAGCAGTGGCTGAAGGATTGTGGGAGGGGGAAGGAGGGTTTTCATCAAAATAGGATAGAATTTAGCATTTTTTAAATGTAGGGTGACTTCCAGTTCAGATGGCACAGGAATTCACATTTGCTGTACCCCATCTGCTCCGAGACACAGCAACCATGGATACAATGTTTTAATAGAAAAACAAAAATTATGTTTGGGATTAAAAGTAGACAGATAATGGAACATAAGTAAAAGAAAAACTTCAAATAGCGTGGTCCTCTGGTGCTTCAGGTCTGGAAGCAGGCTGTTGGGGTCAGCAGTTCAGCATATGCAGAGTAAGGAGAATTAAACAGGCTTCATATGAGACAGTGGTCAGATCCAGGCTCATTTTTTGAAGCCAAAGGATGAGGGTTCCTTCAAATCATGAAAAGCTGGAAAAAATTGCTGAAAATCTGCCACCTGGGTTTCAGCTTTATAAAAATCTGTGGAATTTGGGAACCGAAGATCAAAGATGAGGCCTCATGACCAAGAACTGAGTTCAGCACCCACTGGCTCAGTGTCTGAATCTGTACTACACCCAGGATCACAATAATGGAGGTTGGCACGTCATAATGCCTCGCTCTGGGCTAAGGGTACAGAGAGGACCAGACAGACACTGCAAAACTACTAGGCTGAGATGGATGTGGAGAAAGACAGATAAAAGAGAACCTCGCATTCAAAGTAAGCCAATAAGCAAACAAAATAAGCCTCCACAACATAAAGAAATCTAATGTTAAGAAAGACAGGCAGGGCTTCCCTGGTGGCGCAGTGGTTGAGAGTCCGCCTGCTGATGCAGGGGACACGGGTTCGTGCCCCGGTCCGGGAAGATCCCACATGCCGCGGAGTGGCTGGGCCTGTGAGCCATGGCCGCTGAGCCTGCGCGTCCGGAGCCTGTGCTCCGCAACGGGAGAGGCCACAGCGGTGAGAGGCCTGCGTACCGCAGAAAAAAAAAAAAAAAAAAAAGAAAAGAAAAAGAAAGACAGGCAACAATATCATCAACTGAAGATGAGTTCACTTCAGATGAAATGAACTTTATGAAACAGTCTGACAAAGGCTTTAAAATAAGTATACTGGTCCCTTATCTGGAACCCCCCAAATCTGAAAAGGAAATCCTGTTTTTGTAACTCGTTTGATGGCAAAACCTAACCTAACCCTAACCAGGCAGCACTTGGTGGCAAAATCTGACCTGAACTGATATAAGTCCATGTATATAGTCTTCATCTATCTCCCTTGATGTGCCTACTCATGCTTTTCATTGGAGAAATATTAACCTGTTTGATTACAAGGTGCTGTCCCGGACCCCGCTATAGATGTTATGCATGTGTGTATCATTTAATCTTTTTAATATCTTAAAAATTCTGAATTCTGAAATATACCTTGCTCCAAGGGTGTTCAGATATTCAAAAAGATCAATAGAGTAACTCCTCTTTGAAAAGCAAATGAAGCTATGAAATAAAAATTGGCAGCAGAGAAACAAGAAAAAGTAAATATGAGAAAGAGCCAATGAGAAATTTTTTGAGACTAAAAGTACAAATTACATGGAATTGGTAGGCTGAATAAAATCTAGACTAGAGATAGTGAAACAGAGCATTCATGTATTCTAACAGAGTCTTGAGGACGTCATCCAGAAAGCATCACAAAGAGCCAAAGAGATATAAAAATACGAAAGAGCAGTCTGGAGACAGATTGAGAGGCTCCAACATTCTTCCAGTCTGACTTTCAGAAAAGAAGATGTAAGGACAAGCAGCAAAGTAATACCTGTGGAGATACTAACTGATAATTTCCCAGGATGAAAGACATGACTCTTCATATTGAAAGTGCACTTTGAGTATTAAACTAATAAACAAAAATAAATCTGCACCTAAACATATCGTAATAAAACTTCAGAATATCACAAATAGAAGTCCATCTTAGAACCTATGGTTAAACATACTGGATTTAGCACACATATTTATTGATCCTCCCTCTCAGAAATCCACAAAAATAAGAGTAAATATTTTTTGAATCATAAACCCACAAAGAAAAGAGAATTGAGAAGAGGAAAAGAACAGACCAGAGAATACAAAAGTTTGGAGGCTAGAAAGCAAATGGATGTTAACTAATTGAACAGACCAAAGAAAGTTGGAACCTGTGTGTGTGTGTGTGTGTGTGTGTGTGTGTGTGTGTGTGTGTGTGTGTGTAGGGCTGAGGTGGGGTTGGGGTTGGAAAAAAATCTAGGAAATCTCCTAAAACATAAAACTAGATAAAGAGATTGGAAAGGTGGACGAAAGATAAAGAAATAAATTATCAAAGAAATAACTCAAGAAAGTTTCCCAGAGAAGTTTCTAGGCTAAAAGGGTCTGCCGAGAGCCCAGCACACTGGCTGAAATTACCTATATCAAGGCACATCCTTATGAAATTTCAGAATACAAAAAAATAAAAAGATGATGCCAAAAGGTTTAGGAAAGGAAAAGCAGGTTGCATCCAAAGAACCGGGAATCAGAAGGTACCACAGGTGCTGGATTAGGCTACCTCTAGAAGAAGTGAGTCCCCCATCAATTTAAGTATTCAACAGAGGATAAATGAATAAATATCTGACAAGGATAACGTAGAAAGAATTCTTTCACAGGAAGGGAAATCCGATGATTCCTAAGACCTCTTCTAACTCCATTTGTCTCTGAGTTTTAGCACAGTGATCTATTAATGTTGTGCAATAGAGCTCTCTGTGATGGCAAAATATTCTGTAATCTGTGCTGTCCAATAGGGTGACGACTAGACATATATGATTATTGAGCACTTGAAATGTGATTAGTGCAACCACGGAACTGAATTTTTAGCTTTACTTAAGATTAATTAATTCAAATGTATATAGACACATGGGCTAGTGGCTACTGCATCAGACAGCACAAGTGTGTGAGCCCTCAGATAAAACAGTAAAAATGACCGTTAAATAAAACTGGACAGCCCAGGGCTTAGTTTTGTGCATCAGGCAAATAGAATAGCTCAGTGCTGTGGCTCTGGGCTAAGTCAGAGGTGGGAACGACTCCTGATGAATCATCAGCATCACTTCTTGGAGATCAGCCCTTCCCAACTGTACCTCCCTGCTGTGTGGGGAACACACACACGCACGCACACTCATGCACAGACACACACACGCACGCTCACGCACACACACACACACGTTTGTATATATGCGTAGGCAGGTATATGCATCTGTGTACACACAGAGCATGGGTAGGGAGAGAGACAGTGGACTGAAGATTAGAATGGAGAGGAAGTAAGATCGCTTCGTTTTTCTTTATGCATGTTGTTGTGTTACTTTTTATAATAAGTATATATTTTTGTAAAATAAAAACTCAAATAAAATAAAATGAAATGAAGACTAAATTTAAGAAATATCCTTAAAATCCTGTAACTTCTACCTTGAAAACGTTAGGAATGTAGTTTACAAAAAGGTACACATCTAAATGGTCAGTGAGAGTGCCATATATATTTTCATTCCACAGATTTAATCCCCCAAATCAACATTTTCCTCAAGGGTACGAAACAGAGAACATTGTAGAAAGTAAGGAATGGAAATATTGTGGAGGAAGTTTTCTTTTCAGTGTCTTCGTTTTGAGGTAATGAGCTCTAATTGTTGATACACAACACTTATAACTCAATCTTAAAACAGTGTAGTCTTAAATTGTTTTGAGGCTCAGAGAACTCCCGGAAGAAAAGTAATGCCAAGATCTGTACTAACCGGCCCTCTGAGCCATGAAGGAGGTCCCTTTGGGAGTAGCAGTTCCAGATTATGAGCTCAAGGAATTCAGCTGCTACCAATCACCTAGCCTGAGGTGATGAGCAGTCAGGGAGCCTTGTATCCTTTTAGGGTAAGCTGTGTAATTTCTGGAAGCCTTGTAGAGAGATCTTGCCCTGAATCAGACAGAACAGGATGCCCCCTTATCAGCCCAGAGGATCAAAAGGAAAGGATTCTGTGGTCGTCCATGTTCCCCACCACATCTACTGCAGAATGTGCTCAGAGACTAGCCCTCTCATGGTTCAGTGGGCTGGACCACCCAGCCCCAGCCCGAATCAGAGAACTCAGCACACCTTTAACTAACACCTCTGAGGAAGTCTTCCAGGCTCCCCTGAATGTGAGAAGCAATCGCAGCTAAGGGTTTTCAGCAGACGGACTGGGAAGTAATAATAGTTTTGACAGTAAAGAAAAGGCTGCCCCACCTCTCTCCCACTGAGGTCCGCCATGACTGGGTGTTCAGGGATGGGCTGCCTCACTGCCAAGGGTCTTGGCTCCCCGTCAAGCAGGAAGTGTCTGGCCTCAGAAGCCAGGGCACAGGGGAATCGGGTCACTGGCAAGTGCTGGTAAAGCAAGCAGCTTCAACAACAACAATAAAATACGACAGTTACGACCGAGAACAGAACACAGAACATCACAGTGCACCCCCGGGGCTCTTATGCTTTCCGTCTTTCATTCATTCACTCATCATTCTTCAACAAACTCTTACTAAGTGCTGACTACAGGAATCGGATGGTCCATTGTCATCTGCATGAGGAATGGGAGAAGCAAAGGTCCACAAACCTAGACACCCTTTTAAGCTCCTCCCCTCACCGGATGCATGACCCTGAGGGTATTACTTGGGCATGCGTCGCCACTTCCTCATGCGAGAGGGTGAGTCACTCTTAGGCGCCAGAAACCGTGTGCAAAGTACTTTGTGAGTCTTACACGAAAGACAGTCACTGCCACACAGAAAAAACACAATTAAGGAATTAACCAGAGCACTCTGTTAAGTCGTGACCCTGAAGCCTACTGAGAATCCTTGCACCCAAGGTTCCTGAGTTAGAGGCCCCCGACAATGCACCTGCTGCCCATACTAACTTCTCTCGGGGAGGGCCTACGTCGGCACACGGCTCTGTGACCGGCAGCTGCAGTGAGAGAGCTTCATAGTAGTCCCTGGGGAGCAGTACCAGGTAGTCCTAGGAAATAAAGACCGAAAGGACGATTACTCATTAGGAGGGCGGCCGTACGTTAGTCATAAAAGAGCTACACATCGTAGCTAAACTAATAATAACCAAGTGAAGCACTCTAGTTACACTGTCCGCATCAACTGCTTTGTTCTGCCCCCTGATTCACCGGAACACACAAAGCAACCTCTCACAGGAGCTTCATGCATTGGAGATAAGCGCCTTAGGCAAACATTTTTATTTTCAAATCTCAGGGGAAGTTTTACCGGTTCTTCTGGGTTGTTAATAAATTCAGAAATAAAGACAGTAATAACCTGTCAATTGATGAGACATTCCTTTGACAGGCTGGTTGTCTTCATCCCTATAGAACCCTGAGTTGTATGTCATGTATTCTGGCTTTTTATTCCCACACCACAGTAACGCTCTCCTGGCTTCGTGTAAAAAAGTGATGCTTTGCGATCCCGGTAAATCATAGCCTGAAACTGGCCCACTGCCTGCCCTAGGTCAGGACAGGAAGAACATTTTCCACTGAGGGTGCCACGTGGATCCCAGAGCGGGAATTCAGAAGCAGCTCTTCTGGAAAGGGCAGAGTTTGGGCTTCTGCAAATCCTGGCATCACTGACTATCTGCCGAGGGAAGAAGGGAGGGAATGTTTGCCACGATGGTGAGAGACTTGTATACGGGCCATGAGGCTTCTGTCTCTTCACAGCCCTCAATATGTCTACAGCAGAGAGGAGGAGAACGTACAGGAGAGGAAAAGTAGGGGCTCAGCGGGCTTCTATCTGAGTGGGGTTTAATTTAATTAAAAAGAAATTTAATTGAAGTATAGTTGATTTACAGTGTTGTGTTAGTCGCTGGTGTACAGCAAAGTGATTCAGATGTGTATTGATGTATTCTTTTCCATTATGGTTTACTACAAGATACTGAATATGGTTCCCTGTGCTATACAGTAGGACCTTGCTGTTTATCTGTTTTACATACTGTAGCTTGTATCTGCTAATCCCAAACTCCTAATTATCCCTCCCCCACCCCCTTTCCCCTTTGGTGACCATAAATTTTTCTATGTCTGTGAGTCTGTTTCTCTTTTGTAAATAAGTTCCTTTGTATCATATTTTAGATTCCACACATAAGTGATACCATATGGTATTTGTCTTTCTCTTTCCAACTTACTTCACTTAGTATGATAATCTCTAGGTCCATCTGTGTTGCTGCAAATGGCATTATTTCATTCTTTTTATGGCTGAGTAGTATTCCATTGAAAATATACATATATATATATGTGTGTGTGTGTGTGTGTGTATATATTTATATATATACCACATCTTCTTTATCCATACATCTGTCAACAGACATTTAGGTTCCTTCCATGTCCTGGCTATTGTAAATAATGCTGTTAGGAACATTGGGGTGCACGTATCTTTTCAAATTAGAGTTTTCTCTGGATATATGCCCAGGAGTGGGATTTCTGGATCATATGGCAACTCTATTTTTGGTTTTTTAAGGAACCTCCATACTGTTTTCCATAGTGGCTTCATCAATTTACATTCCAACCAACAGAGTACAAGGGTTCCCTTTTCTCCACACCCTCTCCAGCATTTGTTGTTTGTAGACTTTTTAATGATGGCCATTCTGACCGGTGTGAGGTGATACCTCATTGTGGTTTGGATTTGCATTTCTCTAATATTAATTTTTAAATGGCTATTGCTCTATTAGTAAGCTTCCTTTGGTTGGGACCATATCTCCTCATTACTTTATGGTCCCAAAGATCCTAAAACAGTAAAGGTTGATAATAAGCGCTCAATAAAATATTTTTAGAGAAAATGAGATCATACTATGGAAGCATACATATGAATTATGACACAACTGCAGTGGCTAAAGGTCATGAAGACTCTTCCATGCCTATGCAGTAACTTTTACCATGAACTTCTTCTTTCCATTAGTCCAACTTTGTGCCCTGTTACTGAACTCAATGGAATTTTCCTCTTCCTCATGTCTAATATCTGTGAAACATTCAGAAACTTTAGTAAAGCAACAAACCTTTCTACCAAGAAGTGCAAGAAAAATAGGGACTGAATGAACAGCTGAAACCTTCACATTATAAGATCTCAGATTTGGAAAGGGCCTACATGGGTAAGCATGGTCTCTACCGTATGGGGCAGACTTGGAGTTAAGGGACTTGCCTGAGATCTGCTCATTTAGCCAATCAAAAGAGTTGTGCCAGAAGGAAAAGCTTTCTGCTTTCCACTCTGAGTGCATGAAACCAAGTATTGCCAAAGACTATTTTGAAAAGAACTTGCTATAAGCGAAAGCAGACATCAAAGAGGGGTATCTGAAATAGCAGGTTTCATCCCTACAACTCCCCTGGCCGCTCTGCCTATTCTATTAATGTGCGAGGACACAGCCCTTCCCCTGATGAAGAGTTCTTTGTCCAAGGCAATCTGTTTGATGATGCTACTGCCACAGTCAAGGCAGAAGGAGGCAGGAAGCAGGTCACAGAGAGGCACTGGCTCTTCGTCTCTCCCTTCGCTTTTCACCACCAAGAACTTCACTCATGTTAGGGTCTTCTCTTCCTCTAGCTCCTTCTGATTCATTGTGCACAGTTCCCAGAGAGGTTAATTTTCTTCTTACCGCCCTTCTGATTCATGATGAAAAACCCCAAAGAAACTTTTGAAAGGCTGGGACATAAGCTCATAAAGGTTGTGCATTTATTTTAATATCTTTGAGTCATTCTGAGTAAAAAAATTCTTTTTTTTTTAGCCCGTGAGAAGCTGGTTGGAAGAATATAAAAGCTATTTTAGGTTGGCTCCTATGTCATTATGTCATGTGAGGGCAAATGTCACCATAGGTTCCTGTGTCTAAAAGGGAACCAGCTATGATTGTTCTACCTTCTGGTCACTGTGGGTCACTGTGGATGGACCATCTCTAAGAGGGGAAGAATCTCCCCTCAGAACCGTCTCTTACCAGGAGGACTCCTTCCACTTTAATACAAGCGATCCATGTTCCTGGCACAATTGAAAATGGATCTGCAAAACCATTTCCGGGTACGGTGACAAAGGCCGGCTCCTTACTCGGCTGGAAGATGGTCTCTTTGCTTTGAGCAGCATCTATCGGAAATAAAAAGAAAAAAAAAAAAAAAGAAATAAAAAGAATTGCTTAGGGCATTTTTCTAGCAGCCAGTGTATTGATTTTAGATACTCAGCTTTGAACATTCAGTTGACATCTCAAAAGGTTTCAGAGAGTTTACTGATCATATGAACTGATCAGATTTACTGATCTTATTTTCAACAATTGCATGAATGCATGTATCTATGTATAAAATAGACTAGAAAGGTATCACTGATAAGATGTTAGCAGTGGCTATCTATGCTGGATTGTAATCTTTAAATTTATTAAGTATATTAAGACATGTAAACTGCTTAGAAAAGTTCTTTGCACATAGTAAGTATTCAGTATATTACATTAGATATTAAACTATTTTTTTCCTTTTTTGTTTATATGTAATTAAAAATTTTTTAATTTCTGTTGAAGAACAGGCATTCATTTTGAAATAAGAAAAAGTTTCGGTTTTCTCTTGTTTTCAGGATGCAATGTTTTCTTCTGCATTAAACAAACAGAGGACCTTCTGTAGTAGGTTCAGAAACAAAACTGTTGCATCGGAGTCCAATGGAGGCTTCTTCTTTAGAAGAAATGTTTACTCCAAATACCTGCATTCACTCTCCTGTTCTACGAACATCTACAGGGCCCACTATAGGTCAGGGCTGGAACTAGGTTCTGGGGAACAGGCAGTGAACACAGCCAGCATGGCCTTTGCTCCCTGACAGTGGTGACAGGGGAGGTGGCGGATTGCAGACCAGAAGAAAATACGGTACAGCGTGGACAGTGGCATCTGGGAGGAGGCATAGGTTACTAAGGAATAAATACACAACTGGACTCCTGACTCAGACATGGGGGCTTAGGAAAGGTGTCCCAGAGAACAAGAAAACAAACCACAATGTATTCCAACTGTTTGAGTTAACGGAGGGCAAATTGCTGATGGCATTGTCCCCTGGGAAGCAGTGGGTCCATTAGAAAGGGTTTGGGAGTCCATCAACAGATGAATGGATAAAGAAGATGTGGCACATATACACAATGGAATATTACTCAGCCATAAAAAGGAACGCAATTGAGTTATTTGTAGTGAGGTGGATGGACCTAGAGTCTGTCATACAGAGTGAAGTAAGTCAGAAAGAGAAAGACAAATACCATATGCTAACACATATATATGGAATCTAAGAAAAAAAAAAAGGTCATGAAGAACCTAGGGGCAGGATGGGAATAAAGATGCAGACTTACTAGAGAATAGACTTGAGGACATGGCGAGGGGGAAGGGTAAGCTGGGACGAAGTGAGAGAGTGGCATGGACATATATACACTACCAAACGTAAAATAGATAGCTAGTGGGAAGCAGCCACATAGCACAGGGAGATCAGCTCGGTGCTTTGTGACCACCTAGAGGGGTGGGATAGGGAGGGTGAGAGGGAGACGCAAGAGGGAGGAGATATGGGAATATATGTATATGTATAGCTGATTCACTTTGTTATAAAGCAGAAACTAACACACCATTGTAAAGCAAGTATACCCCAATAAAGATGTTAAAAAAAAAAGAGAGAAAAAAGAAAGGGTTTGGGGTCTGAAGATTGGGTCTTGTCTACAAGGACCAGCTGTGTGCTTAGAAAATTTACTACCCCTCTCAGCTGTTTTCTCCTCAACCTTCTTCGGTTTCACAAAGTTCTTATCACGTGAGGAAATGGATACCAAAGTCCTCTGTAAATGATAACGCAAGCTTGCCGGTTCTTCCTAGTAGTTACCGTCTAATCAGCCTCCAGCCTTACAAGCTTGGCTGACACAACTGGGTACATCATTTCTTCCCCAAGTCCGACTCTGCCATGGATACTAAACGAAGGCGCTTAAAATTCGCACCTAAATTAGATTTCCACTGGCGCCGTTTTGTGTTCTTGTGGAATTCCCAGTAGTCTGTTCCTGGACTAGCGGAAGCCCTCACTCCTTGCAGAACAGACTTCCAGGCCTCATCCCTGACTGTGGTGAGATCTGCCCTCTGACTGTGGCTCCTCGTCTGCCCTCAGGAATCCCTCACCCCTGAATGAGGTTGGCCTATTCCTCCCTGGAGCTCTCTTGGGCTTCATGCTTTACCACATTCATCTTAAAAATTCCTGTCCTCACCTATTTCTCCTGGAATTACTTGGTTTGCCTGAAACAATGGGAGAATTTAGGGCAGTAGGCCAGGGGCTCTCAAGTAACACCGCAAAGGTGACACCCACTTTACCTGAATGAGTTATAAATTAGCTTTGCTCTGTGGTGACATCATAACCCATGGGTTTCAGCCAAGGTACACAGGTTGTTACACTGATTTCTTTTATGACAGTTAATAACAAGTTTAAGAGCAAAATTTAAATATTCAGAGCATTTAGAGATTGAAAAGGTACAAAGGACAGGGCATCTGTGTTCCAATCAGACTACATCCCAGGCTTCATGTTTTCTAAAGAGATCAACTTTGTGAAAATTAGAGAAAATGTTTCACTAATTAATCACTTCTTTATCCAAAAGAGGCTTGGAAATTTACCCACCTGCCTTAGCCCAGGATGGATAAATAGTTACACGGCCAGATACTGCTTCAGCTCCAGGGTTAACATATCTCAGAACAACCCAAAACAAGGAGAGACTTGACTTCCCCACATTCAACACGATCCTTACTTCATTCTGAAAAATACCAAAAGCCCATAAAGTATAGAAGAGACAGCTGGTTAAAAGAAATGCTAGCCAAACAGTGATGGCATTCCAGTTTCACTACTGAGCTTGTAGTGAAACCACACACACACACACACACACACACACACACTCATATACACACACATTCACACCCACTCAACAAACACCAAGTGACTAACTCTGTGGAAGATGAACACAGGCAAGTCAGCCAATAAATTAAAATCACTTACAATGAAAGGTTCAGTGAAAACACACTCCCTCAGAAACCGAGATCCTCTTTTGACCTTTTAGTAATCAGGCAGACAGAGCGGAATGTTAGATGGATTAGTTCAGGGAAAGAAACAGTGACGGGGCAACCACCCCTAGCTGGGACATAAAAAGGCAGAACGGAAGGAAAAGAAAGTATGTTATTTAACACCACCAGCCCCAGAGAGCGAGCACTCCAGAGTCCACTTCACATACGTAACGTCTGAAACAGTCACAGAAACCAGTGGTGGCTAAGGAGAGGTTATAAGATCCCAAACACATTAGCGATGAAATCTAGATGTAACTAAAATCTGCCTGCTAAATCATATGGAATTTATCTCAGTCCCTGTCTGAGAAGAATGTGGGCTCTCTGCTGGGGACAGGGGGTCTCGCTGGTCCCCAGGTCCTGTTGCCAACACAATGCTCTGTAAGTGTTGCTGGGCCCATGATCTTGAAGGCGACACTAGACTATTTCAATTCTGAACCACAGACCACATGCCCAGATCCAGCTGTGGCCCAAGGAAAGTTCATGAAACATGGAAATTTCTAAACCAGTAGTTCTTTAGGTCTTTCCTCCAGCTCCTTGGGTTGAAATGAAGGGGACTTTTGTTGAACAAGACATCCATGGCAATAAAGACTGGCGTTGGGTAGAAGCCTTTGCTCTGGAAGCAGGAGTTGCAGCTGACCCACACTGAGGAACTCCAACTGGCCCTCTCAGTTTGACAGAGTTCATCTTTAAGGGTTAGTTCCATATCAGAAAATAAAAATGCAAGAATGTATTAAGGGCAGAGTAAAGTGGTAAAGTAAAGTAAGTGGTGATTCTAGGGAACACCACCCAAGTCCTCTGACTAAAAATACTTACAGAAAAATCCATCATTAGAAATTCATTCCTTTGTGTTAACCAGCTATTCTTTCAAACTGCAAACACCTGTGAGGAGGTATATACCTTGATTGGGCTCTTAGTCATTCACATCCTATTATGACTCAGTGGAATGCACTGCTTTTTTTCTGAATAATGAAGTAAAAGCAGAGAACTAAAGAAACTGAATTGCTGTATTTGGGGAGAAGGAGAAAACAGCGAAGTGTCTTAAGATCCCAAGTACTGTTAGTGAAAGGTATCTTAGATGGGGCACTTTGCCAGGCAAGAAGCAACATTAGAATCAATGGGGACTCCTAGGGAACTGTGACCCTGTCCCTGTTTCTCTAAGGGCTTCCTGATTTAGAAATAGCAAGCACTAGTCCTGGATCTGCTAAGGACACATACTGAGCTACCATCGTCATCAACTTGCCTCTTTTATTCTGAATTTCTCCACTGAGAAACAGCTTGAAGAGCAACCTCAAAGAGAAATTCTGAGGCTAAAACTACTCAATGACTATAAAGAAATGTTCAGTTATAAATGTTGTATAAGTTCTAAAGGTAAACAATGTGTAAATTCCTTAATTATTCCACTACAAAACCAAGAGAGATGGATACAGTAGAGAAGGCTGAAGGACAGGAGAAATATGGGAAAGAAAAATTAAATAGCACTGTCTAAAACTCCTCCTTCATCTTAGTTTCTGTTCATACAGTATTTCAGAGTTACAAAAATTAAAAAAAAAAAAAGCATTGTTCAAAATTCAGCAACACAGGCTTTATTGGAATTAAGTTAACTCATTTTTACTCTCCACAAATGGCTTTAAAGAAAAATGTCTCTCATGTTAAAATATAGCCTAATTTCGTCTGGAAAACTGCTTATAAAAAGTCTCCAGAGATAAGCGCCATCTTTCTTTAATCCCTTCATTTTCCGATTTGGTGACCAAATTAAAGCAACAATAAGCTGTGAAGTCGATATATATGCTTATCAGTTAAAATCCAACCTTGCCCAGCACCCCATCTACCCTCTCAAGAACAAGAGTCCTGGAATCAGTTTTGGGAGAGTTCACCTTTCGGGGGTCTCGCTGAGAGGGCTGTGGGCAAGCGTATGGGCTGCTTTACCTGGAGGCTGCTTCCTCCTGGCTGCTCACCTGTATCGAGGTCATCTGAGCATACCCTCTCCAGCTGAACTCAGGAAACTCCAGGGGCTCAAATCCAAAACGAAGCGCTCTTCCGTTGGGTGTAGTGCCATCTTCAATCTCATACCTCATATGATGCAAATCCGGGAAATAGTAGTTGTTTTCAGGTCTTTTATAAATAAAATGTAAATGGCGGATACAGAAAGTGAGGTTCGTTGATAATCTGGATATCCTTTAATCCCAATAGCTATCACTGAGAGAACTCCCACCAAATTGACAAAGCGCATTAAATAAGGACAAATTGCGGGCAGGGGCTGCTTTTTCTCTAAATTATTGCTTTTGCTCATGTAAACATTCACAGAAAACACCCAACACTACTCGTTCCAAGCAGCCAAATGAGAAAAGCATTTAGAACAGCCCATAGTGGTAGCACCCTTTAAAATGTTTTAAATGGTTGCCAACGATTTAGCAAAGTCAAATTGGGCTATTTACCATAAATTCATTCATTTATACTCATATTCACTGATTACACAAATATTAGTATCTTTGCCAGGCACTGTTGCTAAGCACTGCAGATATAATAGTGAACACGACATAAAATACTTCGTATGCCAAGTTTACAAGTTAGATACATTTTCTCTACATATACATATATATTTTGATCATTAGAACGACTTTTCTATGTCTTGTTTTCTCTTAAACTATATGCCTATAAATGGATTCCTTTCAAGAGTCTGATAATGGTGGTCACAGAGAGGGATCAAAAATATTCTAATGCTTGTGTGACATTTTATATTCAAACTACTTGAAGTTCTTCAAAATGGTGCATTTTGACAATCCAGTCCCAAGCTAATAGCTGTTAGTGGATTTAAAGCCATAAAGACCAATTAGTCAAGGGAAATAAAAGGGCATGCTCCTATATTGCAAGTAGCATTAGGAATGCTTACAATTTACGAAGGTAATTTATGAATGTAATTTATGGAGGTAATTTATGAAGCTCCCTAAAAATGTCCATTCCCATTGACATAGAAATTCTACTTCAGGGAATATATTCTAAAGAATGATTTTATAGGGTCCAAAATTAACATAGGGCTTCCCTGGTAGCACAGTGGTTAAGAATCCACCTGCCAATGCAGGGGACTTGGGTTCGAGCCCTGGTCCAGGAAGATCCCACATGCCATGGAGCAACTAAGCCAGCGTGCCACAACTACTGAGCCCACGTGCCTAGAGCCCGTGCTCCACTACAAGAGAAGCCACCGCAATGAGAAGTCCACACACCGCAACGAAGACATCAGCAACTAGAGAAAAGTCCACGTGCAGCAAAGAAGACCCAACACAGCCAAAAATAAATTTTAAAAAAAATTAACATAAAAGAATGTCTACAACAGTGAAAACTTGGAAACAAAATATATGTACAATTATGAAATAAAGAAATTATTAAATATTATGTAACCATTAAATATTTTGAACACTACTTAATTACAATGGAAAATGTTCATGATATGTGAAAAAACTGATATAAATTATATGATAAAATACAATACTAATTTTTATGCATAGAAAAAAGCCTAGAAAATATACAAAAAATATTAAAAGGGGTTATCTCTGGGAGGCGGAATGAAGATTTTCCTTTGCCTTTTTACTTTTAGGTACTTATTAAAATTTTACAACGTAACACATGTTACTTTATCACAAAAACTATTTAAAAAACAAAGTGAATGTGAATGCTTTCTAAACTTGTAAGAAAAACTAAAAATACACAAATAATACCGTAAACAAACATTTGGAGGAATTTAGGACAAAAAGATGCAAGATTTATCAACCTGGAAAAAGGTGCTGTGGCATCTATGTTGTTGGTGTGCTATCCTTTTATTTCATTTATCATTTACCACTAAATCAAAGGATAATCTAAACTCCATATATATATGTATTGACTGTAATGTCAATATTTTGGCCTCAGGGTGAGTAATTTATTCTGACGCATTATTTCAACCCCCAAATTAGCCAATCACCTACATAGTTGGAAGGAGAAAAAACTCAGGCTGAATAAGTAGGGGGAAAGCTCACTGTATCAACAGGAAGGCGAGAAGAGGTAAAACATGGGTGGAAAATGTTTCTGAGCCAATTTATGAAGTTCCTCTGGTCTATGGTGAACCTCGCTCGTCTGCAGGAAAACAAAACTACAGACGTGCCTTTCTTCACATACATTTTACTATGAGGCCCCTTTTACTGTCATTTAGAAACAATGGAAGAAAGCACAGCTGAGCTGCTCTGATCCTGAGAATTCAAATGTTGGAAACATCGAGGAAAAGGAGAGAAGCGTCATCCTAAGTATTGGGTTGGCCAGAAAGTTCGTTTGGGTTTTTCTGTAAGATGTTACAGAAAAACATGAACGAACTTTTTGGCCAACCCAATACATACGGTTTGCCTTGATTACATTAAAGACCTCTTTATTAACCTGTCGACAATGCAGAAGTAGTGAAGGTACTCGAGATTTAGATGTTGCATTTCCTAAGAGTTTCAGTGTATGATCAAAAGTCAGAGGGCTGGGCTTCCCTGGTGGCACAGTGGTTGAGAGTCCTCCTGCCGATGCAGGGGACACGGGTTCGTGCCCCAGTCCGGGAAGATCCCACATGCCGCGGAGCAACTAAGCCTGTGCGCCACAACTACTGAGCCTGCGCTCTAGAGCCCGCGAGCCACAACTACTGAATCCCCCGCGCCTAGAGCCCGTGCTCTGCAACAAGAGAAGCCACCGCAGTGAGAAGCCCGCGCACCGCAACGAAGACCCAACGCAGCCAAAAATAAATAAATAAAATAAATGTTTTTAAAAAATAAATAAAATAAATGTTTTTTAAAAAGTCAGAATATTAAAATTTTTCTTCCTTCCACTAATGGACAATTATGGATGGATCATGGTTTCATATAAATATAGAAACTGCTAAACAGGCAGGACAGAGGCAGCGTGCTCCATACCTGCTACGGCCCCTCTGGGACCTCAGTCTCCACTTGGCTCCCTTGCTCCTTCTGTTCATTTTGATTTGCTTCTGCATGAGATGAGGGACTTCCTCCCACTTCTAAAGTTGTCTTAACCCCCAGCCCCACAGTCACGGATCCCACGGGAGAAGCAGGAGCTGCATCTGCTGGGCTCCCCCAGGCTGTGACTTCCACGTGGAGGTTCAGCTGTGGGAACCCACCTCATGCATCCAGCCCAAGTCTCGCCCACCTGGCTTTCTGCACCTCTGGGAACTTTCCCGTGAGGCCACTCTGTGATCTACAAAGTGGAACCGTTTTTAGGGCAACTTTACCTCCTGTTTTAATTGCCCTCACTGACAAGTGTCCAGATTGCAAATGACAGTACAGCTTCACTGGCCCTCTTACCCTGGGACCGCTTCTCTCTCCCCCAGAACTGTCGGCACAGACAGGTCTCTGAGAGACCCTTCACGACGTCAGTATGGAGGGGACCTCCGTGAAAACTCACCGCTGGCAGGTCTTCCCCACGATGTGCTCTCGGCACCGGCAGACTCCAGAGGGCCCGCTGCACACAGGGGTGACGGCTCCACCAATGTCACACCGACACCCTGAGAGTCGGGAAACAGCAGCGGTCACCCATCAAAGCATCTCCACGCTGGAGGCTTCCCCTCCCTCTACAAGAAGTGGAAATCAGGAAGCCCGGGGTTGCAGGGCTGCTCCTTCTTTCCCTTGCCACGTCTTACATCTGGCAGGTGTTTGAAATACGTAGGAACCTCCCAAAGTAAGACAGCAAGTCCCCCCAAGAGTCCACTTGAAAGTCGGAGGTGCACTTGTAGGGCCAGTTCCCACACTGTTGTCCCACGTAAGGCGACAGCAGCCCAGGAGCTAAACACAATTTCACAGCATAGTGCTACTGTGATCAGTGGGTGAAGGAGAGGCTGCTTGAAAGATACCAGAGTAGCCTTGTGGGGCTCCTGCAACTTCATTATTAACACAATATTATCACACAATATTATTGTGTGAGCTTTTTTAATATTTCAAAATTTATCTTTAAAATCTCTAAGTTTTGATGTTATTTACATCTCCCCTATGGCTCCCCCGCATCCCAATTATGATTTTTTTATAATTAAACCAACAGTGTGCTGATAGAAGAAAAGTGGAAGCAGCCCTGTTTGCAATTTATTTCTAGTTTTAAGGGAATGTTTGGCCAATTTCCCCGGACAGATCTTTTCAGTCCCATCCCCTCAGAAAGCCTGCAAGAAGACAGTGAACGCAGAAGCAAGGCTACTCTGCCATTCTTTGTCCATCTTTTGTCCTTTCGCCTTACTCAGGACCCCCTGGAAGGACTTACCTTGACACCCAAAGTAACTGCTCTTTTCCAAAGCAAAATATCCATCTTCGCACGTGTCACAGGAATCACCGCCGACGTGGGACTTACAGTGACAGTCACCATCTAACTGCAGAACAATGAGCGGATGACAAAATTTGGTGAGACGGCAGAATCTGCTAATCTTCAAGCTTTCAAACTGGCTCATTGTGTCATAGGAAGCAGGGTAGCCGGGATCTGAAAGCTTCCATGAAGATGGCACTAACACCCTCCTGCAGAAACCCCACAATTAACTGCTAGTATATTCGACCGGCATCCCGGGAAAAACAGGCCCACATTACCTGCCCGCACTCTCCAATTCCGCTCACGGTTCCCGCCACGTAGCATTGGCATTCTGGGAAGATAAGAGAGCATCCTTGGACCAAGGTTACAAAAAGGACAGTTCCGGCTCTGGGAACAGGACACACCAGCAATCCTACAATCACTTTCTAGCATGTTTCAGCAGAACTCCACTTTGCACCAGTCAGGCCTAAAACTGAATTGCTTTCTGGGGTCAGCAGAACCCAACAGCCAGATCAATACCATCTACCTACAAGGAGTACTGGTTTGTTCATGACCACTCATAAAAGACAAAAGCTGCAACATCATGGGATTCTTACATGATTCTAAGGTCAAGGTCATTATCGATAATGCTTTCATGAAAATATACCCTATTAAAAGATATTCACTCCACTTAGCCGTCTTAAGCTTGGTGTTTCCAAGTTCCTATACTGGCTTCAATCTAAGCATAAAATGAAAATAAAATTAAACCGGGAAGTGTGGATTATAAAAACAAGGTGGAGAAACCATTTATCAAGCAGCTGCCTTCTCAAACATGATACATATGGAAACAGGATATAAATCCCTTGCTGAGATTTTGAAAATGACAGAAGTTCTGCCAAAAGTGGGGGGAAAAAAAATCAAGACGTTTATACAGAATTTCAAACAAACTGAACAGATTAAATCAATAGCTCTTTTGTGAGTTTAGTCATTGAGGTAAAGAAAATCAAGGGGAAGTTACAATATAGTAAAATATTGTTCGCAGGAAACGTCACCTGAACATCCACTGGGGTTTTCTTTGGCCAGATTCCAATATAATGGTTTGCAGATGCTACAAGTAGGGCTTTCAACATGAAGCTTGCATCGGCAATGCCCCTTTAAAAGAAAATCAAACTAATGCTTGACATCTCAGAATTAAGAAGGTTTCCAAACAAGTGTTCTGAACAAAGCTTGTCACAGAAATATATTTTGGTCACGAAATGTAAATTAAGTGTGTCCAGGCAGAATAAAAGTACTGGGTTGATTTCAACAGTCTGCTAATTGATTTTGTTTTATTATTTATTTATTTGTTACACACATAAACCATATACGTGGTTAAAGCAAAATTGGAAAATTCAGAAAAAGAAAAAAAATTTTAACGACTCATTGATAACACTGTCTTTATTTGTTGATTCTGTTACAGCATGGACTATAAATCTTAACGGAAAATATCTGAATATCTAACATGCTGAGAGGTAGTAGAAAATTATGTTTATCTGCAAGTGTGTCTATAATATGCCAGAGTCACTGCCTTGCTTAAACATCGTGAAGCCCCATAGTGAAAAGGCAAAATGTCTCTCCCCTTTCCCTCCAGGGCCTGGAGTTCTAGCTTCTCCAAGCTCTGAGGCCAAGAAGACAGATCATTTCTAAAGTGCTTAGAAAATGAATCAGAATGCCATGGTATTGTGCTTGGCGTAATAGCAAATAAATTGCAATGACTTTGTACACAGCTTAATGACGTGTGTACTGGCCTCTGATTTTCTTAATTTTAATTATGTATGACAGGCTTATGTGCAGGTTTCCAGGGTGGCAACGCCCTCAGAGTAACGCTAGGACTCTGCAATTCAAAGTTTAAATAAACCGTATTCTTTTGTTTTGGGCAGAAACTCACAATATCACATATGCACTTTGAAAAAGAGCAGTGGTCTCTTCAAGCTATTTGGCCTCAGGTCTTATTTTAATGTACTTTTAATTTCAGGAAGCTCCCAAATGTGTCGGTCTCAAATAAGTATCAGAACAATAGTTAGAATCGCAACCCTTTTACAAGCCTCTACTTACCAAACTGGAGTCCAGGGTTCCGGCTGGGTCACAGACACTGCTGGAGCCTGTATATGATTTAGAAGTGGTGTAAATGTCTGGGGTTTTAATGTTTGTTTGTCCCTTTGTTTTGATGTTTTGAGGGTTTTTTTGTTTTAAGTTTTACTTGTTTTTAAAACTAGTGCATCTACCTTTGTATTTTTTGATAGATGGGTGGCAAGGACTTTGCATATAATTCAGAAAAAGACACCTTGAACAATCCTCATGGTCCTTAATCCCCAAATCACCCCTTTGGCCACCGAACAACTCTCTTCCCTGCCTACTACTAAAAGTTCACTTCCACCTGATAACAAAGGAGACGGGGGAAAGGAGTCTAGAATTTTGAACATCCTTAGGGTTATCCAGAAGAGGGCAGTATTGTACCAAGAGATTTTTTAATGGTCCAATTAGATGTCACAGAATCTGTAAGTCTATGTTTTAGTTACTCAAGACAATTCTTTAACTCTCACAGACCCCTTGTTCTCCACCTGTATTAAAATTATTTCTAAAATTAATTAATTTGCTTTCTTGCCTTAGTCAATAGAGTATTACAAACCCAATGTCATAATCTCTTTTCAACAAATTAGGGTCTTGCAGTGTCTCGGCGTTACTATCACACGGCGTTAAAAATGAAGAGGGAACTCCCTGGCGGTCCGGTGGTTAGGACTCGGCACTCTCACTGCCGAGGGCCTGGGTTCAATCACTGGTCGGGGAACTAATATCCCACAAGCTGTGAGGCCCCAAAAAATAAATAAATAAAAAATAAAAATGAAGAGAGTTTGGGTAAGCCTGCTCTGAGCCTTTTTCAAATAATTTAAATAAACCCATAATATGATCTTGTTTTCTTACACGTTGCTCCCTAGGCTTTTTGCCTTTATTGTCTCCTCTCTTTGTTTCAACTTCCCCCTTGATGATATTCTCTCTCTGTCTCTTCCATTTTTTTCTTTTTACAAATTTATTTATTTATTTTTGGCTGAGTTAGGTCTTTGTTCCTGCACGCGGGTTTTCTCTAGTTGCGGCAAGTGGGGTCTACTCTTCGTTGCGGTGCACGGGCTTCTCACTGCAGTGGCTTCTCTTGTTGCGGAGCACAGGCTCTAGGCATGGAGGTTTCAGTAGTTGTGGCTCACGGGCTCAGTAGTTGTGGCTCACAGGCTCTAGAGTGCAGGCTCAGTAGTTGTGGCGCATGGGCTTAGTTGCTCTGCGGCATGTGGGATCTTCCCGGACCTGGGCTCGAACCCCTGTCCTCTGCACTGGGAGGCAGATTCTTAACCACTGTGCCACCAGGGAAGCCCTCTGTCTCTTCCTTTTTTGATGCTCCTGAATTCTTCTGTAACAAGCCAACACAACCTTCCAGCTCCTTGTTTCTTTCCGACCTGGCCCCGCCCAGCCCTTGGCTCCTCCCCAAGCTGCCCAGTGGCCCCATCCAGCTCCAGGGAACTTGTCCTGGCTGACCAGCCCCTCTGCCCACTGCTCAGCACTTCCTTCCACTCCCGACCCCGGGGAGGTGAGGACACCCAGCCTGGGACAGCCTCCCTCTCCAGGGACCTCCAGGCCTTCTCCAAAGTGAGCAGTCCCCTCTGACTGCTGGCTACTGTTGCCACCGGCAAGAAAGCCTGATCTCTTGAGGATTCTGGTCAGCGAGGTTCTGGGGAATCAAGTTGGAGCTGCAGCTCTGTCTTCAGATGGTTCCGTGCCAGGCTCCAAGCGCCATCAGGAGCAGGAAGGGGTGTGAGAAAACCACAGTCTCCTGACGCAAAGTCTGGGTCAGCCTTTCACAAACACCCGCTTCTCAACAGAGAAAGGGTCTCTGAAAGCAGCAGTCAGGAGCTACTTGCCACTGGGGCCTGCACACTCCGGGGGCACAAGGAGATTCCTGGGCATCTTTTTTTTTTTTTTTTTTTTTTTTTGCGGTACGTGGGCCTCTCACTCTTGTGGCCTCTCCTGTTGCGGAGCACAGGCTCCGGACACACAGGCTCAGCGGCCATGGCTCATGGGCCCAGCCACTCCACGGCATGTGGGATCTCCCCGGACCGGGGCACGAACCCGTGTCCCCTGCATCGGCAGGCGGACTCTCAACCACTGTGCCACCAGGGAAGCCCATCCTGGGCATCTTTGGTCTGTGCCCTGAGTCACTGAGCCCGGCACACTCTCATCTCTCGTATCATTGCAGCCATGAGGACCGACCCAGGACAGTGTTTCAATCCTTGGCTCACTCTTTCCAAACTGAAGAGACTCTGGTCCACCTCACTCCCCGGCCCCTCACACCTGGGCTGATGTGGGATGACACCATCCCCCAGGAGGCCAGTGGCAGGCAAGAGAGGGGAGCAGAACCCCAGCAAAGCCCTGCTCTGCCTGCCTGCAGGGGGACCTGTTAGAACACCTGCAGGAAATTACGGAGCAGACACATCGGTGCCGCCACCCAGGACCAGAGAGAAGCCACTTTGCCTTGGGAAGGGAGACAAGAATGCTCAGCTCAGCTAAAAGGGGTCACCTCTGCCACACTGCTACACAGAGAATTGACATGCAAATCAAGAAACACAAATTTATGGGGACTTCCCCAGTGGCGCAGTGGTTAAGCCTCCATGCTCCCAGTGCAGGGGGCCCAGGTTAGATCTCTGGTCAGGGAACTAAATCCCACATGCATGCCACAACTAAGAGTTCGTATGCCACAACTAAGAAGCCCGCGAGCCACAACTAAGACCCAGTGCAACCAAATAAATATTTTTAAAAAAAAGAGAAAAGAAGAAACACAAATTTATAGCACATGAAATAATTTTTAAAATTTTAGGAATAAGTCATTTTCAGATTTCTTTTAAGATGTATAACTGGTATACCCATTTTCAATGGACTCAAATTGGGGAGGAACCAGGCAGATTAGGGTCAAAAGTGTAGCAGTGACCAGTGGTGGGTCTGCAGGGGTCTGCAGGTTTCTTTGGGATGCTGCCCGCACATACTTCAGAGAGGAACCCGCCCTCCGGCATTCTGATGTCTTCCCTACCTTGGCAGTGGGGGAAATCAGAGGCGTCTGAGAGACACCTGTCACACCGTTGTCCTGTGATCCCCGGCTGACACTCGCACTGTCCAGTCACTGGGCTGCACAGCGTCTGGTAGGAGCCAAGGGCTGAACACTGGCAGGCTGGATGAAAAGACCTCAATAAGACCCAGGGCAGGGGGGCACAGGACCCGGATAAGAGTATGGAGGCGGGGCCAGACAGACCCAAATGCAAGTTCCAACTCCACGTCTTATCGGACATGGAACTTGAAACAAGTCGCTCGATTGCTCTAAGCCTCAGTTTCCCCTTTCTTAAATGGGAATAATATTAGCATCTACTTGATAAGATTGTTGCCAGGATTAGATAAAGGTAATACTTGAAAGAGCTGGGTTCAATGCCTGGCTCATACTGAGCAATCAATAAATGCTGGGGTTTTTCTGTTGCTAATTTCATACCGACCAAGATCGGCTGGTTGGGGATGAGGATTTGGGAGATGCTTCTTGCATTCAGTAACGGTGCTCATCAGAGGAAGACGCAGGGAACAGCTGATTGGGGACGTGAGTCCATGCAGAGGCCACATTAATTCTACATCCCACTGGGGATCAAATGCAAACCATTCCAGTCCAGATTGGCCTACAGTGATCCCCTCTCCTCATACTTAGTTTCTCAAGGTGAGGTGTAACTGAATAATCATGAAAAAAGTGATGCAGGCAGGGTTGGGAATAGACAGGAAAAGCATCTCAGGTTCCCTTCATCCCCCTCAAGCAGGTGACTAAACACGTATGGATGGAGAGAAGAGATTCTGGACATTCCCCTCTCTACCCCTTCCTACTGGGTCAGGTTCCTACCGGTCCCTGCAACTAACCTCCCACAAGGTGGCAGTTACTCAGCCTCACTCAGCACTCACTGCAAGGACCCGCTTCTGGGGAGAGGAGAGCGGTGGAAATGGCCCACTATTTCCTGAGCTGGAGGGCTTCACACCTTAAGAACTGGAAGGGACTGGAGAGATTATCTCGTTGAATTCCAGGGTTACAGAGTGAAGTTCAGAAGTTAAGTGAAAATGACTCTACTACCCAAAGCAATCTACAGATTCAATGCAATCCCTATCAAACTACCACTGGCATTTTTCACAGAACCAGAACAAAAAATTTCACAATTTGTATGGAAACACAAAAGACCCCGAATAGCCAAAGCAATCTTGAGAACGAAAAATGGAGCTGGAGGAATCAGGCTCCCTGACTTCAGACTATACTACAAAGCTACAGTAATCAAGACATCATGGTACTGGCACAGAAACAGAAATATAGATCAATGGAAAAGGATAGGAAGCCCAGAGATAAACCCACGCACCTATGGTCACCTTATCTTTGGTAAAGGAGGCAAGAATATACAATGGAGAAAAGACAGCCTCTTCAATAAGTGGTACTGAGAAAACTGGACAGCTACATGTAAAAGAATGAAATTAGAACACTTCCTAACACCATACACAAAAATAAACTCAGAATGGATTAAAGACCTAAATGTAAGACCAGACACTATAAAACCCTTAGAGGAAAATATAGGCAGAACACTCTATGACATAAATCACAGCAAGATCCTTTTTGACCCACCTCCTAGAGAAATGGAAATAAAAACAAAAATAAACAAATGGGACCTAATGAAACTTCAAAGCTTTTGCACAGCAAAGGAAACCATAAACAAGACCAAAAGACAACCCTCAGAATGGGAGAAAATATTTGCAAATGAAGCAACTGACAAAGGATTAATCTCCAAAATTTATAAGCAGCTCATGCAGCTCAATAACAAAAAAACAAACAACCCAATCCAAAAATGGGCAGAAGACCTAAATAGATATTTCTCCAAAGAAGATATACAGATTGCCAACAAACACATGAAAGAATGCTCAACATCACTAATCATTAGAGAAATGCAAATCAAAACTACAATGAGATATCATCTCACACCAGTCAGAATGGCCATCATCAAAAAATCTAGAAACAATAAATGCTGGAGAGGGTGTGGAGAAAAGGGAACCCTCTTGCACTGCTGGTGGGAATGTGAATTGGTACAGCCACTATGGAGAACAGTATGGAGGTTCCTTAAAAAACTACAAATAGAACTACCATATGACCCAGCAATCCCACTACTGGGCATATACCCTGAGAAAACCAAAATTCAAAAACAGTCATGTACCAGAATGTTCACTGCAGCTCTATTTACAATAGCCAGGACATGGAAACAACCTAAGTGTCCATCATCGGATGAATGGATAAAGAAGATGTGGCACATATATACAATGGAATATTACTCAGCCATAAAAAGAAACGTAATTGAGCTATTTGTAATGAGGTGGATAGACCTAGAGTCTGTCATACAGAGTGAAGTAAGTCAGAAAGAGAAAGACAAATACTGTATGCTAACACATATATGTGGAATTTAAGAAAAAAAAATGTCATGAAGAACCCAGAGGTAAGACAGGAATAAAGACAAAGACCTACTAGAGAATGGACTTAGGATATGGGGAGCGGGAAGGGTAAGCTGTGACAAAGCGAGAGAGAGGCATGGACATATATACACTGCCAAACGTAAGGTAGATAGCTAGTGGGAAGCAGCCGCATAGCACAGGAAGATCAACTCGGTGCTTTGTGACCCCCTGGAGGGGTGGGATAGGGAGGGTGGGAGGGAGGGCGACGCAAGAAGAAAGAGATATGGGAACATATGTATATGTATAACTGATTCACTTTGTTATACAGCAGAAACTAACACACCATTGTAAAGCAATTATACTCCAATAAAGATGTAAAAAAAAATTATATGTATTGTAGACATGAAAAAAAAAAAAAGTTAAGTAACATGTCTGGCCAAGGTCACCAAATTAGCCTGTAGCAAAGGGCTTCAGTCTCCGGGGCAGACACATCCAGATTCAAGTAACAGCTCTGACACTTAATAGCTGTGTGATCACGGGCACGTTGCTTAGCCTCTCCAAGCCTCAGTTTCCTCCTCTAGAAACGAGCTGATGACAGCACCCACCCCATGAGATCACTAGAGAGTCAGCAGCCATACAAGAAGGGCAGTGTGCGCAGTGTTTGCTCAGGGAGCACTCACTCTTGCTAACACTACTGTCGTGATCATCCGAGTCCCCCAGTGCTTGGGATGTGCTCTGTGCTGCACTAATGGGAATCAGTGGATTAGTATTCCTGACTTCCAAATTTATATTCGGTGTATGCAGTTTAAAAAAAAAAACCACTTAACAATACACACACACACACACACACACACACACACAACCTTGTTTGCAAGGTTTCAAAATTTCCACACTTGTTGAGGCCTTGGGAAAGAAAAGATGAGATAACGTGCCAATTCCAGTGATTTCTTTGCAGGCATCCTTTG
This sequence comes from Leucopleurus acutus, assembly GCF_964270905.1. NCBI lineage: Eukaryota > Metazoa > Chordata > Mammalia > Artiodactyla > Delphinidae > Leucopleurus > Leucopleurus acutus. The sequence continues at coordinate 50,423,576 of NC_139155.1, forward strand.
GATCTGTAAAGGCCCACATCGTTAAGCCTTGGGGCACAGAGCTCCCACAGGGACGAGACCATGCCATTTTCGTTCTCTTTGACAGCGCTAGGCCCAGGCCCGTAAGCGGTGAGTTACTCTGATAGTGCTTTTCTGTGCTAATAACAGTGGTAGCGTTTACCCGAGTTGTCACTAGAATCACAAAATAAACTCACTGCTGGAAGGGGGTGTGGCTCGTTTTCTCATTTACAAGTTACCTGGGACGTCAACGGGCTCTGTGACTTGTTCTGAGAGGCCCAGTTAGGAAGTGGCAGGCCTAGGAGCACTTACCATCCTTCCGCCCTCCTATGTTACAGGCATCCATCCAGCAGACCCTGATTGAAGCTCTATTGTGTTCTACGGCCCCGTGACCAGGTGTCAGGGTGGAGGCAAATATGAGAAACACCCATTCCCATCAAGCTGGAACTCCAGGAGAGGGGCTAGAGCATCACTGACATGGTGCCGAGAAACTAAACATAAGACAGAGGAAGAAACGGGCCGAGTGCCACTCAACCAGCTCTTGGCAGGCAGCAGGACAAGGACTCAGCTCTTCTGCCGTCTAGGTCAGCATTCCTTCATGGCCCCATGTTCCCTGCAGGCCTGTCTGCAGAGATCAAGTCCCTCCCCGGGGTCAGATTACTGAGGAAACGTTCTTGGGCCTTGTGATGGTTAATGTTTTCATGTCAGCTAGGCTATAGCGCTCAGATGTTTGCACAACACCAGTCCAGATGCTGCTGTAAAAGCGTTCTGTTAGACGGGACAAACATTTAAATCAGCTGACCATGAGTAAAGCAGGTTACTCTCCACGAAGTGGGTGGGCCTCATCCCATCAGTTAAAGACCTTAACGAGAAAAGCGGGAGGTCCCAGAGGAAGAAGAAATTCCGCCTCCAGAAGGCCTGTGGGCTCCAGCTGCGGCATCAGCTCCTTCCTCGTCTCCAGCCTGCTGCCCTGCAGACTTTAGCCTTGTCCGCCCCCGCAATCCGGGAGCCGAGTCCTTAAAATAAATCTATCTGTCTATCCCCACATCTATCTATCTATACAGACACATATCCTGTGGGTTCTGTTCCTCTGGAGAACCCTAACACAGGTTCTTTCTGCTATTCTTCCTTTAAGGAAAGTGAAGGCAGAGAGGAGACACTCGTGCAGGCAGTCGGGGTAGCCGCAGCAGGAGCCTGGAGCACAGAGGCGGCAGCTCCAGCCAGCATCACGTGGGTGACACCGACCCTGACTCCCAGGGCCAAAGGGGTTTGTCCAGGGAGCCTCAGGAGACGGAGTTACACTTCAGAAGTGAAAACAAAGATGCAGCCTTAAACGCAGGTACGTTATTTTAAATCCTGAATGCCTCAATCGGGCATCACACTTCGCATTTCAATCCAACTATCAGTAGAGTTGCCAGATCTCAAACCCGAACCCCAACGTTGGCGGCCTTTTCTCACTCTTGGAAATACTATAAGCCTGTGTGAATATCTTAATTCTGCGCTTTGTTTTGAGCCAGGTTCTTCGGAGTTCCTGGAGTATTTTCTTCTCGCCTGCTCCTCACTGTGCTTTTACTCTAAGACACTTTTATTCCCAAAGAGTATTAAAAAAAAAAAAAGATAATAAATGTCCAGGGAATCAGGGAGCTTCTCTGCTGTGCTCCCCCCAAATCTTCCAGCATCAAGCACAGCCCTGGTCCCTAGTACATGCCAAACAGATGTTTGTTAAATGAAGGGATAAGAGCTATTGAAATGCTCTTCCGGGTCCAGCCCTGTAGTTCTACAGATGTGCATTCTCTCCTTGACCCCTGCAGCGCTGCTGTGAGAGGTATTGCTCTGAGGGATGCCAGCTTCTTCCCCTGCAGTGAATAAGCTCACAGAGTGAGGCGACAGTCCTAGACAACACAGAAATTGCAAGGGAAATAGAGCTCCTTATTGTTTCAGGGGTGTTCTCGTCGCGCGTGATGTTAGAGCTTTTCCTTCTGTTGGAAAAGCAGCCTGGCGCCTTCTCTGGCGCTCTTCACTCACAGCCGCAAAGCCAACATTTCAGTTCCACGACACTTAGCACCCTCCACTTCTCTGGCTAACTGGGCTGAGAGCAGATCAGATCTACAGAAAATCCCAAGGCTTCTTCCAATCACCTCAATGCTCTCAGACACACGCTGAATTACAGAGCAAAGGGCCCGTTCAAAGCAAAATTGCACAGAACTTGGCCCAGCCCTACGGATTTTGTTTTCCCCCTTGGAAAGGCCGGGAGGGCTCTCCCGGGAGCATCCCAGGTCAGAAACTTTCCCCTGCTGTGTCTTCTGCCATCTGCCGGTGCATGTGGCTTCTTCCCGGGGCCAGTTTGTCGGATTCAAGAGAATATGCTGACACGCAGAAGGAGGTTAATCTTGCACTGGCAACATATGTTGCCAGGACTTTTCTAAGGAAAAGTCTGCAACTACAACCCAGAGACTAGAGCAAACTCCAATGGGGACAGTTCGGGCCCTGGGCCACTGCGGTTTGGGGGCAGCTGCACGTTGAGTGCCTTCAGTGCCAAGTCATGGGAGGGCCGCTGTCTCCACACTCCCACCCTCCTGGCCTCTGTTCTAAGTGCTGACTAGTTGCGACTTAGCAAACTGCACCAGAAAAAAAAAGGGGGGGAGGAGGAAGGAAAGAAGAGGAAGAGAAAGATGAAGGATAGGAAGGCAGGAATGACGACAGACAGGACGGAGAGGAGGAAAAGGGAACAGTAAACCCCCAAAGGACCAAGCTTCCAGAGAGTCGCAGTGTGTTTTGTGGTTGCCCATAAAGAGCTAAGTCAGACGTCAACACAAACGTAAAACTGAAATACACAGAGACAATTCTCTATGTGGCCTCACATCTACGATTTGACTTTCGGCTACAAGAAAGAAAACTGCAGGGCACTTGAGTGAGTCAAAAATAAACTGAGGGCTTCCCTGGTGGCGCAGTGGTTGAGAGTCCGCCTGCCGATGCAGGGGACACGGGTTCGTGCCCCGGTCCAGGAAGATCCCACATGCCGCGGAGCGGCTGGGCCCATGAGCCATGGCCGCTGGGCCTGTGCGTCCGGAGCCTGTGCTCCGCAATGGGAGAGGCCACACCATTGAGAGGCCCAGTACCAAAAAAAAAAAAAAAAAAAAAAAAAAAAAAAAAAAAACTGAGAAGGAGATGGCCTTGTGCTTAAAGTCTGGAGTAAATTAAGTTAATGTAAAACATAAACGCTGGACTGCAGTTGGCAAGCACAACTGAGAAGGGTTTTAGACTTCTTTTTAAGAAGACTTTTAAAAATTTTAAAGCAATATAGAACAAAGCCACACACACATTTTTTGGCTGGAATATACCAGACCATCTGATGTAGCATTTGGGGCCACACTGGTTTGATTCTAAAATTCCAGGGGCCAAGCAATCAACTTCATCTAAGAAAGATCACAAAATACTGGGTCAGACCTTGATGCTAGACCAGATTCAGATTTCAGCATGTCTGGGCTTCAGCCACTGGCTTCAACGCTGCCCCCGAGGAAAAAATTTAAAAGATCACAAAAGCTGTTAGAAAAAGCAAGCACTAGAGAAGGGAGACCATCGCTGACAGAATGTAGGAGCACCCCAAACGCTTCCAGAGCCTAATGGTTCAAATCTGGAAGAACAAACTTTAGGGCACACCTCTACGCCCCGCCGGGAATGAGGCTGCCCTGAACCTTCTCCTCCTGCTTTTGTCCGACAGACCTCGTTTTCACTACTCTTAACCTTGCCTGCTCCCCACATAAGTCCCTCTAGACTTGGCCCCTAGTGGACCCTGAGGTGGAAGGCCTCCATCCCGTCTCCCTCCTGCGAGTTCTCCTTCATTTGGTCAATGAGAGATTCAGTGCCTCCAGCTTAAAATAGAAATGTAAGCACCCCCAACTCGTGCTCCAAAGCTTCATTATTTGGGACATCTTTCAACAGAAACAATATATGTACAAGGACAAGGTGACCACACCAGACCATAGCGCCAGCTCAGCACTGAATCTGCCTCTAGTATGATCATACAACTCCAACATAAGCATCACCTGTACTGAGGTTTCCACAGGAAATGCGCTGGGCATTCCAAATTCTAATACAGAACTTCTCTGGTTGAACTCAAGGCAGGGAAACAAAAGATACCCCTTCCTTTCCATACCCTTCCACCTGCCAGGTGACCTAAATCTCTGGGCAGGGACTGCCGAGAGCTTCTGTGGCCCGAGAGGCAGAGGTTGAGAAGTGGGGCAGAGGATAGAGGTCCAGGACATGTCAGGGGATGAGGAGGAAAAAGAAGGGCTTGGGATATGGCACACAGGCATCTATGCAGACAGGGAGATCAACCAGGATTGAGGCTACAGGCTCTTAAAATGATGTAGAGGGAAGTATGAGGCAGAGAAAGGAGGGTTAAAGGAACAGCAGCTACCGTACAGGTGAGCGCTTCCCGGGCTCTGAGAATTTTACACATCAGTACACACGTAACCCACACAACATGTCACAGGGCGGGCGCTATTACCAGGAAACTGAGGAACAGAGGGGGTAAGAACTTGCTCAAGTTGATAGCTAGTGCGAACCTGGTTCTTCGCCACTTTGTCTCCTGCTTCGGGGAGGGACCTTCCCGCTCCTGCCCCACTCTCCCAGCCCCTCAGCGTGGCCGCCCTCATGGGTGACGTGCCTCCGCGCCGATGCTACCCGCCTCCTGTGCTCAGAGGCTGGAAGCTAGAAACAGCACTTCCCAGATTCTCCTGGCGCTGGGCTCTGGGTGCCAATCGGGTTTTGCAAATAACTACTTGAATAAGATTAGAAAGGCTGAGCATTTCTGCTGCTGTGCCCTGGCTGGCTTCCTGGGGGCCCTGGATGGCCATGGAGGCAGAAGGACCGCGGTCCCCCTGTCCCTGAGCTGCATCGCAGGAGTCTGGGCTTGACACAAGGAGCCTCCTTGGAAGCCCAGCCTGGAGCCTAACTGAGTCGGTCAGCACCTAATAACCCACAGCAAGTCCCTGCTGGGTTTAGTTCCGGCCCTGAACCCTGACTGATCACCTTCCCTTCTTCTCTCCCCTCGTTTTCCCTATGACCTTAGCCACCGAGGAGAACAATGGCAGGCAATGGGAAGGAGGCGGAGGAGAAGAACGGGGGCAAATTCATTCATTCATTTGCCGGTCACCCAACATTTACCGCACACCCATCATGCTCTAGGGACTGGGCCAGACTCCTCCCCTTCCCCTCCGGCGCCTTCAGTGACTCTTGCTAGGATGGGGGACCAAGAGGCGAACCAAGTCTGTGGCTCTGTGTGTGCCGTTCCCTCGCCCGGAACACCCTGCTCCCTGCCCTTGTCTCCTTGGCGGTTTCCTCAACACTATCCAGGTACCACTTCCTGCCCAGAGCCTGCATTTGTACCCAGGTGCTGACTCCAGAGCCCATGGGCTCGACCACCTGGGAGGAGGAAGAGTAAGGCTGAAAAGACAAAGGAGGGGAGGTGACATGGCCTGGCCCTGAGGACAGTCATACGTAACATACATATATAGACCAGGGGCTCATTTATTAAACAATAGGCCTCACAGCTCTGCCAAAAGGAGCCTCTGCATTTCCTCAGGGGGAGACTTACCTCGGGGGACTGACGATCACTACGTACGTGTGGCCCACTTACCTTGGCAAACAGGGAAGGAGTAGAAACCCCAGCGGCAGGCATCGCACCGAGGGCCCCCCACCCCGGGGCGGCACAGACACCGCCCATGGGCATCACATATTTCGGGGAGAACTCCTGCCAGGTTACAGTCACAGCCTGCGAAGGGGAAGAGATGTTCAGAGGGGTCTCCATCCTCCATCCCTTCACCCACAGATTCTGAGTAATCTATGGTTTACATACAGTCCTAACCCAGAAGACTGCATCTTAAGGGGAGTAAAACATCTCTCCTGGAAAGATCAGAGATACCATTCAGAAACATCCAGGGCAGGCACTGGTTTGCAAAGTACCTACAATCTTCTAGCATCTACCCCCATGGGAACAATTGTTTTTCCCCAAACTGAGCCTTGTTTAGTAAAACTTCAACTTCATAGATTCCCATCGAATGATAATCTTGAATTAAACATATTCCTACCTCCATTTCTCAGAAGAAAAGAGAGGAACATACATTTAGCCCTAATAAGTGCCAGACGTGGCTTTGGGGGACCTCACTTGGCTTGTCTCAATCCTCCAGGCATGAGCCCTTCCCAGCAGGCAGGCTGCTTCCAGTCCTACCTCAGCACCTCTGCTCTGGCCGGCAGGTAACACCCCTCCCCTGGTTCCCTCTCAACCTTCAGGTCTCGGTCAGGAAGGCCTTCCCCACCCAGTCTGTACCAGCAGCTCCCCCTTCCCTCTCCCACTCTCTATTTAGCTGTGTTTGTCTTTCACACTTTAATTATTGAAATCACTTATTGGCCTCATGACTGACTTTGACCAGTGGAATGAGAGGCAAGTGCTGTTGTGGGATTTCAGAGCCCAGGTCACAACAGGCTTTGTGGTTTCCATGTTCACCCTCTGGGAACCCTGAGACCACCAGGGAGGTACCCTGTCTGACCTCACCGAGGATAAAAGGCCACATGGAGAGAGACACCGAGCCCCAGCAGACCCTCCAGCAAGTCCGGCAGAAAGACTGCCCAGCCGAGCCACAGGGTTGCGAGAAACAACCCTTATTGTTTTAAGCCACTAAATTTTGGGGTGATTTATTACACAGCAATAGAAGAACGAAACACCTATCAAACTGAAAACTTAGGGAGAGCTCACCTCAGGACTCCCGCTGCCATGTACAGTATGTCTCAATCAGTAAATATTTCCCAAGAAGACAGGGCTCTTGCTTGACTTTATTATGGATGGATTAAATAGTGAAGTCAAGCAAAAGCCCGCAAGATATGTAAGCATTTTATAGTTGAGGAAAAAGATGCTCTGAAAGGTTTTTTTAATAGATCTTTTTTTTTTTTTTTTTGCGGTACGCGGGCCTCTCACTGTTGTGGCCTCTCCCATTACGGAGCACAGGCTCCGGACGCGCAGGCTCAGTGGCCATGGCTCACGGGCCCAGCCATTCCGCGGCACGTGGGATCTTCCCAGACCGGGGCACGAACCCGTGTCTCCTGCATCGGCAGGCAGACTCTCAACCACTGCGCCACCAGGGAAGCCCTTTAATAGATCTTTATTGGAGTATAATTGCTTCAGAATACTGTGTTAGTTTCTGTTGTACAACAAAGTGAATCAGCCATATGCATACATATATCCCCATATCCCCTCCCTCATGAGCCTCCCTCCCACCCTCCCTATCCCACCCCTCTAGGTCGTGGCAAAGCACCGAGCTGATCTCCCTGTGCTGTGCAGCTGCTTCCCACTATCTGTTTTACATTTGGTAGTGTATATATGTCCATGCTACTCCCACTTCGCCCCAGCTTCCCCCTCTCCCCACCCTGTGTCCTCAAGTCCATTCTCTATGGCTACATCTTTATTCCTGCCCTGCCACTAGGTTCATCAGTGCCATTTTTTTTTTTTTTTTAGATCCCATATATGTGCGTTAGCATACTGTATTTGTTTTTCTCTTTCTGACTTACTTCACTCTGTATGACAGACTCTAGGTCCATCCACCTCACTACAAATAACTTAATTTTGTTTCTTTTTATGGCTGAGTAATATTCCATTGTATATATGTGCCACATCTTCTTTCTCCATTCATGTGTCGATGGACATTTAGGTTAGTAGAAAGGTTAATTAAGTTGCCCAAGGTCACACAGCCCGAGGAGCTAAGTAGGGCTTTGAACCCAGGTCTGTCTGATTCTAAAGCCCATGCCCTTTCTATGATGCCAAGAATACAAGTTGATAACTGATTTTAAAAGCTGTGTTCAAGGTATGTTCCAGATTAGTGTATGTATTCAAACCATTCTCATATTTAAAACATCTACATTTCTATCAAGAACATTAGCATCAGTGGGAAGCAGCTGCATAGCACAGGGAGATCAGCTTGGTGCTTTGCGACGACCTAGAGGGGTGGGATAGGGAGGGAGGCTCATGAGGGAGGGGATATGGGGATATACGTATACATATAGCTGACTCACTTTGTTGTACAGCAGAAACTAACACAACATTGTAAAGCAATCATACTTAATAAAGATTTTAAAAAACCAAGAACACTAGCATCTAAACCTGCAACATGGTCCCTTGAGGAAGATCCTGAAAGACTCAAAGATTTGACTGAGTTCCCCCTACTTCTCAAGGAAGGGAAGTCTCATGCATTTCAGAAAGGTTTTCTACAAGGGTTAGAGTAATAGATAATCTGAAAAATTAGCTAAATCCCACACCTTCCCTTTGCCCTTTTTCAGGTAAAAGGTTAGTAACAAAGTTGTGGAATTATTTTTTTGCAATAATTAAGAAAAAAAAGATCAGGGTATATCAGAGCAACTTTACAGTCTTTGCATAATCTCTGACTTGTTTATACTTCAACAGTCACCTAACTTGACAAGAAGGGCACTGGATGTGTCCAAGGGCATATTCATCACAAGAGAAGCCTTGGAACCCAGGCTGGCACGAGCACCGCCCTGACTGTCCATCACAGCAGCTGTCCATCACAGCTGCCATACAAGGTCCCAATGCCAGGGCCCCACAGGCTGAGAACACCACAGGGAAATGCAAAGGTTTACTGTCAATTACAGTCTTGGCATTAGACCAGGCATTGGAATTCAGTATGAAACTTGAACTGTACAAAGGCATTGAAGTCCAAGGAATCCCGGTTTACAACCACTTGTAAACAGGAAGGAAGCATCTAGTGCCTATGCATTTCTAAATTTCTGTTTCTGAAATTCACTTTTTAACTTAGGCATGGTTTCCACAGTGTAGTGGTTACCACGTTCACCTGACCCTTAACTTACCTGGCAAGTACTCCTACACGGTGCAGGAGCCAGAAACCTCTGAGGTCCCTCACTTCTCCCCGACCCTCACCTCCCACACCTCCTCACCAGGCCGTAGTGCTTATATCTCAGGAAAGCGCCCGCAAGCCTCCTCTCCTTCCAGACTTCCAGAGCCTTCCTCCAGGACCTCATCCTCGTTTGCCTGGATTATTTCAAGAGCCTCCTGACAAGGCTGTCTGCTTCCTGTCTTCTTCCAACCCACTCTCCACACTGGTGTCAGGAGTGATCTTTCTAGAACGCCAACCTTTGCATATCAATTTCCAGATTAACCCCTCAATGGTGACCCAATGCCTTCAGTACAAAATCCAAAGTCCTCGACATGTGTGACACAGCAGACCCTTCAAAACCTTCAGGCTGCCAGAGCCCGTGCGGCACCTCTATGCAAACTCGAAAAAGGCGTCTCCTCCTCGAGATGCCTTCCTGTCACTTGCTGTAAAATCGTCACCCTATATATACAGGTCTGCCACATCCTCAATGCCCCCTCCTCCTGGTCCCAGGAAGCCCTTCTAGAACCTCTGCCTTTTCCCTTCCTCCTTTCCTTCCCTCCTCCTTCCACTGTTCCTTCCATCCTTCCTTCTCTCCTTCTCTCCTTCCCACCTGCCTTCCCTCCCTCCCTTCTGTAAGGAGCTGTAAAGATGCCCCTTGTGTTTGCTCCCATGGCTCCGTGTTCTTGCCCTGTCATAGCATCAACTCCTGCTGTTCTAACTGCTTGTCTGTGTGTCTCCCACAGGCCTGGGGGCTTCCAGGGAGCAGGGACCGTGAGAGGCAGCTGCCTTGGCCATGCCTAGTATAGAGGAGGCACTTAATAGGAGTTTAATGAGTGAAGAATATGCTAAATATTCAAGATGACAATTCTCTTGGGTAAACACCACACCATTCCTTGAGTTTTATTTTATTGGCACAGAGCTGCCAAACCGAGATAACAGAATTCACCCGTTCACCTCTAGGCTGTGTCTGGCTTGTCTCCACGCCAGCAACGAATGCCCCACCCTGCCAGCCAGGTGAAATGCCCAGCCTGGGGAGAGACAGCAGGAAGGCATGCCCTAGTGGCGGTCGCCCCACCTCTCAGAGTTCTCATCATTAGCGCGTGCCCCGGCCCCGCTCACACTGACGCGATACTTCGGCAAGGCTAGTAGCTCCTTACAAAGTGATGGGGGGGCAACACCTTCTCATGGTGAGCACCTGGAGTCTCCCTGCAGCTGTTGATTTTGCGTCACCACTCTTTGTCTGAATTTGGAGGAATAAAACTGTGCCCATGCCCGGAGGCCAGTGTCCCCCTAGAGTGAATGTTTTGTGTATCCTGTCATTTTCAAAAAGAGCCCTTGAAGATGTGTCTACTAAACGTTGACCTCCTAACAATAAATGTTAAGTGGTTATAAATGATCACTTGGACCCAGAAAATCCAAATAATATCCAGTCATGAAACATAACGAAAAACCTAAAAACATTCTGATCTGCAAAATTGTTCTGTCCTTTTGCTTCATGTCCCCTTTGGTTCAAGTGTCTGGAATTGAGCCTATGGATTTTCTAAAATTCTCAATTGGGGCTGCACACTGGAATCTCCTGGTAAAACATCATTGCCTGGCTGTGGAATCCCAAACTCAGAGATGCTGATATAATCCCAGGATCTATAAACTATGGCCTGAGGGCCAGACCCATCCTTGTTTTAGTAAACAAAGTTATATTGGAACACAGCCAAGCTCAATCATTTATTATACATACTGTCCATGATTCTTTTCATGTTACTATAGCAGATTTGAGTACTCACAACTTTGCCTACAAAGATGAAAATATTTACTATCTTTATCCTTACAGGAAAGTCTGCCAACCACTAAATAGGAATTTCTACTAACTAGAGCAGTTGTTCTTAACAACAGACATATGACAGAATCATCTGGAAAACCTGTGCAAAATGCCAGCCTGAACTTCACCCCTGGAAATCTAGATTTAAGATCTGGGGGTGATATATGCCATCTACAAGAGACCCACTTCAGACCTAGGGACACATACAGACTGAAAGTGAGTGTATGGAAAAAGATATTCCATGCAAATGGTAATCAAGAGAAAGCTGGAGTAGCAATTCTCATATCAGACAAAATAGACTTTAAAATAAAGACTATTACAAGAGACAAAGAAGGACACTACATAATGATCAAGAAATCAATCCAAGAAGAAGATATAACAGTTGTAAATATTTATGTACCCAACATAGGAGCACCTCAATACATATGGTTAACAGCCATAATAGGGGAAATCGACTTTAACACCCCACTTTCACCAATGGACAGATCATCCAAAATGAAAATAAATAAGGAACCACAAGCTTTAAATGACACATTAGACAAGATGGATTTACTTGATATTTATAGGACATTCCATCCAAAACCAACAGAATAGGGCTTCCCTGGTGGCGCAGTGGTTAAGAATCTGCCTGCTAATGCAGGGGACATGGGTTCGAGCCCTGGTCCGGGAAGATCCCACATGCTGCGGAGCAACTAAGCCCACGTGCCACAACTACTGAGTCTGCACTCTAGAGCCCGTGAGCCACAACTACTGAGCCCGCGTGCCACAACTACTGAAGCCTGTGTGCTCTAGGGCCCGTGTGCCACAACTACTGAGCCCGCATGCTGCAACTACTGAAGCCCATGCGCCTAGAGCCCATGCTCCGCAACAAGAGAAGCCACCGCGATGAGAAGCCCACGCACCACAACAAAGAGTAGCCCCCACTCGCTGTGACTAGAGAAAGCCTGCACACAGCAACGAAGACCCAACGCAGCCAAAAATAAATAAGATAAATAAACGTATAAACAAAACAAAACAAAACAACAGAATACACTTTCTTCTCAAGTGTTCATGGAACATCCTCCAGGATAGATCATATCTTGGGTCACAAATCAAGCCCTGGTAAATTTAAGAAAATGGAAATAGCATCAAATATCTTTCCCGACCACAACGCTATGAGACTAGATATCAATTACAGGAAAAAACTGTAAAAAATACAAACACATGGAGGCTAAACAATACACTATTAAATAACCAAGAAATCACTGAAGAAATCAAAGAGGAAATCCAAAAATACCTAGAAACAAATGACAATGAAAACACGGTGACCCAAAACCTATGGGATGCAGCAAAAGTAGTTCTAAGAGGGAAGGTTATAGCAATACAATCCTACCTCATGAAACAAGAAAAATCTCAAATAAACAACATAACCTTACACCTAAAGCAATTAGAGAAAGAAGAACAAAAAAACCCTATAGTTAGCAGAAGGAAAGAAATCATAAAGATCAGATCAGAAATAAATTAAAAAGGAATGAAGGAAACAATAGCAAAGATCAAAAAGACTAAAAGCTGGTTCTTTGAGAAGATAAACAAAATTGATAAACCATTAGCCAGACTCATCAAGAAAAAAAGGGAGAAGACTCAAATCAATAGAATTAGAAATGAAAAAGGAGAAGTAACAACTGACACTGCAGAAATACAAAGGATCATGAGAGAGTACTACAAGCAACTATATGCCAATGAAATGGACAACCTGGAAGGAATGGACAAATTCTTAGAAAAGTACAACCTTCCAAGAGTGAACCAGGAAGAAATAGGACATATAAACAGACCAATCACAAGCACTGAAATTGAAACTGTGATTAAAAATCTTCCAACAAACAAAAGCCCAGGACCAGATGGCTTCACAGGCGAATTCTATCAAACATTTAGAGAAGCGCTAACACCTATCCTTCTCAAACTCTTCCAAAATACAGCAGAGGGAGGAACACTCCCAAACTCATTCTACAAACTACCATCCCCCTGACATCAAAACCAGACAAAGATGTAACAAAAAAAAAGAAAACTACAGGCCAATATCACTGATGAACATAGATGCAAAAGTCCTCAACAAAATACTAGCAAACAGAATCCATCAGCACATTAAAAGGATCATAGACCATGATCAAGTGGGCTTTATCCCAGGAACGCAAGGATTCTTCAACACACACAAATCAATCAATGTGACACACATTAACAAACTGAAGAATAAAAACCATATGATCTTCTCAATAGACACAGAAAAAGCTTTTGACAAAATTCAACACCCATTTATGATAAAAACTCTCCAGAAAGTAGGCATAGAGAGAACCTACCTCAACATAATAAAGGCCATATATGACAAACCCCCAGCCAACATCATTCTCAATGGTAAAATAACTGAAACCACCTCCTCTAAGATCAGGAACAAGACAAGGTTGCCCACTCTCACCAATACTATTCAACATAGTTTTGGAAGTTTTAGCCATGGCAATAAGAGAAGAAAAAGAAATAAATGGAATCCAAATCGGAAAAGAAGTAAAACTGTCACTGCTTGCAGATAACATGATAGTATACAAGAGAATCCTAAAGATGCTACCAGAAAACTACTAGAGCCAATCAATGAATTTGGTAAAGTAACAGGACACAAAATTAATGCACAGAAATCTCTTGCACTGTACACTGTACACTAACGACGAAAAATCTGAAAGAGAAATTAAGGAAACACTCCCATTTACCATTGCAACAAAAAGAATAAAATATCTAGGAATAAACCTACCTAAGGAGACAAAAGACCTGTATGCAGAAAACTATAAGACACTGATGAAAGAAATTAAAGATGATACAAACAGATGGAGAGATATACCATGCTCTTGGATTGGAAGAATCAACATTGTGGAAATGACTATACTACCCAAAACAATCTACAGATTCAATGCAATCCCTATCAAACTACCAATGGCATTTTTCACAGAACTAGAACAAAAAATTTCATAATTTGAATGGAAACACAAAAGACCCCGAATAGCCAAAGCAATCTTGAGAAAGAAAAATGGAGCTGGAGGAATCAGGCTCTCTGACTTCAGACTACATTACAAAGCTACAGTAATCAAGACATCATGGTACTGGCACAGAAACAGAAATATAGATCAATGGAAAAGGATACAAAGCCCAGAGATAAACCCACGCACCTATGGTCACCTTATCTTTGGTAAAGGAGGCAAGAATATACAATGGAGAAAAGACAGCCTCTTCAGTAAGTGGTACTGAGAAAACTGGACAGCTACATGTAAAAGAATGAAATTAGAACACTTCCTAACACCATACACAAAAATAAACTCAGAATGGATTAAAGACCTAAATGTAAGACCAGACACTATAAAACCCTTAGAGGAAAATATAGGCAGAACACTCTATGACATAAATCACAGCAAGATCCATTTTGACCCACTTCCTAGAGAAATGGAAATAAAAACAAAAATAAACAAATGGGACCTAATGGAACTTCAAAGCTTTTGCACAGCAAAGGAAACCATAAACAAGACCAAAAGACAACCCTCAGAATGGGAGAAAATATTTGCAAATGAAGCAACTGACAAAGGATTAATCTCCAAAATTTATAAGCAGCTCATGCAGTTCAATAACAAAAAAACAAACAACCCAATCCAAAAATGGGCAGAAGACCTAAATAGACATTTCTCCAAAGAAGATATACAGACTGCCAACAAACACATGAAAGAATGCTCAACATCATTAATCATTAGAGAAATGCAAATCACAACCACAATGAGGTATCACCTCACACCAGTCAGAATGGCCATCATCAAAAAATCTACAAACAGTAAATGCTGGAGAGGGTGTGGAGAAAAGGGAACCCTCTTGCACTGTTGGTGGGAATGTAAATTGACACAGCCACTATGGAGAACAGTATGGAGGGTCCTTAAAAAACTAAAAATAGAAGTACCATATGACCCAGCAATCCCACTACTGGGCATATACCATGAGAAAACCATAATTCAAAAAGAGACATGTACCACAATATTCACTGCAGCTCTATTTACAATAGTCAGGACATGGAATCAACCTATGTGTCCATCATCGGATGAATGGACAAAGAAGATGTGGCACATATATACAATGGAATATTACTCAGCCATAAAAAGAAACGAAATTGAGTTATTTGTAGTGAGGTGGATGGACCTAGAGTCTGTCATACAGAGAGAAGTAAGTCAGAAAGAGACAAACAAATACCATATGCTAACACATATATATGGAATCTAAAAAAAAATAAAAAGGTTCTGTTGAACCTAGGGGCAGCACAGGAATAAAGATGCAGACATAGAGAATGGACTTGAGGACACAGGGAGAGGGACTGGTAAGCTGGGACTAAGTGAGAGAGTAGCATTGACATATATACACTACCAAATGTAAAATAGATAGCTAAGTGGGAAGCAGCTGCATAGCACAGGGAGGTCAGTTTGGTGCTTTGTGACCACCTAGAGGGGTAGGATAGGGAGGGTGGGAGGGAGACGCAGAGGGAGCAGAGATGGGGATATATGTATACATATAGCTGATTCACTTTGTTATACAGCAGAAACTAACACAACACTGGAAACCAATTATACTCCAATGAAGATGTTTAAAAAAATGAAAAAAAAAAAAAAAAGAACGAACTATGCTACATGTGCTTTGAGTATGCAAAGATTCACTCCAAAAATAGCCTCTCAGAGTTTGTGTAGCTGACCTCAGGCCCAACTAACCTATAAGAATGCAAGAGGCTTCCCTGGTGGTGCAGTGGTTGAGGGTCCGCCGGCCGATGCAGGGGACGCGGCTTCGTGCCCCGGTCCGGGAGGATCCCACATGCCGCGTCGCGGCTGGGCCCGTGAGCCATGGCCGCTGAGCCTGCGCATTCGGAGCCTGTGCTCCGCAATGGGAGAGGCCACAACAGTGAGAGGCCTGCGTACCGCAAAAAAAAAAAAAAGCAAGAACATTTATTTTAGCTAAATAGTTAGATATTTGCCTAGTAAAATCTTTTAGGATAATTAGAAAATTATACTACTGTTTTTAGAAAAAAGCACCACTATTATTAACATAACATGGAATTGGTACGTGCAGAAACTAAAAAAAAAGTAAAAGAAAAAAGAACACTGGAACTTCAAAGGAACAAATACATAAGAAATTTATAAAGGACCTTTAGGAAATTATATGTATATATGGAAAACTTTAAATAAGATATTTGGTGAAAAAAAAAAGATCTGGGGGTGAAACTCAGGAATTTATACTCTGCAAAAGCATGGGGTTCTAAAACATAGCCCTGTTTAAGAACCACTATATCAGAAGACATGAAGGCATTAATGAGCCTTAATGAAATAAAATTCCCTGGGGTGGGAGGGACTTGGTATTATCCAGTGCTGTGTGTCTCCTGGCAGTTGAGATGTCTGTGCTTCTAATGTTCACTGCCAGAAGTTCGGCCCCAAATTGGGTGTTTTTAAAATGCATTAGTGGAAACCAAATTGAAGTGGGTATCTGTGCCTTCCAATGCCCAACTAAATCTAATTGCACTAATTGAAACTTCTTTTCTCGAGGCTGTGTTCTGAGGCTTCTCTAATATTTTGTAATAGACGTCTGAACTTCCCTTCAAGTTCAGTTAAATTTCTTTCCCTGAAGTCACCACCTATCTAGTTGGGGAGAAAAAAGAATGGGATAACAAAGGGATTACTGGAAACGACCAGAAATGAAAGATCTAAAACACGTTTGTGGAAGGAAACCAGAGATGTGTGTCATAATCCAGGCTCAAAAGCTGAGTCCCATTCTAGTCAAATGACAAACATTTAAGCAAAAGCTTGCTGATACCCGCTGTGGGCAGGATACCACGGCAGGTGCTGTGGGGATTAGAAAGCGAGTCAGGCACAGCTACTGTCCCCAAATGACCAAGTGTCTGATGAAAGCTAAAGACAATACCCCGCATAATACCCCAGCGCCGTGGTCTGCTCAGAGGAGCCGGGTGTGGGCAGGGCACAAGCAGGAAATGGCACAGGAAGGTAAAGTGGGTCACGTGAGAGCTGACGTCAGGTGAGCCCTTGTGCTGCCCCAAATCCCGTGACACTCCCCAAGCCCATTCACTCCCCCCGCGTTCCAGGATGCCTCTTTCATACCTTCTCTCTCCTCAACTCCAAGGCCTTCTCCCCAGCCTCAATTTCTGCCCCCACCTTGATTCTTATTTTGCAAAGAAAAAGAGAAAGACCAGAAGAGAGCATCCACATGCTCCCGCCACGGGTCCGCAGGCCCTTGCCCAGCCTGTCCCCGGGCTCCGCCTCCTCCTTTCTGACAGCCTTTCCCGCTCAACAAATGGCACCCCCTCCCCTTCGCTCCTTGTGTGCTCCACGCAGAAGCCGGGAGCCACCCCCAGTCTTCTTGCTCTAACAGTTCTCCTCTGCCCAGCAACCCCCAGGCAAGTCCTGTGGGTTGCATCCTCAGATTATATCCACCGTCTGTGCACTGCTTGTCACCTCCACTGACACCTCCGGGGTCCCAGCCACCACCATCTCTTCCTCACGGATCATCCTCATGATGGCTTCCCTGCTTCTTCTCTCCTCCTCCTACAGCTGGTCTTCAACACAGTTGCCACACCCCAACGCAACGTAGTTTCCCTGTGCCGAACTGTCCTGGCTCATCAGAGTAGAGGCTACGTCCGCGCAGTGGCTGACGAGGGCCTGCAATCTGGTCCCCGGGTTGCCCCCCTCACCCCCTCCCCTTCGCTCACGCTGCTTTCACACCCCTGATCTCTCTCTGTTCAGGGAACACCCCCGGCATGTCCTGCCCCAGGGACTTTGCACTTACTCTTTCCTGCATCTAGATGCTTCTCCCCAGACACCTACAGAGCTCAGCCCTCAGCCCCCTGACGACCCTGCTTAATCATCTCTTCAGGGAGGACTTCCCTGACAACCTACTTACATGTGCAAACCTCACATTCCTACCCTCTCTCTCGGCCTTATTTATTCCACAGCACTGATAGCCAACGCACCCGGAGCTAATATACTGTTGTAGAACCTGAATTCCTTGACCAAGGATGGCCCTCCAGAGACCATGTTCTTGTCTGGCCACCAGTGCCCCTTCCCTGCCCACTCACACTCCAGACGCACCAGGAAGAGGGGTCCATGTGCTCCCAGTGAGATGAGCACGTGACCATCAGGCCTTTCCCCATCTTGGGGGACGAGACCAGGTAGGTTACCCAAGCCTGACCCAGATGGTCGTGGGCTGTGTGCATGCAATGTGCCGCGCCCTTCTGAGCGTGTGTGTCCCTGTGAGCACCACTGTGGGTTCACATAGCGAACTGCTCACAGCTCCAGAATCGAACCCAAAGGCCTGGAATACTCTCATATGGGTTAATTTACACCTACAATGTGGATGACTCCCATTTAAAAGTAACACCTTGTGCAGGACACAACCCTGCATATCATAATCTATCACATTAGTGATTTTACTTGTTTGTATATTAAATATGTTATTGTAGGAGTCACTCCCACCCCCGACTGAAATATAAGCTCCAGGAGAGTTGGGAAATTCGTTTCACTAAGTCCCCAGCAGCCAGAACAGTGCTATGCACATAGCAGGTGGTCATAAAATACTTGCAGAATCCGGGATTAGGTCGGTGTAGCACCTCTCCACCCCAAAGGCTGCTTCCTGCATACCCCTGCCACTCTCTTCACTGGGTGTTTTCCTGGTAGGCCAGGCCCAGAAAGTTAATGCCCCAGAGGTAGCCCTCCATGCACATCAGGTGACTGAAGTTATCCGCTCCGTTGGGATGACGCTGAGCAAGTTCTCTGCTGCCTCCCAGAGTCGCTCAGAGGGCTGCAGCTCCAGGGCTGCCTGCTAACGCACCTTCATAAGGTTCCCTTCAATCTCGGACTCACTCCCTTACTGATGTTTCCTGGTGTCACCTCCCAAATTAACTACTTGCACTCAATTCCTTTCTCAGAGTCCCTTTATGGAGAACCAAATAACGCAGCAGGCAACCGACTGCTACTGAAGGTTTTTGAGCAATCTGGCAACATACAATCTAAAAACTCTTCTTGGTCTCCATCAGGTGGTGCCACTGCAAAGGACAGACTGGAGTAGAGAATGATGGGAGGTGAGAAGCCCAAATACGACACACCTGGGCTTCCCTGGTGGCGCAGTGGTTGAGAGCCCGTCTGCCGATGCAGGGGACGTGGGTTCGTGCCCCGGTCCGGGAAGATCCCACATGCCGTAGAGCGGCTGGGCCCGTGAGCCATGGCCGCTGAGCCTGCGCGTCTGGGGCCCGTGTTCCGCAACGGGAGAGGCCACAGCAGTGAGAGGCCAGCGTACCGCAAAAAAAAACAAAAACAAAAACCAAATACGACACACCTGCAAGGCACCACCATGGTCCCATGAGGATGACTTGAACTTGGACATAGCCATGTGCACAGGAAGTAGAAAAGGGATATGGAGCATAACAACTTCACTGAAGTTAAACCAAAAGAGAAGTTACTTGCCTTTTATATCTCCAGCTACTGGATATTCTGGACTTGGAGTAGAAATAGGAAAAACGGGAATTCCTAGAAAAAATAGTTTATCAAAAAATACAGAGAAGGATGATTAAGGAGACAGTAAAGTAAAACATTAAATTGCACTACCTAGGAAGACGCCCTCTCTGACTTAGTGAAAGCGGCATGTGGAAACTAACTGAAAGAAAGGAAATGTTGCTACACTTAAAATGCATCTAGTAATAAAACCAGGATGGTCAGACATTCTGATTTGTATATTAATGAACAGAAATGGATATTTCGTGCTCACAATAGCTAAGTCCCAGTCTAGCAGGGCTGAGCTGGACTTCTTTAGTATCTTTATTGTTTTTTCATGTAACATCGAGACTAGCCTTTTAAAAATGTTTTCTTTCAAGTCTTTTTCCCTAAAACTTTGCTTATGAAAATGCAATTTCTGCTCAGCCTCTATCCAATCATTATAGATTCTAAACTGATTGAGCCCTGATTCAGTGTCACTATGTTTGGGCTTAAAAACTGGTTCCTTTAACTTTAAGATGATCATGTAATTCATCCTCCAAACTGGGACACTTGACAGTGGAAGTGGGTGCTCGTTTAACAATGACCCTGGGACAGCAGGTGGGAGCCAGGACACGCGCACATCCTGTCCACAGAGCCCCACGACTCAACATGCTTTTCCAGGGATGGCAGAGTTGTGAGATGGGAATGGGCAAGAACTAACGCAGCAATGGGGTAGCCTCTTCCTGAGACCGTGTTTCTCCGTCCTGACCCCGAAGTCCAGTTTTTACACTAACTGCAGAACAAACAGGGCCACGGCTCTTGGAACAGTCTGCACAGCTGACTTCACACGCTCCCCTGCTCCACGTTCTATGCTGTTTCTAACAGACACGTATATATCTCTCCAAGATGCTGAGATGTTCTCTTAGATCATGGCAGCGGGATAAGGTGAGGGCTCTACTGTACAGTGGGAGAGAACAGACACATCCCCCCGGCCACCGGAACTACAACACACAGTACGTGTGCGCACGCGAACATCTGGAAGCCCGCAACATTTACTCTAGGATTACGAAGGAAAACCCCACACATGGATTACTATTACGTTGAAACTGCCACTATCTGACCCTTTGACCTGCTGAGATGGTAATGTCTATGGTACAGCCTAACACTTTGGAGATAAATAACACTATAAAACATACTTATAGAAATGTAATGTTCCCAACTTTGGGGACCATTTTCACACAAATAGAACCTTCCTGGCCCTATTTCTGTCCCTCTACCACCCCTCTGCCCCATGCCTGCCATGCACTCAGGGGTCGATGCACAAAGCCCAGGTCAGCGCCGAGAAGCCGGGCCTCTCCTTCCGCAGCTGGGACTTACTGGAGCAAATCGGGAAATGGTGGTAGCCGGCCGCACACTCCTCACAGTGGTCTCCGCGGAAGTTGGGCCTGCAGGTGCAGCGGCCCAAGCCCTGCTGACAGTCCTCGGCGTGGTCGGGGTGACAGCTGCAGGCTAAGAGAAATCCCAAGGAGTCCGTCCTTCACTGCACCTCTTAGGGCAAATATGTCCTAACCCTTCTCAGGCCATGTTTACTACTTCCTCATTGGTTTCCAGGGATTCTTGGAAGGGCACAGCCTGTTTTCCACTTCACACCTGGTTGACGGTTTGCATTGACTGAACCCCGTGGACCCTCAGAGACAAGCTTTAATGAGCGTCACACTGAGAAGTTCTCGAGCATGTGGTTTATTCCATTGAGCACCGCCCAGTGCACCGTGTAGGGGGCAACCCTGCACAAGCCACCACCGGAGGGGCTGGGTGGGCGCATGCTGGGGCTCCTGGCAGGGCTGTTGGGCACAGCCTCTCCCGGCTGTGAGCCAACTGTGAATGTCCACAGAGTGGTCGTCATTACACAGCTGTGATGTGGACACAAGTGTGGGATATGCCTAGACGTTGATATATGATCTGTGCACAGCACAGCAAGATCGTGCCCGTAACCCAAATGTTCGAATCAAGTGATACAGCTTACTGAAGGCAGTTTTTGCAACCAGACTGACTGTTGGGTTTGCATTCCAGAGGGACACACTTGGGTGTAAAACACTCGGGAACCCCCTCACTTGGGGGCTCCCCTTGACCTGGCAAAAGTCCTCACCTTGGACAGCAAAAACACTGTCATAGCTCAGCTGAGTCCCCGTCCTGTGAGGAACTGGGAGGCTGGAGAAGTCGTGAGCGCCAAGCAACCCCCTAGCCTGGCTTCTCCTGGTGTCCTTTGCTTAATTTGTTTAGGATTTATGTGTCCTGTGGATTCTTTCTGCTAAGCCTCTAATATCTCCATGAGACCCCTTCAGTGATGAAGAAAGAAACGAGAAAAGTGATGGAAAACAGGCTCCTAGGAAGGCATGAGTTTATTCCCGATGTCCTGTTTTCCTTTGCCAAAGCTTATTCTTCGTGGGCACAAGATAAATCATGGGCATACTTCATAGGAGGGTGTGGAAAAGCGAGGGAAAACAAGGACACACTTTTAATAACTAAGATGCCCTACAGAGGAGCAAATCAGAGTTTACACATTCTTTGGATTTTGATGCTCTCAAACATTAATGATATGATGAATGAATTTGGGGGGGGGGAAGGTGGGCACAGAAGCCAATTTCAGGACTGGAACTGTTTTCTAACTGCAATAGCCAGAGAACATAAAAGAACCAAATAAAATACACATGCAGAACAAAGTCTATAATCTGATCTACGACTGATAATTCCACAGGAAAAAAAAAAAAAACAGTGGCATTTTTCTGTATAATGGAAGTGGTACGCTACAGCAGTGCTAGACAGATATGAACTATACCCTGGACCTACCGGTTAGTAGTTCTCTCACCTGGGCCAAAATATTTAACTGCTCAGACCCTTTGATTTCTCAATATCTAAAAATGAGACTAATAATACATTATCTTAAGTTTGTTATGATAACTAGATAAGACATTTGTGAAATTATTTAGGCCATGCCTTGTATATAGCAAGTGCTCAATAAATCATAACTATTTTGAATATTATGACTATTATTACATCCTTGTGAAATCATTACTATGTTGCCTTGAGTCTAATTCTGATGAAATTTAAAATTACTGGAGATCATAGAAACATGTCAAAACAACAGAAAACATTTGTTGCAGGCCTAGTATGCACCAAGCCCAATGCTCAGTATTTTCCTAGGTGGTTTTGACTGCATTTCATTTACTCTTAGAGACTAGATTATCATTTCCATTTACATATATGAAATCTGATTCTCGGAGAGACTATGTAACTGCCTGAAGTCACACAGCTAGTAAGGAGTAGAACCAATAATATGAAGAGAGAGAGAAAACTAAGGGAATTACTAGCCACTCAGAATTTAGCCCGATGACCTCCCTGAAGTTAAGACACACCAAGTTGGAATGAAACTTACGGATGCAGCCGTCGGGGGCATGGACTGGAACGCCGTAAGGGCGGTAATAGCCCTTAGCACACTTTTCACAGTTTACACCAGCTGTGTTATGCTAGAAAGAAACAAAAGAAACTTAGAGGGGAGAGTAGTGGACAAGCGCTATTCATCCAGAGAAATAATTCTGTCGTACACAAATGTAAAGTAAAAGTCATCAAAAACAAAAAGCACTGAATTTGACCTTGAATCTCCAAGATTTACCACAGGACACTGGCTTGAACTTGGCTCTGGAATTCTTTTTCCCATTGGAAGAGGAAATGAGGGTAAGTTCGATGAACTGGACAACCCAAGTTTTCCTCTCTACCACTTAATGAAGCACCTGACATTTGAGTGAGCAAAAATTCCAGAGGACCACTCTTCACAGCTTCCTTCAGTAGCGATGAATGGATCATAAATCACCCTTAGGTTTAACCCAAGGAATAAAGGGTTATGTGTGTATTTTTATCTTCTCCAATTTTGGGAAAAACTGCATGTACAGATCCCCTTCTCTCGTCATTCCAAAATTTTATCTGTGCTTTAGTCTGAAACCATTTCCCAAACATTTCTGCTACGGGAATAGAAAATGTAGGCATGTGGTTCATACACAGAGCTCATTTGAAAGTACAATACAAGGCAGCCTTTCATATTTCACCGCTAATCCTTGTAATTGCCAGAAAAGATCAAATTACCCGACACGCATCATCAATTTCCAAGAACTATATATATACCATGGGTCTAGCTCAATTCCACCTCTCTCTCTCTCTCTCTAATTTGGAAACAATTAGAAGGACAGTGTTCTTTCGCTAATGAAAGGAAAGGCAATAGGAAGTTAAAAAGAACAAATATAACACACTGACTTAAAAGGAGTCTGCATAGAAACACAGAGAGGAGAACAAAGACCCTTTCTGTATCCTCTACCCTTTTAGATGATTTTATTAATTACAGGCTTTTATTTATTACCACTCCTTGTCCTGCGGGCTAAAATCTGAATTCACTTTAACAGTGAGGTCTAAAACCATACTGGCCACTTCTCTGACCTAAGGTTTACATGCATAAACATCTTGGACAAACAGCAAACAGCTGTAGTCCACCCTCTCTTCCATCAAATGCCAACGAACCTCTCAACTCTGTTGTTTGCCACTGTGGCTTATAATACACAGAGGACATCAGGTTAACCTTGGCTCCCAATTTTTTTCCAACTGGAGTAGGAAATGAGAAAAAGTTCTCTCAAGTGGGTACCCTGGGTTCTCCCCTTCACCACAAGGTTTGTCTAATGAAGCACCTGCCACAAAGAAGTTATATTTTTAAAACACAAAGAACAGCAACAAATCACCCTAAGAATACCTGTAGTTTGCCTTCAAGTTTTGGGTGGTTCTCTAGGACCCGCACCACCTGAGGGCAAGATACACCACTTATCCATGGACACCAAGGTCATGGTTGGACCAATACCAGAAGGAGACTCAAGGACAGTAGTGGCTCCAGGGTTCAACGTTGGAGGTACCTAGGAAGCACTCTCGCCGGGAGGAGTGGGTGTCTGAATTTGCATATGTACGACACAACACGAGATGAGGAAGCCTCTGTTGCCCAAGCTAAAGAGTGGGGTGGGCACCGATGGGATCTGTGCAGGAGGTAGCCCACCCCCACCTACTCCTTTTCCCTTGGCACCATCTAGAGAGGCTTTCTAAGGAACGCCCACCTAGAAACCTCAGGCCCTGCTCTGATCATTCTCAGGTCCTAATTCCTCCAAGCAAAACTTTTCCTACATGCTTTTCAATCTTCAGTTAAACTCCATCTCTCTCTGACTCTCTCTCTTTCCCTCAATTCCTTGACCACACCTACAACACTGGTGCTGACTTCTACTTCCGTGAACCTCAAGTAAAACGAGACTAGTGGCTAGTCCACTCGTTGGCCACACTCTCCTGGGAAGACCCCATCTGATATTCCATCTGAAGGTCAAAGTGATCTGGCCTCTGTGACCTCTCTGACGCATCTAGCCCTGCTCACTCCCCTCCAGCCACGCAGGCCCCTTATTCCCTCTCAAGGCCCTTTGCCCTGCTGTCCCCTCCACGTGGAAAGCTGTCCCCCAGACAGATGCCTGGTCCATTCTCTCACTTCTTTCAGGTCTTTACTCAAATGCCATATCCCAGAGAACGGACCACCCTATTTAAAATGTCACATACCCCCAAACCAACACTTAAAATAGTAAATCCAAGAAACAAAAGCGAAATCAATACCACGTGAGAAAACAGCCACCTCTGACAACCACGTGCCCTGAAGGATAACGATCTGGCTCTTACATGCTGGCTGCTTGGCAGGCCCAGCCTGCCTGTGATGTTCCCACTTCCTGTCACCTGCCCAGACTGATGGCAGAGATTTCATCATTCTCCCATTACCAGCACTGCACAGAAAAGGAGGGAAACAGTCATGTTAGCTGGTGCTATGGAATAAATGTTTGTATTCCCCCCAAGTTCATTTGTGGAAGCCTAATCCCCAACGTATTTGGAGATGGGGCCTGGGGAGGTAATCAGATGATGAGGATGGAGCCCTCATGATGGGATTAGTGCCCTTATAAGAAGAGACAGCGAGAGCTTCCTTCCTTTCTCTCTCTCTCCTCCATGTGAGAATACAAGACAATGGCCATCAGCCAGCCAGAAAGAGGGCTCTCACCAGACACTGGATGTGCTGGCACCTTGATCTTGAACTTCACAGCCTCCAGAACTACGAGAAATAACTGTTTATTGTGTAAGCTACCCAGTCTATGGTATACTTGTTATAACGGCCGGAAGTGACTAAGGCAGCTGGGTTTCTGATAGGCAGACCTTGCAGACCTTGCTGTACGGTATGCGTGTTCTACCAGCAAACTCAAATTTCATCTTGACGCATCACCATGTAGCTCACCACACCATCTGCCCTGCTGTAGCTGCACCCGTTCTCCTCCCTTCCTGTGCAAGACTCCCCATGTCCCTCTGTACATGGCAGAAGATAGGGTTACATTTTCTTCCCAAATGAAGAGCCAATTATTCAACATCATTTATGTACTATCCATCTTTCTCTTCCATCAGAAATGCCAATTTTACCACAAACCAAATTTTAATATCTGCATGAATTTGTTTCTAAATTCTCTATTAGGTTCTATTGAACTATCTATCCCTGCATTGAGTCCACACTCCATTAATACAGATTCACGGTATATTTTGATATCTCGCAAGACAAATTTCTCCCGTCATTGTTCATCTTTTCTAAGCTACTTGTCTATTCTCATAGACATATCCTTTTATCGATAAGAATTTTAGAAACAGTCTGTCCATCTTCATTAAAAATCTGATTGAAATTGCACTGAATTTATAGATTGGTTTCGAAAAAATGGTATATTTATAATACTGAGTCTGGAAACATATTATGCCTTTCCATATAGGTCTTCTTTTATAAACTTCAATCATGTTTTATAGGTTTAAATGTAGCTCCACTTAATTTCTTCTATCTGTTGCCTCTTGGAGTACCTCCAAATTGTTCCAATAATCACAGCTGTGTTCTCCTGCATGTATCTGTTTCTGCTTTCTATCTTTCAGGAATCTTTTAAACTGCTGGTCTGTTGATAACACTCTTTCTTATTTTGCATGCTATTGTGGATTCTGGAAGGAGAGAGTATTTTGCTTGTTTGGTATCTTTCCTGTCATTTTGTAGGATTTGTTGCAGAAGGGAACGTAGCCATATGTGCTCCGTCTGTTTCTTGATTCCATCTCTTAGCTTTGTGTGGTGTGTGTATGTGAGTGTGAAAGAGAGAGAAAAACAAACAGTTTGGAAATAGTGAGACGAACACATTAGGGACACAAACAGTTCAAGACTTAGATTAGAAGTCGTGTCTCCATGGAAGAAGCTAAAGACTCTGTTTTAGTTAATGGAGATAAAGTATCTTCCAGCATCATCTACAATAACATGGGTCATCTTCAACCTTCATTAAGAGCAACAATATTTTATCAAACAGAAAGGAATCGAGGAGTCAATCCAAAAATGTTGTGCTCCTTGCCTTCCTTCATTGCTCTTTCCCCCAATATTTTATGACCAAAAAGTTCAAATTTCACAATAAACACCTATACCCCGTCTCCTAGAGTGTACCATTAACATTTTACTACACTTGTTTTTTCACATAATTATCCATCTACTCATTCTTCTATCCATCTTATTTATGCATTTCAAAATAAATTGCAGATATCAGTTACCATCCCCTATATACTTTAGCTATTTATATTAACTGTTATTATAATAACTCCAGTTAATTATATGCATAGCTAAAGGTATGCATATAATTAACTGGAGTTTAATGTTTGTTCATAGTTTTTTTTTCTTTTGGTATAAAATTTATACACAAGGGCAAAACTCTTGTACATTCACTGAGTTATAACAAATGCATATATCTGTGAAACCCAGATGTCTATCTAGATACAGAACAATATTACCACCCCTGAAAGTGTCCCCATGCCTCTTCCCAGTCAATCTTCACCACCAGCTCCGACAGTCAACCACAGTTCTGATTTTTTCCACTATTTTTTTTTTTTTTTTTGCGGTACGCGGGCCTCTCACTGCTGTGGCCTCTCCCGTTGCGGAGCACAGGCTCCGGACGCGCAGGCTCAGCGGCCATGGCTCACGGGCCCAGCCGCTCCGCAGCATGTGGCATCTTCCCGGACCGGGGCACGAACCCGTGTCCCCTGCATCGGCAGGCGGGCTCTCAACCACTGCGCCACCAGGGAAGCCCTCCACTATTGATTAGTTTTGCCTGTTCCAAAATTTCATCTAAATGGTCTTCATACTATCGGTATTCTTTCTGGGAAGGCTTTTTTCACTTAACACGATGCTGTTAAGATTCTTGCACGTTGTTGCACCATCAACAGTTCGTTGCTTCCTACTGCCCGTTGGTATTCCACTGTGTAAATATGCCACAGTGTGTTCCTCCATTCGACTTCTGAAGGACACCAGGGCTATTTCCAGTTTGGGGCTATTGTGCGTAGAGCTGCTATAAACTTTTTGTAAACACACATTTTCATTTCTCATGGATAAACGCCTAAGCATGGAATCTGTGAGTCATGGTGTAGGTGTATGTTTAACTATATTTTAAAAACTGCCAGATATTTTCCCAAGGTGATTGCACCACTTTTCACTCACACCAACAATGCATGATAGGTACGGTTGCTCCACATCTTCACCAAAATTGGGGGTAAGTCATTGTAACTCTAATTTACATTTCTCTGATGACTCATGATGTTAAGCCCTTTGTTGTATGCTTATTGGCCATTCATACATCCACTTTTGTGAAGTGGCTATTCAAGTCGTTTTCAATTGTATTGGGTTATTTGTCTTTTTATTACTGAGCTGCGGGAGTTCTTTATATTGTGTATCCTGGATGCCAACCATTTGTCAGATTTATGTTTTCTGAATATTTTCTCCCTATTCATGGCTTGCCTATTCATTTTCTTCAGTGTCTTTTGTGAGCAGAAGTGTTTAATTTTGATGAAGTCTAATTTGTCAATTTTTCATGGTTATTGCTTTCTATGAGCTAAGAAAACTTTGTCCATCCTTGAATCACAAAGATATCTGCCTGTATTTTTCTCAAAAGCTTTAACTTTACTTTAGGTCTGATCCATATCAATGTAGTTTTTGTGCATGATTTGAGGTCGGGGTCCGAGTTACTTTTCTTCCCATATAAATCCAGTTACGCCAGAACCATTTGTTAAAAGGACTTTTCTCTTCTCTCCCCATCCCCTGTCACTGGATTGCTTTGGTACTTTTATCAAAAATAAAATGTCCAGGGGTTTCCCTGGTGGCAGAGTGGTTAATAATCCTCGTGCCAATGCAGAGGACACGGGTTCGAGCCCTGGTCCGGGAGGATACCACATGCCATAGAGCAACTAATCCTGTGCACCACAACTACTGAGCCTGCGCTCTAGAGCCCACGAGCCACAACTACTGAAGCCCGCGCACCTAGAGCCCATGCTCTGCAACAAGAGAAGTCATCGCAAAGAGAAGCCCGTGCACTGCAACGAAGAGTAGCCCCTGCTCGCCACAACTAGAGAAAGCCTGCGGGCAGCAACGAAGACCCAACGCAGCCAAAAATAAATAAGATAAAATAAATTAATAAAATAAAATAAAATGTCCACGTGTGAGTCTTGTTTCCGTGCTCCCTGTTCTGCTACACTGATCTATTCTTCTAGTCTTATGTCAATAGCACCATGTTTTCATTACCGTAGCTTTATAGTTAATCTTGAAGTAAGATAATAAAAGTCCTCCAATTTTATTCTGTTTCTTCAAGATGGCTTTGGATATTCTAGGTCGTTTACATAACCATATAAATTTTAGAATCCACTTGTCAACTTCTTTAAAAAAAAAGAACCTGCATTAACTCTGTAGAGCAATTTGGGGAGAACTGGTATCTTAATAATACTGAATCTTCCAATCCACAAATATATTACATCTTTCTATTTATTTAGTCTTCCTAGATTTCTCTCAGAAAAGTTTTTTTAGCTTTAATATAGAGGTCTTGCATGTCTTTTGCTAAATTTATTCCTAAGCATTTTATGTTCTTTGTCACTATTTTTAATTGAATTTTAATTTCATTTTCCTATTGTTTGCTACTAGTATATATAGCTGGTTTTTCTATATTATCATTGTATCCTGCAATATTACTAAATTCAATTAGTTCTAGTAATTATTTTGTACATTCCTTAGGCTTTTTTACATAAAGAATCATGTCATCTACAAATAGAAACAGTTCTACTTCTTCCTTTCCAATCTTAACACCTTTTGTATCTTTTTCTTGTCTTATGCAGAGGTTAGGACCTCCAGGGCACTGTTTCACAAAAGTGGTGAAAGCAAGCATCCTTCCTTGTTCCCAATCTTTAGAAGGAAAGAGTTCAATATTTCATCACTTATACGATGTTAGTTGTAGGGTTTTCATAAATACCCTTCATCAGATTGCAGACAGTCCAGTGCTTCTGTAACTTTAACGTGCACGCAAATCACCTGAAGGTCTTGTAATGCATAGCTTTAAGAAGATCCTGGGATCTTTCACTTATCCGTGAAACCCTGTGATTTGTAACAAACCTATGACTTATATTTACTTGTATTTTAATTAACTGTGGTGACAGATGATACACAATGTGTGGAGTGGCAGACAGGTGGAGAATGGTGGGTCTCTCTAAGGGTGTGTAGCCCTGGTCCCACATAAACGGGCATCTCACGTAAAGAGTGCCTGCTTACTGGCAACGCTAACAAAACATCACTCTAAAAGCACACAAGACAGAATGGCAACATAGACCAAACTCGTGAACATTTTACACAAGTTTTAATGAATATCTCAAGGCAGATGTACATATACCCTCCCCTGCCATACACTCCTCTTACCTAAATTCCAGTGAACCCAATCGTCCTTATAGGAGGGATGAAAAATCCATTTTTCTTATTTAGTGTCAACAGCAGACATCATTAATTTATCATGATATACTTCCTCTAGATTCAGAATCCATTTGAAAATAGGACTTAGAGTCAGCACTGAAGTTGATACCTCTTTGCCCTCCTATCTTAGAGCCTTTCTAATATAAGATGGGTAGCAGCCAGGATGACAGCCAGGAATTCTCCCCTCCATTTAGGCAAAGACCCAAAAGAAGAATCTAATCAATGGAGTTTGGACAAACATGCCTCAGTCCATTTTCCCTAAATTACATCCAGCTAACCAAGCTTTCTGTGTACAAAAGTGGAGAAACGGCGTCAGAAAATCCTTAGAATTGCATATCACTTTCTTGACATCTTTTTAGAGCAGGGCTTACTGAGTGTTCATTTCCTACTGTGACACATTCACTTTGACTTAAATAGTGCCTCACCTGACAGTCAATGCAGACCCCTCCACCTGCATAGATGCCTTGGCTATTCAAGCTTGCCTGCTGCCTCTCAACTTCTGGATCATAGTAACAGTCGATGGCGTGGCCATGGCAGTTGCATGCTGAAAAAAGAGCATTCTAAGTTAGTACTCCACCGTGACTACGAGACCCTTAGTAAATTCCCCCAGAGAGTATTGTTGCTACACTGAGCTACAAGAAAGTCTATTCTGGAACACCAGGGATACCCCCAGTGGAAAATTGGGGGGATTTTTACACAAAGACCCGCCTATCATCATATGCAATTTATACCTTCTTTCATCTGATGTTAAGTGAGAAAGGTTTCTCTTTTTTAAAAAATAAGATATATAATTACAAATTAAGATAAACCAAAATGCCAATTAAGCTTTATGCACAAAGAGAATATTACTACTACTGCTATTGTCAAGAATAACTGAGGGACTTCCCTGGTGGTCCAGTGGTAAAGAAGCCGCCTTACAATGCAGGGGACGCAGGTTCAATCCCTGGTCAGAGAACTAAGATCCCACATGCCGCAGAGCAACTAAAGCCCGAGTGCCACAACTACTGAGCTCGTGCACCTCAACTACTGCCGGCACTGCCACCAACTACACAGCCCACGCGCTCTGGAACCCACACGCCACAACTAGAGAAGAGAAAAACCACACTCCACAGCTGGAGAGTAGCCCGCGCACCACAACAAAGAGCCTACGCACTGCAACGAAAAAAGATCCTGTGTGCCTCAATAAAGATCCCCCGTGCCACAACTAAGACTCAAGGCAGCCTATAAATTAATTAATTAATTAATTAATAAGAATAACTGAGTTCTTGGTACACTGTGAAAAGCATTTTACACGCATTATCTCATTTAATCTGCACAATAACTTTCTAAGGATGGTGCTATTATGCCTATAGCCCAGATAGGGAGTCTGAGGCTTAGAGAGGTTAAGGGACGTGCACATAGTCACAGACTTCACGAGTAAGAGAGGCAGAATCCTGACTTGTCTTTCTGTGACTCCAACACCTGTTCCCAGTCAACACTCTAAGCCTTTCATCCCAGCACTATCTATAATAGTGATCAACTGGAAATCATCCTAACATCTAATTATAGGGAAATGGCCAAGCAAACAACAGTATATTTGCTTGCCTGTCAGTTCTGTGAAGTCAAGAACTGCTCGTGTTTTATCTGTAATAGAGCATCGTCCCCAGCACACAGGAAAGTACTCAAACACTTTTTAGATACACTCGAATCCAGAGAATGACAATACTATTGAATACATGCTATCAAAAAAGATGTCCAAGAGTTTTTCATGATATGGGAAAATATTTTAAAATATCAAGTGAAAAAGCTCAGGGTATACAATTGTATAAATAATATACCCTTGAGCATGTAAAGTATGCATGAAAAAAAACACCAAAATACCTAACAAAATATTAACAGTGGTTCTCTTTGGGTAGTAAAAGTATTAATGATTTTACTTTTTTAAAAAAAAATTTCCAAGTTATCTACAAGTAATGTATGATGCTTCTAAAATTAGAAAATACGATTTAAACCCCATTTAGGATTTTCATCATTGCCAAGATGAAAAAAGATCTAACAAGTAAAACACTCATTCTCTCTTAGGCAGAATATATATTCACTACATTCCACCTAGATCCAATTTTCCGAGTCTTTCTAGGAATTTATGTGTTTTAATCAAGTTCTCAGATAAATCTGTTAGGGTTAGATTTTCAAGTTACCCTGTTTTTAACAGGCTGAGCCCTTTCGTATTTTCATTTCCTCAGTGGTGCCATGATTGTTTTAAAACTTCTAAGCATTTACATTTACTACGTCAGTTATTTCTTAAGAAGTCTATTTATTCTGAATTGCAGTAACTCAAATGGAATTCGGAAAGCATCTAACAAATATCTTAACAGGTCTGATTTCCATAGGCTGTTTATAATTTTTAACCATTGTGGCAAGTATAAAAAGGTTAAAAACTTATGAAAGGAAATTATTTAAAATTTGTCATATGTGTTGGAGTAAAGCGTTGTCATTCACTGAGCGGTTCCATTAGTCTGGAAAACTAACCACACGATGAATGTTGGAATTCATGTGATGACACTTATTCAGTCAAAGTATCCTAAACCAGCACCTGAAAGTATTGGAAGAAATAACCCCTGATTATTACTTTTCCCTCTTTGGGGCCCTATTATCTAGGGGTGAGGAATCAGGAATTCACTGCAAAGGAACCTGTTAACTATGACTCTAAAGTGAGAATGGCCATCCGGGTAACGACCTGGACCTAGAGATCACCTGAGCGTTCACCTTGGGCAACACCTTCCAACAATGTTAGCAACTCTCAAAGCGTGCTCAGAATTCCCCACTGGAAATGCATTTTAAGTAATTTTGCTGGTCACAGAGACCATCAGTCTTATCTCTTAAAGTTACAAGAACTATTTGGCCAGAAAGTATAAAGTATAGATTCTTCCTTACACATCTAGTTCAACAAACCTGTATCCAAAACGCCTTTTGGTCATTTCAAAAAAGCAAATCCGTCTTCAAATGCTAAGAATATTCAGAAAAAATAGGCCACAGTCTCCAAAGCCAATAACTAAAAGTTACAAAAATGTTTCCAGCAATTGGAATAAATATATGGCCTTCTAAGAAGATGGGTTTAAAAGAAAATCTTCAGTTGGATGTCATGGGCTTGTTTGTTTAAATAACAGTTTTCTTACTTTATGTTGTGCCCATAATTAAAAGCAGCCTCTCCTCTTTCTTCCTTCCTTCTCTGGTCCCCTCCATCCTGCATCCCCCTCAGTCCTATTCCCTCAATACTTCCAGCTCTCTGTTTAGACATCAATCTCACCAACTTCTCTGAATCTCGGTCCTCAGAATAATTAGGATTCCAATCCAGTATCACATCCTAAGAAATGATAAGGGTTTACAATTTAATAGTGGCTGCAACACATTTTAGATTGCTAAAAAGAAAGGCCAATTGTCAAAGCCCAATCCTTGCATATAGTGAATGCTTAAATTAAAAAAATTTAATAATAAAAAAAAAATTAACGAGCGTTATTGTTGTTACTTTTGTTCTCATATTTGTATCTGAATTTAGAGTGGGGCACTGTTACCTCCAGTCTGTGAGTTATTTGCTGCATAAGACAGTTCTGAGTGCCTAAGACTGACATGATCTCGCCCTCTTCATGAGCATGGGGAAAACACTGCATCAGTCCTCAGAGATGCGGGGATGGGGATCATGGGTGGGGCCTCGCTTCCTAGCACCGCTCCCCCAGCACTCACCTTCACACTCATTGCTCTGCTCCCGCGTGGCAGGCCGCCAGTGCCTCTGATTGTACCCTGCACAACAGCGATCACATGTCTCCCCACAGGTGTGGTGCTGGCATTCACACCGAAACCTGAGCGTGTAGCAAAGCACATCTCAGTTACGGAAAAGTTGTTTGTTTGTTTACCTGAAGTATAAGATCAGTTGCTCCTGTGTGAAAAACTGAGTCATCATGGTCACCCGTGGCACCACTGAGTGATTATGAGAACAGAGCACTTTGCATACGTTCTTTCAAGTCCCCCGATCCCGCTTACTATCTCCATTTTACAGGTGGTGACACTAAGATCCGGAGATACTTAAACACTTGCCAAAGCTCAGGAGATGATAAACCGAGGGCCAGGTTTCTAACTTAAGTTTGTCTGACTCCAAAGTCCCAGCTCTTTCTTCCCTATTATGTCAGATAATGCCAAATCAACACAGGAGGAAGCAAGTGCTGAGTGTACTGAGGTGTGTTGAATATCAACATCTTCACAAAAATCTGGAGTAGTCCTGGGAGACGGGTCAGGATTTTTACTTTCCACCCGGGGTCTAGTGCAGAGATTCACCAAATCCAAGAGACAGTTACTAACCAGATCTCAGAGGACCCTGCTCCAAGGGTCCATGCCAGCTCCAACAAACAGCTCCATCACAGGAGCCAAAGCTCAGATTACTCAACAAGGCGATGGAGTAAAGACAAAACTCGACGTTCAAAGAACTAGACACCTGCCTTAGAACGTTTCTGAGCTAAAATGAAATCGTTGCAGCCATGGTGTTGGATGAGAACTCCAAGCTCTGAGCTTCCATTCGTCTGTGCTTGAAAGAGGATTCAAAACAGAGTCTAAGAAGACCCTTGGCTGTGCCCATGGGGATCCCCTCAACTCTTCTGAGGGGAGGTGGGATGGTTATGCTCCTATGGGAAGGCGTCACGCCTCTCCCAACTCAGCTCCCCGTCAAAGCAAATGGACATAGATTTAGCTGGCAGCACAGAACAGCTGGAGTCCAAACGGGCTTTTGTCAGAGATGCAATTTCAGCTCATTGCCAATGACGTGTTTATTTGCAAGCTGAACTGAAAGAACATTTAGGGAAAATTGCTTGAAGAACATATAGTCCTACTACTCTTTTTTTTTTTTTTTTTTTTTTTTTGGAGGAGGGGTTTATTGTGGAGTCCAGCTACTCTTATAGGGAGATTCACATTGAGCATTGAAAAAGAAAACAGAGCTGGGAACTTGTCTGAATCATATTGTCACTCCCAAATAACTGCTTTTTCTGACTCTCAGCCCAGGTTGATGGTTGATGTAGAAAATTTGTCCTTGCATCAGTTGTAAGGATGTTATTGAAGATGTTGTTGACTGGAGAATCCTCTTCCCGATGGCCACTCCATCCACCTCCAGGTAGATTTCTCATCTGGCCCTAGCATCAACACTCACCTTCTCCTACACAACTGATTGCTTTTGAGATTATGATCATAGTGAAATATGAAACTGAGCAGGTCTCCCTTTTTGAGTTGACTGCCAGGAAGCTCAGAATTAAATCTGTGATCCACCCATGTTTCCCTACATCACAGTCAGCATGGTACCCATGCTTGATTAAATCCTCCTCTGCCTCATCAAGAGGTTCTGCTTGGTTTCTGATTGTCCAGCCGTGGCTCCCTCCACTGTCACTGAATCCCCTTCAATATAAGATTATTTCCTATTCATGCAGGCCTCCATGAGTCATTTGTGCAGGTCACAACAGGCAGGGGGAGGCAAGGCAGTTGTGCTGATATAGCCCAGTGGCAAACTGAGCCTTTCACGGAGGGATGGGGAGACAGCCTCTCCACTCACACACACTGCGAGCAGTAAACTGCTCAGTGCAGAGCCCCCCAGGTCCGCCAAGGGCACGGGGCTCAGCAGCTCTTCCAAGTGGGAAGTTCAAATCCTCTCCGATGACTTCTCCTCCTCTCCCAGGTGGCATCACTTTATCTCAGGCTCAGGGACCAAGAGTGACCTCTTTTCTCCCCTCTCGTTCCAACTCAGGTCTTCCCTGACCCGGCTTCTAGTGCCTTAGGGCCTACCCTTCAGGAGTCTACACGGCAACGATGGTTTAATCATTAATAAGCTCCTCGCTGATTAAGGGCTAGTCAGTTGATGGATTCACACTGCTATCTCAGAGAGCACCGCCGGATCCCTGAAGGAGGGCTGACAGGCTTAGGGATTGTTTCTAGACAGGGAGAAGGGCGCCACAAACTTACCACGCAAGTTGGCAGCTGGCATCTCTGCCTGACCATGAAGCTAGGCCTTATGATGTACAAACCTGAATTTGACTAACAGTAAAATGTACCCCTGGTAAATGCTGGTCGTGTGGAATTGGAGACTTTAAATAAAACATAGAGAGACAATCATTACTATATCCAGCGTCTGGTAGTTTCCAGCCCTTCAAAGTATCCTTCCTAAGGTGATAACACGAGTGTATACAATTGCATAACAATATTTGAGATCCATGATGCATCTTACTGTAATGGAAATATACCTCAATTAAAAGCAAAACAGTGTTACACCCATGTTCATAGCAGAATTATTCACAATAGCCAAAGGATGGCAGTAACCTAAGTGTCCATCAACAGATGAACGGGTAAGCAAAACGTGGTGTATATATAATGAAATATTATTCAGTCTTAAAAAGGAAGGAAATTCTGACACGTGCTATAGTGAGGACAGTATATGCTAAGTGAAATAAGCCAGTCACAAAAAGACAAATATTGTGTGATTCCACTTCTACAAGGCACGTAGAGTAGCCAAATTCATAGGGTAGAATGGTGTTGCCAGGGGTTGCTGGGAGGAGGGAATGCAGAGCTGCTGTTTCACGTGTACAGAGTTTCAGTTCTGCGCAATGAGAAGAGTGCTTGGCTGCACAACAATGTGAGTGAACTGAACACCAGTGAACTTAAACCACCCCCACTTAAGAATGGTTAAGACGGTAAACTTTATATTATGTGCACTTCACCACAATTTTAAAGATGAAAAAGGATTTGAAAACATTTACCCCTGATCTCACTAGACCAGGGATGACAAACAAATATTATTTCTCTTGCCAACTCTACTCAATTATTTGTGGCTGCCTGGGGCACTGTCTGGAGCAGGGGTGGGGGAAGGGGGTCTGGGTGGCTTTGTACCTGATCATGCATAGAGTGCTGTGATTGATTAACTATGTCTGCTATGGGCTGGTTGCAGGTGAGAGGGAAGTGTAGGGGTGGAGGAGGGGAGACATACACATCACCTACTTGTTGGCATTGCAACATTCTTGTTGCCGGCAGGAACTTAGAAGTATTTAACAGGATGCAAGCATCTACTGAAACGATTAGATTTATGCATAGAAAGCTGAAAAATCTGTACAATGTACTCACAGTTTTTCAGGATTGTTTGCACTGCACACTTCAGCATGGCCATTGCAAACACACCGCCCACCAATGCTGATATCCTTTATGCTATAATAATACTATAGAACAGAAAAGAGAACATGTCAGTTTTACTAAACCCCAATGTAAACTTTCCTTTCCTAGCCTTTAACATCCATCTGTACTGACCCCGCTTCCTTCCATCCTGTACTCCTGAGCCTCCCTCAACACAAAAGGGAGCCGCGTTTGGGTGTAACTTTTCTTACAAAGCAAATACGTTCCCCAATCAAAGTGAATAGCCCACTGCTGAATCTGTCCATTTTTAAAAATCAAACGCTTTAAATGCATGGAGGAAAATGACCTTGGACAAGAATCATACCCTACAGCCTTTGGGAAAGGGATTAAGTGCTTCCTAGTTTCTCTTTTTTTAAAATGTAAATCTGAGTTCCATAAATTGGACATATCTATCTACCAGAAAACATCATTTTTATAACAAAAATTTTGTAACTACTGTGTTTAGGGCTTCAGGAAAGGAGAGAATATTCACAAAGATGGATCCGATACAGCGCTGATACCGCTAGCAGTCGCGGAAGCCTTGCTAGGTCAGGGTTAATGAAGCCAAAGGCAGAGGTTCAAGCTCCAAAAGGCCAGACAGTTTCAGACCCAGCTGAGGCTCGGTCCCTAGACCAGGCCAGCGATATGCACAGGCCATCTCGTGGACCAGGCATGTCCCCAGCACGGTGGAGGCCTCTCTACTTGGGACCGTAGGTGGCCCCATCTGCCGGCTCCCTTACTTCTCAGACTTGGCAGGAGGCACAGGACTCAGTAAGGAATTCAGAGGGTGTGAAATCATCTTTCTCACTGAGGTCAGGCCACCACTGAGAATATCGGTCAGTGAGGAAGTCTGTGAATTCACAGGGACAAGAGGGTTTTGTATCTTTTTGTTGTTGCTGAGATTAGTCATCCTAAACCTCCCCACAGTCACTCAGGGCTGGGGTTCTGTTCTGATCTCCTCCCTAAAAG
This sequence comes from Leucopleurus acutus, assembly GCF_964270905.1. NCBI lineage: Eukaryota > Metazoa > Chordata > Mammalia > Artiodactyla > Delphinidae > Leucopleurus > Leucopleurus acutus. Next base: position 50,461,844 of record NC_139155.1, read on the forward strand.
CTGTTAAGTGTCTTAGCTTCCCGGCAACGTCTTACTTAGTCTAAAGGCACCAACAATCCCTCTTGTTAATATGGATAAAATTCAGTATTGGAGGGCTTCCGTGACAAGTTCACACTCAGAAGCTTTCACGCTGATCACCACAGAAATTTCCCTCTACACGTGGGTTAGGGCAGCAGCGGCAAGAGAGAAGCCTTCCATCAGCCTTCACCCCAGCGCACATGATACGTGTGATAGGACACCTGGTATTCTGGCTCGTCCACTTAAAGAAGCAACCTAGACCGCTGGGGAGGGAGTGTCAAGAGTATATATGTGATGCACTCCACAAAAAATTACTTAACAGAGAAGACTACGTTCACCTAAGTGAAAAGAAATCTACATACATACGAGTACCAATCTTGCAACCCTAAAAAGACAAAAAAAAAAGCGGTGAGGTACATTTGTGGGGAGGCTCCAAAACACCTGGAGGAATGGAAACGCAGTCTGGCTACAGTCGATCAGAAAGCCCGGCTCGCCCTTGTAAATTGCGTTCTTGGATCCAGTTGTAGTTCCCACATACAACAGCTCAGAGGGAGCTAAGGGGGCTTAAAAAGTCAGGAAACAGGGCTTCCCTGGTGGCGCAGTGGTTGGGAGTCCGCCTGCCGATGCAGGGGACGCGGGTTCGTGCCCCGGTCCAGGAAGATCCCACGTGCCGCGGAGCGGCTGGGCCGGTGAGCCATGGCCCCTGAGCCTGCACGTCCAGAGCCTGTGCTCCGCAACGGGAGAGGCCACAGCGGTGAGAGGCCCGCGTACCGCAAAAAAAAAAAAAAAGTCAGAAAACAGGCCACCTACACTCCAGATGACTGGCCTTTTTGGAAAATGCTCAAAACTGTAGCAAAACCTAACTTTTCTCTCTCCCTTCCTTTCCCAGCTCCCTGACTTACTTCCCTAAGAAGCCAAACTCTGTAAGGTAAGCTGGCATCTTCCATTCACCCTCCCAGGTCCACTCTCCACCCCTCTCCACCCTGCCCTTTGCCCTGGGGCTAAACTTTATGGGATGACAAGGGCCTCTTGCTCTCTGGCCTCCTGTTAGGTTTGACAATTGGGAGGAACTGGGAGGGAATCAGAGGGTGGGAGAAGAGTGAGCTCGGGGTATTTATTCTGCTGGTTCCCTCTGTGCCCAGGCGACAGGGTACTGTCCTGACACTGAGAGGAGACGATGTTCATCTAACCCTAGTGGAATGTACTGCTGCTCACCAATGCCCACACCCCTCTGCTTTGGCTCAATTACATTACCCAGCCTCCTGCATCTCCACGGGGCTCTACGACCAGTTCCTGCCCATGGAAGTGAGCTCTGTGGTTACGAGACTGTTCCTCCCTATGCTCTTTCTCTCTTCCCTCATCTGCTGACCAGGTGCAGGAGGTGCAGAGGAGGACCTGAGGTCCTACAGGATGGCTGTGCCTCTACAGAGAAACAGCCTGGTTCCCTAAATAACTGTGTGGAGCTGATCCCACCTGCTGACCCACATTAGACCGTGACATGAGCAAAAAATTAACCTTTATTGTGTTCGCCTCTGAGACTTGCGGATTATTTGTTATAATAGCAGGCTAATACCAGGATGGCTGTCCTCTTTTGCCTTTCATCTTCTCTGAATATGATTTGTCTTTAATCACCAAACTTCTAAGCTATACCTAATATTTCAGACAAGAACCACTCTTACGCCTATGACATTACTGGCTATAAAACTTTACTTGAAGGAGTTCGAGGCAATGAACTTGATAAGCAAACAAGGTACCAAAAGCTGCTGTCTTGGCCCGTCAAAGCACTACTCACCCGCCGAGTGACGGTTGGATCTCTCTGTGCTTTGGAGATGAGGTGTCCAAGAAGAGTGTTGGTTCGGAGAAAACGCAGGCGGATGTTCGTTGCCTGGGTGAACTCCCTCAGGGTGTGAGAGAAAGTAAAATTTTTTGCGCCTGGACGACCATTTATCAAGGACACCACAACCTAAAAGAACCACACACACATAGAGGGGGAAAAAGTCCTTTTATCAAAATTTAGCTGCAAGTAACTAAAAATAACTCACATGCCCCCGAACACTTACTCGGTTTCTTTGAGTCATTAGATGTTTCAAAACCTGGGCTCTCAGGTTTTGTAAATCATTTCATTTACAAACCCTCTGTTCTATCACTGTCATTGTGGGGCTATACACACTATGAAATGTTCAAAGTATAACATTAAAATCTACAAATATAAAGAAACAATTTTTGTCAAGCTGCATCAATGAAACAAAGCAATCTAAAATCCCGAAAGAGGGTGAAAAAAGGAAGTCTTTGGATATAAAGTTGACAGTGAACAGGACAAAAAGAAGTCTATATAAAACCCAGGTTTAGGTTTTTTTTTTTTTTTGGCCACACCGCGCAGCATGTGAGATCTTAGTTCCCTGACCAGGGATTGAACCCACACCCCCTGCAGTGGAATCGTGAACTCTTAACCACTGGACCATCAGGGAAGTCCCCCAGGTTTTGTTTTAAAGCTTGAGGCAATGAAGTCCAAGTCCCAACCAGTTACTGAGACATGAAACACTGACCGATCACTGGAAGATACTAGATACAGCTGCTCAAGAAAGATCTCTCTACCTAAGGAGAACGAGACTGACACCCTTTAAAGAAGTTCATTTGAAACTCACTCCGTGGGATGCTTCTCTGATTTTCCGCACTCTCTTTTCTCATCTTCCCTAACAACAGCCTGGCTGACTTCACAAGGACCACATGCAACCCCAGTGAGACAGCAATTGTTTTCTCCCCTACAGATGATGCCCATCCTGCCAAAAAGGATCAGGGATTAGTTCTGCCACCAACTCCTCCTCTCCCCACTCTTAGGGGAGGTAATGTGCTTGTGAAGCAGTGGGAGGGTGCTTCACCACAATCACCAGTGACCCACTTTCTAAATAGTCCAGCAGAAAAAAAGAGTTCAAGACCTGTGGGCCGTGAATCCAGAATCCTGAATTCCCAAGGAAAATTAGACCTCAAATAGAATGTGCAATGTCAATTATACCTCAATTTAAAAAAAAAGATTTCCAACCCAACTCAATCTGGGAGTCTTCGACGTGATTCCTTTCCATCTATGTTAGATTTCCTTGAAAGTGCAAGTTTCACAATTATGAAAAATGTGGCATCTTCATGTTCACTTCTGAGTCTTATCTCTCAAGGCCTCCCAAATCTACTCACCTCACCATTCTCCAATGGCACGATCCGGGAGTACTCAGTAGTACAAAGTACATCGTCGTCTCGCGTGATCGCCCTATTTGCTTCCTGTCCAAACTGTTCCAAACAGTCTACTTTAGAATCTAGGAGGGAAACATGTTAGTACTGTAAAATAAAATATTATCATCTTGCTGTAAATCTCTTAAGAAATCTTATGTTTACTTAAGAATATACATGAAAAGGGAAAGGACACAGGAGCATTTAAGATTTTTAGACGGAAGCTTAGAATGAAATTCTTAATTCACGAAAGAAAATACCAAGTTATTTCAGGCCATGTGACTTTCAACAGAAATGGTTGGAGATATGGTTCCAAATCCTCATTCCTCATTAGGCAAGTTTACCCTCTAAGGAGCACTCCTGAAAAACCCAATGCCTTTGTAAGCCAAATTCCTGTCCACCTCAATTTGTCACAGGGTTCAGAAACCCAGACATTCTTCATTAGTGAAAAAGACAAGGTCAAGGTAAGTAATGTGAAAGGCAGGATCCATAAAGATGGAGCTTAGTTCCTAATTCTACATAAAAGGAAATGGACTGTGACTTCCCTGGTAGCACAGTGGTTAAGACTCCACGGTCCCAATGCAGGGGGCCTGGGTTTGCTTCCTGGTCAGGGAACTAGATCCCACATGAATTGCCACAACTAAGAGCCCGCATGCCTCAACTAAGGAGCCCGCCTGCTGCAACTAAGACCCGGCACAACCAAATAAATAAATAAAATATTTTTAAAAATAGGGACTTCCCTGGTGGCGCAGTGGTTAAGAATCCGCCTGCTAATGCAGGGGACACAGGTTGGATCCCTGGTCCAGGAAAATCCCACGTGCCGCGGAGCAACTAAGCCCGTACGCCACAACTACTGAGCTCTCGTGCCACAACTACTGAAGCCCGTGCGCTTAGAGCCCGTGCTCCACAACAGAAGCCACCAAAATGAGAAGCACACATACTGCAACAAAGAGTAGCCCCCGCTCGCAGCAACTAGAGAAAGCCCACATGCAGCAACGAAGACCCAACGCAGCTAAAAATAAATAAATACAATAAATAAAATTTTTAAAATATATATATATTTAAAAAAAAGGAAATGGACTGAAGCTATGGCCCAGTTATAGGTACACTGCTTCCCCCTAAATAGTAGCAAGAACCATTATCATAAGAGGTGTTTCAACCCCAGTTATACATGTGTATCCTTGGAATTCATGCAAGTGCGCTGGAGAAATAGGGATGTTCCAAGGGTAACCTAGAAAGTTAAAATTGACCAGCCCCTGACTAGCCACACTGAGAGACTAATTTTCTACTTAAACCCACAGTCTTGATCTGCTGCCAATAATTCAAACCCCTCATAACATGGTAGGCTAGATTACTTACGAGCAAAATATTGCCAAGGTGAGTAGGTGCTTCCGAAGTCGACGGATCTTTCCAAGACCCAAAGATCAGGGCGAGGAGAATTTGCAAATTTGATTAAAATATAGGCCACCTGGAAAAGCTGATAAAGCAAAGGACACACAGTTACTCAAGCCGCCGCATCTGTCCACACCCTCCATCATCTCTATATGATGCTGGTTCCCAAGGCAACACATCTAGCCACACCTCTCCCAAGATCCAGATCCCATTTCTAGCTGCCTACTGGACATCTCTAATTGGATGCAGCATCTCAAGCTTATCATGCTCAAAACCAAAATAATCATTTGTTCTCTTTCCACCAAATCTATACATTAATCTTCGTCACATCTTAATCATTATACCCTTGAGTTTCAACCAGCCTACACAGCACCTTCAAGTCTGTACATTCAGAGAAGTCTGATGTCAAACAACAATCATCGTGGGCTAAGCTCTTCCAGGAGCAAGAGCCGGTAGTACAGCCCTGAGCGTCTCCCGTGAGTGACACAGCCCTGGTTCCAGATCTTGGAGAGCTCACGGCTGCAGAACTGAGACCTGAGCGGCTGCTTGGTAGAGGGTAGCACCTCCTTCTCCTGTGCCATCTCCACTCACCCCCTCTTTTCCTGATTTCTCTCCCTCTTACTGATTTTCTTGTTCATCCTCATCACTCTTTGCCCACGGCCAGGACAATGCAAACGTATGGGAGACATGAAGTGCGGCTTTGGTCCAGTTTCTTCCCTCCCGCTCTTGAATCCCAGTATGCCTCCATGATGGACCCCAGGAGTCCCTGCAGTCCACTCCCACCCCCTTCCCTCAAAACTTATATCTGGCTTGACTTGTGAACCCTGAGAGTCTATATGCTTAGCAAAGTGCCTAGTATGAGTTTATTGTTCATGACAATGAACATGGGTGTTAAACAAATCTGCTAACATGTTAAGAACTGGGGATTATCCCCACACCCCCACTCCCCAACCGCAAGGAAGAGATTCCACAGTGACTTTCAGAAGAAGACTCTGCCACCTTATTAACTAGCCCAGTAGAGCCATTTGAACAATGAGCTCATCTAGTTAGAGAGAGAGGCAGTACTCAGACCCTGTGGGATCCTTTTAATTCTTAGGGAAAAAAAAATAACGGATTTTCATCTGTATATTTTTCACATACAATAGTATGGTAAGAGTCATACATATATATATATGTATATATATATATATATATATATATACATATATATATATATTTTTTTTTTTTTTTGCGGTACACGGGCCTCTCACTGTTGTGGCCTCTCCCGTTGCAGAGCACAGGCTCCAGACGCGCAGGCTCAGCGGCCATGGCTCACGGGCCCAGCCGCTCCACGGCATGTGGGATCTTCCCGGACTGGGGCACGAACCCGTGTCCCCTGCATCGGCAAGCAGACTCTCAACCACTGCGCCACCAGGGAAGCCCCCATATATATTTTTTAAAGTCTCAGAGCTACTACTTGATTATGAATGTTCCCAACTCGACACTAGAAGCCAAAATCTCTAGGGCAATTGTTCTCAAATTTTAGTCTCAAGATACCTTTACATTTTTAAAAATTATGGACGACTTTCAAAAGCTTTTCCTTACGTGGGCTATGTCTATTAATTAAGAAATGCCATATTAAAAATTAAGGCTGAGAAATGTTTAAAATACATCTTACTAATTCATTTAAAATAATAAACCATTACATTTTAACATAAATACCATATTTTATGAAAAAAAATACTATATTTTCCAAAACATAAAAATTATAGTGAGAAGAGTGGCTTTGATTTACATTTTTAAAATCTCTTTCAATGTCTCCCTTCATAGAAAACAGCTGGATTCTCATAGCCACTTCTTCAGTTTGTTGTAATAACGTTGTTTGGTTTGAAGTATTTGAAGAAAATCTGGCCTCCCATAGATCTGTAATAGGAAAAAGGACCTAAGAGCTTGTGGACCTCCTGAAAGGTCTTGGGAACCCCATGGGTTCTCAACCGCACTTTGAGAACCACTGATCTTGGTCACAGAGATTATCCTTTGCTCTAAGAAGCCCCTTTGCTTACTTCTCTGTGGAAGGAAGAATTGTCACACCAATTACTGAAAACCCTAAGTTCAGCCAGTTTTGTCTCAAACACTTGCTCTTTGATCTTGAAAAATCTGCTTCCCTGGGTTCAGATTAACACTCTCAGATTTTCTACCCATCCTTGGAAAAAAATGATCCAACCTCATGTAAAGTAGCAGGATACAAAATTAATGTACAGAAATCTCTTGCATTCCTATACACTAATGACAAAAAATTTGAAAGAGAAATTAAGGAAACACTCCCATTTACCATTGCAACAAAGAGAATAAAATACCTAGGAATAAACTCACCTAAGTAGACAAAAGACCTGTATGCAGAAAACTATAAGACACTGATGAAAGAAATTAAAGATGATACAAACAGATGGAGAGATATACCATGTTCTTGGATTGGAAGAATCAACATTGTAAAAATGACTGTACTATCCAAGAAAATCTACAGAGTCAATGCATCCCTATCAAACTACCAATGGCATTTTTCACAGAACTAGAACAAAAAATTTCACAATTTGTATGGAAACACAAAAGGCCCCGAATAGCCAAAGCAATCTTGAGAAAGAAAAATGGAGCTGGAGGAATCAGGCTCCCTGACTTCAGACTATACTACAAAGCTACAACAATCAAGACAGTATGGTAGTGGCACAAAAACAGAAATATAGATAAATGGAACAGGATAGAAAGCCCAGAGATAAACCCACGCACATATGGTCACCTTATCTTTGATAAAGGAGGCAAGAATATACAATGGAGAAAAGACAGTCTCTTCAATAAGTGGTACTGAGAAAACTGGACAGCTACATGTAAAAGAATGAAATTAGAACACTTCCTAACACCATACACAAAAATAAACTCAGAATGGATTAAAGATCTAAATGTAAGACCAGACACTATAAAACTCAGAGGAAAACATAGGCAGAACACTCTATGACATAAATCAGAGCAAGATCCTTTTTGACCCACCTCCTAGAGAAATGGAAATAAAAGCAAAAATAAACAAATGGGACCTAATGAAACTTAAAAGCTTTGCACAGCAAAGGAAACTATAAACAAGATGAAAAGACAACCTTCAGAATGGGAGAAAATATTTGCAAATGAAGCAACTGACAAAGGATTAATCTCCAAAATACACAAGCAGCTCATGCAGCTTAATATCAAAAAAACAAACAACCCAATCCAAAAATGGGCAGAAGACCTAAATAGACATTTCTCCAAAGAAGATATACAGTTTGCCAACAAACACATGAAAAGATGCTCAACATCACTGATCATTAGACAAATGCAAATCAAAACCACAATGAGGTATCACCTCCACTGGTCAGAATGGCCATCATCAAAAAGTCTACAAACAATAAATGCTGGAGAGGGTGTGGAGAAAAGGGAACCCTTTTGCACTGTTGGTGGGAATGTAAATTGATACAGCCACTATGGAGAACAGTACGGAGGTTCCTTAAAAAACTAAAAATAGAACTACCATATGACCCAGCAATCACACTACTGGGCATATACCATGAGAAAACCATAATTCAGAAAGAGACATGCACCACAATGTTCATTGCAGCACTATTTACAATAGCCAGGACATGGAAGCAACCCAAGTGTCCATCGACAGATGAATGGAGAAAGAAGATGTGGCACATATATACAATGGAATATTACTCAGCCATAAAAGGAAACGAAATTGAGTTATTTGTAGTGAGGTGGATGGACCCGGAGTCTGTCATACAGAGTGAAGTAATACAGAGTGAAGTAAGTCAGAAAGAGAAAAACAAACACGGTATACTAACACATATATATGAAATCTAAAAAAAAAAAAAAAAACTTTCTGATGAACCTAGGGGCAGGACAGGAATAAAGACACAGACATAGAGAATGGACTTGAGGACACAGGGAGGGGGAAGGGTAAGCTGGGACGAAGGGACGAAGTGAGAGAGTAGCATTGACATATATACACTACTAAATGTAAAATAGCTAGTGGGAAGCAGCTGCATAGCACAAGGAGGTCTGCTCGGTGCTTTGTGACCACCTAGAGGGGTGGGATAGGGAGAGTGGGAGGGAGACGTGAGAGGGAGGGGAGATGGGGATACATGCATACGTATAGCTGATTCACTTTGTTATACAGCAGAAACTAACACAACATTGTAAAGCAATTATACTCCAATAAAGATGCTAAAAAAAAAAAAAGCTAGTTAGGAATTGTAAGGTACTCTGAAAACCATAAAGCAATATCTAAAGGAAGGAGAAATAATTTCCAGAATACATGTACTATTATTACATAGTGAAGGAATTCATAGGAAATCCAAGAACTCCCAGTTTAGAAAATCAGAACAAATATATTTCCCTAAAGACTGCACATCTCTCTTAGACCACATCAAAATAAGACTGCTTTTAGATATGTAAGAGAGAATACAAATGAAACATTTTTGGGCTTCCCTGGTGGCGCAGTGGTTGAGAGTCCGCCTGCCGATGCAGGGGACACGGGTTCGTGCCCCCGTCTGGGAAGATCCCACATGCCGCGGAGCGGCTGGGTCCGTGAGCCATGGCTGCTGAGCCTGCGCGTCCGGAGCCTGTGCTCTGCAACGGGAGAGGCCACAACAGTGAGAGGCCCACGTACCGCAAAAAAAAAAAAAAAAACATTTTTGGATACAGGAATCATTTAAAACATTCTTAATCTCTTCCATCAAAATCCTATCATCATAGCATGTCCCCTAAAAACCCTGTTTATTTAATAGTGTGTGACCTAATGGTTACTATGTTTTAGGTACTATGTCAAGCACCTCAGAAACATTCTCACAATGAAAGTGGGATTTTATTAACCCCACTTTACCGATGAGGAATGTGTGACTTCGAGAGCTGAAATAATGTGTCCACATCTTGCGGGTGTAAAAGTCCACCACCTTTGTATATTCCACTCCCTGATCATTAGCAATGCCACTGAACCTGACAGATACTTAACATTTAACCTGTTTCATCCTGGGGAAAATAACTGTCAAAGAAGTTCTAAACATCATTATTTCCAAATATGCTAAAAGTCCATTACAGGGAGCCCGGAGGTAGGGAGCTATGTGATAATACATCTCGATGGTCATTTGAGCGCGTTGGTTTCTAAAGCTGCACTTTCTGCTAGTACAAATCCCCATAAATGAAATAGCCTTGGTAGCTCAGAGGGCACCTCTCTTTGTTTTGTTTCATCCTGTCTGAGATAACATGTGATCCCTTTAAGGCAGCACATCAGTTAAAAATCCCACATCTAGCAGCAAGGGGAGGCATGCCACAGTGTGTCCCCTCTGCATGTTACATCAACCTGCCACCCGGACCTAATTTAATAAGCTCTGGGATTCCACCAACTCATCTTCCAGCACCTACCAGACAGGACTTTCCACTCCAAAATGCTTCCCTCCCATTTTCGTCTTAGGAGCTTGATTCTGAGATTCCTCAGCACAGGATTACGTGCCCTGACACTGGGAGGCTGCCTTTCATTCTTGCTGAGCCCATCTGCACCGACAGACCCCGTTTCTCTCTCCCTACCACTGTGGTGCAACTTGCAGTGGCTTCTTACCAAGCACCCCAGCTCTGCAGCCAACCTCCCCTCGATGTATAGATTCAAAATGGTGCTGAGAGGCGGCCTCCGGAGCGGGTTCACAGGGGGTTCACGCATGTTAAACCAACAGGTATGGATTTATTCTCTTCTACTTGATAATTTTAAATGCTGTGCCTCCTAAATGGCTCCTTCTGTTAAACCCCTGTTATCGGTTACTTATGTTTGCTCTGTGATCACTCAACATACTTCAAAGCACGCCTGAGTGACCCTTGAGACGCATGGATGTAAATTAGGGCCCTTTACGAAACAAGAGAGCACCGGGCAGTGGAGTCACTAGAGGCAGAAAAGCAAAGGCCAAGCTGTGCATTTTCGGAGAAATAACGTTTGGGAGTTAAGGTAAGGAAGGAAAAGTGACCGAGAAGGATTGAGTTGTCATCCTCTCTCCACATGCTTCTGAAACAAGCTAAAGATGGCTTGACCTTTGCTGATGAGCATTTAGATGGAGGTACAAAGTAGCCTTTTAAATAATGTTTTAATGAAGCAGATAATAGTCATAAAAGGTGCAGCAAGAGGCACTTTGACTTCAAAAGCCTTCAGGGGGAGCAGGTGAGACAAGCCAGCCCTTTCTGTTCCTCATGATCGTCATGCTGAAGCCTCTGAGATTCCAGCTCCTACAGCCCAGCGTCTGTCTCATTCCATGGCCTTCCCAGATGCAGGTAGTAGCTGTTCAATAAATGCCATGAATGAATGGATGAATATTAAAGTTGTGCAGTCACCACCGAGTTTGGGAAGTGGGCTCCAGTTAGCACCGTTGGGTGCCGTGCTCGGCAGTGGACTGCTAACGGCAGAGGAGAATCAACTCCTGGTGGCAAACCTTTGCTCTGCCACCCATCAGCCATGTGACTCTATCACTGAAGCATTTTGCGACTTTATTTCCTCGTGCATAAAATAATAACATAAAACAATCAAAAAAGATATTTAAGTACATAGGTGAGGGACAGTAGTATCCACTTCATAGAAATCTTACATCCTCCATCTAAAAGAGCACTTACTATGCTCTGTGGCATACATGTGTTTTCATGTGTCATTTCCACTAGACTGACATCTTTGTGTCTCAATCACTCCTGTTTCCTCAGAGTAGATGCTTAATAAATGTCATTGAATTGCAATGAAATTTAATAAATGGGACATGTGAAACTGCAAAATATTATGCACATGTATTTAAAGTCACATCCAAAATTAGCTTCTTACTCAACTAACCAGCACTCTCTCCTCCAAAAGAGTCTAAGTTATAATGTGAAATAAATCTATTATCATAGCCTTACAATTTGATAAACATACTGTTCCACAATGCAGTGTTTCCTGATTTGCTTCTTCCAACTTATTATTTGGCCTAATTTTCAAACCTATAGGAAAGCTCAAAGCACAGTACAATGAATATCCCTACACTTTTCGCTTAGATTCACCAAATGTTAACATTTTGCCACGTTCGTACTTTCTCTCTCTCTCTCTGTCTACACAACACACACACACCTTTTTTTAACCTTTGAATGCAAGTTTCAGACATCATTATGCTTCAACCCTAAATATTTCACCAGGTACCTCCCAAGAACACGGACATTTCTTCTACATAAACTCAACATGTTGATGCCTAGGAACTTTTACCATTCATACAAAAATCTTACATAACACGCTGTACATATTAGAATTACCCTGATTCTCTTAATACTGCCCATTGCATTTTTCCAATCCGGGATGCAATTAAGGGTTATATATAGCATTTACTTGCCAAGTCTCTTGTCTCCCTTAATCTAGAGCAGTCCTCCCACGATTTTTCTTTCCTGACATTGGCATCTTTCCATAACAGAATGTTCCCCCATCTGAATGTGTTTGATTATTTTCTCATCATCTGATTCAGGGTAAACATTTTGGCAGGATTACTACCCATGGGACATCCTCTTCTCATGGCATCATGCCAGGGAGCACGCGATGCCAGGTTGTCCTGTTATCAGTGTTGCTGTGTTTGATCACTTGCTTGAGAAGATGTATGCCAGATTTCCCCTTTACAAAGTTATCTTTCTACCTTTGTCATTAATAAGTAACCCATGGAGAGACATTTTGAAACACTTATTTTTATTAACTAAATTACAAACGTTCCTACTATCCATGTAAACATACAAATAAGAGTTAAGAAAAATAAGTCCCAAGATACAGAATCAAACAGTTATAGTTCCTTTAAGGCTGATGCCCATTTGAAAAACTTATCTAATGAGCTAATTTTATAAAAACTTTTTAAAATATTTATTTATTTATTTGGTTGCACTGGGTCTTAGTTGCAGGCTGCCTCCTTAGTTGCGGCATGCGAACTCTTAGTTGCAGCATGCATGTGGGATCTAGTTCCCTGACCAGGGATTGAACCCGGGCCCCCCCGCATTGGGAGCGCAGAGTCTTAACCACTGCACCGCCAGGGAAGTCCCTATAGAAACTTTTTAATTGAGAAGGAACTATGCAGGTCAAGTGGAATTAAACTCCATTTTCGTAAACTTTTGTGAAAACTTCTTATAAAATGAAGTACAATCCTCATTAAACGATCAAGGCCAGTGATGAAAATATGACTCAGCTGGCCTGAAAAAGGATCCTTTTAATCCTGGTGCGAAGAGCACATCGGCCAATGGCTTGGCGAGGGCATTTCTTTCTTTCGGGTTTATCATCACCCTGTCCTATAAAACCCAGAACTTGGCACCATCGAAAAGAGAGTGCTTAGGAGGAAAGTCACCGTGTCCTTCACGTCCTCTAACTGTTTCCCAAAAGCACCTGCTCACCGTTGAGGGAAGGTCGATCATTCCAGAAACTTACAGGAAGGGACTCAAGAGGTCCCAGGTCAATCTCTCACCCAGGGTAAGAACCTTCACGCTAGAATCTCCTTTTGAGAGGAAAGGAGACCCACTGCATTGCTAAGTTTGGGTCACTACACGTTTCCTCGCTGTCCTGGAAACTTTTCCTCATAATTCCCCCACCTACCCTTTGGGGTAGCACAGATTTCTACCATTTATCCCACATGACAGCCTGCCCAGAATTTAAATACCAACACCACATCTCCCTAGGTTCTTTTTAATGAACTAAGATGCAAGTCAGCAGGAGGCAAGGATTAGGGTAGGAACTGGAAAGGGGAAGAGAATTAAAGTATCTCACTTCCTCATTAAAAATAACTACAATAACCTGAGAAATAAAAATCCTGAACCAAAATCGAGTCTAAAGTGTTGGATCACTCCAATAACTTGGAAACTGACAAGCCTGCTATTTTTTAATGGAAGATTTCAAGAAAAAAATCAAAAGACAAGGAGAAGGTGAAACATTTGCATCTGTATTTTATGACTGATGAATTCTTAACTCTGGAGGAAAAAAGAGATTGAAGACATATAGCATGGTTTTCGGTCCTTGTGGACGTTATTATTCCCCAAGTAGACTCAAAGGGCAGAGCTTGAAACTAACATATGTTACTCAAGAGCATTTTATCCACAACTAACAATTTACCGATAGATTTGGTGGTGATTTTAAATAAGTTGAAGCCCATTGGAATCCGAGAACTGAGCTCAATTTCACAATAAAGTCCAATATTTTATCCAACGCTTTACAGCTACGCTCAACTGTCAGGGAATTTTTTTTTTTTGTCCAGGACCTGATTCTCCCTATAAAACTCACTTGCCCTCATTCACGCTTTTTTTTTTCTAATTTATAATAAAATTGGGTATGACATTTACTTCACTCACTGAACTGATAAACAGCCTAAGAATTTGTCTGACAAACTATACAGGACAAGGGAAATGATAATCTTGTTCTTCCAAGGCAAAGAGATTTAACTCACTCAACTTTCGTCACGAGCAAACCAAGTTATCTAATTCCTCCTTTAATCTATCTAAATTTTTTTAACTCAACAACTCCTAAAAAATATATTGATTTCTACAGGGGACTCACACTTGATAAAGTTCAGCAAAGTATTGCTCAATGATGATTTACCCTAAATCAGATTCTAAATGATGTTATTTCTCATCATTTTTCATAACTGAGTCCACATCCTTCATAATGTTCCAGTCCTCCTCGTGGCCAATATCTTTCCGCCTAAAGGGTATTCTCCTTTCTAGCCTGCACTGGTAATGGTCCTTTCCTAATTTCAGTCACATCTCTTCCTTTCTCCCTGGGACATCTTTCCTGAGATTTAGCATCCATGGCTAAATCTGAGTGCTACCTAAAGCTAAAATTTTCCTTTTGGCTGTGTTTCCATTGCTCTTATTAATGGCAGGGCACTTCGGAGACCTTTTTGACAATAGCTGTGCGTATCTGTAAAGCATAAGGCTGGTCACTTAAACTGACTCAGCACAGTCATTTTTATTAGCCAGCTTTTCTTTTTTTTGGAATGAGGTTTAGGCTGAAGCGTGGTTTCAAATCAGCTGGGCTATAGATTAAATATTCGTCTTAGAACTTGTCCTTTGGCCAAAAGATGTCCTTACTTTCTGAACACTAAATCCCCTAGCGTGGCAGTTCTCCAAATGGATGGTATCACCATCTGGGGTATTTTATTGGTTGTCACAATAACAAACCCAAATAAGGAGAGAGACCATGCACCTGAAGAGGCATCAACCTCCACCCTGAAGAAGATCACTGCCGGTTCTGGGTAAGGAGGCTGGAGAAAGGGCCCTGTTGGAGGTTTTGTCTTTTGTAGGTTGGACTTCTGAGGATCCAAATGCCTTTCCCACCTTATGAATCCACCTTTAGAAGCTGAAAATGCCAGTTTTTCCAGCTCTCCTGGCAGGTAAGGCAGCACGGGTACCTGACCCAGGCTCAGTGAATTGGATGTCTCCTGCCGAGATTTTGCATCTAGAGCAAATGATACAAAAAGGCAGGGACACTGAAGAATTGTTTCTAGAAGCAACAAATATGGCAGCCCCCTCTGGCTTCTGGGGACAGTGGTTGACCCCAGCAGGGACATACTGAGTCCAGAATCCGGGCTGACTGTGACATCGCCATGCAGCAACCAGCATTCAGCCACAGCTCTGTCCTCGCAGAGGGACCTGTGATTCTGACTGAGCTGCCTCCTTTGCTTCTGCCCACTTCCTGAACCTGATTCTCTACGATCCTTAGATCCTCACCCACTACCCCACGTCCTCTCCTTCCACCCTCAAAGGCGACTTTTTCTCTTTCACCAGTAAAATTAGAACGATCTAAAAGGAATCCCTTGCCTGCCCATCCCAAATCCATGAGCACTTTTGCATCTGCACATCCTCCTCCCTTCCCGCTGGACCAATGGCACAGGAGCCTCCTCCCTCTGCGCTCTGGATCTCATTCCCCTCCTGCCTTCTCCTGGATCCTTCCCATCAGCTTTTATCTTAGGTATTTATTTTTTAATTAAAGTACAGTTGACTTACAATATTCTATTAGTTTCAGGTGTACAACATAATGATTCAATACTTTTATAGATTATATTCCTTATAAAGTTATTACAAAATATTGGCTATATTCCCTATGTTGCACCTTACACCTTTGATTGTTATTTATTTTATACCCAGTAGTTTGTATCTCTTAATCCCCTTTTCCTATCTTGCCCCTACCCCACCCCCTTCCCAACGGTAACCACTAGTTTATTCTCTGTATATGTGAATCTGTTTCTATTTAATTATATTCACTCGTTTCATTTTTTAGACTCCAACTATTAGTGAAAACATAAAGTATTTGTCTTTCTCTGTCTGACTTATCTCACTAAGCATAATACCCTCCAGCCATCAGCTTTCAACTGACTCTTCCATCCGAAGTCAAGAAAATTCCTCTCCCTCCATCCAAACCCTCCTCTAGGTCCACCTCCCTCCTTCTTCCCGCTGCAGCCACACTTCAGCAAAGGGTGGAGTGTCCCCCTTCCTCACCTCTCCTCTAGTGCACCCAGAGTTCAGTTCTCAGCCTCCTCTCACCTCACTCCACGCTATTTCCATCCTACACCACTGACTCCCGATTTATACCTGTAGCACAGACTTCTCACATAAGCTTCGGACCCAACAGCCTAGTTACTGTCCACGTGAGATACCTCACCACCACCTCAACTCAATGTGACCCAACTGAAGCCTCATCCTGGCCCTCTGGAGCCGCTGATTCCTGTGGAAACTGTAGGTCTCAATGCAGCTTGCCCCCCTTCAGGGAGATATCTGTGTTTGATGCTTCCTGGAACACTGTACGTTTCCTTTAAAACACCCATCCCAGGAGTGATTAAATAAATACTCCCGGCTCAAGTGCACACGGCCTGCAAATACAGGATGTGAGCTTGATTATCCTGCCCACTCACGAACTGCAGCAGGAACACTCTGCTACAGGTGGCTGTAGGCCAGGCCAGGGCCCGCGCTTGGGCTGCATCAGGGTGGTGCTGGCAGTCAGCCAAAGCCCTAAGGACTGCACTTACTTGGTGAAAAACGGGATGCTCAAAGTCACTTTCACTGTGTTAAAAAGGTGCACCCCCAGCTGAACTCTCGGATCTGGACATGAGACGGCCTCCTGTGTCCCAAATGCTCCCACTTAATGCTCTGGCTCCCGCAAGGACCCCGGGCAGGCATCCTTCATAGCAGGGCGAATGGGAGGCCTGAGTATGAAGGGTCAGAGTGGGGTGGGTGAGGGACTGTGGCTGGGCAGCGGAGAGCAATGTGGCCAGGCTGACGGGCATCAGGAGAACTGGAGAGTCCTGTGTCTGGCTCAGAATCAGTGGGGAACCAGATGACCTTGGGTGAGTGAGCTGAACTTTGAGCCTCAGTTTCCTGAAATCCAGCTCCTCCGGGCAAGACACTGTTAGGAACTAGGGCAGGGATTCAAGCCCGCCCCAGAGAGGATGAGAAGTGGAACACGAGCCAGGGAAGTGGGCAGGGCAGCCAGACAGATCATCCACCGCAGGTGGGTTAAACGGAAGAACTGGGCTAATCAGCTCCAGGCACGCCTGGTGGGCAGGGGCGCGGCACACACCCGCTCTGCCCACTGGTGGAGAAGGGGACTGACGTGGGAAAAACACCTTAAGTGCCAGCAGGAACCATCCCACTAAAAGCAATCTGGCCACCTCGCCAGGAATGAGGTCTGGATCTGAAGATGGTAGACGGGGGTGAGCGGCCAGGCTCCGGAAAGGAGAGTCTGGAGCTGGAGGGTGTGTGGAGCCCCAAAGTTCCATCATCCAAATGCCACACAATGGCCTGCCCACCCCCTCACTTCCTGGGGGGTCCACTTCTGCCCCTCCCCCACTCTCTTACTCCCTGGTCTTTCTTCCCCAATCTGGGACCCCTTTTCTCCCCATACCCCAGAAGCTACACAGAGTGGGGAGGATTATACCATAAGGTTTATACCACCCGTCTTGCAAATGTGGAATACGACACTATTATAACACTAGGGACTAAGCGGGTTTTAAGGCATAGCTTAGAGCTCCTTATTTATAAATTTTTCTGGGAAAAAAAATGCAAAATAAGTTCTAAATATCTGATGTAACTTTTGGTGCACCTCATTTACACCCATATATGACTCCCCCAGGCAATATTCTATTAAATAAAATCAACGTGAAAGACAATCTAACTAATGACCATACAAATACCAACCATGTAGTGGTGAGAAGCAAGGAAATAGATACACAGACACCATCAATGAATCTTCATAACATGAACATAACATGGCCAGTGTTGGGGCCAGAATATCTCGCTCCAGGCTCTGAGCTGTGCAATCCGGGCGATTCCCTTCATCTTTTCATGCCTTGGTACCCTCATGTGTAAAAAGAAATAATAATAGTACTTAAAGTGGGAGTGTTTGAAAGGGCCCAATAAAAGGCATCCCTCTTCCTTATCTGGCTCAGAACCAATTGAGAAGTAAGACAAAGGAAGAAGGGCAATGGGGACAAAATATCGCCTTTATTTCTGGTGAAGCTTATATTGGAGGACACAGGTTGTGTCTGCTAATGGTGACCGCCAGGTGAGATGTCCCGGGCCGGTGGCCCATGTGTCTCAGGCAGGAGAAGCAGAGAAGGGCATATGCCTGCCTCTGGACACCTGCTCTCAAGGGACAGGACAGAGCCGTGCATGACCAGCTCCTGATTCACACTCACCACCCAGAAGAGGGGCCAGATAGAGGCTGGCAGCGTGACCCAGGTGGAGGGAGGAATGTCGGTGACCACGCCCCACAGAGGGCTTGTGTGAGGAGTAAAAGAGCCGATGCCCGCATTGCACTCAGCGCAGAGCCCGGCACACGTGAGGACCTACCCCGTGGAAGTGAGCGCATCTTAAGGGCACAAGTGTGCTTCAGATTAAGTAGCAAAGATGTTAGAACAGATGCTTGCGAAGGGCCATGGAAGAGGAGTGGGAATTGAGGATGACGGGGGAGATAGAAGAATAAAGCACGAGAGGGGCACAGTTCATAACACGCTGTGCGCTCACCTCCAAGTGGGAACCATATCTCTAAAATCCTCCAACAACTGCTTCCCAAGGAGATAAGACAATACAAACCTAAATGGAACATCAGTCTTTAGTCATCACAAAATATATATTGCCTCCTGTCCTGGTCAAGTGACTTGGCGAAAATCCCAAGGAACCATTCGAAATGTCCACGAGCACCTTGCGCCCTGGTTCCAGGCTGGCAGCGGGAGTGGCCTCTTGTTCGGGAGGCGGGGAGATGCCCTGACCGGGGTCATCCTTATAAATGCAGACACCAGCGTGCACAGGCACCCTAGAAGGAATTGTTTTCTTGTGGTTTGGGCCGCCAGTAATGGAGAGGGGTTTTTTCTCTTCATTCCCACTGGCTAAGACACGTGGGTCCCTTCACTGCCAGACTTGCAAGGAAAGAAAGCTGATTCCACTTGAACTGCAATTCAACTAATGGGCCCCAGGGAATAAATCCGCCCCAAATCCGGGAAAACACTCCGAGCTTGAAACTGTCCATTTGGACAGCTCGATCCCGCTCCTGCCTTACAGCTCCATGACCTTGTAACCTCTGGCACCTTCCTTTCTCGGTGTTCCTCTCAGGGTGGCAAGACCTTTCCATGAGCCAAGCCTGCGACTGGTCACTTCTTGAAACTGCTGGTGTGGGTGGGAGGGCACAAAGGCCTGAGGATGGGCACGTGGGATCATCTCATCAACAGAATCAAAGTTTCTGTTCAGGGACTTCTAAAAGGAAATCCTTGCTTTTTTCTCCCCCATTCCAGGAAATCAATGAGGGAAGCTCTGTGCACCCGCCTTTTGCTTTACAGTTAAGGACTTGAAAATGCTTAGAGAGTCACAGTCATTAGAATGGAGCCCGGTCCACTGGAGTGGGCTGGTTGCGTTGCAATGGCAACACCAAAATCTCAGCGGTTCAGAACTACACATCTGTTTGCATCTCGTCCGTGTGACATGTCTCTTGAGGGTGGACCCTGCTCCATGTCCTCCCCACACAGGGACACAAACCAATGGAGTCCGTATGTCTGGAACGCCACTGAGGCAGGAAGGGAATGTGGTATGTCATGACCAAGGCTGGTCCTGCCGCCAAACTTTCCTTCAAAGACACGGGCAGGTGCGGCCCTGTCTTGAGCCTGGAAGAAGAACTGGGGGGCTTCCCTGGTGGCGCAGTGGTTGAGAGTCCGCCTGCCGATGCAGGGGACATGGGTTCGTGCCCCGGTCCGGGAAGATCCCACATGCCGCAGAGCGGCTGGGCCCGTGAGCCATGGCCGCTGAGCCTGCGCGTCCGGAGCCTGTGCTCCGCAACGGGAGAGGCCACAACAGTGAGAGGCCCGCGTACTGCAAAAAAATAAAAAAAGAAGAACTGGGAATCCTGCTGAGCCAGGAACACAGAGGTGCTGACGCTGAGAGGACCCTGGTTCAGGCCAATTTGGCCCTGCTGTTCCTGCTAAGTCGGAAATTAATGGTGGTGGAGGTTGAGATTTCAAAGGGGTTGGGTTCTTTCTTTTATCACCCAGGCTACTTACACTGGCCATAGAGGATGACAGTGGCTGAGAGAAGACAAGATCAATTCTGGACATTCGGCCAAACTAGGGGCAAAATGTCACTGCTGCACCCTCAGACTTAGGTGTGCATTAGAAGCACCTGGGGCTGTGCCACAGTGAAGATTCCCAGGCTACAATTCGAGACCTTCCAGTTCAGTAGGTCTGCAGTGAGGCCTAGAAGCAAGGCCAGCTGTACAATTTGCAGAGCTCAGAGCAAAATGAAAATACAGGGGTCCTTGGTTAAAGGCAGGAAAAAAGTGCTTTTAAAGGTACTAAGATATGCTTTTTCCTTTCTTCCACAGTTCCTCTCTTGACCTATCATGGTAACTTTTATTTGCTATTTAATGTTGCACTCCTTTGGGCAAGGGTGAATGCAGACCCGCACAGGGACCACTCTGCCACTGGCTGTGCACACGCCAGGAACCCCTCCCGACCGCTGCTAGGTGGACGTGACGCACCGTGCCCTGGTCAAGGGCGAGGTCAATCTCCCCTTCCCTCCCCTTCTCATGGGCCCACCGCCCAACTCACACAGACAGACGATCCCCAAGGGATTGGAACCTCCACACTGGGATGAGCTTGGTACCTGGATGCAGGATGGACAAGAGGCTCCTCCCTGTCAAGTCGCCCATTGCTCTTCTAGCTTGGGATGGAGATAGCTCCGCCCTGCCCCTCCTCCTCACGGTGTGCATGTAGCCAGCCTTCCCTGCACCTGCTCCCAGACCCCAGCCACAGGGTGGCAGGGTGGGGTCAGGGAAGAAGAGGATTGGAGGAATTGAGGCACCAGGACTTGGGGGAGCAGGTGGCCTAGAACCTGTCTGGGAGGCAGGATGGCCCATGAGCCAGCACACACTCCGTGACGGACTGGACTTCACTTACAAAACACAAACTCAAACATAAAGTTATTAAGGATTTCAAGACGGCATTAAGCCCCAAGCTTGGGTCCCCCTTCTTAGCACAGGGATTCAAGGACCAACTCTGAGAAGCACTGACTTAAAGACAGACCGACCCAGTTGAAGCAGGTAATCAAGACAGGTCCCAGCACCCAGGAGAGGGATAAAAGGGTTGCAACTCTGAGAGCTGGTGCCGCTCCAGGCAGGAAGTCTCCCCGTGTTCTAGAATTAGATCTCAGGGTCCCAGCCACAGACTACACGCGCTCACATAACTGATGAAAGAGAAGGAGACTCTCAAGATCCAGACAGATCATCGTGGTGAACTCGTAGGGTAACCAGCCACTCTGGTTTGCCTGGGACTGTCCTGGTTTTAGTAACAAAAATCCTGCATCCCAGAAAAGCCCTTAGTCTCCAGCAAAGTGGGACGGCTGGTCACGTTATGACCAGGCCTAGTACTGACCCAACGAACTCCTTTTTATCTTTGAAAGACCAGTGGAAAGGCTGCTGCCTTGTGAAATCTTCCCCACACCCCCCAAGCAGAGGTCGTAGCTCGCTCCATGGTGGTTACACTTCTCAGGGTGCACGCTGATTCTGCATTCGTGCATTTGACTCCCCAAGAAGCACATGAAATCCCAGAATTTTATGTGCATATACCGGAGTGAGCCTGTCATAAATGCCAGGGAAGGAGAAGAGAGGTGGAGACGACCCCGTTGCTAAGGTGTGACGTGGGGACCTGATGTTAGTGGGGCCCCAGGACAGCTCAAGGCCAACCAAGTGCAGTCCCCGAGCTAGAAACCCGGGCTCCTCCGCTTTGCTCGCTGGCCTGCGGCTCAGTCCACAACCTGAAGCTCTGTCTGCTGGGATTAGTGCCCCAAGATTGAGGAAATGCAGGGCCACAAAACAGGAAAACGGAGCAGGAGGCTACAGTCACAGGAAGAAGAGGGAGAGGTGACACCTGTGAGAAGGATTCGTCAAGTCGAATTATTACAATAATCGTAAGGAGGAGGGAGAGAAAAACTAGCATTTGTTGAGGATTTATGATGTGCCGGGTACTAATGCCTCTGTGTTTCAGTAGCCTTTACAATAACCCTAGTGTTTTGGTACTAATATTCTCTCTACTTCATAGATGCAGAAACTAAAGTTTGCAGAAGACGCGGAACGTGTTTACGGTCACAGAGAGTCGGTGACAAAGCCAGGACTCAGACCCACGTCTGATTCCAAAGCCCAGGCTGGTATGCAGTTAGCTGTGCAGGCAGCCACAGGGCCTGACGGGGCCAAAGGAGGAGTGCGGGACTTTCTTCAAGGAGTCATTCCTCCCTGGTTGTCCTGCAGAGACAGAAGTTGCTGCCCAGCCTGATTTTCTGACCCTGTGTGTACCGTGCCCAAGAAAGCCAGCAACAGGAGGAGCACAAACAGTTACCTGGCTGTGAGGATGTCTGCCCCCGTCTCCAGGTCTGTGTGTCCCTAGCATAGTGTCTGTTATCACTGGCGATGGGAGGCTTTGCCCCCCGCCCCGGACCTCATCTTCTCCACTGCCCGCCCTGCTTCTGGCTCAGCCTACGCCCTGCTCTTCACTCCCCAGGGAGGCCGGCTGACGAGCAGAGAGTCCTTCCGGCCCCTCCCTGCTCAGAGTGTGGCCCCCAGGCCAGGAGCCAGGCATCACCGGGAGCATCTCAGAAATGCAGAATCTAGAGGCACGCCTGCAACTTCTGAGTCAGACCTGTCATTTGAAGAGATGATTCAGACGTACACTCAAGTCGAGAGGCACTGGCCCAGCCCACAAAATATATCCTTTTTCCATCAGGCGCACATTGCCAGCGCTGTTCTCTCTCCTGTGGAAACCCAGTCTCAAGTGAGTTTTAAGTCAATGTATTACCTCTCCCAACAGCATTAGCCTTTTAACAGCTTTATCCTCAGTGAAAGGAATTCCAGGGGTGGGTGGACAGGCTGCTCTACACCCTGAAATCACACCATGCCCACAGCCGCCAAACCAACCCCATAGAAAGCTGGCCCAGTTTTTCCAGCAATGGACCATGTCTTCTCCAGGCTATGATTGCAGACCCGTTTGGGGGACAAAATAAGTATTTCAGGTAGCCAAACTGCAAGCTAATGGTGCAAGTCTCTCTTCTCTAGGATATGTCGAGCACGAAATTTCAGCAGAGAACATGCTTTAGTAAATAAGCTCCAACTGTTCTCCAAAGTAAGCAATAACTCTTAGCAAGAGTAGCAATGATGGTAGGAAGAGGTACAACGTGAGCGAGAAGGGGTCTTTTGAAAGAATGCCTTGAGGAGGTGTTATGAGTCATGATATGCACGCTTAGGATAAATCCCTATATGTTTACAAGTGAACCCTCTCTCAGCTGTCAACACACACATTACTATCCTACTGTCACTGGAAACATTTAGGGGCAAAAGAAAAAATATTGGGGAATGAAATAGTACAATAGCTAATGAGGCCTTATAATTAAAGGATATATTTGCTCAAGGGAAAACGAACATATCACATCAGTTCTGAGAGGAAATAGCTTAGTAAAAGCAGGTTCTTTGTCAGTTACGTATTGTAAAAGGAAAATTATAACCTGGCGCGCTCTTCAGACAGCATTTAATGCTTGGTCATTCTGCTTGACAAAGCTTCTCTGTGACAATCCACTTAAAAAGAAGAAGAATTGAAAACTGAACCTTAGCCAGCTTGCAAAGTCCGAGTGTTTTCTATAGAATCTCACTGTACTTCTCAAAGTGACTCAGAAATATCATAAACACTATAAAATAAGAAATGCTTCTATGTGAATATACAAATCTTTCAGGCTTAGAATAATCATGAAGTCAGGTAAAATACATCTTGACAGTTTATTCTAAGTGTTAACCAAATGTATGACTGGAATGAAAACAGTGATCATATTTTTTTTACTGTTTCATCAATATACTGCTTGTCTTCATCTACATCCCATTTTGTTTAAGAAAAAAGGGTTGGGAGGGATTTAGAACCCTAAATCCTAAAGGATGTACAGAAAACAGCAATATGAAATTACCCAAGAGCAAAAACAAACAAACAAAAGGAGTGAAAGGAAAATGATCAATAGTGATGAAATCTTGAGCCCACAGTGAAGTTTGCACACAAAATACGGGTCATGAAGTTCTATACACTTGCACAGTGTAGCCATAAATTTGCTTTTAGTAGCCAATATAAATAGGGAAACAGGATCCCAGTGTCCATATGTTTTGTTTAGTTTTGTTTTTTAATGCCCCCAAAGAAGCACAATTATTTCAGGGACTAAAGGGATTTCTCAAATGGATCTTCTTAGGGGAACACTCTGGAAGGTGATGGACAACATCCTGAGAGAGGGACATGGTTCTAACCAAACACACCCCACCCCCACCCCCCGCCCAGGGGCCATAGAGGTTCATAGAACTGGAGCAGGGACAGAACGGGAGCATCACGTGCAACATATCACACAGCACCTAAGGTCGGCTTTGCAGCCAGACTGCACAGGTGCCAACCCTGTGTCTACTGAGTGCTCACCTGTGACCATTAGTCATAGGGTCAGGAGGCTACAGAACATCCCTGAGCTCCTGTTTCCTCTTCTAGGAAACAGGAACCTACCCTACAAGGTTGTAGTGAGGATGAAGTGAGTTAATACTTGAAAAGTGCTTAGAACGGTTTCCAGCATAGGAAGGATGTTAGCATTAAATTCACATGATAGCTGCCATAGAACTTAACGTTCTCAATTCTAAATTATTCATCTTGTGAAGCAAGGTGTTATTCCTGTTGCTTCATCTTGTGAAGCAGATGTTGAAGAATTTTCTAAGACTCATAAGCGGATCTACCACAGGGAAAAGGGCAACAGACCTTCTTACCACCTATTTTTTCTAAACGTTTCAATGAATACTCTAAATGTAAGTGACCAAAAATCCAACTTTTTCATTATGTCTTCAGTACGCTCCAAATTGCAAGGGATAAATATTTTACTATCTGTTGCATAGGTATGGCTTTTGGTGTATGAGGGACATGTGTACACTGGACAGATATAGTAAGGAACTCTCTGGACACTCATTCATTCATACATTAAACATACATTCAGTGAGTTATTTCTGTGTACCAGGCATTCTCTATAGGAAGGAACACAATACTGTTCCTTATTTCATGGTCATAATTCAACTGAGCCCTCTCCCTCTCTTCCTCTTTCTCTCTCTCTCTCTCTCTCTCTCTCTCTCTCTCTCTCTCTCACACACACACACACACACACACACACACACACACACACACACACACTTACATTATATGTACTTTCTAAAAATTTACAGTTAGTCACCTCCTCAATAATTCCCTTTCATTCTTTCAGAGATGACAACTGGGGGGATTTTGGTCACTTTCAACCGGTCAAAAAGCATCCTTCGAAAGTCAGAGCGCTGGTGTCACTAGAGCCCCAGCGGGAGACGGAGGACCTACTAGAATGAAGTACTTGAGGAGACTTTCATAAAGCAGCTTTCTACGAAGGAGTGAGCAGGGGTGACAGCTAAGAGCATCTGAGCGCCGCTCCCACCCTGGACCTGAAGGGCAAGGACAGGAAGCTGAGACACAGCTGTTGCTGTAGGAGCCAAGCGACTCAGTAGAAGCACTGAGATCCTGCAGTGGGTGGGGCACAGACACCCCAGCCTCACTCTCCTCCTGCCCTCGAGCTGAGCACGTGCGTGCACATCCCACTGGCCAGACTCTGCCAGACGCCCAAGGGCAGGGACAATATAGATTCTGCCCGTGAAGGTCAGCTGCTTCGGGCACTGAGCAGGGCGGAGGGTGGCTGGAGGGAGGGGAGGGAGACCATCCCGGTCACAGGGGGACTCGAGGCTACAGTCTTAGACAATTAGCAAACACACCTTGACCTGCGTAACCAAGTCTGAGCCAGAGAAGAGACTCGTGGTCACAGAAAGGAGAAGCAGACTTTTCAGGGACAGCATCAATAACGCTGAAGAAAAATGACAGTTCACGGTCTAGAGCAGCGCTGCTCAGAGTGTGGTCCATGGACTGCTTGTGACTCATCCACAGTGAAACAGGGACAGAAACCAAGAGTGAGCACTGAGAAACCTTCATAACAATCGGAAAGAACAAGTTGGCATCGATTGAATCTGATTTTATTAAATGAGGCTTATATTTTGTATGTCTTTAGACTTTATTTTTCAATTCATTTTTCTAAGAATTTGTTTTTATTGTATTTTACAAAGGTACTGGTCTGTGACAGCTTAGAAATGTTTTTTTTTAAAAAATGGGTCCCTTGTAACAGACGGTTTGAGGAGCCCTGGTCTAAGCAGTGCTTCTCGAATCTTCATGTGCCCTTGGATTGGGCGGTGGTTTTTGCAGCCTTGGGGAGAGTAGGGGGCTCACACGGATGGAGGAAGTGACAAGAGAAGGGAGGAGAGCAGAATCTAGGGCTGAGTGGAGGCTGGCTGGGAGAGTAATAAAAGGAGTTCAAACCATAGCAACCTAGCAACGGGGACAAGCCGGGCAGCCCGGGCAACTTGTCAAACCCACCTGTCCTAAACACCAGACGCTTCCAGGTCCAGCCCTGCCCAGGCCGCGCAGAGCTGGGGAGATACCCTCGCCCTGAAACACAGGGATTTGCAAAATGGCTGCGCTCTACCCAGTCTCCCTGCCCTGGCCTCCCTCCGCAGTAAGGAGGCTGGACTCTGCTTTCCTTGTGGTCCACCTGACCTCAGCCAGGCCCTGGGCTCTGCTCTCTCACCCTGATGCTACCTGCCCCCTGGCTCCACCCACCTGCATCCTCTGATAGAGACACCAGCCTGATTTCGTGCTGCTGGGCCCCCCCAGATGGTGGTGAAGCAGGACGAGGTCCCGAAGCAGGAGGAGGGCGCTGCGTCTCCCCGCCCCTGGTGTGCCCCCTCCATCTCGCTGGAGCTCCTGGGACACCGTGTGCTTAGAACCGGCCATGCGGGGACGGCGAGAGGCTGCTGGGCCAGGGTGATTGCGAGAGACAGGGGAAAGACCCCAATGTTCATTCCGGTTATTCCGCAATGTTGAGCAACTGTAAAGGTAAACATGCAATCTCATCGCTCAGAGTGCTTAAAGTATACGGCACAGAGCTCGTCATGCATGATGTGCTGAATCGGGAAATTCCTACACTGCAGGACATTGCCGTTAGTGGTCTGAGAGTTAAAGAGAGGAGTGCAAACAGCACGGGAGCTTGCTGTTGAGTTAGGGAGACAAAGGAGCGAGCATGAAGCATCTCATGTGCAGGCTGCATGCCAAGGAGACCTCGCAAGGAAGAGCGGCAGGAACTTCGGGATGGGATGGGGGCATGTAAAGCCAGGCCCCTCTGGTCTGGAGGGAGCTGCAGAGGTCCCAGGAGGTAGGATGTCCATGCTGCCCACGTCGTGAGGCCTTAGGAGGCTGGGCCAGTGGGTACGGCTGGAGTCAGGCAGGGAGCCTGGTCCTGGTGGAGCCCTAACCCTCCCACCTGGCTCCTCGGGCCACAACTCTGGGGCTGGGAGGGGTGGCCGGGGACACGCACAGCACCCCTCCTGAAGGCGGGCAGGAAAACCAGGTGGTGGTTTGATTTGGGTCTAGTTTTTCTCTAAAGGAAGGAAATGCAATGGAAGAACGGAAAGTGAAAAGCACAGAAACAGGACTAGGGAAAGGAGAGGCTTCGGGAAGAAAAGAGTAAAGGAAAATGTCTCGTGGCACAGGAAGGCTCCAGGGCCACCAGCGGAAAGAGGGGCAGAGGCTCTGGTGCGGGCCCTGGAGGACAGCGGGCAGAGGAGGGAAGGCGCCAGGGCCAGGGATGCCCCGAGACGTTACGTTTAATACAAGCTCTCGTTGGAACCCTTGCGAAGAATTCATGAAATTCAGTTTTTCCTTATATATGCTTGCCATTAATAGTAATAGGAAAACTGCCATGATTTAAAGCTAAAATATGCCTGAAATCACGAAAGTTTCGCAAGGGAAGAAACAGTTTTCAAGACTAGCTAAAGAATAAAAGAGGCTCTTTTTAAAAAAATTCCATTTACTGGGCATTTCTCTGATTCTGTTGGCATTTAAAGATCTCTAGCAGGCCAACCTCATTGAGGGATGAAATGATCATATCTGGGGGATGGAGGGCATCAGGAAAGCTCTAAGTAAGCTTTTCCATCAATACCTCCAATCCCACCGGGAATAACTGTGCCTATTGCCCTCTCTGTATTGAATTCTTCTTCTTTCCCCCAAAGGAGAGATTTTCCCAATCGTCTTTACTGTCTTTCTAACGCTAAAAGTAATACATGTTCAGTGAAAAAAATACAGATATAATAGCTAACATGGACTGAGTTCTCATAGTGCGTGAGGCATAATTTTAAGAGCTTTTCTGTATGACCTTATTAATTCCTCACAATCCTATGAGGGTGGTTCTAGATTCATCCCCACATCTCAGATGAAGAAACTGACCCCGAGACATTAACTAAGAGGGCCCAGTGTCACACAGCTCGAAAGTTCTGGAGCCAGATTTGTACCTATGTAATAACCCAGAGCCATGCATCTGAATCACACTGTAAAACAGATTCACAGAAGAAAGTAAAAATCAATAATTGCTCCATCCAGAAAAAGCACTCAGCATTTTCGATTCCCTCTTTCCTGACTTTTTGCTTTGCTTATACACACAAAGAAAAGGAAATCATACCACGCTATATATACAGCTTACATATAGTTTGCTTTTTTTCCTTCACACTATAGCACGAACATACGTCAGATCAACAAAGACCCCCTCTGTGGCATCCTTCCAATGGTTGCCAGTTAATCCATTCAATGAATCAGTCCCCTTTTACTGGACGTGAGATGGTTTCCCACGTTATATAATTATAAACAATGCTCCCAAGAATATCTTTGCTCAAACATTTTAAGCACTTATTTCATTATTTCCTTAGGATAAATTCCTAGAAGTACTAATTCCATGGCAAACGTAGATAATAATTTTTTAAGATGCAAACATTCTGGGAAGACGTAACATCAGTACTGAGCTTCCAGAACTTTACTGTGAATATATTTATAGATCCTTCACTCACTTGGAAGAGATAAGGCAGTGTAAGCTTATTGGAAGCCTAGAAAAGGAGAGAAGGAGGGGTGTCAACGACAATTTCTCTAAGTAATGATAGTACTAGTCTATGTCTGCCTAGTGCTTCACAAGGATCAAAGCACATTCACTAACACTGTTCACAAGCATCTCCAGCCATAGCAGGGAGTCCTCCCCACACACACGGGGGAGGGCCTGCCAGCACACTCCAGCCTGCCCGGGTTCTATGCCTCAGTCAGTCTCTTCTCCACCCTGACCACCCCGCTGGGGCCAAAGGCTGGCACGGCAGCCTGGGTCCTTCCCAAGAAACCAAGTGGCTCTCCTTCTGGTCAATTCCCAGTTCCACAGAACTCAATACCGGTGCCTTGGCGTTCCATCTTCCTCCTATCTTCTTAACTGCATGGCCAGTCCTCAAAGAAAGAGGATTAACCTTTTCTAGAAGGTACCAAGGGCTTTGTTTCTGTTTATTTTTCTCTCGGCAGCATAAGCCATGATCCAGGGAGTTTTCAAGAAATGAACCCCGGTGCATGTTTGCCATCTAGCTCTTTGAGAGACGAATTTGATGGGGGCCGACCCACAGCCGGGGGGCTACCCCCTCTAGTGCCTCTTCCTGGACTGCAGACCTCACCCTCCCATGGGAGGCCAAACCCTGGTTATCACCCTTCCTGACAAGAAAGATCCCTCTGACCACTCTGCAGTGGCCTTAATCCTGGCACACAGCTGAACACCAGAGTTACAATGGTGTGAGACTCAGGGTGACCTGGTAAGAGTCCCAAGAGGTCACTGTGACCTCTGTTTAGCACTTTATCATATTAACATATATTCATAGAGAAATTCCAGTAGAAAAATGTTGCTGCTTTCCAGTACAATTCCTATCCCTGCTTCTGATTCTTGGTTTTATGTTGTCTGACTACAGCCTACTGAATGTTTTGGAAGGAAACATATTTAACTCATTTTCTGTTATGTCTGTTATACTTGTGGTGCTGGTTATGTGGGAACTAGCAAATGTAAATAGGGATATTTAAAAAATAGAGCCCAGCTGTTCATGGCTAGAGCAAGACACAAAATCAAATGGGATACTATAAAAAGAATAGTATTGAAATGTTTCTTTCCATTTAATTCATCACGTGTTGAGGATGTAGGACCTTCCAGGTGTGTGTGTGTGTGTGGTACGCGGGCCTCTCACTGTTGTGGCCTCTGCCGTTGGGGAGCACAGGCTCTGGACGCGCAGGCTCAGCGGCCATGGCTCACGGGCCCAGCCGCTCCGCGGCACGTGGGATCTTCCCGGACCGGGGCACGAACCCGTGTCCCCTGCATCGGCAGGCGGACTCTCAACCACTGTGCCACCATGGAAGCCCCCTTCCAGGACTTTTAAGGCCCATGGAGAAAAAGAAGACTATGATACGCTCCTTGACCTTAAAGGAGCTCACGGTGTACCAAGCCTTCGTGACAGAGCATAGCAACTGCCTCAGAGTAAACAGAAACAGAAGGGAGGGAAGCAAGCAGTCAGGGAAGGTTTCCAGCAGGTGGTAACCTGAGTTACCTTGGGAAGGAGGTAGCCAGACCAGGTGGTGAGCATGAACAGCACCCAAACAAGGCCACAAAGCAGGAAATGTCATGGAGTGTTTAGGGAATTACCAGTAGGTCCCTACTGATGTGACGTAGGGTCTGTGGGAGAAAGTGGCATCTAGAAAAGAGGCTGGTGAAAAGGCAGGAACTAGACTGTGAGGGGACTTATACACCATGCCAGGAAACTTGGACTTTATTCTGAAAGTAATGGGGAGCCAACTGGAGGATGTTCATCAGGGAGAATGACACGTTTAAACCTTTGTTTTGCTCTGGAAGCAGTGAGAAAGATTGACAGGTAGATGCCCGGAAAACAGCCAACCTCAGTCATCTCTACTGTTTCTCAGCTCATCTTTCTGCACCATGAGTGACTGCAGAACTAGGGGAGGGACCTGAGAGCAGAGGCTGGGAGATGGGTTAGAAGGCTGGTGGACTAATCACAGGTAAAGCTGTCAAAGGACCAACTAGGGTAGCACGGTATTGATGAGAGGAGGAACGGGACTCCAGGATATTAAGAATCAAGACGTAATAATTAATCAGATGGTAAGGAGCGGCAGGAGGGGGAAATGCAGGAATGTGGAAGAGACTCAGTGAGTCATATGCTGGTATACTGGCTCCTGGAAAGAAGCCTTGATGTGTAACATTGGCTAATTCCTGTGGTGTAAATGCTCCCACCACGGCTGACGTCAGTGGATACAGAGCTGGGAAGAGATACACAATCTAAGCTTTCACCACAGGTGGGAGCCACCTGCAGCACACAGAAGAGACTGCCTGGCTGACTAGAGAGCTTGCTTCCATTCTAGAGCAACAGCTAGACTACGTTTCCTGCCTTCTCTGTAGTTAGTCAGTCTACGTCTTTGAACCATTGTTTGGAGCGGGTGACCAGGCTAGGATCGGTTACGCTTCAACTCTTCATGAATGAGAAATAAACTAGCATTGTATTTAGCCACCAGCATCAGATCTATCTGTTTCAATCTTAAGTAACCTTAGGTGATAATCTTAAGTAATATATGGAGTAAATGTTAATTCAACTTTATGGCTTGAGGAAATGGGTAGATGGTGGAAAAATATATTGAGAAAAAAGAATACATCAATTGAGGAAAAAAATACTGAAAACAACCAACATGGCCAGAGAATACACCATTTTTAGGTCAGAAACTATTTCCCAGGCATTATTTTCTATAGTAGTGTTTAGAGATCTTGGAATCTATTCACAAGCGTACATTACCGATGTTGTTTGGGATAGTGATTCAGAGAACTAAGCAAAGTTGACATCTCAGGATTCTATTCTGTTGCTGTGGATCCACTTAGCTTCTTTGAGGTTTTTATACAGAAAAAGAAAATGCCAGGACTTCCCTCGTGGCGCAGTGGTTGAGAGTCCGCCTGCCGATGCAGGGGACACGGGTTCGTGCCCCGGTCCGGGAAGATCCCACATGCCGCGGAGCGGCTGGGCCCGTGAGCCATGGCCGCTGAGCCTGCGCGTCCGGAGCCTGTGCTCCGCAACGGGAGAGGCCACAACAGCGAGAGGCCCGCGTACCGCAAAAAAATAAAAAAAAGAAAGAAAAAGAAAATGCCAGACTGCCAGATTCTTCCTAATGTGTAAGTTCCTTAAAAAGCACTTCAAAGGCAAATTGCCATTTTTAGGTTATTACAGTAGCATAAAGGACAAAATTGCATCCTTAGTAGCTCAGGAGATTTTATCAGTCCCTATTTTTCTACCCACTAACAAATTATTTGCTTTCAAGGGTTGAGTCTCATGATTATATGTTCATTAATAGAATATTTATTAATTATAAATTTTCTCTGAATAAGACATGTATCTTGTGTTATTCCTCTAAAATACTTAAGTGATGTTGCAAAGAGACCCAAGAATTATAAGTGGAACCAATTATCTAGTTAATTACAGGGCCAATGCTGGTCCACTCCCACCCAGAGATTTGGTCTCACAGCAATATGCTTCCACTGGTACTACATGCCCGGGAAATTCAGACCGACCCTGAGTCATCCTTGGCTCATTCTACATTCACTTGACAAATATTTATTGAGCATCTACTATGTGCTGAACACTATGCAAGATGTTGGGAGCAGAATATCATGTAGTGAACACAAGGAGACATTGTCCCTGGCTTCCTGAAGCTTACAGGCTAGAGAATTCCTAGAAATTCTAGAAATTCTAGAAGACTGAGTCAAATCCAATAGTCATCCACTTTCTGGATTGAACTGTATCCACCCAGAGACCCAACTGAGTCAGACTCATAATGACCCAGGCAACCCGAGAACCAATTTAATCCCCCAAACCACACACTCAGGAAGAATCAGAAACCCAGGCTTTCCTCCCATCTGAGTCAGAACTGACAAGGGCTACAAAGAATGTTTTGGATTCATCCACCAAAGTCTCATAAAAGTTGAAGAGGACCAGGAAAAGAAAAAAAAAAAAAGCTCGTAGAAGGCATTTGAATACTAAATTCACTCTCAGATGCATCTGGACCCTGAGGAGTTCACAATCTATGCTGAGTTCATGAAAAAATAGGTAGACTAATGGGAAATTTCTCTGTGACCTATTGTTTTTCTTTAAAAGTTATAACGCTGTTTCCTTCGTTACTCTTAATCTGAGAGCTTTAGAAACATTTTTCTGGATTTTCTACTTACTGCATTTTAAATAACTTGTTCATAGTATTTGCTTGTGTGGACGCCTAGTGGGGTTTCTAGACCTCAGTCTTGGCCCCTTTCTTCCCTGTCTTAGTTTGGGTCCTCTCTAAAACCAATTCTGGGGCTTTCCTGGTGGCTCAGTGGTTAAGAATCCGCCTGTCAATGCAGGGGACACGGGTTTGAGCCCTGGTCTGGGAAGATCTCATGTGCCACGGCGCAACTCAGCCCACAACTACTGAGCCCGCGTGCCACAACTACTGAAGCCTGTGCACCTAGAGCCCGTGCTCTGCAACAAGAGAAGCCACCACAATGAGAAGCCCGCGCATCGCAACAAAGAGTAGCCCCCGCTTGCCGCAACTAGAGAAAGCCTGCACGCAGCAACAAAAACCCAACACAGCCAAAAATAAACACATAAATAACTTTAAAAAATAAATAAATAAAACCAATTCTGAGATAAAGACTTGGGTACAGGTAGTTGATCTGGGAGTTGATCTCAAGAAGTATAAATTGGGAGAGGGACACAGAGGAGGGAGTAAAGCCAATGACTGAGGTGTTAATAGGCAGATTCCACCAGGGCCAACTGGGGCTCCGTCCTGGTGGAGACTCTGAAGAACTGTGAAGAAAGCTCCTCGGAATTGTCCCAAGAAGAGGCAGGGAAATGAGGGGATTTTCCACCAACTCCTGTCTCTTCTGGGCTGAGGGTTGCCTTGGGGGCATTAAATCCTGCACTTCACGGCTAGCTACTCTAAACACAGGCTAAGAAGACTCCCAGGGCCTGGAAAGAGCCCTCAGGCAGGAAGCAGGGAGTCAGGTGGAGGCCCTGGAGATGGTACATGTGTGAACGGGCACAGGAGCTGTGGTCCGGGCTGCCCACTCAGAGGTCCTGGAGGGCTGAGGGCAGGGTCTGGCCTCACAGCCTTTGCCTCTAACAAGGCCCAAAGGACTGTCTTATCTACGGTAAGATAAGATAAGGGGTCTTATCCAGCCAGGCCCCTTTCCCCAGCAACCCTGCAGAACAGGGCGCAAAGGCATCTTTTCATACCTCCAGCCTCTAAGGCAAACATTCATTCCTTTTGCGGTTGGGGGGGGGGGAGGGGTGTTTGTTTGCTTTGTCTTTGTTTATTTCTACTACTAATAGGTTAAAAACAGTACTCTTGAGGGCATGACAAGTTGTGTAAAAGCCTTAAAATTCTTCTTGAGACGGTTTTTCTGTTGTTCCCTGGAACCCATGAGTCAGGCTTGTTCTGCTGGGGATCCTGTCTTGCCCCTGTGCTGGTCCTCCTCTTCCTTCCCACCTGAGATCCAGCCCCTCCCAACCTCCCCGCCACCTTGACTTCAAGGGACCATGAGAACCCCTGCCTCACCCACATTCACGTGTTTTTCCTTATACCTCACCCTGGAGGAGGAAAAGCAGAGTGCATACAGGGAGTCCACAGAGTAAGACTCATTGTGATTCTGAAGGAAATCCAGGAGCGTAACTCAAGCCCATTGCCACACCTTCTTATCTCACAGGGGGGGATGGCCAGAGGTCACGCCCCACCAGGAAGAAACAAATGTCCCTACATTCCAAAAATTCCCCTTTTAAAAACCGGACATCCACATTTTGCTTCAAATGTCAAAATAAACTCATTATACTTGGCCAGACGAGATGAAAGTTTCCAGTAACACATTCTGTTCTTATTCTATAGCCTGAAACTGATTAGTAATATATAATGTGATGAACTTGAACAGCCCCAGAATATGCCACAGCCCCTGGAGAATTGCAGAACCTTCCTACGTTTGCCACCTTGTAAGGAGGAAAACTGCCCTTCAAGATCAAGTCCTGAAGGCAATGTTCTCACTTGTCAAACTGTGTTGGCCAAGACAAACAACAATGAAAACCACCAAGCAGTCCAAAACACAACAGAGAAAAGTAACCACCTCGCGACAACATAAGCTGTCAAACTGACTGCAGCACATCAAAGTCAAATTCCACTCAGTAGCTAGAAAAAAAGTGGTTTTGTAATAACAAGTTCATGGCCTATATTTTATTTCCCAACCATGCATCAAGATTTGTACTTCCTTAAGTCAGAAGGAGAAAGACAAATACCATATGATATCACTTATATGTGCATCTAAAATATGACACAAATTAACCTATCTATGAAACAGGAACAGAATCATGGACATGGAGAACAGACTGGTGGTTGCCAAGTGGGAAAGGGTTGGGGGAGGGATGCAGCGGGAGGTTGGGGTTAGCAGATGTAAGCTTTTATATACAGGATGGATAAACAACAAGGTCCTACTGTATAGCACACAGAACTATATTCAATATCCTATGATAAACCATAGTGGAAAAGAATATTAAAGAAAGAATGTATATATATGTATAACTGCATCACTTTGCTGTACAGCAGTAATTAACACAACATTGTAAATCAACTAGACTTCAATTAAAAAATAAATTTAAAAAACTAAGAAAAAGAAAGATTTGCACTTCCTAAATCTAAGGTCTGTAGGTCGCTATTCAATTATGAAATCTAACCTCTCAGGGACACTTTCATGGTTAATTCCAGCAAAAAGGAGAAAATACAGATCCCACTACTGGGGCATAAAATATGATTCTTACAAGATAAAACATGCTTGTTAAAGCACGTGTTGCTCCAAGACAAGGAAAAAGAAACATCCTCAGTCTGACATAATGTATATTGCGTTCCCTGCTTCTAGACTTTTCTAGAGTATTTTCTACGGGATTATATACAGTATTTTCTAGAGGAGCAGAAGTTAGGAGTCGGTCTGTTTTAATAATGAGTGTTTACTAAAGTTCACTTTATTTTATTAAATAAAAACTTACTTAAAAACCACCAGCCTGAAGAGGTTTAAAAACAAAGTAGTCAACTCATTCAAACCTCACGGCAATCCTATGACGCGAGCACTAGTATCATCTCACTTTATAAATGTGGAAACTGCAAGAGAGAGCAGTGAAGTCTGTGGCTCAGGGTCACACAGAGAGTAAGCCGTGCATCAGGGCATGGACCGGGGTGGGCTGACCCTAGGACCCACACTCCCAGCCACCTACAGAGGAGCATCCCAGCCAGGATGGAGGTGATGGGCACAGTCTTCATGAAGATGTTTACCATGGCTCATGTCTGTCAGCAACCAGCAAATTACTAAACTGCTCCTATGCTGGTGTTTTTTTAATTCATCTATCTTAATTAAGGATTTTTAGATACATTAAAAGAGTACTTTTAACAGGTAGGTTTTTAAAAAAAATAGACTTAAGGGAAAAAGAGCAAATCCACAAGGCACTGGTGTGTTCAGTAAACATCACTTAATGGGTTAAAATTCCCAGCTAACTACAGAAATCCTCAGTTTAAAAAGTGGTATGACAGGTAAATCCTAGTCATTATAGGCAAAATCTCTACTGAATTAATGCTAGAAGGATAAGACCAATTCATAGTTGAAACTGGGGTTATGGAGTCTTTCACACCATGACGGATCTCCCTGAATTATCTCAGATGCAAACTGACAGTGAAAATATTCTCAGGAGAGGCCTGATTTAACAAAACATATGGGCAGAAGAGGTGGAAAACCCTTCTATCACCAAACTGAAGACAGCATGTTCATTGGAAGGAATCTCAGTATCATTCGATTTCCAGTCTGTGGGGTGCATTTCCCTTTTGTATTTCTTATGTATCCCAAACACCAAGAATAGTACCTGGCACATAGTAGGTACTCAAGAAATATTTGTTGAAGGAATAGGGTGAAATATATGGGAGGCGTTGCCTGGTCTGAAGGAGGGAAAAAGAAGGTGCATTAATTTTCTGCTGCTGTTTAACAAATTACCGCAAACTTAGTGGCATAAAACAACACCATTTATTATCTTGTGGTTCTTTACGTCAGGAGTCTGGGCATGAGGCAGCCAGGTTCTCTGCCCAGGGTCAAGGCTGCTATCAAGGTAATCACCAAATGCCTGGGAAGACCCACTTCCGAGTTTGCACATGTTGTTAGCAGAATCCATATTCTTATGGTTCCTGAGGTTCCTGCTTTTTTTGCTGGCTGTTGGCTGGGGCCTCTCTCAGTTTCTAGAACTCACTCTTAGGTCCTTGCCATGTGGCCATCACCACAGGCAGCTTTCCCCTTCAAGGTCAGCAGGAAAATTTCTCATGTTTCAAATCTCTTTCTTGGGGTAGGGCTCAGTCACTTTTTTTGTTTGTTTTTGTTTTTGTTTTTTTGCGGTACGCGGGCCTCTCACCGCTGTGGCCTCTCCCGTTGCGGAGCACAGGCTCCGGACGCGCAGGCTCAGTGGCCATGGCTCACGGGCACAGCCGCTCCGCGGCATGTGGGATCCTCCCAGACCGGGGCACGAACCCGCGTCCCCTGCATCGGCAGGCGGACTCTCAACCACTGCGCCACCAGGGAAGCCCAGGGCTCAGTCACTTTTAAGAGCTCCCTTAATTAGGAGAGGTCCCTCAGGATAGTCTCCCTTTTGAGCAGCTGACTTGGGACCTTAAACGCATCTGCAAAATCCCTTCATCTTTGTCATATGATGCCACTTTATCACGGAAGTGACATCCATCGTATTTCTAGTGCTGTCCACAGTCAAAAGAGAGGGCCATGTACACCAGGAGAGAAGCATTGTGGGGACCATCTTAGCCTACCACAGGAGGACAGGTCTGAGTCAGGTACCCTAGTGGACCAGCTGGCCAAACAAGGACAAAAACTATGGTAGTCAGTGTCCACAGAGTCAGAATTTCCAGGAAAGAGAATGCTATAAAAACATCTCGGCCATACGCATGTTCATAGTAGCATTATTCACAATAGCATAAGGGTGGAAGCAACCCAAGTGTCCATTGATGGACGAATGGATAAACAAAATATGATACCCATACAATGGAATATTATTCAGCCTTTAAAAGAAAGGAGGGGCTTCCCTGGTGGCACAGTGGTTGAGAGTCCGCCTGCCGATGCAGGGGATACAGGTTCGTGCCCCGGTCCGGGAAGATCCCACATGCCACGGAGTGGCTGGGCCCGTGAGCCATGGCCGCTGAGCCTGTGCGTCCGGAGCCTGTGCTCCGCAACGGGAGAGGCCACAACAGTGAGAGGCCCGCGTACCACAAAAAAAAAAAAAAAGAAAGGAAATTCTGACACATGCTGCAACATGGATGATCCCTGAAGACATTCTGCTAAGTGACACAAGCCAGTACAAATACGGTATGATTCCACTTGTATGAGGTATCAAGGGTAGTCAAATTCATAGAGATAGAAGGTAGAATGGGGAGTTAGTGTTTAATGAGTACACAGGGCCAGTTCTGCAAGATAAAAAAGAGTTCTGGAGATTGATTTCACAACCACATAAATCTGTTTAACACTACTGAACTGTACACTTAAAAATAGCTAATATGGGCTTCCCTGGTGGCGCAATGGTTGAGAGTCCACCTGCCGATGCAGGGGACGCGGGTTCATGCCCCGGTCCGGGAAGATCCCACATGCCCCACATGCCGCGGAGCGGCTGGGCCCGTGAGCCATGGCCACTGAGCCTGTGCGTCCGGAGCCTGTGCTCTGCAACGGGAGAGGCCACAACAGTGAGAGGCCCGCGTACCGCAAAAAAAAAAAAAAAAAAAAAAAAAAGGCTAATATGTTAAACTTTATGTTATATGTACTCTACCACTGCCAAAAATACCTTTGCCAATGATACTACTTACAACTATTTTTTAACTCATTTAATAGACGGGTATGGGTGTCTGCCTCGTGACACGCACTGTGCTGGGTGACAAGGGACACAAATATTAATGTAACAGGTTTCACAGTGATTAGTGAACTGAAACTGAAGTTTGTTTTTAAAATAATCATTATTATATCAGAAATAACCACAGAGGATATATGTATATGTATGACTGATTCACTTTGCGGTACAGCAGAAACTAACACAACATTGTAAATCAACTCTACTCCAATAAAAAATTAAGTAAAGAAAGAAATAACCACAGAAACAATGATCCGAACTAATTTTTCCTCATTCCAGATGAAATGCCCCAACTCACCTGCCCCAGATCCAAGGTGACGTTGACTTTGTTGTATTGCGTGCCTGAGGAGAGAGGAGGGCTTTGCCACCACAGTTCAGATCCATCAATTGCGTTGGTGATGGGGTGTGCTTTCCTGGGGTCCTCAGAATTGCAATAGTCACAGAACTGGCCCTGAAATAATAAAGCTCTCGTTTTATTGTCACGTAGTTTTTTCTTATCAATTTAGTAGAAGAGGTCATTGAAACAAAGACTGTTTTCTATAGCTTAGAGAATTCAGCTATTGAATTTCATCATAATGTTTTCTGAAGACAGTAGTAAGGCTTTCTCTTTTTCGTTCAGTCTTAAACCATATCACCTGTGTACACCTCTGTTTATCATGTTTCTAGGATACACATTATAGTTATCTTCCATCAGTTGAGTTATGTTTTTCTTGTCTTGTATGACACTTTAAGAAGAGCCTGTTGTGCCTGAGATGCAATGATGTTCTCCTTCAGCAAATTCTTTTTGCTGTTTACATCCTCCTCTGCAAGTTCTGTGTCAAGCCCTGGGATACAAAGAGGATCCCTGCTCACAGCCCCAGTGGAGGTGATAAGCATACAAGTAACCATAAAGGAAGTAGGTTTGGCAAGAGTATAGAGTGCTGGGTCTAAGGCAGGGTGGAAGAGGTGGGATTTCAGCTGCCTGTGAGGATGGAGAGGAGGTTGGTAAGTGTCAGTGAGCAGCCAACAAGGAAGGTGTTGCAGGTGGAGGGATGAGCACGAGCAAAGGCACAGAGACCAGCTGGTGCATTTGAACAAGAGCATAAGTAATGGAAGACTACACTTGAAAGGTAAGTGGGGGAGATGTGGCTGGGCTGTGGATACTGGAGTGAGAAGTCGGCAGTTAATTTAGTAGGTAAGTGGGAATCCTGGAGTGGTATTTATTTGATATTATCATCTCTACTGAATTCTGATTCTACTGATATCATCTCATCTTCTTACTGAATTACTCTTTTTCAGTAGGCAGATTCTCTTGATTCTATTTTGTTTTGTTTTATTTTGTTTTGTTTTTGTAATGAATTTTAGCACCATTACCACTCAAAAAGCTGAACATACGCCTTTCTTATATATTGAATATACTTTTAACTGGTTCAAAGCCTCGTGCTTACCCAGTAGTGGATGTCACATACTGAACTGCTTTGCTCCCCAATTAAATGATCTAAGGGCATAACTACCACATAGGAGAGGGATAGAGAAGCAAACTTAGACCCGCAGCCCCTCCAGAAATGTGCTGTGAGAAAAAGGTAACTCTGCCCCTGACAAGCATCTTGGAAGTTAATTTTTTAATGCTCAAGGATAAATTCGATCCTGGTGTGGAACTAAATGTGTGGCCAAATGTTTTCATCGAGTGTGTTACAGAGGGCTCTTTCATATGTGGTGATATATTATGTACAACTTTATCTTTTGACCCTTCATGAAGATACTTCTGTAACTCAGGAGCAGCACCGTGGGGTAAGCAGTCCCATCAGTTCACGAGCCCAGAGGCCACATGTGTCTTGCCTTCCCTATATCACTTCAGCCTAGAACGTCATAGAAGCCCAATAAAGGAATAAACCCCTCAGGGTTTTTCAAAAAATTGTTTGAGTCCTTTCTACAAAATTTTATTATTATAATAAGTATAACTGATAACTATTTAAGCTAGGACCTATTAACATTTATGAGTATTTTGCCCTTTAATGATTTGTATTTTTCCCATTTTCTCCCTAGAAATCATTTTACCAGTTTAATTATTTGGTGAGGGAATTAAATTGTTATTTCTTGAAGTTTAGAAGATTTACATGTGAGAGAAGCAAATCTCCTCCAAGGATGTGGATGCTTATAATCTACGTTCATCTCCATCTCCAGAGTATAGATATGAGGAATGGAGATGTTCCTTTTCTGTTGTCATAGATGAATTAAGGACCTACCATTAGAAATAAAAGTCTAAAATCTCTCAGTGGAAAATAAAGGTGAATAAGAACTTGGAGCAAGGAATGAGTTCTTAAACAAGATTCAGACAGCATTGACCACAAAGGAAGAGACAGATTTGACTACATTAAAATTAAGAACATTGGGTCCATCAACAGATGAATGGATAAAGATGTGGTATATACATACCACATACCACAAAAAAAAAAAAACTATATAGAAAGGAAAGCAAAGGAAAAATTAATAAAGGATTCAGGATGATGGTTACCCCAGATTGAGAGAAAAAGAGAGATGGGAGGTGGGGAAACCATATGGTTAGACGTAAGTTATTTCTAAGGCCCTATTTTGAGTTTTGGTAGCAAGTTCATGGGTGCTTATTATACGATTAAAATTTTTTTTTTGGCTGCATTGCACGGCATGCAGAATCTCAGTTCCCCGACCAGGGATCGAACCCGTGCCCCCTGCTGTGGAAGGGTGGAGTCTTAACCGCTGGACCACCAGAGAAGTCCCTTGTTATACTATTTAAAATCCATCCATCCACATACACATTAAGGCTTATCATGCAAGGACCAATGACGAAAGCATGTCTTAAACTGAGGGTCACGAACAATCCATAATCTAATCTAATTCTGCACCTGAGGTCAAATATTTTTTAAATAACCATAAATAAATAAAAGTAGGACAAAAACTGGTAGAAGTCAGAGAAGAGGGGGACAGACAGAGAACAGAGAGGATTCTTACATCCTTGTGTTCAGTTATTCATCCATCCAGGCAACAAACCTGTACTGACCATGTACTCTGTATCAGAAGCTATCCCAGACAGAGATGAGAATACTGAAAGATAAACAAGACAAGGGACTCACGCTCTGAACTGTGTCAAAGCTACTATTAGCCTAGTCGTGTGGGAAACAGCAAATGTAACAGAAGGGGCTAGAAGGAAAGGGGACAAAACTGTTCAAATAAACAACAAAAGAGAGTAGAGATCCAAGGCTGGAGGTCCCCAGAGGACAAGCTAGTGTTTGCCCAGAAGCCCACGGAGTGACCTACCCTCATTTAGAAAGATGGAAAAAAAAAATAGTCTCTCGTATTGCTCACATTTTTGATGATTCTCCTTATCCAAAAGCCTCTCATATATAATACTGTGCAACTGAATTCACAGCATAAACACTGTCTTGTTCTAAGAAACTAGAGGTTGATTACAGCACCACTCTCTAACATGACTTCTTTTATTGTCTGAACAGTCATTCATTTATTCAACTTTTCCAAATCGCCACCAGTGTGTGGAGCACTGTGTTGGATGCTGGGGTAAAAACAAAGGAACAAACGCTAAGAGCTGGACCCGGCCCCGGAAGAAATCCAGTGGGATAGAAGAGAAGTAACTCAAACACAACATGTCACCAGCAGGGGCTGGGATCAAGCGAGCGTGTGGGGCATGGGAGCCCAGGAGAGACATGCCACGCCTTCCCTGCCGAATCTTCACCACATTCTCAGATGCGTATCAAATCAGGACCTAAAGACCCAGAAGTGAAGGCTCACGGAGGTGAAGGGCCTCACCTCAAACCACACAGCCGGGACGTGCAGGAACCAGGACCCGTGTGTGGGTCTGGCCACAGTCCTTACAGCTCAGAACGCTTTCCATCCTGGCCTGGCTGCTCTGGAAGCTGCATCAAAGAGCCCCGTCTTAGATTTGGATGGAGTGTGAGGCCGCACTGCAACAGCAATTATGTGATTTTCCAAACACCTGCCCACGACCAGATGTGTGGGAAGAGATCCAGCTGAGGACAGAACCCCGTCTGACAGAAGCTTAGCTGCACCCGTGCCCTGCGGCAGGTACAGAAAACACGGCAAGATCTAACCACGCTCACCCATCGACAGCCCTGTTTCATGATCACCACGTTTGCGCCACCGCGAACCCTCCTCCTCACCATCACTCACCGAGGCTCCTGAGGTTACATGCCTTAAAGGCACTGTCT
The DNA here is from genome assembly GCF_964270905.1 of Leucopleurus acutus. Lineage (NCBI taxonomy): Eukaryota > Metazoa > Chordata > Mammalia > Artiodactyla > Delphinidae > Leucopleurus > Leucopleurus acutus. The sequence goes on from NC_139155.1 coordinate 50,505,131, forward strand.
CAAGTGGCCAGACCCAAGCCAGCTGGAGCCCTGATGTGGAGAACATTCTGGAGTGCGCCCATTCCCAACTTGGGATTGCTCCTTTACCAAAACCTTGTTCAGAACGCTCTCCATTCTGAGAGGCACAAAGCACATGGGCGTGGTTACCTACAACTCAGACAAGCATCTTGTAAATGTCCTGAGCACCTAAACGTCTGCACAGAGTGGGGTGAAGGGCGACCACACAGCCCAGGAGAGCGCCCAGCTCTGCAGCCCACACACAGCTTTCACCCCACCAGAAGGGGGCGCTTTGCCCTCTAGTGTGCCGGGTTCCTGGAGCAAGGGATTTGAGAGACCAAACAAGGGGCTGCAGGTTGGTTCCAGGTACGTATATTTTGATTTATTTATTTTTTATTTCTTTATCTTTGGCTGTGTTGGGTCTTCATTGCTGTGTGCGGGCTTTCTCTAGTTGTGGCGAGCGGGGGCTGCTTTTCTTTGTGGTGCACAGGCTTCTCATTGCAGTGGCTTCTCTTGTTGCAGAGCACGGGCTCTAGGCGTGTGGGCTTCAGTAGTTGCAGCATGTGGGCTCAGTAGCTGTGGGTGGCGGGCACTAGAGCGCAGGCTCAGTAGTTGTGGCGCACGGGCTTAGTTGCTCAACAGCATGTGGGATCTTCCCGGACCAGGGCTCGAACCCGTGTCCCCTGCATTGACAGGCGGATTCTTAACCACTGTGCCACCAGGGAAGCCCAGGTATGTATTTTTTAAGGCAGATAAGCAAACATCTGCAAAATTTATACCTATTACTCAAAAACTATGTCCACTCAGGCCAAATTACAGAGGGTTTTTCTTTTAATTTGTTTCAAAGAGATGCATTTTGAAGTAGAATGATAGAGGTCTAAATCCTGCCTCTACCAGTCACGGCTTCAAAATGTTAGTCAAAATATTTCGTCTCGGGCTTCCCTGTGGCGCAGTGGTTGAGAGTTCGCCTGCCGATGCAGGGGACGCGGGTTCATGCCCCGGTCCGGGAAGATCCCACATGCCGTGGAGCGGCTGGGCCCGTGAGCCATGGCCACTGAGCCTGCGTGTCCAGAGCATGTGCTCCGCAACGGGAGAGGCCACAACAGTGAGAGGCCCGCGTACCACAAAAAAAAAAAAAAAAAAATTGTTTAGTCTCCCTTGGGTTCCATTTTCTCTTTGTTAAAACGGGCTAACACCACCAACCTTGCGCAGTGATTTTGATGATTCAGTGAGACGCCGTCCATAAAGTGATCACACCACCATCGGAACCACTGGGGTGTTTATCCATTCATCTGTTCATCAACACTTAGGTTGCTTCCATATCTTGGCAATTGTAAATAATGCTGCTCTGAACACTGAGGTGCATGTATCTTTTCAAATTAGTTTTTGTTTTTTTCAGATATATACCTAAGAGTGGAATTGCTGGGTCATATGATAGTTCCATTTTTAGTTTTTTGAGAAACCTCCATACTATTTTCCACAGTGGCTGTACCAATTTAGAGTCCCACCAACAGTGTACAAGTAAAACCCATCTTTTTAATGGTTTCCATATAATCCTCTTCCTTCTAATTCTCCCTCTATTCTCTTGTTCCCTATACGTAGTGTTGGCATATCACTGGCAATAAGGGGTCACTTGGTACCTGTAGTTGCAGGTAAGTGGCCTGCTCACAAATAAACTCAGGTTTCTGAGGTGGGCCAGGCCACACTTAGGCCTGTCTGCTCAATGCCCCAAACCCAAAGCACTTCCTCTTTAGAGCTTCATCCCAAAGCCTAGATTTACAAAAGCAGCTCTGCCTTGACAGTTTATTCATCCAACTGTCAACTATTGACCTGCTAAGGGCCAGATACTGTCCTCAGGAGAGAGTCTGACCTTGACCTGAGGCATTCCTCAAACCAAATATTTCCCTCTCAATTCCATTTCAGTTATTAATCTCCTTATGAAATAACTACACTCTTTTTTTTTTTTTTTTTTTTTTTTGCGGTACGCGGCCCTCCCACCACCGCGGCCTCCCCCGTTGCAGAGCACAGGCTCTGGATGCGCAGGCCCAGCGGCCACCGCCCACGGGTCCAGCCGCTCGACGGCACGCGGGTTCCCCCGGACTGGGGCATGAACCTGCGTCCCCTGCATCAGCAGGCGGACTCCCAACCACTGCGCCACCAGGGAAGCCCTACTACACTCTTTACCACTTTATTTTCTCATTGTCCTAATGCCCTCAACTCTTTCATTCATCCTTTTACAATTTTATCAGTCACCTAAATTCTTTTGAGAACCAGAAAGGGAATACATACATACAAAAATAAAATGAAGTATTTATAAATTCTGGAAAGTGGTCTCACTCAGAGATAACATTCAAAACATACAAAACGAGGGCAGTGTGGCTTTCTGAGTTCTTAGAAACACCAAACATGTTCCCACCTCAGGGCCCTTGCACCTGCTGGTCCTCTGCCAGGAACACATTTTCCCAGCCTTTCCTTGGGGCTGGCTTCCTCTCAACCCTCAGCTTTCGGTACCAATAACACTCCTTAGAAAAGCTTCTCCATCTACTTGACCTATAGAAACTTCCCTCTTTAATCTCAATCGCAAAATCCCATTTATTCTCTCCAAGACACAATAACAATCTATAATTATCATATTAGTTTGCTCACTGGTGACAGTCTCCCCATAGAAGGTTAGCTGCTTATAAGCAGGGACCTTTTCTGCCTTGTTAGGAATTGTACTCCCAGCCCATCATATCCCTGTCCTCTGTGCCTGGCACAGAGATGTCAATAAATATTTGTTAAATACAGTAGTGGATGAATATTGCGCATAAGTATGTGTACATGCATGCTTCCAGGCGGCAGTTCTTTCCTTAGGTGATAAAAAGCTACAATAGGGACCGTCCACAAAAGACAGCTCTGGGTGAGCTGCCAGGTGTTCGGTGGTCAAGGAGGACAAGGGGCTAATTTGAAAGCAGCAATCAAGGCCATTCACTTCCTGTGCCTGACTGTGCAGGCAAAAGGCAAAGGAGAAAGGTGCCAGCTCCCCAGGGTTCCATTTCCCCCAGGCAAGGGGCAGATGACAGGAGAATGAGCTCACTGCCCAGGAACCCCAAACAAAAGGCTCCTGCCTTCTTATGCACCCAGGGAGCTGGGAGGGGGATGCAGAGAGGAGTAGAACAGTACCAAGTCCCAGTGGGGGAAAGGGCCTCACCTATAGCACCCCGATAGCACCCCAAAAACGAGTCTCAATGGAGGCCTCCGAACAGAGGCTCTAGGGCGGAGAATGCAGATAAGTATATGCGCATGGCTGGTCCATGGGGGCCTGGCTCCTTGACTGCAGCTCCCTCCAGAAAACTGCAAGGCGCTGGTGTGGGGAGGGCAGCTGTCCATGCTAGGCCCCTGCTAGGCCCCAATTAAAGCCTTTGGATTGCCTATGATGCAACCTAAAATCACACAGACGATTCTGATCTGGAGACGGCCTTCTCACCCTCCTCTCTGAAAATCCTTTCAGTGGTGCGGCACTGAAGGCAGTCCTTCTCCACAGCTGAACTCAATCCCTCGCTCTGCAAAGCTACACCACCCTTTGTATTTTGTCTTCAGTGAAGATGGAGAACCATTGGTTACAAACATCCCTATCATGATTGTGAAGGCCCTTGGCCTCATCTTCCTTGTGGTTAATCAAGCAGATTTACTCTTTCAGCTATGGTCTTCCTAAGCTCCGGTGACAGTTGCTATCTATTACAGCTAGGGAAAAACCACACTGCAGAACCAAGGCAAGCAACTGATCAAAGAAAAAGGCGGCTGCATGTAACACCAAGTATGTGAGGGGTATGAAGTGTTACTTCAAAGCCAGCATGGTGCTCAGAGAAAGGGAATGAAAACTTTATCAGGTCCTGGTATTTCTATTAGAAAAAGTGCCTTCAAGGTACATTTTTATTTAAATAAAAGTCTACTATTTGACCTAAAAGATAATGAAATAAAACAAGAGGGAAAAAAAAATCAACTAGTTTGTGGCAATCTTACTAAAAGATTTTCCTGAAGAGGTCTCTCAGCAACTTCTGCTACTTTTTCTGGTACATTAAAAACATTCGAAATTCAATGTCACATTAAAGATACAGTAAGTGATCAGCTGTCACAATGAAATAGGAACATCACTTAGAAACAGATAAAACATATATGTATAACTGATTCACTTTGTTATAAAGCAGAAACTAACACACCATTGTAAAGCAATTATACCCAAATAAAGATGTTAAAAAAAAAAAGCTTCAGTTCCTTTAAAAAAAAAAAAGACATATAGGAAAGTTTGAAAGTCTAAAATTTTTGTGTTCTCATCAAATCACTAGGCAAACTACCTTGCATAGAATCTTTGCCACCAATGTCTTTTGTACACACAAATCCTCAGCCATATTCAGTCTCTGCAGAGCCAATCTCAGGAAACAAGGCGCTGGGCCTTTCATTTCACAATCCCACCCCATCCTTCCCCTGATGCAGCCCCCAGAGCCCTCACTAGTAAAGGAATCACCCAACCACTGGGCTCTGTGCAGCTCACTGTGTCCAGAGCCCCCAGACTCCCACCACCCCACCCGTGTTCTTAGGCAATCCTTATTTTATGCCCCACGGATATGTTCTTCATATTTAAGGATTACTCTCAATATGGGTGATCCCTAAATATTTGTTCAACCAAGAGCTCTCCTTATTCTGTTCAGGGACTAATTATGAATATCAGATTGCAAAGTCTCAAAAGCGGAGACCCTGGGACCACCCAAGAGCTTCAGGTAGTCCCCCATCCTCCACCCTCCCGTACACAGATAACTCACACGCTGGTCCATAAACACTGCTGACTGACCGAGAGGTTGGTGATCTGGCTTAAAGCTGAAGCTACTGCTAGGGACTGCATATCTGTGTCCCTCCCCCAGATTCATATGTTAAGACCTAACCCACTAGATGATGGTATTAGGATGAGGGTTCCACCTACATGAACGGAATTAGTGCCCTTATAAAAGAGGCCCTGGAGAGATCCCTCATCCCTCCCACCTTGTGAGGACAGTGAAAAAACAGCAATCAGCGAACAGGAAGTGGGTCCTCACGAGACACTGAATCTGCCCACACCTTGACCTCGGATTTCCCAGCCTCCAGAACTGTGAGAAATAAATTTCTGTTGTTTATAAGCTATCAGTCTATTTTTTTGTTACGGCAGCCCAAACGGACTAAGCTGAGCTGCCGTAACAAAGTACCACAAACTGGGTGGCTTAGAACAACAGAAAGTTATTGTCTCACAGTTCTGGAAGCTGAAAGTCTGAAATCAAGGCATTGGCAGGGCCCCTTTCCCTCTGAAACCTGTAGAGGAAGGATCCTTCCTTGCCTCTTCCAGCTTCTGGTGGTCCAGTCCTAGTCATTGGTCTCTGTCACTACATTAGGCACTACTTTGAAATTCAACACACCAGGGCCACAACTGTCTTCCAGAGGCAGGTTGTTGAAAGTCAGGTATTTTTTCTGTCAAACAGCACTTCCATCAAGGTGTTGCTCTAGTAGGAAAATTCTATGATGGTGTTGAACATTTCTCCAAAAAGCATCTATGAAGTGTCTGTGATAAGCTGCCGCAGGGAAGACAAACAACAGGAAAATGTGGCCTCACGCTCAGGAAGCTCATGAATGAATAAGGATACAGACATGAAAATCAATGGCTCCAAGGCCATGAATGGAGTCAGGGAGGTGGCACAGAGTTTGGCTGGAACTCTGAGGGAAGAGTAGTTGGCTCGGCAGTGGCAGCACAGCACAGCAGGTAAAAGCATGAACTCTGCAGCCAGAGTATCTGGCTTTTCCACATACTAGCTGCGTGACCTTGAACAAATCACTTAACCTCTCTGTGCTTCAGTTTCCTCATTTGTACACTGAGTGTGCTAAGAGCACCTCCTTTATAAATTGTTGTGAGGATGAAGAGGTTTGTGAAAGGGGCTTTAGGACAGTGCCAGGTACCGGTTAAGTGTTAAATTAATACTCCACATTAAACAGGGGAGCTATTGAACCAAAAAAAAAGAAAAAAACAACAGGGGAGCAAGTCTCCTGGTTACTAGGCTGTTCTCCCTATTCCCCATTCTGCCCGCCCCCCCCTTAATTTGGTATCACTCCTGTATACAGTATATAGTGCAACTTGAAAGTAATGGAGAATTACATCTATACCCCACAGTTAAGATATGCATAGATAATCTAATTAAAACCTATATTTCTCTCAAGCTAATATTCATTTATTACTTCCACATGTATTTTCTAAACATCTAGGATGGGAAAACCAAGAGAATACAATATGCTTATGATATTGAGAAACGGGCAGGACACATGGGACTCAATGAGTTGGCTCTCCCCAGGGCAGGTTCCACCCTGTTGGCCGGAGGGATCTAATCAAGGATCTGCTAGCTCATGCAAACAGCTCTTTTTTGAGAAGCAGAAAAAGGCTCCCTGCCTCTGAGCAGATACAGCCTTGCCCGGGCTGGATTTTCAGCCCCCTTGGCCAGGAGCCCATGTATACAGCACAACACAGGCAGTTCTATTGACTAAGACCACTGAGGTACCATTTAATAAATCTTTTCCTCACTAGGCAAACGGTTCCACAATGTTGAGCAAAAGTTAACACAGGTTTCGTGAAAGCCTAAATCACAACGGGAAATAAATTTATGATCTGGAAGAATGTATCAGTGCTACCAAAAGTCACCTTAAAAAATTAATACCGCCCCCAAAATGTTAGTTTAGCTAATAAAAGTGTGTGTATATGTGATGTGGGCGTATATAGGAATTAGTAGATATACATATAACTCCTAGCTCTGTCCCCTGAAAGGGTCTAGAAGCAATGACACACTGGTAACAATGAGCACACCTCATATCCCGACTTGGTTTCTACATACCACACTCAATTTAAAAAAAAAAAAAAAAAAAAACAGAGATTTTTGGAAAAGTAGTTAGTTCCAACGCTGGAGCAAAGAAAATTAAAAGTGACCCTGGAACATCTTGTGTTACCAGAAAGTACATAAATAAATGAAGTTCCTACATAAATAATATCTGAACTAGTTATTAACGCATTACCAAAACAATTCAACATTGCTATTCTATAGAAGGCTATAAATGTCTTTATGCCTGTGGATTATTCAGCATGCCAAATGTGTTCAGTGTATAATGCACTGTACACGTCATCATTAAAAGAACTTTTTACTCAAAAATTTAAAATGACTATTGTGATAATTCACTTTTGTAGCTTACCACTTTAGAAGTCTTAAAAAGAATTTTTTCTCTCCATGAAAAAACACATTTATTGAGCACTAACTATGTGCCAAGAAAAATACTAAGTGCTTTTATCCTCCAAGTAAACCTGGGAGATACACAGGTTTATTAATCCTGTTTTATATATAAGAAAACTGAGATTTTGCAATTTTCCAAGGTCAGAGAGCTGGTAGAGTTAGAATTCAAACTCAGGTCTACATGATTGTAGAGCCAGAGTTCATCTCTAAGTGATAGTAGTTTGATAATATCTACAGTGAGATGATGTTGTATTTTCCCTCACAGGCGTTTCCCTGGTCATTTAAGAAAATTGGGTCATAAACAGGCTAGTCATCTACAGAAAGATCCACACTGAGACACATTATAAACAAACTGTCAAAAGACAAAGAGAAAATCTTGAAAGCAACATGAGAGAAGCGATTTATCACATATAAGGGATCCTCAATAAGATTAACAACCTATTTTTCACTGGAAACCATGGAAACCAGATGGCAGTGAGACGATAAAGTGCTGAAAGAAAAAAACTGTCAGTCAAGAATTCTATACCTGGTAAAGTTATTCTTCAAAAATGAAGGCGAAATTAAGACATTCCCAAAGAAAAGCTGAAGGAGTTTGTTGCTAGTAGACCTGCCCTACAAGAAATGTTAAAGGGAGTCCTTCAAACTGAAATAAAGGACATTAGACAGTAACTCAAAGCCATACAAAGAAATACAGAACACCAGTACAAATAACTACAGAGGTAAATTAAAAAGCCAGCATTATTGTATTTTTGGTTTGTAACTTTTTTTCCTATATGATTTAAAACACAAATGCATAGAACAATAATTATGTTTTTATCCCAAGGGGCAACAATGTGTAAAGATGTAATTTGTGACAATAACATCATAAAAGGGGAGACAGACCTATAGAGGAGCAGAGTTTTAGATGCTATTGAAATTAAGTTGATGTCAAATCAAATTGGATTGTTATAAATTTAGGATGTTAATTGTAATCCTCAGAGTAAGCACTAAGAAAATTACTTCTAAAAATTTACAGGGGGGGCTTCCCTGGTGGCGCAGTGGTTGAGAGTCCGCCTGCCGATGCAGGGGACGCGGGTTCATGTCCCCGTCCGGGAAGATCCCACATGCCGCGGAGCGGCTGGGTCCGTGAGCCATGGCAGCTGAGCCTGCGCGTCCGGAGCCTGTGCTCCGCAACGGGAGAGACCACAGCAGTGAGAGGCCTGCGTACCACAAAAAAAAAAAAAAAAATTTACAGGGGATTTCCCTGGCGGTCCAGTGGTTAAGACTCCAGCTTCCACTGCAGGGGGCACAGGTTCAATCTCTGGTCAGGGAACCAAGATCCCGCATGCCGCATGGCACAGCCAAAATATAAATTTAAAAAAAAATTAACAGAACAGGAAATGAGGAGGAAATCAAAATGACACATTAGAAAATTTAATTAAACACAAAAGAAAACAGTAATAGAGGAACTGAGGAACCAAAAAATATATAATGCATATATATATAAGACATATATAAGACATTTGTCATATATAAGACAAATAGCAAAATGGCAGAAATAAGTCCTTCATTATCAATAATCACTTTAAATGTAAATGGATTAGACTTAGTTAAAAGCAGAGACTGGCAGAATGGATTTATATATATATATATGTATATACATATATATGTATACATATATATGTATATTCATATATATGTATATACATATACATATATATACATATGTATATGTATATATACATATATACATATGTATATACATATATGTATATATACATATGTATATATACGTATATATGTATATATACATATATACATATGTATATACATATATGTATATATACATATGTATATATACGTATATATGTATATATACATATATACGTATATATTATATATGTATATACATATATATATGTATATACATGTATGTGTATATATATATGTTCTAAAACTAGACTCCAGTAATAGCTACACAACTCTATAAACTTTCTAAAAGTTATTGAATTCACACTTAAAATGGTTGCATGTTATGGTATTTAAATTATGCCTCGGGGCTTCCCTGGTGGTGCAGTGGTTAAGAATCTGCCTGCCAATGCAGGGGACATGGGTTCAAGCTCTGGTCCGGGAAGATCCCACATGCCACAGACCAACTAAGCCTGTGCACCAAAACTACTGAGCCTGCACTCCAGAGCCCCCGAGCCACCACTACTGAGCCCTCGTGCCAAAACTACTGAAGCCCACATGCCTAGAGCCCATGCTCTGCAACAAGAGAAGCCACCGCAATGAGAAGCCCGTGCACCACAACCAAGAGTAGCCCCCACTTGCCACAACTGGAGAAAACCCACGCGCAGCAACGAAGACCCAATGCAGCCAAAAATAAATAAATGAATTTATTTAAAAAAAGAATCATTTGTCCTTCAACTGCTGGCTGTAATCATCTGAAGTTTTGAAATAACTCTATTAATAATTGTTACAAATATATCAATGGACACAGTAAATGTTTTAGATTTCCCCAAAATTTTCACATCTGTATCACAAAGGAAAAGGCCCTTGTTGAAGTCAACAAATGGCTCTCTTTCACAATAGTTCTGTAAACAGAGCCCTAGTGAAGTTGAGTTTCATTTATGGCTATTAGTGCAAGTTACACAAACACTCAACTGCGACTGCTTTGTGGCAAGCATGCTCGCTCTTAGCCATAACTCAGGTGAGTGTACTTCTCTATCAATATCATTTAGGTTAAATACAAATTCTTATGCATAAATCAAAGTGCGCTGAAAGAACTTATAAAAATATGTTGAACTGTCGACGTACAAAATCAAGATCATATGTTTGCTGGGACTTCCCTGGCGGTCCAGCGGTAACTCTGCACTTCCACTGCAGGGGGCGCGGGTTTGATCCCTGGTCAGGGAACTAAGATCCCACAAGCGGCACAGCGTGGCCAGAAAAAAGAAAAAAAAAAGATCATATGTTTGGTAAATACGTGCAGGTCATTTCTTGTGAGCATAGTGTTTATGTCAAGCTAAACCAAACCCAAGGTTATATTTTCAACACAGCCTTCCACTTCCATTTTATCATCACCTCTATCAGATGTCAGTAAATTCAGTCCTCCCTTGGTATTTGTGAAGGACTGGTTCCAGGAACCCTACAGATACCAAAATCTGCAGATGCTCGAGTCCCTTATATAAAATGGCATCATAGTATTTGCATATAACGTACGTACATTCTCCCACGTACTTTAAACCATCTCCAGATTACCTATAATACCTAATACAATGTAAATGCTATGTAAATAGTTGCCACCATAGGGCGAATTTAAGTTTTGCTTTGGGGAACTTTCTGGATTTTTTTTCTCCCGAGTATTTTTGACCCGCAGTTGGTTAAATCTGTGGATGCGAAACCCAAGGATACTGAGGGCCGACTGTAATAATGTCTTTACACTCCATAGGTTAGTACACATTTAAAGTTAAAGTGCAAATTGTGACATATTTCGGTTATAATTACTTTTCATCAGGTTAGAACTAATTTGCGTACTTTTCTTGTCTCCTCATTATAGTAACTTCAACTGTACCTTCACTCCACCATCCTTTCATTCAATATTTTCCAAGCACCTATTCTGTTCCAGGCTTTTGTGCTCAGCACTGGAGAGATAGCCGTGAACCAGACAGATAGGATCCCTGAATCACAGAGCTCTCAAACACCAAAAACTTAATGTCTGAGCAGTAGCAAGTATATAAAATCTTATTTAATGAATCTTAAGTCCAGAGAAACCACAGCAAACATTTTTCACCCAACAAACAAAATGCAGACTTTTTAAATGCTCTGCCTGTTGACACATGCTACCGTTCAAGTATCAGCACTGTTATTATAGAATCAGGACCATAAACCCTGGGTTTTTTTCTAAGATGTGACTTTTATCCCTTTTTTTTACATTTCTTGCATCCTTTTGGCCTGAAATTCTAAACTCTGGCTGGCTCCCAAAGATCTATTTTTAGAAAGTTCAAAGAAGTAGAACTTTTTTTGTTAACTCTTCTCCATTCCCCATCTTGAGCTGTACATGAGCAGATTCAAAATGATTATCACTCAGGTACAGCACATGATTAATCATAATCTCTCTTCCTTTCCTCCACCTGTCTCCCACCACACCCACTTTTCTGAAAGGCAGGTCTGCACCAGCTGCTGCCAACACTGGGCTAGAACAAGTGTCTAACAGCCCAGCTTCTGGAATTTGCCTTCTCCTTCTTGTCTCCAACATGCTTCTCTCCTCATTACATGAGAACCTCTCACATCAGCAATCAGTGCACCTGCTCAGGCCCTCAACTGTGAACACAGAAAGCACTTTTGTTCACCCCCAGTTTTCACAGAAAGAATAAGGCAAAACACCAGATAGCATCCTTTTCCTGCAGGCTACACCTTGGCCTAGAAATGCAGTCTGTTGAGTGAGCTCAGAAAGGCACTTCCTACTCTATCTAGGCCTGTGGACCCAGGTTTAAGCACCTATTCTGGAAACTCAATCAGAACAAGAAACGTGACTTTTCTGGACTTCCCAAAACAGTAGTGCCAACTTATGATACTTAATAAAAATTCCAGCTGAGGAGAATGAGAGTTGGCCCATTTCTAGGCAAATCTGGGGAGAAGAGACGGCTGAAAATTTCCTCGATAACTTCCTTCTCCTTACATTTACTCTTCCCACAATTAGAACAATTCTCTCCAAAGCTGGGTGTGCCAGGCAATCTAGTGGGGTGCAAGAAGGGAATATTAAAACTGTTTATTTTACTTAAAGTGAAGAAATTCAATTTTTCTAATACTTAATATACAGATTGCCTATAAAGGCCTTCATCCAGTCCACAAGTTAGCAGGTCACAAGAGTCCTGAGTGTCTGTTCAAGGGGAGAGGAGAGGTTTCACCAGGCTATCATCTGATCAGGACACACGAAGCGTAAGTGCACCTGGCAAAGTGGACATGTGGATTCTATTCTCCTAAATAGCAGAACAGTTAAAACCTTGTACTGAAATGGGGAGTGATTATGAAATACTTTTGACTACACAGGCTCACTGGTTTTCTCATGGAAAAGTACTTAAAAGACCTCTTAAATTTAAAGATGAATTATACATTTTTTTTTCACAAAAATTCCAAATTGGCTGACTTTTGCTGGGATGACAAGTGACTGCCAGTAATGTACTACCTGATAGATATTTACAAAATCATGGAAGTACTTTGTTCCATCAAAGAAAAGGTGTTGTTTTAAAAATGTGTGAAAAAGGACTTCCCTAGTGGCGCAGTGGTTGAGAGTCCGCCTGCCGATGCAGGGGACACGGGTTCGTGCCCTGGTCTGGGAAGATCCCACATGCTGTGGAGCGGCTGGGTCCATGAGCCATGGCCGCTGAGCCTGCGCGTCCGGAGCCTGTGCTCCGCAACGGGAGAGGCCACAACAGTGAGAGGCCCGTGTACCACAAAAAAAAAAAAAAAAATGTGTGAAAAAGTAAATACTGTTCTAAAGAAATGCAAACTTTGGAAAGACCATTTCATAAAACAGATGTTTGGAAATGTGTCATCTTTTGTTGCTGAAAAGATGGAACTGTGTTACTCTAAAAGTTCTTATATTTGCACATTTTAAAAACACGGAAACAGAATTTTGTAACATTTTTCCAAATGAAGAGTGAACTTTGAATCTATTGTTTATAGCATTAAAACACAACACTTTCCTATCAGGAAGTACTGAATTCCACTTGAAAAATGAACATATACTGGCCAAGTTTCTACTTAAAAAAAACTTTTAGAATAATTGGAGGATGGAGCAGAAGTATGAGTACCACAATTTAGGAAATTCTCACAGGGTCCCACTCCTAGAAAGGCCCCTCACTTAGTTTAATGCTCTGCTATCCCCACATCTTGAAATTCATAATTTTTGAACAGGCAGCTCCATTTCATTTTGCAATAGACTGCAAATTATGCAGCTGGTTCTGGAACTCAGGAGTCAATGCAGTTCTTTCATTTGAATTTACATATTTTTGAGGTATTTTTTCAGTGATGACAACTACTAAATTCCAGTATTAATGTAAAACTAACTATGAATGGCTATGTCATATGTGCTAAACTACACTTGTCAAAAATAATTATATATATGATTAACATTTGAATATTTGTTTATAACTGGTTATACAAAGTCACAAAACATTTAAAGAAAGCAAAATTATTTGGGGCTCTTTTTTTTTTTAAGGGAGGTTGCAATTTTTAATTAATTAATTTATTTATTTATGGCTGTGTTGGGTCTTCGTTTCTGTGTGAGGGCTTTCTCTAGTTGTGGCAAGCGGGGGCCACTCTTCATCGCGGTGCACGGGCCTCTCACTATCGTGGCCTCTCTTGTTGCAGAGCACAGGCTCCAGACACGCAGGCTCAGTAGTTGTGGCTCACGGGCCCAGTTGCTCTGCGGCACGTGGGATCTTCCCAGACCAGGGCTCGAACCCATGTCCCCTGCATTGGCAGGCAGATTCTCAACCACTGCACCAGTAGGGAAGCCCAATTTGGGGCTCTTAATAAAGAAAAAAGCATTTTCATCATTATTCTTTTTATTTCTATTTTTGTATATTTTATAGTACACACAAATTAATCAAGTCATACATGCATGTAATTTATAAATAAATGAGCATCTATCGCATAAGAATATACTGCATGTTCAACAACCTGTCATTTATGGGAGTGCTTAGTCAAAAGACCTTCTAAAAGACTGACCTAGACTCGGAATGATAAACTTTCGCTTTGGGAGCCCAAACTCCAAAATTACTCCCTCTTCTGGCAACAATTTCCTCAGCAATACTTCCTGGGAGAGGGAGGGAGGCAACGACGTCTTAGTTTAAAGAGGATTTGGAGTCAGGACTGGGTTCAAATCCGGATGTCCTCCATGATGACGTAGGCACATTTCTTAACCTGATCACCCGATCCAGTGCCCAGCGCTGTTGTGAGGCTCGTGTGTAAAGACCTGGCACATTTCCAGATGCTGATGAAGCACCAGCGACACTAGCATTTACACAGGTGTTCGCAGTAGGAGTCCGATGGACTCTGAGCACCGTGTCTGTCCACTCGCGCCTAATGGCTCTGGATGGTGGTACTTCAGGCTGTGGGGTGAGGTGCGTTTTTCTGGTGAGATGGGAGTGGTACTACTGATACAGTCTAAAAGTTCTCTCTTTAAATACACCACGGAATCTAACTGCTACCAGCTTCTCTGCATAAGGTCGGGGAGATGAAGGGTCTCGAAGGAGGGGCGCCGGTGAAGCCCAGGGGGGCTCAAGCCCTGGCCAGGCGCTACCTGGGTGACGGGGGCAGGACAGGACCACAGTTCAATACATCCCGAGAGCGCAGCTTCGGACTTTCTCCTGGGCAAGCCCAAACTTAACCTCAACCTGTATTCACCTCGGGATGTGCAAAGCATACCCATCCCGGCCCCGAGCGGCGCATCGGCGGAGGCGGTGTTCCCCAGTACCACTCCCGGGGGGTACCGCGCCCACCTCCCGGGGTCGCCGACCCACGCAGGGGTTGGGGGAGCCCTTCCCGGTCGCCTCGGGTCCCGAGAGTGCGGGGAAAAGGCCCGACCCCTTCGCCCAGGGTGGCTGGCCCGCGCGGGGAGGGAGCTCGCCCTGGAGGGACCTGGGACCTTACCTGGATGGTATGGCCGCTGCTCTGGACGGTGGGCCCCCCCACCAACTTGCAGTAGAGCTCGGGCCGGGGTCGCGTGCCGCCGGGCTCCCGCTCCCCGCAGGTGGCGGTGGCCCAAATCCTCGCCGCCTCGGCCAGGTTGAAGTAGGGCGGGTGCAGGCTGAGCCACGCCGGGGCCGCGGGGTCCCGAGCGGTCGCGCACCCGGCGGGGGGCGGCGGCAGCAGCAGCAACAGCAGCAGCAGCGGCAGCAGTGGCAGCACTGACCGCGGTGCCCAGCCCCGAGCCCGCCCGGCTGCCGCCATCTCGCTGCGCGCGGTCCTCCTGCCTCGGCGGCCGGCGAAGGGGCTCGGGGACACCGCGTTCTCGGCGGACGATCCTCAGGCTACCAGCGAGCGCGGCCCGAGTGTGGGCGGTGTCGGCGGAGGCGCGCCCGCGCCCCACGCGCCGGGAGCCCGCGGCGAGGGGGCGGCTCCTCGGGTTTGGAACGTGCTGCGGCCGCAGCTGGCACCCACCGGATAAGGAACTGACAGCGCCCGGCCTCGGCCCGCAGACGTTGTCTCCACCAGCGCGCTGCGCGCTGCCAGCTTCGCCGGCTGGGAGAGCAGAAGGCGTGTCCCCGGCTGCCACCCCCGCGGCTGAGGCGGGGACCTGGACCGCCCCACCTCCCCACGGCCGGGGCAGAGATCCGAGAGTCCTCTTCTCCAGAGCCTCACGGTGGATCTCGGACTAGCGGGAAGGAGGCTCGCGGCGAATGGGGTGAGACAGCAGAGGCAATTGCCACTGCCTGCAGAACCTACACCAAAGACACCGTGGTTTCCCAGATGAGTTTCAGTTGTCAAAGGACAAGTACCGTCAATTCTCAGACTCTGGGCGCCAGCGATACCTGTGGCACTGCACACGCGTACTTAGTGTGAGATCAAAGGAGCTCTGGGGAACTGGGAGTGGAAGAACGTACACAATTTAAAGACAGCCACTAGTGCAAGTTGTAGTGTGCCCAGAGATAAAGGTACTTTGGAGGAAATTCTTCAGATGCCCCCATCTGCTATATTTTACAGGTGAACAGAGACATCGAGTGTATTACTCGAGCTGTCACATTGGCCTCTGGGGAAAAGGATGCGAACTCCCCCACCTCCCAGGGCTGAGGCTTGGTCTTGCACGCAGGACATCTCACCAAAACGGAGCCCGCAGAGGTCTCTAACAATTAGAGGGGGGTGTCATTGCTGCAGGCCAGGACGGACACAAGTGCCCCAGAGGAAGAAGGACTAGAGCTTCGAAAGACGGAGAAGGGAAAACGAGGGAGTGTGTGAGAGCACTGCTCGAACAAAGATTGAGATGGGGATTGAAGGGGAACAGTTGAAAGGAGAGAACTAACTAGTCATGAACCTACACTGCTTTGCCCTAATAAGAACATTCATATTTTAATAAAGCAACTGAACGAGTGCCCAGCACTACCTGGAATAGTCCTGCAGAGGTGGTATGGTCCTATCTAAACTGATGAAAGAAGATTGCAGAAAAGTGAGAAAGATTTTACATTCTTTTTATAAAGTCCTTCCGGACAAGATCATTCGCAGGAAAACTTTCAACAAACAGCTAAGATGCCAAAATTATTTTATCAATAGGCAGATAAGAAGGCGAAGGGCTTCCCTGGTGGCACAGTGGTTGACAGTCTGCCTGCCGATGCAGGGGACATGGCTTTGTGCCCGGGTCTGGGAAGATCCCACATGCCGCGGAGCTGCTGGGCGCGTGAGCCATGGCCGCAGAGCCTGCGCGTCCGGAGCCTGTGCTCCGCAACGGGAGAGGCTGCCAGGCCTGTTCACTGAGAGGTTCTGATGTCAGAATCCTCAGCAGCAGAACTGACCATCTGTGGATTCACAACAACGCTTCTTCCTCATAGAACTTCGCATTTTGCTCCAAAAGGCAAAAATTACGAGCATGACATAAAAATTGCTGTATTGTACATGACAACATTTCTTTTTGGTATGTTTTATTACACTCCCTAGTCAGAATGTATATAATATCATTGCAATCGAAAAATAACTTTGTGAAGTCAGGGCACAACAGGTGTGTTTGCCCACTGAGAATAGCTTTAAAGATGAACAAATAAAAGGTACATATCTGAAGTTCATATTTGTTAGTAAAGTTCTCTCTGTAAAGGCTACGTATCCAAAACAGACATCCCGGGAGCACCGACCCTCCGTGGTTCTAGATACGGGAAATATGATGGGAATATTGACACTTTGGTTGGGGGAGGGGAGAAAGGCTGCTCTGAAGTTTAAATGAAGAAATGTATGAGCAAGTGCTTTTAAACACTAAGGCAGCAAACAGAAGGCACACTTGTGTTTTTAAGGCAAAATGGGGCTCTTATGTTTTCATGGGGAAAGATGATGCTTGAAGAAATTAAATGACTTGCCCATGTTTTAAGAAAAATAGGAATAATAAGCAGGACCCAGAGCTTCCGATTCTCAGTTCATGCTCCTAGGAGGACTCGGGGGGTGGGGGCTGGGGGAAGCCACCTGGGTGAGGCCCATGTGAGGGGTGAAGGCTTCAGAAGTGTCCCAAGCACAAGAGGAGCTATTGGTTTACTTAGCTCTAGAGGGGTGGGTGCGACAGACACGCATAGTTGGGTGTAAACAAACCCAAACTAACACAGTGAATTTGGGGTTTGGCTGACCTCTCAATACTTCAGTAGTGATTCATGCATAGCTGTGTCCTTCAGATCTTAAGATAGAAATGCAACTTGCCACGCCATTGTCGCAAAGAATTTCCCTAGAATCAAGAATGTAGACACGCAAGGGTGGTAAACTCACTGTCTTGCAAGGGCATAGTCAGACTCGATCATGTCCCATTAATACAGTGATGGGTCTAACATTATCCTCATGACTGATGCTTCTTTAGGTGAAAGCATAGATTTTCTCCTTCTCCTTCTTTTCTACCCCCTCCCCAATATGGCAGCTTTTCCTTCTGCCCTCCCAAGTCATCCTAGGAATATGAACTGGGATTATATCAATCCTGGGACCTGCTTATTATTACTGTTCTTCTTAAAATTGTATTGTTAAACTACACCTTAACATTGGTTGGTCTCACTTTAAAAACAAGTTGCACTTTTCCTCTTGTATCATCACTTCGTAGAGAAAACAATGACATCGTTCTAAACCAACAGCAGTCTGTGGGTCACCAACGGCAGTGAAAAGAATACAAACAAAACAGAAAAACAGAAGGTGTTACTGCTTCTTGCAATACCACACAAGAGCCTGGTGAGAGCTCCCCCTGAAAACCAGGGGTAACTAAACGATGAGGGAAGTTCTGCTGTCCAACTGGCCAGCTTCACTGCAAACCCAAAGATCAAGAGCATCTTTTGGAACCCAACCATTCTATCATAAAATATAGGAATATAAGGATATATATTAATATCCTTTTATTACTCTTCTCCCATGAAGAATTTCACAAACTGTATTTCTTAAATATTTTCCATGTTATCAAAGATCTATATAACTGTCAGTATAGGCTTTGGCTTATCATGAAGTAATTAGTATGACCACGCTGAGCTTTAATCATTCCAGCTCAAAGTGGAGAAAGTGAGCTTCCATCCGCCTGTGTTGCTAAATAAAGGCAGGGTTTCTGCTGGTCATTTTGAAAACTGAGAATTGCCCCTAGACCCCTGGGCTTTGGAAAACACGAATCTAACACCACCCACTTTTATTTATAGATCAGAAGTCAAGGTTAAGGGACTTGACCAAGTCCTCATTACCACAAAATGGTGTCCAGAGCCCAGCCTGTGCCTGCCTGGGATTACAGCACACCTTACCCCCACTGCCTTTTGTGGTGGGCCCCCTGCTCCGGACCCCTAATCTAATGGCTCCTTGTAAAGTAGTGATGCTCCCTTGGTACATGGCCTGTGTCTGATTCATCGTCTCAGCTCAGAAACCCCAGTGTTAACCAAAGTGGAGCGGAAGTCTCAGTATCCAATGTTTCTGCTCACTGCAGGCAGAACCCAGCTTCGGTTGGAACCTTGACACTGGTACGTTGCATTAGGGCACTCTCTGGTAGTTAGCTCCACCAAAGGCCCTGTGAAGCATTCACATTCCAATTACATGAATTTCCTCTCCAGCTCTTGCTACACACACTCCAGTTTGGCCTTTATGTGAAATATGCAGTTGGGCAGAACAGGTAATTTTATACATTTGTTATTAAGGAGGATTCCTTTTTCCACCCCAAGTGTGTGTTATTACAAGCAGTAGTGCTAGGATAAAAGAAAGGCTAAACCTAGGTAACAGTACCTTTTCTTTACAATGAAATTTTTTCCTATCAGCCCAGAGCTAACCCTGAAAGGTAAGTGGGCCATTATTCTCATTATTATTATTCTCATTCTGTGGATGAGTGAAAATAAGGTAGTGAGTAATTAAATCATCTGGCTCAGACTAAGTGGAGTTTTAAGAAATGGAGGCTTCATTCTCTTGACATGAAGGTTAAGTAACTTATCTGGCAGAGATTTTGAGTGAAAATTAGAAAGCAGCCTCTAAATTATCTTCTTGAGTCATTTTCACATTTTCTCCTTTTGGGCCACCCTAAGTTTAAGGATTTGAACCCAGTTGAATTATCTCTGTGACCACAGGAGGCAACACTACTGGCAATGTTCAACCACACTGCACTTTGTTTCCATGTCCAAAATACCTCACTTCGACAAGGATTAAATAAATAAATGATTGGAGCTATCTCAGTCCAATGATGGTACCCAGAGGAGACCAGCAAGAATTTTTGCCATGTAGAAAGAATCTCAGAATATTGAGTAGAGCGCCCTGTGTTATACAGTAGGTCCTTGTGGATTATAACCTAAATGGGAAAAGAATCTGAAGAAGAATGGATATATGTATAACTGAATCACTTTGCTGTACACCTGAAATTAACACAACATTGTAAATCAACTATACTCCAATATAAAATAAAAATTAAATTAAGAAGAAAAAAAATACCTAACTTCAGAGACATGTATTTTGGTAAGAATTTGCCCAAAAGATCCAATAAAAGGTTATTTCACAATAAAAGATGAAAACTCTTGTGGTCAGAGGCTGGCCCAAAGAATTCTTTCTTGCTATCCTTTGAGATCTCTATAGGAGTACCGTATGCAGAGCAGCAGGTTGGTAAATACCTGTCAAAATTTACCAAGATGGAATGAATTTCACTTGAGCCCTAGAACACAGGGTTAATAGGTAATTTTGTAACCATATAATCACTGAAATCTCTCATCTCTTTAATAACCCTCTTAATGCTGAGCAGTTCACAGAACAAATTGGGTGCTAACTTCAATACTTTTTTTAATTGAAGTATAGTTAATTTACAATGTTTTGTTAGTTTCAAGTGTACAGCAGTGTGATTCAGTTATACATATATATTCTTTTACAGATTCTTTTCCGTTATAAGTTATTACAAGACATTGAGTATAATTCCCTGTGTTATATAGTAGGTCCTTGTTGTTAACCTATTTTATATATAATAGTGTATATATGTTATTCCCAATCTCCTAATTTATCTCTCCCCCACTACTCGCTATCCCCTTTGGTAATCATAAGTTTGTTTTCTATGTCTGTGAGTCTATTTGTTTTATAAATAGGTTCATTTGTATCATCTTTTTAGATTCCACATATAGGTGATATCATATGATACAATACTTACTTGTTAAGAAGTCAATGTAGATTCAACTTGCTCATTTCCCTCCTTTTTTACTCTAGGTTTATAGTAGAGCACTGAAGGATGTTTATGGGACTCACAAGCTATTTCCTTATCTCAGACACTGCGTTCTTCATGGATGATTCTGAGAGTGGCTGGTTAGACAGCCAGGCCTATAAATCAACTGGAAAATATGAGTGGACTTCATGCGTGGCTCTGAGGAGGTGGGAGGAGATGAGGGAGGGACAGAGTCGATGGTACGTAAATAATACGAAGAGGTGAGGAAAAGAAACACCAAAGAGTCATGGGAACTCTCAACATAATCTAGTCTGGTGGGATAAAATGACTAGCTGCCCACCAAGGATCGGTTCTCTCTTTCCATAGGGTAGAGTTGTTCTGTGAAGTGGCTGGTGGCCCCAGGGATACATTTCCCACCCGACTTGCATCTAGGTGTGGTCCTTGACTGATTCTGAACCAATGAAAAAGTGAGAAGTGGTCCATAAAATCCTCTTGCAGATCCTTCATGCTTTACCTCTTTTCCTGCCTGGAAGCCCAGGGCGCCAAAGCCCTAGGAGGCGGAGGACCACAGGATGGAAGGAGCCTGGGTCCCACGTGGGAGCCTGCCTCCTACACACCCACACTGCACTCTTATAAATGAGAAACAGACTTTCATTACATTAAGCCACCAAGATTTGGGGGTTTTTATGAAGTTAAAGTAGTGTTACCTTAACTAATACATCTGAATTATTATTGTTGTAATATTTTTACATATATGGGAGCAGAAAGAAGACCCTCCTAATGAAATGTTCAATGGTAAATAAGAAGCTATCCAAAGCCTTACAACTAAGTTACCACATGGGTCGTGACTCCATTTTTCTCATCTCACAAACTAAGTAGACTTATTGCTTTATTTTAAAATTATGTTGGAATATTGAACTGGGTTCACTTGGGTTTAGCTGGACCAATAACATTAAACACCTGTTTGGTTTAGTTGTTGCCTGTTGCTTGCACTCTATTATGCTTAACATGCTTTATTTTCCTATTAACTCTGAAGGCCAAAGTCCTTTTAGCTATTTTCATTTATGTGGGCCAGCAAATAAAATAGTATCAGATCTATTACCTTGAAACTACCCAATGTCAAAGAAATCTCTTAAAACTGTTCATAATTTTTTTAATCCTACGGTTTAGACATTCTTAATTGTCTTTTCTCACCTCCTCAACAAACATACACAGAAAAACGTCTTCCACTTAGGATATACCTCATTTTCAAAATATATGCAGTGGGACCTACCAACATGCCCCCTTCTTGGCCCATCCATTTCCATCAGTGACAACACCAATTTGTCTAGTATCCCAGAGAAAAATTTTTGTGAACGTATATACCATAGCGCTAATTAATAGATGCTTAACAATCATTAACTCACTTTTCCCTTTTCTTTCCTCAATCAGACTGGAAAACATGGCTTTCTCATTGATTATTCTTTTTCCATGATCCCTTATGTTTAAATGACATTGGTTACCATTCACCTGAATTCACTTATTTATCCAGACCACCCTCAGCCACGCAAAGAGCAGCTACCCTGCTGCTCTCGCTGCCTCCAGTCTCTCGCTCTTACAATCTATTTTGCGTAACAATGGAAGACCAGCATATGTGCCAGATCAAGGTGTTGCCCAGCTTCCTACTGCTCCACAGACTGGATTTGGCCTCATCCTCCTAAGTGGACTTATGTGTCCCTACTCTTGAGTACCCATCTTCTTCTCATGATCAGGGCTGCTCCCTCCTGTCAGATAAGATACCAAATTCCGTCCATTTCATTTCCTAAACGGTTCTCAATTTGGTTGCCTCAACTGCATTTCCACGGCTGCAGCCTTAATTCAAGACCACATTTCTCCCACCTGAGCTGTTACAGTCTTCCAACTCCCTCCAGTCTTGTCCACATCCAATCCATCTTCCACACTGCTGCCAGAGGGATCTTTCTGAAGCTGACATGTCCAATATGGTAGCCAAGGGCTACATGTGGCTATCTAAATTTAAGTTTAAAAATTAAAAATTTAGTTCCTCCGTACACTGGCTGCATTTCAAGTGCTCAATAACCGCATGTGGTTAGTGGTTACCATATTAAACAGAGAAGATTATAGAACATTTTCATCACTGCAGAAATTTCCTTTGGGCAGTGCTGTTACTAGAATGTAAATTTGATCATGTCTCTATCCTGCTGAACACATTTAATGTTTCTCATTGCTTAGGATAAAGTCTAAACTCCTTAGTAGTTTGGTTGGTAAGTTGGTCCATAAGTTCGTCCTAAGCTTCCATTCTGCCCTATCTCCTTATTACTTGCCTGCATTGGACCATAGTCTTCAGCCTTATTGAACGATTTCCTGTTCCTCAGTGAGTCTCCATGACTTTGCGCATGGCTATATCTTCTGTCAGGAATGTCCTTCTCCACCTAGGTGACAAGTATACTCCAATTTGCTCTTGAAACTTCACCTCAAGCATCACCTTACTCAGCAGACTTTCCATAGCCTTACCCAGGACTCTCCCTTTACTCTCAGAGCTGGCCGTTCCTGTCATTGTGCCCACACAGCACACTATCCACACCTCTATGGAGCATTTAGATCTGCCTACTTACGAGACAGGGAGCTCTCTGGGGACAGGCACCAGGTTTAATTCACTTTGTATCCCCAGGGTCTAGCAGAGTGTCTGAAACAGAAGTAGGTGCCTAGAGGAGAATCAGTGTTCTTTCTTCCCTGCTCTTCCTCTGCTCCAAATGCCGTCACATTCTCCACCATGTGGCATAACTATCCAGCTGTTATCCCCTCCCAGTGCACTTGAACGTAGCCCTGTGGCCAGACTGTAGGTTACTAACAAAAAAGGAGAACCAGGAAGATGCTGACAAATTGACTTGCAAGGCACCTGCCTTCTGAAAGGACAAGGACTCAGCCTTGAGAATGTATAACCACCTTTCTTTAAGTGTCTGAGTGCCCTTGTTCTCTGCATTCATAAAACCAGTGTCCTCCACCCGGAGAGGAGCACTAGTAGAGCCCAACAGGTGTTGTAGTCACCTGCACAGTCTTGGATTAGTAATGGATTGTTCCAATTCTGAGACCATATCTCCTATGTTGAAAGGAGACGACTAAAAGTCTGAAATTCTTTACTGCTTTGTGGTCTATATTGCACAGTTTAACACATGGTTATATTGTCTTACACTGTTTCCAACGTTAAATATTGTTTGTATTCAGTTCCATCGTAGGTACCCTGAATGCAAGGAAAATGTGTCTTCCATACCACCTTGCATAGTGATAATAACTTAATAGGTGCTCAGTAAATACTATTGATTGGTTGGCTTGGTTGGTGTAATCTGGTGAGTTTTTATAGTCCTTCATGCCATTAAGAGTGTTCCCAAATACTGATGCCATTTTACAATCTCTAGAACATCAGCTGGATTTTCCAAGTAATGTAATTCTGCCTTATTCAGAAAAATGGAATTTGTATAACTTTTAAACATAATTTAGTTAAAATTTTTTTTATTTTATAATTAACTGTTACATCAGTGGCCCCCAATGAACCATGCCTCTCAGAACTCCTGCCCTTGTGTTGTTCCTTCCCACATTGAGTCTGAATTTGGTCCAGTGACTTGCTTTAGCAAATGAGATATTAACAAGTTTGATGCAAGCAGAGATTTGATAAGTGCTTGTCATCTTAGAATTCTCCCTCTTGGAACATAGACTGCATGCTGTAAGGGAGTCCAACCATACTGCTGGAGAAAGAAGGTATGTAGAGAGAGATTCTGGAATATGTGAGACCATGCAAAGCATGTGAGCAAAGCCAGCTTGGTCTTAAAAGACCTATTCAAGCCATCAGATCAAGCCACCTGCATGAGAGATCCTAGGTGAGACCAGCGGAACTGTCTAGCTGATTCCAGCCCAGGTTGCTGAATCATGAACAAATGAAGAGTTGTTGTTTTAAGCCACTGGCTTATGGTCTCTTACACAACAGTAGACAACCACAATAGTCAGAAATTTGTCTCTTCTTATTCATTAATGTGAGCTGATCAGTATCACCTACTACTTGCAGCTTCTATTCTTAAGTGCCTTGAGTTAGCATTAAAAGTGAAATATGAATACTCTTTCCAATTAGAGTGAGAAAGTTTTTATTTCTAGACACTTCTGGGAAACTGAGATTTTAGAATTTGACTTTTGCATTTAGAATTTTTTTTCTATGTAGTTGATGTCTTTAAGACAAATTAAGTTTAAGTTTATCTCTTCTTATTTTTTTTCCTGGCTTTTGCCCCTGGGTAAGCATCTAGGGAAAAGAAAAATTTGATCTCATGAATTTTATGCCCTGTTTTTTGCTCTTGCCAAAATGCTCTGTTAACTTCATTCCAAGTAAAAAAAAAAAAAAAAGTTCTTGTGAATATGATTTCTGCCACGGCATCAAGAACTGTGCCAGAAAGGACAATTCTATAAAAATAGATTTCTTCATTCTGTATCTATGTGAATTCCACGCAGTCAGATACTCCTTTAGCAGCTATCTTGTAAGTCATAGTTTTTCTGTGAAAGCAGGCTTTTTACCATTTGTGAGACCTTGGCCTCCCTTTTTCCCCTCAGCTTGGGTTAATATTTTATATTTCCTTCTTTCATTCTTTATGTACCTTTCATAGGTTGGTCTCCAAAGGAACTATTTCTCCCTTATCTCTCAGTTGGTAAAAGTGTGGTTTACCTTGAATAATAGTTTCTTTAATAGGTTCATCAAGCATTGGAAAGTCCACTAACATGATAAGCAAAAAGAATTCTAAAACTGGAAGAAAAAGCAAAAGCTCGTTTTTCAGTTGTTGGATGGTTTCAGAATGGTCATGCCTTGTTTAAATCATGACTGATCAAAGCGTGGTCTGTGGACCACTTCCAGTCCATGAACTGTTATTGCAATGAGAAAAAGTACGAAAACTGAGAGTGTTTATAAACGTTTTTAGCAATTTCATATTGCTATGACATGTGATCGCTTTTCTCATAACCCAGTTTTATTGTGTATTGCAAAATATTGGTCAACGATGGATTGGAATTTTTTTTAATGGTCTTTCTTCACGGATGGTTTAAAAAGCACTAGTCTAAATGATCTCTCCAAGTGATCTTCCAGCCTCAGGCCTAGAACACTGTGGGACACAGAGTGGGCAGTTAAGAAACATTTGTTGATTGATTGATGGTTACCTGATGGGTAGTTTCTAATCCTATGATGCTCTAATATTGTGTTAAATCTTTACCGTTCACTAAACAGTACATACGACAAATGTACTGTTTTAGTCAGAGTTTTACAACCTTTTTTTAAAAGTGCATGAAATAACCTGCCTAATTCTCTTGGCTCGGTATGACTAATTAATGATACCCAAGTTTAGAGAACTCAAAAGAAAGGACACATATGCTAAAGTTAAAATTAGCTTTCACTTACTCCATAATAGCACTGACTGATTCAGCTGTCTTTGTGCAGGGAGATGGTGTAAGGTGTTGAGCTCAATGTAAGGACTAAATCCATGACTCATTCCTTATGAAGAATAAATGCATCATTGGGTTATATCAAGCGAAAGCCACTCCTTACACCTAGTACAGGAAGTCAGACTCCTTGAAGTTGTGTGTCTTTAAAATCACTCCCTATCCTAGGGGATCTTTACTAACTCAGATTCCGGATTAAGAAGGTCTGAATGCACAGCAGGTATTACATTCTTGATGTGTAGGTCTCTTCCTTCCCCACAGCACATCAGCTTCAGGGCAGCCTTGCTGCTGGTTTTGCTCTGACCTGTGCCCCAGTCCCATTAGTTGGGTTATTGCCTCCTTCCTGTGGGATTTTAGGCAAGCCACTTAGTCTCTATGTGCTTCAGATCACTCACTGGAAATTTTTTTTTTTTTAATGAGGACAAGGGCACTGTAAAGAGTAAATGATATAACGCGTGTGAACGCGTCTGCGGCAGCGCTGGACCAGCCCCAGTTGGAGTTCACTGTCATTCGCCCTTCACCTTGCCCCTACTCCCCGACCAAGCTTTCACCATGCAGTGCAGTGTAGTGGTTAAGCCCACAAACTGCAGAGTTCTAGACTTGGGTTTAAGTCCCAGCTCCCCCATCTACTGGCTTCTGTGACCTCATGACTTCGGGCAAGTTATTTAGGCTTTTTAAGTCTCAGTTCCTTCACCTGAAACATTTTACCCATGGTGAGAGATTTGCAACTATTAAATGAAGTCATATCCTTCTCAAGGGTCAAAAGCAATGACAGCACGTAGCATGCCTCGAATTAAGCCAGCTATTGTTATTTTACGCCCAGTTCCAGAAACAAGTTTTGACCGATTGTGTCTGCATATCTGGCCCAGGGCCTGCCTAGGATCCTGATTTCTCAGAACCTGGAAGCTTTCTTTGCTCTTGCCATTAAGCATCAGTCCTTAGCGATCGCATTTCTGCTTCTACCTGCTGACCACCTCTGCCGCTGCCCTTTTTACCTCGCCAGAGCCCCAGCGTCCTAGAGGGCTATCAGGAGTCCTATGGAAGCTCTCACAGCCTTAGGATCCTCTGGTCAGCTGGTCTGCCTTGCTGACCACCTACTGTCTGCCCCCAGATTCCCCAGGACACGGCACTGGTCCCCAGGCTTCTTCACTTTCTGTTGGGAGGTTCTGGATCCCTGCCCCCTCAGTGAGTCCAACTAGCCCCGGGATTGAGCCAGAGTGGCCTGGCCCTCAGGCCACCTGCAGAGCCCCAGCTCTGACAGGACTTGCTATGCAACAAGTCAAGGTCTTGGTCCCATCCTAGGTTTGGTACATCACCCCTGGGTCAGAATGCTGACACAAGACTGAAGGCAGATATTACAAGACCCGTTTTGTCTAGAAACCATGTTTGATCGTGGCTCTCCTGGGAACTTCTGCTGACATTTCTCTTTCCAATGAAATCCTTTGGATTTCCCCACACACATCCTACGACTTTTTGTTTAGGGTTCCTTCTTCAGCCCCATCCCGCTTTCTGGGGGAAGTGAGAATCCTACACCTGCATAAAAGGCATCGAAGCCAGCAGTGGCCAGTGAGGGGCTGTAACCTAAGTTTGTTTGAGCTGCACCTTGCAGGGAGGGGGGGGTGGGTGATGACAGTGTCCCGTACCAGCACAAGGTCCCTCATTCAACTCAAAATTCCAGAGCACACCCCCACTCCCACGCACAGAGCAGACATACACATACATGGAGTATCAGTTCATTTAAACACACACAGACACACACAAAGATGGAGTCACAGCCCCTTAGTGCAAAAATAGGACTTTTTTTTTTTTTGCCTGCCCAATGGCCTCCCTTACAGGCTACTAGCTACATGCCTTAGATTCCTGAGTAAGATAAGAACCTCACAAACACAGACTCCAAATCTCATTAGAGAAAAGAGCATCAGAAGCTTTGATTCCGTATCTGAGAAGCTCGTGGATCCTCAGGTAATCTGAGAGAATTCCTTCAGAAATACTCAGTGAGCACCTACTATGTGCCAGGACCTGGACTTGGCGTTGGAGCTACAAAGAGAACGAGGCAAATATGGTTTCTGATTTAACGTGGCTCAGCGTCTAATTTTCAGTCTCAGTGAAGTTCCTGTGACCTTACGCTGCCTTGCAGCGTAACCCTAGACTTACCTCTAAGCTGTGAGAAGCCAACTAAGGAATCTTCACTGACAGAATGAAGCTCCTGGGGCTTCCCTGGTGGCGCAGTGGTTGGGAGTCCGCCTGCCGATGCAGGGGACACGGGTTCGTGCCCCGGTCCGGGAAGATCCCACATGCCGCGGAGCGGCTGGGCCCGTGAGCCATGGCCGCTGAGCCTGCGCGTCCGGAGCCTGTGCTCCGCAACGGGAGAGGCCACAACAGTAAGAGGCCCGCGTACCGCAAAAAAAAGAAAGAATGAAGCTCCTGCCACACTCGAAACTTGCACAATTTTAAGACACAGTTTAGTACATTACTATATAATTGCCAAACAAGGGCTCCAAAAGTCAGCCTGTTATCTCCACAAACAAAACTAAACTTGAAGTCCACACTTGCTCCCATGTAAGACTGTGAGAGAATTTCCATAGCAAGCGAGTCTTCTAGTCCATCTTCCCTAAGGACTGAACTCAGCCTTTTTGGCTTCTCTTAAATGGTTTTGGTTCAATTAAAGATTAAGTGAGGGACTTCCCTGGTGGCGCAGTGGTTAAGAATCCGCCTGCCAATGCAGGGGACACAGGTTCGAGCTCTGGTCTGGGAAGATCCCACAGGCTGCGGAGCAACTAAGCCCGTGTGCCACAACTACTGAGCCTGCGCTCTAGAGCCCAAGAGCCACAACTACTCAGCCCACATGCCACAACTACTGAAGCCCATGCTCCTAGCGTCCACACTCCACAACAAGGGAAGCCACCACAATGAGAAGCACGTGCACCACGACGAAGAGTAGACCCCGCTCGCCACAACTAGAGAAAGCCAGCGCGCAGCAATGAAGACCAAATGCAGCCAAAAATAAATAAATCAATAAACTTATTTTAAAAATAAATAAATAAATAAATTTATTTTTTAAATAAGTAAATAAATAAATAATAAAGAGTAAGTAAAACCAGTCCCAACTTTGGAAATAATTTATCCTGTGTGCATATTTCTGCTGCACTTTTGCCCCTATGGGTTTAACAACTTGGTAATAAAATGTAAGGACTGAGGGCTTCCCTGGTGGCGCAGTGGTTGAGAGTCCGCCTGCCAATGCAGGGGACACGGGTTCGTGCCCCAGTCCGGGAAGATCCCACATGCCACGGAGCAGCTGGGCCCATGGGCCATGGCCGCTGGGCCTGCGGGCCCGGAGCCTGTGCTCCGCGGCGGGAAAGGCTACAGCAGTGAGAGGCCCGTGTACCGTAAAAAAAAAAAAAAAATGTAAGGACTGAGATTTCAGCTAATCAGCATTCAGGGTCCTCCAAACATTAAAAAATAAAGCCCTTGCATGGTACTGCAAAGCCTCAGAGGAATGCTGAAGACAGCTTCACTTAGGATGCACCTCCTCTGGGCCCACCCATAATAGATGCTTTTATTACCAAGGGCCAGATTACCAGCCCAGTGATAGAGTACTTTCCAGTTACTAACCCAGACTCTCTTTAAACAAATGTTGGAAACCGAGGCAGCTGAGAGAGTTACACGATAATGCTAGACAGAAAATAAAAATCAAACACTTCAAGCAAAATCTGGACATCTGACCAAGGGATGAAGGCTCCTGGATTGGCATTTCGACCCCAGCACTTAGTCCGCTGGGTCAGAGTAACGCTGAGTAGGGATAAGAAGGATGGGTCTTTATACTCCCATGTCAATGTCATGAGATGTGGGCCCCGGGAAGACAGCATGACCTTAGCAAGGTGGCTTCTGTAGCTGGTGCAGTCCCGGAGGGCTAGCAGCTGAGAGTTATCTGCCGACAGTACTTGAATAACTGGGGTGACAAGTCGCTCTGCAGAAGAATCCAGTGAAGGAGACACATGTCCCAGACAGGCCCCCACCTTGTACACTCAGAACCACTTCATACGAGTGCCTGGAGTAGCTCCTCTAGGATTCTGGGGGGCCCCTCTTCCTGGGAGGAAACATGGAAGAGGAAAGTTGGTGGGACACATCACAGCGCCCGCTGCTGCATCTGGTCTCAGGACTGCAGCTAAGACTCCTCATCTCACTCCTCGAACATCTGTGCCAGATTCCCCTCATCCTCAGCCAGCATTTCTGCCCGTCCTGAAGACTTCTCAGGCTGGAGTTTCATCCTTTGTCCATTTATCATCCAAAAATGGTCAAGAGATACCCAGGTAGAGCATCTGAATTTCTTAAGTGTTCCCCTTGCCCCACTGTGTAACTGCAGCCCGTGCTCCTCCTGATGACTGTGGTCAATTACACCTGCCAAGATGGTGACTCCCCTTCTCACCTGCTGCCCCTGGACACAAAGAACCTAAAGTGCGCAAGCTGTGGCCATAGGTTATAGTTCAATAGAACTATTACTATGCCCATTGGTAGAAGTCTTCCCCTTTTTGGAAACCAGAACTTGGAAACCGGCAGAGCCTAGAGTTGCAGAGACAGGAAACACAAGTGGATCATTGGGAGTGATGGTAAGTGGGGCCACTCCCACTTCCCACTCCCCGGTGTGCAGACCCTCATATTCTTTCTATGGGACACAGCGCCATAGACAGCTCTTCGATCCAAACTGTATATTGTGTCCTGGAAGATGGTATCCTATGCTTGTAAAATACCATCTCCAAATTGGTCCTTCAGCTGTGCCTTCAACAAGCCACCCCCAACACTGAAGTGTGTGTCAGCTTTGGGTAATGTGAATGCCATGGGCTTCAGCCCATGACGGTACCTCCTTTGCTGTAAAGTGGGTCTCTTGGTTTAACATAATATTATTCTGGATCCTGTGCTAATCTACTAGTCCAACAAACACTCCATAAGCTCCCAGATAGTGGTGCTGGCTGACACCCCACAGGCAGGGGTAATGGCAAACCCATACCTAGAATGTGTCTATTCTTATCAAAAGAAATCATTGGCTTTCTAGGATGAAACATGTCCAATATAGTCAATTTGCCAGCGAATGACCAGGCGATCTCCTCAAGGGATGACGGCATACTGGAGGCTCAATATTGAGGCCTGTTATTTGCCATGTAGTGGCCACAGTAGCTAGATCAGGCTTGGAAAGTTGGACCCCATACCCTTGGGCCCGTTCAATGACCTTCATCCCTGCCACCACAGCTGCATCACTCACAAGCCCATCATGCCAGCACTGGGGAGGCCAATGATAGAGGCTGGTTGATGTCAACTGGTAAGTTGTTTTTTCTGTTTGGTTATTTAGTGCCTTTCTTTTAGTGAATGCTCTCTGTTGAGCATTAATATGTATTACAAATCTCTTCTTACTTTCTGCCCACTCCCATGAGTCACCCACAGGACTCCTCCAGAGCTCCTTCTCCCCAGTCCTCCAACACTTCTTCCTAGGACATGACCACAGGTCCAGCCATTCTCCTCTGCCATGAGTCATAGATAGACTCACCTTGGGCCACTTCTCTTGCCATGCAAAGTGGATGACCATGTCCTCCACTGGCAGTTCTGTTTTTCAAGCCACCTCTGAATGGGACTACAGTGCAGCCACCACCCATATTAGCTTATACTCATATACATCCCCCATCCTACCAGGCAGGCCAAGACCCCAGCTTCAGCTCATTTCTGATCCATCTGGTTGGCCAAAGGGCTTCCCCATAGACCAGCAAGTGTAAGCTGAGAGGTACAGTCGTACAGGTTTTCTTGTGCCCTCTGATCCTGCTCAGACTCAACCTCAGATGTACCACTTCCACCTTCTGATGGATTATTGCTGGGTCCACCCAAGCTTATAACAGAACCTAGCTCATGATGGAAAGTTCTGGCCATATTGATACTTGATGTCCATGGTCAAGCACTCTGTCTTTACCAGGGCTCAGTAGCTTCCATCTTGGGTTCTTCCAGGGCTTTATCTACTCTCTGGCTGGGTGGGTAGTCTCCCGTTTAAGTTCATGTCAGGTTTCTGAGCTATTATTAGAAAGCAGTTCTCATTTCCATGTTTACGTGATTTAACTCCATGCCTAAGCCAATTGCGCTCCAGGTGCCAGCTGGAAAATGAACCTCAAACTGAGCTATTCAATGACTTGAGAAGAACAGTATCTATAGAGGACCATTTAAGGGTCTGTGGTCCCCCCCAACCTCATGGAAGTCAGCTCAGCAGATGCTGTACCTAAGCTGCACTATTTGAGTTCTCCTGAATTCCTCTGATGTTAGGTTGTCAGCCTGCATGACGGAATAGCCCCAAATCAGCTCTGTGAAATTTACCAATGCATTTACCATAACGATAATGCTAAGGAAGCTGTGCATTGCTCTGTATAGTTTTATTTCTGCCTGTAATAGTTGACCCTTTCACGGGCAACTGGAGAGTTTTGATCTTAGGGACACTCATGAACCATAAAAATGATGGTGTCCCGGCTCTGTGTTGGTTGTTGAAAAGTCAAGTGTGTCCCTCCTGCCTCCCCTTTTGTGTTCTCTCTTATTCCTGGCTCTGTGTTATCTTTCCTGTTTTCAATTTCTCTTTGTTCCATTTTTTTTATTTCTTATTTTATTTTTACCCTGTTCTATTCTATGCAATTCTTTAAGAGAATTTAAATAATGTCTGGCAGGGGTATAAATAAGCAAACAAATAAGTAGAAAGCTTAGTGCATATAACTTTTGCCTACACAGTCAGCATTCAGAAAAATCCAAAATAATAATTTAATCAGCCTGGATGGAGGTATAAATCTGGCAGAGAATTTCTGTAAAGCAGTTGGTAGATATGAATTACCAGCCCTTACAATGTTCATATGCTTGGGCTCTGGAATTCTAGAAATTTATCCTAGTATGAAATAATGGGAGGTGTGGATAAAATTTAGGTATGAAATAATTATTCTAGGATTATTTTTAATAGCAAAACTAAAAGCAATGAAAGGTCTTGTAATAGGATAAAGGTTAAATCAATTATAGTATACCTCAATTTTAAATGCAATCATTAAAAGCAAGATTTTCAAAGAATTTTTATGCCAGAGGAAAGTGTCCTCTTTAGCATGTTTGTAAAAAAGCAGAATACACATGATTCCAATTGTGTTATTATATGCTTTTTAAAAGATCAGGGGCATAGCTAGCAACTGATAACTCTAGGAAGTTAACCTTTATCAGAAGTTAAAGGTCATTGTTATATATCTTTGTTATATATCATTGTTCTATATCATTATTATATATATATGTTTATATATTATATATATAAATATTATATATAATATATATAATATATATTTTATATATATATATATATAACATTGTTATATACAGACCTAGAAAGATAGCATAATGGAGAGAGCAGGAGTCTTACTCTCAAATTTGCCTGGATTCAAATACCAGTTTCTTACTTTTCGTCCCTGTGATTATAAACAAGTTCTCACCCACTCTCAGTCTCAGTTTCATCACCAAGAATGCTTTCATATAAAGCTGGAATGAGAGTAAAATTTAATGACACATTTAAAATGCCAGCACATAATGGACATTAATCAATATGGATTAAGTTCCTGACCCTTTGCCCCCCACCCCTTGCTTTCATTCTCACCCAGGATCAGAATACGTTCAATGGAAAGTAGCTTAAACAGCAAGAAGTCCTGGGACAGGGCAGCCCCAGTTGCTCAACACAGGCCTTAGTGACACCACCTCTTTGCTCTGACACCCTCAGAAGATAGCTCCCCTCATGGTCACGAGGTGGTTGCAGCAATTCCAGGCATCACATCCATTCAGGACAGCATTACAAGGAAGAAAAGACTTTCTCCTCCTGGATATCTCTCTTAGAAGCAAGGAAATCTTTCTCAGAAGCCCCCAGCACACCTCCTCTCATGTCTCAGAGACCAAAATATGCCACATGCCCACTCCCAAACCAAGCACTGTCACTAGCTTAGATAAGAAAGTTTGGGACAGAAAATAGGGCTGGGGACTCTGAAGCATATCCCAAGGTGCAGTACAGTAGATGCCTGAGCAAAATTGGTGTCTTGTTCAAGAAAGAAGGGGGCAATGGGTGTTGGGCAGATTGTTCAACGCCGTGTCTGCTACACCCCCAGCTGTAGGAAGCCTTGTCTGGTGTAAATTCCAAAAGGAGAGACTGAGTTAACCAGCTGGAGATGTGGGGTGGGAATGTAGACGGGGGATATAGACAGGCAAATTGTCCAGGGTAGACTCTTAATTGGGGTGAAAGGGCTTGACGACAAAAGGAGGAGCAAGAGGGCTCAGTAGACCAGCCTGACCGACTAGAGCAAGTCCTGCTAGGGCGTAAACTGAGAGTGCAAAATCCAGAACAAACACATTACAGCCTGTGCTGGTATAAACCGCGGTGATAACAAACATGGCCTCATTCGAAGTGAACCCAGATGGCTGTGCTTATGTGTCATGGGCGTCTGCAAAGGAGTGGTGGGCTTTCTGACCGTGTAGATGTGGAGAACACAATTCCTGAATCTTCTATTCAATCAACAATAAATACATTTCGACCACCTACCATATCTCCAGCTGTAAACTAACCCCTGAAAAAAATAAAAGACATATTATAAGACTCAGAGTCTGGCTTTGAAGAATTTACACTCCGCTGGAGGAGTCAAAAGTAACAGAAGCAAAGTCTAGAGAAATACCTCGGGCTAACGGATGTGGTGCAGAGCAGAATTACAGCAGGAACTCAACAAAGTTGGGAGAGAGATGGCTGAGGGGCAGGATGCAGGAAGGGACTTGAGCCGGGAGTAACTCTGCTAGGTCAAGATTGGGGTTAGGGCAGACAGAAGAGGGAAGACACGAGCGAGCCATGGGCATGGGAGGGAGGATGATAACAAGGAGACGCCTAGGACAAGTGTGGAGCCCTTCTTTTGGGGGAGTGAGAAAGTATTTGAATATGGAGGGTGGGTCTACAGGGATTGAATTTCCTGTGTTAGGCCTGGTGGGTTCCTGCTAAGTTCCAGAGTAGAAGACTTTAGGAGGAGGTGCCTGGCTGTGGTCATGAGAGACTTGCTCTGTTTGGGGCTTTTTCATGAAGACAAGCTGAGCCACGTGTATGGGATGGTGTATATGCACATTCTTTTTTTTTTTTTTTTTAACCATTTAAACTTTGTATTCAGGTACTTTCTTTCCTTTGACAAGAATCCCATCAGCAGCCTGGCCAGAGACAATGCCCAAAACAACTCCGAGTGGGAAGGAAACAGGCTTTGAAGCCAGAGAGACTTTTTTTTTTAATTTATTTAATTTATTTATTTTTGGCCGTGTTGGGTCTTCGTTGCTGCACGCGGGCTTTCTCTAGGTGCGGCGAGCCGGGGCCACTCTTGGCTGCGGCGCACAGGCCTCTCATTGCGGTGGCTTCTCCCGCAGCAGAACATGGGCTCCAGGGGCGCGGGCTTCAGCAGTTGTGGCACGCAGCCTCGGTAGTTGTGGCTCGCGGGCTCTGCAGTGCAGGCTCAAGAGCTGTGGCACATGGGCCCAGTTGCTCCGTGGCATGTGGGATCCTCCCAGACCAGGGCTCGAACCCGTATTCCCTGCATTGGCAGGCAGATTCTTAACCACTGCGCCACCAGAGAAGCCCACAGAAAGACCTAATTAAAGGTCTAGCCTGACCACTCATTAGCAAATTACTTCATCTTTCAGAAACAGATTTTTCCAGCTGTGGACTGAGCATAATACACACCTCATAGCATTCTTACAAGGGAAGCTCCTGGTACATAGCACTCAAAATATTAATTCTTTCCCTTCCTCTTTTTGTTTATCAAAACTATTAATAAAGCAAAACTTCCAATGCTTGATTTTATATAACAATGTCATGTAGCTACTTCAAAACTATCTCATCCATAGACACCCAGGGCAGGGGAAAAGTTTTGAGTCTTTTTTTTTTACTTTTTGGCAGCACCATGCAGCACATGGGATCTTAGTTCCCCGACCAAGAATCGAAACCTCACCCCCTGCAGTGGAAGGGCGGAGTCTTAACTGCTGGACTGCCAGGGAAGTCCCTGAGTCTATCTTGATTTTAAAAATTAGAAATTCCTATCAAATTTTGGAACTTTTTTCCTTAAAATTGTTTTAAACACAAAGTAATACAATTTATCCATACAAGATAAACATTTTTATGTTCTTTATGAACTTTAATTTGTAGTTATATTTTTTTAACTTTTAACTTAAAAAATCATTACAAATTCATTGGAAAAAAGAAGGAAGCTCAAACAGAGGTGAGGGGGAGGATGAATCGATTCCTGCAGTGTGAGGGTGTGAGACGTTCACTTTTACTTTAGCGTTTGAATTTTCTAGAAAGGATATTATTGCTGTTTATACTTTTAAAATAATATATTTTTAATAATTAAAAAAATATGACTCTCCCACTTTTACTCCCCTCAGACCAACCCTGGGCAATTAGCAAGCAGTACGTTCGAGGGAGTGGACAGCTCCTGTGATACTGCAAGGTGTGCAGGATAAGGCCAAGGGGAGAAGGTCATCGGTGTGGTAAAAAGAGGAATATGTGTCTAGTTCAAACTGTGCCCTTCACCTTCAAAAAGGAAAATACCACTTATCATTCCTTCAGTCAAAAGGCTTGTTTCCCAGCTCTTTCCCCAGGAGGAAAAATCCCAGATTCTTATAAAAGAAAAAGAAGAAAAAGAAAAGAAAACCTAGAAGGTCAGAAACAAAACTGAAAATGGTTATTTGAAAGAGTGGTGGGATGATGGGTGAATATTTTTCTTATGTTTCATTTCCATCATCATCATATTTGTGCTGTAATGAAGGTTAAGAGTCATCTGATGAAGACCATGCCCTTTTGGAGGACGTGGGTGTGTGTGGATTTGTGTGTGGATGTGTGTGTACTGTGTATACATGGATGTGAGTGTGGAATTATGTATTGTGTGTGAACCTGTGTGCGTGGAATGTAGAGTCTGTGTAGAGACTGCAGTGTATGTGTGTGAGGAATGTGGATGTGCATGGAGTGTGTGCATGAGAGAGAAGGTAGGTGTGTGAGGGGTGTGGGTGTGTCTTCTTTTTTCCTCCTGAACCAAAATTTTTTTTAATTAAGTTTTTAATGCATACGAAAAATTTTCATAACACATGACATATAAAGATGTTAGCACATTGAACTACAATAGAAAACATTTTTATCCAACTTTTGAATCATTAATATGCTTATTTCTCCTGTGAATGAATGCAGTTAGCTTAAATCAACTTTGTCACGGAGTATCAAGTAGGTTTAAAACGTGGGGCTAGGGTTGAGTGTGTGTAACCTGGAAAGTGTGCACAGTGTGAGGTGTACAGTTTGGAGTGGGATGGAGTTGGAGAAAGTGAGCCTGGATGTGTGAAGGGTGATGTGAGGTTGTGAGCGTGCAGTGGTGTATGTATGAACCTGTGTGTGTGTAGAGTGTGCACAGTGCATGCGGAGTTAGGAGCGTGTGTGTGGTAGGTACGCGGAGGGCGGTCGCGTGTGAGCCCCCCGCCCCTCCCCCTTCCCCTCTTCTCTCCCCCCGCCCCTCCCCCTTCCCCTCTTCTCTCCCCCCGCCCCGGCCCCGTCTGCGGCGGCGAGAGCGCGCGGCGCCGGGAAGGCCGCCGCTCTGCGGAAGGCGGCGGGTGAGCGGGGGAGGGCTGGGCCGGGCGTCCGGGCCGGAAGCGCACCGGTCCCGGCGGGGCGGCCGCGGACATGTGCAGGATGTCGTTCAAGGTGAGCGCTGCGGACTCCGGGAGGGAGCGCCGGGCGGGCGGCAGACCTGTGGCGGCGGGGCCCGCACCCACCGTCCGCCCGGAGCCGCCGCGGGCCCGCAGGGAGGGGTGGCCGCCGCCCCGGCGGGGCTGGCGGGGGACGGGAGGGAGCGACCGGGCCTGGATGACTCCTGTGGTTTGTGGTCTGGGGGTGCGGTTTTTGCCCGAAAGGCTTTCAGTACTTCTGGCTGCAGGTGCGGTGAGCCCGGCCGCGGGGCGCAGGGGCGGCGACGACTGTCGCCGGGGTAACAGTCGGGCGGGGGGCGGGGAAGAAGCCCTGGGTCTGCGCTCCTCAGCGGCCGCCCCTCGCAGGGACCAGGGCTGCGGCACCGATGCCCGATCCTGCGTCCACGTTCCCGAACGCCATCCGCACCACTGCTGCCTCCTCCCCACAGGACTTTTTTTGACCCTGAAGCTGAGTGACCAGCGCAGAGTGGAGCTGCGATTGATTACCAGACTTCAGTGTCCAAAGAGGTTATTAAAGTCATTCATTTAACGTCCACATTTTAGGATGAAAATGAGGTTCACTGATATGCCTCTGTTGAAGGTTTTAATAAAAATAGTACTTAAAATGTATTGAGCACATAAAATGTGCCCGACTCTGAACCAAGGGCATCATGGTGCGTCTTCTGAATCCTCAGGAGGACCCACGAGATGGTACTTTGGTGCCCCCCACTTTTTTTTTTCCAAATAAGAAAACTAAAACATGGAGAAGTTAAATAACTCCTCCCACAGCCGTGCAGCCAGTGTGTGAATGGTGTTCAGATTGAAACCCTGGTGTGTCTGGCTCCAAAGCCAGTGTAATCCCACCTCTTACAGTAGCTCGTGTAAGCAGAGGAATGACACGGTGAGATTTGCATGTTAGAAAGATCTCTGGCTACGGTTTGGAGAAGAGAATGGAGCTGGGAGACCAGTCAGGATGATGCTGGGGTCATCTTGTTAAATGGTACCAGACTAGGGTACAGGTTTTGAGGACGGGAGGAAGCAGACAAATGTGTGACAAATTTTTTTTTTAATCAGCAGAATTCGGTAATTGATGTTATTCACTGAGTTAGGGAAGGCCAGAGGAGTAAAGATAAAATGCTTGGGGTGGGACATGTCAAGTTTAAGGATGGATAGGAGTCCAAGTAGAGATGTTGGTTAGACAGATGTACAAACCGGGAGCCCAGGAGAGTAGTCTAGGCAGGAGATAGAGATGAGATTTAGGAGTGAGCAGTGTTAAGTGGTCATTGAACCCTTGGGGATGAATGTGATTGCCCAGTGAGATCACGTAAAGGTAGAAAATAAGAGGACTGGGCTTCCCTGGTGGCGCAGTGGTTAAGAATCCACCTGCCAATGCAGGGTACACAGGTTCGATCCCTGGTCGGGGAAGATCACACGTGCCACGGAGCAGCTAAGCCCGTGTGCCACAACTACGGAGCCTGTGCTCTAGAGGCCGCGTGCCACAACTACTGAAGCCCACGAGCCTAGAGCCCGTGCTCCACAACAAGAGAAGCCACTGCAATGAGAAGTCCGCGCACCGCGACGAAGGGTAGCCCCCGCTCGCCACAACTAGAGAAAGCCCACGCGCAGCAACCAAGACCCAATACAGCCAAAATAAATAAATAAAATTTATTAAAAAATAAGAAAGAGGACTGAGGACAAAATCTTAAAGAAGCTCAAGACTTTAAGAATGAGCAGAATAAAGGAAACCCATTGAGAAAATGGAGGAGCAGACAGAAGTGTATGAGAAAAA
The DNA here is from genome assembly GCF_964270905.1 of Leucopleurus acutus. Lineage (NCBI taxonomy): Eukaryota > Metazoa > Chordata > Mammalia > Artiodactyla > Delphinidae > Leucopleurus > Leucopleurus acutus. Next base: position 50,544,702 of record NC_139155.1, read on the forward strand.
TCAGAAGTGTGTGCTATCATTAAGCCAAGAATCTGTAGTCTTTCCATAAAGGCAGAGAGGGATGCAGAGTCAAATACCACAGAGAAATCAAACAAGCTTAGGATCGAAAAGTGCCTCTTGAATTTAGTAAGAAAACAGGCTCTGGTGACCTTGCTGAGAGCAGTTTGAATGCAATGTTGAGTTCAGAAGCCAGATTGTAATAGCTTGAAAAGAGAGTGGGTGGAAACCACAAGTGGAGAGAACTCTCTCAAAAAATTCTGCGGGAACAGTGGCTGCAGCAGGAATCCAGACTTGGCCAAGGGTTTGTTTGCTTTAAAATGGTAGAGACTTTAGCATCTTTAAATGATAATAGACATCTCAACAATAAACAAGACAACCCAATTTTAAAATGGTCAAAGGATCTGAATAGACATTTCTCCCAAGGAGATATACAAATGGCCAATAAGCCACTGAAAGGATGTTTTACATCATTAACCAACAGGGAAATACAAATCAAAACCACAATGAGATGCCACTTCACACCCGTTAGGATGATTACAGTCAACAAGACAGAAAATGACAAGTGTTGGCAAGGATGTGGAGAATTTGGAACCCTCCTACATTACTGGTAGGAATATAAAATGATGCAGCCATAATAGAAAACAGTCTAGTCATCCTTCAAAAAGTTAAACATAGAGCTACGATATGACCCAACCATTCTGCTTCTAGGTGTATATGCACAAGAAATGAAAACATATGTCAGGAATTTATATCTCACAGTGCTGGAGGCTGGGAAGTCCACAATCAAGCTGTTGGCAGGTTCAGTGTCTGGTGAGAACCCTCTTCCTACCTTGCAAACAGCCACCTTCTGGCTCTCTCCTCAGAAAGGGGAGAGAAGGAGCTCTAAGGTCTTCCTTTTCTTGTAAGGGCACTAACCCCATGATGGGGGCTCCACCCTCAGGACCTAATCTAAACCTAATTATCTCCAAATGCCCCGCCTCCAAATATCATCACAATGAGGGTTAGGAATTCAACATAGTAACTTGGAGGGGGGAGGACACAGTCATTCAGTCCATAACATGGTATATCCATATAATGGAATATCATACAACCGACAAAAGGAATGAAGCACTCATACATAGCAACATGCATAGACCTTGAAAACATTATGTTAAGTGCAAAAAGCCAGACGCAGAAGGCCATGTATTACATGGTTCCATTTATACAAAATGTCCAGAATAGGCAAATCCATAGAGACAGAAAGTAACTTAGTGGTTGCCAGGGACTGGGGGAAGAAGGGGGTGATGGGAGTGATTGTTAATAGGTACGAGGTTTCTCCTGGTTGACGAAAATGTTCTGGAATAGTGGTGATGGTTGTGAAACCTTGAGATTAAACTAAAAACCACTGAATTCTATGCTTTAAAAGGATGAATTTTATAGTATGTACATTATATCTCAATAAAAAAGGATTTTAAGATGACAACAGGGAGTGCTGAGAAGGCTTGCGCGTGGAGGGGGTGATTGAGCTGAGTGCTGAAGTTCTCAGGAGGTGGGAGGGGGCAGAGATATTGATGTGTTGTAAAGTGAAGGCCAGGATGCGGTCAGAATTTGGGGTGGGCAGAAAGGAAGGTGCCAACGTTTCCAGGGAAGAAAATGTTCATTTTCAGTGAAGAAAATGTCAGGAGGCGACAACTACCTTGAGGTGAGGCAGAGGATGAGAAGGTAGGATGGCCTGAGTCTTGAAGCAGCAGAGATGTACACCTGGTGAGAAGGGCAGTGTCTGGAAGCCAGGTGAGGCTTCCTCACCCTAGGGCTGGGGTGGGAGCAGGCCCAGCCTCCACCAGGGAGGCAGAGGAAGCTCGGAGCTAAGTGAAGGAGAAAGACGGTTGATTTTCCAGCAAGTGGAGGAGTTCCAAAAGGCACAGAGGGAAGGCTTGAGGGGGAGTGGGGGAGGGGAGCAGAGTCACAGGCTGGTGACTAACCCTGCACTAGCCCCAGCTCACATCATACCAAACATATTAACATGTACCCTCAGCCCACAATGAGAATAGCAGCTTTTGGGAATTCCCTGGCCAGGGAATTTGGACTGAGTCCAGTGGTTTGGACTCAGCACTTTCACTGCCAGGGGCCCAGGTTCAATCCCTGTTTGGGGAACTAAGATCCCACAAGCACTTTTATTGTACATTTTTGGAAGGATTTGTATACTATTGCTTTTTAAATTATTTAGCAACAAATAACATTTAATTTACATTTGTCCAGGATTTTTCTGCAATTCAGTAGTTCTTGTATAGTGAGAAAATCGGCCCTGCCGATTATATACATGTGTCAGCGGTATTTTATGAATACCAGTTTTAGCAGTTAGTAAAGTTGACAACATGTTACATTTCGTACATACTGAATGAAGTTGTCATTAACTTTGATTTTGGAGCCATAGATTAACTGTTTCATTTTCATCGGCAGCTGAAAGGCTTGTAGGCCCGAGGCCCTGGATCTCCAAGGTCTGCATTGAAAAGACCCAGCATTGTTGGCTGAGTCTGTGGGAGGATCAACAGAGCGTTAGGAACCACAATTTCGCTTCTTCTCGATGACTGAGTCACCACTTGTAGGGCTATTTGCTTCTGAACCATGTGGACACCCTTTTTTATCCTTTGTCCATTATCCTGTCAGCAGTCCCTTCTTGCTGGTAGCGCTTTGCCTCTCCAGTAAACTTCCTGTTTCACCCTTGGCAACTCCCAATTTGTTCTGGTTGGGAAAAGAGATACATGTTTGTTGGAATTGTTTTTAAAGTAAAAGCAAACTCAAAGTGCAGGTCTGAGTCTTTTTGTGGAATGAAGCTCGTGGAGTTCAGTACATTAACCTTTGCCTTTATAACAGCTATTTCTCCAGGGCTGAGGTTGCCAAAAGTCTGGCACAATTTGGGGGTTAGACCCTAACCCAATGAGGGAGGTCACCATCCCAGGGGAACCATCACTAGACAAAGAATAATACCTAGGTCTTTCTTGAGCCTGTCTTACCCAAGAGGAAGAGCATCTCAATTCCAGGCTTCATCTTGGTGATGGAAATTGTTCATGTCTTGGCCAGACGTACAGGAACTTGTATGTTCCATCTATGTTCTGAAGGTATGTAAATTATCTCAAAATCCACTCCAATTCATCAACCATTTGAAATTTTTTGGATGAGCCACAGGAGAATAAATTAACAAAGCCATGTATGTTTTTTTAACAGCTTTATTGAAATACAGATCACATACCATATAATTCACCCAGCTGAACTGTTCGTTTCAGTGGGTTTTAGCATATTCACAGAGTTGTGCAGCCATTAGCACAATCAATTCTAGAATATTTTAATCACCCCAAAAAGAAACTATATACCTCTTAGCAGTCACTGTATTCCTCCAAACATCCTTGTTTCAGAAAACTGCTAAACTACTTTCTACCTCTATCGATTGGCCTAATTCGGAACATATATGTGTTAAACAGACTTTAAACGTGGTCTTGAGTTCTGAGTTTGGAAACGCCAGTGTTATACAGGCCTACCTCTTAGGCAGAATGCCTGGGTGAGTAAATCACTTACTTTTTCCTCTTAGGTTTCCTATCACTTACAGAAGTGTAATGATACTTACAACACAGGGTTAATTCTCAGTTCATGTTGATTAAGCAATTCTGTAAATTTCAGCCATTTAGCACGAAGTGGAATGGTGACATATCAAAAACCTCCTCCTGCCCATGGTCTCTCAACCCTCCTTATCCCCTTGTTTAATGTGGCTTCGAACATCAGAGAAATTCATCGTTGAACAAAGCTAATGTTCTCTTGATTAGATTAATTATACAAATGAAATCCACATTATTCTTAACCCTTTTTTAAACCAGTAGTTTAGATCTCTACCCCCTCTTAGCTTTTAATCAGAATTCCAGTTCTGTACAAGTAACAACTTCCCTTCTCTGTTTCTCTCCCCTTCCTTCCTGTATTTAATTTCTGGTAGTGTGCTAATGACCACTGTGTGAGCCAAAATTCTGGCAGTAAATAGGGGGAAAAAAGAGAAGGGAAGATGGCATATGTGGAAGGTTATACTCAGGTTTTCTCACAGCGGATAAGATATAGGATCTCAGACTCTGGACCCAAACAGACTTGGGTTTGAATCCTGTTACTTCCTAGCCGGATGACCTTACATAAGTCACTTCTGTGCCTCAGTTTCCTCATCTTAAAAATGGGAACAGTAACACCTACCTCATGGGGTTTTTCTGGGAATTAAAAGCGTTAGAACAGTGAGAGTACTCGGCACACTGCCTGATACAGAGCAAGAACCCAACGTAGGTTGTCACTGCTGTGATGACAATGTCACAGCCAACAGCCTGCTTGCAGAGACCCGAGAAACCAAGGAAGAGGTTAAATAGTAATCACACGATTGGTGAATTGCCTTAAGATTTGTGTGAAGCATTTTCACGTGTATCAGCTCCTTTAAAGGCTTAAAGGGCTGCCCTTTGTAAACAGCATTTTATGATTATGTGCAGATTGTACCCAGAGGAGGTTTGGAAGTTAACCAGGCAATGTGGTCTGTAGACCCCAAAGAGAAAGAAGGTCGGGGGACTTTCCATCCTGGCAGAAGAGGACTTGGAATGAGGGTAGGAAGGAGGTCACTGGGGTCCACACTGCCTATTCCTTGCTGTCTCAGGAGGAGAGTTCCGCAGGAGGCAGGACGATAGGATGGCTGAAAGCCCAGCCTCAAGCACCAGACTGCCTGGGGCTGAAGCCTGCCTTGTTGCTTCTCGCTTCTCACTTACGTCATCTGAGCAGTGGGATAATAATGCACCCACTTCCCCGAGCTGTGATGAGCATTAAATGAGCTAGTCTGCGGAGGATGTGCCACTGGTACGGAATAAGCACTAGGTAAGTATTAGCTCAGGATTCCTGCACTCCAGTAAAATGGGTTGGCCGCAGTGTGATAGGAGAACTTATGCATCGCTTTGCTAGCTAGACATTTCCACCTAGATGCCCCATAGGCATCTGAAACTCGGCATGTGCAAAGCTGAACTCATCACTTTTCCCCATAATCTGCCTTTCAACTGGAGCTTCCGACTTCCATGAGTCCACATCCACCAGGCTCCTTCTCTCCCTCCGCTCCTGCACAGACAGTCATACACCGAGACTATTCAGTTTAGCTCCTTGAAATTTCCCCCGTCTGTCTCATCCTGCTGTCCCCACGATCGTAGCCTCAGCTCACCATCTCTTCCCTGTCTGTACAGTGTCTCCTAACCTTGTAGACACTAGTCTCAGTCTGGCTCCAGTCCTCAGTCCATTCTTCCTGAGGCTGCCACGGGGACCTTCTAAAATGCAAAACTGGTGGTCTCTCCCCACCTTAAAACCCTTCCTTGACTCCCTAGTACCCACCGGATGAAGTCCAAGCTCCATCACATAGCACAGCAAGTCCTTCAAGATGTGGCCCTGACTACCTGCCCTACAGCATCTCCTGCCCTCTCTCACCCCACGTCCTTCACTCCAGCCCTTCCGAGCTAGTGACGGTTCCCAGGATGCCCCCATGTCATTGCATCAGCACCCTGCATGCCTGGGATGCTCGTTTCCTACTGGCCCATAAAGCCATTGGAGCAGAGATCAAGGTTGACTGGTACCTCTAGTTCTAGCCCCTGGCCAGTGCCACTGTCCCGAGCACATGCCAGCAACCAAGCAAGTGAATTCTCCTGGACAAGTCTTTTAAAGGGCTGTGAGGACTGTGCATCTAGAGCTCGCATCTCTTGAGCGTTTGCTGTCAAAGTGCATTTGCACGTATTACTTCATTTATCCTCTAACAGCCCATGACAGAGGTACAGTTGACCCTCCGTGTCTGCAGGTTCCACATCTGCCTATTCAACCACAGATCAAAAGTATTCAGAAAAACAATTCCAGAAAGTTCCCAAAAGCAGAACTTGAATTTGACCTGCACTGACAACTATTTACATAGCATTTACAGGTGTAAGATATCACAGGTAATCTCGAGATGATTTAAAGTACGTGGGAGGAGATACGTAGGTTATATGCAAATACTGTGCCGATTTATATAAGAGACTTGAGCATCCACAGAGTTCAGTATCCGCAGGGGGTCCAATCCCCCAAGGATACTGACTATACTACCACCATTAATAGCATTCTCACTTTCCTAGGGCAGAGAGAAATAAAATAACCTGCCCAAGGTCCCAGAACCGGGAAGTAGCAGGGCCAGGACTTGAACTCAGCTCTCTCTCACCCCAAATCAACTACTCTATCATGCCTGCACCTCCCAGTATATCAAGCTCTTGCGGGAAAATGAAGGATTTACACCTTTTCCCAAAGCTCAGTTTCTAGAACCTTGTAGGAAACCAGGATGTGTAGCCCGTGCAGGAGAGGAATCCCCGAGGCCATCCCAAAGGCAGGAGAGGCTCCTGGCTGGAGAGCTTGTTACGACAATAGAAGTTTGTGGTTTGCAAATGGCTTTTTGAAAGGTATTTGGGATTAAAGTGAAACAACAAAATCACTGAAAATGATTTACAGTTTATGACTCTCAAGGTTTCATGTTTCCAGAAAAGCCAACAGAGCTGTTCCATGGTGCATATTAAATTGTCTTCCTGATTCACCCTCCCAAACTTCATCTTGGCCTTGTGCAATCTCTCTATTAAAGGGGCATTGTTTCATGATTTATTATACAAGTCAAACCAGCCTTGCCATTGCTTCACCCACTTACTAACAACTGTAACATCAGACCCAGCCTGGTGCAAAAACCACAGACACTGGGTGTGAAAACTCCTGGGACAGTAAAACTTACACCTTCAGGGGAAGCAAATTATTCACCTGGAATTTAAGGTGATCTGTTTCCTCCTAACTGAGCCAGGGAAGCATTCCAAGAATGTTTGTAATCTGCTTATCACTCCCCACTTTGCCACGCTCTTGTCCAAGAATGCACAAGAACACTAAGTTGTGTAAGTGCTGAAGAGCTCCTGAAATTAAATCCTCACACCCACAGGTGCTGCCACCACTCTGCTGCCACTGGACTTTCACTTGTGATGGTTCTGTGGAGCAGCGGAAATTGTCGGTGTTTTCTTTTTAACTTAGCATTGGTGAGTTAGGTATTGTATGTAATACCTTATACATATACTTTGAAGATGTATTGCATAAAAGACCCTCTGGGGCAGATATGTGCTTTGAGCCCACCCCAAAAAGTGTTTTTGTTCAACAATTTGAATACTAGAAAATTTCCTGAGACCAGCAGAATTCTTTATTAGTACCAATACTCTGAGTTCAGCTGTGCCTGTTGATTCTAACTTTGGAAAGAAAGTGGACAGAAGGAAAGAAACTAGTATTTGTAAGCATGTATGATGTGCTGGGCACCGTATTAGCCAATTAACCTGCGTCATTTAATTTTTACCATAAACTTCAAGGCAGGTAGTGTGATCTCCATCTGAGCAAGAGGAATCCAGGCCTCAGCGGGGCCAAGTCCGTTGCCCAGGGCTGGGGTGGAAACCCTGAGCTGTCTGGTTCTGTCTGTCCCTCACCCCCACCAGGGACTGTTCTCTGCAAATTCAAATTGATCTGTTTTAGAGAAGGTGGTGGTACTACAGTCAACTCTGCAGCTCTGATTCAGGAGACCTGTTCTCCAGCTCTGTTCCTTCTGTAGTTGTTCCAACGTTAACTTAGCAACTTTAAAATAACCCAGGAGTGGAGTGAAGGATCCACTGGACATAACTGGAGTGGGAATGCCCGTTTTCACTGTGGCCTCACCCACTGACCATGTTGACGACCACTTTACTCCTTTTTCTTAAAGGACTCACAGCAACATTTTCTGCCCAGAGTTCCTTGTTCTCAGCAGAAACCTCCGTCAAGTTCCAGCTGAAACAGAGAAAATTTGGTGGAGGGAAAGTGAGGCATTTACCCAGGCAGCTGGAATCAGGTAGAAAGTATTGAGGGCACAGAAAAGGTACCTGTAAACTCAGAATTGGGAGAGATTTCCCTCTGCTTAGAGGCAAAGAGAGATTTGGGAACACTTCAGGGAGGAAATAACCTTTAAGCAGAACCTTGGCCGTGAAGGATGGGGGAAAATTCATTTCAAACAAAAAGGAAACTGTGAACAGAGGCAGGAAAGTGAGGACACTGGTGGGAAATAGGGTATAAATAGTGCTGTGTAATCAACAACACGGCTCTTCATCACAGCCCCATGGCTCGGGTATCTGCATCCCACAACCAAGTACACGACAATCACCTGTTGCCAGAGGAGCAGTCTTTCAAATGATCAGACACATCTGGAAGGTCTCCCTTTTGAATGGTAGTGCGTACTTGCGTAGAAGTGGTCGTGTTAATGAAGGTCGATTTTAAGATCCTGTTTTGTTTTGCTTCTGCAGAAGGAAACCCCACTTGCCAACGCGGCGTTCTGGGCAGCGAGGAGGGGCAACTTGGCTCTGCTCAGGCTGCTGCTGAACAGTGGCCGAGTGGACGTGGACTGCAGGGACAGTGTACGGACCGGTCCATTCGGTACACGCATGCTGGGAGCTCGCCGTCCCCCGCTGGCATGAGAGCGCCTGCTGAGTACCCTTCCTTCACAGTGCTTGTCTGCTTTTTCATGTGTTTGCTTGCTTCATCCTTTTCAAAAAGTCCAAAGTACCACGGGGAACTTCAAAACATACTGGGGGGCTTCCCTGGTGGCGCAGTGGTTGAGAGTCCACCTGCTGATGCAGGGGACACAGGTTCGTGCCCGGGTCTGGGAAGATCCCACATGCCGCGGAGCGGCTGGGCCCGTGAGCCATGGTCGCTGAGCCTGTGCGTCCGGAGCCTGTGCTCCGCAACGGGAGAGGCCACAACAGTGAGAGGCTCGCATACCGCAAAAAAAAAAAAAAAAAAAAAGACTGGGAAAGCCATTACCTGCATAAAACAGGAGGGACCACAATAGGGGAAGCGACACGTCACTGGGAATCAGAATCGGCCAAGTCCAAGAAGAAAAGGGGGAGATGATTCAGAACGGAAGGGGGCTGCCGCGGATGTGGGAGTTGGGTTTTTTCTACTGAGAGATGGAAGCCTCCACCCAGCCTCTTATCCCTTTCTTACCTTTGCAAACACCACTACCCTCATCGGCAATGAAGGGGAAATAAAAACACGTCCTCCCGCCTACTTTCAGGCATCACTGCGAGAGCCCTTCCTTCCCCGGCTAGAGGCGGCAATTTCTCTGTTCTCAGCAGGATGTCGCATCTCTGGGGACTAAGAGGACCTCAGATGAGGAGAGAGCAGATGTTTTGATTTTAGGGATTAAATAGAAATGTTTTCACAGGAGCCTTCTTGTTTTCCTGATAACAGGGTATGCCATTTCCAGCTTTTATTGCGCAAATTTGGTAGGTGATGTAAGCCACCAGCCCAAGCGAGGTATCAAAATTTGCTCCACTTTGCCCCCCCCCCGCCACCGGGCATCAGTGCAGGACAGCTTGGGGTGCACCTCCAGACCCACTTGTAACTTTCTCCAGTTTGCTCTGTGTCCCAGAGTTGGAGCTGTCTGGCCTGCCCCAGGGGACTGGCTTCCCTCTAGCCTCCAGTAGGGTTCGGCCAGTGGGAGCGTTGGCAGGAATCAGAGGGAGGGAGGACAGGGATGTTGGGGAGTCTAGACACCCCCCCCATCCTGTCTGGCAGCAGGACTCTCACCCTCTCTGTCCTGGGAGCCACCACCTGTCCCTCACGCCTTCGGGCCTGGGCTAGCAGTGCAGCTCCGCTGTTACTCGCTCCCAGTACTGTTCTTTGTAGTTTCTCTCCATCCAGAGCATGGCCTTATAAATAGTCTCTTTGTTAAACTTGCGTCCAGTTATCCCAGTTTGAATGTACCGTCTGTTCTTTGCCAGGACCCAAACTGATATGGGGTCTTGGGCATCTGTGAACTGGTCGTCGGGTCTTACTTGGGTCTCGCTGGGCAGCAGTGCCACACTGGACAGAACTGGAGTGGGAATGCCTGTTTGCATTGTGGCCTCACCCACTGACCATGTTGATGACCACTTTACTCCTTTTTCTTAAAGTCACCCCTTTTCAGACACCCCCATGACCTTCTCCTGACTTCCAGCTTTGTGTAGCTTAATACATCCACAGATCCCTCCTCTTTTTTAAATTAATTTATTTGTTTGTTTATATTTTTGGCTGCGTTGGGTCTTTGTTGCTGCGCACAGCCTTTCTCTACTTGCGGCGAGCGGGGGCTACCCTTCGTTGCGGTGCGCGGGCTTCTCATTGCGGTGGCTTCTCTTGTCGCGGAGCACGGGCTCTAGGCGCGCGGGCTTTGTATTCTATTTCTCCTTTGTCCCAACCTCTGACTTTTCCTCAGTCGACCATGAGGTAGAAGTGAAATACAATGTATAAAGGAGCATTTTGGTTATTGTTTCATTCATCTTCCCTTACTGTAAAATAGATGAGCCTGTTGTTTTTTATTTTCTTTTTAAAATATCCAAGTTAAGTGCTCTGGGGTTCCTGTAGCTCATGATTGATTTGTATTTTGAGACCAGTGTGACCCATGATGAAAAACTTTTCTCATCTCTCACGCAAAGGATACATTCATAGCTTGTCTGTTCAGACTGGCTTTAAATCAAGGAGTCTTCTGTCTGAATGCTGAATAAAAATGTTCTCACATTCGAGAGGAAGTTGGTAACTCCAAGCTTGCTACTCTAATCTTGAAAACCACGGAGGACTAAGTCCCCCTGAGTGACAGGTGGTACAGCCGACGTGAAGGTCTTACATTCAAATACCAAATGCGATCACGTGGGGTAGAAGAGCATCATAAAGCACTTCTGTGAAGCCACTAGCTCTTCTCGATTCTACCTGTACTTTTACTTATAGCAAACAAGACTTTCCCCAAACTAGGATTGTCTTTCACACGCGTCAACAAAAACCAAATACTAATCTAACATTTACTGAGGCATCATAATATTATTTTAACATCTAACTCTTACTGAATATTTAACATTACTAGGCTAAGCACATCACCTGAATTATTGCTTTTCCCCATTTAATTTAATCAGGCAGATGCTTGTACTATTCCGCATTACAGATGAGGTGAATGAGCCTTTGAGAGCTCAGATAACCGGCCCAGAAGCATACTGTCAGTGACCACTCAGCTACACTGCCTTCCTACAAAATCCCACAGACGTATTGAATGTATAGCACGAGGCTTCTAAGAATCACCACCCCGTACCTCGTGAGGCTTCCTCACAGGCAGAGCCGTCTGTCTCTCTCTTATCCTCTCCACAGAAGCAGGCTGCTGACCACACAGAAGAGGTGGTTCAGATGACAGTTTCGAGCCCTTGAAAACAAATGTAAATTAAACCACAAAAGTCCACTTGAATTGGAATATCAGGTGGTACGTCTCAAGTCCTTGAATCTTAAAGCTGGCAGGGACCTTGGCAATCATATCACCCAGTTCCTCATTTTAAACCTGAAGTAAATGAGCCCCAGGAATTGTGAGCAGTGTGCCCCAGGTTACGCTGCTGGTTGATGACAGAGATGGACCCCGGGGCTCCTGACTCTCACTTCTGTAGTCTCTCGTTGCATCTTTACCTGAATCCGTTTGAAAATAAAGAATTCTAAACTCAGAAAACCAACTAGTACCACTTAACCCACTTTTTTGCATTAATAACAGTGTTTTGGCTCAGGAATCATAAAACGAGGCCACTACATCACTGCTGCCTCAAAATGCAGTAACCATGGTTCACTTGGACTGTGTGTCTGAGGGTAATGGAAGTGAGCGAATGTTTGAATTGAAAATTCCAGCCTCAGCACTTTGTCACTTTGCTTTTTCCTGTTTGGTGTGCATTATAAGATTATTCATGAGACACTTTTATTTACTGCGGGAGATGTTGCGCTCAGCTTGGACGTGTCCTGGGAGGAGCTGACGTCTGCGGCATCTTCTCCAGGCCACCTCTCTGGTGTCACGTGGCCTGACTGCTCATCTGTCTCTCCCCCACCCAGAATGGCACAACACTCCTCATGATCGCCTCCTATGCTGGCCACATAGGCTGTGTGAAGGAGATCGTCCTGCAGGGAGCTGACATCAATCTCCAGAGAGAGGTAAGTCAGGTTTTGCACGTGAATAAGAATAACGTAGCTTTATTTACAATAGCCAGGACATGGAAGCAACCTAAGTGTCCATCGACAGTTGAGTGGAGAAAGAAGATGTGGCACATATATACAATGGAATATTACTCAGCCATAAAGAGAAACGAAATTGAGTTATTTGTAGTGAGGTGGATGGACCTAGAGTCTGTCATACAGAGTGAAGTAAGTCAGAAAGAGAAAAACAAATACCCTATGCTAACACATATATATGGAATATAAAAAAAAGTGGTCATGAAGAACCTAGGGGCAAGATGGGAATAAAGACACAGACCTACTAGAGAATGGACTTGAGGATACAGGGAGGGGGGAAGGGTAAACTGGGACAAAGTGAGAGAGTGGTATGGACATATATACACTACCAAACGTAAAATAGATAGCTAGTGGGAAGCAGCCGCGTAGCACAGGGAGATCAGCTCGGTGCTTTGTGACCACCTAGAGGGGTGGGATAGGGAGGGTGGGAGGGAGGGAGATGGAAGAGGGAAGGGATATGGGGACATATGTATATGTATAACTGATTCATTTTGTTATAAAGCAGAAACTAACACACCATTGTAAAGCAATTATACTCCAATAAAGATGTTAAAAAAAAAAAGAATAATGCCAGTGACAGAGATGTGAAGTTCTCACAATAGTGAATTGTTAAAAAGGACTAGAGTACAGTCATCCCTCCGAATACGCAGGGGATTGGGTCCAGGACCCCCCGTGGATACCAAAATCTGCAGATACTCAAGTTCCTTACGTGAAATGGCATAGTATTTGCATATAGCCTACGCATATCCTCCCATGTACTTTAAATCATCTCTAGAGTACTTATAATATCTAATATGATGTAAATGCTATGTTAATAGTTGCTGGTGCATGGCAAGTTGGAACTTTACGGAATTTTTCTTTTTTAAAATAATTTCATTGGAGTGTAGTTGATTTACAATGTTGTGTTAGTTTCAGGTGTACAGCAAAGTGATTCAGTTATACATATACATATATTCTTTCTTTTTCAGATTCTTTTCCTGTATAGGTTATTACGGAATATTGAGTAGAGTTCCCTGTGCTGTACAGTAGGTCCTTGTTGGTTACCTATTTTACATAAAGTAGTGTGTATGTGTTAATCCCAAACTCCTAATTTATTCCTCCCCACCCACCGTTTGGTAAGTGTAAGTTTGTTTTCGAAATCTGTGTCTGTTTCTGTTTTATAAATAAGTTCATTTGTATCATTGTTTAGTTAGATTCCACATATGAGTGATATCATATGTTTGTTTTTCTCTGTCTGACTTACTTCACTTAGTATGATAATCTCTAGGTCCATCCATGATGCTACAAATGGCATTATTTCATTATTTTTTATGGCTGAGTAATATTCCATTGTATATATGTACCACATCTTCTTTATCCATTCCTCCGTTGATGGACATTTAGGTTGCTTCCATGTCTTGGCTATTGTAAATAGTGCTGCATTGAACACTGGGGTGCATGTATCTTTTTGAATCATGGTTTTCTCTGGATATATGCCCAGGAGTGGGATTGCCAGATCATATGGTAGCTCTATTTTTAGTTTTTTAAGGAACCCCCATACTGTTCTCCATAGCAGTTGTGGAAATTTTTTTTTAACATTTCTTTCTGTGGTTGATTGAATCCATGAATGCAGAACCTGTGGGTATGGAGGGCTGACTGTAATCATTGCTTTTTTCCTATATGACATTAAAGCCCAGGTTGCAGACTGCATCTAAATAAGGCCCAGGGAGGGACTGTTGGTTGTACTTCAGTTGAACAAATCTTCTAGGCCCATGTTACATCTGACATAACAAAACCTCCAACCACATTCCTTAAACACCCATATGTTTTGCCCTGAGCCTAAATCACTTCTTCCTTCTTCCCTTGGGACGAGATGCTATAGAAGGTATAGGCTTTTCATAGAGATCATTATAGTTTTAGAAGGATTGGGTCACCCACTGTTAGCTAGGCTCACTGGCTAGCCTACCTCAGCCATTCTCACCAAACTATGTTTGCAAAGGGCTTCTCTGACCAGCCATGAGTTAAATAAGTTCTCTCTCCAAAAGGCATGTGGTGAACATCGGACTAAAATGTGAGCCTGTTGACACAGTCGTTCAAGGGCCATCTCAGGAGTCCTATCTAGCCAGAGGGTCCATTCTCAGTCCGATGCAGAGGAGCAGAGGGAGGCTGGAGATTCAGGCCTGGGGAGGCTGCATGTATTTCCAAGCCAGTCTAGGGCCTGGTGAGTTCACCTTTGTGGAGACACATCCAAGGTCACACCTAGAGTGAATGTGACCTCAGTCCACAGAGACTCAGACCCGAGGTGGGCATACAGGGGCAAGCTCCAAAGCAGACAGGAGTGCTTGGTTTTCCTTGATCCACTCTTATCAGAGGCCCTGACCTGCAGGTGTTTCAGAAAGGATGATTCACCAACCAAACTTTCATCAAGCAAGACACCCTTCTCCCAGGCTGGACCCCCATCCCTGAGTGGAGAAAAGTAAGACACACCATGTGTAAGGTCTGCATTTTCCTGGCGGCATCTAGAAGTCCCTCCCTCTCCCCTCTGGGTGTCACCTTGGCTGTGGACCGTGGGAGAATGACCCTTGATAGATAGCATCTGGACACTGGTTCTCCACAGCCCCGGATCAGCAAGCCTGGGCCTTGAGAGGAGCAGTACAGAGACTACAGGAAATCCATCCAGTCTCCTCCCGGACAGATCCTTCTGAGTAATTTCCACAACACCGAATCATTGTTTTAGGTCATTTTCACCTCAGCAGCTGATTTTCTTCCGGAAGGAAGATGTTTGGGCCCCTTTAGAATTCGACTTTAAAACTTCCCTAATCGTTTTATTTTTCCTCTCTGCTTTACAGCCTTTGTTTATTTTAACTTTAAAGAAAAGACAGATTTTCTCTAATAAAAACAATACAGTCCAGATCTGCTTACTCAAAGACTTTATTGTGAAGGGCTAGTTCAACATACACAAAAATCTCTTAAGAAAAACGGAGAGAAGCTGGGAGAAGAGAAACGTTTGTTTGACTTCCACCCAAAGTATGGTTTTTATGGTCTTTATATTTATCTGTTTGGTTCCAACTGCTCAACTAATGTTCTTGGAGATGAAAACTATTGTGCATTGAACACAGTGGCCCTTGAGGACTTAAGTGTGTTGGGTTTAGAGGTAACCTGTGTGGCGCAAATAACAATGACGTGTAGGTCCCCAGTGACCCCCAGAATTCCCTGAGCCAGGTCAGTCTGGAAAGATAGCCAAAGAGAGGCCCTGACCTCACCCCGCATGTTTTGGAAGCTGGAAGAGAGTGCCTGGCAGTGCTGTGGAACTGACGCTTAGAGCAGACTTCCTCGGTTCATCTGTAATCCATTTTGCAATATCAGAATATTTGTCTCCTGAAGATGGACCTGCCATTGTTTCCTTTAGTTGGCTGTCTAGACACATAGCATTTGCACACTTTGGTAGTCTCTAAAATTCATGTCTATTAAGAAGGTGAGGGATTTCCCTGGCAGTCCAGTGGTTAGGAGTCCACGCTTCCACTGCAGGGAACACGGGTTTGATCCCTGGTCGGGGAACTAAAATCCCACATGTGCACAGGGCAGCCAAAAAAGATGAGAGTTTTCCTATTCTAGCCCAGTTTCCTCATCCAGACCTTGTTACATCTTAACATTTCTGGAACCCAGCAGCCTCCACACGGGTCACTTACCTGAACAAGGAATACAGTCTGTTCAAATATAGCCCCCTCCTAGGCTGGAAGTTTATATGCAAGGATTTTGTTTTGTTTTGATTACAAGCATATAAATCAAATGTAATGTAACCAAATATCTTTTAAAACCAGCCTCTGTCTCTCTCTCAGTCAGGTACAACTGCCCTGTTCTTTGCTGCTCAACAAGGACATAATGACGTTGTGAGATTTCTCTTTGAATTTGGAGCATCCACTGAATTTAGGACCAAAGTAAGAGAATTTTCTTGATTTTATACCTTGTTGAAGAATTTCAGCAGTCATGAGTTTTCATTTCTCTTCATCTATAGTATGAATTTTTGCTTTGCTTTTTACAAGATTTTCAAGCCTAAGAAGGTGGGTTTCACAAGGTTAAATTGTAATGATTCAGGGGTCGTCCTAGGAATCCAATTCAAAACACGACATTTTAACTTTGGGCTCACAGTTGGAGAACACGGGGTGGGTGGAATTGCTTAGATTCTTTCTTGTACTGGTAACTTTCTACTCTGGGACACTAAATTTTGTTATCAGGATGGATACAGTAGCAGGTGCTTTATAACTTTCCCTGTTTTCATATGCTTTTTTCTGCTTCAAGGTTAATCCCAGTGCTATGATAGGAATTGTTGGAAGTATTAAGCCAATCCTAGTGAATCTGAGAGATTTCTAAGGAGGGTTTGGCAGACAGTTTACTTTCTGAAATGTCCTCACTGAAATATATATGATTACAGTTTATATAGTTGGGCAAGGAATTGGGGTTCTTCCTTTGAAGAAGTCATTGATTCTTCATGTTTGACATGTGGATAAGAAAACTGAGGCTGCAGAAAGATAAATTTTGTGTTCACAACATGACCTTTCATGATAATGCTTTGTAGTAGAAGAATTTGAACTGCCATCGCATTGTAATTGAAAACTTATTTCTGTCATAAAAAATTACTTCAGTCATAAAAAATTCCTGAAAATTTGCCCTAGTTGGAAACTTTTAGGTTTTCTTAATTTATTGTATGTGATATTTTGATATCAAGGCGGTTTCCAGTGGAGTTTTTTTTTCCTGTTAAAACACTATTAAGTAGATCTGAATTTCAGAAAGGGTTTCTGTCTTTTCTAAAACCTACTGTTGGACTGTGTACATGCCTCCAGACATGCTGAATATAATATACAGTAATCCAAAATACATGTGTACCATATTTTATATTAAATATCATTTTATTTTTAATTATAAAAGCAATACAACTAAAAATAAAAAGTTCTACAAACCTGACTCAACTCTGAACTACGTCAAATGATCGTGTGTGACCACATGGCTGCTTCGTTCTTCTTGGCTAACAAGTTAATGCTGGCCTTTGAGCCAGTTTGTGCTGTCCCAGAAATCCGGGGAACATGGGACCCAGGGCGAGCAGTTCCACATGTTTCCATTAGGTCAACTGCAGGTGGCCAAGAGTTTTCCATGGGAAGAAGACAGTGTCAGGAGGCTTTGAGTTTTAATATGATCCTGTCATCAAAACTGACTCTGTGGGCTTCCCTGGTGGCGCAGTGGTTGAGAGGCCGCCTGCCGATGCAGGGGACACAGGTTCGTGCCCCGGTCCAGGAAGATCCCACATGCCGCGGAGCGGCTGGGCCTGTGAGCCATGGCCGCTGAGCCTGCGCGTCCGGAGCCTGTGCTCCGCAACGGGAGAGGCCACAACAGTGAGAGGCCCGCGTACCGCAAAAAAAAAAAACAACAAAAAACAAAAAAAACCAAACTGACTTTGTGTCAACTGTTCTCATTGTAATTGAACCTATGTCCCCCAAAAATGTGTTTTTTAAAATAAAAGGTATCAGCTCTTCTATGACAATCATCATGTTTTATCTGTTCTCTAAACCCATTAGGCAAAAAGCTGGGAAGATTGACACAACAAAACTTGGAAACATTGGTGCTCGTCGCTGCTACTAGCTTAATAAGCAACTTCTTAATGCCCACCCGCCTCCACCTCCACCCACCCCCACCAGCCTCAGCCCTCCAGTCTCTCTCCTCCATTCACCACCCTTCAAAACACAGCTCTTCCCACCACACAGCCGGGCCCTTGCTGAAGCCTGACTCAGCCATGTGCATCCCCCAGCACCCTGCCTGCCTGTGAATGCGGGACCATGTGCAGCAGTGTTTCTCCAAGGGAGGCCCACCTGCCTCCGGCACCTCTCGGTCACCTCACATGGCTGGTCAAATGCCTCTTTCTGGGCCTCACTCCAGACCTACTGAATCTGAGGGTGGGGCTGCGAGGGTAGCCATTTTGAATAAACACTCTATGCCCAGATTTAGAAACCACCCTATCTTATATCTATGACTTGTATTTTAGAACCAGATTCCACGTTCTTCGATTGTTTACAGTTGGCTCAAATGTCCACATACCCATTCACAGAGCCAAAGAAACAACACAACAATCCTAGATGGGAAAAGAGAAAGCCTCAGCCCAGCACCTGAGAAAAACCATTAAGGGCTTCACGGACTTCCCTGGTGGCACAGTGGTTAAGAATCCGCCTGCCAATGCAGGGGACATGGGTTCGAGCCCTGGTCCGGGAAGATCCCACATGCCGCGGAGCAACTAAGCCCGTGCGCCACAACTACTGAGCCTGCGCTCTAGAGCCCACGAGCCACAAGTACTGAGCCCATGTGCCACAACTACTGAAGCCTGTGTGCCTAGAGCCTGTGCTCCACAACAAGAGAAGCCACCGCAATGAGAAGCCCGTGCACTGCAATGAAGAGTAGCCCCACTCCCCGCAACTGGAGAAAGCCCACACGCAGCAATGAAGACCCAATGCAGCCAAAAGAAAAAAAGAAAGGGTTTCAGTTGACCACAAACTCACTGAGTCAGTGTTTGGTGTGGTTGGCTTAAAAGCTAATTCTAATTTAGGCACAGAGATAAAAGTAGAGGAGATGGAACCAAGGAATGTCCCATCAGGCCACATCTACTTTGCAGTGCTCTGTTGAGTCCTAGCACCCACATTTTAAAAGAGGTCTGGACAAATTGGCACGTGTTCAAAGGAAAATGCAAAACAGGAGAGTGAGAAGCACATGGAATAGGCTGCAGTTATCCCCGCTTTCAGTGCATGCAGATCTCGTCCCATGAAGGCAGGGGCCCAAGAGGGCTACTCCCTAAAAACACCTTAATCTCAGAGACCTACAACTGGGTGGACCCACGGGGAGAAGCCAATGTTTGTCAGTTGGGTCTCTGGTGAGACCACAGGAGATGATTCTGGTGATTCCAAGACACAACTGATTGGTGCAGACTTCCTGTTCTGCTTCCTTTATTGAGAGGCAAAGAGATGATTCTGCGTTTGACATGAGAAATTTCTAAATTAATTATAATAACTTAGCAAATAGCTGTAATATATCTCAAGCAAGCCACCCCAGTATACAACATAATGATGCCCTTAAGATGAACTCTGTCATGATTATAAAGAAAAAGTAAAAGAGATAAAAGAGGAAAAGTGAGTTTGTTATTATGTATGGGAAATTCTTTTCCAAAGTTCTCACCATGTGAAGAGCATCTGCTCGTAAGATTTGTGCTCTCACTGTTTCTAACGCGTTTATACTTCTCATGACCGCAGGACGGGGGCACTGCCCTTCTGGCCGCCAGTCAGTATGGGCACATGAAGGTGGTGGAGACCTTGCTGAAGCACGGAGCCAACATCCATGACCAACTTTATGTGAGTGTGTTTCAGGGGGGCTCTTGGGGGTCACTTGCTCACTCCCTTATCACACATAGCATCGCAGTCTAAATTCCGATGCCAGAAGTGGCATCTGATGCAAAGTATTACAGTTATCAGAGAACCTCAGGGCAGTTGTAAACGGTGTAGAATGATAGAGAAATTAAGAAAGTTGGTGATTAAGATACGACCAGTGGATTTAGGCATTAGGATATATGTATTAAAAGAGAAAAACACTCAGAGGTCACCAAAGAGACCAGTACTGAAGTCAGGATGTCAAGGGTTAAGAGAATGGGAGGTCAATGAGTGATAGTAGAAGGACAGCACTCACCTGAGAAGTATTAAAACAAAAAAGAGAGAAAGTTGATGCAAGATAGAAGTTTCACTCATTAGTTATACACTCCTTTCCTTCTTGACAACCATAGACAATATAAATGCATTTATGTTTTACTGGCATCATCATCAAAGATGTCATTAAAGATGTCAATCTACTGTATCATTAAATTTTTTTTCCAGGACCAAAAGCATTATGACATTTAAATAAAAATGTGCCTGACAACTTTATCCACCCTTCCAAAGTTCAATACCTATGAAATGAGTGATGGGGGAGGATCCTCTGGTAACAACCCTGTTGAGGACTTGCTCCAGAATTTCTTGTCTGATCATCTCATGGATCTAAAAAGAACAGAAGAACCAATAAAATATTCCTTGGTGACCTTCAGCTCACAATTGTATCAATGCATGTTAGGCAGAATAAAGAACAGTTTGAATATGGGTTAAAAAAAAAAAAAAAGAAGTGACGTCTGAGACATCAAAGGAAAAAGATAGAGTTAACCAGGTGAGCTTTTTCTACGTAGAAACCCATAATCTTATTTACCCATCTTTGCTCTGCCTTTTAAATCTCTTGCACATATGATATATTTCATGTACCTATGTAATTAAGAGCTTCAAAAATAATGTGATACATACTTATTTGTAACACGACAAGCCCAGTGTATGGACTTGCTGAAAACCAACTTACGTCCTCCTGTTGTAGAGTTATTTGGGAGGAAGAACACAAAAAAGGAGAAATCAAGTAATTTGGAAGAGAAGTGAGGATGGGTGAATGAAGACCTCTGCAATACATGCACGCCATTGACCCTGAAAGGCATTCACTGCCAGTGTGGGTCTGTTTGCCGCTAATTGGCAATTAGCACATTACCCAAGCATTTTTAATGGTCACTCTAATTCCGTAGAATTTATGGCAAATGTTATTCTTGTTTTGGAGGAAAAAATAAAATATGGGGAGGTAAAGTGACTTGCAGTCTCATGGTGAGGAGTGGAAGAATTCCTGCTTCCGTTTGTCTAGGAACCATATTTTAGGCTATTGTACCACTAGACATGAGCCCTATGTCCAGGGGTGCTATACTTTCATAGACGTGTAATGAGATGTGTAGGTGTGAACTTTTCCATTTGAACACCCTTTCCAGAGTTTACACAGATACCTCTGACAAATCACCAGCCTCTTTCCATAGAAACGAGCCTTAGGCTTTGCACTTCAAAATCTGTTACCACTCTGTGAACCTGTAGCATTCCTGGTTCAATGACTGAACTACTTGACTGTGGTCTGAAGGAGTGATTCTCAACTCTGGCTGTCCATTAGAACCAGGAAGCATTAAAAAAATTCCACTTCCTGGGCCCACCCCTGACCAACTAAACTGGAGTCTCTGAGGGCAGCTTGGGCAACAGGTGGTTCTGA
This sequence comes from Leucopleurus acutus, assembly GCF_964270905.1. Taxonomy (NCBI): domain Eukaryota; kingdom Metazoa; phylum Chordata; class Mammalia; order Artiodactyla; family Delphinidae; genus Leucopleurus; species Leucopleurus acutus. Next base: position 50,565,909 of record NC_139155.1, read on the forward strand.
CATGTGGCCACATCTGAGAAACAGAGGTCTGCAGCTCCATATTTCTTCAACTGTATATAGTGAAGTTGTATCTGAGAGTGTGTATGAGTATATGTATGTGCAGGTTGAATAGGAAGAGCCCCTGTCTTTGGAAAAGGAAAATGCGTTATTGTTTTCATAGCATTACCATTAATAGTCAGCAATCCAAACTGACTGTGGATATAGATTTTGTACTGTTAGATAACATTCTTCCATAAGGCTCCTTGAAGCAACACTTAATTTTAGAAATGTAGAGCTTGGGGAGATCCCATTCCCATGGTAAATTCCTCTCTGTTATAAGGTAACCTAGAAAGTTCATGCACCAGAACTTCCATTTTGTATTAAGACTTTTACCCTTACCTAAACAGTCCAAATATAAATGTTTCCATTAAAAACAGTTGAAATACAGGGCAGGGGGCAGGGAGTGTCAATGATTCTTGAAAACTTCTACGAACAGAAATGTGTAAAGCACAGTAAAAAAAAAAAAATCCAATGCATGGAGATCCGTTTTGGAAAATTCCTAAGAGTTATCAGCTGCTAAGGGCAGGGAAGACTTTCTGTGGCAACACAGTAAGGAACAGCTGAAAATTGTATCCCCATATCAAACATTTGCTTAAAAATCTGTACAGGCTGAGACTTCCCTGGCGGTCCAGTGGTTAAGACTCCGAGCTTCCACTGCAGGGGTGCGGGTTTGATCCCTGGTCAGGGAACTAGTGATCCCACATGCCAAGTGGCACGGCCAAAAACAAAGAAAGAATCTGTACAGGCTGATTACTTTTTTAATGATTGTGTTGAGGGCCGTCTGGCAGCTCAGCTGACCCCCACTGGAAATTCAGCACCCTCTGCCTGGTTGGACTTGTAGGGAAGGTGCTTTTATCCTCTGGTTGATGTTCCTGACTGCGAGGGGTGGTAATTAGCTGGGTTAAGTAGTTTTCCACTTAGGTCTGAAAGTAATGAGGCTCACTCTGTCCTGTGAATGCTGCCTGTGTGAAGTAAGCACCCGGACAGGAGTTGTGCTCTCGACTGACGGATGTACTTGCTGAAATTAACCAATGATACGTCTTCAAGATAAAAGAAACGCCCAAAAGATGTACAGGCCCAGTTAAAAAGAAAACTAAAGAAAATTGGAAACAAGCACTTGCTTTGGGCTTTTTATGCACGACTGCTTAGTTGTGTGTATAGGTATTGTTGGCGTCTGCTGGGCTGGCATGGAGAGAATCCATGGACATTCTTACCAGGGTGGGTATTCTGGAAGCATCTTGTGTTTTAAAGCTTAGAGGAACTGCATGTTGGGAGAACATGGATAAGGGAGCACGAAAGAGAAAGGAGTAGGGAATATCTAATTAAAGGATACTTTTCTTTCCCAATTCATTAGAGCACACAAAATAGATTTGAGGGAGTTCTTTTTTGTTTTCTATTAACAGATTTTTTTTTTGTTTTTTAATGAACACTTAAGCTCTCAGTGACAAAAGGACTGCAATGGAAAATTGTATTAAATGTGTATGTTTTTTAAATCTAAATACAAGAGGGTGGACTCTGAGATCATGCAACAAAAGCAGAAGGCAGCTAATGAGAAACCTATGCAGACAGAGGAAAATGATGATTATTTGGAAAACCTGAGTTTTCCAGCTAGCTGTACCATAAGCTGTATGACCAAGATTTTATAGAGTGAACGGTCATTACATATGTCGTAACTCATCCTTATACAACTGTCTATTTTAAACTTTACCTTTCATCCTGACTTAGTGTGATGTTTTAGAATGGTTCTTCAATGAAGAAAACGCCACACATGTTAAAAGGGGGGGAGGGGAGGAAATAAAAATCTAATTTCTTTTATAGTAAATGTGAAAGATGACTTGTTAACACTTTCAATTTGCTATCTGTCAGGATGGAGCCACCGCACTCTTCCTAGCTGCCCAAGGTGGTTATTTGGATGTGATTCGATTACTGCTGTCCTCGGGAGCAAAGGTCAACCAGCCGAGGCAGGTAATGTTTGCGCGTGCGCGTGGGGCGGTAGGCGGGGCGGGCCTGCGGTCCTGCGGCAGCACGTGCCTAAGATAACCAGTCAACACTGGGCGTCTCTAAACCCTTTTGCCTCTGGGTAAAAGTTCATCTTTGATTAGGGTTTTCCCTGTTCTTTGCCTTGGGCTCACCCGAAAGCCTATGAAATCAGGCCGACACCACTATTCAGGATGTTTGGCGTCTGAGGACAAGTACATACTCTGCCACCTCCTGTTCATATAAATGATGGCTGTACTGGGTTCAGGAGAGTAGGCTAGCCTGGGACATAGGTAAGTAGAGGCGGGTCAGGTAGCCTTGCCCTTGCTAGACTGACTCTCTGTTGATATGCTGCCTTATCTCTTACCCACCACTTCTTGTGCTGAGCCAAAGAGGGGTCCATGTTCTTGGAATCATTACTGGGTTCTGCACCTTCATCTCTCACCATTACAACACCACTGAGACTTCATTTACCAAAAGAAGTTGTTATCTGGCAAATCAATTAACTGATACTTAAAGGAACAGGACTATAAGGTAATACAGGCCACATTTATAAATGGTAAAGAACCATCCAAATGTAAGGTATTATAATTAGCCTCTCATAACTATTTCTGCACTAATCCATTTGTTTTTAACGAAACATTTCAGATTAAGGTAACAGTACTTTAAAGGTAGTTTTCTAGGGAAAAGTCAAGCTGATAACTTACCAGTAAATGACATGCAGGCAGATTCCCACTGTCATGTGGCCTGATATGGGAAGACCTGTATTCTCGTTAGTGAATAGCTATAGGAACCTTAAGGTCGGCCTGAGCTCTTGGCCACAGGCTTCTTCAGACTTTAGAAATCCAAGTGCATAAGGAACGTGAGAAAAGAAAGAGCCTTTGGGCAAAGTGGATTGGAGGTCAGGAATCCTGAGTTTTAGATCCAACTCTGCCTGGTTTTGAACAAGTAAATGAACCTCTCTGGACCTCTGTTACTTTATCTGAAAATTAGAAGGCTGGACAAAATGATCCTGATAATATCTTCAAGTTCCCAAATTTTGATAATTGTTTTATTCAATGTTCACTCTGTATTTCTTGAGCACTTGTCATGTGACAGACACTGCTATGAATATAAGATCATAATTTTAGAATTTTAAAGATGTTCTTAGGTTTGGATGGCCCCAGTAATACTCCTGGGAAAGGACGCTTTTAGAAAAAAATAGCACTTCCATACCTTCCAATGTTGACATTTGGGAATTGGAATTTAGGATTTTCTTGTTGGTCCTTCTTATTTTGAAATCATTGATTGATTGTGAGTCTTCATTTTTGAAAATTAATGAAAGGAATTTATTTTAGATTGCTTAAGTTTGATTTGGAGGCCATTATTGAGGGTACCACTGCGAATTTAGAAACGAGAGATTATCGAGATGGTCGAGTCTCTCTGTACATCTGGCACTCCAAAAACTCTGGTTGTAAAGATGCATTATTTGTATGCCTAAGGTACTGTTTGTAAAAAACCAAGTTGACATAAGAGATCATATTTCAAATGTTGCCTGAATTATGTCCATTTAACCCTAAATTGAGTAGTGTGATGGCATTAAAGCCAAGAAGTTGAAGAGTAAGCCATCAGGGCTTCCCTGGTGGCACAGTGGTTGAGAGTCCGCCTGCCGATGCAAGGCAAACGGGTTCGTGCCCTGGTCCGGGAAGATCCCACATGCCGCGGAGCGGCTGGGCCCGTGAGCCATGGCCCATGAGCCTGCGCGTCCGGAGCCTGTGCTCCGCAACGGGAGAGGCCACAACAGTGAGAGGCCCGCGTACTGCAAAAAAAAAAAAAAAAAGAGTGAGCCATCAGTGCCGTGGTAGCCACAACATGCCGCAGCTGTATTTCATCCCTCAGGAGTGAGGATAACCTGGGCAAAGTGGGCGACCCAGCCTGGGAACGGGAGGAGCCCACCCTTAGGTCAAGGAGCAAGTGACATGCCCTTCCAACAACTACATCTAATGCAGCTGTTTGGAATTGTGAGTGTCCAGATCTGAAAAGATTGTTATTTAGGGAGAGGTGTTTTATAAAATACGAATTGCTTTAGGGGGGAAAAGTGATGAAATTTTTCCTTTTCATAGAGTGCCAGTAACCCCTTTGTACCCTCACACCATAATCTTTTTACTACCACAAGCTTATAGTTAAAGGTGATCTAGCTAGGTCAGACTAGTCCAAGTTCTGTCTTCTGTAAAAGAGTAAACTTTGCATGTTTAATTCCATTCCAAGAAAACAAGAAGTGTCAGAAATACAGCAAAAGTGCTATCAACCCCAGCTGACTTTGTCACAAGTTATGAAGAGGTTAAAAAAAAAGGTCTAATTAAAAGTTTCCATTAAAATGGCCTGTACGTGGTAGATGGTTATATAGGTAGGACATTTGGAAGCCAATGTTTTATTCTGAAATCTCAGCTGCCACATTGAATCACTGTCAGAAAATTCTTGGATTTACAAAATAAGGACAAAGATATTTGCCTGGTTTAATTTCTTAATATTTTTAGATAAATCTGATTTCTAATTTTTGCTTCGCCATTCCAAGGAGTCCTGACATTTTATGGTACACTGTGCCAGGATGTGAATGAAGCTGCATTGAAATTATTCAGCTAACATTTGATCTGAGCTTCAGGGAACCTGAACGGTAGTAGAAATGACTTTTCCTTGTAATTCTATCACTGAAGAACTAACTGAAAACCTTCTTAGTACTCTTGTAGAAGGAATCCTGTGCATAAAGCAAGCCATAGGCAGATTTTGGAATGACTAATTTCTTTTTTTTTCTTTCTTTCTTTTTAATTTTTTATCCCTGGAAAGACTAAATTACTGTTTTGAAACTTGAAAATTTTCCCTTCTAAGCTGTCCTGAATAAAGAGGTCAAGAGTCACAGACATAATTGAAATCCACAGTCATTTAAAACCTCATTTTCAGTTCTTTCTATGTGTCCTCACCAAGTAGAGTTGATATGACTCAAACCTTTTTAATCACTAGCTGAGATGGCTAGTTAGTCTGTTTTCCTACCAATAAAATGCTTTGACATATACTTTTCCCAACTCAACTCACGCAGCCCATTAACATGATGCTTTTATAGAGTGGCGAAGGTCGGTCTCTGTTCACCTGGGGCTGAGGTGGGCCAGTCATCACTCATCTTTGTCTAGTCTTCTTAATATGCTAATGAGCATTTCTTTGAAGCCTGACCGAAACGCCATCTTATAAAATGCCTTCTCTATCAGAAGCCTTGGTTTGGACTTGTATGCAGAGATGCTGGGACCCAGACAGTATCCCTTCTCCCAGGTTGTAAGCTTGGAGGGCAACCCAGTGGTGGGCAACGGGCAACATAGAGTCAGCAGATGGGTGCAGTGTCCTGAGGGTTCCGAGAAGGGAGCAGACCTCAGTAGGGAGGCCCCGCTGCTTGCATGCCCTCTACTCTCAGAAAAGCCACGTTGACCGCCAGAGGACACCCTGTGGCCTGGGCAGAGTGCCCATAAGGCCTGGAAGGCTGCAGGGCATGGTGATCAGTGACTGGGAACTGGAACAAGGCTCCGAAACAAGGCCCGGGCTCCTGAGCAGGACAGGAGGATTCTAAGAGCCAGCTAGGAAGCCAGAGCCACGTCTTGGGGCTGGGACTGCGGATGGGGGAAGTGAGCAACTTGGTAGTTACAGGGATATGGATAAGAAAATGAAACACAGTCCCAGTTTTGCTTATGAACTGTATGACCTTGAACAAATCGCTTTCTCTCCCTAAATCTCATTTTTTTTCTTCTGTAAAACCATGATAATGATGGTACCTTTGCTATAGGAATACTGTGAGAATTAAAAAAATAACTGATCCCTGCAAAACTCTTCATGCAGTGGCCAGTAAAAACCGAGTACCTAGTAAATGTTAGGTATGTTATTATCATTTCTATTCCATCCAGGCCTTCCTGGAATAGAAAACCCATCAGAAATCAAGGCTGCTCTCTTTCCCTCGTAAGCCAAGTTGTCTCTGTCATCTCAAAGTCCCTTCTTTCCTCTCTTTCTCTCTCCCTACTCCTTTTCATTTTGATCAGCTTCCTCTGCCTACGTATCTTGTATGCGGTCCCCAAGTTTACAGCTCAGACTCCCAGACTCTTGGCGTAGCCATGTCACTGTCGCAGCTCATCCCTGCCCTCCAGGCCACAGTGGACTGGCTGGCCTGCCCATCCTCAGTCTGATCACTTGTGGCTGGGAGAATGGGTCAGGGTGTGGGCAATGCAGGCATCTAGTAACATGTTTTACAGATTCATTTGCTGGACCAAGGACACAGAGTAGAGGGACCCAGTACTGAGAAATGGGCTCCAGGGCCGGTAGCAAAGTGTCTCCCTATTGAACCCCCTGTGTTACTGATGAGGTTCCTTATAATCTCTTGAACCCCCAACTTAGAATAGAATTGGTCCCCAGCACTTGCTGTCTGGCTCAAGCCTGCAGGTGAAGTAGCCTGAGTATAGGTACCGGAAGGCAGTAGAAGCAAAGAGTTAGTGCCACTTAATACACTTATTGCCATGGGAGAGAATGGCTTTATGGTTTTAATTCTTTTTTCTAAATCATCTTTAGGAGCCTAAATAAGACCAAATAAAATTTAGTCTCTAATACAAGTCACATCATATACTCCATCTCGTGCTGTGACCTCTCTATAAAAATATATTAGAGGAGACTTGAAAATATTATCTCAGATGGAATGAGGGAATAACAGAGCTGGAAGGAACTGCAAAAGTTCCCTATTTAACCATCCATCAGGTACTAGAAGCTGATTGGGAATCAGCCACTGTCAGGCCTCTGCAGGCGCGGGGAACTCATTGCTGCCTCATCAGCTCATTCAGTCTTTAACCAGCCCTCCTTATCATGCCTTTCTTACATGGAGCCAGTGTACCACTTGGTATGCAAAATAAATTTTTTTCCGCTTGTCATGCACACAAATAGTAAACAACAGCTGTCATAACCCCAGTGAATCCCATCTTCTTCAAGCTAAATGTTCTATTTCTTTAAAAAAAAAAAAGTACAGCTGAGATTGTAACCTCTACTTCATGACAATTTCTTTGATTTAATATACTTTAAAACCGTATATTTTTGTCAAGAAGTATTTTAAAACTTACATAAATATTTTCAGACGTTTTTCCTACTCCGATTCTCTCCAAAGCTCTACAAAAAGGAAGCTAAATCGACTGAATTGCCCTCATTTTTATTATGAAGCCATCTTCACAATGAAGAAGCTGACTATTGTAATAAAGGAAAATACATGACAAGGCAGAAATTGAGGTGTACGGAAGAGGAAAACCTGTCCTCTTCACAAACTAGATAATCAACTGATAAGTAATTGGATCTGACAAGAGTTCTCTAATTCACATTCAACTTCCTGGGTTCAAAAATCAGCTTTGGAGAAGTAAGCACCGGTAAGGAAATACACAGGTTTCTCCCAAATCTCATTTTCCCAATCGTTCCTACCTGCTCTATCAGTTATCTCACAGGGTAACTGGGAGAATCAAATTAAATAAAGCACATGGAATGCTTTGTAGACAAAAGTACAAATTAAATTACTTACTGTTTTTCATGACAAATAATATTCAGATCCATTTTCTAAGCATCTGTTGGCCACTCCTTGTGCTTAGCACATTTCTGTATGTTTTCTCCTTCACAAGTATCTCTGTGAGGCTAATGTTTTTGCAGAAGGGGACGATGAGGCTCAGAGGGATTTCCCTAAGGTCTCACAACCAGGAAGTGGTGACTTTTTTTTCCACCTACTATGACTATTGCAATTAAGGTGATAACATTTGATAAAATATAGAAACATTACTGTTATAATATAATAGTTGTTGCTGATATAGCACCTCTCAGCACTTTCCCACATAGTAGCGTCAATTAATAGAATTTAAAAACAACCAAACCCTTGGAAAGCACGGGGAACAGCCTGCTGGCTGCCTTTCCTTGCCTGCCCTCTGGCGGCGATGACAAAGAACAGATGAACCCAGAGCGGGCAGAAGGGGAAAGTACATCTGCATCTGAGCCCAGGAAAATCCTTTGTGGAGCCCAGACCCTCTGTCCGGTCTCCCAGGGCCCTGCCCACAGCCCTTGAGCTGTAGCCAGCTGGATTTCCCCCAGATCCTTCTAGGCTCCTGATTTGTCATCACCCCACTCAAAGGTCTTGGTCCTCTGTCCCTTTGCCAGGACAGCAGTGGGCAGTGACCCTGCTCCTGCTGCAGGTGGTACACTGGAGCTGAAATGATATCCTCCAGCAGAAAGTGAAACTTTAGCTTCTGTACCTGAATCATCTTGCTCTTCAGCCCACAGTCCCACTGATGAATAATTCAGTCTTATATGACTAAGGCAGTCTCTTTGGGTCCCATTACCTTAATTGCGTTTGAGGTTAAGGTTAGTCAGTTCTGGGTTCTCCCTCTTCCTGACCTTCTCTCCAGGTGACCCAAGTTCTCAGAGGTCAGACTATCACCCTGGCATTGGAGTTGGGATGGGGATGCTCGTGTTTGCTCCTTGTGCTGGCTTGTCAGCCTTCCTGGTCCCTGAGCATCCTGCATTGGTCCCCGAAGGTGCAGCTGGTCCACCATATGTGGGCCCTGCCGTCATCTATGTCCCTGACGTCCCGTGGCCTTATCTCCCCAACCCAGGCTTACTCCAGGCCACTGTTCAGCCAGCACTTCTGATTTCCTTCAGGCAGGCAGGCAGGGACTCCTGGGGGGATGTGGGCCCGGGGTATTGGGAGCGTGTCCAACATGGGTCCAGACGGCTCCCACGGCCGTTTCTCTTCTACCTGTGAGGCACCAGCCAAGCGCAGAGCTCCTTAGGGGGCTTGCAGTGTTCCTGGGTTTCATTCCAAGAACAGGAGAAAATCCTTTCCTATCTGGAATTCACTATAATTTATCTGGGTGTTTCTAGCACCCTAGCTTACCCAGCCCAGATTCAACCCAGAGCAGGAGGAAAACATAGACACTCATGACCCTGCCTCCCCCATTCCTCTCTAGTGCCTCCCTCCTGCACTAGAAGGGTTTTCTAGTTTCCTTTCTGTCCAGCAGGAACCACCCTCCTTGCTGTCAACTCCTTCTCTGTCCCCTGGATGTTTCACCTCTTCTTCTCTGGAGCAACATACCTCAGCTTCATGGCTCAGTGTGCACAGAAAAAGGGTCACCGGGCACATAATACACAGCAGGCTTTACCAAAACTATCAATCTGCTGTAGCTGGGCACTGTGCGGCAGCCCCCAGAAGACACAGTATCACATCCTGCATAAAATTATGGTTCCTGAGAATGACATGGCTTGGAGGGATTCTGGACACAAGAGCAGAGTGGGAGCAATGTCTTTAGCTTTCTGACCCTCAGACCGGCCTCAGAGGAAATCGCCCCCTCTCCTGTAGGAATGAGGGGGCCCCACGAAGCAGAGTGTGTTGTGTGAACCCACCCGTAAAGCAAACAGGCAGAGTCTGGGCAAAATAAGGACAGGCTGGCCTCTCCCCGGGTTTGTCGAATTTGGTTCTGCTTGGTATGCCTGCAACACAGCCGCTTCCCACGCGTGTTCCCTGGAGCCCCGCAGCACACTCGGCCGTGAAAGGTCCTGCCGTGCAATGGCTTTTATAAGCCAAGATCTGAATACTGGCACTTACCCAAGTAGTCCGGGCACTGCCCAATACCAGCCTACTTACGTGGGTCAGAATCACCCTTGTCGTGGGCCGTTGGGAGCCCTCCCTGGGGCATAACCCGCCATCCCGTGGATGCTGTGTCCTCTCCCCGCAGGACGGCACGGCGCCGCTGTGGATCGCGTCGCAGATGGGCCACAGCGAGGTGGTACGTGTGATGCTGCTGCGCGGAGCCGACCGCGACGCCGCCCGCCACGTGAGTGCGAGGACCGCCGCGCGCGCGGGCTCGGATGGGGACGTCTTCCATTGAAGCCTTGACCTCCGAGTTTAACTTAACTGAGACGTGCGGAGGAGACGCAGTTTTATTCTGTCTCTTCCTCACCGGGGTTTTCTCCCAACCTCCGCCTGCTCTTCAGCAGGAAAACAAGGGAAAGGTCTGAATCAGTTGAAACCTAGCAACTGCTGCTCAGTCCCTCTAAGGGGAAAATATTGAATTCCTTGAGCTCCTCCTCCACCTGGGCTGACCTCTGGATGACCCGGGAGGACCAGGTAGGAGACTCAGGCCTCGGCTGCCCTTGGGGATGTGTCCGCCAGCGGCTGCTGGTCTGCCTGGCGCTGCGCCTCCTGTTGGCCTCCAGGCCACAGTGCAGCTGGCTCGCGGGGTCTGTGGTTTGGGGTCCTCGGTGCCCCGGCTCCCCGAGCTGCAGACCCCCGCACCACATCCCCCATCGACCTCCATTTAGCCTCTGTTGGGGTCACTTCATTTTTTTTTTTTTACACTATCTGGCCTTTTTGCCCTTAATATTACCTTGCCTGTGTGACCCACCTCCACTCTCCCAAGTCTGAGCTCACAAAGGGGGAAACCAAAAGACACATTCCTGACCACTTCTCTGTCCTCTCTTCCACTCTCTCTTTTTTCCTTCCCACAATCTCTGAAGTCAGAAAGGAAAAATCCTCTATTCTCATCTTCCTCCTGATTCCAGCTAAACCTTTAGAGCAGCCTGGGGTGTTTCCTTTACTACAGGAGAACTCTGTGAGCAAAATCCTCCAAATACAGAAATTGATGCGTGAAAGTAGGAGGAAGGGGGAATTGGAAAATCTCTTCTCAGGCCAGAAAAGGATGACAGAGCTTAATATTAATTTTTGAACTTGTCTTTTCATTCTTTTTTTAACAGATTTCAATCTATCCCCTTCTCACTCTCCCCCCATCACCACTACCACAGGTAGGCAGGTACCCAGGACAGACTAGAGCAAGGCTGTATACACGGGAAGGCAAAAAGAAAAGCAATTTAAAATTTTAAAACAGTAGATACAGTTCAACAATTATTTAAATCATTAAAAACAGTTCAACTGGGAATTCCCTGGCGGTCCAGTGGTTAGGACTCCGCACTTTTACTGCCAAGGGCACAGGTTCAATCCTTGGCAGGAAACTAAGATCCCACAAGCCGCACAGTGAAAAATACTTTAAAAAAAAAGTTCAACAATTAATTTCTAAGTCACGAACTGCAGAGAATGCCTCTTTAGTCCATCTGTGTTCTAAAAATATCCTCTTGAAATTCCCCTTGTTCCTGTACCCAATATTCTAAGGGACTAGAAGACCATGAATTCCCAGATGGCAGGGTTTGAAGATAATGTAATAAGTCACATATTTTGTGTGGTATTCTTTCACGCAGAATTAACTGTTCAACATGCTCTAAAATGATTTTAGATTAAGAGATGTTGCAGGCCTCTGCTTTAGTTTACACATTTTGCCTCCTTCTGACAAGCACATTCCCAGTTCTCAACCAACATTTCATTATTATCCAACACACACATATGTTAATAATCAACTTTTCTTTTCCTCTCTCTGTAAAGGATGGTACAACAGCATTACTGAAGGCAGCCAACAAAGGGTATAATGATGTCATAAAAGAGTTGCTGAAATTCTCACCCACCCTCGGTATTTTGAAGGTAAGACCTACAGAGAAAATTTTACCAACCTGTAAAAGAGAGAGGATAGAAATTTAAGAAGTCCACACGGGGGACTGCAGTAGAATCTGGGTACCATTTGCATGGTTAGTTGTGTTACTGAGAGAACATGCCTACAACTTATCCATGTTAGAGATTCCCGGGCACTGGTAGAAATGGGAAGGTAATAAAAAGAGTGAACCGGAGTCTGTAGGTACCTAGTTTTCTAGGGGGAAAAAAAATTAAACAATAGTACTGAAATTGCTAAATTGGAAATCACCCATATTGATATATCATTGGAAGATTTGTGAAATCCTCCACAAATGAAACACATGATTTGTGTCCCAGAAAACATGAGGGATGGGAACTCACATTCCTTCTCTTCATTATCTGGGGCAAAGAACCACATCGTTACCTTAGGTGGAATGATATAAGCCTCAAACATCTGGACACGTCAGAGAATGTGTCATTCTGGAGGGCTGCGTCTTCCAGAAAACAGAGCCCCGAAACTCCTTTTTTAAGTTGTAATCATTTTGGATTAAAATATTCCTCAACTAGAGTATCTACCAGAGGTTGGCAGTCTTTTTCAATAAAGGACCAGGTAACAAATATTTTAGTCTTTGTGGGCCGTACAGTCTGTGTTGGAACCGCTCCACTCAGCCATTGTAGAAAGCAAGCAGCCATAGAAAATACGGCAACAGCAAAAAGTATGCCTGCATCCGATCAGACTTTATTTATGGATGTTGTATTTCTAAAATTTTATATTTTTACGTGTCACAAAATAGTCTTCTTTTTTAAATTTTAAAATGCTGAGCTCATCAGGATGTAGAAAAACAGGCGGGGCAGGGGGAGGGGAGAGTTAGATTTGTCCTGCAGGCTGTAGTTTGCTGACTCCTGGTATACACTCTAGTGTTTTGTTAAATAGAGGACACCAAACCTGTTCTAAACTTGGGATAGTAGTTTAGCACTTTTTTGGATTTATTGATGTATCTGAAGTCTACTTGCCCTTTAGATGCCTTCTGTCTGATCTTTATGGGTTTAGGCTCCGTTGTTGCTGTCAGCTGATACGGAGCTGCTGTTGGTATGCCGTTCTCTCTTGCCCCAGTGAGCTAATTCTAATCTTCCATGAGCTTACGAGTCAAAAAAGCTGTACTTTGTACTTGTTAAACTTGCTTGGCAAGTAAGAATAAACAGTCTGTGAAAATGAATTCTCTATGAATAAAAGAAACTAGCTTCAGAAATGGACTTTGCAATATCTAGTCGTGTTGCAGACAGCTTTTAGGCTTAGTTTTTTATTCTTAGCCACACTGCACTTCGGCAACACTGGTAAGTTGGTTAAGATTTTGATAAGTGAAATATTACCAGATTAGTGTATTGCTGCACATGGCAAACATGGTGAAGCAAACAGGGAAAACGGCTACTTTGCTGGAGTTTTTCTCTGGGTATGGTATTTAACGTGCCTACAAGATCAGAAAGTGTTTTACGTATATATATGAAGTAGTTAATTTGAAAACTAAGCTTGCATTTAGGTACTATTCACAGACATATGTACCTTCTAGAACAGATGTCTTGTGACTGCCCATCGTTCTTATATTGGGTTTGTTATATTCTCTTTTCCCCTCCCAGAATCCAGCTACACGCTGCGCATAGCTGCTTCCTCATGTCAATAAATATTTGCAGTAAATTCCATAAAATGTCAGCAACCTATCCACTAGACCCCTCAGTACCCAGAAATGCTCCAGCTCAGGGCTGGGGTCGGGGTCCTCAACGCACCTACTCTTACTCTTAAGCCGTGTAGCTCCCAGTCGCTCTCCTGCCCACCTGCGCGTGTGGAGTGTGTACAGCTGGGTTGACAACTCGGCCCATAGGTGAGCAGGCTATTCCTCCAGCCTTGCAGAAGTGTGCTCACCAAAAGCACAAAGACCTTAAGAAAAAAAAATGTTTGACGTAGCATTGTTGTTTTTCCCACAGCAAGTTCTGATGCCCCTACAACGGACCAAGTGAGCATGAAATCATGTACACGCTGGGCAGTTGCCTTATTTCACTTGCAAAAGGTTATTGGCAATATTTATACTGACCATACACGGTGTCCCTGAGGACACTGTACTAGGTGCTGATGTGACTTTGAAAAGGGAAGATAAGGATGAGCAAGGCTCTAGCATTACAGTCTCATCAGGCCGAGTGCTGATGGCTGTGAGCTCTCTCGTGACACACACTGTCCTTTTCTCCTAGAATGGGACCTCAGCACTCCATGTGGCAGTGCTCAGCGGAAATATTAAGACAGTTGCGCTGCTCCTGGAAGCAGGGGCAGACCCAGCCCTGAGAAACAAGGTACCGTCTTAGTCATCTTTTCCCTCCATCGGGCGCCTGTGCAAAGAGATAAGGCGGCGTCTGCTGAAGCCAAGACAGCATCTTGGCTCCAGTCGCTCCTCATCCTTGGGCATAGTAAGGGCATAAAATGTTGTCATCATAGGTTATGAGTGAGCAGTACATTTGGACCCAGAGGACTATACTAAAACCCCTCTATTATCAGTGATTTTCAGGTAACAGTGGGGCGGGGGTAGGGGGCAGTGGTTGTGGGGAGTAAGGTTGTAAGTATTCTATCATCAGAGAAGTGTCCTAAAAATGTCAAAGTTCCGGTAGTTTAATCACCATCCTGGTACCTTGAGAATTGCCTGTGCTCTATTTGGTGACCTCATGGGGAAGATGTTGCTTTTTATATTGTTAACAGGACTTTGCCCCACAGTTCCAAAACCAACCCATATTTTTTTTAATTGAAGTATAGTTGAGCAAAACCAACCCATATTTTTTCATAGCTCAAAAATTTTCTTAGTATTCAATTAAGCCAAACTTGGAGGTGGGAGGATGCCCAGTAACAAATGACTGTCATTGTATTTCCTCCTACTCAACATCTGCATAAGCAGTCACAAGTAGAGACTGGGGGTGGGAGAGTAGCCTAGGAAAGGTCTAGAGGAAGCACACTGAAACTACTGACTTTTGAAGGAGGAAGTATGGTGGGGACTTATTAACAAGGGAGGGTATGAAAAGCAGCTTTCACTTTATACTTAGATAGTGTTTGAATTTTTATAAGCATCTATTGCTGTGTTAGATTTTATTAATAAAACCAAAATCATATAACATTTCATGATATTTTTAAAAGAAACTATTAAGAAGTGCAATTAGACAACATGCCAAGAGCCGCCACTTTTTCTCATTCCACTTAGCACGTGGAATTATTACTTCCCCTGTTCCTACCTTTGAACTACTTGAAGACAACATTTCTGTTTATTTCTTCCTGAGATACATGGGTTTGTCTTCCATTAGCTGGTCTGGCTGTGTGATGAGCCCGCTGAAATCACAATTGCTCTCTTATCTTTGCACCTTGGACACAGATGTCCTAAAAAGATCAGTCTTCGTTGCTAAGCCACCCAGTACTGAATTAAGGCAGTTTCTTTACATAGAAACTGAAAGATGCAATCCCTTGTGTGTCTCGTGGAATCTCAGCAATAATGGTTATGGGGAGTTTCCAGTGACCAAAATGCTGGTCTTTGGAGTGTCTGTGTAGCTGCCTGTGTTGGAGTTTTATCCTGCAGAAGCCCTTGGAGAGCCGGCAGTAGCTGCCAGGAAGCTGCACGCCTGCACACCAGGCAGCCTGTAGAAGCCAGGGTCTTCAGAGGCAGCTCCAGAAGCAAGGGTGTTGGGATTCCAGCAGCCACTCAGGACTCTTGAGGGGGTATTCTTGACCTTTATTCATTCATCCAACAAACACTTATTGAGTGCCTGCTAGATGCCATGCACTGTGCTGTGAACATTGTCTATGGGGAGATAATAGTGAAAGAGATTCACATAGTGTCTGTCTTCATGGGGCTCAGAGTTTACTGGGGAATAAAGATAATTAAACAAGCAATTGCAACACACAGTGACAAGGGCTGTCGGCAGGAAGTGAAGAACGCTATCGAAGGCTTCCTGGAGAGAGTCACTTTTCAGCTAGTACAGAAGCACCCTTCTGCTCTAGGGGCTCCAGGACTTCTGCTCTGGGGCAGATGCCAGAGGAGAGGGTAACCAATGGCCCAGTACCTCTCCCCACACCGTAGCCATCCCCATGGGTGTGGGGATCCCATGTTCCTGATACCCCCAACTGAGGACTCAGAACACATCTTCTCCCAGGAGCAGTGGGGACAGAGAGTGGTGTGATGCCGTGGGTCATGAGTATGGACCTATGGTCCTGCTCCATAATGAATAAGATGGCCTTTAGGAGCTAGCCTGGGCGCTAGCCATCATAACCTGAGCAACTTGAGAATTCAGTGGGGACCCTCCTGAGAGAGGAGTGAGACCAGGTTTTTAAAACTATATGGATGACACACAGAGCAGTGATGTGATTGACTGAAGCAACACAGTTTGAGAGTATAAAGCCTATTTTAATGGTAATGGATATGGACATTCATGGAGATGGTCACACACACCATAACTTAACAAGCTTGTAGACAGAGGTGCAGCTTCTTAGATCCACTCCTCTTCCTGACTGTAGAGGATCCTCTGGCTACCTGCCAGCCTGTCACCAAGGACCAGTAACCGATGCAAAACAGTTTGTTCTTCCTGAGGGCACTCTGAGACTGGATGGTGCTCAGGTCCGTTCTCCAGGAGCATTATTCTCAGCCCCAGGCATTAGGCCTCTACAACATCTGCTCCTGAGGAACTAAGCTAATACTAGACTTAACCCCACAGAGGGGTCTCTGGTCTAAGGCAGCATCGAATAGCACCTCTTGTTAGAGTCAGTCCAGCACCAGCATCAAGGGTCCTTTGGGTGGGCAGGAGTGCAGCTGCAGGACGTGCTGCACAGCAGACCACTGTGGCAAACTCATCATTCCCAGCAAGTGAGGTCCCAGCCAGTAGGTGGGGGTCAGAGGGCAGGATCCAGCCTAGAAGGTAGGTATTGCAGGAGCTTCACCTAAGATCAGGGTTTCAGATAGAGCAACGGGGGTTCCAGGTTTAACTGCAGGGGAAAAAAACAACTACATCCAAGTTCTCTTCCTGATGTGGTTGCCTTTCTACCCTTTAATTGCCTCTCCCCTGAATTCCCAAGAACATCCTTTTATTCATCTGTAACAACTGTTCTCAAAGTGTGTTCCGTGGGCCCTTGGGGTGTCCTCAAAACCCTTTCAAGGGTTCTAATAGGTCGAAACAATATTCTTAATAATACAGAGACACTATTTGCCCTTTTTCGCTGTGCCGACATTTGCCGTAATGGTACAAAGGCAATGGCGGATGAAACTGTTGGCACCTTAACACGCATCAAAGCAGGGTCACAGACTGTAGCGGCAAATGATTGTACAAACCTCTAAGTTATTTTACACGTTGTAGATTATTTTATAAAAATACCAGTTTTACCTAAGAATATCTTTGATGAAGCAGCAAACAATTTTAATTTTATGAAACCTTGACCCTTGCTGTATGTCTTTTTACTATGTAACAAAATTCGAAGTTTGCACCAAGCACTTCGGCTGTAGGCTGAAGCACATGGTAGTCTCAGGAAAAGCACTTGTGCAATTGTTTGAGTTACAAAGGGAGCCAGCCGCTTTTGGGGGGGAGCTCCACTTTTACTTGAAAGAACGGACTTGTATCCATCACACGAGCCTGGCGGCTTCCCGATACCTGTAGCTTTTCTGATGAATCAGTGATAATATTAATGAATGATGTGAGCTTTGAGGATTGTATAATAAAATGTGTCAACATTTGGAGGATCTGCATAACTCAGTGAGCTACTATTTTCTAAATGGCCGGTACATGATGTTACAAACATGCATAGGTAAAAAAATCCACCTGCAGATAGATAGACCTATGGATTTTAATGCAACAGAGTAGAAAAATTCATTGATGTGGTTTCAAATTCCACATGGCAATTTAGCTTTAAGATAATTGATTGGATACAGAAGCAGATATAAGAATCCAATTGTCTTCTTTTAAGCTACACAGTAAAGAAATATGCAAAACTGTTAACAGTGCTACGCTTCTAACTTTTCTGTTTTTGAAAATTTAGTTCTTTTTCATAAATATGTTATTTATGTTAACCTGTAATGGGTTTATTATTTTTAATGAATTAATAAATATACTTAAATTTTTTTCAGTTTTGATTAGTTAAAAACAAAAGCTCTTTGGGGTCCTCAATAATTTTTAAGAGTGTACAGAAGTCTTGAGACGAAAAAGTTTGGGAACCGTTGCCCTATAATGTCTATTTCTTAAGATAGGGACTCACTCACAAAGTAAACACTTACAGAATGTGTCTCAGCAGCACTGTGAAAAGAAAGGGCATAGAGTGAGGCTGGATCAGGTGGGGTGTCGGGCCACTGAAGCTGTTCTTCCCCGTGTGTCTTATGCTCTGGGTGTTTCCTAACTCTGCCTTCTCATCAAAAGATGGGTCTCAAGTCCGTAGCAGACAGACTGCCTTATATAATAAACTAATAAGTTATCAAATCGATTTATTTACAACATACTAGATAAGCTAGGCATTGTGCTGGAAACAAGGATGCAGTGATTAATAAGATATGGACCCTGGCCTCCTGGAGATTATAGCCTAGTAAGGGATATGGCTAGATAGAAAAAATAACTCTAAAAGACAAATATCATATGATATCATTTATAGGTCAAATCTGAAATATGATACAAATGCACTTACTAATAAAACAGAAACAGACTCACAGACATAGAAAACAAACTTATGGTTACTAAAGAGGAAAGGGAGGGAAGGATAAATTAGGAGTTTGGGATTAGCAGATATAAACTACCATATATAAAATAAATAAATAATAAGAGCCTACTGTATAGCACGGGGGACCATATTCAATATCTTGTAATAAACCATAATGGAAAAGAACATGAAAAGGAATATATGTATATGTGTTTGTGTGTGTGTGTGTGTGTGTGTGTGGGTGTGTGTGTGTGTGTATCTGAATCACTGTGCTGTACCCCCGAAACTAACACAACATTGTAAATCAACTATACTGCAAAAAATTTTAAAAAGAAAAATAACTAACAATGAGATAAGAAAGTAACCAGTGATATTTATATTTAAATACATTTAAAGAAAACCTTTAATGCCTTGATACAAAAGACTGAGTCCAGTGGGGTTTTTCATCAGTGGAGGAGCAAGTGTGGGTCAGGGGCCCCTCTTTGGAGTCCCTGAAACCACACCAACTGTGGGAATTCACTCATGCCTATCTTATCTTCTTTCAGGCCAATGAACTTCCGGCAGAACTAACCAAAAATGAACGTATATTGCATCTCCTCCGAAGTAAAGAAGGACACAGGAAGAGCTAACTTAGTTTCATATTCGACTGAAAGATAGAAACCTTAATCATATTGTCCAAAAAGAAATTGCTTTTCAAATAGTGTTGGAAATTCCTAGAAGAAAGAAAACGCCCAGAATGCCCACGCTGGGTCCCTGACCAAGAAGAGCTGTGCTTTGTGCCCTGAGTCAAAAGCAGAGCAGCTCAGGGACCCCTCCCTCTCATGTAGTGGGCTTCTCACACTGGCCTGTAGCCCCACTCCAGGGGGCCTGGCATGTTCGTGGAGTCCACAGAAACTCGTTTTAAACTACATCAACTTGGGTCTTTCAGTTAAACTCTAAGATAGAGTTAAACCCTCTGTCTTAAAAATAGAAACAGAAAGGAAGCAGAAAGCTCTGTTCCTTTAAAAAGACTGAAAGTCTGACCTTCAGTGAATTGGTGCACTTTTGCTTTTGTGTTAAATGTATGTGTGCTCAAAGATATGGCTCCATCGTACTTTACATATATTTGTATGTCATTCCAGTGTAAAATGTTCTCCTCTATGAATCAATAATGTATAAATTTATATTATTGAAAAGCCACTTCTGACATTCCACCATGTGCTTTTCAAAGATGGACTGTTGAACTATAAAAAAAAGAAAAATTGTTCATTTTTACCTGGAGTCAATGTTGTAGGTATGATAGGATACAAGTGGCAAATTTGGAAATTCAGAAAATTACAAGCCACAAGAAATGTAGGCTTGTCTCTTTGAACCATTACTTTGGGTCTATTGCTGGGAATCTATTTCCTGTGCTGTAACTAAGTAGACTTAATATGCTGTGGAATCTTGAGCTTCCAACACCAATTGCTTGATACAATGACTTTGGAGTCCTTGGATAAAATGTGATATAATATGTTGTTATTACTATTGCAGAAGTATAAGTAATAAAAGACTGTTACTAATATTTAATAAGTGTTCATCTATGCGTGTTTTTGGGTTGACTGATTCCAAGAAAGAAACCTGGGTTTTGTTGAATTATTCCTTTGAAGGGGGTCAAAATTTATCCTCGATGCACTTTATGATCAATGGTGTCTAAATGCCTCCGTCAGTGCCTAACTGCACACACAAAAATTAAACCTTCTTTCTGTAATCTACCATAATAAACACTGGTGGCATTTTGTTATTTAAACACATCTTTAGTTTTCTTGTTCATGTTCTGCTCTGGTTTCCAGCCAATGTTCTATGTTAAGATGGAGGGAAATGTTCTAAACCATATATATATATATATTTTTTTTAACCAACTTGCAGTGGTGGTACTAAGAGTATTATCTTTATGTCAGTAAATGAGTTATAATTTTGAAATTAGAAGATATTCTCTTAAAGTTTGTTATGATCAGTAAAACAATCAATCAACAAAGATCAGCTTATTTTAATCCATGTCACAAGCAAAGTCAGTGATGAGCAACCCACAGGGCCCCCAGAGAGGGGGCCGACCACCCAGGCAACGAGCCTGCAATCTAATTTCTGGATTAAAAAATTAGAAAGCTGTCTGTATTGCTAAGACATCCAGATATAAACATTTTAGTAGTTAAAAAGCAGTGCCCATCTCCACGCTGGCTTTCTTTTATTCAACAAAGTTGTACAAATACATCTTCTTTTATGGGAATTTCATAAAGCTATATTCATTTTGAAGAGGAAGATAATGTGGCCTGAAGTGCTTTCTTTTTTTCCCCCAACCAAAAAAAAAAAGGTTGCTCATCACGGATATAAATCAAAACAGTATAATGGGTGCTGATAACAAAGTTCCAAAAGACAAAATGGGATGAAATGACAAACTTAATGTTGACAAACTTAATGTTTTTCACTAGAGCATGTTGTCCTGGGCCTATTCGTTAGATCCTTTAAAATGGATAATGTTCTTGACCAATATTAGGGGCATAAAGAATGAATTCAGTAGCTTTAACAATATTGAAAGGAGGCCTTCTTAACTGTAGGTAAGAGGTCTCTAGCTTAGAAGGATCACATTTAGTCTAAATAGGTCTAAATATTATCCATAGCAGGGAAGAAGATTGTGTTAATCCCTCACCAAAGACTGAACAAAAGTTCTGTTATTTAAAATTAAATTGCATTTTTTAACTTTTTTTAATAAAGTTAACTTGCATTTATTTTGCACACAGGTAGATGATTCTTACTTTATGTTAATCTAATTCACAATTCAGTGCTCTGCATCTTAAAACTTAGAAGTAGCAATTCCTATGCAAATCGTTTGCTTAATTGAATCCCCAAAGTTTTTCATTATATTCATTTGTTTGATGACAAATTCCATGTTATAATTCAAAATAAAGTTAACGTACTACCCAATCTGCCTTTGCTGATTTTTCCTGTTTTTTCGTTTTTTTTTTTTTTTTTTCCTTTTTTTTCCTTTTCCCTGTTTGTTTTTAATCAGAAGTTCTTTCAGTGTGATTTTTAATAGTATGGAATTTTAGAGTGAATAATTCCGCTCTGTTGATAAATATATTGATATTTGGAAACTGAAAAGGATTAAGCTTTATGGACCTATGATTTCATTACTTCTACCATGGAGAACTTTTGTCATGATCCCAAAAGGTTTTTTATTCAAACAAAAATTCCTGGGATAGTCATGAAAGGTACTGAGAGGTACCTGAAGGTACTGAAAGGTACTGAAAATGAAACTCTAAGCTGTACATCATGACGATTTGATATTTGTAGACGCTGTGAAAGTATTCCCCCAGCTAGGTAATTAACACATCCATCACCTCACATATTGATCTTTATGTGTGTGTGTGTGAGAACGTCTTAATATCCATTTGTATTATCTATGATGCTCCTGGCTCTTCAGTCCTTTGCATTGGCTCTTTCTTCTGCAATAGTTGAGGATTTTTGCACAACTTCATATTTAGGAAACAAGTATTTGCAACGGTAACATTAGGAATCTGGAGCACTCCATGGCCATTCTGGGATCCTCCCCTGTCCCATCCACCCTCTGCCACTGAAACTGCACAACGCAGATGGGACTCAAACCCAGCCAAAACCCAGATTGGGACTTGAATCCTGTCGTTTAATTAAGATTGCACACGTGGTCTAATGGTCACGTGGACTTAATGAAGCTCAGGTTCTTTATGTCTCAGCACAGAAGGAATTCAGGGAGAGGCAAAGTGGTAGGTAAGAAGTGGATTTATTTAGAGAGATACACATTCCATAGACAGAATGCGGTCTGTCTCAAAAGGCAAGAGCAGCCCTGGGAGAAACGCATGCCACATACAGAGTGTGGGCCATCTCAGAAGACAAGAGGCCCCGAAATATGGGGTGGTTAGTTTTTATGTGTTGGGTAATTTCACAGGCTGAGGAGTGGGAGGATTATTTCAACTATTTGGGGGGAGGGGCGGGGATTTCCAGGAATTGGGCCACGGCCCACTCTTTGGCCTTTTATCGGAAGCCTCAGAACTGTCAGGGTGCCTGTCAGTATGTCATTTAACGTGCTGATGTATTACAATGAGCGTATGACGAGGTTCAGCTCGAATCTTCCACTATCTTGGACCGAATCGGTTCTAACCAGTTTTTGTCGTATTCTCAACAGCTATGTTACTCTTTTATTTTATTTTGTTTTATTTTAAGAGAGCTTGGGAATAAACTATTTTATTTTACTTATTTATTTATTTATTCTTTTTTTTTTTTTGACCGTGCCCCGCGGCATGTGCACTGGAAGTGCAGAGTCCCAGCCGCTGGACCGCTAGGAAAGTCCCCTTAAATGTTGTGCCCTGCCCCCTCTCTCCTCTTTCACAACCACAGAAGAGTTATGTCTCATCATTACCCCACACTGGGGCACCTACTCAGAGGAAAAGAGAACCCCGCAAATGCCAGACTACTTGGAAACTGACGGCGATGCCTGCATTTCGGGGTGCGCCTGCGCTTCAGATTACAGGAGTGAGAAGCTGAGGTCCTAATTTCATCATGAAGTGGTTTTGGTGCTGGGACTGGCTGAGCCTCACAAGTGGAGTCTACAGATTATTAGTACTAACAATAGAAAGAGCAGCTAACATTTGTTAAAGGATTGTTATGCGCTCAGCACTTTACATAGATAATCTCATGAAGTTTATATGCATTTTCTTATTTACCCCTGACAACAACCCTATGGAACAGGCACTATTATCATCATCATCTTGCAGCTAAGAAAACGGGCTTTGAGAGTGTTTTATTTATTTATTTGTTTATTTTAAGATTTGTTTATTGTAAGATTTATTTTATTTACTTTGGCTGCACCGGGTCTTAGTTGAGGCATGCAGGCTTCTTAGTTGCAGCATGCATGCAAGATCTATTTCCCCGACCAGGTATCGAACCCAGGCCCCCTGCATTGGGAGCAAGGAGTCTTATCCACTGGACCACCAGGGAAGTCCCAAGAGTGCTTTTAAAAAGAAACAACAGGACCCAAATGGAGTCAGTTGCCCCCAGAACAGCAAACCTAGGTTTAATTTCAATTTCAGCTACGCCTAGGAGTGTGAACTTTAAGCCCTCAATCTGGAATTACCACATCAGCACCTGTGAGGTAAACTGCATGATAGATCCCTGCCCTTCCCCCAAAGGAAGGTGACTTTGCCTGAAATACTGTAACCTTTTTTCTTTTTTGTGACTTCCTTGTCCCACCCCCTTTCTACCTTTGAAAACCTTCCATTTTGTACAGCTCCTAAAGCTCCTTTCTACTTGCTAGGTGGGATGTTGCCCAATTCATGAATCCTTGATTTTTTTTGTTTTTTTTTTTTGGCTGCCCTGCATGGCTTGAGGGATCTTAGTAAACCAACCAGGGATGGAACCCATGCCCCCTGCAGTGGAAGCGCAGAGTCCTAATCACTGGACCACCAGGGGAGTCCTGTGAATCCTTGAATAAAGCCAAATAGGTCTTCAAATGTACTCAGTTGAATTCTTTTTTTTAACAAGAAATAACCTCCCAATGCTATGAGGCCAATGCTAAACCCTCTGATCTTTGGGTTTTGCTTTTTTTAGTGGGGGAAAGGGGAGAGAATGGTGCCCAGATGGAGTCACGGTTATAGCATCAAGGCAGTGAGGGTGGAGAATATGGGACTTTTTTTGTTTTTAATATTTAGAGGTAGAGCTAATGATAATTAGGTGATTCATTGAAAAGAGAGGGTGAGGAAAAGAAAGAAGAGTTAGAAATTATACTAAGGTGTGTCAGGGGACCCTAAGACCACTCCCAGATTTGGTGATTTGCTAGGAAGGCTCAAGAGGCTCATTGTATGGTCATATTCATGGCTAAGATTACAGCGAAATTGATAAATAGCAGAATTAGAAAAGGGAAAGGGAAATGAAATGGAGATATAGAGGAAACCAGGTTAAAGCTTCCAAGAGTCCTCTCCTCTAGGAAAGTCTTGTGACAACATTATGAAGTGTTATCTGCTGGGGAAGCTCATTAGAGACTCACTCGGGCTTTTAACTGGGAGCTAGTCACATAGGCACCCTCTGCCTTAGCATTTACCAGAATTCCAGAAGGAAATCAGGCATTTAGCATAAACCACATTGTTTGTGTAGACAGCAGAGGCACCGTGAGCCATTATCGCTTAGGGAAAGTTTTCTATCAGTGCAGGGAACGATTTGCCAGTCAAGATGCCAGATGCCAGCCAGCAGCCAACCTTGTAAGCAAGACTTTCTATAGACAGCAGTCTCAGGTCTGCTGTGCTAAGTCTTTCCCACATACGAGGTTTACATGGAGGATGGTGAAATTTTCTCTAGGAAATAAAGAACAGCAGGGTTGGGGTGGGGACAGAGGGAGAGGGAGTTTGGACACGTTCAATTTGAAGAATGTGTGAAATAGACTCCAGAAGGCAGTTGGAAATAGCAGCTTAATGTTTAGGACAAGACTCTTCCTGATCTGGGCATCATCTACGTAGAAGTGATGGTCGAAGTCATGGGACAAATGAGGTCCCCCAGAGAGACTCTGGTGAGAGGAAATAGCTGAGAAGGAAATTGGAAGGAAGAAGGGAATCAGCAAAGGAGAAGAGATGAAATGGACAGGAGTGGGAAGTGAAACGTGGATCAAGGGAGGAGAAAGTCTCAAGAAGAGGAGAGCAGACAACAAACGCCATGAAGAAGTGTGGCCATGAAACACTAGGGCCGGCAAATTCCAGACCTCCTTTGCTGCACAGCCTTGCCCTTGGTGAGCTTGTTCAGTCGTCAAAGAACTCTGGCCCTGTGTTGGAGAGGAAAAGCACGGGGTCTGGTCAGGACCTGCCGCTAATGATAAATTAAATGGTTGACTTGAAATGATTCTAGTTCTGTTGGTAGAATTGTTTTTTGAAACCACTCCTAACACTTTCTAGGAATTGTTGGCAGCCATCAGAATGTACTACCTCTGCTTGTCACCAACGAGGAACTTTGTACGGGATCTGTGTGGTGCCTGAGAGTTAATGTTTTACTACCTTCTTGGTAAAGTGCAAGATAATACACTTATCTATGCTGGTCAGTTGGTCTTAATTAGTGAGTTCTATCTCACTGTGAGAAGGTGCTAAAAAATGAGCACGTAGAACCATGCTGAGACCCAGCTATGTACAGACTCACACCATGTGATGATGATTCGTGCCATTTTCCCTCATCAGCTCACACCCATGTACTTACATGTGCTTCAAAATACGGAGAAAATCAAAAACCAAAATCAAAATGAAATAAGACAAAAAATATGTTCTATGCTCTCTGGGCAAATTTAGAATAATTTATTTCACAT
This sequence comes from Leucopleurus acutus, assembly GCF_964270905.1. Lineage (NCBI taxonomy): Eukaryota > Metazoa > Chordata > Mammalia > Artiodactyla > Delphinidae > Leucopleurus > Leucopleurus acutus. The sequence continues at coordinate 50,591,490 of NC_139155.1, forward strand.
TCCTCTGACTGAGAGACTGGCCTGTCTCTTTACTCTGTTTAACTTACCAAACACAATGAGAGAAGCCAGTAATACTAACTGAGGTGTTTTCTCCAAGCTCTCTGACTGTACTTAGTCCTCAGTTAAATAATTTATGCGTTAGTGGGCCTGGAAAGTCTTAGAATCTTTTCCTGGTGACTTACCCTTATTTTTTGGCAATATTTTAAGATAATTTTAAAATATAAGTGAAGTCACATTTTAACAATTAAAGGAAGTTAAAGATCTTCCAGCTTTTTTTTTTTTTTTTGACCACGCCTTGAGGTTTGCAGGATCTTGGCTCCCCAACCAGGCAGTGAAATCGCCAAATCCTAATCACTGGACGGCCAGGGGATTCCCAAGATCTTCAGTTTTTAGTAGATGCCTTGTCAGCTTTATCTCTGGCAACAGAAAGAATGACTTCTCCCATCGCTGGTCTCTTCTTCTCTCCCTCACTAGAATTTAACCCTCTAATTTTTAGGAAATGCTGTTACTGTTCCTATTTCTCGCAGTTGAACTTTAAAGAATAGCCTTAGAAAAGTCTTCCGTTTACAAGTTAGACTCCCTATTTTAGGAAAGATAAGACCAAAAGCCACCCCAGATGAGGGAAACTGTATTATGTGACTGAATCCTCCAGATCAGGGAATGCCAAGTGAAAACCACTGACAGCCACGTTTCAAGGTATCCCCGTGCTAATAGCATCCTACGCAAGTGTAAGCTACACCACAACCCATGACTGGATTCATCACCAATTCAAGTGTCCTTAGTATGGTGAGTAATACTTTACCATAAGTCTGACCAAAAATAACCCATTCCTGAACCCTCAGAAACCACTGACACTGAAGTCATGAGTTGTGTCTGTAAGCTATTTTAAATGAAGATGTCTGTAAAATTTGGCTTGCTTAAGTATGGAGTTTTAAAACTCTATTGCAGAACCCAAAAGAACTGAGGGCTTATTTCAAAGAAATGACCTGTACAAGAATGTTCATAGCAACTCTATCATAGCCCAAACTGGAAACAATCCAAATGTCTGCCATGGTATTTTTATACAATGGACTGTTACTGAGCAATAAAAAAAGATGAACTATTGCTATAAGTGATGTGGATGAATCTCACAGACATAGTGAAAGAAATCAGACACAAAAGAATATGACTCCATTTGCATGAAGTTCAGAGACAGTAAAAGCAATTTATGATGATAGAAGTCAGAATTGTGGCTGTCTTTTGGTTGGAGGAGGGGATGATATTGACTGGGAAAAGGCATGAGGGTCCTGAAAATGTTCTATAGGCTTCCTCTGGTTGATGGCTACATGGATCTGAGGTAACTAGCCTCCAAGAAGGTCCCCAATGCTCCCCTCCTCTGGAATTCTTGTCCCTGTATAGTCCCCCTCCTACATTGTATCAGGACTGTTCGGTGTGATCAGCAGAATATGGCAAAAGTGATGGCATGCCACTGAGTTGAGGCTCTGTCTTGCTCTCTCTTGGATCACTCACTCTGGAGGAAGCCAGCTGCAAGTCTTGAGAACACACAACAGCCCTGTGGAGAAGCCCACACGGAGAGGAACTGAGGCCTCCTGCCAGCAGCATCTTGCAAGCAAATATTCCAGCTCCAGTCAAGCATTCAGATGATGTAGCCCAGCTGACATCTTGACCACAACCTCACAAGCCAAAACCACCCAGAACCACACTAATCCCTGGCTGACAGAAACTCTGATACAGTAAATGTTTCTTCTTGTAATCTACTACATTTTGGGATAATTGGTTATCAAGTAATAGATAATATAAGTATATTATATGTAAGAACTCATTGAACTGTACAGGCAAGTTTTATATACTTTATATATGGGTTATATATTAAGAAAAAAGAAAAAAGTCTATTACCAAAAAGAGGCTGTCAAAAACACTCAACCTGAAACTCCCTAGATCTTTGGCAGAAGTATTAACTCAAGGTCTCCTATATTTCACCAAAATGTGTTCGCAGTGTGTAGTCGGACGGAGGGAGACAGGTGTGAGCTGGTCACCTTCTCCTGTTCCCTGTGTTGAACTGGTCATCCTCCGACTGTCTACAGGTGGTGCTTTTAGAGTCAGCTCTAGCTGCTCTTCCTGGACCTTTTTGGGGGCTGTCTGTTAGCAAAACTTACAATGTCTACAAAAGTGGGGCCGACTTCTCCATTAAGCCCAGTAGGCCTAGTGCCTAGGGCCCCCGACACTTTCAAGGTCTCATAAAATGTTTTAACATCAATTTATTTTAAAATCAGAAGAAAAATATAAAAATATAATAATAATAAATATATAATAATGAAATCAGCTTGGATTATATCCATCTTCATACCAAGTGCAGTTGTAAAATATAATTTTAAGTGTTTTTGTTTAAGGAGGGAGGGGCCCCCAAAGGCAAAGGCACTTAGAGCCAACAAAAGTCATAGCCCAGCCCTGAGCACGAGGAGGTGTGCTATGGACTGAACAGTGTCCTCCCCCAAATTTATATGTCCCCCTAACCCCCAAAGTAACTATGTAGAGACAGGGTTTTAGGAGGTACTGAAGGTCAAATAAGGTCATAAGGGTGTGACTTTAACCCGATAGGATTCCTTGACTTTCTACAAAGAGGAAGAGAGAGATTTCTCTCTCCACATACGTTCACCAAGGAAAGACCATGTGAACACACAATGAGGAAGCCAGCCATCTGCAAGCCAGCAAGCGGGGGCTTACCAGAAATAGAACTCACTGGCAGCTTGATCTTAGACTTCTCTGTCTCCATAACCGTGGGTTATAAATTCCGGATGTTTAAGCCACCCAGTCCATGGTATTTTGTTACGGCAGCCTAAGCTGACTAATACAAGGAGGGAAAAGTGGAAAAAAAAAAAGAGCAAAGTGAAGACATGCTGAGTCCAACAGGAACAGTCTCAGGTATCACCAGATTAAGTCAGTAGTACCCCAAAGGCCCAGCTCTATCTTCATTTCCTATTATTGAATTTCAGCCTTCAAGTTAGAAACTAGGCAAGCTTGCAATCTGTGCAGAGGTTAGGCATTCTTTTTTCTTTGACCACTTGAATCACTGCCTACTTTGCAGGTTTCAAGTTAGCAGCAGCAGCAGCAAAAAAAAAAAAAAAAAAAAGCTTCTATATTAGAAGAACTCAAAGTTATTTTATTGGAATAAAATTTTATTAACATGAATATCCTGCTCAAATCACATCCCTAGTCTAGAAAATGAGATGCAGTGGTTGCTTAGCCAATGAGGTAACCCAGGAGAATGAGGGTTAAAGAAGACTATGTTTTACGAAGAATATGTGATCATCTGCTGAATGTTACTAAGAGGCCAAGTGAGAGGAGAACAAAGGAGTTGTCATTGATTTGGCAACACAAGAACCAGTGATGACTTTAAGAAGAGCAGGTGTCCATCTGATTGCTGAGGCTCTGGGGGGAGGTGGAGAGCCAGATCTTTACATCACTCCTTGCAGCAAAATAATTCCAGATGGATCAATATCTTCATGAAATCATTAAAACTCTAAAGGAAAACATGGAATAATTTTTTATAACCCTGTAAACTAGTAAATTAGTAAAAGTTTCTGCACTGCATTTGCTATATCAACAGGTGAATTTTCTTAATAAATAGTTTTTACAAATCAATATTAAAAAAACTAACAGAAAATGAAGAATACAGAAAAAGAAATAAAATTTATAAGTGTATGAAAAGATTCTTAATCTCACTTATAATTAATAAAATACAAATTAAAGCATCATAATATTTTTTAAAATAAGAAACAAAATAATTAAAATCACAGATACTATTTTTCACCTAACAGAATGGCAAAGATAAGTGTTGGCAAAGAGGTGGAATCAAGTACTTCCATATGTTGTTAGCAAAGGTGTCAATTGCAATCTCTTTGGAGGGCAATTTGGCAATAATCAAAACTAAAATACACATTTCGTTTGATCCAACAATATATACATTTTTCCGACAGTTCTATTTGTACATGATTGTAAAGTTTTAGGTACAAGGATGTTCACTGCATCACTGTTTCCTGTAACAAAAGTGACAAACCAAACATAAAACAGGAGATTGATTAAATAAATTATGTAATGGATCAAAAACTATTAACAGACTATTTCTAGCCTTCCCCTTCCATCTGCTAGGTAAAAAGAAATTTGTTTTGGGTCAACGTTCTCATCTCTCTCCCTAAGGAAAATGTTCAATAGCTTTTAGACTTCTGTGATGCAATACCATGAGGAAAGCAGAGGGCACAGAAAGATGCAAAGCTTTGTGGAATCCAGACAAGCTCAGGAATGTGAGGAGCCATAAGAAAAAGAAAGGTGAATTTATACAATATTACTAGAGATATACAAACCCTTCCCATGTTTCAGAAATGCAATTTTGAGGCTTAAGTCATTTTGAAATACTTTTTGGTGGTGAACTCTATTTCACTGACTTAGGCACAGCTCTGAGATTGGCCTACAGTGCTAGCTTCAGAAATGTCATCATATACACACAATGAAATCCATAAAGCTAGTAAAAGTATTGAGGTGGAAAAGCATATTGCTAAATGTAAAAAAGTAAGCTGTAAACTGTATACCGTATGCTCCCACTTGTTTAAAAAGCCCATCCATATATTATTCACGTACATGTTTTCGAATACATAGGTGTTTTCTGGAGGATGTTTCTGCACATTTATAAAGATGCATACATGTAATAATTTCATTGACCCTCTTGTTTTGTCCTTTATTTTTATGCAATCAATGCTGAATGGTGTTTATAATGACAGTGGTATTGAGTATTATTTAAACAAAAAGTCTCTCTTAGGACCTCAACCATGTGTCAACTGAAATAAAAATGCACAATGTAGGACTTCCCTGGTGGCACAGTGGTAAAGAATCCACCTGCCAATGCAGGGGACACTGGAAGATCCCACATGCCACGGAGCAACTAAGCCCGTGAGCCACAACTACTTAGCCTGTGCTCTAGAGCCCTCGAGCCACAACTACAGAAGCCCACGCGCCTAGAGCCCATGCTCTGCAACTGGAGAAGTCACTGCAAAGAGAAGCCCGCGCACCGCAATGAAGAGTAGCCACCCCCCCCCGCCCCTTTAACCCCTGCTCACCGCAACTAGAGAAAGCCCATGGGCAGCAACGAAGACCCAACACAGCCAAAAACAAATAAATCTATATTTTTAAAAAAACGCACAATGTAAATGTTGTGAGTCAAGTTTTATTTGGGGACCTTACTGAGGACCAGAGCCTGGGAGACAGCCTCTCAGAGAACTCTGAGAAACTGCTCCAAAGAGGTAAGGGAGGAACCAGGATGTATGTGAACTTTTCTGCTTGGAAAAAAACTTGTAATCAAGCATAAAAAGATCACTGCTAATCACAAAGAACGGACATTTCAAGTTAATGATTTTAGTGCTTTTCTAAGTAGGGGAAGATGAAAGAATCTAGGGTCTTTTTGAAATTTTTCCTTAGCTACGTATCTTAGCTACCTAGTGGTCAGTATATCCGATGGACAGAATACTTCCAGTTTTTCTCCATCCTGAATTCCCCTCAGGGTGCACACATTAGCAACTGCAGTGGTTAAAGGCTTAATCCTTGTAGAATTGGGATGGCAGGCAACTTTTTTTCTTTATGAGTGAAAACAATTTTCAGAGAAGAAGAAAATACACCATGATGTGACACAGATTATCCATAATGGTGGAATTATATATGCCTTTTTTATTCTTGTCTGTAAACTTTTGTGTATTTTCAAAGTTTCCACCATAAGCATGGATTACTTTATCAGCAAAACAAATTTCTCTTCAAAATATGATAGTTTATTTTTAAAATATATTCTAGCCTTTTGGATATTGTCAAAGCTGTACAAAAAAACAGAACCAGAAAAAAAATATATAGCTAAAAGATCTTTTAGTTACTATTTTGGTGAATAGTAGACAATTTGTTGGGTATCAAAATTTCTGCCCATCCTGGAAATGTTTCATGTGGTGCTTAAAATTACCTTTATTCAAGTCAATTATTTAGTAAAGGTTGTTTGTTTGTTTCCCCCATAAGGACTTTGCTAATATTGGAAGGGTAACTAACCCACCAGGATCCAGGGAATACATTACAGAGGTAGTTCTTGAATTGGAATGTGAATTGGAACCACCAGGAGGGCTTGTTAAACTAAAAAGGGCAGCTTCATCCGCTAGGCTTTCTGATTCGGTGGGTCCAGGGTGGGACCCATAATTTGCATTTCTAACAAATTCCCAGGTGGTGGTGCTGCCAGCTGGTTCAGTGACAACAATTTGAGTATCTCTGCATGAAGCATACTACCTTATCATCAGCGAGAGCACCAGGCGCCTGAGAGCAAGCAGATGCCTGAGGCCAGGGGGTCGTCATGGCTGAAGGTCCAGAGGGAATCCCTATAGTTTCAGTGCCCAGCCAGACAGGTGGATATTTCAGGGCTGAGGAGGTGGGGAGGCAAATTGGTAACTGAATCAGAGGCTTTGTAGAGTAGGGATGGGAATGTCACCTGCATCATGGTCCTACCTTCACTGGGTTTGTTTATTGCTACAGATGGATATTTAGTCTTTTCATTGTAAACTGGCTTCCACTGTGCGGAGAAGAGATACATACATGCATTTCCTTACCTTCAAAATGGAAATCACTGATGCTTCTGAGTGGTTTTAATAAGGGAAGGAAAATGTTACCAGAAATACATATAACAAAAATAAATGTAAAAAGATTATAATAAGTGTAAGACTTAAAAACGTAGATGCTTCTTTATCTTTGTTACTTCACTTCACCTAGAACTTAACGGACTCTGGTCCCACCTCTGGGTCAAACCTCCCCCCGGGCTGGTGGCGGGCTCTTCTGACGTCCGCACATTCCCTGCCACGCTTGGCTCCGCCAGCAGATGGTGCGGTTCTAGCGCTTTTCCAAAAGTGGGCTGAGAGGACAGAAAATAGAGATTGGGTAGCTCTGAGGCATCGTCCACAGCCACGCACTGCCCGTGGAGCTCTCGGATCACAACACTGTCAGGCCACTGCGTGGCGCCGCCCCCCGCTTTGCTAGAAGTGCCCAGGCATGGATTCCTTTTGGGTGACTGGGTTTGGAAGGAGAACTTGCTTAGGGTGCTAATTGGACCCGCTGAGAAGTGGGGTCTTAAGTGGGAAGATAGTCCGCACGCAATCCCATGTGCTAAAACCTCGCCCACCGTCTCCAATCGAGGAAAGACAAAAAGGGGAGAAAGGAGTTAAACCATCCAAACCACACGCCGTTGGGACAGCTCCAGAAGTATCCTTCCCGGATATGCTCAGGGGCCCGGGTCTGCGAGTCCCTGGCCTGAGGCTGCGCCCCCAAGCGCCGCAGGACGGAGAAGTGCCGAGCTGGGACTGGGGAGGGCGCTGTGGGATCCGGCGGTCGGGTCCCGACTAGCCCCGCCCCTGTCCCGCTCCCCACCCCGGGCCGGTCCAGCCCCAGGACAGGTCTAGGGCGGGTCCAGGCAGTGCCGGCAGCGGCCCCGCCCAAAAGTGGGAGGAGCCGACGACGCCATCGTCATTCCTGACCTGCGCGCGCAATCAGCCGCAGCTGGCGCTTGTTCCCTCCCTCAGGCGGCGCCAGACCCCGACGACTCGGACGCCGATCGGAGCCTGCCAGCCTACCCTCGCTGACGTCTGCAGCCCGGCGCCAGGGCAGCATGAGTGCGTGCGGCCCGGCCCTCGGCCTGCTCCTGCTGCTGCTCTGCCCGGCGCAGGTGAGCGGCCGCCGGCGACCCGGGCAGGCTGTGGGGGACGTGGTGAGGCCGCGAGGCGGGGAGGGCTGCGGGCTGTGCAGAGGCTCAGGCGCCCCCGGCCCCAGAGAGGACCAGCCGCGGGTCCAGCGGATCCCGGGGAAGTTGGTCTAGCGATGGAGCCCCTGGAGGTCCCCCCACAGCTCCCCGGTGCCTTTCTCCGGCCACGCGGTTTTCCCTGTGGTCTGGAAGACGGTGGCAACTGGGGGCTGCTTATTTGACCTGTTTGGAGCTCCTTTCACCTGTGGTCACCTCGTTTCTGGATTTAGGGTATGGGGTGAAGAGAGGAGGAAGAACATGGGCAGAGAGGAAATAGGGTTCGTATTATTTAACCTGCCTTTCCCCCCTTAATTCTGCCAGAGGTACGCGAATTCTTTGTAAATGTGTTTAGAAGATCTGACCACTTTATTTCTTCCCCCGCTCCCCTAAAGGTGAAGGAGGGAGGGGAGATAAAGTTAGCAATCCGTCAGGCCCCAGATTGGAACAGCCCTAAGTACTTTACAGAAGGCAGCTTGGTCTTCTAAAGAGTGCAAGTTACTTCTTACCCACTCCCTTTACATCTCTAGAAGCTGAGGCCGACAGGTGCACGGGTTAATTGGATTTCGCAATACCAGCCGTGGAGAGGAGGGGCCTGGAACTCCCTGGGTCGGCTTTCCCCTGGTTTGGTAGAAGCCCTGGGCATGAGCGCCTCGCTGCTATTTGTGTGTCTACAGTTTTATCCTTTAAAACTGTGGGTGTCCGGAGGGATGTCTAAGGATTTAGTGCTGATTAAACCAGATCCGGATGGGAATCCCAGGTTCTCGTGCCCACTCATAGGTGTGTCAGTGATGAGGGGGCAGTGAATCCCAGGGGAAGGCAGATCAAGGGGTTTCCTGCACCAGGAAAAGCTCTCCTGAGGCGTCTGCATAGTTCTCAGCAGGGGGGTAGGTGTGGCTGACTGGGAAGGGCCTCCTGTGTGTGCGTGTGGGCGTCGCCAGGGGTGTGGGCTTGTGGAAGAGCACACACCTGGTGGGGAGGGGAGGCAGAGGAAAGCAGGTTTCGGGGCGGTGCTTTGGAATGGGGTCAACCGGTAGACCGCCTGCTAGCTCTGTGGCTTTGGGCTCATTACTCTTTCAAGCCTAACTTTTTCTGAAGATAAGCAATTCCTCATACAGTTATTGAGGTCCCTCCATGCATAATGATGTTTGGAGAGATCGCATCACTGTAGTAAAAACTCAAGAAATAGCAGCAGTTATTTGCTTTGAAAATACAGCTATTCAGTTTCCCGAGAGTTTTAGGTTAGGATCTAACAGGCGGGCTTCACATGGTTAAGTAGCTTTAATTTATCTCTGAAATCCTTTTACCTCAAGGTAGCAGCCAGGGCTGATGGTAAATGAGTGCCTCTCCTCCTAGGACTTTTGGGATAGGTCAGGGGTTGGTCACAAGTTTCTTGCAAAATGCCTGGAAGCCTTGAGAGGGTTTGCAGATATGAACTGGAGACCCTCGTGTTGATATTTTTAAGATTAGCTCCCTCATGTCTGCAGAGGCTTTCAGTACCTGCATTTCCTCACACCCGAGATGTGATGGGGGGGGGGCGGGCGGTTCCCGCTTTTAGAATTCTCACCAGTGATGAGCAGCTCGTCTGGGTTGAGTCTGAGCACCAGTAAAGTTCTGTCACAGAATTGCAGACTAACTGTCCTTCATAAAGTCTGAAATACCTTTGTGGGGTGGGGGATTTTTGCTTTCCTTGACTTTTAAGTTTTACAGATGATGAAATCACATTACTAAGACTGCGTGGGTTTTAAACCTTGTGCTCATCCAAATATGTGTGCAGTTTTGAGAAGTAGTACGCATCTCTCCTGACTGTAATATTTATAAGCTTTTTCTTGAGGGACTTGCACCATAATGAGGCCTGGGTAGGAATTAAGCCATTAAAACTGCTTTTCCTGAGGAGATGGGGAATGGGTTAATCTTTCAGCCTGAGAGCATTGAAGAATAACTTTCTGAAATTGGAGTGAATGTGGGTAATCTTCCCCAGTCTCTCCCATTCCTTGATTGATGCTGTGATCAGTTATTTTACTAACATAAGTAATCAAGGGAAAATGAGGCTTTTTATTATTAGCAAGTGGGCAGAAAGAAAACGCCTTGCTGAATAGGTCTTTGTATTCCTTCAGTGTTTGTCATATTACCCAGAACAAAGAATCCTCTTTCCTGGGTAACCCTTCCCCTCCCTCCACTCCTCCTAAAAGGAGTGCTTTCAGGGGTGTGTTACAGATGACACATTACCTGTGCGGAAGCCTGGAGTGGGCCGTCTCTAACCTGATCTCAGGTGCCTCGTCTGCTCTTTCACCCACAGATCTGTGAAGGGCACCAGCTCTCCAGCCAAATAAACTACTTGCTGTCAAAACCCTGCCCATCTTCCAAGGCCCAGTTCAAAAGCATCTTCATCTGTGACATTGTTATTCTGTTCCCCCAACTAGAATGCCTTCACTCTGAAGTTCTCGATCTTTGTTTAAACTGCTCCAGCAGCAGCAGCGTTTACGGCCTGGCACAAGACTTGGAGTTAAAAGACCTGGTGTGGGTCTTGACTCTTCCTCTTACCAGGAGTGATCTTGGGCAAAGGCAGTCTCCTCCTCTGTAAAATGGGGTTAACAACTTCACCTACTTCTCGGGGTGCTTGTGGAAGGACAGAGAAATATTGTTTGAATGAACTACCGTGCTGCAGGCTCCTTGAGGGCGAGAACTATATTTTACCATCTCCAGCATGGCCTGAATCAACAAATCATTGGGCCTTCATGGATTTGGGTGAGGGGATAAGATCGGTGAGACATTCAGAGGCTACTAGAGATCAGAATTGGATTTGCCTTTGTTGTCTCCGTGATTGCAAAGATCAACGGTGGCCCGACAGGCTTTCCTTTGCTTGGAACATGCTTGTTATTTTCAGTCTTTAGAATATTTGCTTTGGCAAGAAAACTTTAAAACACACACACACACACACACACACACACACACACACACACACACACACACACACACACACACACACACATACACACAAACCCAGAAAACCCCTGCTCTCTCTGATGCAAGTGTGCTCTTGGGGGATTTGTGAGGGAATCTTTAGAATTGGGCCACGGAGGAACTCAAATTACCGTCATTCAGTAATTTCATAAATGTGAAGTGAGTGCAATGTAGGATACAATAGTAGATCGAAAGAATCACCTAGTCAGAAAGTGGTCTGTCTACAAACTGTAAAGTGCTATGTAAAAGTTAGTAGTTACTATCCCTGTCTTGCTCATAGTTGATGGGAGCACGAGTGGATACACAGAAAAATTACAATGCAAAGAAAAGTGTGCTCTAATAAAGGGACAGAATGTGATGGGGAGTCCATTTTTGAGCTGAGTGTTGGAGGGTGAATTAATGCTTACTGGGCAGATGAAAGGAAAACTGGAGAAAATAGGGGGGAAAGTTACCCAATTGTTACTAAAAACCATTAAACTGTACACTTCAATGGTGAATTTATGGTATGTAAATTATCTCAATATTTTTAAATGGCATCCTGGATTACAAGAGACTAAGGAAAAAGGAATTACCTAATTTTTGCATAGTACTCCATTGCGATGACACCTTTGGTCTTGTTTTAACCTCCCAAGACTCCTTAAGATAGGTGTGATGCTGTTTTTCCTGTTTTACAGATGTGGATATTAAGGCTGAAGTTTGTCTCAAGGTCATAGTTGGTAAATGGCAGACTGGGGCTTGAGCCACTGTCTTCTGACTTCCGGGCTCTGCTTTATTCAAATTCAGAATATTGCTGCCAGGTTATTCATATTTAGCAAGCTCTGTTGAATGGGTGTTTAGCAGATGTTCTACTTGGCCAGTAACGTTCAAGGCATGTTGCTGGCTCCAGTGTGGCTTCTCCAAAAGCCTGTGATAGATCAGGGGTGGATTTAGCCTACTGGCCTGACCCTTGGTTCAATTGTCACGTTGTGTGAACATTCCTTAGGAAAACACCTGCGGACAGTATACACCCCCATCCACTTTCATGGTTTTGGTTTAGCCTTGTGGCTTTTGGATTATTTTTCAAACTTGTGAGTGCGGGAGCTCAGAAATGTCTAAGACTAACTAATAGTGTGACCTTGGGCAAGTCAGTTAAACTGCAAGCTGGAGGGGTTATCTGTAAAGTGAAGATTGGCTGAGCCCATCTAACTCGAAAAATATATCTAAAATACCCATCTAAAGGCATGCCTGGTGCTCACACAAATTATCCTTTGTTATGTGGATATGTCTACCCCAGGTTGGCTATAAAACAGAGTTCCAGAGAATTCCGTCAATAAAAGTCAGAGTAGACCAGCCTCCACCCCAAATGTCCTGTCATATTTGTTTGGTCTACATACCTGACCCCAAAGGACACAGCAGGCAGCTTAATCTCTGGACAGGATTCTCTGGGCCACCGCCTCCTGGGTTATCCTGACTGGCCAGGCCAGCCCCTCAGCTCCACCCCTCGCCAGAGCTGCAGCTGGGTGTGTCTCCAGGTTCCATCGTGAGCTTTACTCATCCAGGACAGCAGCAGAGGTGAGGGGCCCAGGCCCTGCACTGCATCTGCATGGGATGGCCAGGTACAGGCCTGGGGCTGAGGACAGTCACTGGTCCTGAGAAAGTGAGTCAGGACTTGACAGCTGCCTAGAGTTGTATGTAAATGGTAGTCATTAGTCCTGCAGCTGAACAAGGCTGTGTGGAAAGAGGGACACCTGTGTAGGATGATAGTGGAGGGGACAGCCCATCCCTAGCACATTGTCACAATCTAAGGGTACGTCCATGTACAAACTGAGCTGAAGTTTGAACAGTGCTGCAGCTGGTGGGGTGGGTATGGAGGTGAATAGGAGGGAGAATGCTTAACTTGGCATTCAAAATCTTGTTTCTCATTACTGGTTTTCTCACTTATGAGCCATGTGACCTCAGAGAATCCTCTCTGAGCTCCAGTTTCCTTACCTGTAAAATTCTGTGATACTACTATTCCATGGGGTGTCTGAGAAATAAACGAGGCAATGCGGGAGAAATCACTCAACTTTGTGCCTGGCACTCAGTTGATGTTCATTAAGCATTTGAACACGAGTTAATATTCACCCTGGAGTATAGAATTCTGTTGCTGATGTGCAGAGCTTCTCCATGTGATAAGATGTGCTTTCAGGGAGCTCCCAATTAGAGTCTGTTTAGCAGCTGCTAGAGTTGCTGACACATAGCAGAAGGGGCATTTTTTTTTTTAACTTTCCTGAACTATTCCTATTATTATTGAAAGATGCTTCCCTGTGCAGTCATATATCCAATAATTAAACTCTAGAGCATGTTGTGAAATAACCATGTGGCCTAACCTTTAAAAGCAGAGATAGCCTAGGCTTGTCACTACTAAATTCTGGGTTAAAGCCAAAGCAACTTCTTACATAATCCAGTCAAGCTCCTTTAACTCATCTTGTACGTTTTGACAGTTTCTGAATGAGTGAACACTGGATGAGATACTATAGAAAATTTCAAAGGAAGTATAACACCTGGGCTCTGCCCTTTAGGATTCTGTGGCCTCACAGGGCATTCGAGACCAAGGCAAGAAAATACTCTTGCAACTTCTGCCTTCATGCACAACTTTGTGATACTCATAAATTCTCCTTGATCTTAGAGCAGGAGCCAGCAAATTATGACCTGGCTAGAGCCTGTAGCTGTGGATAGTTTTCTTGGGACACACCCACGCCCATCTTTTACCCATTGTCTGTGGATACTTTTGAGCTACAGCAGACAAGGTTGAGTATGTAGCACAGAGACCTTAGGGCCCACAAACCTATCATATTTAATATTTGGTCCTCTAAGGAAAAGTTTATCCACTGCGTCCTGGTGGATCCCCAGGGGAGCTTGTGGAATGTAAGTCACAGAGAAATGGTTCGCCGGAGCTCTGGGTGCAGGACACCTGCTGACTCAAGCAGTGAGGATGGATGCCCGTGAGCACCAGCCAGGTGCTGCCTGGGGCCAACCTGCCTCTGCCCCAGGACAGCTCACCCGACGGGGGAGCACGATGACCAGATCCAGGTGATAGGAGTCAGAGTTAAATTTAGTGGAGGCAGTGAGTCTTGGGTGAAGCTTGTAAACGGGGAGGCCGTTCCAAGATGGGGGTGGACTGAAATGTGTGGAGAAAACAAGGGAGGGCAGACAAGGGCTGGAGTCCGGCCTTGGGGACCCCGAGAAATACATGTAGAGGCAGTTCAGGTAGAGTCAACAGCCAGTCACGGAAGGTAGTAGAGATTATGTAAAAGTTACTGCATTTGTGTGTGTTTACGTGGATATATCTCTACAGGTTTGCCTGTGGGAGGGAATTGAAAGCCCAGAAGACCTAGATCTAATAAGTTAGCATTGGTTAAATCTGACGAATGGGGTGGCAGTGGAGAGGTAAGGGGGAGCTTCCAATGTTATCTCATATACACCTGTAATGTTTGAATATTTGTGATGGGTGGGTGCTCTGTAATTAAGGAAAATAAAATCTACACTCATTTAACATTTTAGGAATCAGTCAAATGTTTAAATGCTTAAATAAGACAGTTCTTGTGGTCATGAATAGCTCTGTAAGACTGATCAGTGCCCATGAGATGAACTGTGAAGAATCATCATTCTTTGAACTTGTCCCCCACTGACCCCAAGTGGAGCTTTGACAACACCTGTTATTAGAGACTCTGGCTGTGTTGCATGACGCTCAGACCCATGGTGTTTCAACTGACGGTCACCCTTCTCTGTTTAATCTCAGTATAACCAAGAACGTGCTGTCTGCAGTCCTTGCCACTGGGCTTTTCTCTTACATGGTGAAGGGCATCCGAGCTCATGTATTGTGATAAAATACACATAAAATCGACCATTTTAAGTTAAAGTACAGTTCAGGGACATTAGGTACAACACATGTTGTGCAACACATGTTGTGCATTTTAAGTTAAAGTACAGTTCAGGGACATTAGGTACAACACATGTTGTGCAACTACCACCGTCCATCTCTAGAGCTGAGCTCACATGCAGTCTGGTGCCCTTTGGGCTCTGTCAGACCTCCAGCCTTGGTGGGTTTATTTCAGTATCGGGCAGGAGATGTCCTTCCCCAGGTGAGTATCATTGGTGTGAAGTCAGCACCAGTTGTTCTTGTATCAGAGCAAAGGCAGCTTTCACCCAGACACCTTGCTTCCCTGAGAAAGGAAGTACGCGGCCTGGACCTGAGCCCTTGATTGCTCGGCCTGCCCTTAGTCTTGGTGTCGGCTTGTGCTGCCCTGACATTCCAGGACATCTCCCAGGGATCTTGAGGTGAGCCGTTGTCTTCGTTGATAAAGTCCGACCGCTGGGCCGTGGCACTTTGGAGCCTGGAAACCCCAGTTGTTCGGATGTCAACTAGGTTCTTGACGGGCTGCATAGATGAGCTCAGCCTAATCAGTGGTCCGCTGAGGAGTGACCCTCGTGCAGCATAAGGAGTAAGAGCTCCAGCTTGCAAACCAGCCAGGCCTTGGGTCGGGTCTGGCTCTGCCGTTCTCAGATGTGGCCTCAGATGGGTCACTTTACCTGTGTAACCCTCAGTTTCCTCATATGTGAAATGGTGTTATTTTAGTGGCAGCCTCACAGATCTGCTGCGGGATTGAGGTGACAGGGGCACCCTTATCCAGTGCCTGGGTGCCGTGGGCGTGGTGTACCCCCATGGGAGCAGACCACGTGGTGGGAGGTGATGAGGTGGACAGAGGATGGCTGTGGGCTCGCAGGGAAGGGGTTGGGGGGGAAGGGGTGAGGGAGGCTGCACCGCCGAGGCTTCCTGGGAGGTTGGTGGGAAAGGTACCTGGGCCTGAGCCCCTGATGAAGAGGGCCTGGCGATGGAGGAAAGACTGGTTTCCTTTTGAGCACCTGGGCTGTGCAGCAGGCGGTTGGAGGTGCAGCTGGAGAGGAGTTGGGGGTGGTCTGACTGAGCGGGAGGGTGAAATGGAGCAGCTTCATGGGCAGGAGCAGGTGAAGGGACCAAAACAGAGATGAGGTTGAACACGTGGGTGAGGAGGAAGCCAGGTGGTGGAGGTCCCCAGGGGCCTGCTGGGGCCTGCGGTTGAAGGAGATGCTCGGGTTTCAGCTGTAGGTGAGCCGAGGGGAGTCGGGGAGAGAGACTCGAGGTGGGGAAGAGGCCTCCCCACCTGTGCAGCCATGTGAGTGAGTGCACAGGCGCACCGGCCTGCACAAGGGATGGGTGATGGACCCCCTTGAGGGAGGACCTTAATTATAGGGTTGATTATATCTTATTGAGAGTCTGTTTCTGGAACTAGAATGTTCTGGTTTGAATCCTGGCTCTGCTGCTTTGGGACAAGTTATTTAGCCTCTCTGCCTCTGTTTGCTCATCTGTAAATTGGGCATAATAGCACCTCCCAGGACTTTCCCTGGCGGTCCAGTGGTTAAGACTCTGCGCTTCCACTGCAGGGAGTACGGGTTCTATCCCTGGTCGGGGAACTAGGATCACGCATGCCGCGTGGTGTGGCCAAAAAAAAAAACTTCCCTCGTGCATTTGTTGTAAGGATTCATTGGGTTAATATGTAAGAACAGTTAAAAACAGTGCCTGGTACACAGCGAGTGGCCTGTGAGTACCTTTGGGCCCCGCCGGTTCATGCTTCTTTAGGTAGGTGACTTGGGAAAGCAAACCTAAGAGCAGTGACTCAAGCCCAGTTTTTTCCTGGCCCCAAAGAAACCATGAGCAGTTTATTTTCTTCAGGTCTTTGGATCCTCTTTTGTGAGGTCCCAAACAGTTGGAAGACATTAAGAATAATTCCTTACGTTTGAGTGGTAGTGCTTTCTAGTTTCCTAAGCACTTCCTCCTTTATTCCCGCATTCAGTGTTCACACCAGAACTGTGACGTAAGCGGGGTTTTGAGTGCAGTTCACAGGTGGGAGACTCCTGCTCTTCTCAGCCAGGTTACCTGCTCCAGGTGCAGCCAGGCTCAACATTTATTGAGGAACCCAGGACTCCTGATCTCCCGCCCCTCAAGCTCAACCCTCAGCCCTTCCTCCCTACCCCACCCCCCGCCCCATCTCTTCTACTTGGTGGGTGGAAACAACTTTGCTTTGAAACAAATGGTGTAGATTATAAAGGATGATCTTGTAAATAGGGACCAAACAGCATTGGGTCATCTTTATTTTCCCGTAGAGTGCTAAGTGCTGAGGAAGGGGAAATTAGACTCCAGATGTCCGTCCTGTTAGTCATGCCAGAGTTGCGTTTTTATGACTGGATTCCTGCCACCCCTGTGGGTGACGTGCCAGAGTGCCCCCTGGCCGGGACCTGCTTGCCCTGTTGGTCTGTTGAGAATTCTGTGAGGGGGAGTCCAAGGGACGTGTCCCTTGTGTGTAAATTACGGGTCAGTATCAGCAGTTGTCACCCCTCCTTAGCTTATTTGCCTTTTCAAACTTCAGTAGATGGATAATGACCTTTTAGTGGGAAACCCAGAGTTTTGGAAAGGGCAGTACTTTCCCTAGATTCGCTAGGTTTATGGACATAATTATGAGTCTTCTTATATAGAAATGGTGGAATTTTGCAACTTCTTGCCAGAGGTTTGGGATGTGGTGTTGTTAAATGCTTGTTGCTTCCTCATTTGTATAATTTCCCTTCCTTGTGGCCTAAACATATGACTTTTAATGAAACAAGATGGGGTAAGTCATAATTTCTGTTTTAAAAAATCTGAAGAATGAATTCAGAGACAAGTCATTTGGGCCCTTAGATTTCCTTTCAACACCCCTCAACCTCCTGCCTGTTTTTCCTTTCATGTTTTCAAGGCCTGTTGTGGGATTTGTGTCTTGATGCCGGCGACCAACACAGCCCAGCTTAACTCCTTGCAGTGTGCGGCCCATGTGCCACTGCCCCTGGAGAGAATTCACTCTCTTGCTTCTATGCCGATTTTTTTAAAATGACTTTTCCAACAGGTATCTTGGGATCCATGGTTGCTTCTCAACAGTCCCTGTTTCCCTACACGATAGCTGATTGCAGGGTCATGCCGGCCGTGACCCTGGCCAGCTTGGTGGAGCTCGGTGGCCTTGCTGATGGGATGAGTCACATGGTGCCCTCCTCCCCCCAACCCCACCATGTGACTCACGTGGGGAATAGGAGTGGCTCTTGAGAAATCTTTACACAAGAGGTTTTATGTTTTTAAGATTCTGAGGGGATTTTCCTTAAAGTGAGCACATGTCTTGCCTTTTACTTAAATCTCGAGGACAAGGTATTCATTCTTCTCCTCCTTACGGTCTTTTCTTCACATTACTCATGGTGTGCTGATATTAATTAACCTTAACAGATACGCAAATGATCTTTCATTATTTAGACCTGACACAGTTCCTTATACAGATGTGCAAAAATAGAGCCTTAGTAATCACAGACTCACATACTATCTTGCTTTCTTCTACACTGATTGTTAGTGACTCTTATGTGGAACTGTAGCTTCCTCTTATTAATAAATAATCTAGCAGGAAGTAGAAATCATGTAAATAAGGAATTTCTGTTACCTCCTTCGCTGACTGACTTGACAAGTCCATTTTGGTCTATTTTAATATTTGTCAAAATGTTAAACTAACCAGTGCCTCTTGCTGTTACTTGGCTTTGCAGGTAACCTTGGAAGCTTCTGTGAATGGGGCTTGAGTGGGTGCCCTTTGCTGTTGAACTTTGTGTTATCCCTGAGGCCCTAATGAAGCGAGTTTTGGGTTGACTTTTGTAGGTATTTTCACAGTCCTGTGTTTGGTATGGAGAATGTGGAATTGCATCTGGAGATAAGAGGTACAATTGCAGATATTCTGGGCTACCAAAGCCGTTGCCAGAGGACGGCTATGACCTGGTGCAGGTGAGTGAGTTGTCTTGGGCATTGGGAACACAAAATGCTAATCAGAGATCCTCTGCAATTATACCTTAAATATTACCGTGGGGTGGGGATAGAGATGAAATGAATGGGCTTTTCTCATCCCAAACTCTTATCTGTAGCACAAAGAAGGTAACATAACTCCAGAGGCGTGATTTTGGGGGGCTTACTATACCTTGCTCATAAAGTTTCCCATTATCAGGTTACTACTTAGGGACTGATCTTGGTACCTCAGATGTTGCTTTAGCAGCTTCTTCAAAATACACTCAAAGTTAACTCTTCTTGTTCCTAGATTTCAGGACTTGAGTGGACGAGGCTGCTAAGTGGCTGTGACTCCCTTGTCCTCTGTTCACTTTAGTGATTCCTCCGGTTTCCACCAAGAGCCTATGAACTTTGGCTGCTACCAGGAATCTGTTTCCTGTTGTCTCTTTCACCATCCCTGATACACAGGGATATTAGAAGAGAACTGGAAATATCCAGGTGGAAAGACTGGTCTTAGAGGCTGCAGTTGACACAATAGCGGGTCACCTGGACTTACTCCTTTCATCAGAATTATTAAAGGCATTTGACATTCCCTGGAGTGACTGATGGAAAGAGTAAATAGCATTCTGGTTAAATTTAACCAAATAACCTAAAAAGAGGTAAAATGATTGTCAAGGGAGGAAAGTGAGCTTCCCAATTAGAAAAAAAAAATTAAAATGCCTCTACTGCCTCTACTTTTGTGAATCCTTAGTTATAAACAGTAAATATGATAGCCTTTTAAAAGAATTCTGCAAGCACTTTGCATATAGGTGTCTCACCCTTGTGTACCTAAAAAGGGCAATATGAATAAAATGGTCTTATATTTG
The DNA here is from genome assembly GCF_964270905.1 of Leucopleurus acutus. NCBI lineage: Eukaryota > Metazoa > Chordata > Mammalia > Artiodactyla > Delphinidae > Leucopleurus > Leucopleurus acutus. Next base: position 50,610,961 of record NC_139155.1, read on the forward strand.
AGGAATGCTTGTCCTTATTTAACTGTGCTCCTCTGATGTCCGTGCTTTCTCACCCAAAAGGAACTCTGTCCAGGGTTCTTCTTCGGCAACGTCAGTCTTTGCTGTGATGTTCAGCAGCTTCGGACACTGAAAGACAACCTGCAGCTGCCTCTGCAGTTTCTGTCCAGGTGGGTTGACCGCCAGGCATGCAGAAAAAATAGGTTTAAAAGTTAGCTCTTGTTTTAAGAATGCTATCTTATGACTTCTCAGAAATAAACAGTAACTTCTGATAAAGTAATAATTATCAGACTCAGTTCTCTCTTTACATTCAGAGTTGCTACTTGGTTTTCCTCTGAGATGTCTTCATCCCAAAGGGGACCTGCACTGGGGTCTGGGCCCCTTCAGACTTGAGCCCCTTCGTGCTGTGGGGAGGAGAGGGGTTCCTGCCCATTTCTCTGACCTGAGACCCTCCTCCGTGCAGTCCTCTGCATTGCCTCCCTCCCCTGCTTTGTGCGTGGTTCTCTCTTCCTATGGTGACCCAGGCCTCATAGAGCCGGCCTTTGGTAACTGCTCAAAGCTTGTTTTGGCAGAGTCGGCTGGTTTTGTCAAAATTAGTTTGCCATCCAGTGTGTTCTGTGTGACCGGGGCAGTGAAAAGGGCTTCGTAATACATGTTCTCTAAGCTTACCCAGCAGTTCTCGAATGTGCAGAAGAACCAACTGGTGGTGGTCTTTAGATCAGCATGCTGAGCACCCTGATAAAGGCGGGTGGGAAGGACATGTGCTTCTCTATGCAGGTGTCACTGCAGGTGACAGGGCACAAGTCGGTGTCCACTCGGAAACTTAGCTTCTTCTCAGATTTTCAATCGGCAATATAGAGTGAAAAACCATCTGTAAATTGTTCTCTGAGGACAGCAAACAATATAATAGATCAGAAAGTTGAGACTCTAATCAGACCAGCTTATCTTGTGGAAGGAAGCCTAGTCGATGTTGCTGTAGCCAGATTGGAGCTGTCAGTTAGCCAAAATATATTTATCTAGCACCTGCTCTACGTGAGGTATTATGGGCGTAAACATCAAAAGATAACCAAGTTTTCCCCGTGTTGTCAGAGGTTAGCAAAGCTTTATTTATAATAGCAAACAGTGAGATGCTAATATGGAATACTATGCAGCTGTCCAAACTGATGATTGTACAGATTAAATGGAGTAACATAGAAAGAGGTTTGTAATTTATGGAAAGTAGTAGAAAACTGTGCACCCCAAGAGCGAATTCTGTTTGAATGGTGTAATTGTCGTTCCTGTTTGTCACAGTAAAGCACGGAACTCCTGAAAGCAAGTCAGTGTGGGTGTCTGCTCCTTCACTAGACCAGAGGCTTTGAAGGCTGGGACCACACCTTCCTTGTTCTGTGTCACGTGTGGTCGTCTGGATGCGTTCAGAATAGAGAGCAATCCTGATTGGTTTTGTTGCAAGAATGCAAGTCTGATGAAGCAATAGCTTTTACAGATGACGGCGAACCAAAGAGGAGAGAGAGGTCTTCTGCCACATAACTGGTCAACATTAGAAGCTTAAACTTTGAACCTGGAAGACAGCAGACAGTTGTGGTTCTTAAGAAAACCCAGGTGCTTCTGAAATGCATGCAGCCAGAGGACACCACTGCTGTTCTCTTTATCTTCTCATGTCACAGGGAAATCCTCTTGTGTTTAGAGAGAGCCTAGGATTATCTGGGGATCGGAAGAGAGCCCTTCAGTAGGTTATAAGATGAAAGCTAATGTGTAAATCTCATTTTTTCCCTTTTTTCTTCTCAATCAGAATTGCCACCATGATGCTTCTAAGTCCTTCTAACTTCAAGACAGAGAAAACATGTCTGAATTATAAAGTGCAGAATCAGAGAGCATTTGTCTCTTTTTGAAATTACATCTGGGCAGCACAAATGTAGTAATTAGGGCAGTTTCTAAAGAGGTGTCTTTATTTTAACATGAGGTTTTAGGTTTGGAATTGCTGGGTTTAATATGTCCTCATGGTAATCCATTTGCCATTTTACAATAAATTTTAAACATTCTTTGTCTATTTTAAATTATCTTTTTGCTGGCCCTATTATCCGTGAAATCATACAGAGCAGTTTACTTTTCCTTTTAGATGTCCATCCTGTTTTTATAACCTAATGAACCTGTTTTGTGAGCTGACATGTAGCCCTCGACAAAGTCAGTTTCTGAACGTTACAGCAGTGGAAGATTATGTTGATCCTGTTACAAACCAGACAAAAACAAACGTAAAAGAATTACAATACTATGTTGGAGAGAGTTTTGCCAATGGTAAGTAAACTTTTAAATTATTCCTCTTTTATATTTGGTATCAGGACAGTGGATCAAATTGTCCCTTTTTGTTGTCCTGTCAACTCTGTGAAAATGACAGTTTTTAGTTCCATTGGCCTTGAAATGTGAGTTGTTGCTTTGCTTGTATCCTGGGACTTGAGCTACAACGTTTTATACAATCTCCTTAAAGTATTTGCTTTAACTCCTTCCTAAGTATAAGTTCCCACATGGAAATTTTTAGTATGTGCAAGCTTATTTCTATATATTTTAGAAACCATTGGAACTTTGGTTGTAGTGGACATGAAAGGCATAACTTCATGAATTACTGCAAGACTGAGGAGATGGGGTGGAAGGTAGAACTAGTTGGCAGAGGAGAGATTTTTGACCTTGAAGAAACAGATCACGAGAAGAGAAAGTAAGCAGGTGTAACAAATAGGAGAAAGGGTACCCCAGCAACTAGAAATCATAGAACAATCTGAAAAAGACCATGTCATGTTTGTTGAAAATGACTGAAATGAAAGAATTCTACAAGAATAGGACACTAAAGAAAAAGAATGAACAGATTAGAAATAGAACTATAGGGCTTCCCTGGTGGCACAGTGGTTAAGATATATAACAGGCAGGCAGTGGTTAAGAATCTGCCTGCCAATGCAGGGGACACAGGTTCGAGCCCTGGTCTGGGAAGATCCCTCATGCCACGGAGCAACTCAGCCCATGCACCACAACTACTGGGCCTGTGCTCTAGAGCTGTGCGCCACAACTACTGAGCCTGTGTGCCACAATTACTGAAGCCTGTGTGCCTAGAGCCTGTGCTCCGCAACAAGAGAAGCCATTGCAATGAGAAGCCCACGCACTGCAACGAAGAGTAGCCCCCACTCACCACAACTAGAGAAAAGCCCGTATGCTGCAATGATGACCCAATGCAGCCAAAAATTAAAAAAAACGGAATCGTCATTTAAGTAGATTAAAAGATTAGATGCAGCTGAATAAAGAATGTGCCCAAAAACAATAAATAAAATAAGAAAATAATTCATCAAAGTTGTTGACTATAAGAGCAACATATAAATTTAATTATAATGATCAGTTAAAAACGTAACAAAAAAACTTACTAGAGAAAAGATCCCATTCACAAAAGCAACAAAAAGTAGGGTACCTAGGAATAAATCTACCAAAAGATGTGACGTAAAAGACAGCCTGACAGGATGAAGAGAGATCATTCTGTGTAGAAACAGAACCATCCATGTGGACAGTTGATACCGGTGTGTTGTTACAAATCATTAAGGGAAAGAGTGGGCTAGTTGATAAATGGAGTGAGAAATTAATTATTCATCTAATTTTTATTTTTGATTAACAAAGTAAAAATCCTAATCTTGGAAATTTTTAGACGTAAATATAGAATGTCTTTATGACTTTAAGGTAAGAAAGGATTCTAGACAAGAGAGGAAAAGCAGAAACCAGAAGTGAAAGGATTTATAAATACAGATAATTAGCATCTGTAGCAGTCAGTGAAATGCAGATTAAAACAGTGAGCTACCATTTCATGTATCAGATTGGCACAGATTTAAAAATTGGTCAACTCGATATATTGGTGAGGATGTAGAGGCAGAGGAATGCTAATATACTACTCCACTGGAAACTGTAACTTGGTGTGAGTGTTTGAAAACCATTTGAAAAATAGTTTTGCAATACCTGGTAAACTTGAAGATAAATAAACCCTCACCGCAGAAATTCCACTTAGAGGTGCCTACCTTAGAGAAACTCTTAATGCATGTAAGGAGGGAGAACCATATAAAAATGTTCATTGTAGCATTTCTGTGATCATGAAAAATTGGAGACATCAAGAGAATGAGAAGACAAGCACAGACAGGGAGAAAATATTTACAAAAGACATAATCTCATGAAGGACTGTTACCCAAAATATATGAAGAATTCTTAAAACTCAACAATAAGGAAGTGAACGACCTGATTGAAAAGTGGGCAAGAGACCTGAACAGACACCTTACCAAAGAAGATACATGAATAGCAGACACTAAGGGCTAATTAAGAGGAGAACAGATCAGTATACTGGAGCACAGTCATAGTCTGTTATGTTAAAATGGATGAATTAGGATTGTGTCAGTCACGTGAATGACACTTAAAAATACTGAAAGTAACAGAACATATGTAGTATGTTTATACTAAACAGTACTACATATTTATGGATACAATATATCATAAAAGTACACAAACGTGCATGGGAAAAATAAACATCAAACTCAGGATTGTGATTACCTTGGGGAAGGGTGGATGCCCATAGGAAGGGATAGTGAGGGAGCTTCAGCTATATGTATAATGTGTTTTTGTTAATGTTGAGGCAAATGTTGTAAAATAGTAAGATCGGTAGCGGTGGGTGGCAAGTACATGAGAATCATATTCTCCATATTTTCCGTATCCTTGAAATATTTGATAAATTAAAACCTGAAAACCAAATGGTTAGCTGGAAGATATGAGGGAATTACTCAGAAAACAGCATAGAGATATAAAGTTCTGGAAATCATTAAAAGTGACATATGGGGGTAAGAGAGCTGGGGAGAGACAGTAAGTAAAAGGATAATGGCTGGGGATTTTCCAAAATGGATGAGAGATGAATCTTCAGGCTTACGAAAAGAAAATGAATCCTCAAACCAGATAAATTAAGAAGAAATAGAATAGGGGCTTACCTGGCAGTCCAGTGGTTAAGAGTCCTTGTTTATACTGCAAGGGGCGTGGGTTTCATCCCTGGTCGCAGAACTAAGATCCCACATACTACATGGCGTGGCCAAAAAAAAAAAAAGAGAGAATATATATATAAATCAGTTGTATTTCTATTCACTTGGAATGGACAATCTGAAAGTGAAATTTAAAAAAAAATTCCATTTACAGTAGTATCAAAAAGAATAAAATGGACTTCCCTGGTGGTGCAGTGGTTGAGAGTCCGCCTGCCGATGCAGGGGACATGGGTTCGTGCCCCGGTCCGGGAGGATCTCACGTGCCGCGGAGCGGCTGGGCCCGTGAGCCATGGCCGCTGAGCCTGTGCGTCTGGAGCCTGTGCTCCGCAACGGGAGAGGCCACAACAGTGAGAGGCCTGCGTACCGCAAAAAAAAAAAGAATAAAATACTTAGGAATAAGTGTAACAAAAAAAGTGTGAAACATATTCTAAAAACTAAAGAACATTATTAAAAGAAATTAAAGAGAATCTTTATAAATGGAAAGGCATCTCATGTTCATGGATCAAAGACTTAATATTGTTATAAGATGGCAGTACTCCCCAAATTGATCTACAGAGCCAGTGCAATCCCTATCAGAATCCCAACTGACTTCTTTGTAGAAATGGACAGGCTGATTTTTAAATTCACGTGAAATTACAGGGGACCCAGAATAGCCAAAACAATCCTAAAAAAGAAGGACAAAATAGGAGGAATCACACTTCCCAGTTTCAAAATTTACTAAGCAACCAGTGGAAATCAAGATGGTATGGTACTGGTATAAGGATAGGCATACAAAGAAATGAGACAGAATTGACAATAATCCCATACATCTGTGGTCATCTGATTTTTGACAAGGGTGTCAAGACCATTCAATGGGGGAAAGAATAGTCTGCAACAAGTGGTCTTGGACAACTGGATAGCCACATGCAAAAGAACAAAGTTGTACCCTTACCTCACACCATATACAAAAATTAACTTAAAATGTTTGCAGCAACATGGATGGACGCATTATGCTAAGTGAAATAAGTCAGACAGACAAAATTAAATACTGTATGATCTCACTTATATACGTGGGATCTAAAAAATACAACAAACTAGTGAATATAACAAAAAAGAAGGAGACTCAGATATAGAGAACAAATGTGGTTACCAGTGGCGAGGGGGGGCAGCATATAAACCTGGGGGAGTGGGAGGTACAAAATATTGGGTATAAGATAGACTCAAAGATGTACTGTACAACATGAGGAATATAGCCAGTATTTTGCAGTAACTTTAAATGGAGTGTGACCTTTAAAAATTGCATTTAAAAACTTAAAATGGATCAAAGACCTAAATGTAAGAGCTAAAACTAGAAAACTCTTAGAAGAAAACATCAGGATTAAAAATTAAAAAAAAACAAAACATCAAGATAAATCTTCATGACCTCAGATTTGGCAATGAATTCTTAGATATGACAGCAAAAACATGAGCAAACAAAAGGAAGAAATAGATATCTTGGACTTCATCAAAATAAAAAACTTGGGCTTTCCTGGTGGCGCAGTGGTTGAGAGTCCACCTGCCAATGCAGGGGACACGGGTTCGTGCCCCGGTCCGGGAGGATCCCACATGCCGCGGAGCGGCTGGGCCCGTGAGCCATGGCTGCTGAGCCTGCGCATCCGGAGCCTGTGCTCCGCAACGGGAGAGGCCACAACAGTGAGGGGCCCGCGTACCGCAAAAAAAATAAATAAATAAATAAAAAACTTGTGCTTCGAAGAACACCATCAAAAAGAGGCGAAAACAATATTTGCAAATCATGTATTTAATAAAGGATTTGTATCTAGAATATACAAAGACTTCTGACAACTCAATAAGTAGATAACCCAATTTAAAAATGGGCAAACGATCTGAGTAAACATTTCTCCAATATGTTATACAAATGGTCGATAAGCTCATGAAAAGATGCTTGAGATCGTTAGTCATCAAGGAAATGCAAATCAAAACCACAGTGATGCTTGAGATCATTAGTCATCAAGGACATGCCAATCAAAGCCACAATGAGGTACCGCTTCACACCCACTAGGGTGGCTAGAATCGAAAAGATAACAAATGTTGGCGGGGATGTAGAGAAATTAGAACCTTCATACACTCTGGTGGGGATGTAAAATGGTGCAGTCACTTTGGAAAACAGTCTGGCAGTTCCTGAAACAAACATAGAGTTACCATATGACCCAGCAGTTCCACTCACAAGAGAAATGAAAACATATGTTCATAATAGGTGGAAACAACGAAGATATCCATCAACTGATACATAAACAAAATGTGGTACATCCATACGATGCAATATTATTTGACCATAAAAAGGAATGAAATATGGATCCATGCTGCAACATGGACATCATGCTAAGTGGTAGAAGCCAGTCAAAAGACTATATATTATATGATTACATTTATATGAAATGTCCAAAATAGGCAAATCTATAGAGACAAAAGTAGATGAATTGTTGCTTAGGGCTTGAGGGGATGGGGAGATAGGGAGCATTAGTTAAAGATACCAGGTTTCTTTTTTTAAGGTGATGAAAGTGTTTTAAAATTGACTGTGGTGGTGATTGCACATATCTATGAATATGCTGAAAGCCGTTAGATTTTAACTTTAGATTGGTGAATTGTATGGTATGTGAATTATCTCAATAAAGCTATTTAAAAAAGGAATCCATACCTAAATATAGCTCATGAAAACTATAAAATTCCAAAGACAAATACCAAGTAGAGAAAAGATAGAAATCACTTCAAAGCAAGTAGAGAAAAGATAGAAATCACTTCAAAAGAATGACAGTTGGAGATTTTCTAACCAGCAATGATAGAGGCCTGAGGGCAATGGAATTATCATAGTTCTAAAGAAGCTACTATTGCTCTAGCTAAATTGTCTTTCAAGAGTGAGGATAAAACACAATGAATTTATAAGTATCTCCTTAAAGTTTGGGGGAAGAAGGTCCTGGGAAGTTTCTAACAAGCAGGGACTGGTAATTGAATATTAAGATAGGACCCATTACCACTGCTTCCTTATGTGCAACATGTCATTGACATTCTTATTTCGTGTGTTGTCTTTATGCATACTAAAATAAAACCCAAAAAGAGAGTGGTATTGGGGTCATTCACATGTGAAGTCTGTCCTGAAACCAGTTTTTACCCTGGAAGTGCCGTCATTCTCCAGCTGTAGAGTTTCCTGGAACCAGCTTTGCTGGCTGAAGAGACACTGAGGTCCTTAGCTTCTCCTTGCTCGGCCTTCAGTATGCTGTTGCATGCACTGGGGGTGATACTGGGATGACGTAAGCCTTTCCTGTCTTTGACTTTTAAGTTGCTTGGAATCTGGCCTGATGTTACTTGTAGGGTGACAAGCTGGTTTCAGAGGTGACCTCCTTTCCCGCCCTTAGTGTTTACTGTGCCGAGTCCCAGCCCGAGGCTCCTGCTTGCAGTGTGTCTGGATTTCCAAGGTCACACGTGAGAGGCCTCCGGTAAGATCTCATCTGGTGAATTAAAGCAGCTCGGCTTCAGTCTTTTCCCTTCCTCCCCTGCCAGCCATGTACAATGCCTGCAGGGACGTGGAGGCCCCCTCGAGTAACGAGAAAGCCCTGGGGCTGCTGTGCGGGAAGGAGGCCGAAGCCTGCAACGCCACCAACTGGATTGAGTACATGTTCAACAAGGACAATGGCCAGGCGCCTTTCACCATCACGCCCATCTTTTCAGGTGGGGATGAAGACCTCCACGTTTGGTGTGTTGTACTTAGGATTTTTTTAAAGCCCAGGAACCTTAACCTGCAGTAGGAAGATAAATTCAGATCACTAGGTCCTAGAGTTTCCTCCAGCGAGAGAGGTAACTAGAGCATTTATCCTGCCCCTGGTTGGTTAGGGGCTGGGCATGGGAGTGGAGATAGAAGAATTGCCTTCAGGTGTTGCTACAGAATTGAACGAATAAGCTGTTTATTAAAAAAAGTTTTTTCAAAAGCTCTGCCATAGCATTAGACTAGCTCCTCAGTGGAGATAAAACTTGATTGGAGGTTTACCGTGGAATGTGGTGGACTTGGATCTCGGTGACAAACCCTATGCCCAGAGTTATTGAGGTTAACTTAAAATTTTACAGGACTAAGCAGCAAAGCATAACTTGATCACCCAGAAACCTCCAGTCCTTTTTATTCTTCCATTTGTGTTACTCTCAGTGTGCTTATCATTGGGTTTAAATATAATTTAACACAAGCCTTGTAGTGTTTGCTTTCTTTGTAATGGAGATTCTCACTCAACACAATCCTTCCCACAGATCTTCCAGCCCATGAGATGGAACCCATGAACAATGCCACCAAGGGCTGTGACGAGTCCGTGGATGAGGTCACGGGGCCCTGCAGCTGCCAGGACTGCTCGATCGTCTGTGGGCCCAAGCCCCAGCCCCCCGCCCCTCCTGTTCCCTGGAGAATCCTGGGTCTGGACGCCATGTACGTCATCATGTGGAGCACCTACATGGCATTCCTGCTCGTGTTCTTTGGTGCATTCTTTGCCGTGTGGTGCTACAGGTAATCCGTTTTGTTTTTCCTCCAGGACAAGAAGAGCAAAATTACCCAAGTGGCACTTCTAGCTTTCGCTCGGTAGACTTTGGTTCATTAGAATAGGAAACGAATATCTGCATGAATAGCATTCCATGAATTGCTTATGCCCTGCAACTAGTCAATAATCAAAAGCCTATTTAGCCGTTAAAACATTGGAAGTCAGTTTCATTGATTTATTCAAAATGGCATGTGATTTAAAGCAGCCGTTCTTTAACACAGAGTCTCATGAGCCAAATCTGATTCAAATCCTTTCAGATGCAATACTGTATCCAATACTGTATCTGCGTCTTGACTTAGGACAGCACATATTTTTTTAACTTTTTATTCTGAAATAATTTTAGACTCACCAAAAGGGTACAAAAATAGTAGAGTTTATTTATATCCTCTACCGGCTTCCTCTAGGGTTACAACGCACATCACCCATGGAATATAATTTAATCAAAACCATGAAAATAACATTGGTATACTGTTGTTGGCTAAACCACAGTCTTTTTTCAAGTTTCACCAGTTTTTTCTCTAACACCCTTTTTCTGTTTCAGGATCCCATGTCACGTTCACTTTTTGTTTTATTCATCTCCTCCAATCTGTGACAGTTTCTCATCTTTCCTTTTCTCTTATGGCCTTGACACTTTTGATGAGTGCTGGTCAGTTATTTTGTAAAATGTGCCCCAGTTTGGCTTTATCTGATATTTTCTTGTGATTAGGTTGAGGTTAGGTGTTTTTGACAATATCACAGAAGTGACGTGTCTTTCTCAATGTATCATATCAAGGGCTTATGATGTCAGTATGTCTCATCACTGGTGAGCTTAGCCTCGATCGTTAAGAAGGTGGCTGGGTTTCTCTACTAACAGTAATGGTGAAGTTACTGTTTCTCCCTTTGGAGTTGATAAATATCTTAGAGGAGGTTATGTTGAGACTATGTTAATACCTTGTTTCTCCTCAAACTGTCGCCCACTGATTTTAGCATCCATCCGTGGATCTTGTCTTCAACACTTATTTCCTGTGGTGTTTGCCTGCTGGTGCCTTTGTATTTCCCTCGTTCCTTCTCCATTTACTAACTGGGCTTACTCTGTACAGAGTTATCCTTTCTCCTCTCCTTATTTATTTATTCAGTTACGTTTACATCGTGGACTTTTAAAAAAAATCCTGTGGTCTCTGTTCAGTATCATCATTTATCTTATTGCTCAAATTTTCCCAGTTTCAACCACTGGGAGCATCTTCCGGTGGCTCCTAAGCTTTTTTAAGCATGCCCCACCCCCACCCCCAATTCTCAAGCTTGTTCTTATTTTCTAGAATCACAAGATGTTCTCTTATTTTCCCTGCTCCAGCCCTAGAAGCATCCTCTTCTGCAAGGAGTCCTGGTTCCTTTCACTGGAGAGTGGTGTTTAGAAACCAAGATCCAGGCCCTAGATGTGCTCATTGCTCCTGCAATATAGTGTGTACTGTGTTTTTAAAGAACCTAAAACTTTGAAATGTAAATGAGGGCTGCAAGGTGAAATTATCCTTTATTAATTTTTTTTTAATACCCTCATAAATTCTCCCCTGAGACTGGTGAGCAGAGAGACCCAGAGCAAGAGAACTTAAGGGAAGGCAGGCACCAATTAGGGAGGAAGCGAACAGGATGAGGAAGTGAGCTTTCAATGGGAAAGCTCGTGTGGGAATGTCAGAAGAACAGCCTCACTGTGCTGAGGTCCACGAACACGACTTGCATGCTTTTATTTTCCAGAAAACGGTATTTTGTCTCCGAGTACACCCCCATTGATGGCAATATTGCTTTCTCTGTAAATGCCAGTGACAAAGGTAGGCACGTTGGTACTTAACTAAAAGGGTTGGGACCATTTTGGCACTAGAGTGTTCATTTCCTCAACAAACGTTTATATGCCTGTTCCAGGAGAGGCCCTGAGCTCGTGCCGAGGACATGGCTGTGATGGAGAGAGGGTCCTTGCCTTTGTGGCACTAACAACCTGGTCAGGGTGGCAGATCAGAACCACGCAGTTAATAATAGCAGTAGAATGATCCTGGCCTGGGATGAGGGCTGTGGAGGCGCCAGCATGGCAGGCTGAGAGCCGGGGTAGCAGGAAAGGTTGGAGGGAACTGCTCTGGACAGAGTGCTGAGAGCACTTTGCTTTTCCGAGGCTTGTGTGTGAGCACCGTTCCTCTAGGGGTGGGGATAGGTGTGGGTAGGTGAGCAGGGCTGCTTCCAGAGCAGACAAGTAGCTGGTGGGGGGCGGGCAGGGGATCGTCCTGTGCACGTCCCGGTGTGTCCTGTGTGGGCGCTAGTCCCGTTATGGGCAGTGGTAACTGATGCTCTCCCCGTTCCGACTTTCAGGAATGGCTTGGCTCTTAACCTCCACCCTCTCTTCCTATCCCGCTCTTCCAGGGGGGCCGTCCTGCTTTGACTCTCTGGGTGCTGCCTTCGAAGCCCGTCTACAGCGGCTCTTCACACGGTGGGGCTTGTTCTGCGTCCGACACCCCGGCTGCATCGTTTTCTTCTCCGTGGCCTTCATCGCCGCCTGTTCTTCGGGCCTGGTGTTTGTGCAGGTCACGACAGACCCGGTGGACCTCTGGTCTGCGCCCGGCAGCCAGGCGCGCCGGGAGAAGGAGTACTTCGACACACACTTCGGACCTTTCTTCCGCACCGAGCAGCTCATCATCCAAGCCCCCCTCACCCAGCCGCACATGTACCATCCCTACCCCTCTGGAGCCGACGTGCCCTTTGGGCCTCCACTTGCCATAGACATCTTGCACCAGGTAATCTGCTCTTTGCAGAAATCAATTCCGGGGGATGCGGCACTTTGTCAGCTTTTGACCAGTTTACTTGATGTGGGTTTGGGGCTGAGTGTGGTGGTTTATCTTGTGAACCTTAATGATAAAGGTAAAGGCGCTTTTCACTTACTTTTCAAAAAAGTGATAGCTGTTGAATTTAATGAAAAATTTACTGTAGACCGCTTTGGTACTTCTTTCATACAGATGGTCTTGCTTGAAATTGAGATGAGCATTTCTCTTTTGAAACAGAATGTATTTATAATTCACCTAGGAACTTATGGATTTTTTTCCCGTGATAATTAAAAAGTAATACACCAGGACCCAAAGGGATAAAGCCTCTTACGCTGTCCTGGGGACCTAGGAAGGAGCTGCTGGATCACTGCTGATCCGCCTGCAGGAATGAACTTAGTGTTGCCTGAATGTGGGCTCCCTGCCTGCATTTGGTGGGAGGTGCATTTGGAACGAGATCCATCCCGTGCTCTTACAAAGGCTTTTAAACCTGCCCGTTCTCCCTTATGACACTTATCTGTAACTAAACTGCATCCACTTATTTTTTAATGAACAGTTGCACAGTTGCATGGTTTTTCCTTTAAACATTGCTGTTGCCCTACAGAAAGTCTTGATGGCTTGAAAAAACATCAAAATATTCTCAAGACTTTAGTAGGATCTTTTTTCCACCCAATGACTGTCTGTTGCTTTTTCCTAGCTTGTTGCAAAAGGTGCAAATGTTGTCATTTACCTCCTGGAATATATTCTCTATTAGAAAGTATGAGAATATACATAAATAACCATAGTATGGAGGAAGGTGGTATTTGTTGGTGAGGGGAGGGAGTGTCAGGAAGATCAGACAGATGACCCCAGGCTGCCCTCTGTGGCCTCGTGGGTCCCTGTGGAGAAGGGTGGGAGGGCAGATGTTCGTGTGTCCTGCACTGGGATCTGACCTGTCGTGGTGCCCCCTCCTCTCTCTGGGTGCCTATTGGTGGGGTCTCCATCCCAGTTTGCTGTTCCTCAGCAAAAATATGTTTGTTTTCTTTTTAAGATTTTTTTTTTTTGACGTGGACCATTTTTAAAGTCTTTATTGAATTTGTTACAGTATTGCTTCTGTTTTATGTTTTGGTTTTTTGACTGCGAGGCATGTGGGATCTTAGCTCCCCAACCAGGGATTGAACCCTCACCCCCTGCATTGGAAGGTGAAGTCTTATCCACTGGACCGCCAGGGAAGTCACCAAAAATATGTTTTAAAAAAAAAAAATTTTTTTTTTTTTTTTTTTTTAAACCGTCATGTGTCTCAGCCTTCCCTGTCTCAGGAAGGATTTTCGCCAAACCCTCTTTACCTTCTGACTCCTCCAGGCGATAACGGTTAGTCAGCCTCTGAGGGAAAACTGATACATTTCTGGGTTTGTTTATTTTAAAAAATCATCCTTCAGGTTCTTGACTTACAAACAGCCATCGAGAACATTACTGCATCTTACAACAATGAGACTGTGACACTCCAGGACATCTGCTTGGCCCCCCTCTCACCGTATAACAAGCACTGCACCATCATGAGCGTGTTAAATTACTTCCAGAACAGCCATTCCGTGCTGGACCACAAAGTAGGAGACGACTTCTTTGTGTACGCGGATTACCACACACACTTCCTGTACTGCGTTCGGTAAGTGGCGGGGACAGTCCTTCCTTCATTCCTCCAACATTGGAGCCCCTGCTGTGGCCACACGCCGTTGAAGGTACTGGAGCCCCAGCAGGGATAAACAGCGGGATCCTCCCGGCAAAGCCTTCCTTCTAATGAAGGGAGGCAGAGGGTGAACAGTAGCCGCTGGCCCTGACGCCGGGTTGAGACGGTGCCAGGTCGAGGCGATGCAGTGGGGAAAGGAAGCTGGGCGAGGGCAGGGAGTGCAGGGGGCATGCTGCTCTCGGTGCAGCAGAGACCTGGTCAGCAGAAGGGAAGACGGAGGCCTGGGAGAGTTGGGGTGGGGGGGTGGGGGGAGTGTTCCGTGTAGACGGGCAGCAGGTGCAAAGGCCCTGGGGTGAGGCATTCGTGGTGTGTCATTGAGGAACGGCAGGTACCGCTCAGCCCCTGACTCCCGCCTGGATTGATAACACATAGTTGCACCGCCCCAGGCATTCCTGAGCTGGTTAAATAGTGCAAAAATAGAAGCCTGTAGTGCTTTTTCTTGTCTTTCAAGTATAAATTTATTTCATGATACTGAGTTTTTAAAATGTGCAGCATCCCCTCGAGGAGTGGGGGCTGGATTAGAGTGCAGTTAGATCGGAGGGCACTGAAGCTGCTTCGCCTCGGAGGCTCGACTGGCTGGGCAGGGTGCGTGTATGGTTTGAATTAGACACAGAGGAGCCGTGCTTGGTGACCTGTGAGGTGATCTTTAGGCCTGTCCCGCGGCAGGAGGAGCGGCTTGCGGCTTGCGTCTGCCGTCTCTGGATGCCATCCATGTACCTTGGCCTGATCTGGCCCAGAGACAGTTGTTCAGCCAATCAGACCACCACTGTGGCTGTTTCTTTTTTATTTTTTTGCGGTATGCGGGCCTCTCACCGCTGTGGCCTCTCCTGTTGCGGAGCACAGGCTCCGGACGCGCAGGCTCAGCGGCGATGGCTCACGGGCCCAGCCGCTCCGCGGCATGTGGGATCTTCCCGGACCGGGGCACGAACCCGTGTCCCCTGCATCGGCAGGCGGACTCTCAACCACTGCGCCACCAGGGAAGCCCTGGCTGTTTCTTCATTATGGAAGCAGAGAAATTATTCCTTGTCACCTGTGAACGTGCTGCTCAGTTAACCATATCTTGACAGCCAACTGCTCTAGCTTCTGGCCTGGTTTGGTGACCTTAGGTTCCGTCTCTTTTTGTTACTGGAATATGACTGACTCTAGATGGTTGGGCTGTGTTTACTCTCTTCAGGACGTCACATCTATAAACACAAGCCCGTGAAACAATAAGTGTAGCCCGTGTACCCGAAGCAGTGTTCTCCGAAGGACAGGTGGTACAGGGTGGCCACTGGCAATTGGAAAGAAAGGTTCAGTATTATTTAACTTTAATGTTTAAAGAAAAAAGTTATTTTCTCTCTGTTTGTTTTACAAAATAAAATATCAACAGAATTTTGGCCACAGGGGAGACACATGAGATGGGTGTTTTGCCTGAGGGGAGCGTGGTTCACACAGGTGTGGAAACACCACCGTGAGCACCTCCTCTCCTGCGCGGCAGAGGTGTGTGTTGTCTGTGGTTCCGCTTGTGCGTCCCCAGCTCTCAACTCCCTCCTCACCCTCCACCTTTCCCTGGGCTGTTCCGCCTGGGGGCACGCAGGCCCTGCAGGAGCCCGGCTAGCCCAGAACCAAGCACAGACCTCCTGCTTCCCCCGCATCACATGATGGCATCAACGCCTACCCTTACGGGCTGCCTGGACTCTTCCTCACGTAGCTTGTATGGGTTTTAACCTCAGCATGAGCCCTCAAGCCCGCAGTGTGGCAGCAGAGCCCCACATGTGTGGGTTGACAGGGCTCAGCTTCTATGCAGCCCTGCAGCCCTGCCGTTCGCCCCCAGCAGTGACCTGATCCCAGGACCTGAGCCCGCCCCTTGTCCCTCGGCGCTGAAGGGCGGTGGTTCACATTATATACGAGGACCTTCACGTGTGCCCAGCGTCCGCCTGACTTCTGTGCTGAAATGCTGGTTCCCTGTCACCGGTTGTCTGTCTCTCCTGCACTGCTGGCGTCCCTGGCCTGGTCTCCCTGCTTCTTTCTTTCCTACTTCCAGACCTCCTTCCGCTTTGCCACCCGAGTTATCTTTGTCAAACAGCTCATGACCTCCCTTTTCCCCAAATCTGATCGTTCCCTAGTGTCTACAGGATAAAAATCCAAACTGCTTAGCATGGCGCCTACCCCTTTTTTCCACGGCTTCCCTCTTCCTTCCTAGCCCCACCCCCTGCCTGGGAGGCCCCCCTTCATGGGTACCCCATGCTCTAGACCCAGGACTTCCTGTGGTCCCTCAGGCCGCCGTCCACTCTATCCTTTCCTGTACCTGTCCTCACGCTCTTTCTTCTCTTCCCCCCAGTGTGGTGTGTGGAAGCCCTCACTTCTTCCCTCCCAGGTGAATCCCCCCTCAGCCTTAGAGACCTGGCCTGTACAGCTCTTTTCTTCATGGTGGCGGTTTTCCCCACGTATTAGCAGCCCCCTCCTGTGCACCAGGTGACATCAACCACATTGCACTGTATGTGCCTGCCTCTCAGTGATGCTGAGGTCCCACCAGCAACTACTGAACTGTTATTATTCATCCAAGGAACCAGCCTCAGGCCCACATTCCTAATCCGCCTCATGACTGCTGCGTAAACGTTTCGGTCTCTGTGGCGTCTTAAGGTTGTTCTAATTGGGCGGTGTTTTCTGCATTCTTGGCAGGGCTCCCGCCTCCCTGAATGACACCAGTTTGCTCCACGATCCTTGCCTGGGGACCTTTGGTGGACCAGTGTTCCCGTGGCTTGTGTTAGGAGGCTACGATGGTGAGAGAAGCTTCTACTCTTCCTGCTAGATAAAGGAGTCTTGGTTCTGTCATTAACAGTCAAGTGGTAATTACGAAGATTTCATCAATCGAGCACTCTTATCATTTACCCAGTATATTGGGTCCCAAATATAGTATCTCCTTCGGCTTTGGGTTTTATTGTGCATTTGAAGGAAGTGGTGTTAGCCATTTTTAGGTTACTCTTGGGAAAGCTGTCGACAGCTAAGGACGTTTTCCCAGAGTAATGCCATTGTGTACATCCACGTAATACGTTGCTCAGTTTCAGGGAGTTCATGGAACCCTTGAAACTCGTTGAGAGAGCCCCTGTGGAGTCTGTAGCCCTCTGGTTAAGAACATCTGTAATGGGGGAGAGATAATATGTGAGATGGGGGAAAAGAAACAAAGTGGATAGATTTTTTTCCTTCTAAACCAGTTGGCTAAGAACTCAAACACTTTTATAGTGGGAGAGGCGGTTGGTTTGCTCTTTGCTGGTTCCTGCAGCACCTTGGAGCAGATTCTATTAGGTGTGATGGGGTAGTGAATCATGTGACAGCTTTGGCATCTGAAGCCTCATTACAGGCAACCTAACAGTTTTTCTCCAGCCTAAAGAAGAAGCCAGATGTTCTCCTCATCCAGTGGGAAGGGAGAAGTTGTGAGCTGTAAATTTTACTCTGCCTTATGTAACACCGTGTGGTTTGTAATCAGTGGGGAAAAGATGGTGTCACCAGCTGGGTAGCCACAGCCGTCAAAATTAAATTTGTTCTCTACCTTATTCCCTCCACCAGAGTAAATTCCAGTGGAACCAAGACTACAATATAAGAAGTGAAACTACTAAAGTACTAGGAGAGAATGCAGGGTGAATTTTTTAAAATAATTTTTAAATGGAGAAGGCATTCCTAAGCAGGACACACAATGCAGAAGCCACAGAAGGAAACACTGATGAATTTGACTGCGTGAGAATTTAAAACTCCTGTGTAGAGAACAAACAAAGTTTAAAAAACAAACAGCAAACTGGAGAAAAAAAAAAGTTAGTGTACATAACAGTCAGCATTTCCTTAATATGTGGAGAGCTCTTGGGGAAAAGAGAGAAGGTCAGCCACCCAAAAGAAAAGTGGGCAGAAGCCATATGAGTGTTAACAAAGGAGGAAATGCAGGTGGCTTTCAGTTATATGGGGAAAATGCTGAACCTCACTCCAAATTAGTGAAATGCCTCTCACTTCAATCTTTTACATAAGAGATTAGCAAAGATCTAAGTGTTTGATAAAATCTTTTGTGGATGAATGTGGGGAAACCACATTGTTGGTGGAGGTATAAATGGTTACTGGAATATAAGCTCCAGGAAGACCGAGATTTTTATCTCCTTTGCTCACTGATGTATCCATAGTCTCTAAGATAATGTCTGGCACAAAGTAGGTCTCAGTAAATATTTTGTTGAAGAAAGAAATGAAAAACAGGAGGCCTCTTTGGAGGGCAGTTGGGGGCATCTATCAAAATTAGAAATGCACATATTTTTTGATTCTGTGATTGTACTTACAAGAATTGATTCTACGAATTACATTGTACATATTGGAAATATCAGGTTATTCTTTGTAGTAATTCTGTATATAATACCAAAAAGATTTGCAAAGATAGCCATCAACTGGAGATTGGTTAAATTATACTAGGAAATATCATACAGCAGAAAAAAGAATAAGGACACTCTCTGTGTACTAAAACAGAGCATTCTCAGGATATGCCTTTAAAAGCAGCATTTGCAGAAGAGTGTGTCACTGCTTGTGTAAACAAGGAGGGAAGGGGAGACTGTGCTTATGCACGTGGACCGTGGCTGGAAGGAGTCACAGTGCCATGGTGTGGGGAGGAGAGCTGAGACACAGACGGGGACTGAGGGAGGAGAGAGGCTTTTCCCTGAACACCTTTCCGCTCTGTTTGAAATTGTCACCATGCACGTGCCGTGTAGTAATGATGATATGAATGACAACTGTGCCTACTTCCACACAAGGGTCCTTTTTCTTCACTAGCTGAACTACACAGGCACCAGATCTCCTGTTGTGTTCCTCGAGCTCAGGTGTGTGTAGGCTTCAGCCCCATGAGAAACCAGGCACCTAACTGGCTTGTGATTTTCCCCTCGTATTGATCTAGTTTTCTGCACGCTTGTAATCTGCTTTTGATGTCACCTTTTTCCTTTCTAGATGAAAACTACAACAACGCCACAGCCCTTGTGATTACCTTTCCTGTCAATAATTACTGTAACGATACAGAGAAGCTCCAGAAGGCCCAGGCCTGGGAAAGAGAGTGAGTTGCTCACAGAGTCTAAACAAGCTGTTCTTTCTGTGGGAAGGTGGACCGTAGCAGAAAGCATTTACAGTTAGTTCAACTACATTAACCAACAGTAGATCTAAGTTATGCCATTTTTTTCACTTGGTACTGGTGGTGCTATGAAAAAAAAAATCTATTAATAAATTTACCTATAAACATTCTTTTAATACGTATCCCTGCAACAAGAATGCAAAAGTATCTATGCAGAAATGTTCCTTGCATTCTTTTCTAACAGCGAAACCTGAGCAAGCTGAGTGTATGTTAGTAGGGAGAAGTACAGTAGAATATTATTTCGTCATTAAAGATAGTGAGACAAATAAAGGGTTCAAGATAGTGACTAAAAACTGCAGTCAGCATGTTTGGACAAATATGTGCTATGCACGCCATCCATGCCTAGAAAAGATATCAAACAAATGACCTGGGAACCGGGTTAGCTGTGGTATAACCTCTAGAGAATGGGAATGTAAATTCCCATTTAAAACTGAGGAAGACAGGGACTCTGAACAGCTTTGTTGGGGTATAATTCATATACCATACAGTTCACCCATTTAAAGCGTACAGTTCAGTAGCTTTTAGTGTATTCACAGATGTGTGCAAACATCACCATGGTCAATTTTAGAACATTTTCTTTACCACAGAAAGAAATCCCATCTCCTTTATTGGTCACCCTCCTAACACCCAGCCCTACCCAGCCACCAATCTACTCTCTGTCTCTAGATTTTCCTATTCCAGACTTTCATAGGAATGGAGTCATGTACGTGGACTTTTGGGTCTGGCTTCTTTCAGTTAGAAAAATGTTTTCCGGGTTCATCCAAGTTGTAGCCTGTGTCAGGACTTCGTTCCTTTTTATGGCTGAAGAATATCCCATCCTATGGATATACCACATTTTGTTTATCCATTCATCAGTTGATGAACATTTGAGCTGTTTCTACCTTTTGGCTATTAGGAATAATACTAGAAACATTCATATACAAGTTTTTGTGTGAACATGTTTTCATTTCTCCTGGTTGGTATATATCTAGGAGTAGAATTGCTGGATCATACGGTAACTCTGAGGAACTGGCAGACTTTTTTCCAAAGTGACTGCACCGATGGGACTTCCCTGGTGGTCCAGTGGTTAAGGCTCTGCTTCCACAGGTTGGGGAACTAAGATCCCACGTGCTGTGCGGCGCAGCCAAAAAAAAAAAGTGACTGCACCATTTTACATTCCCACCAGTGTATGGAGGTTTCATATTCTCCACACCTCGCCAACACTTGTTATTATTTGACTTTTTGATTCTAGCTATCCTAGTGGGTGTGAAGTGGTATCTCCTTGCAGTTTTTTTGTTTTATTTTGTTTTTTCGGCCACACTGCACAGCTTGCGGGATCTTAGTTCCCCAACCAGGGCTTGAACCAGGCCACGGCAGTGAAAGCACCAAGTCCTAAGCACTGGACCACCAGGGAATTCCCTCATTGCAGTTTTGAGTGCATTTCCCTGATGACTAATGAATTTGAGCATCTTTTCATGCACCGATTTGTATAACTTTCTTTGGAAAAATGTTTATTCATATCCTTTGCCCATTTATTTCACTGGGTTATTTGTATTTTTATTATCGAATTATCAGAATTGCTATATATTCTACAAGTCCCTTATATATTCTACAAGTCCCTTATCAGATGTATGATTTGCAAATATTTTCTCCCATTCTCTAATCTGTGTTTTTGCCTTTCTTGATGGTATCCTCTGAAACACAGAAGTTTTTAATTTCAGTAAAGTCCAATTTATCTATCTTCTCTTTTGTTATTCATACTTTTGGTGTCATAGCCAAGAAACAATGCCTAACCCAAGGACCTGGAAACTTACACCTATGTGTTCTTCTGAGGGTTTTATAGTTTTAGCTCTTACATTTAAAAGGTCTTTTATCCATTGAGTTAAGAGTTAATCTTTATACATGGTGTGAGGTAAGGGTCCAACTGCATTTATTTGTATATGGCTCTCCAGTTGCCCCAGACCATTTGTTGAAAGGATATTCTTTCCCCCATTAATAGTCTTGCCACCTTTATTGAAAATTAGGTGAAGGCAGATACATGGCATATTTCTGGACTCTTAGTTCTGATCCTTTGATCTGTATGCCTGTCCTTGCCTTGTGCTTGTAACCACACTGTCTGGATTCCTGTTGGTTTGTAGTAAGTTTGAAATTGGGAAGTGTGAATCTTCCTACTTTGTTCTTGAAAAAGAAGATTTGGGCTATTCTGGGCCCCTCGCAATTCCATGTGAATTTTAGAACAGCTTGTCTTTCTACAAGGAAGTCAGCTGGGATTCTGATAGGGATTGCATTGAATCTGTAAATCAACTTTTAAAATTTTTGTTCCATGAGCATATGTCTGTAGTATAATATACTTCATTTAGAAATCATTTTTAGTAAAAAAAAGAAGTGAGACCATGAAGCAGTTTTTAAACTTGTTCTAAACCTGTTTTAAATACTGGAAAACTCAGCATGTCTGGAACTTCGTAATCTGGAAGTGTCCTACCTTCTACTTGCCAGTGTGGAAGGTCCTAACGAGGTATAAGGGTTAAGTGTGGCTTTTGTGTCGTAGAAGTTACGAAGAAGTTCCTTACTTAGTTGTCACTAAGTTTTAACTAAAAATACAAAATTTTGCTTACCCTTTTAGGTTTATTAATTTTGTGAAAAGCTACAAGAATCCAAATCTGACCATTTCTTTTAAGGCTGAACGAAGTATTGAAGATGAAATAAACCGTGAAAGTAACAGCGATATCTTCACTGTTCTAATCAGCTATGGCATCATGTTTTTATATATTTCCATAGCCTTGGGGCATATCGAAAGCTGTAGCAGGTTTCTGGTAAGTGGGGTGTGTAGGTGTGTGTGTGCATGTGTGTGTGTATGTGTGTTAGAGGGAAATGACAGTACACAGCGTGATGGCATGTTTTTGCCTCTGCTTAATCCTAATTCATTATGTTCAAAACTACCTTAAATTGTCCTGTGTTTTACTTGTTTGTCACATTTTCTGCTTCCTGCATCTGTTTTCTTCAGTTCCAATTTCTTATCTTCAACTTAAAGTTTATTTCACATAATTCAGTTTTTTTTCTAACTTGCCATCACCTAAGAATGTAAGCTGATAAAATATGTTGCTAGGGAAGACCTAGACAACTTTTCATATCTTCTTTCAAACCGGGAACCGTACTTTTAAATCTAGATGGGCAATATCCAGGTAAAGAGGTGAAAATGAGGACCTTTTAGGAACAGGACAGAAAACACCCTAACTGAGGATCTATGTCTTTGTGGCATCTCCAGGTGGATTCGAAAATCTCCCTGGGCATCGCAGGCATCCTGATCGTGCTGAGCTCGGTGGCGTGCTCCTTGGGCATCTTCAGCTACATTGGGATCCCCTTCACCCTCATTGTGATAGAAGTCATCCCATTCCTGGTGCTGGCCGTGGGCGTGGACAACATCTTCATTCTGGTCCAGACCTACCAGGTGCGTTTCAGAGTCTCACAGCGTCTGACCAAGTACCAGGCTCCACATACGGCTGTTCAGCTCCATGCGGAGTATTTGAGTGTGACACGTGGAGACTTCGTTTCCGTTCCTCTGTGTTGCTTATTGGTGCCTGTAACTTGTTCTGGACATTTTGAGACCAAGAAGATTGAGATCAACATTCTCTTTGGTTGGTGGCATAGATATAAAGTGAGAATTTGGTTTTAAAATATGTGCAACATGTGTGCAAAAAGGGCTAACACGCTTGTAGAAACTATTTTGGGCACAACAGCTATTAAAATGATTCTCAATATAGTGTAGAAGAATGAGGGATTTGTCAGAGGTGCCACTAAAAGGCAAAAGGTCAGCACAGGACCCACTGATGTAAAAAATGACGTCAATCCGTTGGTTCTCCCAGGGTCCCTTGTCCTGTAGCGCTTACCTGGGCAGAGACCCAGTGGCATGTAGGAGTGTTATTTAAAGGTCCAGCCACCTGCAGCCTGCGTTGCTTGTATTTTCCTGATAACCTGATTCAGTCCTTCCTTTAGATTCTCACCTGTTACCTGGCTCCGGGCTTCAGAAATATCCCAAATGAATCAACATGAGAAGTTTGGGGTCCTCACTGCTTTATTGTATAAAGTTCACAAACAACAAGTAGATGCTGCTAATCATTATTTTTTACCATCAGGTTAACACAAGGCACCAAAGAAGCAAAGAGGTGGCATTGTAATTGAGAAACTTTAATGTCGCGTGTTTAACTTTCTATTTTATTTTTAAGAGAGATGAACGTCTCCAAGGGGAGACGCTGGACCAGCAGGTGGGCCGGGTCCTGGGAGAAGTGGCCCCAAGTATTTTCCTGTCGTCCTTTTCAGAGACGGTAGCATTTTTCTTAGGTAATTACTCTTTGAATCTGCCAACCCTGAGGTTTGCTGAGCCTGGGTGTATCAGTATATGACCCTTTGCGCTGTTTTTTAAGTTTTATTCTGTGATTGGAAAGTATCAGAGTGGACCACGAGAAAAATTGGTGGCAGTATCTCGGATGCCATTAGCAAGTGTCTTCTTTTTTTAACTACATTATTTATTTATTTTTAATTTTTAGTTTCTTAAAATTTTGGCCACACCACGCAGCATGCAGGATCCTAGTTCCCCCACCAGGGGATTCCCAGCAAGTGTCTTCCTTCTCACATTGTTTCAGGACGGTGTTGATGTTGGGGTTCAGATACCTAGGACTCCTGCCCCTGCCCGTTTAGGGCACCCATGGCAAGTGCTGGGGTTTGAAAATAGCACTCTTGAAGGACAGCCACAGGGTCCTTCCCGTCACAGCACTCTCGGCAGCAACTCCAAAATCACAGGCGTTAGCTCGCAAGGTGTTTGCCACTGTTCCGAAAGGCAGTCTCCCCGCCTCTGCACACACATTTCACTGGGAAGCAGCCTCGTCAATGAGCAGGAGTTCTTCAGTCTTCCCTCAATACAAGGAGCCAGAATAAACCGGCACAAAACCCAGCACTTCTGTATTCTTTCATGTGGAGAAATCGGTCGTCTTACTAGCAGGGCACTGCCCACCCCCATGTCTGGCATGTAGTAAGAGGAAACTGTCACATCCTCTGCAGAGGATGCTGATTAGAACCGCCCAGTAAGTCCAGGGAAGACACACGATCCGTGGGTCCCAGTGGAAATGCCTGCAGGGGCCACCAGGTCATCTTACAAGGGGCCATGGGAGGGACGTCGTAGGTGTGGTCTTTGGACACAGACACGCCGTTAGCATATATCAATCCCCCGTCTCCACGAAGCAGTGCACTGTGAAACAAACCTGTGGCTCTTGTGGTTTCTCTTTATGGATACAGATGCAAAACGGTTACTTCCTCTTTTTCTATTATTAAAAAAAAAAACAGTGCAAGTATGTTGGTGATGGCAGCTGACCCTGGGCCTCAAGGTTGGAGTGACTTTGGGGGGACAGGAGGAGCAGCAGGGACCGTGGCACCCAGAGTCTGGGGTCCCATCTGCAAGAGGCAGCTATGTGTTGCTGGCCCAGTGCTGCCAGGTCCAATTTTTTTCTCAAGCGACGCTGTGAATCTAGATTT
Source organism: Leucopleurus acutus (assembly GCF_964270905.1). Lineage (NCBI taxonomy): Eukaryota > Metazoa > Chordata > Mammalia > Artiodactyla > Delphinidae > Leucopleurus > Leucopleurus acutus. The sequence continues at coordinate 50,635,683 of NC_139155.1, forward strand.
TTTTTCTCTCAAGTGACACTGTGAATCTCATTGTTAAATATTGGCTATTTATTTTTTAAAAACTGTTTTTAAATTCTAAAATGGGTTTATATATATCTGGCCCATGGGCAGCCAGTTTTCAGCTTCTGAGTCTTAGCCTGGAGGACGCTTGGAGCATCCTCATTTGTAACTAAACCGAGAGACTGACTGGATGTATAATAGCATATGGGAAATACCATCCCTCTTGTGGACTGAAGTGTAGCAGGTACTATAAGAAATGGCCTGTGTTAATGGATCTCAAACGTGAAAGTGCATGCATTTGCTTGGAGAGCTTGTTAAAGTATAGAGTTGGGATCATAGAATTCTGAACAGCAGAATTGGGGTTGGATTCCCATTGTCTTGATAAAGTAGGAGGGGGCCCGGTCCCTGGAACCCCAGGTGGTTCTGGTGTGGCACCCGCAGATTGTGCAGAGTGCCTTTGGGTGGGAGGATTGGGGGGATTCTTCTTGTGGGATTGGCCTGCTCTGGTGCCGTGTGTTCATACGTGCACGTGCCTGTGAGGCCTGCTGAGCCCTCAGCTGGGAAGGACGTGGCTGCTCTCTTCTCCCCGCAGGAGGCCTGTCCGTGATGCCGGCTGTGCACACCTTCTCTCTCTTTGCGGGGATGGCGGTCCTCATTGACTTCCTCCTTCAGATTACCTGTTTTGTGAGTCTCTTGGGGTTAGACGTTAAGCGGCAAGAGGTAAGTTGTCATCAGGTGTGCAGCCTGTTTCATTTGAGTCTAGAATCTAGATGAGGCGGCTGGAGGGTGACCTCTGTTCCTCTTCATCCCCTCAGAAGAACCGGCTGGACGTCCTCTGCTGTGTCGGGGGCGCGGCAGACAGAGCAGGCATCCAGGCCTCGGAGAGCTGCTTATTCCGCTTCTTCAGAGACGCCTATGCTCCATTTCTGCTTAAGGACTGGATGCGGCCCATTGTGGTAGGAGCCTGTCTGTGGTTTTTCTCCCCAAAGTTGTCACATACCTCCTAAGAAATCAGAGTGCTTGGGAAGGATTCTGACAGCTGTTAAGTGTGTGTGTGTGTGTATATATATATATCAGAGTGCTTGGGAAGGATTCTGACAGCTGTTAAGTGTGTGTGTGTGTGTGTGTGTGTGTGTGTGTGTGTGTGTGTATACAAGAATGCAGAAGCAAATATATACAAATATAAAATATTTTTAGCAGGCAATATAAGCAAGAGTTTCTGTCTTAAGTTGGTTGTTTTGTTTTTAAATAATTACAGATTCATAGAAAGTAACAGAGGTAGTGCAGAGAAGGACCCAGCTGCCCTTTGCCAGTTTCCTCCCAAGGTCTTACGTAATTGTAGTTCAATATCAAAACCAAGAGTTCGACATTGGCACAATGTATGTGTCCAGTTCTGTGTCAGCTTATCACATGTGCAGATTCGTGTAAGCACCAAGATACAGATCTGTTCCATCACCCTCGTCCTGCACCTTCAGTGTCACCCATCTCCCTCCCTGCACTGTCCCTCATCCCCAGTAACCATGCAAGAGCGTTTTGTAGTACAGTTTACACACTGGATACAGCCAACAGCTATAATCTATCACATCTCCACTAAAAGAATGTAAATTCATTCCAGTAAAAGTAATAGTGGGCTTCCCTGGTGGCGCGGTGGTTGAGAGTCCGCCTGCCGATGTGGGGGACACAGGTTCGTGCCCCGGTCCGGGAAGATCCCACATGCCGCGGAGCGGCTGGGCCCGTGAGCCATGGCCACTGGGCCTGCGCGTCCCGAGCCTGTGCTCCGCAATGGGAGAGGCCACAATGGTGAGAGGCCCACGTACCGCAAAAAAAAAAAAAAGTAATAGTAACACCTAACATTTATTGAACACTTAATATCTGGTATTGTGCTCAGAACCGGGTACTACGCTAAATTCTGGATTATCCCTAGAATTTTCTCATTTAATCCACAAAATTATCTGATGTTACAAGTCTTATTTTTCCTATTTTATTGAGGAGGAAATAGAAGCTAAGAGAGGTTAAGTGACTTCCCCAGGGTCACTCAGCTTGTAAGAGGCAGAGCCAGGATTTGAACCCAGGTGGCTTTACTGTTGAGACCGTGACCTCGGCTACTGTCCCAGACTCCTTGTTTTCTTAGCGTGTCATTTAAACTTGCTTTTCGTTTAGAAAAGTCCTGTTTTGTGTGTTTAAGATTTGATTTAGGGAGTTCCCTGGTGGTCCAGTGGGTAGGACTCAGCGCTCCCGGTGCAGGGGGCCCGGGTTCAATCCCTGGTCGGGGAACTAAATCCTGCATGCAGCCATAAATAAATAAATAAATAGATAAATAAATGATTTATGTTTTTAATCACGATAACTCTAACTCTGTAACTCACTTCACATTCCAGGTAGCGGTATTTGTGGGTGTTCTGTCATTCAGTATCGCAGTCCTGAACAAAGTAGAAATCGGCTTGGATCAGTCTCTGTCAATGCCAGATGTAAGACGCTTTCTTTTTTATTCTAACTCATTTAGCCCATGGTGAATGCATTTTTCAAAATACTCACGCAGGTGTTTCAGCTGATGTCCGCTTCTAAACGTGGGTGCTGGCAGGCTCTCCCGCATTGCAGGAACCTCGCCAGAGCTCTGCCCGTGAGGCCCGGGCCTTCTGAGCTCACAGGCCTTGGGCATGGCTGCAGAACACAAGCAGCCGGTCTTGACCTCGTGAGGTGCCCTGCTGACGGTGGGACCAACTGGAAAAGCCCCTGGGCCCAGGGTGGGGAGGGGGCGCTGGCTGTGGAGGGAGTCAGGAACCTGGGCTCGAGGCGTCTCGGCCGGGAGCCCCCCTCTCGCTTGCACAGGACGTTCACACTGTGTCCTGTTGTCCTCTCTCTCTCTCTCAGGACTCCTACGTGACGGATTATTTCCAGTCCCTCAGTCGCTACCTGCACGCGGGCCCGCCCGTGTACTTTGTCATGGAGGGAGGGCACGACTACGCTTCTCTGAAAGGGCAGAACATGGTGTGCGGGGGCCTGGGCTGCAATAACGACTCGCTGGTGCAGCAGATCTTCACCGCCGCCCAGCTGGACAACTAGTCAGTACCCCAGCTGCGGACGGGCTCCTGGCCCGGGACCTCGGCCTGAAACCTCTCTCTTAAGATAGCTTTTCCTGGAAAATCTATCTTGCCAAATGTGGGTTGAATCTAGCTTTACCTGAGCAAAACCTTTTTAAAGGGCAAATTTACCACCTCACGTTCTGAAGCTTTTCCCGTTCAGCACTAACGTGGTTTGTCTTCTGGCTGGGTGGCATTAAAAGGTCTAGAAAAGGAAGTTTTGGATTTCAAGAAAAGGGACTGAAACTGAAGACTTCCCCCTTGTGGGGGCATCAGTAACCCTTTCTCTCCTTTCTCTAGTACCCGGATAGGCTTTGCTCCCTCGTCCTGGATTGACGATTATTTTGACTGGGTCAAGCCACAGTCGTCTTGCTGTAGAGTCTACAACAGCACGGATCGGTTCTGCAACGCATCGGGTACTTGATCCTTTTCCAGATCTTCCCCTCTTTTCTGAAGAACTTTAACATTATAATTTAAAAGTCATTTGCATTTTACCTCCACGTCCACCTGTTTGTCTGCCATTGCTGCATCTCATTCCCCTTGGCATCATCCCCTTCCTCCATTGTGCACTCTGGAGATACCTTGTTGTCCCCCTTCCAGCCCCCCCTGGGGCTGCAGGCTGAACAAGGCCCAGGTCAGGGGACCCTGGTTTTCAGGTTTGTCATCTTTTCCCGACAATGCTGTTGGTCTCTCTTGATTGGTATCTGGCTGTAGCTTCTCATGGGAGTGCTTTTCTTTGTTTATCACTATTGCCATATGGTTTTGTAAAAGTGTCGAGTCTGTCCTAGGATTTTCTTGATAAAAACATGGACGTCCTGGGCTCTGATAATAACATACTGAGGTTGTCCTTAAAGCAGGAAACCTGCTTCAGGGAAGAAAATTTGTACAGCCTGTGTTAGATGAAGATGGGACCTCAAGTTTGACTGTGAAAACCATGTGTTTGAAGCTTTGGGATAAACAGAAGGATTCAGGAAAAGAATTCCCGTCACTTCTTTATCATTATTTTTAAATGTTTTAATATGGAGACCCATCCTTCTCACCGTGGCTCCCCCAACCTGTTTGCACAGTGGTTGACCCTGCCTGCGTCCACTGCCGGCCTCTGACTCCAGAGGGCAAGCAGAGGCCTCAGGGTGCAGACTTCATGAGGTTCCTGCCCATGTTCCTCTCCGATAACCCGAACCCCAAGTGTGGCAAAGGGTAAGTGACACGGAACCCATTCAGCTGTGTGGCCGCTTCCCCTTTAATTTGCACTGGGAAGCTGGGGAGGGCTGGGGTGGGAATGGTGGGTGGGAAGGTCCTCTTCTCTGCCACTCCCCACCCTGTCCCGCAGAGAAACCAAAACGCCTTTAAAGAAAACTCCTCATCTTAAAAGAAGATGGTTCTGGAGAACTTAGGGGCAGGATAGGAATAAAGACACAGATGTAGAGAATGGACTTGAGGACCCGGGGAGAGGGAAGGGTAAGCTGGGATGAAGTGAGAGAGTGGCATGGACATATATACACTACCAAACGTAAAATAGATAGCTAGTGGGAAGCAGCCACATAGCACAGGGAGATCAGCTCAGTGCTTTGTGTCCCACTAGAGGGGTGGGATAGGGAGGGTGGGAGGGAGATGCAAGAGATATGGGGATATATGTATACGTATAGCTGATTCACTTTGTTATACAGCAGAAACTAACACAACATTGTAAAGCAATTATACTCCAGTAAAGATGTTAAAAAAAAAAAAAGAAAGAAAGAAAACTCCTCCTCGTTCTGACCCGATTCCATCCTGGCTCGAGCGTTCTGTCTCACACTCCCCTCCTGGCGGCATGAAGGACACAGTCCTGTGCAGACCACCGGCAGGGCAGATTGTGGGGAGGGATGCGGGCGATTCAGGATGTGAAAGGGTTTGTCCAGTTGTGTCTGGAGCATATGGGGCACTGCAGCTCTGCTCTGGTGACATCACCCGGGATGAAGGTTTAGATTCTTTTTTTTTTTATTTTTATTTATTTATTTTTGGCTGCAGTGGGTCTTTGTTGCTGGGCGCGGGCTTTCTCTAGTTGTGGCGAGCGGGGGCTGCTCTTCGCTGTGCTGCTTGGGCCTCTCATTGCGGTGGCTTCTCTTGTTGCGGTGCATGGGCTCCAGGCATGCGGGCTTCAGTAGTTGTGACCCACGGGCTTAGTTGCTCTGCGGTATGTGGGATCTTCCCAGACCAGGGCTCGAACCCGTGTCCCCCGCATTGGCAGGTGGATTCTTAACCACTGCGCCACCAGGGAAGCTCCAAAGGTTTGGATTCTTTTAGCCCCACTGTGCTTCTTGCCAGCCTGTCTGTACATGAGGTTATGGGCTGTCTGACTCCCCCATCTAGCCAGGCAGCCAGCTACTGTGGGAACAGGATCTCTGGCCCAGAAATAGCAAAGATGACTGAAGTCTGGAGTTGGGCGGATTTGGATGTTTTGGTAGGAAGGTGAGTGTCCAGGTGTACATTAGGTAAACGCTGGACATCCCTGTTCTTCATAAGAATACATAATGTGACCAGAGTCCCGTCAGTCATACATCTCACGTCTGTGTTTTGAGACCTAGACTAGGTACCATGGGAGGCCTGTCCCTAAAAATAAAGAAGAAATGAACCCAGTAGCTTGGTCTCCTGGCAGACTGAATGCTCGGCTACATAAAAGAAGTCAGAATGAATTCAACTCGTAGGGGGGCAACAGACAGGGAGCCTCCTGTGTGACAGGATCGTGCCAGGGACCTCACCGACACTATTTCACTGACTCACCACACAGCCCCATGAGTAGGTGGTGGTACACCCTTTGCAGATGACACTGCAGCCCAAATTTAGTAATTCTGCTCGGGGTTCCAGGGCCGAGGTCGACCTCATGGCGGTCTGACTCCAGGGCCCTTGTCCGTTTGCGCCTCCTGTTACACAGCACTGCTGAGCAAACCCTGTAGAAGAACACACTGGGCTGTGAGCAGAACCAGCTACAGAAACAGTAGCGGCTACGCATCAGAGAAACCAAAGCAGCAAAGAAAAGCCAGTGTGGGAAGGAATGAGCTAAACCTTCATCGCGCCTTTTCAGGGGCTTCCCTGTCCCTGAAATTGACAGCTGGTGTGATCCCTGAGTCCAGGGTCAGGCGACACCACTCAGCCTTGATGCTCAGATTCTGCAGGTACGGCATCAGGTGTTGCCTTTGATACCACTGTCTTCTCCCAGGGGACACGCCGCTTACAGCGCGGCAGTTAACATCCTCGGCAACGGCACGGGCGTCGGAGCCACGTACTTCATGACCTACCACACGGTGCTCAAGACCTCTGCTGACTTCATCGACGCCATGAAAAAGGCCCGCCTCATTGCCAGCAACATCACCAGAACCATGGGCCTGGAAGGAAGTGATCACCGTGTGTTCCCATACAGGTAACGTGTGGATTTTGTAAATGAGGGTCTCCTGGGGAAGCGCCCACACCCTGGGGTTCCCTTGCTGGGGGGGGCCGACACTCGGTTTTCCTTCTGAACCCGGCTCCATCCTGAGCACAGGTGAAGCCTGTCTCAGGAAACGGCACCTGGGCCAGAATCTGAAGCACCTACTGAGGTCTCGGGGCTGGAGCTCACACCCTGCAAAACAGGCGGGGGGCACAGGTCGCGGCACCTGGGGAGCAGCTTCACAGAGAGGGCCCGGCAACTGATCGCTGGGGACAGTGACTTTATGGAGGTTTCTCTTTTTTCATTTATTGTTTTCCTTTTTTTTCCTCATAAAGAAAATATTTTATGAAATACTGAATTTAGAAAATATAGAAAAGTAGGAGAAACAAGTGATTTTCTCCCCAACCCCTGTAATCTCATTGAAGGGAGTCTGGACCTGTTCCTGGCAGGAGGACAGCCTGTTTTCTCCTGTGGAAGGAGTTCTTGGAGTGGGTGTCCTGACTCCTTAGAGGAGCTGGTTAACTTTGCCGAAAAAGCATTTTCTTCTCAGGCCCTGCATAGACCCCGTTTGGCTGGGGTTAGCCCTCAGGATAGACCAGGGCTTGTTTTCCCAAAATACCACGGAATATTCTTTGTCAGTAAATGCCTATAAAGTTGGGCACATGAACAAAAACCTTATATAAAATACATATCTCGGAGGCCCTTCTCTGGGTGTCAGTGGTCAGAGGTCCAGCTTAACTGCTGGAGGTGAGTCTTGCACAAACAGGGAGGTTTTGTGTGAGGATGTCTCTCAAGGTAGTTTCTGTTTTGCAGTTGTGGCAGGATGAGGAGTAAAGATTCCGGAAGCAAAAACAAGCTGTAACAGAACCTTCTCCCCCTCTCCAGCGTGTTCTACGTCTTCTACGAACAGTACCTGACCATGATTGAGGACACTCTCTTTAACCTCGGTGTGTCCCTGGGTGCCATCTTCGTGGTGACCGTGGTTCTCCTGGGCTGTGAGCTGTGGTCGGCAGTGATCATGTGCGTCACCATTGCTATGATCTTGGTCAACATGTTCGGCGTCATGTGGCTCTGGGGCATCAGTTTGAATGCGGTTTCTTTGGTCAACTTGGTTATGGTGAGTCCTGGTCCACTCAGTTTGTCCCTCACTCCTTATGTCACTGCTGTACGTTGTTTCTTGGGGTGAGAGATCAAGGCCAGCTCCTGCTCTTGGCGCACATGGTCAGGTGGGGTCAGTGGCAGGTGGAGTTGGACGTGGGTGGTACGTATAGCAATGGAAATGTGAGGTCATGGTCTGGCTTAGGCATTCTGCCTTTAAATTATTATTCTGGGGCTTCCCTGGTGGCGCAGTGGTTGAGAGTCTGCCTGCCGATGCAGGGGACACGGGTTCGTGCCCCAGTTGGCGAAGATCCCACATGCCGCGGAGCGGCTGGGCCCGTGAGCCATGGCCGCTGAGCCTGCGCGTCCGGAGCCTGTGCTCCGCAACGGGAGAGGCCACAGCAGTGAGAGGCTCGCGTACTGCAAAAAAAAAAAAATTATTATTCTGAAGGGTGCTTTGCCAAAGTATGTAGCCTGATGACAGCATGATGTTCAGTTTTCAGTTAGAAGAACTGCCCTTTCTCAGTGGAATTTTCTGACCAAGACCTTTTGCCTTCCATGTGGTTGCCAGGTGCTTTTTAATAGTCTTGAATACGTGCACATTTGAGAAAGTATTAACAGAAAACAGACACAGTGCATCTGCTCTTCAGATACGAACTGAACGTGGCTTCAGGGGGAGTGGTAGTGAGGCCCAGCTAAAGAAATGACAGTGTGCTGGCTGGCTGGGGGTTGGGGGGAACTTGAGAGGTTTCAGCTGTTTCTCCCTAATAGAGGCAGATCTGCTGGAGGAAACTGTGCCTGGAGGGTTCCACACGCTTCCTGGGACAGTTTAAGTTGGTGTGATAGGAGCTTTGTCTTGTAAGTTAGAGGGGGTGCTCCGGGCTCCTTTACCTCCCAGGTGCCCTGATAACCACAGATCCCAGGAAAAGGGGTGGTTGCTTTTACTGTTTTTAACTGGAGAAGGGCAGTTGTAAAGGAAGCACTTTATTTCAGAGCTGTGGCATCTCCGTGGAGTTCTGCAGCCATATCACGAGAGCGTTCACAGTGAGCACGAAGGGAAGCCGCGTGGAACGGGCAGAAGAGGCGCTCTCCTGCATGGGCAGCTCTGTAAGTACAGCCCGAGCAGATGACTCGGGCAGATACCTCACCGCGAAGTACCCAGCTTGGTGACTGTTTCTCAGGAGAAGGAACTTTAAGATTCAGTAGGGAAAGCAGAATTTGTATCTTTTACTTAGCAGCAGCTCCTAAGGATTATAGGTTTTCAGGCAATTCATGAAATAGCTGTATCTTGCATACAGCTCCACCCTGAAATTCTTTAGAACTGTTACTGCTGGAGACTCCTTTGCAGACGACAGTATGGCTGAAGCAGTAAAACAGAGAAGTTTGATTTGAGAGCCGTTTAAAGCCCAGGCCAGCCATGTGTGCTGAAAAGCAGGGGAGCTGCCATGCTTGGAGCCTAGTGTGCAGTTTGTGGTTCACATTTGGAGAATCTTCTCAGGCTAAACCAGGATACAGGACTGAACTATGAGCCAGTTACTTTACCACCAGACAACACTGTTACAGAGTAACAACAAAAAGTGTGTAATAAGTAGCATTGCCTAAAAAAATAGTACATACCTTAATTGAAAAATAATGCTGTTGGAAAAATGGCACTGATAGACTTCAGGGCTGCCATGGGGTCTGTGCAGAATACACAGCTTTTACCCTTATTACACCTTTTTTTCCCCCTCAGATTCATAAGTAGCAAATAAAACAATTTAGGCAGAGCCTAATGCTACTTAACAGTAAATCTGAAAGCTGGGGTTCGGTCCCCCATTACTTTGGACCTTGGCTTTTAAGAAATCCCTCTATGAGGAAGTGTTCAGTTACGGTAGGTAGATAAAAGTTGCTTCTAACCCCATCTCTCTTCTCTTAGGTATTCAGCGGAATCACACTAACGAAATTTGGAGGCATTATGGTTTTGGCCTTCGCCAAATCTCAAATTTTCAAGAGATTTTACTTCAGGATGTATTTCGCTATGGTCTTACTGGGAGCCACTCATGGATTAATATTCCTCCCTGTCTTGCTCAGTTACATAGGTAAGAGTTTTTATTTTTAACCTAGTGGGATGGAGGAAGCATGATACTAAAGGAAAAGGATACCTTGTAACATTCTTTTGAAGTATTTGAATGTACTTATACTGATGGTCATTTGATAAATAACACTGAGTAAAAAAACTTCTAAGAGAAGAACTCCAATCCTGGGGCTTCCTGTTCGTCCATACTACTTCATTAGAAAACTGGAGGCCTCGCGTCGTCAGATTGGAAGTGAGTTTGTGCGTCAGCAGCCCAGGGCTCCTCCCTGCTGAGGTGAAGGACACGCGTCCAGCCACAGCCCAGCGGTGCCCTGGAACAGCTCTCATTTCCGTTCGCTGTTCTAGCGGAACACTGCCTCTGCCGTTCACCTCTAATTTGGAGTTCTCCTTAGGATCTTTTTGCCTCTGTGGTCACTTCAGCTTCTGTAAATGACCTGTGGCTGAAAGAACAGTACTAATTTGCTTGATATATAGCTTTGTGATTAAGAAAATGAGGGGTTTTTTTCCCCCTTAATCTCTGGGGGATAGGAAGTTGTGTTAGAGTAGAAACTATCTCCTTTTCTCCTAAAGAAATGATCCCAAAGTTCATTCTTTTTATCCCTCACAGGACCACCGATAAATAAAGTCAAAAGTTTGGCCGCTCAAGAGCGATACAGAGGTACAGAGCGAGAGCGGCTCCTCAATTTCTAGCCCGCTCACTCACGGGCTTCGGTCAGGTAGTCGGTTTACCACTGGACAGCAGCTGCGTTGTCAAGGCTCGGTTGAACCCTGAGTGCGAGCAGATGTCAGGCTATTAACAGCAGCAGCTTCGGCCATAGCGCTTGTAAACTCAGGAATGCAGACTCTGCCTTGAAGCAGTATTACTGAGCCTGGAGGTAGCCCCAAGACACTGGAGCGCCTCCGGTTCTCCAGGAACAAAGCCTTGTTCCCGGGCAGGCAGAAGGGACCGCTAGGAAGGCTGCTCTCTGCTCACTGACACTTTCTAAAGGCCAATCAATGCAATGTTTCTCCTTTTGTAGGAGTAAGCCATCACACAAGTTCTATACCATATTTTTAGTAACATTTGAGGATGTCGTAGATATACTTTATTACAACATCTTGTAGTTTAAAGAGCTTTATTAACGCAATAAATTAACTTTGTACACATTTTATATATATATAAAAAGAAAAACTAGCAAGTGACCTCAGAACGTCGTAGGCCTCATTAGAGCTTGGTCTCCAAAAACCTGTTTGAAAAAAGCAACGTGTTCTTCACAGTGTTCTCCTGTAAAGGAAAATACAGATTTAATCTGTTTGTTAGACAAGGCACGAAAGGAAGAAAACGAGAATGAACACTTTGCAGCTCCTAGATGTGGATACTGGGTTTTAACGTATTTTTCTTTCATAAAATACTTTGTTTTCCTAAGCTCTTGAGTTGTCCTTTCTGTTTACCCAGCTTGTGCCATTACAGAACCTTTACAGCCCCCAGCAAACTGCCCTCTGCCCTCTGCCCTGAGAGACGGGGGAGAAGCAGGGTGATCAGTGAATGCTGGGAGCCCTGAAAGAGTTACAGGTTCCTCCCCATCCTAAGGAAGAGGGTGCTTTAGATTTCATAACTTTGGAGATAAGAGTGATTAACCAATGCTTTCTGCCTAAAACTAAACATCAACAAGCCCCAGGCCATTTACAACCCTCCGCAGCCATTTCCTGTCTTGTTCCTAATTCTTCAGAAAGGGCCATTCCAGGCCCAGATGTCAGACGGAGCTGGGCCCAGGCCACTGCAGTTCCAGAGCAGAACTCCAGTTCCGTCAGCACCTTGAATCCACTCTCACTACAACAGGCTAAGGATTATGCGGGCTGGTACAAAATTTTGTTTTTTAAAAACTAACCCGAGAATTCTCCAAACCAAAAGGCTTCTCGCCCCCGCAGCTGCCAGTGCTCTCCTGCTACTGTCCGAGTCTCTGGTCGCCCCAGGTCTTTTCCCTGCAGCTATATTCTCACCTGGTGTGAAACTAGGGTTCCCTCGCAAACGCTGGTTTCGCTGTTCAAAAAACCGGAATATAGTGTAGAAAAGCATGTGGTCTTCAGTCTGCTTTGCAGCATCTAAAAATTTTCGTGCAGAGATGTTGTCATGGCCACCAATGCCCCGAATAAACCTTAAGGCAGCTAACACTTGGTGTTTGGAAAGGAGAACTTCTACTATTTCATCATTTGCTGTGGAAAGTCGCTAGAAGTAAGGGAGAAAGAGAAATCCGGGTCAGTGCAAGTAATAGGAACACGCTTCTGTGGGGTTTAAAACTCTGCTGTATCAGAGTTACCTTCAACATATCCAGAGACAGCTGATGAGCAGGAGGGTAAAAACTTTCCAGGGAGAGCAGCAGACAAGCCTGGAAGACCCATTTTCAGATTAGATTTGCCGTATGTTGAAAGGTCAAATTTTAAGTCACAAAAGTAAAAATTGGGTGGTACCTACCAAAGGCTTCGAGTCACTGAGGACATGGTACTGCAGGAACTGGTGCAGCGTGTAGAATAGGTTGTGCTGGACGAGCGTCTTGATGACAAGCTCGTGCAAATAATGCTGAGACAGAGACAGAAGGAGAGATGGTGTCCACGTCGCCCAACTACGACAGACTAGAGGCTCAGTATGCCGAGGACCACGGCTGCTCTAAGTGACGGGTGAAAGAACCCAACCTGGCCTGAAACTGCTCATTCCACCTGAGAACGTGGGGTCACGTGAGGAGGGTCACTTAGTCTGAGGCAGGTGTGCAGACTCTTGTGGCGTACAGAGAGTCATCTCAGTTAAGGCACTGACAGTGATTTTACTTGAACAATCCCCTGCCCCTCTAACGTGGGACCACAGATGCTGGCTTGAAGGTACCTGTACTGTGATCTGAAACTGGTTCAGAGAGCGGATATATTCCATGAGCACGGCTATCATGAATTTCTGAGGCATCTCCTACAGAGGGGAAAAGTGTTTAGAACCAGAGTGGCCGAGGAGGCTCCGTGTAACAGCTCCTTGTTTATCCGCCCCCCTACTTCCAGGGTTCTACTTGGCTGCTTTTGCACAAACCCCTCCAGAACCTCCCGGGTCGGGGATCATCTTTAGGCCTGTGTATTAGAAGCCAAACCATGAGCATTCAGTCCTCACCCAAGATAACCCAGTTACTCTAATCACATTCTGAGTTCTACTCGTTTTCCTCAGTCCCCTTCAAATGAGATCTTTGTTTTGGGAACCTTCAGTCCAGAAGGGGCGGCGAGCCTCCCCTACCTTCTTCTCCGCAAACGCCGACAGCACGTGGGTGTACATGTCAGACTGGTCGACCACGGCCTGGGTGCGCGCCGGCCTCCTGAGAAATGGGCCGCTCCGGCTCTGCCCCGCTTCCAGTGCCTGCACAATACATCACAGACGGGACCTCAGTCGTCTTCCGGGACATGGTGTGTTCGCAGTTAATCCAGAAAGACTGAACCCCTAGATGCTGGGAGCCTAAGACGTGAGCAGAGGATGACACTTACTTCATTACTTGGACAAAACTCTTTCCTGTGCTGGCCGGGGAGTTTAGGAGGTCAGGAAATACACCAGTGTTCACGGATGGAACTAAGAAGCCTAAGTCATAGTTTTACCGAGACTTATTTTTTTAATTTTTGGCTGCACCGCGCCGCATGCAGGGATCCTAGTTCCCTGACCAGGGATCGAACCTGCGCCCCCTGCAGTGGAGGCACAGAGTCTGAACCACCGGACTGCCAGGGAGACTTTTTTTTTTTAACCTCTTAAAATAACTCCCTAATTTTGTTAATCACAGACCACCTAGCACTTGGGTTATCCCTGAGTAGCTGAAGGGGATGGGCGTTCTGGGGTTTTTGTTATTGTTTAAAACCACTTCCATTTTTAGCCTTTGGACTAATCAGATTCTTGAAGTGGAATCATTCATTCCACTTCTCCTGAACTTATTTCTAGCTTCAGAAGATACAATAACAGTACAGCAGACCCCGATAAGCCATGCTAATTTTTTCCAGCCCTTCACAACACACACTTGAGCCCACTATAGGAAAAGCACAGTGCTGACGCTGAGTCATCACAGTCCTGAGGGGATGCTGAGTGCCAGGACACGTCTTATTTTTTATAGCTATTACATCCTCAAAGGAAAGGAAGAACAAGCAGCAAAATGATTATATTTCTGATTTACTGAGTCTAGGCTCTGGATTGGCAGAAAGACATATAAAATAACCAAACTGAGACTGCTTTTTTATCCATAAAATAAAGGCAGACCAAGGAGCTATCTACGTGTAAGATCAAACATAGATTAAAAACAACAAAAGAGGGCTTCCCTGGTGGTGCAGTGGTTAAGAATCTGCCTGCCAAAGAAGGGGACACAGGTTCGATCCCTGGCCCGGGAAGATCCCACATGCCGCGGAGCAGCTAAGCCCATGCTCTGGGCCGCAGCTACTGAGCCTGCGCTCTAGAGCCCGTGCTCCGCAACGAGAAGCCACTGCAATGAGAAGCCCGCGCACCGCAATGAGGAGTAGCCCCTGCTTGCTGCAACTAGAGAAAGCCCGCGTGCAGCAACAAAGACCCAACACAGCCAAAAGAGAAAATAATAATTTTTAAAAAACAACAAAAGAAGGTGAAGACATTAAGTGATGTTCAGCCTCTAGCTCATGGGACACAGGGACTCTGATTTACGTTCCCCCTACGGCCGGCCACCTTGCCCTCTGGGACACAGCAAACCTCAGTGGTGTCATTCTGTCAGAATCTTGTTGTCATAATTACACAGACAATATACCCGGGGTGGGGCAGGGAGGAGGCCCTTGTTGCGTACATACAACTTACCAGTGTGTAACTCTGCTCGGCGTCCAGGTACTTCTTATACTCCTGGTTGAGTTTATCAAAAACAGTGGCTATCACAGGCAGCGTTGCTCTGTCTGACTCTGTCAACACTGGAAGGAGTCAGGGTTCACACGGGTCGGCCAACCTTGTGTGAACTTTAGAACTTAAACACACTGTGAGAGAAATGACTCATTTCCGGGGGCCACCAGGGCATTCGGAGAAACGGTGTAGAGACCGGGGCACAAGGGCACTCGCCAGCCCTTGCCGGTTACTAACGTAGCTACGGAGGGCGTCAGAAGATTCTCAAAGTAGGTATAAATGTCGTGAGTGACTTGGATTCTGAAACAGGTTTGTTTTCAAGCTGGGGAGGGCAGCCTCTACCCTCACGTGTGCCCATGTTTAGTTTAGTCTTTGCCCAGGAAATGTCTTGTAGAGACAAGTCATTTTTATACTGAGCAGCCTTTCCAGGGGGTTAAATAATCCACTTGTCACTAAGCCAACCGGCTGCAGACAAGATAAAAATGTGGCCCGTCTCCCAGTGGGCGGCGCAGGCAGTGTCAGGAATCAGACCGCAGGGTGAGGACCCCACTTACTCTGCGAGCACACCGACAGGACGACGGTCTTGCATTCCCTTCTCTGGAGGAGGAAGTCCATGAGCCTGCCTTTATCTGGCAAGAGGTTTACTATGGGCTGAAGTTTCACCTGGAGGTTCCAGAGGTAACCTGGATTGAGAGGCAGCAAATTTAATAGTGGGACGCAAACCAAAACAAAAGCCCCAAAGCTGGTTCCCCTCAACATTCATGGGGGGACGTGCTGCAAAGCACAGCCAGTGGCTGCTTCTCACGCCAAAGCACAGGCTGCGATGTTCAGGACACGTCTGACGACAGTGGGACTGGCAGCCAAAGCACCCCTGCGTGTCGGCTGACTCCTCAGAGTGACCCTCCACGCGCACCCGTGGAGTGTCTACTGCATACAGACAGGCGACCCCTCCCCGCACCTGACCAACCCCCTCTGACCCTGAAGGGAGAATGGGTGTCTGCAGGGCACGAACTTTGGTCCTGGGCTCCGGTTTCTCCTGCTCTGGCTCATTGGTCACAAGGCAATTCCTGAGGCTCCCGAAGGAGCTCCGTAACAGCCATCCACCAGCCCTGAACCTCCCGACACCCACACTGCTGGGCAGGCGGGCAGAGCCCTTCTCAACCGGGGCTCCAGGAGAGAAGCAGCAAAGGCTGCACTGGAAATGATCTGAGTCGCCCTTCTCAACCCTCCCAGGGCTGGCACCCCTCAAGACGGACGGGAGACTGCCAGCAAGCCCAGCTTTCTAACAGCGTGACCCCCACCCCGACCCACCTTGGCTCGCACTGATGATGATGTCGGGTTGAAAGACAATCCAGGATGAAGAATCTACGTGTTATAGGAAATTTTAGACCAGGAAGAGATGAAGACAAAAGGCAAACCCAGCTCCCATTAGCATCCTCCCACCCTGTTTGCTGAGGCCGCCCTAGGTGCCCGGCCCTTGATGGGAAGGAAACCCCACAGGCGCTTCCCACGACATTATTCACGCCTGACCGGGGGCTCGGACCACCCTCAGACCCCAGTGTAAGGAGAGGTGACAGCTCCCCTGTTGTTCCCAGCCAAGGCCTTCGGAAAGGATACAGAGTTTACACGGGATGGGGGACTGGCTGGTCACGGGAGCAGGACCTACAAAGAGAGGAGACGCGTGTGTGTGAGGGCTGGTGACGCGGCCAGAAAGTGCTGCCAATCCTGGGACGTAAAGGTAACGCTTAATGCTTCCTTCAGTAAATGTTCATTCAACTGTAGTTAAATAACGAAGAAGTGAACTGTCGTGTCTACTGATAACACCTGTAAGGAGGAAGCGGGAAGTCGAGAACCATCCATGAAGATGTCTCGCCAAGGAGAAAGCAGGTCAAGGTTCAATTCACAGCGTTTTCTTTTTTACACACATGCACATTAAAGAACTGAGAAATTACCTGAGTGATTCAGAATCAAATACTCAGATAATTCACCGAGACTATTTCAAACAAAGTGTTTTGTGGCTTAATTATCTAAATAATGAGCTCAATTCTCCACTGCACAGTGTAGGTCCAGGCAGAGATCTCACCTGGGAAGCAGACCCCCCCCATAAAACCCTCACGTGACAGGGACTCACAACTACCAGTGACCTTGCTCGAGTGTGTATGTCTGGGGGGGAAGCCCGCAGTAACCTTGATAAATACGGCCTGCAAACTGAACATGACTATTCCTAGTTCTGTTCCAGTTACCCAGGTACAATCGGAAAATAGGTTTCAGTCGGCGGTTGGAAAAGGTGGTAATTTTGCACAGACCCCCCAGTAGAGGACAGGGCCAGACCAGACAAGCTGAGGCAAAGAACACTTGCACTTGGAACCTAGAGTGAGGGTCCTACACGTGGGCCTTGACTGGCTACCCATCACGTTGACTGAATGCTTTGTTTTTGAAAGCCCCCCAGGTGATCCTAACGTGTAGCCCACTCGAGAGCCACTGGTTGAACAGACCAAAACCAGAAGGGGAAACGAGGGAGGCTGGCTCTTCCCCAAGTTGCTGGTCTCGTCTTTCAAAATAGTCCAACAAGCTCTTCCTGACCTGCGACAGTGCACCTGTGACAGCACACCTGCGACAGCTCAGATGGGCAAGATACAAAGATGCTACAAACCTGTGAGGGGCTTGGAGTCTAGCAGGAAAAACAAAAAGTCATTAACCACAAAAAACGCTTTGCCAACCCACTCTAGAAGCCCAGAGATTCACAGACTCTTGAATTCTTATTAATCTCTGGGCTCTTGTTTTAGCTACACCTGGCCTTTGCTTTATATCAACAGCCAATCAGAACGTGACTACCTTCTTACTGGCGCTAAACAACTGGAACAGAGCTGAAGGGCTGAAACGTTTATATTGTTTCTGCCCCAATTCACCAGCAGTTACCTTCATGCTGAGTGAGCAGCAGATACAAGCCAACCATTTGACACAATCTACTCTTCTAAACATCACTACCCTGGGAAAAGGAAGAAGCTGGAAAGAACAGAGGGCCAAGAGACCTAATCAAATGTGCGAACTACAGCTGGCCCTCGAACAAGGCGGGTTAGAACTGCATGTATCCATTTATACAGGGATATTTTTTTTCTTTTTTTAAAAATTTATTTATTTTTGGCTGTGTCGGGTCTTCGTTGCAGTGCACAGGCTTCTCATTGCAGTGGCTTCTCTTGTTTTGGAGCACGGGCTCTAGGCGCACGGGATTCAGCAGTTATGGCATGTGGGCTCCAGCAGTTGTGGCTCGCGGGCTCTAGAGCACAGGCTCAGTAGTTGTGGCGCACGGGCTTAGTTGCTCCGCGGTATGTGGGATCTTCCCGGACCAGGGCTCGAACCCGTGTCCCCTGCATTGGCAGGTGGATTCTCAACCACTGCGCCACCTGGGAAGCCCAGGAATATTTTTCAACAGTAAAACCCACTGTGGTTGGTTGAATCCTTGTATGCAGAACCTCGGCTATGGAGGGCTGACATAAATTACATGTGGATGAACCCCACTGTTCAAGGCTCCACTGTAGCTTATTCTCACACTCTGCTCAGCTTCTGGCTCAGCTGGCAAGTGCTCCTGCTAAACCATCAGCCAGGGCCTGATCTTCCCTGGGACAGGTACCAGGACATCCTGCCAGCAGGCGAGGCTGACACACCAAAGCTATCTGATGGGGATTCCTTTTCACAAAACACTCCTCCCAGAGTTCCAAATGTGTACCATCTGACTATGGTTTACACACTGAAACTTCAACTAGCTTACTCTAGACTCCAGTCTCCTTGAAGAGAATATGATTTGAGTTCTACCTTAAAATCGATTACATTGGGAAAAAGCAAAAGGAACCAAATGGTTTCTTTCCCTTTTTCTGAAATCCTGACCCTCTCTCTTCTCTGACTTCCTACTGCCACCTCTTCAGGTTGGAGGAGTGGTTCAGAATAACCTCAGAACCACAGCCTAAGTACTTACTGTGACCATCAGTCAAGGGAAAACGCAGTATTTATTATAATTATGACGCAGAATGTGAGAAAGATGAGGAAAAGCGATCCCAGGTTAAAATAACAGCCATGAGCAGGCAAATTTAACCTCAGGGCCGCAGGGCACAGACCAACAGAAACGCCACGGTCTTATTCAACATTAAAGAAACCTCTGGGCTTCAATGGGTAATCACAGCTCTCCATTTGAAAGCTCAGAGAAGAGAATCGTTCTATTTTCTTCAAAGGAAGAGTCTTCTCTCTTACAAAACACTTTTCACGAGACTTCCCTGGCCGTCCAGCGGTTAAGACTCTGCACCTCCACTGCAGGGGACGCAGGTTTGATCCCTGGTCAGGGAACTAAGATCCCACAGGACCAAAAAATAAAAAAACACTTTCACAAGAACACAATTTTAGCTTAAAGAATCAGCAGGAGTATCATTTAAAAAACAAAACAAAAAACAGAATCACCCCTTGCAAAAGCAAACAGATCTGGGAAGCCCTTTATCTGCTCCCCCATCCATGCACACACGGAGATTCCCTTTTACCTGCCACAGGGATCTGATAGGGCTGAATGGATCGAGCTGGAAGCACCGGGTGATGGAGGGTAACGGTGCCATCGAACTCCCCCCTCAGCTTGATATCAAATATCACTGATGTCTGAGGGGGAGAAAGACAAGACTGTGATATCAGCCCAGACAAACCACGGTTCCTCTCGTGACCTCACACCTGCTGTTTGGGGTCAGCTGAAGGAGCCCCGTGTCTGCGTTCCACCCCTGCATGCTGGTTCTTATTTGAGGAGGGACCTGCTGGAACATCCCAGCTCTCTTGTACATGTCTATCAGCTCTCAGAAGTATTCCTGGAATCTATGATATGCTGCCTCTGAAGAGCTCCATCTTTATTAGTTATCGACACGGGTGTCACCAGCCTCCAGGAGGCAAGGAGGGAAGTGGCTTGTCTCCCACCAGACACCCAGCTGATGGGGTAGAAGCAGCAGGATCATTCTAGTTCTTTCTCTGTGGCCACAGAGCCTCAAAACCATCATCATCTGCACTCACAGAGGAAGTACAGGGCTCACGTGCTCACACAACACACTGGCTCGGCAGGGAATCCCCAGCTTAGATGATTCGACCAAATAATTGTTCCGAAGTCCAATCTCCTCACATGTGTTACTTTGTGAAACAGTTTTTAATTATGTTAGTCAACTGGTAGGGTTTTCCTAAACCATCTAGAAATCCAAACCCATTCCACCTGGAAGATCAAAACTTTGAGCATAAAAAGCACTTTCTAGTCTCTTTCAGAATATTTTGTCCATTTTCACAGCTCTTTCAAGCAGGACACCCCCCAACACTCGTACCTCCGTGTCCTGATGATGAACGACCACCAGGTTGTCCACCACGTTCAGGGCGAACTTCCCTGTCCGGTTTAACTTCAGTATGTGCATCTTTTTACAGGCGCCTTCTCTGTAGGACAACAGAAAGGTCAAAAAATAGATCGACAAGCTTTAGTTCATATTTTACAATCGGAGAAGGGGAAGAAAGCATTAAATATACCGTGGTAGGTGATATAGGACTACCTCCGCTCCAGTACTATTGGAGGTCCGAGAATGATGCCTCAGGAAGAGAACATATAGCTGTCCGTATCTAATCACAGAACAAAGAGACGTAAGTCATGCTGGCTGTTTGACGTCCCTCCATTCTAACTGCAGAGTTATAAGGCCATAGTTAAGTAAATTAAGAGATATTTACTTAATGGGGTATTTCGCAACCAACAGAAATATTTACAAAAACAGTGCAGTTAGCTTAAAAATAAAAAAGCCTATTATAAAGTTAAGTGAAAAGGGGGGATGCAAAACTAAATATAGCTTGGGCTTCCCTGGTGGTGCAGTGGTTAGGAATCTGCCTGCCAGTTCAGGGGACACGGGTTTGAGCCCTGGTCCGGGAAGATCCCACATGCTGTGGAGCAACTAAGCCTGTGTGCCACAACTACTGAGCCTGTGCTCTACAGCCCACGAGCCACAACTACTGAAGCCTGTGCACCGAGAGCCTGTGCTCCGCAACAAGAGAAGCCACCGCAGTGAGAAGCCTGCACACCGCAACTAGAGAAAGCCCACGCGCAGCAACAAAGACCCAACGCAGCCAAAAATAAAATTAAAAGAAACAAAACTAAATATAGCTTGATCAAAATATTTCAAAAGAAAAACACAAACTTCTGCAGAATGACTTATGCAGAATGTCCAAAACTACTGGAACGAAATACATGTTGTCAAATAGCTGCCCTTGAGTAATATGCTAAGTCCATTTTCTTTTTAACTTTCTGTAATTTCCCAGTTTTATATAATGAGTACATTCCTTAATCACAGGAAAATATTATCACTCTTGACTTTTAAGCCTCATCTGATAAATGCTGCCATGACCAGTTCCTGCATGTACACTTTTATTCCAGGAGTTCACACTTTGCTGGGGCTGCCTCAGGGACAAGGAGGAGAAGGGTCTCCCCCTTTGCAAGGACTGTTCTCATTTTATCTTTTTCTAAACCAGGATGCCACAGATTTCTTAAAAAAAAAAGCATTCTAAATGCTAAAAAATTTTACTGTTTGGAAACCGCTGTTTTAGGCCATAGAAGAATCAGAAGTAATTTAGGAGCAAACTGTTTATATTTGTTGAATATGGGTATATAGGAGATTCTTTGTATCAGTTTCTATTCTTGTGTGTTTGAAACTTTCATAATAAAGTTCTAAAATTTGAGATATCTGCATTTCCAAATGAAAATATACCTTCCTACATAAGTAATTCAGGTCTACATTTGTTAGAACAAAAATGTAAACTATGTTTTTCTTTAGAACAAGTATGATATATTTTAGCTAAAAAATAATGTGTGATAAGTTTTGACTCACTGACTGAAAAGAAATTTCTAAAACTAAGAAACCTAAGAAATAAATTGGTTCAATGTTCTCATTTTATCAGACTAGAATGGTGAAAAATTCCCTAAGATCACAAAGTTAATAAAATCAAAAAAGAATGTCAAGAAGATGACGGGCTTTCTACATTCCTAAGATCTGGGTACAAAGCAGGGAAGGCGGAGTCCTTATCCTGTGTTCCAAGGCTACTGGAGCACGGGCAGCCCTGGAGTTCTTACAACATGCTTCTTCTATCATGATATCCCTGAAAGCAATTATGAGAAGGAATTCTCTCAAAGAACAGACATACATCGTCGCCATGGCAATGTCTCTCTCTGAGAGGCTCAGTTTAGTTGACTTAGGTGCAGCTGGTAATTCGATCTCAAACTTGGGCAGCTTTGACATAGTGCCAGCCTGTTTGGGGAAGAAAAAAGTTTTAAGAAAAGCTTATTAAACCCCTTCTGATGTTTTAGCACTCCCCACATCAAATCATTGAGGATATACACGCACTATGTCTTTCCATCCTTTCCAGGGTCCCAGGGGCCTGTCCCAAGGGCTCATTCTTGGCAGTGATGGGATGGTACGGGGTGCCCTCTAGTGGTCGGAAGTGGCAAGGCTCTTGTTGGAGGAACGTGCCCCTTTGAAGTTACTGGATCAGTTAGGAGGTTAGAGGAACGAGGTAGGAGGGGAAATTTTTTTAAAGGGAAGCTGACTCTTACCCGGAAATAGAAGGGCTGCAGCACATTTCCAAGCACCGTGGTGGACAGCAGAATCACAGCACTCTCGGGACAGTACATGTACCAGTTCACATTGATGTTCTGGCTCTTCAGGAGTTTCAGATTCCGTTTCTCTGGTAATACCTGATGCAAAGTTCAAGAAACAGAGCCTTCATTTAAAAACAGCAAATGGGGCTTCCCTGGTGGCGCAGTGGTTGAGAGTCCGCCTGCCGATGCAGGGGACACGGGTTCGTGCCCCGGTCTGGGAAGATCCCACATGCCGCGGAGCGGCTGGGCCCGTGAGCCATGGCTGCTGAGCCTGCGCGTCCGGAGCCTGTGCCTGTGCTCCGCAACGGGAGAGGCCACAACAGTGAGAGGCCCGCGTACCGCAAAAAAAAATAAATAAAAACAGCAAATGGGGAATTCCCTGGTCGTTCAGAGGTTAGAATTCCACGCCTCCACTACAGGGGACACGGGTTCAATCCCTGGTTGGGGAACTAAGATCCTGCATGCCATGCGGCTTGGCCAAAAACAAACAAACAAACACAACAGCAAAGTGTCTGAAGACTGGGACTTCCCTGGTGGCACAGTGGTTGGGAGTCTGCCTGCCAATGCAGGGGACATTGCATTGTCCCTTCCCAGGTTCAAGCCCTGGTTGGGAAGATCCCACAGACCACGGAGCAGCTAAGCCCATGCACTGCAACTACCGAGCCTGTGCTCTACAGCCCACGAGCCACAACTACTGAGCCCACATGCCATAACTACTGAAGCCCGTGTGCCTAGAGCCGGTGCTCTGCAGCAGGAGAGGCCACTGCAATGAGAAACCAGCACACAGCAATGCAGAGTGGCCCTCGCTCACCTCAAATAGAGAAAGCCCACGCGCAGCAATGAAGACCCAACGCAGCCATAAATTAAAAAAAAAAAAAAGTCTGAAGACTGACACAGTAAATGAAGAAAATAATAAAAAGTAGAAGAAAAAACCCAGTAGGTTAAACAGAAAAAAATAATCATTTTTATTTATCACAGCTACCATTTATCCAGCCCTGTGCTTAGCGCTTCCAAATCTTAGCTCGTTTACTCTCTCCACAACGCTGAGAGCTGGGCATCATTAGGCCAATTTGAGGCGAGAAAATAAGGCTCGGAGAGGCGAGGGGACCTGCCTCCCCAGTGACGGCCTAGGCAGCCCACTTCACTGCAGGGCAGGGCTGAGCCTCCTCATTCCCAGGCACCGTCCACCGAAGGGCAGGGAGGAGCAGCATCCTCACTGTCACGGAAACGGTCAAAACAAACCCGTGCCCCTGGAGCCACGTGCACCGAACCAGGCACCACCCAGCCTGCAGTCTCAATTTGAGGCTGGGAGGGGCTCCCTTCTTCTAACAGACGTGTTCATGAGACTCGGCATGCAAACCTAGTATTTTATAATCAAGGCACATTTCAAATATACTCTCAATCTTCTGATACATTAAGGAATGCTGAATACAGCCCCAAGATGTTAATGCTCCCAGAACACTGCCCTGCAGAACAGACCTGGAAGTCAGGGTTGGGGGTGTGGGTTTCTCGATAATCCAGGTACAATAAAATAAAGATGTGATAGAGTCCTCTTTCTTTCTAACTTATTTCTTGAAGATCTGAAAACCATCTAGAGGACCTGAATGGACACTTTTCTACTACTGAGAACAGAAAGCTATACTTTTAAATGATTGCCCGAGGGAACCCTTCTGTAAAGCAAGCAGTCATTTCCTTGCTATCATAGGTACAAAATTCTATTTCTGTACGTATGGGATTCGTGTAGTTTTTCTTTCCTTCTGCTGGTCAGCTAAGGTTCTGATTACAGCCCTACAGCAAAGCACCACAACATTCACTTTGCACACTGTTACACAGGTATATCTCCTCCATTCGTACATTCTAAATTACACTGCTTTCGTTAGGGCAACAAAGATAACACCTGAAAGAATACTAACACTCTCCACATTGGCTCCACTTAGCAAGATCTCAGAAGCTTTCCCAATAGGTCAGGCAGCTAGAACATACTAGAAGATAAAGAGGAAGGTGCAAAGTAAAATCAGTAGAGTGAAAAGGCAACCTATGGAGCGGGAGAAAACATTTGCAAATCATCTATCTGATAAAGGGTTAATATCCAGAATATATGAGGAACTCCTACAACTCAACAACAAAAAGAAATAACCCAAATAACAAAGCACTTGAATAGACATTGTCCAGAGCACATGCAAATGGCCAACAAGTCATGAAAAGTTGTTCAACATCACTAATCAGAGAAATGCAAACCAAAACCACAATGAGACACCGTCTCACAACCAGCAGGATGACCGCTATCAATAAAACAGAAAACAACTAGTGTTGGTGGTGATGTGTAGAAACTGGAACCCTGTGCTCTGTTGGTGGGGACGTAAAATGGCATAACTGCCATTGGAAACACTATGGAAACAGTACGGTAACCCCTCAAAAATTAACAACAGAATTACCATGGGATCCAACAATCCCATTTTAGGGGTATATACTCAAAAGAATTGAAAGCAGGGTCTCAAAGAGAGACTTACACACTCGTGTTTCTAGCAGCGTTATTCACAATAGCCAAAAAAATGGAAGCAATCCAAGTGTCCATCAGTGGAAGAATGGATAAACAAAATGTGGTGTATGTATAACAATGGAATATTATTCAGCCTTAAAAAGGAAGAAAATTCTGACACATGCTATAACATGGACAAACCTTGAGGGCATTATGCTAAGTGAGATAAGACAGCCAGAAAAAAACAAACATTGTATGATTCCACTTATATGAGGCAGAGGTCCTTAAAGCAGACAAATTCATAGAAACAGGGGAAAAACAGTGGTTACCACGGGCTGGGAAAGGGGAAATGGGGGAGTTGTTGTTTAATAGGTACAGAGTTTCAGTTTTACAAGATGAAAGTTCTAGAGATCTGTTTCACTACAATGTGAATATATTTAACGCTAATGAATTGTACACTTAAAAAATGGTTACGACGGTAAATTTCACGTTATGTGCTTCTTATCACAAAAAAAAATTCTTTTTAAGAGGAAGAGGCAGTTCAAGAGGAAACACAAATGTACAATACACAAAAGGTGCTTACCTCCCTCCCTCCCTCGTAATGAAACATACAAATTAAAATGGCTTTCCACCTCTCAGACTGGCAAATGTCTACAGACTTACAACATCCAATTCTGCTAAAGCTTTGGAAAATGGAGATTCCTACATTGCTAGTGAGAATGCAACTTCTAGAAGAAATTCAGTGATATCTTTTCAGCTTTCTAGATGTTTGTACCTAGGCTGTAATTTCCCTTCCAACAATTGCCTCACCTAAGAATATAAAACGATGGTTACAAACCCGTTCACTGCTTGAAATCACTGTAGCATTGTTAGTAATCACTAAAAAGGGAAAACAAGCATGAAGTTCCACAGGAACTGGTTAAACTGTAGCAGGTCCACACGACAGAACAAATATGGAAAGACGTCTAACGACAGCTATGCCAAAAATAAATAAATAAATAAAGCCACAAGTCTATATACAACACAACCATTTCTGTAAAATAAACAAATGTTGCTCCCTGTGTAGGAATGAAATGGAGGAACATGCATCGAATGGTTCCTAATGGTTACTTCTAGGGACTACGGGGGACTTTTACCTTCCATATATCTTGGTAACGTTTGAATGTTTTACAAAAAACATGTATTACTTGTAATTAGAAAAAAAGAATAAAAACCCAAACGGAAGACTAAAGCTCTGGAATCTCAAAATATCTATCCAGTGCTGAATTCAAAAGGCGGCCAAAACACGATCACAGACCTTTCTCTAGCGCATGTAAGTAATACAGTACCTGGTAAAATTCGATTCCTTGATCTGTGATGAAGACAATTTCAGTAGAACTGGTCCAGCAGAATCCTAGTATGTTGGCATTCTTGGTCTGAAAAGAATTGTCAAAGATTCTTTTTAATTAAAAGAAAAAAAAATGTATGTATAATTCTCTTCAAAAGCTTAAAATACCTTGTTGTTTGTATTGCTCTTTAATAAAAGTTACCGAGATTTGATTACTTATGAACAAATCAAACTTTCTTTTAAATACACCGCTCCCAGATTTTCACCTGTAACGCCTCACTGAGGCACCTGAATCTGAAGTCCTTCTCGTCAACAGGACAGAGAGAAAGGCAACTGCCCAGCACTCACCGATACCAACCTCTACTTTAGGAATCAAAGGACAGCTGACACTCTGAGTCAAACACATCATAAAAGCTGGCGTTATAAAAGTATAAAGGCCTAAAGGTTCTCTGTGGCTCTTGCCCCAAATGGGGTTGGAGGCCTTGAGCCCCGTCCCAAGTCACGTGGTGAACAGCAGCAGTGGGAGCCGAAGGGCAGCTGGGCCAGGGCTCTGCTGCACACAGAGCACCCGGAGCTCTGCCAGGGGCTCAGGCGTTTGCAGATGGGCCCCTCCTTGCTGAGGGACCCACCTGGATCCCCAATCAGCAAAACCGTCACAAAAATGAAAAAGCTATACCCTATCCACCTGCAGCTTCTGCGGGTTTCCCGGGTGCCGCGATGCCCGCTGAGCTGAGCCCCCACTAGCCTAGTTCATCATAGCCGGCAAATCTAATTAAAATGGATTAGAATCTCCACCGAGGGAAAGAAGGGAGGGAGGAGGGAAGGGGAAGGACACGAAGAGCACAAGTCGAGAAAAGAAAACATCGTCAGGAAAAAGGGAAAAAGAACTCCTTTTCCAAAAACCTCCAAAGAGGCTGCTATCGCAGCCCAGCAGAGAAGGGCAGGGGCAACAGGAAGACGACAGCCACCAAGTGCTGACGTGGCTCGGTGTTCAGCATCCTGCATCCATTTAATTCTTCCAGCTCCATCTTACAGACGAAGAAACAGGCTTTAAAAACTTTAAGAAGTGTCCAAAGTCAGAGCCAACGTGAGGCAGATCCCAGCATTCAAGCACAACCTGCTTCCAAGTTCGTGCTCTGAATTACCACGCTACCCTGCGCCTCTACCCCCGGAGCTAACGCTCACCAGCTGGGAAAGGATCAGGCCCATACCTTGCACTCCTGAGTGTACTCCAGCTGAGAACTATCCGGGGTAAAATTAGAAAAATCCTGGAAAACAAAAACACACAGGAGGAGAAATGTGGACTGGGCAGCATACTGCCGACCTACTTTGGTATACAATGAGACAAGAGAAAAAGACAAATAAATTTAAAAAGTGATCAGAAAAAAAACCTGACAAAACCCAAAGACAGGAAAAATAAAAAGACTGATTTGGACAATCTGCCCCCTTAATAGCAGCAGGCTGACAGTTCAGTTTTTTTAAACAAGTTAATCCAAATACTGTTAGGGTTTAGAAACTGATTGAGAATTCATTCCTCAAATGGTTGATTTCAGAGAAATGGGTTGCTGTATTTTACTAGGGGCCTTCCAAAAATTTTAGTAATTAATACTTGACAGAAGGAAACAGGATTCTGCCTCCTTCCCGACAGCTTTTCCTCTACTTCACAAATGGCGATGGTGAAGATTTATGAAGACTAAAATGCTGACAGGCTGCTCCAGCTTTGAATATCTGCTCCTATTAGGTTGAGCATTCAAAGATGAGAGAAGTGAATAAATGGAGTTACTCTGGTAAGCTTAACTCACAAAGTCTCCAAAGATATGCTTCGCATAACCTATGGTGCTGGCTGTCAATCAATACGAAAGATACCTGAGGTTCCAACTTACTTTAAAAAAAAATTAAGTAAAAAATTAAGTAAAAAAAAACTAAGGCCATAAGTATTTACCCATTTAAATGTCTTTCTCACCTTCAAGAATCCAAAGGCTCAAACACAATGCAGCATAACTATAGCTTCCATGACATTAAAATAATAAATGGTTCCTTTAACACTGGAATTTTGCAATTCATTCTCTTCCAAATGTACTTCTAATGTCCTTTTCTTCATACTGTATTTAAAGATATGTCTTACCACGGTCTTTGAGGTCCTCTGAACAGCCAATATCTTATTTTCTAAGGAAAACTTAATGCACTTCACTTCTCCTTTGTCCTCCATTCTTTAAAAGAAGAAAGAGCAGGTTATGAGTTACACTTCAAAACTGCATTCTAGCATCTAACATTTTGTGAGAAGAAAACAGGCAAGTTAAATATTCAGGAAGGGACTTCCCTGGTGGTGCAGTGGTTGAGAATCTGCCTGCCAATGCAGGGGACATGGGTTTGAGCCCTGGTCCAGGAAGATCCCACATGCCGTGGAGCAACCAAGCCCATGCGCCACAGCTACCGAGCCAGTGCTCTAGAGCCCACAAGCCACAACTACTGAAGCCCATGCGCCTAGAGCCCGTGCTCCACAACAAGAGAAGCCACCGCAATGAGAAGCTCACGCACCGCAACGAAGAGTAGCCCCCGCTTGCCGCAAATAGAGAAAGCCCACGTGCAGTAAGGAAGACCCAGTGCAGACACACACACACAAAAAAAATTCAGGAAGCAGCAAATCTTAGTTTAAAATTAAAACTATGTTTCTGAAGCTATCAGTAGGACTGCTTGTCAAAGAACAAAGTCCAACTGGCAACGGGTGGCGTGAGAAATCGACAGAACTGCAGGTAACAGCGACTGAGGGGTTGAGAACATTGCACTTTCACCTGAGCCTCCCTTTAGGCGTAACTAAGTCCAGACCCATGCAGTAACTTTCTCCACACACTGCCGCCTTCCCTCTCCATCGCCCTCACAGCAGCACTTTCCTTTTTCTTTGAGATGCTGGCAGCTGTGAAATATTTATTTACTTATTTTATTTATTTTTTTTTTTGCGGTACGCGGGCCTCTCACTGCTGTGGCCTCTCCGGTTGCGGAGCACAGGCTCCAGACGCGCAGGCTCAGCGGCCATGGCTCACAGGCCCAGCCGCTACGCGGCATGTGGGATCTTCCTGGACCGGGGTACGAACCCGTGTCCCCTGCATCGGCAGGCGGACTCTCAACCACTGCGCCACCAGGGAAGCCCTACTTACTTATTTTTGATTGACGTACAGCAGTGCTTTTGAAAGGAGTCTACTCTTTGCCACCCAGTACCCAATGGGCTGCACCGCCAGGTGGGCTCCACCTCGGGTCTCACAACTGCCTCAATCGGACGTTACATGGGAAGTCAAGAAATGGACCACAGAGGAAACTCTCAGAGGAAAGGGGATGTTCACTGTCCTGACTGGTGATGGTTTCATGGATACACGTGTCGAAACTCATCAATTGCATATGTCAAATATATGCAATTAATGATAATTAGACCGCAATAAAGCTATTAAAAGTAAATAAGATGTTTTTTTAGAAGCGGGTTAAGTTCAGTATCTCCCCCCCCAAGCCTTCCTGAGCCCCTTAATCTGGATCATCATGGCCTCACCCTCACTTTCCACACCCAAGAGACCACCAAGTCTTACCCCAGACCTTCTTAAGCAACCCTCGAGTGCCTATTGTTTGCTGGTCTACAGTGCCTTCAGGTTGGTCTTCCCTGCCTGCTCAGATTATAGCAATTGTCTCTTAATGGAATCCCTGACTGACAGGCTCCCAGTAATCAAGCTTCAATGCTGCAACAGTGCGCTCTTTCCAAACACTGATCTCATCATGCCACGCCCCACCTTTACCTTCAGGAACGAGATAAAGCCCGAAATCCCCAGCAGAATATAGCCGACTGCTGCCAGAGGTCACACCACCACCCACCCCTTCCCTGCATGAAACCTCATTTTCAGTCACACAGACTCGGAGTCCCCCCAGCACGGTGCCTGCATGCCTTCTTGTTCCCTCCATCCGGAAGCCTCTTCTCTTCTCTACCTAGAATCTTGTTTTTCAAGCCTCGCTCCACTCTGAGGCCTTCCCCCGCCTGGGCAGTGGTCTTCCCCAGCCCGTCCCAAGACAAATGTCCATCTCTTCTCTGTGGCCACATTCTGAACAGAGCACTACTACAGCACCTACCACAGTAAACTGTATGAGTCCACTCACCTGCCTCCCACTCTAAATGTATGACTTTTCTAGAAGGGAGCCAAGCTAACTCAAAGCCTTCCCACACCTGATGCCCAGCACAGGGGCTGCAATCAGTGTTTTCCAAACAAATGATGATCAAAGAAAAAGAGGCTGCTTCATTTTCTGCTTCAAAAACTGTTTCCTATTTACACAAGCCAATTGTAAAATGTAAAATGAGGGCCTACACTGTACTTTCCCCTTCTGTAATCAAGAGTTAAGGTGACCAGATAGTTTATCATCCAAACTGAGATATCTCTGAAAGTAAAAGAGGCTGCTATTCATTCCCCTTAAGTATAGTGGAAGCTGAGATTTTAATGCACTTTATTAGACGGGAAACACTGACCTAGGAATCTTCTCCACCTCCCAAAGGCTCTGCAAAGACCCTGGGCCCAGAGAGGAAATGAAGGCCCTCCCCTCAAGAAACCGGAAATAGGCACATCAACGCACCCAACCGGCTAATTTCAAGTGTCAGGAAGTAGGTGCCCTGCGCTGGAGTATCTGGATCCCAAAACAACAGGGAAGGCCTCCACACGTTCACTCTGCAGGAGGTACTGAGATGTACCACCAAGGCTGCACAGCTCCCTTTTCCTACAGACTAGGATATGCCCCCCACTTCAGCCCTCTTAGCGGAGACAAGGACAAAATTTAAAACAATCTTCTGAACGACAACAGAAAAACACCATTTTGTTTACATGCTGAAATATTCTGAAAACGTCAATACAATCGTTACCTAAATGAGATGGGATTCCTGTCATCTGGGCCTTTAACTACCACTCCAGTAGCTCCACCGGATCGAACAGCAAAAACCTGAGAGGGAGAAGCAGCAACGTTTTAACGGCCTGAACTTTTAAAGGCTTTAGACACATATACCAACCTGCAACGATGATTTCTGCTACACCCTACCCTTGGTTCAACTAAACTAACGTGGCGCATAGCAAACTGCAGAGGCTTGGTGTCCACACGAATCTTCAGAAAAAAGAGAGTAGAGACCAAAAAAGTCTCCCATTCCGAGAGAAGCCCGCCGAGCGAGGCTCCAAGTTTTAATCCGTTTCGGCAAAGGCGACGCCGCGGCACTTGCGCACACCCTGCTCCTCCTCCCCGCTGCCCCCCGCACCCGCCCCTTTACAAAATTCCGAGAATAATGAAAATCTCAACGTCTAAATCTTTGAATGCAAGGGAAACTAATGACAAATACAGACAACAAAAGGAGCCGAGGAAACACCGGAGTGCTACCAGCTGATCACACCGGCCGAGGGGCGCAGGGTCGGCGCGGGGGCTGGGGTCCGCCCCGCTGTCACTTCGTGGGGGGGAAAGCCCCGGCCGCGGCGGAGCCTGGTCCCACAGGAAGGGACTGGCGCGGATCCCGCGCCCGCACGGCAGGAGAGGCCCCAGGCCTGGTCCCCGGGCTCCCGGCCCTAGCGCGCGGGACACCTGGGGGCACCGGCGGCGGCGGGCAGGGCGCGCCGGGCCGCGCGGGGGAGTAGGGCGCGGGCCTGCCCGCACCTGCTTGTTGGCCTCATCGAAGAAGACGCAGTTGACCGGGTTCGCCTTCTCGAAGTGCACCGGCCGCTCGCACAGCTCCAGGTAGTAGTCCTCCTCGCCCATGGCGGGCGCCGCAGCGGCGGCGGTGGGCCCGGGGGCGGCCGCCAGCGTGGAGCTGAGCTAGCGGCACCCGGCGCTGGGAGTCCGGCAGTGCGGCGGCGGCTGCAGCGGCGGCGGCGGCGATCTCGCGGGCTCTGAGGCCGCTTCCTGGTGCCACGCCCCCAGCACTCCGGCACGTGACTCGCGGCGCCGGCCCCCTGGCCAAGGGAGGGGGACTTCCCCCACCCGCCGAGACCAAGGCCCGCTCTCCGTTAGAGGTTCCTCCCCTTTCCGGGAGGGCGGGGTCCCAGTGCGGCCCACCCGGCGGAGGGCCGAGGGCCGAGGGCCGAGGGCGGAGGGCCGAGGGCGGAGGGCGGAGGGCGGAGGGCCGAGGGGTGAACCGGAAGCCTGTCGGGTGCCGAGGGAGGGCGTCGGCGCCCTGGATCCCAGCCGCACCTTCGCTGACACGTTCCGGGCCTGGCTCCCACTCCGTTCCGGGAGGCTTGATCAGGGCCACGTACTCGCGCGGGGCAAGGTTGCCCCCGGGTCAAGGGAAAGCGCATCTTTTCTCTTGGGAGGGCTTCTTGAGCCTGCCTCAGAGGGAGCTTAGTAAGGGAGAACAGTACTGTGGTCAGCACCTGGTTGCTGTGAGCTTGCAACAGGGAAACCTAGTTTAGCTTGCCGGTCTGAAAGCCTCTTTTCATGGCTTTGATAGTTGAGGGGGAGGGCGGGGGTAGGTGGGGGTAGCTCCTCATTCAAGAGATAGAAGAGAGAGATGGGAGGGAAGAAGGGAGGATCACGGATGACGCCCTAGGTGTCCATTCTCGACAACCAGATGGATTTTGGCACCATTCTCCAGGATACGAGGCTTGAGAAGTTTGGCAGGGAAGTGGGAAAGATCAAGAGTTGGGTTTTCAACATGTGAATCCAGAGAAATGACAGCTAGACAGATGGATATATAGGTCTGAAGCTCATCAGAAGAGTGACAAAACTGGAGATAGAAACTGGGAGTTATTGGAATATTTGAAGCAGTGGAATTGGGTGGGATCACCTGAGACAGGGACATAAAGGAAAACACACACACAACCAGCCTTTAGAGGCCAGGACCAGGAATCAGCAGAGGAGGACAAGCAGAGCCTGCCAAGAGAAGTAGACAGAAAACCAGGGAGAGGGTTGTTTCTGGAGATGCGTGTGGAGACTGTTTCAGGAAGCGGGTGCTGTCCGCTTTGACAAAGGCGCTGGGAAGTCGGCTAGAGAGAGCACTGAAAATGTTCCAGAGCAGGACCCTACTGAGCCTTCCTGGGATAGACCCCCTCCCCCATATCCCCTACTGAAGCTCCTCTCTGAAGTACCCAGAGAATAGTATCTCATGCATATTTCCTGAGTTTTTCAGATGCTGCCCCATCAATTTGAACACCGCTCCTCAGGGTCCCCAGAGACCTCCAAGTCACTATGTTTGCGAAGATTTTTCGGTCATTGTATGTTATTTCCCAGAAGCATTCAGTGCCTCTTAATCACTCCCTCACTCTCTTGAAACTTTGTTGATATTTATTTTTGTAATTATTTGATTATAATCTGTTCCTGTTGTACTGTGAGATCCGTGAGAGTAGGGCCTGTGTCATTTGTATCACAGTCTCTGAGCCCTTACATCAGTAGCCTACTTCCTTATCTCCCCTTGGATGTCTCAAAGCACCTGGAAATCAACATCTCTAAAATAAAACTCCTGATCAACCCCCACCAGGGTGTTCTCCAAGGGTCCCCTATCCCAGTTAACAGCACTGTTACCGAATTGGTTGACTGGACCCACTCCGGGGTCCTAGCCCGGGTGAGACCGCTTGTCTTGACCACAGAGGAGGCTCTTTTTCCAATCAGATTCACGTAGCCAACAGTGAAACCGATGCTGAGACTGGAGCAGCACAAGCTTTATTCAATGGCCAGAGAATGGAGAAGCAAGAACCTAGTTTGCAAATCAACTTCTCAACCCAATTTGGGCAGAGACACCAAAAATATAGAAGGGTTGAGGTAAAACGGAGGGAACTGGAAAGAGTGGGAGGAATAGTCATGAGTTATTCAAGAACAGGGGTCTTATTTGGACCCAGAACTGATGCAACTCTCCTTCTCAGTCCTTCTGTGGGCTCTTCCGGTTGTTGTCATGGCAGTTGTCAACTGTATTGCTGCTGGTGGGCGTGGCATTTAGCTAACATATTATCATGAGCATGTAATGAGGCTTAAGGTCCACAGGAAGTCAAATCTGCCGCCATCTTGGGCCTAGTTGGTTCTAACCAGTTCTTGTTTTTCTTCTCTTTGCAGCTTTCTCCTGAAACTCAGATACGAGTAATTGGTTTCTAGTCGAGGGAGGGGCAGGGGTGTAATTCTGGGGTAACAGCCTTGGTAACAGCACCTCCATCCACCCAGTTGCACAAGCCAAGAAGCTGGAGTCCTCCTGGTCACTCCCCCCCCTCACCATCCCCATGCCCCAACACCAACAGGCCATCAACTGGGAATGAGAAAAGTCTGGAGATTGAAGGGGCTCCCAAGGGAACCCAGGCTTCTCCACAGAAGAGCATATTTTGAACACAACTCCTACAGGAATGTTGGCCAAACACAAGCAAGGGAGGCAGTAGTGCACTGTGGTGGCAGGGGGTGGGGCGCTGGGGGATGAGGGCTGCTCTGAAAAGACTGTCGTGTCTCTTTGACTCTGGGTATCTTATCCCTTTTCCCTGAGAGGTAGCTTCAGTCGATTACGGCAGATTTTTGCTCCTGACAGACAACGAGGCTTAATTCTTCTGCAGCTTACCTTGGATCTGCAAGCAGCATTGAGATCTGCCCGGCTGTGGGCAAGAGGCCCAGGAACACAGTGGTCTCGACAGTGGCTGTGGCCCGGGAAATGCTGAGCACGTGGGCAGCCACTGCAGGCCACACAGAAACCAGACAATCCAGAAATGCCCTGGGCAAACCAAGTCTTTGCCTCTCCGTCTCTTTCAGTCACAAACTTATTTTTTTCTGTAGAGTTCAGTATTAAAGACAATTTGAATATTTGTCCCATACTCATATAGGATTCCCTATTCTTCCCAGATTTAAAAAAGTTATCTTTTCATTGGGAAACAACAAGACTCTTTAAAAATGGACCAGCAGACATTTCTAGAGTTTTGAGGTTCCACATGTTACCAGGACTTAAATCTGTTGGTGCCCAGCATCAGCTTGGAAATCACCATGAATGACGGGCCAGCATTAGAATCGGGAGAGTCTTCTCTGTCTTGCGTCCCCTCACCCCCACACCTGATAATTACTTCTGTTACCAGAAAGTTCTTTCCGTGAATTTCCTTTGTTACTTAGGTAAATGTTTCCTTCCTCATTTCAGTTATTTGTGTAACAGTTTGTTTCCGTTGTTTCTTTTAAAGATTAAATTGAAGAAGGGATACAAAGCTCTACCTCCGTGTTGGTGTCTTTTCATTGCTGCCACACATTTTCTCTGCTCAATTTGATTTTCAGAGAAAAATAAAACTTCATTATACAAATCAGAATAATTTTAATATCTAAAATACACTTTTGGGCTTCCCTGGTGGCGCAGTGGTTAAGAATCCGCCTGCCAGTACAGGGGACACGGGTTGGAGCCCTAGTCCGGGAAGATCCCACATGCCGCGGAGCAACTAAGCCTGTGCGCCACAACTACTGAGCCCGTGCACCACAACTACTGAGCCCGTGCTCTAGAGCCCGCGTGCCACAACTACTGAAGCCTGCGCGCTCTAGGGCCTGTGCTCTGCAATGAGAAGCCACCGTAATGAGAAGCCCACGCACCACAACGAAGAGTAGCCCCTGCTCGCTGCAACCAGAGAAAGCCCGCGTGCAGCAACAAAGACCCAACGCAGCAAAAAATAAAATTAAAAAAAAAAAAAAAGAAAATCCTGGTTTCCTTTAAAAAAATAAAATAAAATTCACTTTTATTGGGAATTAAAAGTTGTATTTTTAAAAAATTCATTAAACAATTTCAAAGTATTGTTCTTTTAACTGTATTGCATTGTTTTAGAAGATAATTTGAGCCAAAATTTTCTAAAAACTTGCTTTTACGTTGAAACCCATGGAAGGACAGTAGGCCTCTTGCCCACCCTGCTTGCGACTCTCCTGGAGTAAAAGCTCACAGGAGGGCTTCCCTGGTGGCGCAGTGGTTGAGAGTCCACCTGCTGATGCAGGGAACACGGGTTCGTGCCCCGGTCCGGGAAGATCCCACTCCGCGGCTGGGCCCATGAGCCATGGCCGCTGAGCCTGCACGTCCGGAGCCTGTGCTCCGCAATGGGAGAGACCACAGCAGTGACAGGCCTGCGTACCGCAAAAAAAAAAAAAAGCTCACAGGAGAGTTTGAGCTCAAAGACTTCTCCCACGACTGTCTGGTTCAATGGCTCCATGAACCAAGCAGTTGGTTGTCAGAATCAAGAGTTAAAATAATCAACAAAAACATGCTGTCATTCGAAAGGAGTGCATTATGGGGGTTAAAATAATTCCAATAGAACAGAAGATATCGAGTGAAAAAAAATCTCCTCTTATTCCTCCCCCACAGCAATTCTCAAGGCCACAGTCCAGAGGAAGCCACTGTTACTAATTTCTCTTTCTAGCTCTGATGATAACACCGTTAACTCTCAGATACTTACCTTGTTTTATCAGCTTCACGCAGTATATGTTACTTTCTGCTCTGAAAAAGATGAGGAATTTAGCACATTGGTCTGCCTCTCACCTCCCTTTCCCCCATACTTCTCAATTTTTGTTACCTGCATTATTTTTAGTTCTAGAATTTACTTGTGTAACTTTATATACCAAAAAAGGTTACCTAAATAAGAAAGGTGTTTTGCTACTTCAAATATCTAGAAGAGGAGTGATTCTTTAAGCACTGTGGAAAAAAAACACAGTAACATGGTATCACAAAAAGAAAATGACAGTTCTCCAGAAACCAAACTTAAAGTCATAGAAGTTTGTGAATTATTATTTATATTTAGCAAAAAGATTAGGATCTTTGTTTTCATTATTTTGGGAAAGCAGGAGATCTTGTATCTTCCCTGAAGGCGCTGGAGAACTACCAAGGCAGCTGGAGCCCAAGAAGTCATGATCCAGGGGAGCAGGGAGGCCCAGAGAAGAGAGTCCAGCGTTGCTGCCACTTCGTTCCACAAGGAAACTGCTGCTTTGAAAGCGATGGCTGAGAGGCTGAGGCACTGAGCGGAAGGGGAAAGATAAGACGCTGAGAAGCTGAGCAAAATGTATTTTTAGATACCTTCGGGGCTGCGGTGGAGGAGCGGTGCTGGTACCCACTAGGCTTTCAGTGATGCCCTAAAGGGCATGCCTACCCAGGAGGAGGTAAACTACAAAATTGGCAGAAGGGAAAACAGGGGCGGCCTCCAATCAGCTCAACCCCTAATGGGGTTAGGGTCACCTGCCCAGCCCTGACTGCCCCAGTGTTAGTGAATCAGCTGTAAGTTCATAATTGGTTTATTTTTTTCTTCTTTCTTATCTTACTGTGGGCTTGTGTTTTCCAGAGCGACGGGAGAGCTCAGTGTAACTCCTGGTGTTTAAGATAAGCAGCTTTACAAGCTTGTGTTCCTCCCATAGTAGCTTAAAAGGTGCTTCTGACAGCTTCTAAAACCTAAACACAAAACACACAGGCTCTCCTGTTTTTCTGAGTTTTGTTTTTGTTTTGTCTTGTTTTTTAATTCTTTTTCAGGCTTTATGACACATCTGGAAGGATATGTATCAACATTTTTATATCAGTTCTCACAGCCTGTGACTTTCACTTTTGTCTTTGACCTTTTCAAATTCCCTTTGGTTTTTACAATGAGTGTAATTTTTATAAAAGGAACTATCTTTAAAAGTTTGTGTGCCTATATTTACTGGCAAATCTTGACTATCACTGTTTCACAACCTGCTTTTCATTTTGTATTTCGTGTGTGAATTCATGTTTCCTTACATATATGTATTTGCACGTATATGTGTATACAAGAAGTGTAAGGAATAGTATTGATGGTGGCTGTCTTGTACTGTGGGTAATTTCTGTATTTTTTCTACCTTTGGCATTATTTGCATTAAAAAAATAAATGTGCATCATCTTCATAAACAGAAAAGTTTCTTTTTAAGTTTAGGGTAATAGAAGATATAGAAAAGTTGCTAACAATTAACTAATCTAACCAACCATCTCATGCCCCTCTATACCCCACCATGAGGTCATCCAGCCCCTGTATCTACAACTCAGGTGGTAAGAAGCTCATGTCCTGCCAAAGAACTTGTTCCCTTCTTGAACAGCTAGTAAAGACTTGTTTTAAACTGAACCCGACTGCATGTAATTTAAACAAAAAAGTGACCTGATGTAACTTCTGTTTAAAAAAGATCACTCTGGCTGTTGTGTTGAGACTTGTTCGAAACAGGAAGAGAGACTGGCAAGAACAGAAGCAGGGAGACCAGTTAAAAGACTAACTTGAACTAGGGAGGTAGCCGTGGATGCAATGAAAAGTGGTCAGATTCTAGATATATTTTAATTAGATGTGGAGCACAAAAGAAAGTTTGAGATGCCCACCAGATGTCCAAGTAAAGATGTTAACATGTTGGGTATAAAAACTGGAAAATGTTGTACAGCGTAAGTTCCCTTCCCCCACTCATTATTTAGTTAGGCATTCATTCATTCACTCATTCATTCAAAAATTAATTGAGCACCTATTGTATGCAAGACAATTCAGAGTGCTGGAATTCCAGTGAAAAAACATAAAAATCCCTCCCTCCATAAAACTTACATTTTAGTGGAGCCTCACCTATATTATGACATATAAGACTCATAAAACAGTATATACTAGAGTTATCTTTATTTTTTTAAATGCAAACAAGGAGACCTAAAATGTCTAAATGGGCACTTCTACATTAAGAAAAACTAAAGAGATATAACAGTCATATTCAATGAGTGAAACATGATTGAATCCCACATACAAAAAAAAAACCCTATAAAACATTTCTGGGGACAAATGGGGAAATTTGAATGTAAACTGCGTATTTATTAGACAATATATATTGGGTTGGCCAAAAAGTTCGTCGGGGTTTTTCCGTAAGATATTACCGAAAAACCCCAATGAACTTTTTGGCCAACCCAATAGAAGTATGTTAATTTGTAGACTATCCTTTAAGTGATCCACACTTGAAGGACAGTTCTTGGGCACAAAGAAGCATGATGTCTGCAATGTCCTTTAAATGATTCAGGAAAATAACAACGAAGAATATAGAGATAGGCAAATGTGGTTAAATGTTAACAGGTGAATCTAGGAGACTGGCATACAACTTTTCTGTTAAGTTTGAGTTTTTTCAAAATTAAGTTGGAAAACTTAAATTTCAAACAATCATGGATTCACACCCATCTGGATGGCTTATTTAAAATATATATGGCAAGTGTTGGTGAGGATGAGAAAAAATTGGAACCCTTGTGCATTGCTGGTGGGAATGTAAAATGGTTCAGTGGCTATGGAAAATGGTATGGAGATTCCTCAAAAACTTAAACAGGATTACTAAATGATTCAGCAATTCCACTTTTTGGTATATACACACAAAAAAAGCAGGGACACAAACAGATATCTGTGCACCCACGTTCACAGCAGCATTATTTAGGATAGCCAAGAGGTGGATACAATCCAAGTGTCTATTGACAGATGAATGGATAAAGGAAATGCAGTATGTCCATACAATGGACTATTATTCAGCCTTAAAAACAATGAAATTCTGACACATGCTACAACCTGGATGAACCTTGAAGACATTACACTAAGTGAAATAAGCCAGGCACAAACTGACTAATATTTATGTGAGTTACCTAGAGTACCCAAATTCAGAGAAACAGTAAAATTGTGGGTGCCAGAGATTGGAGGAATGGGGAGTTTAGTGTTTGATGGATACAGAGTTTCAGTTTGGGGAGATGAAAAAATCTTGGAGATGGATGGTGGTGATGGTTGCATAAAAAATGTGAACACACTTGGGCTTCCCTGGTGGCACAGTGGTTAAGAATCCACTTGCCAATGCAGGGGACATGGGTTCAAGCCCTGGTCCGGGAAGATCCCACATGCCACGGAGCAACTAAGCCTGTGCGTCACAACTACTGAGCCTGCGCTCTAGAGCCTGCGAGCAACAACTACTGAGCCCGCATGCCTAGAGCCTGTGCTCCGCAACAAGAGAAGCCACCGCAATGAGAAGCCCACACACCACCACGAAGAGTAGCCCCTGCTCGCCTCAAGTAGAGAAAGCCCGCGTGCAGCAACAAAGACCCAACGCAGCCAAAAATAAATAAATTAAAAAATAAATGTGGAGCTTCCCTAGTGGTGCAGTGGTTAAGAGTCCATCTGCCGATGCAGGGGACACGGGTTCATGCCCCGGTCCGGGAAGATCCCACATGCTGCGGAGCGGCTGGGCCCGTGAGCCATGGCCGCTGAGCCTGCGCGTCTGGAGCCTGTACTCCGCAACAGGAGAGGCCACAACAGTGGAGGCCACAACAGTGAGAGGCCCGTGTACCACAAAAATAAATAAATAAATAAATAAATGTGAATGCAGTTAATGCCACTGAACCGTATGGCTTTTTTTGGCTGCATCCGGTCTTAGTTGAGGCAGGCAGGATCTTTCACTGTGGTGCTCGGGCTTCTCTCTAGCTGCGGTGCACAGGCTTCTCTCTAGTTGTGGCCTGCAGGGTTTTCTCTATCTAGTTGTGGCACGCAGGGGCTCCAGAGTGCGTGGGCTCTGTAGTTTGCAGCATGCAGGCTCTTTCTTTAAGGCGCGCGAGCTCAGTAGTTGTGGTGTGCAGGCTTAGCTGCCCCAGAGCATGTGGGTCTTAGTTCCCCGACCAGGGATCAAACCCACATCCCCTGCATTGGAAGGTGGATTCTTTACCACTGGACCACCGGGGAAGTCCCTGAACTGTATGTTTTAAAATGGTTAAAATGGTAAATTTTATGATATGTATATTTAATCACAATTTTAAAAATCAAATTAAAAAAAAAGAGGAAGGAAAAACATGATTTAATTGCTCAAACCACAGAGCTCTTAATACCATAAGTGGGTCTCAAACACAGGTCTGTTTGATTACCAAATTCCTGCTGTTAACTCCCATTCTACACTGCCTTTATAAAAAATCAATGCTCCTTTCCTTTTAGAAGATAGACATTAGGTCCTAAATCTTTTCCAGACTAACCACCTTCAAATTCTTTGGCTAATCCACATACAACATAATATGATTTCCAGCCCAATTCTAACTGCTTTCCTGTAAGTACATTCTCATGCTTGTATCCGTTAGAGCAGCAGTTCTCAAACTTTTGGTCTCAGGACACCTTTTTACTTTCAAAAATTACTGAAGACCTCAATGAGCTTTTGTTTATGTGAGTTAAATATATTGATATTCAAAATTAAAACTGAGAAATTAAAAAAACTCTTAAAAATAACAAAACATGTCAATATAAAGAATATTTGCAAGTAAAAAATAACTATTTTCCAAAACTTCAGTAAGAAAAATGGCATTTTTATATTTTTCCAAATCTCTTTAATGTCTGACTTATTAGAAGACAGCTGAATTCTTTTATCTACTTCTGTATTCAATCTGTTGAGGTATTTTGTTTTAGTTGAAGTATATGAGGATAATCGGGCCTCCAACAGATAGGTAGTTGGAAAAAGGAGTAAATAAATGGCCTTTTCAGATCATTGTAGATATTCTTTAATACACCAATACTCAGCAAGTCATAATTTCTTAAAGGCTAGTTGCAATGTGGAATCCAAAACTGTATCAATGAATTTTTTGTACTCTGTTACATTAAAATCTATTGGTCTTTCTTGAACTTTGAATCAACCTCTTATCCACTGTATTAGTTATCTATTGCTCCAATACAAATTACCCACAAAACTTAATGGCTTAAGACCACAAACATTTATTATTATTTTTAAAAATATTTATTTGTTTATTTATTTAGGCTGTGCTGGGTCTTAGCTGTGGCATGTGGAATCTAGTTCCCTGGCCAGGGATCGAACCCGGGCTCCCTACATTGGGAGTACAGTCTTAGCCACTGGACCACCAGGGAAGTTCTCACAAACATTTATTTTTTTTTAACAGTTTCTGTGAATCAGAATTTGCACATGCTTCCCTGGGTAGCTCTGACTCAGGGACCCACCTGAGTTGCAGTTATGATGCTGGCCTGGGCTGCTGTCACGTGAAGGTCTGACTGAAGACACAAAGGGTCTGGAGTTGCTCTGCAACTAATCTAAAGTTACCATCATGTTGTCTATATTCTTCTAGCTTATGGGGGTTGGTAGTGGAGACACCTGAAGTCCAAAATCCTACCTGTTGTATTTCCCTATTTTAATAACCCTGCTTAATAGTTTTTTTAGAAATTCATGCAAGCTCAAATGGTAACAACATAATTTTAATAATTCTATATGTGTAATATACTGTCTTACCGTATACCATCTTCTCTCTTTAAAAATTTTCCCAAATACCTTGGATATTTTTCACCTTAGCAAAATTCTTAAATTAGCTGAAGGAGTAGGATGCCCTCCCCATATTCCACCCACCAAAAACACTGTATCTACCTTGGGTTTTGTATTAGTCTGCTTGGGCTACCGTAACAAAATACGACAGACTGCATGGCTTAAAAAACAGAAATTTATTTTCTCACAGTTCTGGAGGATAGAAGTCCAAGATCAAAGTGCAGGGCTGATGTCTGGTGAGGCCTCTCTTTGGGGTGCAGACAGCTGCCTTCTCGTGTGTCCTCACATGGCCTTTCCTCTGTGCTTGCGCGAAGGGAGGTCTCTGGTGTTGCTTCCTCTTCTTA
Source organism: Leucopleurus acutus (assembly GCF_964270905.1). NCBI lineage: Eukaryota > Metazoa > Chordata > Mammalia > Artiodactyla > Delphinidae > Leucopleurus > Leucopleurus acutus. Next base: position 50,678,185 of record NC_139155.1, read on the forward strand.
TAAGGACATCAGTCCTGTTGGATTAGGGCCCCTATGACTTCACTTAACATTTATACCTTTTTTTTTTTAATACCTTCTTAAAGGCTCCATTTCTAAATACAGTTGTCATAATAGGGGTTAAGGCTTCATATGGATTTAGGGGAGAAAACATTTGGGGACAAAGGCTTCAATTACTCTGTCCAATATTTGTTTTATCCTTTTCCGAATATAACTCAACTTCAAAAAGATGAAATAGGAAATGAGTAGTACTGTTTTTGTTACTTAATAATAATATATTAAAACTTCAAGCAATGGACTCATGTGTTTCTTCTTAAGATTTAATTTTTCAAACCCTTTTTGATATTTCCCAGATTTTTCATAAATTTTGGCTCATCATTTGGCACTTTACCCAGATACCGTTCTTATGGTTTTGCATCAAGCACTCTATTTGATTATGTGTTCTTTCCCTGCCAGAAGGCATTAGAGAAAGAAAAACAGTTTAGAGCTGTAAGTTGTAGCTCACTCATTTATTCTGAAATGAATACCCCACCTTCCCCCTCCATCTGCTTTGTTCTTATCTTTCTACTATATTTGGTCTTAACTCCTCAAAAAGCTAGCTATGTTTGGGGAAAAGCTGGAAAGCCCAGGACAGCAAAAGTAAGGCTGCTCCCAAATGTAACCGTTTTATATTAATGAATTGGGAAACAAATATGAAATCGAAGAATAAAAACAAAAGGCTTTGAAATGAATAAACTGATATGCCTCCAACTATAAACTCTGAGAACTTAGGGACTTCCCCGGTGGCGCAGTGGTTAAGAATCCGCCTGCCAATGCAGGGGATGCGGGTTTGAGCCCTGGTCCGGGAAGATCCCACATGCTGCAGAGCAACTAAGCCCGTGTGCCACAACTACTGAGCCTGTGAGCCACAACTACTGAGACCGCGTGACACAGCTATTGAAGCCCACGCACCTAGAGCCCATGCCCCACAACAAGAGAAGCCACAGCAATGAGAAGCCTGTGCACAGCAATGAATTGTAGCCCCTGCTCGCCACAACTAGAGAAAGCCCATGTGCAGCAATGAAGACCCAACGCAGCCAAAAATAAATAAATTTAAAAATAAACAAATTTTGAGAACTTATAATCATGCTTAAAATATATATCTTCAAAAATAGAAGTATTGAGGTTTGAAAATACAATCAGATGAGCTTTTCCCTAGCAATTTCTAAAGTGTTGGAAACTGCTCAGAAGTTTTTCAAAAGGTGCAGACAACAATTTCTTCTGATGCCCAGGGCCTAAATGAGCAACAACAGAAAATGTACTGCCTCTACCGTATCTCGGGGCCTCCATCTCCTTCATCTTCCTTAGGGGTTTACCATGATCATCACTTCACCATCAGCTACCTCGCTTCATCTCACTTTCTGTTCAAAGATTTTTTTTTTTTTTTTAAAGAGAATATAACATTTGCTGAAGGAAAAAAATTGGCAGGGGTGTATGCCCCACTACATGCAATGATTTTTGGAATGCAAGGGACCTTCACTTTAGCATTTCTGAATTTCTATAATATTTAAATTTAAATGAGCATGCATGGGCTTTCCTGGTGGCACAGTGGATAAGAATCTGCCTGCCAATGCAGCGGACACAGGTTCGACCCCTGGTCCGGGAAGATCCCACGTCTCAGAGCAACTAAGCCTGTGTGCCACAACTACTGAGCCTGCGCTCTAGAGCCCGCGAGCCACAACTACTGAAGCCCGCACGCCTAGAGCCCGTGCTCCGCAACCAGAGAAGCCACCGCAATGAGAAGCCCGTGCACTGCCATGAAGAGTAACCCCCGCTCACTGCAACTACAGAAAAGTCCACGTGCAGTAACAAAGACCCAACACAGCCAAAAATAAATAAATAAAATAAAAATCAAATAAATGAGAATGCACGTCTTACTTTTGTAAGCAGAAAAGATGATTTTTTTAAAGAAACTGGCAAAAAATTATCTTGTTGAAATAAAAATTCTCTACATATCTTTATTTTGATAATTTATCTTATAGATATTCATATATCCACTTCCATTAAAATGAAACAAAATATGCTTATTTCCATTTTTTCCCCCATCTGTATTTGACTATTTAGCAAATCAATATTTTCCACTTTCTTTTTCCACTGTGTGAAAAATTTACTCACTGATCTATATGAGAGGAAAAACCTGTTTGTAATGTGAAGTAGGTCATTTAAAAGTGAAATCTAAAGATGGGAAGTTGAGAGGAAAAAAAACTGCTGAAAATAGCACTGTTTAACTTAAACAGAAGGAGTAACCTGGTGCCAGGACATAAGTTAATACTTCCAAGGAACAGGAAGAATCCACACAGAGAACCAATTCTAAAATGATCTCTTCGTTTTTAATTTCTTAAGAAGCATGTTCACAGCACACTCCAAGAACGCCACACAGCAACAGTTTGCTGCTACCGTCAGAGTATGTCAGAAAACAAAACAAAACAAAATTTAATGGTTAACTGTTTTTAAAATTAGTTCTTTGAAACTTCTGTAAAGCCAATAATCACCAGTCATCTAAATATTTCTTTCATAGTGGTAAACATTTCAGAAACGTAATGAGTACCCCAAATCACACTTCTCTGAAATGCAATTAAAAGTTATACAACAGAAACAAAATATTTTTCTAGAAAGAATATATTTGGCATTTTAAAATAATTTTAATGTAGAAGCTTTCAAGGGCAAAGTTCAGATTTTTACTTTCTATTACCAGACAGAAAGGTTAGGTCTTTAGTGATTCCAATCTGATTCCAACAATACGAGGAATGATTCTGTTGCAGTGAATGAGCTTCAATCCTAACAAAGCCAATGTACTTTGGCTGCATTAAGAAGTGGAGTCCAGCCAGTACTAAACATTATTAAAAGTTAGGCCAGATAGTTCAAATTAGTTGGTTAATTTGGTACTCAACTTGTTTTATACATACTTTTCATCATTTGATGATACAATGTTTCTAATTAGCTTGCTATATTTCTCTCAAAATCAATTAGTAAGTATATAGTTTGAGTGAAACGTAAACTGAACTTTGTTTCACTGACTTCATTGAAATATGTCAAACATGGTTAAAGATTCCATTCTGTCCTTCTAGATAATTTACATTTTCATTATAAATGCAGAGCAGCTGCACCGTGAGTTACATCCTAACTATTTCACCTAAATGTAGAAAAGCTGAAAGTTAAATTTTAAAAATTTGGATAGTTGAAAAGTACTTATATATTTATCTCTTTCAGAAACCGATGATGCCTTTCCTTGCATATGAGTGTGGAAAAGAAGAATTCAGTTCATAATTCAAGATATACCAAAAAAAGTACTTTGCTTATGTCTATTTCTGTCAGCCATTCTGAAACCAAATTTCCATTTATATCAGCTACTAAAGAGAAGAAATTTTCCTTTAGAATCATGGTCACAGTCTGGAAAAAGAATTGAGAAGGGCTAATTTTAGGTAAATAAAATATATGAGGAAAGACGCAACACAAAACAGGGAGGTGAAAAAAGCAAGTAAGTTGTAATAAAAGCCTCCCTTGTAAACACATCTGTCCCTTCCTCCCATATTTGGAAATGTTAAAAATTCTCATCAAACATTTTATGCCACAAATCCTTAAAATCAGGTTGATTTCAGCTAGATAACCTGTAGCTGTTAAGAATTATATTATCCTATTCATATCATGAGAGGTAGTTGACATTTCAGTCTCTCAATGCTGAGCTAAAAATTCCACATACCTGGCATATGGGTTACAAGGGAAAAAAAGCACAGAAGCACCATTGTACATTCCTCATGTTTTGGTATTTCAAGTCACCCATAACTTCATTTGCTAATGGCAGCTGACAATCACCACTGTGTTAACACTGAAAGCAGTGGATATTAGTGCTATTCGTCGTATAACACTGGCGGACCTCCATCATCTTTCAAAAATGAAGCAGCTTTCCTTCCATTCTTCTGAACGTGATCTTCATTCATTTTCTCCAAAGCTTCTATCTATAAAATTAATATATTAAATCCATTTGTCAAAATCCTACTTCACAGCAATTATGCTTGAGATTGAACCAGTATTTTTACTCTCTTAAAACTAGGTCATTCCTAACGACATTGGCCTTGAATTAGAATTACAGTGTGTGACACATATTACAGTGGGTCACATACATGTATTTTTTTACTTGATGCCATTACCAGGGTTGATGTTTAGTGTCTTTATCAAGCTAGCAATTGGCATCAGATATGTTTTACTATATAACCTATACAGCTTTCAGGGAACAAGAAAAAGGAAATTCCAAAGTTGATTCAACAGCAGTAACACCCAGTAACTGTACAGAGCAACTGTACTGAACTAAAGGCTGGATTTACCATCTTCCTGTTACTTCGCTTCTGGCCTTAGACTCCAGCACAGCTTGGCCAAATTCAAGTCAATATGGGGATTTCTGGAACAGATTCTATAATCATTCGCTGCTTTGGCAGGTTGCTGGGAATAATTAGCTGCTGTTTCACTTTTCAGTTTTTGTTCAATTTTCAGAGAACTTCCCCGGAGGTATTTTTTTTTTTTATTATTGTATTGTTCTGTAGGTCCATATTGTAATGACTGGGTATTTCCAAGGATGGCCACTGCTGAATCTCTGTATTCAGTTAAAGGCAGGCAGGGACCAAGTGTTACTGCTTTTTGTGTCACCCAGAGTGTTCACTGGTCAGGGAAAAAGGCATATACTGGAAATGTGTTATTTGTCCATCTCAACCAAACTATGAACTTCTTGAAGAAGTGTTTTGCTGTTATGTTTATCCTAGGGTTTAAGCCTGGAAAAGAAGGATCAAAAACAGTATCTCAAGAAAGGAAAAATCTCTAATTAATTTTGTTTTTTTTGTTTGTTTGTTTGTTTTTTTGTGGTACGCGGGCCTCTCACTGTTGTGGCCTCTCCCATTGCGGAGCATAGGCTCCGGACGCGCAGGCTCAGCGGCCATGGCTCACGGGCCCAGCCGCTCCGCGGCATGTGGGATCTTCCCGGACCAGGGCACGAACCCGTGTCTCCTGCATCGGCAGGCGGACTCTCAACCACTGCGCCACCAGGGAAGCCCTTAATTTTGTTTTTGAGGGGATGAGAGGATAAACTTAGCTCTGGTTTTCATTATCTACTCTATCCAGGTCCCCACTAACAGCAAGGTGAAAAACAGCCTTATAACACTTACCTCAGCTAAGAACTCAGCTTCATTATCTGCTGAGATGTTTAAGCCTGAAACGGCATTGAAGAGTTCTCGTTCACTAAGGGCTTCCTTTACGCCTCCTTTCTGGAAAAACTAGTAAAGAAATATAAGAAAGTCAGTAGACTTATCAGCAAGGTTCTCCTAGAAACAACAACAACAAAAAAAACAGGGAATAGTGTACTTGTAAAACGCCAGTGAATTCCTTCCATAATTTTTAAGCTACAGATGTTTCCAATTCAAGTATAACTACACTCAGGTTCTACTTGCTTACTGTCCTCTCACACATCTGGGCTGTCATCTAGACTTAGTAAGTTTGTCATATTGCACCTTCCATAGCTATGTATGAGTGGTATATGTAAAATTGCTTGGCGTTGCTTTGAATGAGCAGACACAAAATAATCACTAAATCCCATGAATTAAAATTTTCCAGTAGGCTCAGAAAGTATTTCCAAAATAAAGTTGTTCTGTCATATTTAGGAAGATCATCTCTATCTGAATCTGTTGCTGACAATTCATTTCCTTTAGAAATAGCAAACAAATGCTTCCCAACTCTGCGATTACTGAGTTTTACCTTCCCTAATCTGTTCACTCTGCCTCAGAGAATGTGGTCAGACTATACCACTAGGAAAACTATTGTTTTAGTATAATAACAATGGCAGTAAGCATGCAGGCTTGCTTCAGGCCAGCTTCCCTTAAAGCACTGTGCATATATTAAATGTCTACTTGACTGCTTAAATATTTAGAACCAAAATAAAAACTTACTCTCTTGGAAATTTAATTCAGTGGCCCAAATGTGGGGCATGCAATCAAATTCTTGCAAAAAATGAAATCTGACAAATCAATCTTTGTCTCTTTACCTTGAAAGCAACCAGTTAACTAAACCCTTCCTTTAATTTCTAAGAATACAATCATCTTACTTGCCTTAGGAGTGAGAAAAATGTTTGAATATGTTATAGCCCATAAAAAAGACAGTTAGTTTACATGCCTACCTGTGAGACATTCCTACAGTCACGGAACAAGAACTCCAGGCCATGAGGATGGGTTGGTTCTACAGACTGACTGACGTCTATCAACCAGACCTATTTAAATATAGAGCACAGTGATTTCTGTACCTTCAGTAATTTACATCAAGTCACTTAACCTGAACATTAACAAAATGCTCCTCACCTTCCCAGCATGCCACAGCATGTTGTACTCACTGAGGTCGGCATGTACGAGCTTACACTCATTATATAACTGCTGCATCAACTGTAAGGAGGCAAGGCAGACATTTAGAAAATGAAGGAACAACTCTAATTTACCTACACAACTAAAATGTCTATGTCACCCAATATTTTCCATGAAGAGCAAAACCAGGGTAAAGAACTTACTTCTTCTTTGTACAGTCTAGGACTGGTTGTTTTTTTTTTCTACCCTGAAGAAGGATGTGAGCACAGTGAGACAATGGAAGGGAAGAGCACATGACCCTCTACTTCCCTATCCATGTGACAGCAATGAGATCAGGAGACCAAAGGGTAGTCCTAGAATCCCACATACGTAAGACAGCTATGGTCACTAACCAGGGGACCTAGGCTTATCCTTCATAAAAGGGCAAACATCCCACTGAGAGCTCTATGGAGTGTATACAACTCCAAGGTAAAAAGTACTTCCTGCCAGACAGAGTGGGAAAGAAGTATTCTTCTTAATTAAGCGGCATTATATATTCATGACTGATGGTGACCCCTAGCCTCATAGTAGAAATCAGCATTAATGCTTTGTTTCCCAGCTTTAATAGAATCAAATAGGAAGGGCACATCACTACTTAATCTCTGCCCCAGCCACCCCACAGCCAAAAGAAGCCAGAAAAGTAGGCTTAATTTTCTTTGAATGTTTTCCAACTGAAGGCAGAGAAAGTTGGATTATCTAACTATATCTTAAAAAATTAATTTGGATAATACGTTCATATTCACATCAACTGCTGCATGATGTAAGAGTTCCACGCAGAGACTGTTTTAAAAACATATGTTTTGGACTTCCCTGGTGGCGCAGCAGTTAAGAATCTGCCTGCCAATGCAGAGGACATGTGTTCGAGCCCTGGTCCCGGAAGATCCCACATGCCGCGGAGCAACTAAGCCTGTGCACCACAACTACTGACCCTGCGCTCTAGAGCCCACGAGCCACAACTACTGAAGCCCACGTGCCTAGAGCCTGTGCTCTGCAACAAGAGAAGCCACCGCAATGAGAAGCCCACGCATCGCAATGAAGAGTGGCCCCCACTCACTGCAACTACAGAAAGCCCATGCTCAGCAACAAAGACCCAACGCAGCCATAGATAAATAAATAAATAAATAAACAAAAAACATGTTTCTCCACTATTCAATTAAGACAAAAAAAAAAAGACTATACAGAGGAACAACAACAATATGAGGAGCATTTCTTAAGCTTGAAGGACCCCAGACTGAATTTGGTTGCTGTCCCAAAGCATAAATAGCTTCCTCAAGACTCCTGACAAGTGCCTCCCAACTCTAATGCCTGCACAGATGGAGAAACCACCCCTTACTACCTTCTTTTCATCATCACTTACTTTCATTAACCAAATCTGCTTCCCTCTAATTCCCCAACAGGAAAGGTATTTCCCTTCACTGTTTCAAAAAGGCACACAAACTAATGAGGCACTATATCTGCTAAATATAGTAACATCAAGTTTTAGTTAATGAAGTTTTGTCAATAATAGCTTCTGGCTTCTATGTCATTAATGCTAACAACTGAGCCCTCACTTTCTCCACTAAGATTTTCCTAAAACAACTCAAGACATACGCATATTGATATAAAGACAATTCTTCAATATTAACATTCACAAACTTCAGTTTGTCCTCGTTATATCACCTTAAAATAGTACTATTTTAGGAATTTCTTTTTTAGTTTAGAGGAAATATTGTTTAAAGCTGGTGTGTGAATGGTCTGAAAGGCACAACTTACATGAAGAGTTTGATAGTAGGCTTCTTTCATTTCTTCACTGCTGAGCTTTACTTCTTTCAATTTAGGGGCTGGAACTTGATCATAGCCAATAAAAGACATAACCAAAATGTGTTTCTTTAGTAGCACAACTGTTGGACAAGGAATTCCAGCTCTCTGCATTCTATACAGAAAGAAATGATTAAGAATGTAAAGATCAGAAGGAGAGGAAATTTCATTTATTCAATAAATACCTAACAAGGTCCTGCAATGAGGGGGCACTATGTTGTAATCTGGGGAATGTTGGAAGGCAAAGGCAGTAAGAACAGCCTCTGCCCTCATGGAGCCTGCGGCCTGGTGAAAACAACAGACAAGTGAGGAGATGATTACAGCGCAATGTGGTACACGCACTGGCAGAGGTGGGGGTAGGAGGCATCAAGGAAGAAGCAGGCAAATAGGAATTAGCCAGGTTCCAACTGTGGGGAGATGCTGTGGAGATGCACAGAGGAGTCCAGGAGCACAGTCCATGCGGGGAGTGTGTATAAATCAACGCAGCTGGATCATGAGTAGGAGGAAGGGCAATGTGGGTTTAGGCTACAGAGACAGGCAGGCTCCACATCGCAAGATGACTTTGAACTTTACACCAAAGACTATGGGAGCCGCTGAAAAATTTTAAGAAAGGCAGTGATGAGATCTTAGTAATCCAGAAAACAGATCGGAGGACAGCAAGACCTCTTAGGAAATTATTCTAATTAGAAGTCCTACTAAGTAGAAGACTTTTGCAGCTAATAAATATAGATAATTACTTTTGAAAGCAAACATCTTTAGGAAAAACAAACTAAAATTAAAAGCTTTCACGGTTCAGATGTGGGCAGGTTTGTATGTAAGAAAGATTATTAATTTCTTGGTTGACAAAGCAAATTCCTTGATAAATTCTGCGTAGAGAATTGAGAAACAAGTCTAATAAATTAAAGCAAAATGCAATTTGACTGGTAAAACCCTGCCCTCACCCAATGAACAAACATTAGATGGAATAAACATGTTCTGAAACAAAAAAGGAAATCATTATTTGTAATATGCCTAACGGGAAACTGGAAAAGATAGCGTTTAGATATATGACAAAATATCTGCAGTTGAAAATGACTTAATTTCCCTCAAACTTTACTGAGGAAAGAAAAACAAAATGGATTTTTCATCCTACAAGTATGAATTCAGGTTATATACATGGAAATGTTTTCTTACAGAAACTCTCCTTAAGCACTAGAATTTCAAGGCCTTTCATACTTTCTATAAATGAATTTGAAAGAAAGTGTGGGTTTTTTGCCTGGCTGGTAGGCCTAATACAAACAGGTGATCACCCAAGATGACTTCTAGCACGATGATTTTCTTTACCTTGTGAGATTGTGCATTTCTTTTTCTGCCCACATGCGGATGATCTTACGTGGATTTAGTTTACTGAAGCGATCTTTAAACCTGAAATCATCTTTAATATATTTGTCACGATTCTTAAACTCATTAAGGGTTGTTTTAAATACCTTGATGGCACATTCTGTAGGTATAACTTTACTATCTTCCTTTTCATCCTCCATGCTAAGTGGAAGAAACAAACATTAAGTCAGTTCAAGTCGCCAGATAACAAAACAATTTCAAAATAAAGATTTTATGACATGAAAGTGGATCTGCCTTCTCTGAGAATGTCAAGTCTTGGGTTGGTTTTTTTTTAAGCCTTCAAGTTTGAGGTCTTAAGAAAACCCTAGGTTTTAGCTTTTTTAATAGAACACACTTTCAAATAAATTCTCAACAGTTTTCAACAACCCATAATATAATCTTCATTTAATGACTATGGAATTAAACTTGAGGAACAATGAAGACCTATACACTTTAAAATAGGCTATGGTCTGCCCGGGATGGTTCAGAGGCAAAACTCAATGGAAGGGAGCAAAAGAGTCTAGAAAATGCTTAGGATGCTAATTCAACAGTCCCACAACAGCGAGCCACTGAGAGGGTCTGAACCATGGTGGTGGCAGTGCGAACCAAAGGGGGAAGGTGGAAGGAGAGACAAGATTTACCTTTGAACCTCTGAAGGGATGTTAGTCTGGAAAAGAAAGGAACTATATCTAGAGCACAGAATCTGACTCAAACTCCCAATCCCCTCCTTCTGGGACCTTATTTTCCCAGCAGACTCCTCCTCCTCCAGGTAGCCTCAGAAGGCTACAGTACAAACTCTAACTGGTTCTAAGTAACGCCCTCTCTTCCTAACTGCCTTCTCTACCTAAGAAGTGTGACAGCTCCATGGCTTTAGATATCATCTAAATACAGGTAACTGCTACATTTCTATCCTTAGTCTTGACTTTCTCCAGAAGTTCAGGCCCATTTATCTCATCCCTACTTGACTTCAGTTGGATGTCGAGAAGGCATCTCAAACATATCATGCCCAAAACAGAATTCCTGATAACTGTACCCTAAACCTGCCTATCCCCAGTCTCTCACCTCAGTAAATGGTACCACCCAGCTGCTCTAGCCAAGAATCTATCCTCTCACACCACACATCCAATCCAACAGCACAGACTGTCCACTCTCACCTTCGAAACACACCTCACCTTGGAAACCTTCATCAGAGGTTCCCCTGTCCTACAGATAAAAAGCAGTTAACCAGTCACTATGACATCACCCTATTTTATCTATTTGCATAGCACATATCTGATAGTCCTGGAAGGGGACTGAAGGGAGGGGTGGGGAGGAAGCACATTCTGTGAGAGCAGAGCAGGGACCTTCCTTGTACCATACATTGCTGTAGCCCCAGCACGTAGAAGAGCCTGGAACACGGAAGTTGCACAAATACTTGGTGAATGAATGAACCAATTTTCAGGGAGACAGCCTAGAGATCCTTTACAAGGAAGAAATTCCCAATAATTTAAAGATGTTATAATAAACGTCTTTGGATTTTGAGATGGTAAGTTTCCTGTCACTGAAATAATTTAACCGTAGGTAGATGAGGCCCTATCAAAAACACCACTGGGGCTTCCCTGGTGGCGCAGTGGTTGAGAGTCCGCCTGCCGATGCAGGGGACACGGGTTCATGCCCTGGTCCAGGAAGATCCCACATGCCGCGGAGCGGCTGGGCCCGTGAGCCATGGCTGCTGGGCCTGTGTGTCTGGAGCCTGTGCTCCGCAACGGGAGAGGCCACAACAGTGAGAGGCCTGCGCACCACAAAAAAAACCCAAAAACACCACTTAGGAGATCCCTAACTTGGAAGGTCTCTAGGATAAAATCTAATTTGTAAGATTAATCTCGTCATTCTCTTACTAAAAAAACTTCTGTGTTTCTCACTAAATTACACATCCCTCTGCCTAGCTTTTAAGGTCCTCCTTACCAATTTTTGGTTTGCTTACACAATTTTACATCTTATTACCTCTACATATATACCTTGTAATTTCCTCACTGACAAGTCTCATCGCCTAAATTTCAATCCTCCCATTTTCAGCACCCCTCCCCCACCCCACTGTTTTTTCTTTTTTAAAGAATTAAACTTTACAGATAAAGCTGAAGTTCCTTTTGATTATTTACCACCCCTGGTAGTTTCAGTCCCCATTCCAACTCTTTAGAGACAATCACAATCATGAATAGTACCCTTCTAGTCTTTTTAAAAAGATACACACACATACATAAGTATCCACAAACATACATTTTAAAAAAACCATGTATGTTACATTCTGTATAACTAAAAATTTAAATAAGTGGTATCCTGTATATATTCTGCAACTAGCTTTTTGCACTCAGTACTAGGGGGTGGGGAGGGTTGTCTTTTTTTTTTTTTTTTAACCTATTTTTAAAATCCAGGTTGAGATCCAACTTCATCATGACCTCTTCCTTGAATGTGACCAGCAATGATCTTCTGTTCTCTATTCCTATCCTGAGGTCTCACTTGTCTAACTGCGTACTCTATTATGTATTATCTTTAATGGACCATAACGGTTTACTGTAACGTTCTCCTCTTGGCTATACCATAAGCTCTTTGACAATAGAAAACATGTTATACACTTATTCCCTGAAAAATCTAGAACATATTACTATTCAAATAACTGTTGATTACTTGGCCAACCTGAGACTGACAGAACCCAGAAGAGCTTTATGGCAGGCAGAACTTAAAATGCCCCCCAAGATCCCAGCCCCTGGTGTACAACCCTGTATAAGCCCCTCCCTTTGAGTGTGGGAGGGATAGCCACTCCCTTGAATAGCTTACATTATATGGCAAAGGTGATGGTATAGTCGTGCCCAGCATTACATTCCATTGTCTAAGACTCAGTCTCAGTAGACTGAAGGGAGAGAGTCTCCCGCTGGTTTTGAAGAAGTAACCTGCTGTATGAAAGGGCTACATGACCAGGACCTGCAGGGGCCTCTAGGAGCTGAGAGCAGCCCCTGGCTGACAGCCAACCAAAAAGTAGAGACCTCTGTCCTACAGCTGCAGGGAACTGAACTGTGCTAAGGGAATAGGAACCCATGTCCAGAAAGGAATGCAGCTCAGCTGACACGCGGATTGCAGCCCTGGGAGAGCCTGAGCAGAGAACCCAGCTAAGCCGTGCCTGCCCGAACTTCTGATCAACAGGAACCATGAGATAATAAATAGGTGTTGTTTTAAGTTGCTAAATCTGTGGTAATTTGTTATGTAGCAGAGAAAACTAACATACACTTTAAAAAATATTTACTCTCAGTTGCTGAAAACCGAATGCTCTCTAGCTTTGCTAATTTACAAATGCCAAAGTACAGATTACAATACCAATTCCACCAGAAGGAAAGGGAGCTCATTCATTATATCAAAGCATCATTAAGTAAAACAGAAAATGGAAAAGGCTAAACAAGGCAATTGACAAGAAAAAGAAACTTAAGAGGCCAATACACTCAAAAAAAAAAAACTTAACCATAATTAAATAAATGCACACCAAAATATTAAAAAGGTACTTTTCATCTTTCACACTGACAAAAAAATATTGTTTGATAAGACTAGGCACTGATGAGGATGAGGGAAACAGGCTCATACTGCTGGTGGTAGCATAAACTGGTTAACTTTCTCATAGGGCAATTTGGTAATACCTACTGACATTCAGAATGTATGCAACCTGAGGATGTGACTAGCTCGTAGAGAAAACTGCAACTGCCCTACCATTAAAATGTAAACACAAATTTGAGATTTCTGGTCTTTGGTGTGACATACAAGAAAAAAATTTTTCTTTAATTTTTAATAAATAAAAGAAATCAAGAAACATTGCTTGCTACAATAGCCAGCTCAGAGGCCCAAACAGTGAGCAAAATCTGATACTCTCCATTCAATAAGACCTTATACTATTTAACAGAAAGGGGAAAAAAATGCATGTAGTCTCTGCCCCAGAAATTTCAAATGTTAGGAATTTAGCTTAAGGATTTATTTGCAAAAGCACATCAAAGTATATGTACAAAGATATTCCTATATATTCACAAAGTAGAATGTTCTACTATAAAACTGGTATGATATAAACCAGCAATATAAAAGGATATAAGATATATTAGCTGAAAAATGAAGATGCTGAATGCAGAATATAATTTCTTTTGTACAAACAAAATAAGAAATACATGCATAAAAATTTCTGGAAGGCTAGACTAAAAACTATTAATAGTGGTTGCCCTTAGAGGAAAAACCTGTGGGGCGACAGCTGGTAAGATGAAGGCTACCTTCATTTTAATCCTTTCTGTACAGTTTAATTTCTACCATGAGTAATCTTTCATTTTAAAATAATTTGTGCAATTAAGTTATGTTTGCCTGGTCTCAGGGAATGCTCAACTGAAATTTGGAAAGAGGGCAACAGAGCTTAAAGCCAGAAAAAAATAAATGTTTACTAAAATTAATATATACCAGTTATTATAAAACATGATTTCATTTACCCCCAACAAAATCCTATGAGGTAAGGGTCAGTTTTTAAATGACATTTAGTAAATTGCTCCATATCACGTTGCTTGAAAAATGTTGAGCCATTTTATCCTAAAATTCATTTTATCCCTTTCATTTCGGAACTTAGTATAATTCAATACATGATTATATGTATATGTCTCATTTAGAAAGGGAGACTAGTTAAATAATTAAGAAAAACAAAGACAAGGACTTGACCAATAATTGTTTGAATCCCCTTAAGTATAAAATAAATACCTTCTAAACCTAAAAAAAACTAGAATAATCTGTAATCTATTTTAACATTTTTGTTTATAAATAATGTTCAGGTAAAGGAATAGCTGAGATAGTAAGCCTTGCTGAACTAGTAAGACTTCAAAGCTAAGTAACCAGATGACTTCATATTCCTGGCTTAAGCACGTTCTCTCAACAGCATCCACGTTTAAAATTTTTTCTCTTCCTCATACCATCCTTTACTCAACTAAACCCTCATAACAAAAGTAAAATGGGTAAGCTCTAAAATGGCATATGATCTTTAAAGACATTTCTTTAAATAATGAAAGCATTATTAAAAGGGTAGGAATTGGTAACTGATCTAAGTATGGCCCTCCCAACCTGGTACCAAAGGGTTCCACAGTGGAAAGACGTGGGTTTTAAGTCAAACTCAGGTTCAGATTTTGCTATGCCACTTACAGCTGCCTGTATGTTATGGTATAATTACAATAATGTGAAAAATAATATATTCATAGAAAAAAGACGGGAGGAGTCTACAACAAAATTATTAATGGTTATCTCTGGATGGCAGAATTGGGATGATTGTGGTTTTGTGTTTTTTTTGGCTGCACCGCACAGCTTGCAGGATCTCAGATCCCTGACCAAGGATTGAACCTGGGCCACAGCAGTGAAAGATCTGAATACTAACCACTAGACCACCAGGGAATTCCCCTGGTTGTGTTTTTCTTTACACATCCCTATATTGCTGAGACCTCCTACAATAACACTTTAAAAATAACTGTTTGCCATGCAGAATGAACTTTGATTTTGTATAAATCCATTAATATCAGGGAGAAGGGGCTAAGTTTTTGTTGATATGATGGTATTATATTTTGCTCATTTACCTCCCTCCGTATGCATGAAAGACAACAGATTCCTTTCCTGTACTAATACAGCCAGTGATTGTCTCCAACATTCCACAGTTGACCATTTTATACAGAAGTAAACGTGTCTTCGGATCAACTGCTTTTTCCTACAAAAGATAAAGCACTGTAAGTGAAAATAACTGGTAATCACAAAACATTTTCTGAGCCATTTCTAGTATCTAACATTCAAAATATATACTTTTTTTAACCTTTATTATTAATTTACCTAGGTGTATATACAACAGGCTCTTAAAAGAGTGCTGTCGAGATATAATTCATTTCTGTAACTCTAATGTCTTTGAAAGTGAATATCTAAAAGAACCATTAAAAATCAAACTCTAGTTTAGTCAAAATTTTATCTCCAAAGTTTAAATAGCTCTCCTAATGTACTTACCATTAGTTTGTTTTTCTAGAGTTTTAAAAATTATTCTCAGATATTATATACTATCTTTGTTAAGGTAAAACATTGTAGACTATTAAGTTATTATAAATATGTCATGATAGGAAACAACTTTTCATATGCAAAGTAAACTACACAGTCCAAATTAATTATGACCACTGAAATGTTAGTTTTGAATAAGTGATTAATAACCACTACATGAAATCTGAAAAGTCAAATGGCAAAGCTACTTGGGTTTTATTTACATCTTTGATTTGAAAAGTCAATCTCATGAAAAAAACATCAAACATGAAGTTTTATCTTGTTTTTTCTCTGAACATGAAGTTTTCTAATATGAATCTTTCCACTAAAAAAACAGAAACAAAAACGTTAAGAATACTTACTGCAGTAGAATGCTCCTTTTTCTCATGGAGGCGGGCACTTCGACGTTCTTCTGAGTAGGCATGTTGTTTTAAAGCATTGAAAACATGGTTTGATAGTTTTAAATCCATTCCAATTCCATCTCCTACCTGAAACCCAGGTGCAAACTGCCAAAAAGAAGAAGAAAAATTAGCATCTGAGTACTTTAAAATGGGGAAGTGAAAACAAAAAACAATGAGAAAATCAGTTTTACATGGATTGGGTTTTCTACTCAATAGATGATAATGCTATGAAAGCAGAACCCACAGGTATTACAGAGGAAAAAGCAAAATAACTCACTGGTAAGCCCAACAGAAAGGGAAACAAGGCTTTTTAAGAAACTGTATCCCAAAGGAAGGGAAGGTTTATTTTTATTTTTTATGTTTTGTTTTTTTTTGCAGTACGCAGGCCTCTCACTGTTGTGGCCTCTCCCGTTGCGGAGCACAGGCTCCGGACGCGCAGGCTCAGCGGCCATGGCTCACGGGCCCAGTGGCTCCGCGGTATGTGGGATCTTCCCGGACCGGGGCACGAACCTGTGTCCCCTGCATCGGCAGGCGGACTCTCAACCACTGCGCTACCAGGGAAGCCCCGGGAAGGTTTATTATATGCATAGAAAACATCCAAACACATCTAAAAACTAAGGTATTTTAGCATATGCTTTGAACATATGCTAAAATACCTTATGCTTTTACATCAAAGATACATTATATTTTGAAATCATACCAAATCTTACCAAAAAAAAATTTTTTTCATAGTCAATTATTTTTGAAGAGTGGGTTAAAATCACAAGCTATGCCCACACTGTGACAATTATGTCCAATACGGAAGCCACTAGCTACATGTGGATATTTAAATTTAAATTGATTAAAATAAAATTAAAAATTCAGTTCCTCAGTTGTACCACCCAAATTTCAAGTGCTCAATTGTCGAATATGGCTGCCATATTAGACAGCACTGACACAGAACATTTCTATTATCACAGAAGGTTCTACTGGACAGGGTTGTTCTAGAGTCAGATCTGGATTATTTCTAGAATATGTTTACTTAACAAGTATTTGTATTCTAAAGCCTAAATGTTTTATATTAACCACGATAATTACGAAGGAGGAAAAAAATGCCATTTTTCTTTTTCTCCTTTTTTTTTTTTTGCGGTACGCGGGCCTCTCACTGTCGTGGCCTCTCCCGTTGCGAAGCACAGGCTCCGGACGCTCAGGCTCAGCGGCGATGGCTCACGGGCCCAGCCGCTCCGCGGCATGTGGGATCTTCCCGGACCCGGGCACGAACCTGTGTCCGCTGCATCGGCAGGCGGACTCTCAACCACTGTGCCACCAGGGAAGCCCTCTCCTATTTTTTAAAAATTACATTGTGTTTCTGATTTTGCAGGGGTAGTTCAGGCACAAGATAAAAAATTCAAAAATTATAACAGGGTATACAGTAGAAAGTATATTTATCTCCCATTCTTAACCCCCAATCACCATTGTTATCTGTTTCTCAGGTATTTTATGGAAAATAAGATGCTGAAAAATAAATGTTACTTTCAGAAGAACCATTTCTTAATTTTAGAATCAATGTAAATCAAACTAGTTTTCTTAATATTGATGTAGGATTTTATTCTGAGGTACATTATATTCTCATTAGTGGCTCAGTTCCCACGGTGTTGCTATACTGTCATCTAAAATATCCTTAGAAAGGAGGAAGGATATTTTTAGAAATTTAAAGATATTGTATTTAGAATGCTATGTTTTTAACTTATTCTAATAAAACTTTTGATTCAGAGTAATACTTCTGTAACTTACATTTTCCATTCTGGCTGTATTCTTTCTCCCACATACTACTTCATCATGTTTGGTGGTAATGTCTTTTCCTTTTCCAATAAAACCCTTTTTGGGAGTAGGAACTGGTTTTGCTAAAGGTGATTAAGACAAGCCAAGTATGTAAAAATAGCAAAGACTAAATTGCTGCATTCACTATTATCTGAAAAAGATATTTGAATCTAATAGTAAATTACCAAATGAGATTCAAAGACAAATATAAAATAAATACTTAGTCTTCCTACATCCCCATTCTATGCCCCCAGAAAATAAAAGCACTGATACCTGGTCTGTAGGGATCATCACGAGTATCCTGCCAGTCAACCTCATCTTCAGAGCTATCACTGTCTTCATAAGGATGTACTTTTCGATAATTTTCAAAGGAAATGGAAACTTAAAAGGCAAAAATGGTTGAAGATTTATTTAGGGGCACATTACAAGCATTTTCTACCACCCGATGGAGTTGACACAATAAGGTCATAGTACCTTTGCTATCTCCATTGAATTTTTTTTCTTCACGCCTAAGCTGTGCATCATATTCTCTGTCAAATTCCATCTGTAGCATCTGAGCCAGCATTAGGTCGCTGGAAGTGTCAATGTTTTCTCCAGTAATAAATGGTCCTTCAGCAACGCTATTCAAAATAAGGCAGTATAGACTAATATAATGTGCTTGTGTAAAGAGACGCTACCAGTTATGGGTGAGATGTGCCTTTTCAGTGTTAACTGTATTGAAGAAACAATGGAAAAGAACTTT
Source organism: Leucopleurus acutus (assembly GCF_964270905.1). Classification (NCBI taxonomy): domain Eukaryota; kingdom Metazoa; phylum Chordata; class Mammalia; order Artiodactyla; family Delphinidae; genus Leucopleurus; species Leucopleurus acutus. The sequence continues at coordinate 50,696,745 of NC_139155.1, forward strand.
ACCAAACCCTTCACCCTCTCCTGCCCAGCTGCCCTCTGACCAATAGCAGGCACCTGTGAAAGCACCAACTAGGATTAGGAGAGCTTCAAGAGAAAGCTAAAGGGCCTATAATAAAAACCAAACAGACCCAAAATTCATTCGTTCTGTGTTCTGATCAAAGGAGAGATAACATATATATGAAAAGATAAAAAACAAACATTTGATCAAAACTGTACCCTACTTCATTATTTTTTAATCTATTTGATAATAGAGTTCAACTGTTGCAATGACTAAAACCCAGAGAAACAGAGTGGTTTGCCCAAGATAATACTGAACACTAGTAACAAAATTAGGACCAAAACCCATGTATCAGTGAACTCCCAAAACAGTGCTCTTTCTATTGCACTGCTTTTCTAAATGTATTTCTGAATCATTTGTCATGACAATCACTAATCAAATCCTAAGACTGTTATAACAAGCTGCTAGATAAAATAGAGTCTCTATGAATTTTACTCACACAACTTCAGGAAAAGCGGCAGCTTCTTCTTCCAGCTGCAATTCTTTAGCCAACTGTTCACTCATTACATCAGACAAAGAACAAGATATTGTATTTTGAGGGGTAGCCCATGGACACTATAAAAAAAAAAGGCAATTCTATTCATAATAATGAACTTAAAGTACTTTCCAAACTTGGAAATAAGGTTATCTTTTGAGAATTAGACTATCTAAATCAACTCAAAAGGAATGCTTACCTTTTTTGCAGGAATCATCTTAAAAGGAAAAATATATCCCAGCTCAAATCTAATCAAAGATAAACCTAAACTACGACAGCCAAAAGCACTCTCCAGCCTGCATGGTGGGTATGTCCTTACAGTTGAGGGGTAGCACAGGCTACTCTAGCATCACCGACTAGCCAATGAGTTCATGTAATGCCCCTTGTTCTGATTCCATGCTCACCAAGCAACCTTCTGCTTATAGTTTGGCTTCTGGGTAAATCCTCTTACAGGAACAGGCTATATACCAACTACCACAATTCAAAGCCCACTTAGAAGTTACACTTCCTTCTAATTTAAGCAGTAAGTCTCCTACATGTAAAAAGTGTGTGGCAGACCCTTTCAAGACACCTTGGAATATGCGAAAAATAAAAACAGCAATAACAAACAATGAATCCTATATTTCTGAACTTTGGAAGCTGAGAAATAGATTCTTGAAACAATACTACTAGAGCAAAGTAATACTCTGTGAGACTCTTCTAGAGCAGCCAGCCACTCAGCCCTCCTCAATGGCATCACTATCTCAGCCCTCTTGAAATACGTACAAACCGTAGGTTTACTTCACAATTCCTAATTTTTGAGGGGGGCAGGCTTTACTTAGCAGCAGCAAATGATTCCATTTGATAGTCTAGTGATTAAGACCGTTAATACTGAATAAGATGTCTAAGTATCTCTTGAAGCTGCCCAGCTCTCTATCCCCTTTCTGGTATCATCCTCCCATCACTGGGCTACTTACTGTAAGAGCCTCCTAACTCATCTTTCTGCTTGCTTCCATTCTCCACACCACAGCGTAATGGTTTTTCTAAAACGCAGATCTGATTGGTTCAGTTCCTTACTTAAAGCTCTTTATTGTTTTAATGTCTCCCACTGCCTTTAGGATAAAATCCAAACTCATTGCTTAACTATTACTGAGAGTCTAATTTAGAATACAGCATATAATGGTAAGTGTTTTGGCCACAAATTTGTTTAATCAAGTCTAGTCAGTACAGGCCCTCTAGTTGGTCTAAGGGCCTGCTGGAGTGACTCCCAGGGATAACTGGGCAACTTACCCTTGCTCAAGTTCCATAACGTTGAGGTTTAGGGATTTATTTGGTTCAAACTGTTAGGGTGAAGCACATAAGGGTGATAAATGATCATTATATTTATGCCTAAGTGAATCAGAATCAAGTTTTATCTAGTCTCACCCTGAGACTGGTGAGATGCCCCCAGCCCCCACCTATACTAGCCTATTGCAGAACTGTTCTGGCCTTGTATAAGGCCAGGCCTGGAAACAACAAGAAGGTTTCCTCATGGTGTGGTATGACTTCCACTGACTCAGATCTTGTCAGCAACTGAGCACTCTCCTGGTGAGGATTTTGAGGTCTGTAATCTTGACGCTCTCTGTAATCTGGAGAATATAGCTAATCTTTTGGCCACATGACTCTCCTGACTTGCTTCTGCATCTTCTAGGTAGAAGATAAAATGCTGCCTCTTACCTAGAAATGCTTGGTCTGATCAAAGTCCAGGTTCCAAAAGGCAAATAACTGTATTCTCTAGCTCAGAACTGTCAATCACATTTTGCAATGACTAACAGTAGCATAACAGGCACCACGGGGATACTCTCTATATTGGCTAAATACACCTAACTTACATAGATTAAGTGACACACTGGAGGAGTTGCAATATCATCCCCATTTTATAGATTCAGAAACTGAGACACAGAAAAGTTTTTTAACCCAAGATAACACTGTTGATGAAAGTGCTGAGATTTGAACCAAGGCAGTAGGGCTTAAGAGTGTTTTGCTATACTGCTTCCCTAAACACCTTGTCCTGGGATGGGAGAAGCAAACTGCTGTACTGCCTGCAGTCTAAAATCCAAATTTCTCAGTAAGGAATGCCCTTCACAGCTTGACCTAATTTATCCTTCCAGTCTTGACTCTCACCTATCCTAGACTCTGGCAACACTAATTAAATGCTAAATATGGCATAGTTTCACCCTTCCACGCCTTTCACCCCTCACACATCCCCTTCTCTCTCAAAGGTTTTTCTTCCTTCTCTATTTCACCCAATTAAGTGTCAGCTCTTCCATAGGGTTATCTCAGTTTTATCAGACAAAATTAGATCCTTTCCTTTATCTTCCCATATCAGTATTAGATAGTTAAATGCATCAGCCACAACACAGCAAGAGCCCCTTGAAGGGCAAGGTCTTCTCATTCTCAGAGTCCAGTGTAGAGCTTCAGACATAACGAGGCATTCAAGTATTTACTGAACAAGATGTGCCAAAAGGAAACCTGGAGATATCTCATGGAACTGCCAGGCTGTGCCTAGACGGTAGAGGTCTGGTGCCTTTCTACACCCCTATTTTAAAGTCCTTCTCTCCACCTTGCAGTCAGCTGCTTTGCTCACCCATTTCTTTTGTTTTGTTTTTGGCCGTGCCACCTGGCATATGGGATCTTAGTTCCCTGATCTGGGATGGAATCCGTGCCCCCTGCAGTGGAAGCTCAGAGTCTTAACCACTGGACCACCAAGGAAGTCCCTGCCCACCCACTTCTGATGCTTCTACTCTCTTGCCAGCAGTCAATCAATTCTAAGGTGTTAAAACACCAGCAGCAAATCTCTTGGAGAGACAAAAATAAGAGGCAGTAACTGTGTTATCTTGTGGCAGAGATTTACCTACCCCCAAGATAGACTGAATCAGAAAGGAAAACATGCAGAGACCAAGAGGGTACCAAGACACCCTAACTGCCCACTCCTACTGACCTTGCTCCTCGGAGCCTCAGACTCTAGAGCTGTACTTCCCTGCACCTCTGCTGACCAGCTCAGCTGGGCAACCTCACACTGAGACAATTTCCTTGGGTGGGATAAATAAGTAAAGACTTCCGAAAGTGTGCCAACTTCTATACTTTGAAATCAAATCCAAACTCTTCAAACCAGTAGCCAAAATCCCTCCATAAAATGTTCTGGGCTGGAGGGAGAGCTGCTGGGCGGGGACAGTCCTCCACAGGCACAAGCGGTTCACCACCCTGAGGGGGGCTTAGAAAAGGCACTGGGGGCTCCTTCCACAAATGGGCACCAGTGGGTGTATGGAGGGGAATCCTGTGTCGTCATCTTGCAACTCTTCAGTAAGTCAAACACTCCTTGTGAACAGAGAAACTCTGTCAAACGTTCAAATAATAATAAATCTAAGGAGACAAGAGTAAAAGGCCCTTCATCATCTTGCTCTATCCCAGCGATCCAACGTCCTTTCCCACTACTCCCTTCACCAGCATAAACTTCCCACTGCATCAAGATCTGATGGGAAACGCCACACAATCCTTCCCATTTAGTTATTCTGCTTTAAATGACATCTATCAAGCCCATCACTAGCTCCCTGATTCCGGTTTGCTGAAGACCCCTCACCAACCTTGTTTTCCTCTCCTCCGGGAAACTGCCACCGCTAAACTCAGCAACTTGGGGTCATCACAACCACCATTCTCCCACATCTGGCTGGCTGCAGACTAGTGGGAAATCATTCCCCCTTCCTTCTACTCCTAAAGATGCATCCCCAGCTGCCCATCCCACTTTTTTTTTAAGGTTTTACTGCACACAACTATGGGGAAACGATCAAGTAAACTGAAAAAAAAAAAGCAAACATGAAGGAGGCACATAATAAAAAAAATTCAGTCCTCAACTTGAAGCAAGTCAACAGAACCATAACCCCACAGAAAGGCCCCTTTTCTGCTCATGCATGCAGGCAGAAGACATAATCTAGGCAAAATATTTAAGTGGGTAATTTTACTTCTCAAAACAAGGATCTCTGCAAAACGTGATCTGGGTCTGTACAACAACACTAATCTTTTTTTTTTTTTTTTAAACTTTCAATTTTAGAGTATTTTTAGATTTACAGAAAAATCACAAAGATTGTATCGAGAGTCCCCAGATACCCCATACCCAGCTTCCCCGTATAAATACTGTACATTTGTCACAATTAATGAACCAAATCATTATTATTAACTAAAGTGCATACTTCATTCAGATTTCCTTAGTTTCCCCTAACGTCCCTCTTCTATTCCAGGATACCTTCCAGGATACCATATAACATTTAGCTATCATGTCTCCTTAGGCTCCTCTCGGCTCTGAGTTTCTCAGACTTTGTTTTTGGCGACCTTGACAGTTTTTTTTTGTTTTGTTTTTTGTTTTTGGGTTTTGTTTTGTTTTGTTTTGCGGTACGCGGGCAGGCCTCTCACCGCTGCGGAGCACAGGCTCCGGACGCGCAGGCCCAGCGGCCATGGCCCACGGACCCAGCCGCTCCGCGGCACGTGGGATCCTCCCGGACCGGGGCACGAACCCGTGTCCCCTGCATCGGCAGGCGGACTCCCAACCACTGCGCCACCAGGGAAGCCCGCGACCTTGACAGTTTTGAGGAGTGCCACTAATCCATTTGTTACAGCTCTTTCCAACAGAGCTACATACTTCCTCACTTTTGCCTACAGTTTGTCAATTCTCCCTGCTTGGAATACTCCCTAAAATTCTTTGTTCATAACAGCAGTTAGGGATTTTGTAACTGGGGACCCCAAGTCCCTTTCAGGGTGTCTAAGAGGTCAAAATTATTCTCATAATAGTTCCAAGATAGTTTTTGTCTTTCCCATCCTCTCAAAAGTGTGGAGTGAGGTTTTCCAGAGTCTGTATCAGATATGATGGCAGCACTCTGGTGGCTACTAGAATGTGTGCATGTGTATTCTTATGTTTTCTAAAATTTTCAAAGGTAGTAAGTAGGCTGAGGATATAAATGTGCATTTTAAACTATTATATGTAGGATGGATAAACAACAAGGTCCTACTGTGTATAGCACAGGGAATTATATTCAATAGCCTGTGATAAACCATAAAGGAAAAGAATGTAAAAAAGAATGTATGTTGGGCTTCCCTGGTGGCGCAGTGGTTAAGAATCCACCTGCCAATGCAGGCAACATGGGTTCGAGCCCTGGTCCAGGAAGATCCCACATGCCACGGAGCAACTAAGCCCGTGCACCACAACTACTGAGCCTGCGCTCTAGAGTCTATGAGCCACAACTACTGAGCCCGTGCACCACAACTACTGAAGCCCGCATGCCTAGAGCCCGTGCTCTGCAACAAGAGAAGCCACCGCAATGAGAAGCCCACACACCGCAACGAAGAGTAGCCCCCGCTCGCCACAACTAGAGAAAGCCCGCGCGCAGCAACGAAGACCCAACACAGCCAAAAATAATAAAATAAATAAAATTTTTTTTAAAAGTATGTATATGTGTAACTAAGTCACTTTGCTGTACAGCTGAAATTAAACACAACAATTGTAAATCAACTACACTTCAATATTTTTTTAAATGTGCATTTTTAGAGATTAACTCAGTTTGTTCTTAGTGCGTCTACCGTGCTCTTATTACCCATCTTCAATTATGCCTGCTATAATCTACATATTTGTTAGGACAGACTTTCACCATATACTTCAACTAACACATATCGCAACAGATGGAAGAAAAAAGGAGCTATGAGAATCCAGCTGTTTTCTATTAAGTCAGACATTAAAGAGATTTACAAAAATATGAAACAATACTACTCTTCACTAATTTTTTGTTTTGGAAAATAATTTTTTTTAAATATAAAAATGTTATTTATATTAACATAATCACTTAAACATTTTTTTCAATATCTCAGTTTTAATTTCTGATATGACAAATATCAATAAATATAACCAATATAAACAAAAATTCTTGGAGTCCTCAATGTTTTTTAAGAGTGTAAAGAAGTCCTGATGGAAAAGTTTTGAGAACTGCCAGCCTTTAATATTCTTTCCATTTTCCAAGACTTTCCTCAAACCTCTACCTCCTCCACAAAGGCTTCTATAATCACTTCAGTCTTTCAAGAGGTTAGAGAAGGAAATGATTAATACTTGTAGCATCTTTCTATTTGTTTTGCCTATGAAAATGCTGTCTTCTCAACAGAACACCAATAAACCCCAAGATGATTTTTTGTTGAACAGTGAAAATGAAATTTTATAGTTCTGATGATGTACACCTAAATGAAAATATGACTGATATCAAATATTTTATTACTGAATTCGTTTTGTAAGTTTGTTCTGAGGTTAGGTATTCTAAGCAACGTTTGTTTCATCTGACATTTTTACAAGCTTTACAGATGCTTACCTGGAGGAATTTAACACGTAAAGTATATATTTACTAGTATCTCTCTACTGATTTCATCCTTTTATGTCTACTGATCTTGGCCTTGTAAACAAAGCCTTGATAGAAAAAAATACGCAAAGTAACACATAGATGTAACTACATTTGCCAATGGAATATCTGATTCTCTCTACGGTTGTATGAGAACTTTTATAAAAATTTACCTAAAAGCTTTACCTAAAAGCTACTTATTACCCCCACTTTCTGTTAAGACCTAGTCTGAAGATCTAGTAAGAGTCATGAGTGACCCTTTATATGGAACAAATGTTCTGTGTCAGCATGTAAAGAAGTGCATGAAATGGGTAAAGGTGGTCAAAAGGTAGAAACTTCCAGCTGCAAAATAAATAAGGCATGAGATGTCATGCACAGCATGGTGACTATAGTTAATAATCCTGTACTATATATTTGAAAGTTGCTAAGACAATAAACCTTAAAAGTTCTCATCACAAGAAAAAAAATTGTAATCCTGTATGTTAACTAGACTTATTGTGGTGAGCATTTTGCAATAAATACACATAACGAATCATTATGCTGTACACCTTAAATATGTTGTTATATGTCCATTAAATCAAAAAAGAACCATTATGAAGTTAAAAAACCTTCACAACCTTAATTTGAGGAACACAAAATCGCAATTGACCCACTTTTGCTTTCAAGTAAAACCCTCCATAAAGTAGCAACAGAATCTTTTCAACTTTCTAATGAAAGTATCATGAAAAGAAGCAGCCTGAAACCAGAAACCAAATGTGAAATAAACATTTTAGTTGGCCATTACAGGGAAAAGCTTAAACGTTAAAACCCAGGTAAATGAGAATTTCATAACCGTCTCAACAGTATGTAAACACTTGAGAATTAGCCTGGAGCCGAGGGAGGGTGCGCCTAGGATTTATCTTTTACTACTTCAAAAACAAGAAACTGCCCAAGTAGGATAATCACGCTTGCCAAGTTAAGGAAACAGCTTCCTAAACCACCTTTCTGTCGGGCTTTCTGTGTATAACTGGACTGATTCATGTGGCCGGTGAAAAACAAGTTCGTGCTTGTTTTCCGTCAAATGTCAGCACCTTTAAGCGAGTCCTGCCCAAATATTTGTTACAGAGGTTCAGAAACCAAGGTGTAGAACTAGACAGAGACTCCAAACCGCCCAGGGTGGACTTTGGTAGCCTGTGCCCCTTCCCTGCCTCTCCCACCCCGAGCCCCGCAGCCTCGCCGCCCGTCCCCCGTTCCGAGGTGGTCTGGGTCCCGCCCAGAACTTCCCGAATCGCCTGCGGAGCCGCTTCGGCGCCTGCCACCCTCTCCGGGCCCTCCGAGAGGACCAGCCCAGGCGACTGTGGCAGGTACGTCAGGCCCGACCGCCACTCACCTTGCTGGGTGCCCAGGCCGCTGCCGGCCCGGGCTCAGGGGATGCCACTCCGACCAGATCCATGTGGGGGAAGAAGTCAGCGACGAGAACAGAGCAGAGAGGTGGCAGGACCGGGAAGCAGCCTCCGCCGAGGAGACAGGCAGCGGGGTAGGGGCGACGGGGTGCTGGTGCCGGAGCTGAGATGACAGATGGCGGCTACAGCGGCGGCGGCGGCGGCGGCGGCAGCCGCGTCCGGAAGTAGACCTCTTCTCTTCCGCCCTTTACGCTGGAATGCTAGCTTCCGATTGGCCACCGCCCCGGGCTCCGCGTTGGGTCACCGTTCCCCGCCCCCGGCGGACCGCACTTCCGGTCGCTGCCCAGGGCTCGGGACTAGTGGTGGCGACCGCCCTTGCCCGGGAGAGCAGCGGGTGGGTGTGGCTTCCGCTGGCCAGGCTCTACCCTGTCCCTGAACCGCCTAACCGGTTGCCCGAGAGGGCAGCTGGATCTCGTTGAACGGAATTCGACTGCATGGACTATAAATAAACAAGCAAATCAGGCTCTCTGTTCATGCATTATTTCCCGGGTGAATTCTAAACTGGGATGGTATGGGAGACAGAAAATGTCAGGTTTAGAGGAGAGACTGAAGAAGACGGTCGGATTTTGTTTTTATTGCAGTTGTCGGAAGGAGGCGGGGCGTGGAATGTGAAATTTTTTAAATGTGTTATGTAACTTTGAGCAAAAAGAGAACTGCATAATAAAAGGTTTTGTTAGTTTTTGGTTTTGTTTTTGGCCCCGCCCCGCAGCGTGTGGGATCTTGGTTCCCCAACCAGGAATCCAACCCACGCCCCCTGCATTGGAAGCACAGAGTTTTGATTCAGTATTTTGTAGGGAGATTTTCATAAAGTGACCAGAAAAATCCCGAATAGGTAAATCAATGAAGACAGAAATCAGACTGGTGGTTGCCAGGGCATGGGGTGGGGAGGAGGGAAACGGGGAGTGACTGCTTAACGGGTAAAGGGTTTTCTTTTGGGGTGATAAACTGTTTTGGAACTTGATATCAGTTGATAGTTGCACAACATCGTGAATCTGTTCAATGCCACTGAATTTTACACTTTGAAATGGTTAATTTTATGTTAAGTGAACTTCACCTCAGAGAGAGAGTGTGAGTGAACTCCTTAAGTGTTTTAAGGGTAGAGCAGATGCAGGTTGTTCCCAGATCAGAGGAAACCACAGTGAAACAATGGTGAGGATGAGGTCGGGAAGCTTAAGGGAGCAGGGTAAAATGCCAGCGTGTTAGATGGGTGATGCACATGGGCCTTGAAATCACCCAGCAAGATGGCAGGGCTTGGGGTGGAATTGGAAGAGTGTGAGCAGGTGCTGGTCTTCAGAAGATGTGCAGATTGTAATCCAGAGGGGTTGGTAGATGCTGCTGCTAGAGAATCTTAGAGACAGTGACAGCGGGATGGGCAGAGATGCCAGAGGAGAGCCGTATTCCTGAGGCAGCAGGAATCATGTTTTGGGAGCTGCACTGGAGAGAGCAAGGAGTACAGACCCTCTCCCCTGCCTTGCACACTAGACAAAAATGAATAGTCTCAGAGGACACTAAGGTTTTACTCAAGACAGGGAAGAGAGAGGGTGGGCTGTGGGGACAAGGGAAGTTTATTCATCCTGAGTTGGAGTTCCAGGTTAGAACAGAGTTTGTGGGTTAACAATTTTAATGGTTGTGTGTCAACAGTTAAGGTATATACCTGATGCCACCAACTATGTGCTCCTTAAAAAGGACAATAGAATTTTACAATACTTACAGTTTACATTTACAAATATTATTAATAGGAAAAATGGGGTTTACCAACGACAGCATGTTATTGTATGTTATCTGTTTGTTTAGTCCTATGCTATTTAACAGTGAGCTCTTGAATGGTGTAACAGCCATTTTGCTGTGAAGTGGAATAAGCACAATGTTTAAAAGATTTAGTTCCAGTTTTTACTCCTATCATCTCTGTTGATAAACTCGCTGGTGATCAACAGAGATGAAGCTATTCTAGAATTTGCACTGCCTCAGCACGTGGAATCAGCAGATTCTTCAGTCTCTAAAGGGAACTGAAATAAAGCTCTTTAGTCTTTATTATTGAAATTAGTTAAGTCTATTTTGCAAGTACCTGTTTCAGGCAATCAACAAATATTTACTAACTGCTTAGGATATTCCTAAAGTCCTGTGGGAGAAAAAAAGAACTGTGAGATATGGTTGGAGAGATAACATATTCACATAACAACATTGAATGATAATACAAAACTTCTGTCTCGAAAGTGTGCATGATTAATTGCCACATGACAGCTATAGACAACAAATGTTTCAGGATTCATTGTGGGTTGATGAGATGTGGAAAGGCTTCATGGAGGAGGTGTTATCAAATTAGACCACGAAGTTTGGAGAGAAGCTATAAAGCTAGTTTAGCTGGAAGGAACAGTATAAGACTAGTGTAAGGATAGGAAAGTCCATTATATGTTTAGTGATGACTCAGTATTTTCATAAGGTTTCTAGAGTGGGATTTTATGGATATAGGTCAGTTAGGTTCAGTTGGGACACAGTGGTTTTTGAACGTTATGCAACCCAGTGCCATTTTCTTTCTTTCTTTTTTTTTTTGGCCAAGCTCTGGGGCTTGTGGGAGCTTAGTTCCCCAACCAGGGATTGAACCCAAGGCCTTGGCAGTGAAAGCCAAGACTGCTAACCACTGGACTGCTAGGGAATTCCCCATTGCCATTTTCTAATAACAAATATTTTGTTTGTTCTCTTTACTGCACATTATTTTCTTTAAATTGATGTAATGTTCTGACTATAAAGGATAAACAAAAGGTGAATAATTTTTAATAAAATACATGTACTTGATTCCACTTAGATAAGGTATCCAAAGTAGTAGAAAGAAAGTAGAATGGTGGTTCCCAGGAGCTGGGAGAGCAGGAAAAGAGGAGTTGTTCAGTGGGTATAGAATTTCAGTTTAGCAGGATGCAAAAGTTCTAGAAATCTGTTGCACAACAATGCGCATGTAATTAACACTACTATACACTTAAAAATGGTTAAAATGGTTATATAACAAATTATATGTTGTATATTTTTAATACAATAAAAATGTGAACTTGAATATGTAAGTATGTCTAAGAGTGGATTTCTTTTCATTTGGTTTGCTCAGGATTCACTGTATCTGAGGATTCATGCCTTACATTAGTTCTGGGAAAAAATGCCTCTCACGTTCTATGTATTCTCTTTTTACTGAATTCTTTTTTTTTTTTTTTTTTGCCTGAGTCAGGTCTTAGTTATGGCATGCGGTCTCTCTCGTTGAGGCATTCAGACTCAGTAGTTGTGGTGCATGGGCTTAGTTGCTCCGTGGAATGTGGGATCTTAGTTCCCCGACTAGGGATCAAATCCGCGTCCCCTGCATTGGAAGGCGGGTTCTTTACCACCGGACCACCAGGGAAGTCCCTGAATTCATATTAAATAGAATTAGACCTGCTCATTCTGTCCACCATGACTCTTAACCACATTTTCATATTTTCCATATCTTTGTCTCTTTGTACTGTGTGCTTTTTATTGAAGTAAAATACACATACAAAGTAATACATACACAACTATATGAATATTGCAAAGTGAGCACATCATGGAACCATCAGGAAACAGAATAGTACCAGCACTCCAGAGCTACCCCTCATGGCCACTTCCAATCCTAGCACTCTCAAGGATTGTCATTATCGTCGTTCCCTTAGTTTTGAAGTTGATGGTCTCCATGGGATGTGGTTTTGTTAGGGGGGTCTGTTTTTTCTTATAACACTTTTATTGAGGTATAATTCACATACCATATAATTCACCAATTTGCAGTGTACAATACAATGATTTTTTAGTATGTTCACTAAGTTGTGCAACCATCAACACAATCAATTTTAGAACATTTTCATCACCCCATAAAGAAACCCCACATCATTAGCAGTCACTCTGCATTTCCCCTAGCCCCAGGCAACCACTATTCTACTTTCTGTTTCTATAGGTTTGCCCACTCTGGCTATTTCTATAAATGGAATCACACAACATGTGGTCTTTTGTGACTGGCTTCTTTCACTTAGCATTTGAGATAATTTTTGTATGTTGTATGAGGTAGGGGTCCACCTTCATTCTTTCGCATGTGGATATCCAGTTGTCCTGGAACTACTGGTTAAATTTGCTCCTTGGATTCTCTTGGTGCCCTTGTCAAAATTCAATTGGTCATAAGTGTGAGGAGTTACTTCTGGATCTCACTTCTATTCCATTGATCTATATATATATATTCTTATGCCAGTATCACACTGTCTTGACTACTGAGGTTTTGTAGTAATCTTTGAAATCAAGAACTATGAGTCCTTTAACTTTGTTTTTTTAAAGATTGTTTTATCTATAACGGGTCGCTTGAATTTCCATATGAATTTTAAGATCAGCTTATTAATTTCTACAGATAAACCAACTGGAATTTTGATGGGGTTTTGTGCTGAATTTGTAGATCAAATTGGGGAATATTGCCATTTTAACAATATTAAGTCTTCTGATCCATGAGCATGGGGTATCTCTCCATTTATTTTGGTCTTCTTCAGTGTCCTTCAATAATGTTATGTAGTGTTCAGAGTATAAATTTTCACTTATTTTGCTAAATTTATTCCTAAATATTTTGTTCTTTTTGGTGCTATTTTTAATTAATTAATTAATTTGGCCACAGCTGTGGGGCTTGCAGACTCTCAGTTCCCTGACCTGGGATTGAACCTGGGCCAGAGTAGTGAAAGTGCTGAATCCTAACCACTAGACCATCAGGGAACTCCCCTTTTTGGTGCTATTTTAAATGAAATTGTTTCATTAATTTCTTCTTCACATTGTTCATTGCAAGTGTATTGAAATACAGTTGACTTTTTGATCTTGTGTCTTGCAAACTTTCTGAACTCATCTATTAGTTCTAATAGTATTTCTTTAGTGTATTCATTAAGATTTTCTGTATTCAAAATCCTGTCATCTGTAACAGAGATAGTTTTACTTTTTTTGCAGTCTGGATGCCTTTAAAGTTTTTTTCTTGCCTTATTTTCCCGGATAGAGCCTCCAATACAATGTTGAATAGAAGTGGCAAGAATGGCCATCCTTGTCTTGTTCCTGATCTTAGGGAGAAAAGCATTGTCTCTCATCATTAAGCATAATGTTAACTGCAGGTGACTTTTATTGTGTTGAGTAAGTTCCCTTCTTTTTTTCTAATTTCTTTTATGTTTTTTTTAAATTTATTTATTCATTTATTTTTGGCTGCGTTGGGTCTTCGTTGCTGCGCGCGGGCTTTCTCTAGTTGCGGCAAGAGGGTGCTGCTCTTTATCGTGGTGCGCGGGCTTCTCATTGCGGTGGCTTCCCTTGTTGCGGAGCACAGGCTCTAGGCGTGAGGGCTTCAGTAGTTGTGGCGCGAGGGCTCAGTAGTTGTGGCACTCAGGCTCCGTAGTTGTGGCTCGTGGGCTCTAGAGCGCAGGCTCAGTAGTTGTGGTGCACGGGCTTACTTGCTCCGCGGCATGTGGGATCTTCCCGGACCAGGGCTTTAACCCGCGTCCCCTGCATTGGCAGGCGGATTCTTAACCACTGCGCCACCAGGGAAGTCCCTGTTTTTTTGGCTGTGCCTTGCAACATGTAGGTGGGATCTTAGTTCCCTGATGAGGGATTGAACCCCGTGCCCCCTGCAGTGATAGCGCAGAGTCTTAACCACTGTACCGCCAGGGAAGTTCCTCTTTTTATGTTTTTGTTATGGAAGGGTGTTTAACTTTGTCAAATGCCTTATCTTTTTCTACTTGAGATGGTGATGTGATTTTTGTCCTTTACTCTATTGATATGGTGTATTGCATTAATTGATTTTTGGATGTTAAACTAACCTTATTTCTTGGGATAAATCACTTGTGGTCAGGGTGTATACTCCTTTTTTATGTTGCTGGATTCCATTTGCTAGTGTTTTGTTGAGGATTTTTGCATCTATATCCATAAGAGATATTGATATTCTTTTTTCCTAAGGGAAATTTAGGAAGTTTCAAAAAGTGTGCAGCCACTTCTGCCGTCTTTTGAGAATTGTCCATGTGTGCTGTCAAAAAATTCATTATTAAAAAAGATTTTTGAGGAGAAGAAACCCACAAGTTATTGTTTAATCCAAGCTCCCTTCTTTGTTTATTCAAGAAACATTTTTTTGAGCACTTAACAGTCAATTTTCAAAAAGCAAATTAATGACTATGACCCTTTGGCCTCAAAGATCTCAATTAACAATACAACTAGTTAAATCTTTTTGTGTGAATAGAAGGCCTAACACAGTCTCATATATAGCAGCTTGTTGTTTATCAATGTAAGACCTGGTAATTTCATTTTTATTCAGTATTAGTTTGTTTTGTGGAACAGAATAATGCAGCTTTGGAAAAATCAATACTTCTGGTAAGATCTACAGCACTTTTGCTACGAATGTCAACTTCTATTTGCATGGTTCTTTACTGTGCTGGTTGTTCCTGCTTGTTAAGCAAATTTTGTCAAAGAAAATAAGTTAAGCAATAACTAGGAAGTAATAAGGCCTGAATTGAATTTGTTCACCTCTTAAAAGAGTCCAGGGAAATCTCAGGTATATAACAACCATTTATTTCAAGCAAATTCTATTGGGCAAAAAGTTTCTTTGTAAGGACTGTTTAGCCTTGAAATAGGTTTTCTAAATATTGTCAAGGAAAAATAAATTTTTAGTTTATTTGTGTTTTATGTGGAGACAATATATCCAGTATTTTCTTGGATAATACAGTTTGATAAGCAATTTTACATTGGGCATACAAATAAAAAGGAGTGAAGGCTTCCTGGTGCATGGGGTATTTCTAAAAATCTGTATGTTTCTATATGTGCGGACACTTGTACCTCTAGTTCCTGACAAAGTCTCTCAGTATGTTTTTGTGCATGTTTACTACTGTCTGCCCGAAGCCTAACTAGGTCATTTTTCCTCCCTAGAGACTAGGAATAGGGGCTGTGCTCGAAGCTCTACTTCTGGAAGGATTTATTTTATGGAAATTTCAAAGCAATTGGATTGACTTCTCCTAAAGAAAAAACTGCACTGATTATAGTTCCTGCCCCCTCAGCCTTCCTTCTTTTAAAATAACATTTCTTGTTGTTAGCTTTTTTGTGTCGTTTGCAAAAGTAGTACAGACTCGATGAAGAAAATTGGGAAAATTCAGTAAAGCACAAACAACATTTTGCTCCCACCGCTTAGAGCTAGCTATGGACATTTTTTCTTTAAATGCTAATGGATTGTTGTGAACTGTTCTGTCAGCTGCTTTTTTCCCCACTTCTACCATTTTCTACTTTTTTTACAACAACTACTGTCCGCTCTTGCTCTACGGGCGGTAGCAGCCCTGGGGGACCTATTCCTCCCTCCGCTGTCCTGGGCAGCAGAGTGCCGCCCCGCCCACCGCGAGGCTACGAGGCCTGCGAAGGCGCGGCCTCTTTAAGAGGCAGGCACCGGGGGCGGTCCCTGCGCGGATTGGCTGAGCTCGCAGTCACGTGGCTGTCGTAGCAGCCGCGGTGGAGGTGGACGGGCTCGCGCGGCGGCCGTGGGGCTTCTGCGGGGTCCCCGGGAAGGGGCGCAAATTAACAGATGTGCATGAGGAGGTGCCTGGTCGGCCTCACGTTTTGTACCTGCTACCTGGCTTCTTACCTCACGAACAAGGTGAGGAGGGCGGGCTTCTTACCTCACGAACAAGGTGAGGAAGGCGGGCGCGGGGTGCTGATGATTGCCCGTGGGCGATCTTAGTCCCCAAATCGTGTGTAGAACAAATGCTGCCTCCAGCTTTTTATCTGATTTGTTCCTGATGACGATGGAGAAGAAGACGACTCTGTGTTCCATGCTCTTTTAGAAATAAGATTTGTTGGACGGTACTGTCCCCATTTCTCGTCCTGTAATGCATTCTTTACATCTCCTGGGAAACTGGATTTTTTTGACTGGTGAATTCCCAGGAACTTAATTTTTGGATATGTGGACCACTTTTTAGGGAAAGAAAAAGCAATTGGCTCCTGTTCCCTCGAGGAGGAAGAGTAGGCGAAGAAATCATTCACATCCTGCTTTCTCTTCTAAACATAACCCCTGCCCCAGAACCCCACAAGGTTCCAGAAACCTTTAAATAGAAGATATCAATCCATCTCCATCTCTGCCTCACACCACTGATTCTCAAACCTATTTTTTCTATGTCTCCATCCCAGGCACTTCCAGTATATTCAAGATTTTTTCATGGAATTATTTTAAAAAATAAGATGTAAACTTAATTTTGTTTAATGTCGTAGAACTCTTTTGACGAAGAGGCAGAAAAGCAGTGGTACCATGTTTTTGTTTTGTTAGGAGGGAGAAGCTGGCCTTGGATTTGGTACCATGCAGGGAAATGTTGGATCCCTGTGGGCTAGGGTGGGGCATCACCCCCTGTCCTGGACTCCAGGGTGGACACCAAGCCAAAGTGGCAATAGGGAGCTCAGGACCTCCTTCCCCCACTGTAGGGTCTTGACTGCTCTCTCCTCACTCCCTCTTGAGAATAAAACCCTCTTGCTCTCTGGAAAAGAACTATTAGCAAATAGCGATAAATGAGCATTTGTTATCGTCATGAACATTGTTGAGGATGATGTAGGTCATGGCCCACATGCTCAATCCTTTCTCTGTCTCAGTTTTACAAAGAAAATATCATGGAAAAGTGGAGGGGAACAAACTGAATTGTGTGAGTAAATAGACTTTAGAGAAGAATGAAGGTCCATTTCTAGGAAACACAGACCAGAGCACAGGTAGTTAACCATAATTGTGGCATTTAGGAGCTCATACAAGGGGAATTACATGTTGATTAATCCATGGGGAAAAAAAGTATAAATGTAAACTTGCCCAACACCAGTCTATTGCACTTTTCAGATCATGTGAAGTATCAGTAGAACCCTTGCTTAAAGCCATTTAATGGTTTTTAGGCTTTTAAAAAATTCTTAAAGTGTTCAGTCATAGAAAACAATAGAAAAAGATACCCAGAAAGATAAAATACAGTTCTTCCATTCATAATGTGCTGTAAATTTGGTTAAAAGACATAATAGAAATACAAGTTGACCTTAGCTGAGTTAGCTTTAAACAAATCCTTAAAAAACACACCTAAAAATGTAATATACCTAAGAAGAATTAGTTAGGAAAAAAATCCTAAGAATGCAAAAACCAAACAAAACCCTAAAAATGGAAGGAAAACAAAGGAAAGAATGAACAGGATGCAGTTCTTACTTGAAGAGAAACACAGAAGGCGGTGGATTTTTAGGTAAACTGGGCAGTAGTTAAAGTGGATACCTCGAGAAAACAAACAGTGTCCAGGGGTTTGTCTGGTTTTCTCTGGTGTTACCGCAGTTATAACATGGCACTTCCGGGGTCTGGGACGATGCTGAGGGGTCAGATGTCCACAATATCTGGCCCAGCTGCTGTGTGTTCCACTTTGTTGCGTCCCCAACTGAGAGATTGTCAGGTTTCTGGTGACCCTGGGGAAAGCAAGTCCCCCCTCTCTTTTTTTTTTTTAATTGTATTGGAGTATAGTTAATTTACAATGTTGTGTTAGTTCAAGTGTACGGCAAAGTGACTCAGTTATACATATACATATATTCATTCTTTTTCAGATTTTTTTCTTGTATAGGTTATCACAGAATATTGAGTAGAGTTCCCTGTGCTATACAGTAGGTCCTTGCTGGTTATCTATCTTATGTATAGTAGGGTATGTATGTTAATACGAAGCCCCTGATTTATCCCTCCCCCCAACATTCCCTTTTGGTAACCATAAGTTTGTTTTCGATGTCTGTAAGTCTGTTTCTGTTTTGTAAGTAAGTTCATTTGTATCACTTAAAAAAAAAACTTAGATTCCACATGTGAGTGAGAGCATATGATATTTGTCTTTCTCTGACTTACTTCACTTAGTCCCTCTCTTTAGTATGAATTGGAAGGTCATTTTTTTTCCCAGTGTGTGATTTTTTGGGGAGGAATAAAAAAAGCCTTTTTGAAACTTGAGTATACTTATGTTTCTTTAGTAGGGATTTCTTTGATTATATGATCTATCAATTCTCTATAATTTGAAAATGTCCATTAATTTGGTATTTGTTTTTCAGTATGTCCTGTCTGTCTTGAAATTTACCTACCCTACATTATTCCAAGGGTGAGTATCTTTTATGCACTTTATATACATTTGTAGGAAATGTCCAACCAGCATCATTAAATGTTGTTCAAAATATATTTAATGACTGCATAGATTTTTTCATTAGATAGACATCCTGTAATTTATTTAGTCATTCTATTAATGGCATTTGAATGGTGTCCCATTTTGGGGGTATAAACACAACAATGTTCTCAGACATTTTTTGCATTCAAATCTGCTAAATTTCTAACTATTTCTTTGGAATAGATTCCTATATAAGAAATTTAGATTAAAGAACATGAACTTCTTTAGTAGTCTGCTTGAATATTAAAAAATTCTTTTCCAGTATCTTTTTACCAATTTACATTGTAACCCAGCCTGTGTATGAAAGTTTCTATGTATTATGCTCAAACCATGACTGTTACTTTTTCCCTCTCTGCTGATTTCATGGGCAAAAAATGGTATCATATTATTTTGTCTTATCATTTCTTAGATTATTCATGAAATTGGACAGTTTTCTTATGTTATCCACTTGTATCTCTTTTTTTAGTGTCTATTTGTGCCTTTTACCCTTTTATTTTATTTTTTTCTTTTTTTAACCCTTTTATTTTTACTAGGGTTTTAGTATTTTTTTATTATTTAATGAATTCTTCATATTTAAAGGATGCCAACCACTTTTCTATCATATTTATTGGAATTTCTTTTTTTTTCAATTTTTTCTTTGCCATTTCATTTTGTTTATAATTACCTTGATTATTTAGTTTTTTTAAGTGACATCATAGAGAATTCATCGTTTGAATGTAGGAATGAAGCAGCAGAGAGAAACATAGATGAATCCAGTGTGTGATCTTGTGACTGAGAGATGCTATTATTAGGAAGAAGATAGAAAATGGTGTAGAGTCGGGTCAACAGTCTAGAGAAATGGTAGAGGCAGCATGGAGTGCTCTGGTGTTCACATTTCCCCTTCTCACCTCAAACTTCCAGCCCTGCCCCCATCTTTTAAAAAAATATATTTTAGTTTTAAATTGATCGTTTCTTTTGTGATAGCTACCGTTGCTTTTATGTTTATTCTTCTCTATCACAAGATCATATAGATATTCACCTATAAGTCATTAAAGCTTTTTTCAATTCTTAATTATGATCCGTTTATTTTAGTGTATGGTGCAATGTGAAGAAATCATTCCTCCCCTAATGGTTTTTTATTTATACTAGCCCCATTTATTATATTTTATTGTATGATCCTTCCTTTTGCCTTTGGGTCATTAGTATCATATGTAAAGTCATTTTTCTAGGGTCTGTTTTTGAGCACTTATTTGTCAGTTTTTATGGAAAGGGGCTAGTGGTAAATTGTTTTCATTATTATAGCATTTAAATACGTGGCACAGCACGCCATCCCTCTTCTCTTTTTCCTTTTTTTTTTTTTTAAGTGTCACACAATTGCACACAGAAAAGCAGGGATAGAGATCTTAATATCAATCAAGATTGAATTCAGGACAAAAACATTAAGCAAATGAAGAAAGCTGTGTTAACAATGTTAAAGCAATGCAGTTCAAAATGAAAAGACACATTATAATGCCGGAGCATGCAGTTCAAAGTGAAAATAAAATAGTGATGAATATCTATCAACCAAACAACAGGGCATCGTCATTTGTCAAATAAAAACAGCAGGAATACCAGGGCTAAATAGGAACATACTAGTGATAGGAGACAAATTTACTACTATTTTTCCATGACAGATCAATTGGACCAACAAAACACTAGAACATATGTATATATTTGATAAATAATACAATTAATAGATAAATATCAAACTCTGTATCTTGAAAATAGAGATTATGCCCCCCTTTCGAATGCCCATGGAATATTCACCATGAATAAAACATCAGTTATTTTTAAAAAATATAAAGCAATTATACAATCCCAGTGCACTAAAACCAGATCTTTATATCAAAAACAAAAATCCCTACCTACAAAGGGCTCTTGAACATATAAAAAGATATTCTTCATTCATAAGAAAATATAATTTTAAACTGTATTGAGGTATATTTTTACCAACAAGATTTGCAAAATGAAACTTCAAAATTTGATAGCGTAGCATTGATGAGAATGAAAGAAAGCAGGTGCCCTCATATATTGATCATGGGTGGCAAACTGGTACAATATCTATGATTGGCACTTTGGCAGAATATAGCAATGGTTTGAATCCTTCAATCCAGCAATTCCACTTCCAGTAATTTACTTGAGAGGTTTACTTGCCTTTATGTAAATGAAATATGTACAAAGATATACATGTGAAACATTGCAGCTGTTTGTGACAGCATTTTTATTTTTTGAATTTTATTTTATTTATTTTTTATACAGCAGGTTCTTATTAGGTATCCATTTTATACATATCAGTGTATACATGTCAATCCCAATCTCCCAATTCATCCCCCCCTCCCCTGCCGCTTTCCTCCCTTGGTGGCCATACGTTTGTTCTCTACATCTGTGTCTCTATTTCTGCCTTACAAACTGGTTCATCTGTACCATTTTTCTAGATTCCACATATATGCATTAATATATGATATTTGTTTATCTCTTTCTGACTTACTTCATTCTGTATGACAGTCTCTAGGTCCAT
Source organism: Leucopleurus acutus (assembly GCF_964270905.1). NCBI lineage: Eukaryota > Metazoa > Chordata > Mammalia > Artiodactyla > Delphinidae > Leucopleurus > Leucopleurus acutus. The sequence continues at coordinate 50,717,813 of NC_139155.1, forward strand.
CCACGAGACAGCATTTTTTTTAATAATGACTTTTTTTTTTTAATATTTATTTATTTGGCTGTGTCAGGTCTTAGCTGCGGGTCTTAGTTCCCCCTCGGCATGTGGGATCTTAGTTCCCCAACCAGGGATTGAGCCCTTGTCCCCTGCATTGGAAGGCGGATTCTTAACCACTGACCACCAGGGACGTCCCAGAGAGCATTTTTAAACAACCTAATTTTCATCTATACAGAACCAATTAAATAAATCATATTGTATTCCTAATGGAATACTATTCAAATGTTAAAAAATAAGGAAACTCTTGTGTATTGACAAGGAAAGGTCTTCAAGATTCATTTAATGGAGAACAAAACCAAGTCCATAACAGTATAGTACATTACCATCAAGTAGAAATGTGTGTATGTTTTCCTTATTTAAAAAAAAGATGACACTAGTAAGAGTGGTTACATTAGGGAACTACTAAGGTGGTGGACAGGGAAGTGCAGATAGTGGACAGGGAAGAGAAGACTTTTCACCACTTTTTTATGCTTTTGAATTTTTGTTCTGTATATTATCACCGATATGTTATTTCAGATGAACTTTAGAATTACTTCGTCGTTTCTCCATAATATTTCACAGCAAAACTTAAAAAAAATATCATCTATGATTGTGTATATTTCAGTCAATAAAGCTGAGATATTGTTTTCTCATTTTCTTTTCTTTTAATTTAATTTTATTATTTTTGGCTGCACTGGGTCTTCATTGCTGCACGCGGGCTTTCTCTAGTTGCCGTGAGCGGGGGCTACTCTTCGTTGTGGTGTGCGGGCTTCTCATGGCAGTGACTTCTCTTGTTGCGGAGCTTGGACTCTAGGCATGTAGGCTTCAGTAGTTGTGGTATGTGGGCTTCAGTAGTTGTGGCTCGCAGGCTCTAGAGTGCAGGCTCAGTAGTTGTAGCGCATGGGCTTAGTTGCTTCGCGACACGTGGGATCTTCCCAGACCAGGGCTTGAACCTGTGTCCCCTGCATTAGCAGGCGGATTCTTAACCACTGCGCCACCAGGGAAGCCCCTGTTTTCCCATTTTCTGATCCTGATTGTCCTTTCACTTCTCTCCGGGTAGAGGGACTTAGGGAAGTTAGTGGGAAAAGGTGATGTTTTCACCTGAATTGCCTTTTCCCCTCCTTCTCTGTAGATGTCAGACTGAATGCACCTCCCCCGATAGAATGTAAGGTCTACAAATGCAAGAATTAAGCAACAAAACCAATCCATTTTGTCACTGACGTATCCCTGATGCCTAGAACCGTGCCAGGTACACAGGAGGCACGTAGTAGGGCAGAATAACTCATTCTAAGAAAATTGATCGCATGCATATGCCAGTCACTGTTTTAGACACTTGGACTACTTCAGTGAAGGAAGGAAAAATCCCTGCCCTCCTAGAGCCTGCTCATTTCTTCTGCAGTTTACCTGTGGTGAATGGTACCTTGTATCCAGTCGCCCTACTCAGAAACCTGTGTTATTCTTGATTTCTTTGTCCCCTTCACCCCAACGTCTAATCAACAGCTAGGACCTCTAAACATCTTTAGAACCCGTCCACCTTCTTCATCGCCTCTTCCTGGGCCACTGTCATCTCTCAAATCACCCTAACAACTCCTAACTTGCTTCCTGGCCCCTGGTCTTGCTTTTCTCAGCAAACATTCTCTCCCTTGTAAAGAGACAGAGCTTTCCCCAAGGTAAACGTGGCAGTGTCGCTCCCGTGCTGCAGACCCTTCAGTGGGTCCCCAGTTTGAAGCCCCAGCTCGTTGACGATTGATATGGCCCTTCGTGACCAGCCCCCGCCTCGCGTACTCACATGCTGAGGTCAGGCCAATTGAACCTCTGTAAGAAGCTTTGCTGGAGCCATTGTCTCTCTTACCTGTGGGCCCTGGTCCATTCTGGGTCTCCTGCTTTGAACAGGCTTCAGGCTTTTGCTTGAATTTACTTCCTCTAGGAAGAGTCACCCAACCCCCTAGACTGGATTAACTGCCTCTGCTAGGGTGTTTTGTGCTACCTGGTACCCTCCCATTAGGACTGCATCACACTTCATTGTAATTATTGGTTAATTAGCTTACTTCCCTCTAGACCAGAGTTTCTCGGCCTCAGCACCATTGGTATTTTGCACTAGATAACTCCGTTGTGGAGGGCTGTCCGGCACGTTGTAAGGTGTGGGGCAGCATCCTGGCTTCTACTCATCAGGTGCCAGTAGCAACCCTTCCCCCATCCCCAATTGTGACAACCAAAAATGTCTCCAAATGTCCCCTGGGGGGGAAGATCCACATGATTGAGATCCACTGCTCTAGACCGAGCTGTTGGAAGACACGGCCCATATCTGTCCACTCCGCCTGGCGGTGTCATTGAAGTCTTCACAAGGGAGACGTAACACCTGGATCTTACAGGATGAGCAGGTGTCCACCAACACGGAGGAGAAGGGAAGACGTTATGGGTCACGAGGGCCGCACGTGCAAACTCTAAAAAGTATGAAATGGCCTGGCACATTACCGAGGCTATGGCCTGTTCGGTGTGGCTGGAATGTGGCTGCCACTGACAGATGGACAGGAACTGACCTTGGAGAGGGGCAGCTGCAAGTCCTGGAAGGCTTCTATGTCACATGCAAGTGACTTTGTTCTGTAGACCAGGGGTTCTCCAGTGTCGTGTCCCAACACACGGGTGTGCTGTAATAACCTCCGAGGTAGGTGTCTCAAGTCATAACTAAAAATAAGGTTTTGAAATTTATGAATGACTCACCAAAAATAGAGTAAAAGCAATTAATGTGGAATAGGATACAGTTATGCCTGTAGTACTGGTCACTCATTTGGCATTTTGCTGTGCTTTCTGCAGTGGGAGAGGGAGGGGTGTTTATCTTGTCACCTGTGCTCCCCCTAAACTCTGCACGTGCGGAAATGTGTCTCACGTGAGCTTCATGACCCCAAGTGTGTTGCAGCAGAAAAGAGGCTGAGGGCTGCTGCCTACAGCACCAGAAGAATCAGCCATTTTTAAAACAAGTGAGGGGCACAATTAGGTTTGCATTTTAGAACAAACCCTCTGGCTGCAGGATGGAGAATGGATGGTGCAGGGCAGCCCTGGAGAGAAGGGGACCGGTTAGGGAACTGATGCTATGGTCCAGGTGTGGGATGATGAGAGTCTGAATTAAGCAGATGGATGGAGGGGAAGGCTTCGGGTTTCAGAGAGGTTATGGGGATAAAGTCAATAGGAATTTGTAAGTTGTTGAGGGAGGTGATGACAGAGGAGGGCTGGGATGACATCTAGTTTCTGGTTTGGCTGATTAGGGATAGTAGGAGAATGACCAGGATGGGGAGAGGGAAGTTCAAGGTAATGTTTTAGGCATGTTATCATCGGGAGCTTGTGGGGTATCAGGGTGGCCATATCCTCGTGAGAAGGGGGATATGGGAACCATTAGTGCAGAGGTCATAGAGAAGTGGTGGCTGTGGGTGAGATTGTTCGGGAAAAGTCTAGAATAAGAAGAGGAGAACATCAGTGTCAGCACTGAATAGTACAGCTGGACTCAGGGAATAGTAGAGATTGAGAAGGATGGGTCTGAGAATTGGGATGATAATTTGGAGAAAGTGGGAGAAAGGAGTTGTAAGAAGGATCACATGTGTATATTTGTGTCACTCGACAGATCTGCTGGAGGTGGATGGCATTTGAGACCATGGCACTCTGTTAAATTCACATTGGCCCTTATCCTTTTCAGGTGGCAGACATTAATTGGTGGACTTTTGCTTCATGTGTCATGGAAACTGGGCTGGGCGGAGATCAACAGCAATTCAAGGTAGGACCGCCTCTTCTGTGATTGATTCATGACTCATACCAGCTTCCTTGTGTATTATTTAACTTCTTGTGGTGTTACATTGGGAAACACGGGTGTTTATTTGAGTTGTATGATCTCTTAATTCCCTTCTAATCTTAAGATTAAATGATGTTGTAATCAAATAGAGCTCAAGTAGTGTTTTCCTGGTTAATAATGCCACTCTTATAATATTAAAATAAATTGAGATATACAATTTATAATACCATATTAATTTGGCTTTGTTGTAGATCATAGGACTGCTATGAATAAGTTATTAAATCAGCTTTAAATTTTTTGGGTAAATTTTTAATTTTGAAATTATTTCCTGCTTACAGAAAAGTTAGAAATAGTACAAAGAAGTCCCATATCCCTTACTCAGATTCCCCAATTATTATTTCACCTTGCTTCTCTTATCCATTTCACTTGATATATACATACATATTTGTATACATGTAATTTTTTTCTGAATTATTTGAAGGTAAGTTGCATATTTTTTTAAATTTCTGAATTGTTGAGCATGTATCTCCTAAGAGCAAGGATGTTCTCCTACAGGACTACAGCAGTTATCAAAGTGAGGAAGTTAACATTGATGCAATACTATTATCTCACGTATAGACTGATTCATGTTTTGCCAGTTTTCTCAGTAACATTCTTTCTGGCCCTCTCCACAAAAATTTGATCCAGGGTCTGATTCAGATCACACATGGTTGTTATGATCCTATTAAGACCGCTTTTCAAATAGATTTGAAAGAAATGTCAAAGACAATGACATTTTTCAACCAAAATTGTAATCCGAATCGGCTATTCAGTCCTGCCTCACCCAAATAAATTCTCATGATTCTTTGAGAACATCATGCCTTGCCTGAAATGATGCACAAAATGAAAAGAAAATGAAGTCAAGGTTTACATGAATAAGGTAAACAACCCAACCGAATGATCAGGCCAAATCATTTGCCTCGTGGTCCAAGTTATCTGCCCAACTTCTCCATGAATTAGATTAACTGCTTCGTTGCTAAGTCATCCCTTGGCCTGGCGCTCTGGAGAAGCTTTGAGAATGAGTCCAGTATAAATATTAATAATTTTGGCTTCTTCTGAAAATATTTAACTGGAGAGCAAAACACTGGTATGAAGAAGTTTGACAAGGGAGAGGCCCTGGGAACTGAGGTGTGGATTAATTTCCCTGACCCTATTACATCACAATGCATATTCTGAAAGACTGTCACACACAAGATGCTTAACTAATCCAAAGGAGTAGTTCATTAAGCCGTAATTTTACATTTCCATGGTAGAACATCCTCCACTTGATTAAACCCCAAAATATAAAATTTGGGGATTTTATATGTGTTACTAAGCACAGGTCTTACTTTATACTCCATTGTTATGGTGGATAGTTCAAAGAGAATGGGTCTTCATTTAAACGAATAGGAGCCCTGAATTCACAAGGACTGTGGTAGTTCTAAGATTTAGTTCTAAGATTTAGTTAAATGATGAAGCATTTTGACTCCGAATAGTTGAATGTATTCCTCCACAGAAGCAAGAGATTGGACTCGAATCAGGGAATTGGCCGTCAGATTTTGCACTGGGGTCCACCGGTGCTGATCAACTTGGATCTTCCTCTTTTTTTTTTTTTTTTTTTTGTGGTACGCGGGCCTCTCACTGTTGTGGCCTCTCCCGTTGCGGAGCACAGGCTCCGGACGCCCAGGCTCAGCGGCCATGGCTCAAGGGCCCAGCCGTTCTGCGGCATGTGGGATCTTCCCAGACCGGGGCACGAACCCGTGTCCCCTGCATCGGCAGGCAGACTCTCAACCACTGCGCCACCAGGGAAGCCCCGGATCTTCCTCTTTTACAGTGTTCCTGACTATGATTATCTTATAATTTCTGATGTGAATTATTTACTTGTTCATAATGGTCATTTAAACATCACCTTAGAGAATTCCCTGGTGGTGCAGTGGTTGGGACTCCGTGCTTTCCCTGCCCAGGGCTTGGGTTTGATCCCTGCTCGGGGAACTAGGATCCCACAGGCTGTGCGGTGCGGCCAAAAAAAAAAAAAAAAAAAAATTAAAATTAAATAAACATTACCTTAGTCATATTTCCTTAAAAGTGATGCCATTGTTCATACTCAAACATTTTTTTGTATGTAAAATATACATAACATAAATTTTACCATTTTTAAACATTTTTTAAGTGTACGATTCAGTGGCATTAGGTACATTCACAATGTTATGCAACCATTACCACCATCCATTTCCAGACCTTTTCACCATTCTAAACAGAAACTCTGTACCCATTAAACAATAGCTCCCCCTTTCTCCTTCCACCCCCCACCCAGGCCCCTGGTAAAGCTCTGTTCCACGTTGTCTCTATGAATTTACCTATTCTAGGTACCTCCTTTAAATGGAATCATACAGTATTTGTCCTTTTGTGACTGGTTTATTTCACTTGGCATAATGTCTGCAAGCTTCATCTATGTTGAAGCATGCGTGAGGATTTCCTTCCTTTTTAAGGCTGAATAATATTGCATTGTGTGTATAGAGCACATTTTGTTTATATACTGCATTTTGTTTATCCATTCATCCCTTGATGGAATTCTTCATATTTTTATTGCTTTTTTTGGAGGTGGGTAGAGGGGATGACTAGTAGAACTGGGTGAAGTCAAAGATTCTCAAGATGCTTTTCCTGGAAGAAGTGGTCCTTGACAGAGAAGGATCCGCTAGACACTGTTGTCCCTTTAACTTGCATGACGCTAGGCGCCACCCATCTCAGAAGAGCCATAATCATATCCCTTTTTGGTCCCCTTGCTAAATCTTCCGGAGACTTTTTCACCTCTGTCCCCTGGACTTCCTTAGGTGGTTTCACAGCCACGCACACGTGATGTCAGCTCAGTTAAGCTTCTCGTCAAAGATTCTAGTGTCTTAGTTTGTAGTGGGTCTTGTGGTTAATAACTGCTGTCACAGCTCAGGATTTCCAGTTACGATGGGCCCTGGGCAAAGAGGTGTTAGCAGGTAGCAAGCAGCAAGGACCCAACTCCAGTGCTCCTGTGTGTGCCCGGGCTGGGTTTGTGTTCGCTGTGGCTGCTGTTTCCTACTGGGCTTGGTTTTCCAGTGATGTCATCAGAGAACCAAAGCCCAGCTTTGCTGTGTGACCGTGTACTTGTGCAGAGATAGCAGAGGTTGGGCTCTACTAAAAATGGAAACAACAGCTGGAAGACAGTTTGGAGTCCCTGATGGCATGATAGAATGTCATCATGGAGTTATAGTGATGGGGCTGGAGGGTGGGCTCCAAACTGGTCCTTAATAGCATATGCCATAGAGAGCTCATTTAGACTGTCCTTGCAGCCTGGAGCACAGCAGCAGAATCCCAGATTCCCTTGCAAACAAGTCGCAGACCCTGGCACCATGTTTCTTACATTGCAAAGAGGCCATACCTGCTGTGTTTGTCAGCCTCTGGCCACATCATGTATTGATTGACTCCACCCAGTGATCTGATGGAGTCATTCTTCTCCCAGGATGTTTGCCTGGCAGCCAGTTGTTATCAGTGGGTGTTGGACGATGCCCTGGAAGCCTCTGTCTTGGAAAGGATAGCACTGGTTTTCAGTCACAAGCTTGTCATTATGTGGTGGCAACTGTTGTAGCCAAGACTTTGCAGAGCGTTGAAGTGATTTTTCTAGCAGATGTTGGAAGTCCTGTGCTGAAAGCTTTTTGCATTTCTAAAACATGATCCTAAACGAACACTGTGACCTGTTTCAGCTGACTGGAAGCCTGGTAGCACAGTGAGACCGTGTCACTCTGTTAGATTCTAGAACCATCTCTGAGGACCGACTCAGGCATGATTTCACTGGAGACTGTAGATGCCATCTCCTGGCTCCTATATTACCAGGCTGCATGTTTAAATAAAAACATTTGAAAGTAATCTTTAACCTACATGCCACTTTTTGTCCACTCTGCATGTGAGAGTAAAATTTTGATTCTCAAGGTTTTCAAGTATGAGAAATTCTAAGTTAAAAAACCTATGCCATGATACCTTTGTGACCAGAGATTTCTAATAGATGAAGACGCCCTCACACCATAATTTTACATTAAGAGTCTTTGCTGGGGAAGCATAACGAATATCTTTGTTAAAACCTCCAAATTAACTCAGCCTTCTCCCTAAAGAAATGAATAGTGAGACAATCAGGGTCGAGATTGTACTTCTTTTTAATTATTGATTATTTATTGTTTTTTAAGTGAGCTAGCCCACCTTTATGAAAGCTACTGGTGGTTGGAATTTCCCAAATCATGTTGTAATGTATTGATATTTCATTTTGAGTGACTCTTATACCTTTCTAAAAAGTCATCTCTGCTCACAGAGGAAAGTTAGCACTTAAATTCATGTATTTTTGATATTCTTCCCAGTTGTTTTCTCTCCAGAGGAATGCTTTACATATATACATATGTTGAAATTACTTTTTGGGGATAATACAGTGAACTTTCAAAACTTCCTCAGGAAACAAGTTTAGAGCCACGAAAAGGATAAAATATCAAATAAAAGTTGATTGGTGTTGGTGTGGTGATTGGGCTGGTACCTGGAGGGAGTCCAGGAGGCCAGCGATGGCAAAAGGACAGGAGTTTCTGAAGTATCAGCTTTATTGAAGTGTCATTTGCAAATAAAATTTTAAGATGTTTAAAGTGTACAATGTGGTGATTTACTATACGTATACATTGTGAAAGATTCTCACCATCTAGTTAATGAACACATCCAGCACCTCACATATTTATCTTTTTTTTTTTTTTTGCGGTACGTGGGCCTCTCACTGTTGTGGCCTCTCCCGTTGCGGAGCACAGGCTCCAGATGCGCAGGCTTAGCAGCCATGACTCATGGGCCCAGCAGCTCCGCGGCATGTGGGATCTTCCCGGACCGGGACACGAACCCGTGTCCCCTGCATCGGCAGGCAGACTCTCAACCACTGCGCCACCAGGGAAGCCCTTTTTTTTTTTTTTTCTTTTTTTTGGTGAGAACATTTAAGTTCTATTCTCTTAGCAAATTTCAGTTATACAGTACAATGTGATCAACTGTAGTCAACGTGTTATACATTAGATCCTCATAGGATATGTTATTCATCATTCGTGAGTAATCAATATACATTATTCATCTTGCAGCGGAAAGTTTGTGCACTTTTACCAAACTCTCCCTGTTCCCCTCACCCCCCAGTCCCTGACAATCACTTTTCTACTCTCTATTTCTCTAAGTTTGACTTTTTAAAAAAAGATTCCATGTAATAAGTGATGCCATGCAGTGTTTGTCTTTCTCGGGATGGGATATTTTGACCTTTGACACCTGCAGGTCATGCCCACGCCGCTCAGTGCATAGGAATCTGCTGAACTCACGATTTGTCATAGATACACCACGTGTGGAAGTCACTCTGAGTCCATATAACCCTTTCTGGCCTCTTAAGTCCATGGTGTGAAACGTAAACCTCCCCAGACTGAGATCAAAGGAGTTATGTCTTGCACATTAGCTTGGATTTGCAGTCCCTCGTGGACTGTGCACGGGCAAGGTGCTTGTACTGGGTTTTCTTTCTTCCTCACATCTATTAGAGATGAGATATGTGCCTCTTCTATCCTGCCTCACTTATTATTCGGGGACCTGGGTGGCCTATATTTCTTTTTCTTTTTTGGACTATATTTCTTAGTACTGACTTCTCTGTTCTGTGCCATGCCTGCCATCTGTCTGCTAAGGCTCACTTAACTGCACATCCAGCCTTGGTCCTCCCAGGGGAGGGGTGAGGCGCCCAAGGGTACCACCACTCGAAAGTTCCAGACGTTGGGACCCAAGCTGCCTTATTCTAAATCAGGGGTCAGCAAACAAGAGCCAGAAAGTAAATGTTTTAGGCTTTGTGGGCCATGCAGTCTCTGTCACAACTACTCAAAATCTGCTGTTGTAGCGGGAAAGCAGCCATGACAACGTAAACGGATGGGTGTGTCTGTGTGCCAATAAAATGCTATTTTCAGCAACAGGCAGCAGGCGGGATTTGGCCCGTGGGCCCTTGTTTGCTGCCTCCCGGCTCTAAGCTATCCTCTTTGAGAAACAGTGTCATCACAGGGTTCTTGGGTCCAAGTAATATTAGGGCTGGACAAGGGAGTGTGGCCCTCTGTGAGTCAGGGAGAGAGTAAGGAATGAAGGAGAAAGGTCTGAGAATAGGAGGAAGCAGCGAGAAAAGGGAGTAAGCCACTTTGAGGACCATATTCACCAGGAATGGACCAAAAAGATGAAATTAGGTGTCTTCTATAAGTAGGACGTTAATGTATGCAGAAATCCTTTTGAATTGTAAAGCAAATACTGATTTTACAGTTATAAGGTGTGTTACTGTTTTAGGCAGTGTCAATCAATAGTCAACACATCAACTCTGGTATCTTGGTCAGGTGTTATTTTCATGTTTGGAAACTGCTTTGAGGTCACTAGGTGTCAGTATAATGCAGAGAACTTTTAAGACTCAAGGATCGCTCCAGGCTCCCATGAACAGATAAACTAAGTGTTTTCAGGGAGCAGATGTTCCCTCAATAATGCATGCTCTATTTGAAAAACAAATGATTTAATTTAATTAGCCTTCATCTCAATAACAACAGTTTTATGATTCATGCCAACAGACTATTGTTAGCTTCTTGTAAAATGCTTTATTCGTCAGGGTTCTTAGGGACAGTAGAGCGTGCACAAGCAGAAAAGAAAAAGTACACGATGCAAACAAGATGCAGCATTTGTGCTTATAACTCACGTAGGAATAATTGCGTATCACCACTATTTTCAAAGCAGACCCTGTAGCAAATAGTCCTTCAATAGAGTACAGCCTGCAGTCTTTCCCCCAAGGAGTTCCTGTGAGATCCCTCCTACACACACACACACACACACACACACACACACACACACACACACACACACACACACACACACACACACACACCCCTGGCTCAGCTCTCACACCACAGAGACTCGAGATTCTGTCAGGACCTCCTCAGGATTTAATCCCATCTTGCCTCCTTTGATGGCACGTAGAACAATGTAAGAATAAACCAGCACAGAAGGCCCAGATGGTGCCACCTTATGAATTAAAGGTGGAGAGGAGGTGCCTTAATAGATGTGCCTCGTTTGTTCCTAATGTGCAGGCTGTTGGGTGTCTCAGAATCATGCAGTGTTAGAGCTGCCAAAGAGCGTCTCAGTCAGCTCAGGCTGCTGTCACAAAAGACCACGGACTGGGTAGCTTAAACAGCAGACATTTATTTCTCACAGTTCTGGAGGCTGGGAAGTCCAAGATCAGGGTGTCAGTGTGGTTGGTTTCTGTTGAGGGTTTCTTGTGGGTTTACAGATGTCTGCTTTGTTCCTGTATCTTTACATGGTGGTAGTGTGTGTGTGTGGGAGAGAGAGAGGGGGAGAGAGAGAGAGAGAGAGAGAGATGGAGAAAGGAGGCATGCTCTCTGTGTCTCTTCTTACAAGGGCACTAATCCCATCATGAGGGCTCCATCCTCATGACCTGATTACCTCCCAAGGGCCCCACCTCCAAATACCGTCATACTAGGGATTAGGGTTTCAACATATGAATCTTGGGAGTACATAAACATGCAGATCATAGCAGAGAATGAGTCAGTATAACGTCTCTGGAAGGCAATTTTGTAACCAGTTACAAACTTTAACGTGTGTATCTTTGAACAGCAATTCCACTTCAGGAAATGTGTTCTGAATATTGTGAAAACATCATAAATATGAGCAGAGAATATATTCAAGGATAATCATTACTGTGTTAGAATAGTAAAAACCTAGGATAAGCTTAAATGTCAAGCAGTAGCCTGGTATTCAAGTATTAATAAATTGGGGATGACTTTTTTGACATGGAAAGATGTTAAGCAGGTTATAAAACACCCTGTGCAATTGGATCCCATTTTTGTTAAAATGTTCATATACATGCATATGGATGCTGTTTGGAAGGAGATGTAACAAGGTATTAACTGTGGTTATCTTTGGGTAGTAGGATTGTAATTATAATGTTTTTCTTGATAATCTGTGTTTTCAAAATTTTCTAACAGGGAAGGTACCACTTTTTAATAAGAAAAAGAGATAAATTATTATAGGAAACAAAATAACTGCCTCCATTTCAAGTTTCTAAATTCACGTCTATTGAAGAAAAACATGTTTGTTTTTTAATGCAGTTGGTTTTTTGTTGTCACAGTTATAGGCTACAACATGATCATTACAAATGTTTATTGAATTTGAAATTCTTAGGATTCTCACATTGGGGCCATTTCAGACAGGCAGATGGCAGGATGTGGAACCTTTTGCTTGCATCCCTACCTTTGACAACTGAGTAGCTGTAAGCGCCAGCAATTCTGTTCAGGGCAGAGTCTCTGAAGCACTTGAGAAAAGCAGAGGAAGAAATGTGAATTAGAGTCATGACTGCAGTTTCCTGTTGTATCTTGCTGCTTTGTACCAAACTAGCAAGAGAAGGGAAAACTCTTTTTTTTAAGTTACAAAAATAATACATGGTGATTCATTCAGCAAGTATTTGAGTGCCTACTGTATATGCCAGGTATTGTGTTAGGTGTAAGGGGTGCATAATGAACAAAACAGACAAAAATCCTTGCCCTCATAGAGCTACATTCTAATTGATGCAGACAGACAAGAAACAACTAAAAATGAAAGTGGATGATGTAATAGGTGTAGAGAAAAATAGAGCTGGGTAAGTGGATAATGTGTATGTGTGTGTGCCTGAGTATGGGCCAGTGGATGGGGGGGGGTTGTTATTTTATATAGGGTGGATAAGAAGGACTCATGGATAAGAAGCTGTGACAAAGCGAGAGAGAGGCATGGACATATATACACTACCAAACGTAAGGTAGATAGCTAGTGGGAAGCAGCCGCATAGCACAGGGAGATCAGCTTGGTGCTTTGTGACCGCCTGGAGGGGTGGGATAGGGAGGGTGGGAGGGAGCCGCAAGAGGGAGGAGATATGGGAACCTATGTATATGTATAACTGATTCACTTTGTTATAAAGCAGGAACTAACACACCATTGTAAAGCAATTATACTCCAATAAAGATGTAAAAAAAAAAAAAGATGACTTTTGAGCAGAGATTTGAATACGTGAAGGAGTGAACCATGCAGGTATCCAGAGGGGGAGGGCTCCAGGCTGAAGAATGTTTGATGATCAACAATGAGGTCAAAAGCAGTTTTTTCCACTTGTAAATGGAAACATCACTGTAGATATCTTTAAATACCTCAACAACAATAATAATAAATAATAAAGTATAGTCAAGTAGTACATATGTAGCCTCCGAAAGATACCAATTTATATCCCACAGCAGTATATGAAGGCATTAATTTTATGACCCCCTGTATAAGATACCATCTTTTAAAAATTGCTAGTTTCTTGGGCAAAACTTGATATATCATTGTTTTATTTTAAAGTTCTTTTTAGTATTAGGGCGGTTGAATAACTTTTCACATGTTTATTGGCCATTTGTGTTTCTTGTGTGTGTGTGTATGTGTATGAGAGAGAGACGCACACGTACACATACACAGACAGACAGGAAAAGGAGAGAGAAAATTACCTATTTCTGTCCTTTGAATGTTTTTCTTTTTTCTTTCGGGGAGTTGGTTTTTTTCTTATTGATTTGTAAACACTCATTATACATCAAGGATATTAAACTCCAACCTGTTTTATATGTTGCCAGTGTTTTTCCTGGTTTGCTAATCATCTTTTCATTTTCTTTATGGTGTTTTGGCCATCTTATGGCCATCTTAGGTGGATCTGTCAGTCTTTCCTAGTGGCATCTGAACTTGGAGTTATGTGTGGAAAAGCCAGAAGGAGAACATTTATTGAGCGTTGTTTTCAATGTGCCACGTGCTACCTCAAGTGCTGCGTATTCATTCTTTTAGCTAATTGTCTCAATAGCCTTCTGAGCATTATTGTCGCCATTTTATAAATGTAAAACGGAGCTCTCACTGCAAACTAGCTTTAGAGTTGGGATATAAATCAACTAGCTTTAGAGTTGGATACAAATCTTCTAAATAGGAAGGTTTGCCTGACCACATTCTTTCTACTACACAGAGCCTCCTGCTCTATACTTGTGCATCCTTCCTACTCCCGCCTCTAGATAACCTAGATGACCCCTAGATGATCCCAGCCCTAGATGCCCTGACCTAGAAGAAAGGGCACAGCCCAGGGACATGTGTGAAGTGTGTCCATCCCTTAGAGCTGTTGGTTAAAGTTTTCAGTAACTGCTGGAACATTCCTTGGGAGTGAAGAGAGCTAATTATAATTTCCGAAGATTTGAGCAACCATGTGAATAAGATTATACTCTCCAGTGCCCAGAACCAGGTACAGTTTCCATCACTTATTGCTGTATCTCCTGAGGAAAGAATCCTCAGTTTTAGCAGACCTACCTAGGATGTAAAAGTTAGTTTCCTTTCTTTCTGAAGAAAGGATTTTAAAGAAATCCTTCAAGAGATGGCAAAAACACAAAGAAGCACCGCCCTTGTAGCTGGTACTCACCTGTTTCCACACTGCCTGGAAGAGTATGGAAAATTCAGTCATCATGAATTTTATCTGCCCCGGTAGCTGTTGAAAGGTCTGACCCTTCCATGTTGTAAGATCACACCTACAGTCGTGGAAACCCTGGAAGCCAGAGGTCCAAATTCTAATTCCTGGAGCAGCCTGTGTATATTTTTTCTGGTTGAAGTTCTTCCTTTTTTTTTTTTTTTTTTTTTAACAACAAAAAGAAACTTATGCTTTATGGAGAGAAAAATTCTAGTCTAGTAGTAAGATATAGAGGAAAATTTAGTCAGACCTTGTGCTATGCTCTGTACTTACAGTACTTACAGAGATGGAATTTTTTGTTTTTTGGCTTAAAATAGCACAGGTTTGTTATCTTACAGTTCTGGAATTCAGAAGTCCAAAATGGTTTCACTGGGATAAAAAGTCTTTGGCTGTAAAGAATTTGTTACCATTAGGAAATTTTTCCCGCATTTTTTATGTTACAAAACTTTGCAGTACATCTTAAGTTTTCAAAGGTCCCAATTCCTTTTCAGAAATTTTTCCCCAGAAAATTTATATTTATACATATCTTCTAATTTTGCCTAAACTTTCGTTTTGAAGTTATTTCTTTGTATTTTAGGGCGGAGGGGTTAAAATACAAGAGGTTCCCTAGCGCTGTTTTATTTCCCTCACGTCCAGATACCCTGACGTCTCCTGAAGTATGTATGAGAGTAGGCGGGAGTTTTCTTTGTTTAGGAGTGGGTGGGGCACGCATGTCTGGGGCCTCACTGGCCTTCCATTCTGAAGTGTCGGGCTTGCCGCAGCTGGGCCAGCCGCTATTCCCCCCCCCCGCGCACACGCCTTCCTTCCTTCGTCATCATGCTCCCCACAGTACATGCTCTGGGCTTCCTTCTAGGGCACAGCATGTCATGGGACTTGGCCCTTAATGTCTAATGGGAAAGCCTTTTCCTAGAAAAGTAGCAATTGGTCGGTATTAGCTTGGCCCTTTAGGATGGAGGCTGGCATTTCCATTCTTTGTTCACCTTTTGGTTGGAAGTACAGATGTCTGTGATGGCAGCAGGACTAGTAATAGCAGAATATTTCTCAGATAACTAGCTGCTTGAGCTGCTGCCAGGGCAAAATCATGTTGTGTTTGCAACTTATTTATTTATATATCATTGTCTCACATTAGATTATTATGAGATCCTTGAGGGTGAAGTATGAGAGGCGGTTAAAAGCAAGGTTTTAAGTCAGACAGGCCTGAATTCAAATTGTGGCTTTGCCATTACCAGCTTTTCTGACCATAGACAAATTACTTAAACTCTTTGTGCCTCGGTTTCCTCATCTGCACAGTGGGGGTAATAATGATAATAATAATGATACTTTCCTCATGAGATTGTTGTGCAGATTTTATTATTTTTTTTATTTATCTATTTTTAGATAAATATTTTTTGGCCACGCTGCACAGCTTGCAGAATCTCAGTTCCCCCACCAGGGATTGAACCCAGGCCACAGCAGTGAAAGCCTGGAATCCTAACCACTAGGCAACCGGGGAACTCCCACAGATTTTAAAAAGATTACAGTGTAGAAAACATTTAGCACAGTGCCTGGTTTGCAGCAAGGGCTCAAAAAATGTCATTGGTGATGCTGCTGTTTTTTTTTTGTGGTTTGTTTGTTTTTTAAATTTATTTTTGGCTGCTTTGGGTCTTTGTTGCTGCGAGCGGGCTTTCTCTAGTTGCGGAGAGCGGGGGCTACTCTTCGTTGTGGTGCGAGGGCTTCTCGTGATGCGTGGGCTTCTCATTGTGGTGGCTTCTCTTGTTGTGGAGCACCGGCTCTAGGTGTGCGGGCTTCAGTAGTTGTGGCACGTGGGCTTCAGTAGTTGTGGCTCGTGGGCTCTAGCGCGCAGGCTCAGTAGTTGTGGTGCACAGGTTTAGTTGCTCTGTGGCATGTGGGATCTTCCCGGACCAGGGCTTGAACTCGTGTCCCCTGCATTGGCAGGTGGATTCTTAACCACTGTGCCACCAGGGAAGTCCCTGATGCTGCTGTTAATATTAACTCTGGCGCTGTGAGCACCTTGCAAGTTGCTGTGAGTTTGGCTGAATGACTATATACAGGAAGTAGGGTTCGAAGGCCTTATCTGAGACTAGAAACGTTTTCATGCCCTGTTCCCTGGGAAGTTGTACAAAAGCAGGTCTGATGATAGAGTGCCTGCCCATGTTAATAAAATTAACAAAGAACACTTCTTGAACAGGCTCCATCCCAGGAGAGCAGTTCATTGAGTTACTTGGGATTATTATGTTGTATCCTGCTGGAATGTCTCCATTAATTTATATTTATTTTAGAATAACTCTGGGAACTTGAATTAGTGAACCGAATGCATTTGTAACTGATGAGGGAAGCAAATTGCACCCTCAGTGATGTGTACTCTATGGAAAGACTGGGATTTTGCTTTGTAAAACTTTATTTCAACATAACTATACTTACAGAAATACACTCATATTGGTTATTAGAATGCAATTTAACTTATCCTACACAATTTGGACCAAAAAACTTGGTACATGGTTTGCTTTAAAAAAGAAAGAAAAAGTATTTGCAATCTGGTTTATTTTTCATCTATTACAAATGTGTATAAAAGATCCACCATCAAATGCTGCTACAGCAAACAGCATGAACCTTGAGAAATTAAACTTTGGTTTGTCTCTGAAAAATAACATGTATTGCACTGTAAAAGTTTATAAAATTGGTGCAACGAAACATTGTTGTAACGTTTCAATGCCAGTTCACAAAGTTCAATAACTAATGGATGTTGATGATGAGGGTGGGGAGAGCCTATGTGTACGTATGAAAATATAAAAGCTCTCCGATCTAGTTAATATTGCATGCAGATCACAAGTTTACTCAAACCAAGATTCAGATCATTTCTTAAATGTGAATTAACACTACCGGTCCAGTTCATCTGCTGTCAACAAGGAAACTGCACAGTAGCTGTTTTTCTGATTTGTGCAAAAAAGAAAATGAAGTGTTTTCCCCCAGGTTTTCAGTGTAGAACTGAAACTACAGGAATGGTATTCTGAGGAGAGCAAGATTCTAAACTGTGTTGAAAAAGCAGTTCTTGGGACTGGCGGTCCAGTGGTTAGGACTCCATGCTTTCACTGCCAGGGGCCCGAGTTTGGTCCCTGGTCAGGGAACTAAGATCCTGCAAGCCATGCAGTGTGGCCAAAAAAAAGAAGAAAAAGAAAAAGCAGTTCTTGGTGTGGCCACAAGGGAATCAAAGAAATGTGCCCTTGAGAAGTCCTTGGAGATTCCCTGAACTGGCATCCCAGGTAAACGGTTGAGGCTCAGCAATTGGCCACCCAGCTCAAGTTCAGGCACTCTTTTCAATTCCATCCTTTCACACTGTGGTTCCTTTTGTTGTGGTTCCCTGGAGCTGTTTGGTACCTTGCCTAGGTAAATAGCCTTTAAAATTTTTAAAAAATAATTTGGCATGTATTCAAAGCCTCCGGCTACTTAAATTCCAAAGAATAACATTCACTGCTCCTTTTAAAAAAAATCAGATCTGTTCTTTCTCCCAACCTGCAGGAAACCTTTTCCATCTCCAGCTCGTCTGCGCCCGACTGTGGGATCAGTAACGCCACATCGTTGGCTGAGTGATGGACTGTAGGCAGGATGGCTTGGTCAGCTTCCGTCTCTCTCGATGATACAGAGCAAATCATGCTTCACAAGTCACCTGGGGATGTTTAGACAACCATGAGTGCTGTATTTGGTGTATGGGAGCGTCATACCTTCCAGCGAGGTCTTTTGGACATAAAGTGACAGAAATCTATGGCCTCTTTCCCTTTTACAGATCTGATGTTTTGACATGGCTTCCTGCTTCAGTGCTGTTTGTGGGTATCATCTATGCTGGTTCCAGAGCACTGTCCAGACTGGTAAGTGTTAGAGGCTTTGGGGGGGACAGTCCCTTTCCCTTCTTCCCCTTTACCTTTAACTTGTTGCGCCTTGGATCAATCGGGGGCAAAGCAACAGCTTTAATGATGGCACAGTAGATTGAAGAACAAGTCTTGGGGCTGAGGCCAATGTGGAGTGGTCCCACTCCCTGAATTGAAGGTAACCAGATAACAGGGAAGGACTGACTTGTTTTACAAGATGGAGAGCTGCAGATGGAGACGCAGGAAGCCGGAGTAGTGATATCTGTGGAGCCTGCTCTGCGTGGATACACCCCGTCCTTGGGAGCAGGGAGGGTGGGCTCAGTCTGCTCCTTGCTTCCGGGGACCGTGACCCTGCCCATCAATAACACGGCCTGGGCGGGCTGGGCTTAGTCGTGGGTTCGCATGCTTGGCACGGAATTGATGCCCAGTACACAGGGACACTAGTGAAACAAGTGTTCATTCTGTCCTCCCACCCAGACCCCGGGACTGAGCTCCTCAAAGGAGGGTACTGTGAGGAACAGACTTCTTCCAGCTATGTTATATATGATATGGAGCTCCAAAAATCTAGTTATTTTGCCACCAAAGGAGAAGCCGTAAATATCAGCATTGACCAGAGTCTCAGAACGTGGCTTAAAACTCAGGAACTTTTTGTTTTCATATAGTTAAGGTTTTGTTTTGTTTTTTTAATTGGGGTATAGTTGCTTTACAATGTTGTATTACTTTCTGCGGTACAACGAAGTGAATCAGCTATATGTATACATATATCCTCTCCCTCTTAGACCTCCCTCCCACGCCACCCCCCATCCCACCCACCTAGGTCACCACAGAGCACCAAACTGAGCTCCCTGTGCTCTACAGCAGATTCCCACTAGCTAGCTATTTTACACACGGTAGTGTGTATATGTCAATCCCAATCTCCCTATTCATCCCACTTCCCCCTCCCCCACCGAGTCCACATGTCCATTCTCTACATCTGCATCTCTATTCCTGCCCTGCAGATAGGTTCATCTGTACCATTTTTCTAGATTCCACATATACGCGTTAATACACGATGTTTGTTTTTCCCTTTCTGATTTACTTCAATCCGTATGCCAGACTCTAGGTCCAGCCAAGTCTCTGCAAATGACCCAATTTCGTTCCTTTTTATGGCTGAGTAATATTCCATTGTATATATGTGCCACATCTTCTTTATCCATTTGTCTGTTGATGGAACTTTAGGTTGCTTCCATGTCCTGGCTATTGTAAATAGTGCTGCAATGAACATTGGGGTGCATGTCTCTTTTTGAATTATGGTTTTCTCAGGGTATATGCCCAGTAGTGGGATTGCTGGGTCATATGGTAGTTCTATTTTTAGTTTTTTAAGGAACCTCCATACTGTTCTCCATAGTGGCTGTATCAATTTACATTCCCATCAATAGTGCAAGAGGGTTCCCTTTTCTCCACACCCTCTCCAGCATTTACTGTTTGTAGATTTTTTGATGATGGCCATTCTGACTGGTATGAGGTGATACCTCATTGTAGTTTTGATTTGCATTTCTCTAATGATTAGTGATGTTGAGCATCTTTTCATGTGTTTGTTGGCCATCTGTGTGTCTTTTTTGGAGAAACGTCTATTTAGGTCTTCAGGAATGGTTTTATACTCTAATTGCTGTTTTTAATCTATCAGAAAATGATTGTATTCTAATGTTTGAAAACATGAGAAATTTTCAAACAATTCAGTCTTTTAATGTAAAGTTTGTTGTTATGTTGGCCCCTTAGGCCTCAGATATGAAAACAGTAAAAACAAAATGTGCCTCTCTGGATAATAATAGTATTGTTAGGACAACTCCAAAGCTGCAAAGTAGTGGCTGAGAATTAACTGCGATAATTTCTAAATTAAATCGATAATTTCTAAATTAAATCATCATTTTCCTTTCATGATTCATAAGCTTGAGTAGATGGGATGAGGTGTGTGATGGGGGAGAAAATAACCTAGGTGACCTAAGAAGTGAGACACAGGGCACGTTGGTGCTGAGCCCAGAACAGGGGGCCAGGCTGGCTCTCAGCTGCCGCTCCTGATGCTGTCAGGCTCCTCCAAGTCCATGACCTCTCTTTACGGCCTCTGGCCTGCAGGGGGAGGTTCCTCTTCTATAGCAGAGTATAGGATTTGACTGGAAAACAAAAAACAATCTTTCGTTGTACAAAAGTTTTTGAAATTTTTTGTAGGCTCTGGATAGTTATGGATGCCAGAGTTTTGAAGTTTGAATAACTAAGGTGTTGTGCTAATAATGATAATAATTTTTTGTTTGTATAGTGCTTTTCTTTGTTTGTTTGTTTTTTTGGTTTTTGCGGTACGCGGGCCTCTCCCGTTGCGGAGCACAGGCTCCGGATGCGCAGGCTCAGCGGCCATGGCTCACGGGCCCAGCCGCTCCGCGGCATGTGGGATCTTCCCGGACCGGGGCACGAACCCGTGTCCCCTGCATCAGCAGGCGGACTCTCAACCACTGTGCCACCAGGGAAGCCCTGTATAGTGCTTTTTCATGTGTTCTCCGGAGTGATTTCCTTTGTATCTTTTCATGTGAGTCTCACAGTCACCTGATATGTGAGGCAGATGTTAATAACCTGGCAGAGGAAAACACGTAGGTGTGGGAAGTCTCGGTAAGCTGACTCTAGTCCCAGGTAGTGGCAGCTCTTCTGACGCCCCACCTTTTGCCTTTTCAGATTTGTCTCTTTAGGATCAAGGTATGTGGATTTTAGAATGAGCCCAGGGTACAGTAGACATGCATAAACTTGAGACTCTTGGTTGCAAGTGTTAGAAAGCTCACCAACTGGTCTAAGTAAAGGGAAATCTCCTGGTTCACATTAATGAAAAGTCATAGTGTAGAAACTGCTTCAGGCATGGCTTGACCCAGAGGTTCCAATGACCTACTCAGAATCCAGCTTCTGTCTCTCGTTCAGTTCTGCTCTCTGTCTTTGCTTCATTTCACAGCCAGGCTCTCGCCTCATGGCTGTTGTTGACTTCAGGCTGACATCCTCACAATTTTAAGTCTAATGGAAAGACTGTCTTCCTTGTAGCTTCTGTTTGAGTCTCACAATTCACTCTGATTGCATCAGTCAGGACCACTGCCCATCCCAGGTCTAAAAGCCGGATGGATTTACATTGATTGACCAGTCCTGGATCATGACTTTTGTGAACCATTCACTGTGACTGGAGAGACTCAGAGCACTGTTTGGTCATACAGGATCCCCAGCTGGACCCACAGACTGAGAAAGGGTGAGGCAGATGCTTTATATTGGAGTGCTTTACCAAGGACGGGATAAGGAGGCTAGGTGGCAAAAAAACCCTCAAAAGTCCATTGTAAATGTCAGTCTAGTACGTCTCAGGCAGATGGAGATTTCTGTAACCTGGAACAATGCTTCTCAGAGTGTGGTCCACAGAAGGTGATCGCCTGTGAGCTCTTTGTTACCTGTCTGTAAGGAGATTGTGCCAGAATGAGCATCACGCTTGGCACTAAACACCCTGATTAGTTTGAGCTGACATTTTTTTTTCATAGCAGGACTTTTTGAGGAAGGAAGCAGTGCACTGACTTATATTCTGTGCGAGGTCCTTATCTTTTGGAGGGACCGCATTGGAGTGCCCCTGGCCTAGAGCACAGACTTCTCTCATTGGCAGGAGGAAGCTGCTGCGATTCAAACTCTGAGCAAAGGGAAACAACCCCAAACCAAATATATCCAGTTAGAGTGGGAGGAGGACAGAAAGGAGACACTTATTATTGTTTTTTTTAGTGAAATAACTCAACCCAGCATCTGTTCTTTGTTTTCTGAGTTTTTTGTTTTTACATAGTTGCCTAAAAATTTAGAGTGGATGAAACACGAGGCACTCGTACAGCTTGTGTTAGATGGAAAACCCGTGTCAGTGTACTGGAGCCAGGCTGGCAGTTTCATGAATCCACGAGGACCTGGGGGAAACATGCTCAGTTAACATCCGTGGGTGTGGTGTTATGCAAAACACTTAGGAAGTTGCTGTGCTCCATAAAGGCCTCCTTCATCTGACAAGACTTTGAAGCTATCCTTCTGATGTGCAACTCCTGAGAGTAAGCTGATGTAACTCTTCAAAGGCGAGGTGGGGACAGTTCTTTATTGATTTTTCTACCTGGAACTCACAACCGAATGATAGAATTAAGGGAAGGAGATTATTCTTGCGGCTGTCGATTCAGCAAATATTTATTGGGGAATCTACTTCTGGGGGCTTAATGAGGAAGAAGACCTGCTTCCTGACCTTGAAGAACTTCCAGGGGAATCCGTGAGAGACACACAACTCACCATGGGAACAGGCATCGTGAATAGTCAGTGTTATATATGTGTGCCGGGCCCTTCGTATTGTTAACCCTCATGACATATGAAGTTGGACTTAATTACTCCCATTTACAGTTCAGGAAACTGAGATGCAAATTATTTGACCAAGGTCACCAACTAGTAAATGTTAAAGCGGAGATGCAAACTCAAGCGTGTCCGACGATAGTGGTTCATCTGCAACGCTTACCCTCTTTCCTCCCTAAATCACAATAAGCAAAGGAGATGAGCCCATCAGGATGGAGCTGGGAGGAGGGGAGAGGAGCCTCCTTTCTACAGGGGCTAATTTAGCTCTGCTTCGCCAGCGTTCCTGCCCTGAATAAGGTCACAGTGATGAGGGCTGATGGCATGAATGTCAGTCTTTGGAGGGACAGGACAACGTCAACCAGTCGTTATTACTCTTATTATAATTTCCCTGCCGCAGCCCTTCTCAGCTGGACAGGATTGCCTCAAAGCCTGTGCTGGTGAGTGTTTAGAACAGATGTGCAGATTCTCACACTCAGGAGCTTCAGGGAGAAGCCATCCCAGTGCTGGTGATCTGGGTGCTCAAACCATGCTCTTTTCTTGCTTAGGGTCAGCAGTTGGAAGACTCTGCAAATCTAAACTGAGGCATCTTGACAGGACTGGCCTTGGTTTCCTACCCAGCACTTTGATCTTGAGCCTTCCCTAACTGCTTGTCAGGGTTTCTGTCTTCACTCAACACAATGGAATAGAGATTGGCTGGGGGTGTCGGTGAGGAAACACACATGGATAATCAGACTCGCGTGGAGTGAAATCACTCAGTTAAGCAAACTGGAGCCTGTGGGTTCCCTCCCGCTTGGTTTGGCTCCAGTATCACGTAAGGGATCTTGGATCCACAGGGAAAAGGACGTAAATGTTGATCTGTCAGTAGAATGGAGACCCTTCCCCTAAGGTTCCCTGTAACTGTGGTTAGAGGCAGTTCTCTTTCACATGGTTTTCTCATCAGAGGTGATCAGAGTCCGATTGCAAGAATTACTTAAGATGTGGGCACAGTGACAAAATAATAACCCTCTCCTCTGCATTTTAGTTATGTTCCTGCCCCATCTAAAGATGTTTTCCATAACCCTTATAAAATGGCTTATTAAAACTGGGCTCCAAGCGGAAAACTTCATGACACTGGACTTAGCAGTGATTTATTGGCTGTAACAGCAAGACACATGCAACAAAAGAAAAAAATAGGCAAATTGGACTTCATCAAAATGAAAAACTTCGGTGTGTCAAAGCACGCTGTCAACAGAGTAAAATGGCAATTCACAGAATGGGAGAAAATATTTGAAAATCATCTATCTGATAAGGGATTAATATCCAGAACACATAGAAAACTCCTAAAATTCAACAACAAAAACCAAACAACCTGATTGAAAACTGGGCAAAGGACTTGAATAGACATTTCTCCAAAGAAGATATGCAAATGGCCACTGAGCCCATGATGAGGTACTCAACATCATTACGCATTAGGGAAATACAAATCAAAATCATGAGATACCACTTCGTGCCCATTAGGATGACTATTATCAAAAAAATAGAAAATAACAAGTGTTGGTGAGGGTGTGGAGAAATTGGAACTCTTGTGCGCTGCTTTTGGGAATGCAAAAATGGTACAGCTGCAATGAAAAACAGTATGGTGATTCCTCAAAAAATTGAAAATAGAGTTACCCTATGAGCCAACAAAAAAATTGAAAGCAGGGACTTGAGCAGGTATTTTGTATACCTGTGTTCACAGCAGCATTACTCACAGTAGCCAAAAGTTGGAAACAATCCAAGTATCTGTTGACAGATGAATGGATAAACAAAATAGTATATCAGTACAATGGAATATTATTCAGGCTTAAAAAGGAAGAAAATTCTGACACATGCTACAACATGGATGAACCTTGAAGACATTATGTTAAATGAAATAAGTCAGTCACAAAAGGACAAGTCCTGTATGATTCTACTAATATGAGTTACTTAGAAGAGTCACATTTATAGAGACAGAAAGTATTGGTGCTTACCAGGAGCTGTGGGCTGGGGAGAATGGGGAATTATTGTTTAATGGGGACAGAATTTCAGATGAAAAGAGTTCTGTGAAAGGATGGTGGTGATGGTCGCACAACAATGTGAATGTACTTAATGCCACTGAACTATACACGTAAAAATGGTTAAAATGGTAAATTTTATATGTCGATTTTACCACAATTAAAAAGATATGTTTATAACTCCCCTCCCCAGGCTACAACAGAGATTTTCTTGAGGATTATATGGGGGAGGGGGATATGTTCTCACTCACCTCACTCAGAGCCCTTTCCGGTGCTGTAGGAGGTGCATATTTAATTTAACTGAATTCATTCCTACGCACTCGTGTAAAAAAAGGGTGAGAAAAATAGCAGTTCACTGAGAGCAGGCCAACCTGCCCTCTGTAGTAGCATGTGCATTTATGGCCCCAAGTGAGGTTCTTATTCCCATGCATCTTACAAGCTGGCGTTCTAAGCTGCCTATTTTTCAAACAAAAAGGCCCCTAAACACAGGTCAGCTACTTTATGTGATGAACAGATGAAGGAGGGAGGTGGCCTCCAAGCTGGTGCTGGAGATACTCTGGCAAAGAGGGAGTCTGGCCCTCTGCCCTCAAGGAGTTGACCCGGGAGTTCCCTGGAGGTCCAGTGGTTAGGACTCCACGCTTTCATTGCCAAGGGCCCGGGTTCGATCCCTGGTCGGGGAACTAAGATCCCAAAAGCCGCTTGGTGCGGCCAAAAAAAAAAAAAAAAAAAAAAAAGGTGTTGGCCAGTTAATGACAGAATGATAAAACTAATGTAAATAAACACTCAAATTTATCTCATGCCAATCAATTTGTGAATATATTCATTTATATGTACACATAAACATATTCAAACACCTCAACTGTCTTCCCAAAAGGATGTGTTGTGGCTTAAAAGAATAATGATGATGAAAATAAGATAAGCATTTCTTATGAATAGAATTTAAGAGAAATCTAGGTCAAGGGTAATTGAAGAAGAACTAGATGAGACCACAGAGAGACTTAATACATATCTTATGAAATAAATACAGTTGGGCCTTGGAAAGATGAGAAAGCTCTCATCTTTTTGCAGCCGAATAAAGAAGTTACGAGACTCTCAGTGCTGTAAGAGAAAAGCGGGTTGTTGCCGCAGACATGCTTCTTCCTTGCTGTCAGGTCCTGAGTCCTCATAAAGGGTAAACTGGGCTACTTAGGGTCTTCAATCGCATCCTTAAAACAAACACAATGGTAACCTGATTTCTGGGATTCTTAGTGCATTTTGGAGGCCTAATGACAGCACAGTTCAGTAGGAGCGATTCTCTGGGGCTAAAATCTCTGCTCTCCAATTATCCGGCTCCCTTCCTGTAGGAACAGTTATTTCTGGCATGCATGATTTTAATGAAAACTAGGCAGCCAACAGTTCAAAGGTACATTCTATGGCAAGGGCCTGGCGAGCAATTATTGTATATTGCAGATTAAGGCCGTGTCCACATATTTAAAAATCACCCAAATTGAAGGTAGGATTGATGTTTTTCTATAAAAACTTAGAAGTCGACCCAGGACTTGGCTAAGGGAGTCATCCCCACTCCTACAGCATGACCCGAGGCCATGCCTGTGGGCAGGGCCAGGATTTTCCATAGAACACTGTTTTAAGTCAGTTCCAACACCTGAACAAATAACAATCAAGGCTTGAAAATTCCACTCTGGGAAGCATGGGAATAATGAAAAATCTTAAGTAATAGTTACCAATTTCTCTTTACATCCAGAGAAAAATTTCCAATGGTACATGGATGCAATGTAAAATTATAAGTGAATGTTAAAATTTTAAGAATAAATTAGTTGCAAACTGTGCCCCTAAGTAATGAAATGAACTGGACTGTAGGGTAGTTGAATTCGGTCAATTACATTTTGTGTCAAAATTGATAACTTGGGCTTCATGGTAGTTGATCTTGAGCCATTTTTCCTGATGAAATATGGTGGGGACCTTTTGTTATTGAGCCCATTCCTAGAGTCTATGTGAAAGAACAGACTTGTTTTTCTGTTCTCTTTAGCAGCAAGCTAGTGTCTAGATCGTCTAAAGTGATTTCAAATTATTAAGAGGCAGGTTAAAAAGGAGAACCAAAATACATCCTTTCTTTTTTCTCATCCGTATAACTGGAATGTTAATAGTATCTCCCTCATAGATTTATTATGATGATTCAATATGTAAAAGCAATTAAAACAGAGTCTGGGGGCTTCCCTGGTGGCACAGTGGTTAAGAATCTGCCTGCCAGTGCAGGAGACATGGGTTTGAGCCCTGCTCTGGGAAGATCCCACATGCCGCAGAGCAACTAAGCCCGTGTGCCATAACTACTGAGCCTATGCTCTAGAGCCTGCAAGCCACAACTACTGAGCCCGTGCGCTGCAACAACTGAAGCCCGTGCACCCTAGAGCCCACAACAAGAGAAGCCACCACAATAAGAAACCCATGCACTGCAACAGAGAGTAGCCCCGGCTCCCCGCAACTAGAGAAAGCCCACGTGCAGCAAGGAAGACCCAACACAGCCAAAAATAAATAAATAAATAAATTTATTAAAAAAAAAAAAAAGTACAGTGACAGCAGTAACATTTAAAAAAAACAACAGAGGCTGGTACATAGTAAGTATTCAATATATCTTAGCTATTATTGTTATCATATCTCAGAACTTTTTATTTTGTTTTTTTGCCTGCACCGTGTGGCTTGTGGGATCTTATTTCCCCAACCAGGGATCGAACCTGTGCCCCCTGCAGTGGAAGCACAGAGTCTTAACCACTGGATTGCCAGGGAAGTCCTCATTTCTCAGAACTTCTGTCTGATTTCACAAAAATAAGTCCTGCTGAACCTCACTCCATAAAGATAAAAGGCAGGTTTTCTGAAATAATCAGTCACTGGAGTCTCTTGAACTAATAACGTAGTTCAGACTGGGGCTTCGTGCACAGAGGTAGAGGCCAAGGGAAAATCAGTAATCATAAATTGTAGACTGCCTTAATACTGTTTTTGATAGATCTCTATGGAGGCTGATAAAATCAGTCGTAGAATTACTGTTTCTAAAGCCTGTTAGCTCCTCAGTCGAAAAAATGGCTTGAGAAATTCAGATTAAAAAATTTTTAAATGGAAATGGAAGATATCCCTTTAAAAAATGGCATAGAGTTTACTCCGAGGTCATCTGTTTTAGATCATACCAGTTATATTGCTGGAGGAAGCAGACTGGCAGGATTTGGAACACAATGGTATTGGACATTGCACAGTTGTAGGTCCAGGAAGTTTATACTGGGGGCTTGCTGTAACTTGGCTCCATAACATCGAGACTGGGAGCGTGGGCGTTGCCGTTACTGGGTTGGAGTCATGGAGTCATACCCAGAACTAGTTGTGAGCTCGCCAGCAAGCTGCCCCATCACTCTAAGCTTCAGTTTCCTTGTCTGTAAATCAGGGCAACAGGCATCCGTGGATACAGTTGTTGAGATATGGTTTAAATAAGAGAATGCAATTAAAATAATTAGCACTGTGCTGAACACATAGTATCTATTATTAGAGAACTTTAATATCAGTTCTGGGGACTTCCCTGGTGGTCCAGTGGTTAAGACTCCGCGCTCCCAATGCAGGGAGCCTGGGTTCCATCCGTGGTTGGGGAAATAGATCCTGCATGCATGACTCAACTAAGAGTTCGCATGCCACAACTAAGGAACCCACATGCTGCAACTAAAGATCTTGTATGCTGCAACTAAGACCTGGTGCAGCCAAAAATAAATAATTAATAAATAAATATTAAAAAAAAATTTTAATTTAAAAAATTAAAAGCAACTTTCTTTTAAAAAATTAAAAATAAAATAGAATAAAAAATAAAGTAAAATCAGTTCTGTATGTGTAGATAGATCCTTTTCCAGAATCTGATCAGAATCTCCTAGGCAGATGGAGAAACCTGTCCACAGTTTATAAAATTGAGAAAATTAAGCCTCCTTGAAGTCTAGAGTTAGCGTCTAGAGTCACCCTAAATCTCGTTTCCTTACTGATTTTATAGTCAAGGAGGCAAAAGCATTTTAAATCAGGGCTTAATTTTAAATAAATAAGATCCAGATTGCCCTTTCGTTTTCATGTCATGTACCACAGGGTTAACCTCTCTAAGATTTTCTGTGCTATCTTCTTAGGCTCAGACCTAGAAGGCCAGGGCCCACGTTTTCCAAACATGAGCCCAATGGATAAAGCCAATTAAAAAAAAAATCTCTTTAATAATCTTAAAATGCATAAAGAATAATTGAAAATATAAAAGTTTAAGAGGGATAAAAAGAAACACAAAAGATGAAAAACATAGAAAATAATTAAAATAAAGGATGATTTTAAAAGGAAAAAAGTTTCAGCTGCACTTTTAAAGGAGTAGAGAACGTTAAAAAGGCAAGAAAAATGTAAGGTGAG
Organism: Leucopleurus acutus; assembly: GCF_964270905.1. NCBI lineage: Eukaryota > Metazoa > Chordata > Mammalia > Artiodactyla > Delphinidae > Leucopleurus > Leucopleurus acutus. Next base: position 50,746,829 of record NC_139155.1, read on the forward strand.
AGCTCAGAATGAAATGAAACAGTGCGAGTTAGAACAAAATACCAAAATAGGGCAGAGCTATACAGTTATAAAAGTCTTAAAGACAAGGTAAAAATATATACTCCCAGGGACTTCCCTGGTGGCACAGTGGTTAAGAATCCACCTGCCAATGCAGGGGACCCGGGTTCAAGCCCTCATCCGGGAAGATCCCACATGCCGCGGAGCAACTAAGCCCGTGCGCCACAACTACTGAGCCTGCGCTCTAGAGCCCGCGAGCCACAACTACTGAGCCCACGTGCCACAACTACTGAAGCCCGCGCCTAGAGCCTGTGGTCCACAACAAGAGAAGCCACCACAATGAGAAGCCCGTGCACCGCAACGAAGAGTAGCCCCCGCTCATCGCAACTAGAGAAAAGCCTGCACGCAGTAATAAAGACCCAACGCAGCCAAAAGATAAAGAATAAATCCATCTGGAAGTGGTTGGGCAGCAACATCTGCTTAAAGACCCACTTAAGAGTCCTCGAAGCTGGAATAATTTCCCAGCTCAGGGTCCTCCATCGAGGCCACCAAGCGTGGGCTTGGTACCTCTTAATACTGACAGCCTTCATGCAGTGCTCCTGCATTACTTCCATCATTCCTCCCTATAGCTCCAGGTCGTAGATATTGTTATCCGCATACTACAGAGGAGCAAACTGTTTGGATACGTGCCCTGCTCCACTAGCAGATGGTGGAGCTGGAGCCTGAAGCCCAGCTGATGCCAAAACCCATGCATTATTCTTGATCTTTTTCTGCTTTCCAGGAGACATTATCATCAGCAGCAGCAACAAAGACAATAGCACAATCCCTCACCCCTTAATCCCTCCCCTTTACCTTGTCAAAATTATCTATCAAATTAGGAAAGACTGCTGTTCTTAGCAAACAGCCCAGCGATAGTCAATGTGCAGTGGGTACTCTGTGTATCTTGATAACCCACTGGAGTGTTACTTTTTTTATATCTTCTCCCTCCCCCCCCTTTTTGGGGTACAAAGTTGATCCCAGTTATCCCATCATTTACTGCAGTTCAGTCTCCTAAATATTTCCCTCATGTGGCCACTTTTCTCCATCTTCGCTGCCACTACCAAGTTCAGGCCACCGTCTTGTCATTCCTTGTATTAGTTTCCTGTAGCTGCTGTAACAACTTACCACCTACCTAGGTGGCTTAAAACAACAGAAATTTATTCTCTCCCAGTTCTGGAGGCCAGGGGTCTGAAGTGAGTACCAAGGTGTGTCAGCAGAGCTGCGCTCCCTCCAGAGGCTCTAGGGGAGAATCTGCTCCTTGCGTCTCTCTTCCAGTTTCTGGTGGCTGCTGGCACTCCTTGGCTGGTGGCTGCATCATTCCAGTCTCTGCCTCTGGGGTCACATCGCCTCCTCCTCTGTGTGTGTCAAGTCTCTCCTGTCTCTTAGGAGGAGATCTGTGTTTGCATTTGGGACCCACCCAGATAATCCAGAGTAATCTCCCCACCTCCAGATTCTCACCTTAATCCCATTTGCAAAGGCGCTTTTTTCACCCTATGAGGTGGCATTCATGGGCTCCAGGGACTAGGATGCAGCTATAGTTTGGAGGGCCATTTTTCCGTCTACCGTACCACTGAACTTTCGCAACCATCTCTGCCTCCTTTGCCCCACCCAGCAGTCCAAGGTCCCCTAAACACGCAGATCAAATCATGCACGGTGGGCTTTAAACTCTTCAGTATCTTGTGGTCCTTGGGACGGTCCTGATTCCCTGATAGGGCCCGTGATTACCTCTCCACCTTCCTCTCCCCCACTTTTCCCTTCCACACTATATTCCACCCCACTCAACTCCCCCTGGTTCCCCGAGGAGGTGGGCTTCCTCGCTCCTCTGGGCCCTTGTGTGTGCCTCCAGCCCTCTCCCGCCTTGTCTCTTTTTGCTGGGCTCATTCTTTTTTTTTTCATTTTCCCTTTGGCCGTGCCATGCGTCATGCAGGATCTCAGTTCCCCAACCAGATATCGAACCCATGTCCCCTGCGTTGGGAGTGCGGAGTATTAACCAGTGGACCACCAGGGAAGTCCCTGGGCTCATTCTAGTCCATCATTCTGTTCCCGTTTAGACTTTGGACTTCACTTCCTCCGAGAAGGCGTGCTCTGCCCACACTGGGTTGGTCATGCCTTTCTGTGCATTTGGTCAGAGCTCTTACCTCAATAGGGACAGCCTCTCTAACATGTGTCCACCTGTTCACAGGATGTGTCCCCTGCACCTGGCATGGCACCTGACACACAGTAGGTGCTTAATAAATGATGAGAATACCCATAAGAGGGGAACCTGTACATCCACCCTACTGAGCATAGTGCTGTAAGCAAGAACACTGATCCACGCGGAAGAGTTTTTGCTGGAGAGCAGTATCAATGTGAATGCCAACAGTGCCCACAGATCTTTATTTTTAAGCGTAAATCAAGAATTATGTAATTATGAGATCCAAGAAAATATTTTCATGCTTATTCCTTTGTTTTCTTTCAGGCCATTCCTGTGTTTCTCACTTTGCATAATGTAGCCGAAGTTATAATCTGTGGGCACCAGAAGTGTTTTCAGAAAGAGGTAAATGATTACGCAAAAGGCTAGTTTCACTTCCCTTGCTTGAAATTCAAAGACGTGCTTTTTATGTATGGTCCAGATTAGTGTCTGCCTTTTCCTGCCATCTGTTTCCAGTCAAGCCTGCCTGACGGTGGTCACTAATTTCAAGGATCACGGTTTTGACATCCCTTCAGTTCACCAAACATACGTGGGGATGCTTGTGGGTCTGAATGGACCTCAACCCCAGGCCAGCGCTGAGCCAGGGCCTGGGGGGCCGAGGTAGAGATGACTGTGGGCCTGGATGGTGGGGGGGGGCATTCCCCCCCTCCCCCCACCACATCCCATCACCATGAGGAAATATTTGGCGAGCTTCCCACAGGGTGCTGGGAGCTTTAGCCCACCCTGTGGACATTCTCTTTTCCTCCCGACCCCAGCTCTGCCTTCCACCAGTTGGAACATGTTTCCTCACCTTCCGGGCCTCCATCCATGAAAAGGGGAGAGAAATGTCACCCACTCAAAGTAGTCGTTGGGAGGACACCATGCAGCACAGGTGCTAGTAGGTGCTCCCAGCACTTTCCGGCACATAGTAGGTGCTTTGTACCTACTATGTAGTTTAGCTATGATTTTTTTGTTTTTGCTGTACGCGGGCCTCTCACTGTTGTGGCCTCTCCCGTTGCGGAGCACAGGCTCCGGACGCGCAGGCTCAGCGGCCATGGCTCACGGGCCCAGCCACTCCGCGGCATGTGGGATCTTCCCGGACCGGGGCACGAACCCGTGTCCCCTGCATCGGCAGGCGGACTGTCAACCACTGTGCCACCAGGGAAGCCCTTAGCTATGATTTTTAACGTGATTGGTGGTTTTAGTTTGGTACCTGTTTTGAGAGTTCCTTTTTTCTAACATCTGCCTGTTTCAAATGACTTCACATCAAAATTTTGGAACTTTTAAGCTCGAGAGAGGCTAGTGGGCCATGCAGGCAGCACACTTCTTACAGGTGTGCCAGGGACAGAGAGACACCTTTCCTGTGGCCAAGGCCACTCCACGCACCAACACTCCCGAGGGACCTTTCTGATACATGGATCTGATCATGTCCCCCTACATACAGCCCTTCAGGACCACCCGGAAGCTACCTGGAGGCCTGCAAAGCCCTTCACCACCTGGGCCCCATCCACCTCTCTGGCTTCAGAAATTCCAGCCACAACCAAACTTCTCATTTTCCCCAGACCATGTCGTAGTGTTTCTCTCCTCTGATCTGTCAGCAAACCTCTTCGTGCACCCCTGTCCCGTTCACTCTATGGATATTTCTACATCCCTGTGTACGTGGCCACCCCGCCAGGCCTGGGTCTACAGTCGTAAGCAAGAGGCATGACTGCTGCTCTTCACAGAGCATCAGCCCAGAAGGGGAGACAGACATTAAACTAAGAATTAGACCCACCTGCTCGATTGTGTGGCCAGAGCAGGCCACTCTGGGGAAGTGACATTAAACACAGACAAAGGATGAACAGGAGTTAGACATGGTGGGGAGGGGAGGGCTCCCTGGAAGAGGAAGCAGCAGATGCAAAGGACCAGACGTAGGAAGGGACTTGGTAGAAGTCATTCTGGGCTGTGTGGCTGGGACTTGATGAGAAAGAGAGGGGGCGCTCAGGACGAGGCTGGAGACGGGCCTGTGGGGCTGAGCTAGGAATTTGGGATTTATGCTGAGTGCACTGGGAGGAACCGGTTGGGTTATAAGGCCCACAGACACTGTGCAGCTTCCCAGTGTTGAAAGCTCCCCCAGTTTCTGCGGAGGAGAATGGATTACGGGAGGCGAGGGAAGCCTGTAGTGACTCCAGCGAGGCTCCGTACCTTAGGCTAATCTGCCTGCCGTGGGAACCTTCCCTGACACCTCAGGCAGCTTGGGCACCTTCAGCTGACATTTTACTTATCACACCAGCTTGCAATTTCCATATTTCATCAATTCTAACATGGGCTTCTTTTTCTCACATCTAACATTTTCACTATCGGGACTTCCCTGGCGGTCCAGTGGTTAAGTGCTTCCACTGCAGGGGGCACAGGTTCGATCCCTGGTCAGGGAACTAAGATCCCACATGCTGCGTAGTGTGGTCAAAATAATAAATAAGTAAAAATAAAATAATTCTTTAAAAAATAAAAAATAAGTTTTCACGATCTAAAATCAGGGTGGTTTTATAGTCAATGGTATGTCCTGGTCTAATGTTTGTTGGTTTTTTTTTTCTTAGTAGTATAAAAAATACTAATTTTACAATCAGTGGCATCTTAAATTCAGTGAAATACAGTATGATTTTCCCTGTGTCTCTGCCTGCTTCCAGCCCTCTCCTTGCAGTGACCCTGGGGTTGGGTGTTTTTTGGAGCCCCAGGTCTCAGCCCAAGGACTGGAGCTGAGCTGAAATATTCACTAACCGGTCACTTAGGTTCCAGGAGCTGCTCAGGTTCTGGGAGACTAGTCAGACCCTGACTCAATTCCACTCAAATTCCAAAGAAGACTTCTTATTCACAAAATGGATACCTTTTGTGTGAATTAAAAATGAAGATTTACCTGGTCTAGGGATGAGATCCAGCCATCTTCATGGGATACTGCTTCTTTCTTTTTTGGGGGGGCCACACCATGTGGCATGTGGGTTCTTAATGCCCTGACCAGGGATAGAACCTGCACCCCCTGCATTGGAAGTGCACTGTCTTAACCACTGGACCGCCAGGGAAGTCCCTCCATGGGGTATTGCTTCTTGATGGACAAGTCAGATCAGGTAGGTGAAGGTGAGGGTGGGACATGGGGCTGGAGGGTCCTCAGTGTATTTCCACCAAGCAGAGCGCAAGGGTCAGACTCCCAGGCCAAGAGGACCTTTCCTCGGAAGCAATTGGGTGAATACCAAAATACTGTGAATCTTCAACTCATTTCATTACTGACACAAAACAACATCATTAGGAAACAATTGAGTGGGTTACATACCTATTTAGTTATTTTTTAAAAAATCCCTTTCTTTCCTTTACGAATATCATAAGATGTAATAAGTCGTAGAAAATGCAGAGAAAAAAATGTCAGAAATCAACTGTGATCTTACTTCCTAGAGGAAACGACTTCATTCATTCAGTTCAGACATATGTAGAATATTTACAGAAATGATAAAATACGTCCTGTTTTTCCATTGATCGATTTGTCGGAATCCCTAAATGCCTCATTTCTCTCCACATGGAATGCAGTGTGTTGGCCGGTCCCTGTTTGTAGATTTGTAGGTGGTTTCTAGTAGTTTGGCATTAAAATCTGCTCTGTGATGAAGATGACCGTGATATGTTCTTCATATGATTTACATTCCTGATCATTCAGCCTGGAGCCATGACCAAGCGACCGGGTGTCATGAGGAACATGGTTGGACGCCACCTCTCAGACTTGACCTGTGACTCCGGACGTAGGCTCTTTGGTCCATTACGTGTCAGGTTTCCCTAGAATGGCCTTGGGAGAGTAGAGTTGACCTCTTCATGACCTCGCTCCCAGATGAGGAGAATAAGCTCTATCTGGGCTGTGGTTCATTGTCACCAGCCATAACTAGTTCTTTGTGTATGTGCACACACACGCACACAGTTTGACTCTAAGTTAGCGTGTGGCTTGTGGAATTAGTCTCGATAACTTGGCAGATATATTTGCCACGGTTTAACCTTAGAATACTGCTATTCATCCATTGGTTCGCTCAACATTTATGAAGTATATGCTACATGTCAAACATCTGGCTAGCTCTACAGCTACAGATGTGGAGAGACACATTTATCACCCTCACAGAACTCAGGCTGAATGGGGAGCTGACATGTAAACAGGTGCTGGGATGCCCAGAGAATGTCCTATGGGCTGAAACAGGCGTGTGGGTGCACTGGGGGGCAACCGCGGGTAAGTCTGCTTGCCAGGGCCAGATATGAGCCCAGTCACACAAATGGGTAGGAATTTTCTGGGCACTCCAGGCAGAGAGGAAGCAGCCAATGAAGGCCAGTGGCCTGAAAGGGCCGGTGGGTGTCACTGCAGGACTGGCTGTGACAGAATGGAGTCCAAAAGGGTCAGACTCTGGAGCTCGATCGCCTGGGCGCACACCCTGTGATCCCAAGCAACTTACCTGATTTCTCTGTGCCTCAGAATCCTCATCTGTAGCACGTAACCCAGGACTGTACATTAACCCGTAGTGACACGAGTCAACATGTGTTGAGCACCTAGGACAGCACCAGCAGTCCTCAGAGCGCGTTAGCTTACCCAGAGCGGCGTCAGCTACTTACTGTGACTTTGGCAACGTGACTCTGGAGGAGTTGTAGTGACCCACGCAGAGCTGAGATGTCGTTGGGACTTATCACTGGGTGATTTGGGGACCGAGGGGCTTGCGGAGGGGAATCCCGGACACAGACTCCTCGGTTGCTCTCTGAGCCTCGGGGGCTGGAGCTCCGTAATGAATTTCTTGCTGGTGTTCACTCTCCATGTCTCAGGTTCTGGGCTCCTGTAGTCAGAGGCGGTCAAAATAAAAAGGACTCTCCTCTGTGGGATGGGCAAACTCCTTCAGGCACTAGAGTTGATTTGCTGCCCTGTAACAGAAGCCCCCGAGCACCTGCTGGTGAACATGTCACTCATGGAAGAGTTGAGCATCCTATTTGTTTCCATCCTCTCCATTCCTTCTCTTCCTCCGAACTCTGGAGATGTCGGCTTTATTTAGCTCAGAATCTTTTAGTGACACGTTTTCCCATGTTGGGGGCAGTTATCCAGGTGGGAGCCAGGTCACCTCTGCGTGTGTCATCCTTTCTGTACTGAAGGGATAAGTGTCCCCACTGGGGGGCAGTGGAGTCAAGGTTGGCTTTGCCTTTGGTCTCTGCTGAGGCCGGTTCCACAAAGATGAAAGATAACGTATAAGAGATAACAAAGGATCTAAAGATGGGAGCCACTGCTTTGTACACACACATCGTGTGTTTATTAAAACAATGCAATGTGGATTATTTAGTCACACATGAAAGCTTAAGATAGCCTTCATAGCAAACCACATGTTTCTCTTGCCAGTGCTTTACTTTTTTAAAAAATTGAGATATAATTGACAGATAAAATTATATTTGTTTCAGGTGTTCAATATAATGATTCAATGTTTGTATATATTTCGAAATGATCGCCACAATAAGTCTAGTTAACATCCATCACCATGCATTTGTTTTTCTTGTGATGAGAAGTTTTAAGATCTACTCTCTTAGCAACTTTCGAATATATTCAATACAATACGCTGCTGTTAACTATAGTCACCGCGCTGTATGTTACGTCCCCAGGCTTTGCTTATTTTATAATAACTGAAATTTTGTACCTTTTGAGTGCTTCATTTTTAAACAATATGTTCATAGTTCACACTTTATCTGAGCTGGAGTAAAAGAAAATTGCAGTTTGTCCTCAACTAGCAAAATAATCCTTCTGAAATGTCCAGAATTAATCTATTATCTTGCCTGACCATTTCCCCTGTCAAATATGAAAAAAATCTATGCTTCTTCCTGCTAGAGCTTTCTTCCCAAGTGCCAAGGACTAATTCCCTTAAACTGACCAATAAAAAGGAGGTAACAAAGGTAGAGTATGCATTAGAATTTCTTCATTTCAGGGAGCTCTAAACGGCAACTTTAGATTTCCCCAATCTGCCCTTTTTTCCTTCTCTCTAGGGATGGAGTCAAATGTCCCTTCTCCTTTTTTCTGTTTCCTAATTTACACATCATACCAGAGAATTTATAGCACTGCTCAGGGTCAGAGCTGGATTAATGAAAGGAAAATTTAAAGAGACAGACCGGAAGAGAAGTTGAACAAGAGCTTAATTTCTTTTCCTACACAGGGTACATTGATTTCTCTCTCCTTTTCATGGTGTGTAAGATATTCGAAGGCTTGGGCGTGGCGTCATTTTGCTTTTTTGTGGGTAAACATAGTTCTAATGGTGAGAGCGGTAAAACTACTCATCCAGAGTGCTTTGCCGAAGTGACTCAACTCTGGACCTCTGAGTCATCTTTCGTTTGGTCCAAGCACAAAAAGCCTCAATAAATACTGAAGTGCAGCAAGTTGTTAAGCCCCCAATAAACTTACTCATAATTTATGTGCCTCTTGATCTAAATATTTACTTTTAAGGGGAACAAAAAAGAGTTTTCAAAGACTAATTGTACGTCTCTATATTTTCATACAGAAAACATCTCCTGCGAAGATCTGTAGGTAAGTTTAAAAAAAACAAAAAACAACTTCACAAACATCTAAAATAGAAGATTTAACCTGATATTAACTTCAATGAGAAACCGTCTGTTGACAATTCATACTTGAGAGGTGACAGAGGAATTTATTACAGACACTCACATATCCCTATTTTGTGTCTTATTCTCAAATTTGCTCTTTTTTTTTTCTGAAATATTTTATCCCTAAGGGGAAAACAACTCATGCTAGATTTCAGCCATTGATGCCCAGAATTTCACTAAGAGTTGTGCAGTACTGATGAAGAATGAAAATGGAAAAATGGAAGTGACTTAAAGTTTTAAAAATAATGTTTGATCCTCATTGGGTTTTTAAGAATTCCCATGGTGGAAAAGTACTGGCCTGCGAATCCACGGATCTGAGTCGTGGTCTTGGGCCACACAGCGCCGTGACCGTGGGCAGGTTTTATACCTCTCTGTGCCTCAGTTTCCCCAGCTGAAACGTGAGTTGGGCTGGACGTTCTGGCAGGTCCCTGTGCTCCTGTTGTGCTAATTCTGACCTGGATGCCTTGTCCTCTGGTGGCTTCCTGCTTCCTCGGCAGTAGCTGCGAAGCTCGGTCCTGAAGATAGAAAACCAGCAGAATGTTTTGATACGTGGATTTAGGACTTCTTGTTTCATATATTTCTGGGCTTTCATCCAATCTCCTTTTTTTGCCTTTATTACAGGCTGCTACTTGAAGAAAAAAAAATCCCACTGTCAGGAAGCATCCTCTTGTTTAAAAGATTAGCGGGTGTTAAAGAGAGGCATTAAAACCCATTTATGCCTGATGTAATCAGGTGTTGCTCAAGGCCAAGTTCGGTGGGAAACCAGGGGCTGCCTCACACCTGGCACTTCTCCCCTCAGCCCTGAGGGCTTGTCTGCTTGAGGGGATCTAACGCTCATTGCCTGTGGATGGGGAAGCATCCTGCATCCTCTAAAGCCTCTGTCCACTGCAGGCAGACACCAAAGCCATGAGGGTTCTCCTCTCCCCACAGCCTACAGCCTGCCTATTCCTGTGCAGTCCCAGAAACCCTCCTGGACAACCTCCCTCCTCTCACCCCACCCTGACCTCCGAATCCCTCAGCAGTCGGGTGCCAGGGAATTGTCTCAAGGCTGTTTGAGTGTGTGCCTTTAAAGTTGGCGAGGCTATAGGAGTGGGTGGACTGGAGTGGTTAGAACCTGTCCCGTGTTGTCCTGCCCTTCCTGAGGCCCTGAGGCCCCAGCTCTGAGGATTCCTCTGTACCCATCCTCCTGCCTCAGGCCCAGCAGCCATGCTAGTCTTTCAAGGGTTACACACTATGTGTGATGACAACAGTGAGGACTGTGTGTGGTGGGGGGTGTGGACAGAATTGATTAGCGTCACTATTGCCAGTGTACTTAGGTTATGAGTATCAGGCTGTTGTGTATTCCGTATATATATGTAAGTAATACAGAATTTGATATGTATGTAGACCATATACTGGTGTGAGATGTCATATGATAAAGTTCCCTAACAGTGAAAATGCTGTATTCACTGCCCCCATTTATGTCTTTGATCCTTTGCTGTTCGCCGCGTAATGCAATGGTCAGAAGGGACCCAACCCTGAATATGTTGTTGCATCACAAAATGGAAAGAGGGGGAAAGAGCATGTGGTCCTTTGGGTTTTGTGTTTTCTGGTGCCTTTCTTTAGGAGGAGAGAATGATTGGCAAATGCTATAGGCCAAGATATTTTGGTATATGAAGCCCATATACCATCTAAAAACCACTGATTTCTAAGCCAAAAAGGATCTCCAAATCGACTTTCTAATGAATGAGAAAATGTGAAAATATCGTGATCGGCAATGTTACTTTTTTGTGCAAGAATTATAAAAAGAACCTTTTATTATGGAAATTTCTAAACAGATATAAAAGTAGACAGAACAGTATAATGAAGCTCTGTAGACTCATCCCCCAGATTCAACAGTTTTCAACTTAAGCCTCTACCCAGCACCTCATTTCAGCAAATCCCAGGCACTGTAGCGTTTCAGCCATAAATATTTTGGTATGTATAAGAGATTTTTTTCTAATGAAACTTTTTTTTGTTTGTTTTATTTTATTATTATTTTTTTTGGCCACGCTTCGTGGCTTGCAGGATCTTCGTTCCCCAACCAGGGACTGAACCCCTGCCCTTGGCAGTGAAAGCGCCGAGTCCTAACTACTGGACCGCCAGGGAATTCCCTTATTTGGGAAAAAGTTAAAACCGATAGAAAAGCTCCAAGAATATTACAATGAACTCCCATATACCTTTTATCTAGATTCACCCACTGATAACGTTTTTTGTACTTGCTTTCTCTCTCCATATATACATATGTGCATATATATCACATAAAATATGTAAGAATATATACATAATTATTCTTACTCTTATTTTTTTCTGAACCATTTGAGAATAAGTTGCAGGGGTTATGACTCTACCCCTAAATACTGCAAAGCGTATCTCCTAAAAATAAGAAGCTCTTTTATAACCACAGTGCAATGTTTAAGTTTAGAAAATTAACATCGGATACAATGCTGTTATGTAATATGGAGTTGATGTTCAAATTTGGCCAATGATCCCGATATTGTCTTTTATAGTAATTTCTTCCCCCAAAGATGTCACGTCTCTTTCATATCCTTTAATCTGGAACAGTTTCTCGACTTTTTATTGCCTTTCATTGGCTTTGACTAGTGTAAGCCCATTGTTTTGTGGACTATCCCTGAATTTGGGTTTGTCTCAGTGTTTCCTTGTGATTCAGTCCAGGTTATACATATTTGGCAGGAATACCACATGAGTGACGTTGTGCCCTTCTCAGTACATCGTATCAGGAGGCACATGGTGTAGCACTGTCCCACTATTGGAGATGTTAAGTTTGATCATTTGGGTAAGACGATAAGTTTGTAATGTGCTTTCCGTGGTGTTTTCTTATTGGTAAGCGGAATAACTGTAGTCTGCTTGCCCACTTTTCCACTAGTGTATTTTTGGGGATCGGTAGTTTAAAGAAGCCTCCTTTTACATATACTGTTTTTCTCAAGTGAGCCAGCTGTGGTTTTGCACATGTCTTGCAAATGCCTGTCTCTGGGAAGATGGCTAGCCGAGCCCCAGAGAAGAAACTGGTGTCAGCAAAGCACGTAATTGAAAACTACATGGGTAGTGAGGTTCTCAGAGGATGAACGGGGGAATTGGGTGTGGTCTCACGAGATCTTTGCCTCATCCGAGCTCCAGTCCGTGTATTTCAACCTCCACACTCTCCGGGACTCACCCTTGATGTTGACAAGTGAAGCTGCGTGTTTACCCCCTCTCCACAGTGCCCTCTTCCTCCTGGCTGCCGCAGGGTGCCTGCCCTTCAATGACTCCCAGGTGAGTTCAGGCAGACTCACTTTGCCTTCCAGGTATCTCTGAAGCCTGCGTGGATGAGCAGAATTTCCGAATCCTTCCCTTGAGAAGCAGGATAACCTTGGCCTATACAAAGGCATGTAAAAGCAAACTTTCGGGGCCCTAGGGCACTTTTTGGCCAGGCCAACACCTCTCCTCAGGTCTCTGCCTTCTCCCAGGCTGCAGCAGGGGAGCCCGCAGACCTCGGGCCTCTGGGTGCCGCGATGGGGGCGGTCCACCCTCTGCACGTGCTGGGAGGATCTGCACATCCAAATGACTCCAGCCCCACACACTGAGGTGAAGTTGATTTTCTTTTCCTCTCATCCCAAGGGCCTCGTCTGCACAGTGATTTTCACTTTGTCAGACTGAGTTTTTCTTTCTTAGGCACTGAGAACCCACCCCCACCTCCAGGAGTCATCCCATTTCGGGCTCTTTTTTTTCTTTCTTTTCTTCCCCAGCATTTATTCAGTTCCCATCAAGTGTTAGGCACCGAGCCAGGCTCTGGGGGCACAAGGAGGAATTGCCATCCTCCAGGCAGAAGTCGGAGTCCAGTCAGAGCAAAGGGGAAGGGGCAGACGATGAACCGATAATTATAACACAGGGAGGCCAGGGCTCAGTCCGGGGAGGTGTGGGATCCTTCGAGGCTCAGAGCAGGAATAGGGAGCAATTATAGGGAGCTTACTGTGTGCCAGGCTCTGTGCCAGTGCTTTAGGGCCTCACTCTATTTAATCTCACAGCAATTCCGCAAGGGTATTATTATCTCCATTTCATATTATCTCCATTTCATATTATCTCCATTTCATAGCTGAAGAATAGCGAGGCCCAAAAGGCCACCAGCTAACACATAAGTGGGTATTTTAGAATTTAACCCAGATCTTTCTATTTTCTTTCTTTCTTTCTTTTTAAGTCACTGATCCTTTATTTTGTTCCAGTTAATATATCAAGTTTTAGTAACATGAAAGCCATCATATATTGAACACTTGTGTGCCAGGCGCTGTGCTGAGATCTCTATACTCGGTTTCATTTAATTCTCACAACAAACCTTGAATGGTTAGGATTACTATTTTACAGAAGAAGAAACAGACTTAGAGTAAAATAAGTTTTTCAGCTGCTTGGTATAGTGAGTGTATAGATGGTGGCACAACCAGTCTTCAAACCTAGACTTGTCTGCCTCCAAAAGACATGTTTTTTTTTTTTTGCGGTACGTGGTCCTCTCACCGCTGTGGCCTCTCCCGTTGCGGAGCACAGGCTCCGGACGCGCAGGCTCAGCGGCCATGGCTCACGGGCCCAGCCGCTCCGCGGCATGTGGGATCCTCCCGGACCGGGGCACGAACCCGTGTCCCCTGCCTCGGCAGGCGGACTCTCAACCACTGCGCCACCAGGGAAGCCCCAAAAGACATGTTTTTAGTTACCATGCTAGTTTATAGCAGTTGGGCATTAGTCTTTTGGATGTGGGGAAGGGAAGGGGGCAAGAGAATTGACCCGGATCTTTCTGATGCTGGAGCCAGGCTCTGCTTACTGTACCTAAATCTTGAAGGGTGAGGAGGAGCAACCCAGGAGAAGAAGGCAGGTACGGACAGAGCCCTAGAGGCGTCCTGAGTGGCCTGTGATTCAGCTTTATTGAGCACCTACTATGTGTGCGTCCCTGGGCAAATTCCTGCCCTCTTGGAATTAATCATCTAGTGCGGGGTGGAGACAGAGACAGGTCACAAGTAAAACAGAGTGTGTCAGGTGAGATAAATGGAAAACGGAAGGGAAGAAGAGGCGGGAGTGCCCCTCAGCTGAGTTGGCCAGGGACGTGCAAGTTCTCTTTCTCTGGAGGGGGATGGGCAGTGGATGGGACTGGTTGGGTTGATAGGAGCTTGTCATAGGATTCTTGGGTGTCCTGAGTTTGCATTTCATCCTGAAGTCACTGGGGGATGGCTGGATGATTTTAAGCAATAGGCGGCACCATCAGGTCTACTTTTTAGAGATGCAGTGCTGGGGAGTTGGGGGGATGGGGAAAGAGATGCTGGAGGCAGGGAGCCCTGTTAGGAAATGTTGTAGGCAACTGGGTGAGAAATAAGGAGGGACTGGCCCAAGGCCCCAGAGTCCTGTCTGGCACCATGCCTGGCACTGTGCATTGACTTTTAGTGTTTCTGATCATCATGCTGGATCCCGTTTGTCTGTACTTACAGCCAATTTTTTTTTTTTAATCTTGTGTTACAGTTTGATCCAGATGGTTATTTCTGGGCTATAATTCACTTATTCTGCATAGGTAAGGGTTTTTAAATAAATTTATTTATTCATTTTTGGCTGTGTTGGGTCTTTGTTGCTGTGTGGGTTTTCCTCTAGTTCCGGCGCGTGGGGGCTACTCTTCGTGCGGTGCATGGGCTTCTCACTGCGGTGGCTTCTCTTATTGCGGAGCATGGGCTCTAGGTGTGTGGGCTTCAGTAGCTGTGGCTCGTGGGCTCTAGAGCGCAGGCTCAGTAGTGTGGCACACGGGCTTAGTTGCTCCGCGACATGTGGGATTGTCCTGGACCAGGGCTTGAACCCGTGTCCCCTGCATCGACAGGTGGATTCTCAACCACTGTGCCACCAGGGAAGCCCCGTCGGTAAGTTTTTAAAGAAGTCTTACTGAAACAATTGAGACTTATTATTCCTTATCATGTATCCACTTTTTAGTGATCCTGGACAATAGGAAGATGAAATCCAAGGTGTCAAGGTTAAAATTAAATGGGCATTTTTCTGGTTTGAATTTTCTGTTTTGGAGTTTTCCTGAAATGTTTGCAGTTTCCATAGAGTCTCGCCTTTCTCATGACAAACATTAATTAACTCGCCAGGGCCCAGGCTTTGCGTGCTCAAATCCACTTGTGCAGTGCTGGTTGGTCTTCTCTAAAAATGGTGAGAAGAGATCCAGATCCAGAGGTTTGTGTCAGAAACACTCTCTTTCAGCAGTATACAAAAAAAAAAAAAAAAAAAAAAAAAAAAAAAAATTAAGTGAGTGAAATAAAAGGACCATCTACTTTATTTCAAACCAGTGTTTCCTATCTGTAGTCTTAGAGGGAAAAACAGTGCCCTGACTTTGTGACACATGGGTCAGAAGTCCTGCGGTGTTTCTCATGTGCACCATCAAAGGAAATCCAGGCTTAACAATCCTGTTAATTGTGTCCTTCTGGGGACCACGAGCCTTTCCAGCCCAGCACTCTCTCTATGAACTGCATCATCTGGGGGATTATCGAATGTGCATCCTTGAAATTCTCCGAAGTGCTCTTGGTCGCCCCCTATTGGCTGTGGGTGACCCTTGCAGGGAAGAGGGGCCCTTCTCCCTGCGGGTTTCATGCTTCCCAGGAAGCACCAGCCGGCCCCCTCCACAGAATGCCGCGTGCCAGTGACTTGTGTTGCTTCCTTTCCAGGGGCTTATAAGATACTACAGAAATCCCAGAAGTCCAACGCATTAAGGTAAACTTTTAAAGTTTGGTGAGTCGTCCTTTGGTTAAAGGAAAGGGGTGAGACCCATGGGGTCGTGAGCTTCTTCCATCAGCCAGAGACTCCATGAGTCCAGGATGGGGAGAGGGCAGCAGGCCGGGTCCATCAGTACCTGAACCATTGCCAGCGATGTGCAAAGAGCCTGGAAGTCTCTCTCCTCTTCCTTCAGGGTGGCCCTTTAGATGACATTTTGACAAAAATTGCGTGACCGGCTGCCTTGGGCCCCAGTTCACTTCCTCCAGCTCAGAGGCACAAGTCTTTTTTCTTGTTTCTCCAACCCCTTCCTAACTTTAGACCCAGAAGCCTCCCCCGTCACCAGCTCTGTTCTGGGGTAAAATGAGGCCTTTGTTGAGGGCAGTCAGTGGAACAGAGTTGCTGAATGTAAATGAAAAAGATGAGAATTCAGGCCTTGGTTGGGCTGGAGCCGCCGGGTCAGAGCCCGCCACTGACCAGCTGGCCACTGGGTTTCGGGGCCGTCTGAGGCCCACAAAGAAAGGTCTGAAGGGACTGACTCCTGGGAGAAGGTTATACATGCTGAGGGTATGTGATGGGTCCTTAGAGCACCACTTTTTCTTTGAAAGTGTTTTTTCAGCAAGAAGCCAGCAGAGTTGTTAGATAAAATACAGGATACCCAGGTAAATTTGAATTTCAGAGAAGCAAAGAATAATTTTTTTAGTTTAAGTATGTTTCATGCAATATTTGGATCATACTTATACTAAAACATTATTCTTTATGTGAATTTCAGATTTATTTGGGTGTCCTGTATTTTTATTTGTCAAGTATGGTAGCCCTAGAAACCAGTCCAGTGACCTGAGAGAGCTGACACTCCTTTTAAAATGGCAAATGTACACATAATCGGCCACAAGTGAAAATGCATGTGATAGTACTAAATTGAAAACGTTTTTAAAAAATGAGCCAGGAAATGGTTTTGAATATAAAGTACTTTTCTTAGTGTTTATTAATGATTTATAAATCTAGGAACTTATACATAGATCTAATTTATTAATGGAAGAAAATGACTATTTTGTGTATGTTAAACACATGTTATTTTACCTTTTATGTTTTGTTTTGTTTTCTCATTTCTTAGTGACATTGACCAGCAGTACTTAAACTATCTATTCAGGTAAAATATAATTTAAATTTTCAAAGAATAACTCATATTCTTCTAGAGCTAATGGATTTTTATTTTCCAATAATGTATATATTTTCTATTAATTTTTTTATTGGAGTATAGTTTATTTACGACGTTGTGTTAGTTTCTGCTGTACAGCAAAGTGAGTCAGTTATATCCAGTAATATTTTGATAAGGGAGATCTGAGCCAGTGTGCCTGCCTACCAGGAAGGCAAGCTAAATAATTGGTGAGATGGTCAGAACTGCAGAAACTAAATAGTGGTCCTGTCGTTAGGCCAGGCAAGAAGGGCTTCCATCCAGCCCCACACTTCAGAGAGCCATGCCTCTCCCCAAGGCATATGGAGTCTGTAAGGCTAAGAGCCCACACCCTTCCTTCTAGACTGGGCCTTGGAATTTCCGACCCAAGTGGATTCCAAGGCCTCCCTGGGTCTGTCTTCTTAACTCATTCCGAGACCCAGTGGATGTCCAAAGAGAGGCTGTTAGTATGAGGGATGTGCATGGAGGGTGGGCTTGCAGACTGAGGTGTCCACACACACATGTTTGAGGTCTTTGGGTGCAGGACGGAGTCTGGTGTCGGGAGACAAGAGGGTGCACTGGGAGCTGGGAGCCAGAGGCAGGATGTCCCCACACTAACACCTTCTGAGAAGAAGCTCCAAGGACTCCAAGAATTCTGAATTTTAATCTGGACTTTCAGGTTGCTTTGAAGGTGCATTTGTTAAGGTAGGATGAAGTTTGAGGCTTGATTTATAATACGTAAGTGTAGTATGTGGATTTCCATTTGTACCGTTGCCCCAAGCCAAGTAAAGAATAGGGGTTGGCTGCTAAGTAGAATAGCTGGGAAGTATTCCTGCATTCTGAGAGTCCCACACGGTGCACTGAGGGACCTAATTGAGAAAGTGAGGTTTTGCTGCCTAGAACTCAAGTTTGCCTAATGCAACAACATTCAGTCCAGAGGACCAAGGTCAGAGAGGTTCCTCTCAGCCTTTGGCCACATGGATTTCTGCAGGAAGTTGGCTTAAAACGTTCAAGATCTGTGTTCTCTACCTACAGGTAAAGTTCCTAAATATCTTAGTATTTATGAAAATGCCTTTTTGAAGACAGGATTCAACCCAAACATAGCTGGGGCCTCTTTTGTACTCAGTGGAACAGTCATTAGTTCCACTCTGCCCAGACCCACCAGCTGCCTTTTCAAGAGATGTTTCTGAAAATGCAGAAGTCTCTTGGTGTTTGAAATGTTTCCATGACATCGGACTACGTTAGACAGTTCTTTTTCCCCACAGAGCTTATAGCCAAGGCGAGCAGCAGAGGGTTTTGGGGGTGGAAAAAAACAGCCGCTGTGACCCCCAGCTAGTTCTCCTGCCCTCCCCCCTCTCCGCCCTCCCCCGTGTGAGGGTTTCACTACCTGGGAGCCAGGTGCTCAAGGCTTCCTGCCTCAGCCCGCTGCACACCCCGCCAACGCCACACTGCTGTTTCCACGTCTTCTTTCAGTACAAGTGATGAAGATGAGCCAGGACTGAGATTCGATTTCCCACAGGCCCTGGGTATCAGCCTCCAGAGATCTGCATTCACTCAGCTCTGTAGGGTAGCTGCGCCTGTAGGTGCCAGCCCGGAGCTCTGCCTGCTGGTTTGATCTCTCTCTGCTGGTTTGAAAACATAGGGAGAACCTGCTATGTATCTGGCCCTGCTAAACACTTGAGCTCCAAAGTTAAATAAAATATGGTTCTTGCTCCCCAGGTCATCACAGTGTAGGAATTAGAAGGGCGTAACTCTATATTTACAAAATTCAGACATGGACTAGAGAGCCAACTCTTTTATTTAATTATCTCTTATTTTTAACTCCCTAGTGTTTTCTTTTAGAGTCACCCTTTGGGGTGATTCCGATGGTGGCATTTGGGATACCGTGTCAGGCCCTGGGACATGTTTTGGGATGGAAAGGGGCCCCTCACATCCAGCATTAGGAGCAATAACGTCTGCTGCTGAAGTTGAAGCCGAGAGGGGATCCAGCGAGATAGAATAATGGAGAATGTCCAGGGTATGTGTTTTCCGGAGAGAGATAGAGTAATGGAGTATGTCCAGGGTATGTGTTTTCCGGAGAAAGAAGAGACAGCAAGCAGACGCCTGTGAGAAGGACAGGGAATCTCCAGTCTTGTCTGTAGTGTGTGTATTTTTTTACAGCTAGCTACCTGTAAACCCTTGTCTCACAAACCTACAACTTCCGAATGACCAGAACGTGACTATTCTTATGGCCGTTGTCACAACCCTCCTCTCCTCCTGCCTCTTTCTGTGATGCTGCTCCTCTGAAAACCATCAGAAAAACAGAAATGATGCTGGGAGATAACCCAAGAGCAGGGCTGAGGAGCTAACATTGGTTTCCCCGGCTGTCATGTCACCAACTGGAGATTCGTGGCAGTGGTTCCTGATCGTGGTACTTTGTAGCTTCCGGGAGCCATAACAAATAAAAACAATGGATGCCCGGACCGTAACTTAGAGATTCTAGCCAGGATGTTACACTATTTGGATGTATATCCAGGGTTGAGAACCAGAGCAGGCCATCCAGCGCTTTAAGAAAACTTTCCTTCTTATATTTGAATTAAAAGTTTCATTCCTAACCTCCAACTGAATCAGCTGCCTGCGTGGCATGAGTTTTGATGGAAGAGGGTACGGAAGGTGGGCTTAGGACCGCACAAAGGCACTTGTAGACAGGCGCCGGGAGATGGGACAGGCTTCCAGAGATAAAGATGGGAGACAGCCAAGCACAGGTATGGCCTGCATCATCCCATACAGCATCAACTGCAAACTGGTCCGGGTAGTTTTCAGACACAGGGTGGATGGCATGGGTCATGTTGTGGGCTAGCTTCCTGGAAATTTACCTATTCTTCTGTGTAGTTAATTTTGTGATTTAGCTCACATTCAACAGCTGACTTTTAGGCTGTGGCCTGTTTGTAATTTAGACTCTGTTTAGCTGACAAATACTCTCTGTGGATTAGGTGAATATGATAATCATTAGTGGCAGGGCTGACCCTCCAAGAGGGGCACGGACCCTCAGAGTCCATCCCAGGGGAGATCCAGCCCTCTTGCCCAAACCTGAGGCATTTCAGGAGATTCTCACTCTCTCCCTGACAAGCTGGATTTAGGCAGAACGAGACCATTCAGTGCAGATAGTTTGCTTTTAGGCAAATCTCACTGTTTCCAAGTAGAATGGGCGAAAATGGATGTTGTTTTCTCAGTGCTGGGGAAGCTAGCTTCACGAGTCTGCTGTTTCTTTTTCAGCGTGGTGCTCCTGGCGTTTGCATCTCACCCCACAGGTAAACGTGATTTTGTTTGTTTGTTTGTGTATCTTACACTGCCCATTCAACCCAGTGCTCTGACTCCGGTTATATCTCTGAGGGAAATTTTGTAAGAGAATGTGGCTGCCTTCCAGGGTGTCAAACTTAAGGGTTAGGAATGGCCCACATACTTGAAACTGTTCTTAGTATCCCGTTGTGGATTTATGGCCCATGAATTGAACCTTTTTCCATGTTTTATTGTTGATGTTTTCATCTGGTGCAATCTCAGATGTACAGACGGGTTTATAATCTGCCAGATAAACTAGTGCTTGCTTTGTCCTTTTCTAAAATTCTCCCTTCAAGTACCCAGAATTGCTCTTCAATCCTAGGGCTAAAGATTTGCTGGAGAAGTTCAAATTGCACCTATTTCTCAGTGACATCCTTTTATACATTTTTATCATATATTGTCATCCAGTTTTCATAATTCCAGATTAAAGAAGTCATTTTAAAACTTACCTTCACCCATATATACACTGATATGTATAAAATAGATAACTTATAAGAACCTGCTGTATAAAAAATAAATAAATAGAATTAAATTTAAAACAAAGAAAACTTACCTTTACCCTGTTGCTGCCTCAGTTACCCTAGAGTTGTTTTCCAAATTCAGGAATTTTCCGTAGTACTCTATTTCATTGTGTTTTTTTACTTTGAAAGGTTTTGAAGTTGATGCAAAGATAAAGCAAAAGTATCTGTGTGCAGCGTGGCTGGAAATACACATTTTTTTGGTCACACTCCTTAAACTAATGTTTATTGACCTCTGCTATGCATGAGGCATTACCCAAGCCCTCAGAGTCTCAGTCTTTTATCCGGAAATTAAGAAAGGTGGACTGGATTATTTCTGAAGCCCCTTCTAACTCCCTACTGTGCCCCAAACAGCAACCCCTTTCTGTTTGTGTTTTTAGCTGCTTCAGACTGTTTGAACTAATATCCTCAGGGAACTGCTGATGGTGACTCGGGTCATGTTTCTAGATTGGACATGACCTATCCCAACTGCTGTCTCATTAGCATAATTTGAATTATGTTTTCTCCATGAGTGCTTCTATGCTTGCCCATACTGAAGCACATCCACTGTTTTCTGCCCACTCCCATAGCCTGAAAACCTATCCTTTGTAAAATTGCAAGTCATATGAAACCCTGGTGTTGACCCTAAACACCTACCTGTACCGCTGAATGTCCGCCTCCAAATCCTGCCTCTCAGCATTCCTTCGTGCAGCCAGAGGGTTGCCACCCAACGGATATTTCAGAGCCCACTAAGTGTCTTCTGCCTTTCAAATAGGTTTTTAATCAAAGACCTTGGGAGAGTTATGCTTGCTGGTTCTTCTTGGTTTACATGTTCATTTTCCCCCTGAGTGATTTCTAGTGGATTTGGGTGAATGATATTCACTTAAAGAAGCCACTCTGCCTTTCACTAAGAGGTTATGCTAGTTCATTTGTTACACTCACGCTTAGCAGAACTGGAAGGGACCTTAGTGATTATCCAAGGTGCCACCACATTTTACAAATGAGGAAATTGAAACCCAGAGGAGTTAAGTGATGTGACCAAGATGAGGAAGTGAGTAGCAGAGGGAGACTGGAGTTTAGCTAAAGCTTCCCTGCGAGGGGATGCCCCACAGCCGTAGGGGTCAGGAGTCCTGTGGGCCTCAGTAGCCATCGTAGCAGGGCTCAGGCAAAGGCCCCAGGGAAGGTAGGTGTGCGGCTACCTACGAACTGGCGGCAGCCTTCCAGAAGAAGCCGGAGATGTTCATCTATACCAATACCAAGTTGGGTATCTAATCCGTGAACATCGCAGGGAAACACTGCGGAACCACACCTACTTTTACGTGAATGAAGTAACAAATACAGTTGTGGTCTTTATAAACAGTGCAGTTTGTTTATACTGAAGTTGTGTAATGCGCAACCATGTGCAGCTCTAAGCAGTGGCCCATTGTTTCAAAAAGCACACAGGTTTGCTCAAGTAGGTAATTAAGGCAGGTGGATACGAAGGTAGGGATTTGGTGTGTGAGATTATGGAAGCTGAGAATCTAGAAGACCCCGTGGGGATCCGTTTTTCCCAGCTTTATAAAGCCAGGTCAGTTGCCCTAAACCCTTTGATGGGTCCTGGTGATGTCTTCTCATAGGAGCATAAGGTTGATTACAAAACTTAAGCAAATAAAACCGCTGAGGAGAATCTCTTTCCTCCGGAAGTATTCGAGGACTGCTCTGATTGGGCGGCTGCAATTCCTGCCAATTCGTTAGCTTCCTCATTGGACCCGTGGGTGGTCCAGCCCATTTTTAAGGTGGAACAGCACTTCGTTCTTTCCCACTTGCTAATTATACTTTCCGTCTGGAGTGTCCACTTCAAGGCCTGGGTGTGGGTCAGGGAGTGCAGCTTCCTGATTCTCCCACATCGGCACCAATTAAGACACAGTAAGAGCCAGGACCCACGGGTGCAGCCTTTTTTTTTTTTTTTTTTTTAAGGCTCTGTTAATTTCTGATGTTTTAAAACAGGCCTTTATTCTTTTTGGTTTCTTCTTACCTCTTCTTTTTTGACTTGTATCTTCATTATTTAGTAGTACTCTCAAAACATTTTAAAATTGAGATATGATTTACACATAGGAAATGCACCTATCTTAAATGTGCAGCTTGATCAATTGTGACAAGTGTATATGCCCATGTAAGTCACACCTCTGTCAAGATATAGAAAACTTCTGTCACTCCAGAGAGTTTCCTCACGTCCCTTCTCAGTCGCTCCCTCTCACCGACCACCAGAAGCCCCTGTTGATCTGATTTCTGTCACCATACATAAGTTCTGTCTATTCTAGAGCCTCATATAAATGGAAACACACAGGAAGTATTCTTTTGTGCCTAGCTCTTTCATTCAGCATAGCATTTGGAGATTCATCCAGGTTGTTGGGTGTCTCACTAGTCCGTTCTCTTTTATTGCTGACTAGTGTGCCAGTGTGCGAACCCTTTGTTTATCCATTCACCTGTTGGTGCTCACCTGGGATGTCTCCAGTTTGGGGCTGTTATGAATAAAGCTGCTATCAAGATTCTCATACAGTGCTTTTGGTGGACTTATGTTTTAATGTCTCTTGGATAGATATCTAGGAGTAGAATTTCTGGGTCTTACAGTAGACATATGTTTAACTTTGAAAGTGCCAGTTTTCTAAAGCATTTGTACCATTTTACCCTCCCACCCAACAATGCGTTAGAGTTCCGGTTTCTCCATGTCTTCACCAACATTTGGTGTTGTCTGTCTTACGTTAGCTATACTACTAGGTGGGTGATGGTCTCTCAGTAGTGCTTTTGACTGAGCCGCCCTTCTCACTCACTCCCGAGTGACTAGAAAGATAAGCTTTCTTGCAATGCAGATGATGTGGCTTTGGGTCACCACCTTTGGGGTGCATTGGGATGTAGTGGTAGGTAGGGACCAGGTAGATAGTTCTCCATGTCCTAGGTGCAGACCCTGACACTTTTCCTATTTCAGGCACTGGGTTTGCTTCTTGATGGGTGGGATCTAGTTCTCCTTCTAATCTTTCAAGGTCACAGTTCATGCAGAAGCTCCAAGAATCTGAGAAACTTGCACCCCCAGGACTGCTTTAAGTAATAGCAGAGAAAAGAAATTCTTCCTCTGTTTGAAAGTTTGCGTTTCATCTTTGTATGGGGTCCCTCTGCTGTGGCATTTTCAAGAGAGAAAATTTCAAGGAACCGGAAGGGCAGGAAGACTTTCGGGAATCTGACCAGAAATGACCTTGTTCTGTGGTGTGTCTACTGCTCGTATTGAGATAAAGCAATCAGTACGAACTGCATCCTGGAACTGACCTTCCACTTTTCCACTCATTCTGAGGACTAAAATGTGGTGAGAGGAAACTTCCTTGATGTCCAAGTCTCCATTATTCTTGATGTGGTAAAATTGTGCCACACTTTTCACCGTGGCGATTTCATGCTCCATTATCTTCGGAGAGATGGAACTCACTCCCTCACTCAGAGAGTCAGCAGAATTTTAACTGTGGAGCACAGGCATGAAGGCTTAACTCCGACTTCTGTGCATAAGCTCCATGTTGATGCCACAAAGCATGTGTACAGAGCTTGAACCACTTACTTGGTGCTTAAAGTGTGCGTTCTGCACTAGGTGGTGCAGAAGTGTTGTCTTTTGAGCACCTTTACACAGTTTTTAGTTCCTGGGTCTAGTTCTCATGTGGTTGGGGCCAGCTAGCCACATACTGCAGCATTTTCGGGGCTATTTTTGTAGCACAGTCATTAACCTTTGCTGTGTAGAGGTTAGCGTGCACCCTCTCTGTTGAAGTAAAAGATGAGGCCGGCTGAAGGCATCAAGGGGGACGTACTGGGCGCCAGTTGGAGATTGAGGACCAGCAGAGCCAAGTGGAAAGTGTTCGGAACATTCTCTCCAGGGAAAGCAAGAGGGGTTGAAGTCTTCCAGATACTCTTGGCGCAGGGGTGCTTGTTATTTGTCAGAGATGGTCCTCACACCGTGGATACCAGTGTTGAGTATAATAGAATCCTTGCTCCCGAGGACTCGATGGCTCTAGAAGGAGAGACAGTCATGGACTCAACTACGTGAGAAATGTGTGGAGGATTTAGACATGGCTCAAAGACAAGAGCGAGCTCTTCTCTCTCTTGCTCTCAATAATCGACAGGATCAATTTTTAGGATTTGAGGGAGGATTATTATGCAGCTGGTCAGTTCCCTAGGATGGTGATTTTTTTTCTTTATCTTCCTTCCTCCCAGTCTACCTCTGCCCACTCCACTGCCCTTCAGACCCCTCCGTAGCCTGGGCCGCACCGGGAGTCCAGGTCACCTCCCCTGAATCCTGAGGTCCTGCGTTTAATTTATTCTTCTCTGCTCAGTCCTCCTGATCACACTGACTGCGCTGCAGTTTCTCTCACGCTGAGAGGGCGGTTGGGAAACAGCCAAGAACCAGGAGCTGCCAGAGACAGAGCAAATCCTCCACGAACCTGCCTTCGCCCACCTTACAGGGGGCTGGGGCCGCCTGCCAGCATCGGGGTGCTCAGGGTTTCCTCGGCTGTCACTTCTGTGCGAAAAGGGGCTACAGAAGCAGTGGAGCTCCTCATGCACTGGATGTCTGGGCCTGATGTCAGTTACAAAGTCCCTCCACCAGTATAGGTCCCTGGTAAATGACAAGGGTGTCCAGTGGAGCCGTAGCAGAAAGAGAACAAAAACTCTTAGCCTTTGGTTGGGCTGCACGAAACCAGATCCTAGGGGACCTCTCCTTTTAGTTAAATACACATACATATGTACAAACCAAATCAAACAAAATAACAATAGTCATGGTAGAAAAAAGCAACCGTCCAGAGAAGTAGAATTCAGACCTTTCCTTCCCAGTCGATGGTTGAATCATTTGAGATCATTTAGGTACAAGGAAGTGTAGCGATGCGTTGTGTCTTTTGTTCTGAAACTCTTGATTAGTAAGTGTAGTGATGAAGGATGTTCCACCGCCCCTAACGGGCTCCAGTCCATCCAGAACTGAGAGACAGACCGAGGCCCAGGGGTCTGGAAGGTCTGGCGCCTCCAGAATCTCAGAAATTCCAGATTTGGAAGGATTAGGCTATCTGCTGTGGAAACGCTTAATTCCTTTTCTCTGGACATTTTTGGAAGGCTTTCTGCTTTTTTAATCTCCTGACTTCTTGTTTGTGACCAAGTTCAAATTCCAGAGAGGGAAGCGGCCAATATGTGTGATTATTTCCTCTTGCACCAAGTGGAACTAAAAGAATGAACTTACTTCACTAGAAATAAATGTACCCTTTGGACCTTGAACTAAAATGAGTATGCACGGGCGCTTGGCCCCTTCTCTGTTTGTGCGGTAATTAAACACAAAGATGAGAGGAGATGTCAGAGGCATGCGTTCACGATCCTTTTTTAGATATAAGGCAGAAAAGAATAGAAGAATCTTAAAAAAAGATTCTTTTTGTCCTACGCTCTGGGCCAGGGTTGGCTGCCTGGCGAAGAGGAAAGATCTTAGGACTTGAAGTCACCGGGGTCCACATTCTGGCTCAACAGTTAGCGAGCTGTGCAAACGTAAGCAAATCACTTCTCTGAGCTGCAGTTAAAATGGGGATAACAGAGCTTCACAGAGTTGTTACAAGGATTGAAAGAGACAATGTTCGGGAAGCTTTTCACACAGGGCCCCGCACAGGGCAGGCTTTCACTAAATGGGTGTCATTATCATCACACTATTATTATAATAAGACAATGCCAATGACACAGAAACCCTCGAATGCCGGAGTGAACTCACTGCTGGGCAGCTCAACGCTCAGAGGGCTGATGTAATTAAGATCCTTGCCTTGTGTTTCCGGGCAGCCGGGGGCAGGGGGCTTTCGGGCTGTGTGTCTCACCCTTGCTGTTTCCCTCAGGTGATCTCCTCAGCGTCCTGGACTTTCCGTTCCTGTATTTCTACAGATTCCATGGCAGCTGCTGTGCCAGGTAATCTTAACTCGGAAAACCCCTCGCACTGTGGATTTGTATGTTTCTGTACTACCAGCTGTGTCTTCGTGAAGCCCCGGGTCACTGTCTGTTATCTGAATGAGCGTCAGAAGAAAGTGGTGTCTGGTGCAGGTGAGGAAGTTGCCCCGTCGGCCATCAGAGGGTTGTTATGAACGTTCTCAGGTGCTCAGGGCTGGCCTGGGACCTGCGAGGACCCCTGTCCTGAAGAATTTTCTCGGTCAGGGCAGTGGTTTTCGGACTTGCAGAAGAGAGAGAATTCTCCCCCTTTTTTATTTTTTTCCCCCACAAGCAGTTCTTAAACAGAACTTCAGCATATGAAAATGAAGACACTGACTCAGTTCAAGGGAAGATTTGGGTACAGAATCACACCCTGTCAGCATCTACCTTGATTTCTCTCTTGTTCCTAAAGGGCAGCCTCCAAAAAATTTTGACTGAACCCTAAGACTCTGAGAGACAGATTTTGAAACCCATGACTAGGAATTGTCTAGACCACAAGGTGATCGTTAATATTTGGCCTTGGGAAGTATCAGAGATGTGGACCAATTAGATGGATACATTTAGATACAAAGAGGTTCATCCCCATCCTACCCCCACCCCTCTCCTGCCATGACCCCTACTTCACTTGACTGTATTGTGCTGAGGAATGGAAAGGCTTCTGTGGACGGTCTCAAAGCATGGATTCTGATGTGGTCGAAAGACCACACTTGGGTTGAATTTCAGCCTTGCTGTTTGCTAATTTGTGTCTTTGGGCAAGTTATCCTACTTCTCCCAAACCTTAGTTTAGTTTTCTCCTCTGTAAAATGGAAACATAATACTAATACAGGGTGACTGTGTGTATTAAATAAGGTCCACGAAGCTCAAAGCATCTTGCCCGGCTCAGCAAATGATGGACATTATTATTATCTGTAGATAAAATGTCAACAGACCAGAAGCAATTGCTACATAAAAGCCAGACCACCTATTTCCACCCAAAAGAGAGTGTATCTTGTGAAGCAGTGGTCCTTCACAGAGAGTTAAAGAGCTGATATGCAGCTAGGTGCTGTTTCTGATGGGGGTGTGTTAGGGCAGAAAAAATCAGTATCATGGAGTTTGCTCCTGCATTGGAGCCTCAGATTGATTTTTTTTTTTCTTATCATTCTCAGAAAAGTTTCAGGAAAACACTGACAGAATTTGTCTTCTCAGTTCCTATCCATTTGGTCAGGCCTTGTCACTTGCCCATTAGCTAGGATTGTGTGGCAGGAGTGTCAGTGCCACCCTGGTGCCTGCGGACTTGCTTCCCTTTGGGCCTGCTTCTTTGGCCGCGTGGGTGGCCAGGGTGCCAAGGGGGCCGCCAGGTTTGGTTATTTGGAGCAGAGCATCACAGTTCATAGCCCGTCGGTGATGGCTTTGTGGGGTGACCTATTTTTTTTTTCTTGGCCACGCTGCGCGGCACGCAGGATCTTAGTTCCCCGACCAGGGATCGAACTTGTGCCTCCTGCAGTGGAAGTGCAGAGTCTTAACCACTGGACCGGCAGGGAAGTCCCTGTAGGGTGACCTTCTGCCTCCATTTCTGCCCCTTTTAATCTGCAAGTTTTTCTAATCCAACATGAAAACTCAGGTTTTTTTTTTTAATTTGAAAGATTTGGAAATCTTTATCTGAATTGGTTTAACTCTCTATTACATTCTACCTCTGGCTTACCCTCTTTTAAGAACGTGGCGCTTTTCCCCACATCATCTCGTGACTCCCCCATAACCGTATCTCAGACTAAGAGCTGTCACCTTCAGAGGTCCTGGGGGAGCTCAGGAGGGGTTGTGGAGGCCTGAGGGGTCAGTGGTAGCCGTGGCCTGGAGACCCCACGAATAGGGAGCCCCAGGCTCCTTCACTCCTGGGGTCTGCCCAGTGCTCTTAAGACCTGCCTCCACAGCAAGGGGTAGACAAGCTGGAAGTGGAAGACACAGATGAGGGAGTTGAGGGAGGGACCCATGAGTCATTTAGAAATGATTCACCGACATGCAAGTCAGGTGATGGGAAAGAGTCATGGACGCTTTCAGGAGCGTGTTGGTCACAAGCCAGGGTCGCTCAGTCCTAGCAGAGTCTGTGCTGAGGGCAAGGGTCAGCGTGGAACTGTGCCCTCCTCTGGCCAGGGATGGAGAGGACAGGAGAAGCGCAAAGGGGACCGAGGTATGGGGGATGGGACAGGCACCTTTTGGGGATGCAGGGGGTGGACACCACCAAGAGGAGCCCTGGAGGGCCGGCTGCCTCACTGTCCTCTACCAGCCTCGCGACCTTGGGCACCCGGAGCATCTCACTCCATCTCTCTGGCCGAGAGCACATTTCCACGCTGAGGTCTGCAGGGCCGTGGAGAGCTTCGGAAGAAGCTGGAAACCTTCGGAAACCTGGGCTCTAATTACGCCTGTGACCCAGTTTGCTTGTTAATAAAGTGAGACTTGGGGCTGGGGAACCTTTCTGTTCTGAAAATCTCTGATTTCCATAAAATAGGATGAAGAGCGCTGTGCTTATTCCTGCTTTAAGGCCACAGAACCGAACCTGGGGCAAGAAAAAAAGGGAAAAAAATGGGGATTTGGTCAAGGTTACGAGGGTCGGTGAGCACAGCCAGGAACAGAATCCCGGGTCACTTGATCTCCAGCTTCCTGGTTCCCCACAGGGGCTCCTTGTGAGGGTGACTCAACGCCTTAATCAGCGGCCAAGGCTCCCATGACTGCAAGTGCAGACCTGTGCAAACTTTGTGGGTAGTTAGGCCAAACAGGCTGAAATATAGAGAGAGGAAACCTAATCCCTGTCCCTGGTCCTGCCCCAAGAATGTGGCTGTGACCTAATCGAATCTAATGAAATGAAGGCGCACATTTCTGTGAAATTTGGCCTTAGGTGCGTTTAAGTCAATTCAACCTGCTTCCAAGTACACCTGCCAAACATTTATGTAATACATGCTATGATCAGGGCACCTTATTTGGCTCTGTTGGGGAATATGGAGAAGCCCAAGATTGGGCCCTTCCCTCTCAGGGCTCATGATCTGGGTGGGAGCCATGCCCCAGCACCTATAATAGAGGTCAGATGGCAGTCTGGCATCCAACACCCTGGAGCTACAAAGGAGGAGGTATGTAGAGCTCCAAACCTCCGGATGGCGCCCCGACATGCTGTCCAGCCTCAGGCTCCCTTGGGAGGTGAGGGCTCTTTCAGACATCATTCCCAAAGTATAGTGTCTGTGTAGGTCACCCTGCTTTGGGGGACTTCTGTTATGCAGCCCTCCCCTTTAGGTTCTTCCCTTGAACCAAGGGGCCAGTCCAGACCCTCTGACTTCATACAGTGAGTGTTTCTTTGGAAGTCATTTCCTAACAGTTTGTTCTGCTTGAAAAAAAAGATGAAGCTCTACCTTGGCAAGCACCCAGCTCCAGAAGTAATACAGGAGGAAGCAGGAGATACTGTCCTCCAGATTTTTTTTCTTTCTTTCATGATTTAGCCAGAGATCTCCCAAATTTCTATACCCACTCCCTGCCTCCAGGGCAATGATCTCTTCATAGCTCCTTAGTATAGTAGAGCTTCATGGGTTTTTAAATTTTGGGTATTTTTATCCAGAGATCACTAGAAAACAGAGATGAGATAGGGGTGGTGTAATAACTAAATATCGACTAATTTTTGTAACGGTAAATACAAAATGTAACAGGAAATAGTTAGCTACTGGCTATAGGAAGGCAAGTCTCACTAACAAAAGTGTATTTTCTCCTTCCAGTGGCTTTTTAGGATTCTTCCTCATGGTCAGCACAGTGAAGCTAAAAAGCCTTGTGACCCCAGGGCAGTGTGCAGCCTGGATTTTCTTTGCTAAGGTAAGAGACAGGGGAGGGGTGGGAAGAATCCATCTCAGGAGCCCTTGTGTCCAGTGTTCTCAGAGTCAGGTTGGTCTTCACGGAGTCATCTCTAGTCCCTGGCCCTGAGCCTGATCCTTCGCTTGTTCAGGTAACAATTTCTGAGGGTTTCTGCGTATTTTATCAGCATGACATACTGATCTCTATCACATTCCTGGAAGGTGACCTGAGTACGCCCCTTAATTTCCCAGAGCCTTAATTTTCCCATCTGAAAAAGAGAGGTTTTGCCAAAACAAAACAAAACACCTCTAAGCCTTCTCTTGCTCGAAGAGACTGGACCCCCGGATGCATGGGGCAGTTCTTATCTTCCTTCCTGGGAGCTGTGAGGGTGTCCAGAGCTCCAGTGACTTGCCCAGAAGGTCTCAGCCCGTCAGAGGCAATTGAAAAGGGAAAACAGACAGATGGCCTGATAGGGGGACTCTGATGGACCATTCAAAAAAGGGACTAATAAAAATGCCCAGCGCGTATTGACCATGGTTGAAGCATAAGATAGAGAGGTGGGAAAATAAGAAGGAGCAGAAAAATCAGCTCTGGGATGCAGGATCTTAATGCTTTGGGGCTAGCTCTTTCTAGTGGAGCATTTCATTTCCCTAAAGTCTGTGAAGGAGTCAAGTTACAGTGCCCTAGGTGTGCTTCCACTGAGTGAGATTTCTTAATTAATTTAATCTAATACAATAATCATTTAAACTTGTGCCTTTAGCCATCTTTATGTTTGTTGGCTGAATTTTCTCCCCCAGAAAGCAAAAACAAACGTTTTTCTTTGAAAGTAAGATTTCACAGCGATGTTTCCACCTGCATTGTCTACTTTCTAATAGCATTAATAATTCACATTCCAGAAAAATGTAAAGATTGGCTGTGATACTGACTTAGAGCATGACAGAATGACGAGGTTGATAAATCCTCTCCCCCAGAAGCAACTAGAAAGCTGGAAGAAGACTGTCAAAGATATCCATTTCAGCTCTCTAAAAATTGACCAAAAGCACACAACAAACTGAGAGGCATTTGTTCATGAAAACTCCTAAACTTCGGGTAGGAACAGCATGAGTTAGTGGTGCTCTTGCTTTAGGTTGCTCTCATTCCCTTCTCCCCATCTCTATAAGTATTCTCTTTCAACCAGAGCAGGGCAGGCTGTGTAAACCAACAGGCTTGCTGCTGCTTCCAGAAGGGGCTCACTCTCTTTGGAGTATTGTCAGGTAAAGGGGCCGTCTAGGTGGTAAATGAACAGGAAGTTCCACTAGCTTGAGTTTACCTCTTTGGGGCAAGCAATGGACCAGTGGTCTAGCTGGGGACTTACCAGGTAGTTCTGGGAGGGGAGACAGCCATCAGGGGCTTGCTAGCTCTCCATAAATGCCAGATTTACCTTAGTCTATGTGCATGAGCAGCACAGAGATGGAGGATGCCCAAGACACGTGCACGTCCCTGGTCAACAGAACCCGTGTGCACACAGAGGAGACGTGAGAGACCAGCAGTAAGAAAAGCCGGGGCAGACATGAAAACAGCCTAAAGTTTGAATGTGCTCCCCAGCCCACATACAGAGTCAGAAGCAGAGAGAAAGCTTTCTGGCTTAAGGTGTTTGAGCAAAAGCTCTTGACTAGTCTTTGCCAGAACACTAAGCTACGCAGACTGGGGATGATCCCTAGGAAGACAGGCTTAAAAATAAAAGCAAGAAAAAAAATTGAGTGAAGACCGCAGCAATGATACCTTATACGGGAGACAGGTTTCACAGACGGCGTCCAGGCAAATTACTAAACAAGCAAAACAACAATGCCAATGAAAATGCTCTGGGAAAAAGTCAGAATCCAGAGTTGCTATACTATCTAAAATGTCCAGTACTCAGTGAAAATTAGGGCATTCAGAGAAACAAGAAAGCATAACCCATGCACAGGAAAAAGGCAGTCAATAGGAATTGTGTCTGAATGTCTATCCTCAGAGGCGGGACTTAGCAGAAAAAGACTGCAAAGCAGCTATTTAAATATGTTCAGACAGCTAAAGGAAACCATGTTTAAAGAATTAAAGGAAAGACTCAATGAATACAGAGTCTCAAAGAGGTAGAAATGATTTTTAAAAAAAGAACCAAATGGAAATTCTGGAGTTGAAAAGTACAGTAACTGAGCCGAAATGAAAAATTCTCTAGAGGTACCCAGCAACATATTTGAGGGAGCAGAAGAAAGAATAAGTGAACTGGAAGGTGGAACAAAAGAAATTATTCAATCTAAAGAACAAAGACTTTTTAAAAATTGAAGAAATATGAACAGAGGCTCAGAGACCTGTGGGACGACATCAAGAATATCAACAAATGTATAATAAGAATTCCAGAAGAAGAAGAAAGAAGGTTAGAAGAAAAAAAAAAAAGTGACAATCAGCAGATGACTTCTCATCAAATACAACAGAGGCCAGAAGGCGGTAGAAAGGAAAAAAGGTCTCAAATCAATAACCTAAGCTTGCACCTTAAGAAACAAGAAAAATAGGAACAAAATAAACCCAAAATGAGCAGTAGGAAGGATATGATAAAGTTCAAGGTGGAAAGTAATGAAATAGAAAACAGAAAAGCAATAGAGAAAATCAATGTTTGTTCTTTGAAAAATCAACAAACTTGACAAACCTCTAGCTAGACTGATGAAGAAAATAAGAAGATACAAATAATCAAAATTAGAAATGCAAGAAGGGACATCACCACTTATCCTATAGAAACTAAAAGTATTGTATAGTTTTATGCCAGCAAATAGATGATTTAGATGAAATGGACAAATTCCCCAAAGGCACAAAATAGGAAAATTGACTCAAGAATAAATGGAAAATCTGAATATGCTCATAACAGGTAAATAAATGTAAGTAGTAATTTAAAAATCTTTCTACAAAGAAAAGCCCAGGCCCAGTTGGCATTACTGATGAGTTCTATCACATATTTAGAGAAGAAATATTTTTTCTTTACAAATTATTTTAGAAAATAGAGGAAGAGAGAATAACTCCCAATTTATTCTGTAAGGTGAATTACCCTAATACTAAAGCCAGACAAAAAATTGTAAGAAAACTGCAGACCAGCATCCCTCATGAACATAGATCTTTAACAAAACATTAGCAAACCAAATTTGACAACCTACAGGAAGGACTATACACAATGATCAACTGAGATTTATCACAGGAATGCAAAGTTGGTTTAACATGTGAAAATTAATATGTTATATTAATAAAATAAAGAACAGAAATACATGATCATGTCAATAGGTACAGAAAAATCATTTGACAAAATCCAACATCCATCCATGATAAAAACTCTCGACAAACTAGTAACAGAAGAGAACCCCCTCAGTTTAATAAAAGGCATCTATGAAAAACCTATAGCTAGCATTATACTCAGTGGTGAAACTGAATACTTTCCCCCTAAGATTGGGAGCAACACAACAATTTCACTCTCACCACTTCTATTCAACGTTATCCTGGAGGTTTCGGGCAGTGCAATAAAGAAAAAAAAATTGTTTGTACTCACAGATGACATTATCCTATACATAGAAAATCCTAAGGAATCTATAAAAAGCCTAATTGAACTAATAAATGATTTCTCAAGGTCTCAGGGTGCAAGATCAATTGTAGTTTTATGTATTAATAATGAACAGTTATGTGCAAAAAAATGAAATTAAGGAAACAATTCCATTCACAATAGCATCAAAAAGAAAAAAATACTTAGGAACTTAACAAAGAGGTGTAAGATTTTTACACTGAAAACTACGAAACCTTTCTGAGAGAAATTAAAGAAGATCTCAATAAATGGGGAGACTCAATATTGTTAAGATGGAAATTCTTCCTAAATTGTACAAATTCACAAACTGATCCTAAAATTTATTTGGAAATGCAATAGCCAAAACAAAAGAAAAACAAAGTTGGAGGACTTGAGCTACATAATTTGGAACTCACTATAAAGCTAGAATAATCAAGACATCTTGGTATTGGCATAAGGGTAGACATTAAGGTCTATTGATTTTCTTTTTTTCTTTTTAAGGGTGTCAATGTATTTTTTTTAAGATTTTATTTTATTTTATTTATTTATTTGGTTGCACTGGGTCTTAGTTGCGGCTCACCGCCTCCTTAGTTGCGGCATGCAAACTCTTGGTTGCGACATGCATGTGGGATCTAGTTCCCTGACCAGCGACCAAACCCGGGCCCCTGCATTGGGAGCACGGAGTCTTAACCACTGCGCCACCAAGGAAGTCCCAAGGTCTATTGATTTTCGATAAAGGTGCCTAGGCAGTTCAGTGGAGAAGGGGTTTTCTCTTCAGCAAATGAGGCTGTAACAGTCCGTATGCTGGGGAAAAAAAGTACTTAGACCCTTGCCTTGCATTGTTAATTCAAGATGGATCATAGACCTAAATGTTAGAGCTAAAACCAGAATACTCTTAGAAGAAAACACAGGAAAAAATCTAATGACCTTGGTTTAAGCAAAGAGTTCTTAGATATGACACCAAAAGCATGAGCCATAAAATAATTGATAAATTAGACTGCATTTAAGTTAAAATATTTTGTAATTCAAAAGACACCATTAAGAAAATGAAAAGATAAGCCACAGTCTAGGAGAAAATATTTGCAAATCATAATGGACCACTTATACATCAAATGGTGCTGACATTTGGAATACAACATAATTGTCCTTAGCAATACAGCCTTTCCCCCATGTCGTTGCGACTCTACTGGGTGCCAGTATATTTAGAAAGTGACTCAAAAAGATGTTCCATTGGCCCAGAGGAGAATATGGATTCTGTGAAAAACTCACGGGCAGAGAGGTTAAACAGAAGGATGTGCAGGTGGGGAACCAGGGGGAAATAAATTTAGCTAGAGGAGGAGGAGAATGTAGAGGGGAAGGGAAGAACTGGGCATAGGAGAGTCAGATTATAGGTATCCCTAAAAGCCATGCCACAGAGACTACTGTGAACCTCAGAATGAGACTGACCAAGGGTAATGTTTTAAGCAGGTTAATATAGCGGCAGTGCTTAAGACAGATTGGAAATGACTTCCAACCATTCAGAAGGGAGGTGAATCACGGTAGTGATGGCAAGAAGAAAGGTGAAAGGTCAAACTTGACTTACAATTAGAAGGAAAATAAATTTTAAGTACACAACTTACCATATAATTGTTCTGTGATGTGATAAAAGAATTAGATAACAAAGACAAATCATTTTACAACTGATGGGGGGATAGTTTGGACATAGGAATGATGGGTATGGAAGGTCACAAATGGCTCCAAGGTTTGTAGCTAGAGACATGGGAAATCCATGGCATTACAGACAGAAATGGGGGTGATTGTGAAAGAACATCTTTGGGGAGGAAAGCTGGTGATATACATTTTAGACAAATGTGTATGGTGATAAAACATCTACATGGAGCTCTTTTTTGTTGGAAACATGGGGTCAAATGTAGGCAAGGGCTCGGAGCTCTGCATGTCCATTTGGGCTTCGCCTGTAGAAAGGTGGAGTTGAAATCAAGAACATGTGTAAATTGATGAGCTCACTGAGAGAGTGAAAGAATTTGGGGAGAACAGAGAAGAGGCTTACAACTTAGCTTGGGCGATACTTAGATGCCAGGGACCAATAGTGAGCAGGAGAGAGAAGTAATAGCCGGAAGGTAGAAGGGGGATCAGGAGAGTTCAGAGCGGGGAAGTCAAAGGTAGAATTTTAAGGAGTAAAGCAAAATGCCACCAAGAGGTCAAAGAGATCCGACTGAGAAAAGACTAGAGCAAGGACTTTGCTGACCTTTGAGGAAACAGTTTTAGGCAAAGGGCAGGGGTCGGAGTGGGGCAAAAGCTGGATCAGAAATACTCAAGAATACATAAAAAGTGGGTAGAAGATTGTGATTGGTGGTGGGTAGATCTAACGAAGACAACTTCTGTTCTAGGAAAAGAAGGACTTGGGCGTGCTTGAAACTGGAAGACACCTGTATACAGAGATTTCACGATGCTAGAGAATGAGGGGAAATTGGGAGAATAAGTTTCAAAGGGAAATGGAAAGAGTGTGGGGGGGTTAACTTTAGAGAAAATGAAAAGCCTTTATCCTGAGCCTTGGCAGAAGGGCGAAGATAGGAAGGAGGCTGTTCCTTGAGTCACGTGGCAGGGGAACTCGGATTTCAGGGGTTTCAGGGAAGGAAAGACTCTTCGGCTTTGATCACTATGTACCGAACCCCTCTAGTCCTCAGCTTTTTCATCCATAAAGCAAGGGGTCTGGACTAGAAGATCTAAAGATAGTTCAAAAACGTGATTCGATTGAGCTCTGACAGTGCTGACTGTATCTGATAC
This sequence comes from Leucopleurus acutus, assembly GCF_964270905.1. Taxonomy (NCBI): domain Eukaryota; kingdom Metazoa; phylum Chordata; class Mammalia; order Artiodactyla; family Delphinidae; genus Leucopleurus; species Leucopleurus acutus. The sequence continues at coordinate 50,783,497 of NC_139155.1, forward strand.
TTGGGACTGAACGCTGGTGGCATTTACATTCAGTTGTAGGATTATATATACTGATGATCTATCTGCTGGGAACCATATCATTAACTGTCAGTGCCTACTTAATGAAACATGTGCCAGATTTAACAAGCCTTTAATAGAACCGATCAGAGTAAAGTAGGAAACCACTGAGCAATATGACCTTCTTCCATCGCTATTACCAAATCCCTTCTCTCATGGAAGATTAGGTATAAAGGCCGTATGTGGTTAATTGGAATGTTTGTCCCTGTTCTTATTTAGAGTTTGGACAGTCGCAGTTCATGCTTAGGGAATGGGGTTTCCCTTCCCGTTGCTGCTTAGGCTAGAGTTGCTCATGCAGTCCAGGTGGAAGATGGGGCAGCCTTTTTTTTTTTTGGTTGTATTTGAGAAATCTTTGCCAAATCTAAGGTCAGTAAGATTTTCCTTTATGATTTATTCTATATGTTTTATAGGTTTAGCTCTTTTTTAAATTAATTAATTAATTTCTTTATTTTTGGCCACGTGGGGTCTTCGTTGCTGTATGTGGGCTTTTCTCTAGTTGCGGCCAGCGGGGGCTACTCTTCATTGCCGTGTGTGGGCTTCACGTTGCGGTGGACTCTCTTGTTGCAGAGCACAGGCTCTAGGTGCGTAGGCTTCAGTAGTTGTGGCGTATGGGCTTCAATAGTTGTGGCTCGTGGGCTGTAGAGTGCAGGCTCAGTAGTTGTGGCGCACGGGCTTAGTTGCTCCGCGGCACGTGGGATCTTCCCGGACCAGGGCTCGAACCCGTGTCCCCTGCACTGGCAAGCGGATTCCTAACCACTGCGCCACCAGGGAAGCCCGGTGCAGCCTCCTGACATGGGGTCCCACGTGAGTCTTTGAACTTGGAGCGTGTGGTGGGTGTAGAAGTGGAGCAAGGAGGCAAGGAACAAGGGGTGAAATATTGCAAACTGAGAAAATTCTAGAACCTGACTCGTCAACGCTTCAAGAAAAAGGCAGAATGTATAAGAAGATAGACCACAAAGTGCTATGCAAACACAGAGCCCTATGTAAAGTTACTTAAATCCCGACCAAGACTTAATTTTGACCTAGCTCTGAGTCCCAGCTCGACCACACTTTCTAGGTGTGTGCTTCATTTTCTCATCTGTAAACAAGTATAATAATAATGTCTATCTTGCTAGAGGGTTGAATAATATTTAGACAGCCCTGGAATAGTGAGTGCCGGCAGCTGGCTGGCCCTCCTTGGCTCTGTCGACCACTAGTTTAATTCTTCCTCCAGATTAACCAGTGATTGCTGAGTCTGGATTTTCCATTTGTATTCGCTAGTTCTAGGTTATGAATTGAGTTGGGAACGGCCTATCTAGGCACTGCTCAGAATTCAGGGTGCAGGAGAACCAGCTCTCTCACCGTGTTTTTAATCAGGCATTCCCTAACAAAGGAAGCAATTGATGTACCATTCACAATGTTTTTAAACCTATATAAAGAGTCATTGATTCAGAACAGTTGCTGTGCCTGTGGAAATGTGTGTTTGTTGGTCTCCATGGAGACCACCTCTGGCTGTTCTGTGATCACTGGCCTTAATTATACCCAGGGTTGCCAGAGAGCCTGCAAAGCTGTCCCCATAACAACACATCCTTGTGTAGTAAAAGGACCAAAGTCCTGAACTGTGTTTCCCATTTAGGAGTTTCTCTTAAAAGAGTTGAGAAGACTATACTGGTAAGTTTTAGCCTCCTTTTGATTCATCCTTATGAAGAACTCTTGAATGGGTAGGAATTTCTCTTGAGTTTCGACCGCCTCTCTCTCAGGCTGTTTGGCCAGGTCTTGGGAGCATGGCCTGACATCTTTCTTTTTCCAGTGACATCTTGACATTTCTCTTGACCTATTGCCAAAATATTGAATTAAGAAGGAGGCTTGGCTATGTGAGTTTACTAGATAAAATTCAACCTGTTTTAAATATAGGATGTACTTGTAAAAGTGTCCTCAACAGATGCTGTCAGGGTTTGATGTTTGGAATTTTCAAATGTCTCCCAAGACCATGGGTGAAATGCTTGCTGTTTCTGGTGGAATTTAAAAAAAAGAAATAAAAGAAGCTTAGTGTCTTTTATATTGGAATCACACAGATTTTATGACTTCTAAATAACATAATATTTTTCTCCACTGAATTTTTATTAGATATATTTGTAGAGAGGTTCCAGAGCTTAACGTGAAGTCACACCTTGAATTTCTGAGGAGGTGACAAGTAAACAAATCTTCCAGGTTCTGGAATCTGACTTAGATTCAATTTCTGGTGCATGCAAACATGCATGCGTGCGCATACACACACACACACACACACACACACACACACACACACACACACACACACACACACACACACACTCAAGAACAGACTACAGACAAGTCCTGGAAGTATAGTTAACGATCCCCATCATGTTTCGCTTTCATTAGGTCTAGTCAATGCTGAACAGTGTTAGTTCTCCTCCGCCTTCTACTTCCTGCTCCGTTACTACTCTTCTCCTTTTTTAAATTTTTTTAATTTATTTTTTCTTTTTGGTACACGGACCTCTCATTGTTGTGGCCTCTCCCGCTGCGGAGCACAGGCTCTGGACGCGCAGGCTCAGCGGCCATGGCTCACGGGCCTAGCAGCTCCGCGGCATGTGGGATCTTCCCGGACTGGGGCACGAACCCGTGTCCCCTGCATCAGCAGGCGGACTCTCAACCACTGCGCCACCAGGGAAGCCCTCCTTTTTTAAAAAAAAACAGTTTTATAGAAATTTAATTGTCATATAACATTGTGTTAGTTTAAGGTACACAACATAATGATTTGATATTGGTATATATTACAAAATGATCACCACAATATATTTAGTTAACATCTCTCAGCTCCCATAGTTACAAAAAAATATGCAATGCTTCATGAATTTGCATGTCATCCTTCTCTGTATCATTCTGGTTTCAGTATATGTGCTGCTGAAACGAGCACAGTTACTTCTTTTTCTTTATCATCATCATCTTCATCATCTCCATCACCATCTGTTGGGTGTGCAGAGCCTATTGCTGTCTTTCCTCCCCTCCTGGATGGTAAAAGGCAATCACAAAAGAGAAGGCCACTTCTCTCAGTTTGCTATTTGCATTTCTTCCCATTTTCTCAGCTTCTTAAGACTCCACACTCCTTTCTGCGGAGCAGCTTCCTATTTTTTTTAATTTACTTCCTCGAGCTGTTCTTCAGCACCTTGATGTGTACTAGAATGGTCCGATGAAAATAAATGATCAAACCCAATGAAGCTGTGCTGTCATGTAATTTTTATGTTGAAAGAATGAGCTTACAAAATTATGACTGTTTTCCTAATTAAATCATTTTTCTTTTTCACAGTCTAAGCGGCTAGGGCAATGAAAATAATTTTCATTGGAAAATGAAAACCGAGAGGCAGCAGCATACTTTCCTTTACGGTCTCTAGCTGGGCAATAATAACATGTCTATGTCTTTCCATGACATCACCACTGAAGCGACAGGAACGTGAAATAGCAAGTTCAGGAGCTTCTCTGTGTTTGTTGAGCTGTATGGAAACAGTCAGCAAGAAGCTGGTTATCTGGGAATGATTCATTTATAAGCAAGGTTTTCCCAGAGGACACATGGGAGGGGAAATACAGTTTGGGATTAAAGGGAAAAAAAATTAAATTCCATTTCCTATTGTCAAAATAATTCCTAAGGAAGTGAGTGATGTTAATGGACATTTTGCTATTTTGGATAAGGTTGTTGTTTTTCTTGTTTCCGATTATGAACTCCTAATTTTTTCTGGGCTATTTTTAGTGCCATTGATCATCACAATGTTCTGTACTGCAAAAATATGATAACGATTCTGGATTTCTCAACTTTTGACCTGAATGAATTTGCTTTAAAGGAAATGCCCGGAATTTCTGTAAATGTTCTGACTGCAAGGTTTATAGGAGTGCTGTCAGTATCCAAGACAATTTATAACACCTAAATTAAAGTGATTTTTTGCAACACAAAGGCCAGTTAATTGGGAAAGTTTACAAAGCCTCCGTTGGGGGGATGAATCAATGTGTCCTTGGTTCACTGTAGGATAGCCTCAAATAAATGAGTGCCAAGTGAATGCTTAAACACACTGATCTTATTTTACACATCTTGGCAGGTTTGTGCACTCATGTCAGAAACAAAGGTGCAATCCCACATGTATCTCTTGAAGTTACCTTCCACTGCCCCCAAGGATGCTCCTGTAATGTACATATTCCTTCCCTTAATTGTGCCATTAATCCAGTTTGAGTTCACCTTTCCTTATGAAGATCTTCTATCCCAATCACTAGAACTAAGTCCCCCGAGGTATGGCCGGACATGGGGTAATGAGCCAGGAGCATTTCATGGCCTGTATGTGCCCAAACCAGAGGGCAAGCTTCAGGCAGCAGCAACTGCCCGTGTCATTAGAGAATGAGCAGGCGTTAATCAGAGCTCATAAAAGGAAGCAGTTTTGGGGAAATCTGAAGAAGCAGAGTTTCATTATGGGACAGCTAAGTTTTGACACATAATAGAAAGGAATGACATGTGGATCTGAAAGACTTAGTAGGTATTTACTTGGTGCCATTTTGTGAAAATAGCTCTTCTCTCCCGCTGTGCCTTAGAGACATCTTGGTGGCCTGGCCCCCCGGGGCCCCCAAGTACCCCATCGGATCCCGCCCCACGCTCGTTCTCCTGTTTTATCCCCCAGAGTGGAATTTGCTTATAGATAGTCATTTGCTCACTTTTTTCCTGTTTAAAATGTACTCCCTTACAAAAAGTCGTCCAAACTTGCTTTTCCCCTCCTGACTCTGCATCATCACTTTGAACTGACCCAGTGGTTCTTTAGGTTAAGATTTCTGATGCTTTTGCTTTTCTATAAGTAGACTGCATCTAGCTGGAAGGCCAGGCAGCTAAGTACAAGCAGGTGTGCTTGTTTATGTGCCTCCAGAATAGCCAGTCTGTTAGTCAAATATGTGGCAGGAAAGGTTTTTTTCAGTCAATAATGAATTGCCTGATACCATGTAAACTAGCGTTAGATTGTGTTTGTAATTTTATTTGATTGTTTCTGTGCGTATCTGGGTGGTTTTGGGGGGTAGATTATGAGGGGAACAGGCTCTCTCTGTCTACATTTCCACATCTGTCTTCTTGTCATGTGACTTCTGGGGGTGCCCTGGGGGATACAAAGAGACACCTCTCCTTCAGTTATTTGGAATGAACTCCTTTTCTAACTTCTCGAATGTTCTAGCTATCTGTGAAGGACGAAACATATAAAGTGTACTCCAGCAAAAGGGGAAATCGAGTAATTGCCAAAACCTTCTCTCCCAAAGTGTTGAGCTCCCAAATCCTAACTTTTAAAATTAATTAATTAAATCTTTTGGCTGCGTTGGGTCTTCGTTGCTGCGCGCGGGCTTTCTCTAGCTGCGGCGAGCGGGGTCTACTCTTTGTTGCAGTGCGTGGGCTTCTCATTGCGGTGGCTTCTCTTGCTGCGGAGCACGGGCTCTAGGCACGTGGGCTTCAGTAGTTGTGGCTCGTGGGCTCTAGAGCACAGGCTCCGTAGTTGTGGCACACAGGCTTAGTTGCTCCGCGGCATGTGGGATCTTCCCGGACCAGACATCAAACACGTGCCCCCTGCATTGGCAGGCGGATTCCTAACCACTGAGCCACCAGGGAAGCCCCCCAAATCCTAACGTTTTAAGGGTGCACAGAGAGAAGTAAAAAGCTCTGAATGGTGTGGTCAGATGGCAGCAAACACCCGGCAATTTGGAATAGCAGTGCTGGCACTGCTTACAGTAGGATTTCTAAGGTGGGAATGCAAGGCCTGAGGTTGTGAGGACATCTCTTACTCTCACTTGAAGGGAAAAACCAGCCCAGTTCTGAGCCCAGTGAACTGGTGCTTTTTCCACTGAAATATCCCCGCTCTGACATCTAGGTTGAGCTACGCTGTGTGAACCACTTGGATCCAATCAAGTCCTGCCGTTATCTTTTGTGAAGCCAGTCAGTTACTCTTATTTTCATGTTATCCTTGGGTGGTTGACTGTTCACTCTAAGAATTACACAATGCGTGACTCCGTTTCAGTACTCATGCTTCTTTTTTTTTGCGGTACGCGGGCCTCTCACTGCTGTGGCCTCTCCCGTTGCGGAGCACAGGCTCCAGACGCGCAGGCTCAGCGGCCATGCCTCACGGGCCCAGCCGCTCCACGGCATGTGGGATCTTCCTGGACCGGGGCACGAACCCGTATCCCCTGCATTGGCAGGCGGACTCTCAACCACTGCGCCACCAGGGAAGCCCCTTATGCTTCTTATGAGGGTTTTCTTTTCCCTGAAAAAAATTTTTTCAAGTTACTTTATAAGAAAATGTATATTCAGCAAGTTTATTCAGCAGAGATTTATAGAGTGACCTGTCATATTCCAGGCTAAGAAGCTGCAACAGCAGAGAGTAGTGACGAATAGCCCCACATTTTGGAGACAGAGAGAGCTGGATAAGAATCCCACTCTCCAGCAGTGTAACTTTAAAAAGATTCCTTTGCCTCTGTATGTATCCATTTTATCATATGTAAAATGGGAGTAACTGTATAACTTCACAGAAATATTGCAGGAATTCTATGAAGTAATGTATGTTGTGCAGTTAATGTTTGTTCATGTTAATTGAAAAGAATGAGCTTTTCCCTTGCAGATGGAGGAACGTTTGAAGCGCTCTTTGTATTTTGGATTTGGCTACAATTTGAGAACTTCTGACCTGTAGTTAGAGAACCTTTGCTTCTGCTTTGCTCCATTTTGTCATTCTAGTGTCAAGAGGAATTTAAAATTACTGGATTCAAGTGGCACCCTGGGTTTTAAAGTTCTTTTTTCAATTTTTCAAGTAATTCGGGGAACCTAATTTATCATTTGATGGAATATTTTGGAAGTCACAGGTGTTTATTTAAAAAAAAAAGAAAAAGGAAAAGAAGAAGGATCAATCCTAAAGATTGTTGGATGAGTCTTCAGTAGTGGAATGCAGCTTACAGTCTGTGCCAGGTTGGTTGTAAGAGAATGGGGATTTGAGACAGAAGTGGTTTTAAATCTGATGTGGAACCACACACACACCACCCGCCCCAACCCAGGCCAGCTAAAAGTAAAGAGGCTGACAATACCAAGTGTGGGTGAGGGTGTGGCATAACATTTCTGGTTTAGAAAGCACTAAAGCTAAATAAGGTTTGTTATGACTGAGCAACCCCACTTCTGGTGTACACTCAATTGAAAAATGAAGACGTATGCCCACAAGACATGTTCAGTGGTATGGAATTAGAGGCGATGGTTGCATGACTGTGACTATACTAAAGAAGCTATTGAATTGTACACTTTAACAGGGTGAATTTTATAGTATGTGCACTCTATTTCAGTAAGACTGTTATTTTTTTAAAATCCATGATAGGAATATCCACAGTAGTTTTACTCGTGACAGCCCCAAACTGAGGAAATAGACCGTACATCAAACAAGGAGAAATAAAGTTTGATCTCTCCATACAGTAGAATAGTAGACCGCAGTAAAAAAGAGCCTACAGCCACATAGGTGATTCAGATGTATTGATTGGGAAGGAACCTAGGTTCCTTCTCTGTCTGGTGGTGGTTACATGGGTGTTTCAAGGTGTAAACATTCAACAAGCCCTACACTTGAAATTCAAGCTCGTCGTGCATTTTACTGTATTTATGTTATAATTCAGTTTTTATTTTATTTGTTTATTTTTTTGCGGTACGCGGGCCTCTCACTGTCGTGGCCTCTCCCGTTGCGGAGCACAGGCTCCGGACGCGCAGGCTCGGCGGCCATGGCTCACGGGCCCAGCCGCTCCACGGCATGTGGGATCCTCCCGGACCGGGGCACGACCCCGCGTCCCCTGCATCGGCAGGCGGACTCTCAAGCACTGCGCCACCAGGGAAGCCCATAATTCAGTTTTAAAAATCCGATGTGGGTGCTGCCAGTGGTGCCATCCTCAGAAAGCACAGCTGAGCCTCCTCTCCTGCTGGTCCCTGGGAAGCCCAGGTGTTGGGTCCAGCAGACCCTCCCACCTCTGGCTTTGACCCTGTCTTTGCACTGCAGATGGTCTGGGCTTTCACTTACTGGGGAAAGAGAAGAGCCCACAGGGTGGTGCCTCAGTCTTCTGGGCGCCGGCCACCAGTTCTCTTGAATGTCATGGTTGGAGAGGGTTTCTAATCAATATTCAGCTCAGTGCCAATGTAAAGAAAGTGAGCTCAGGCTTCCTGGTAGCGTTGCAGAAGTATTTATTGGTCTGCTTCTGCTCCACAGGCTTCACCGTTTCTTCAGAGAAAAGCAGCCTCTGCTGAGCTGTCTCCTTGCTGGAGGCGGGCGGGGCTCCTGGCTGCACCGCCAGCTCCCTGCACTCAGACTTTCTGCTTCCTGTAATGGAACCCAGGCGAGGACCGTGGTGCAGATTTCTCTATTCTCAGCTTCCTAAATTGTACACGGGGTGTACCTTGTAAATGGCATGGGAACAAGACAAGACATTTTCTTCCCTCTGGGTCACTACACTGGGCCTCACTGTGGCAGTTGACAGGTTTCCTAAATTAACTGCTCTGTGCTTTTTTGAAACATATATTTGAATGTCTGTAACGATGTTTTCAGTTTAAACTTCGGAGACAGACTGACATTAAATGGCTTCTCCCAAGCAGTCCGTTTGCCTGCATCTTAGGGACACCCCTTGTGTGACTGACCATATGGACCTTCACGGCTCTGGCTACAGCCAAACTCCTGAGCTGCTTCCTCCCCTGCTACGTGTAGTCCCCTCCCCACTGCGTCAGTAGACATCTCTGGCGTGGACTTGGGGTCATAGCCTCATCTCTGCCTCCCTGTCTTTGTTTTCCCCCTATCTTCATCTCTCTTATCTACTTCCTACAGATGTTTTCAGTCTGTAAAGATTGTCTTTTTAAGCTTCTTGAAAATTCTCACTGGAACAAGGAATGAATAAAATTCCCCCATCCCTTTCAAAGAAAAGGTGTAAGTGAGAGAATAAAATTCAGTCCCTGAGAAATAACTTTATAGATGATTCCTTTGTCTTAGGGAGGGGGAAACTGAAATCTAGAGAGGGGAACGGCCAGCCTGAGGTTAGTCAGTGAGTTTGTGACACAGCAAGGGGACACTGGGGACTCTCAGAGTGCTGGCCCACTGCTCTCCCACGGACACGGCACAAGAACAGATTGGGATGAGCTCTTTTGAAGTCCAAGTCCAGACATGCTGCACGCCCAGTCGTCCTGGACCCAGCTGCCCATGGTCTTTAAGGGAATAGGATTCCCATGGGATTTTTTTCAATACCTTGCTAGGGAAAAGCAGTTTCCAGCTACTGGTTTTTTCTTTCTCTTCAGATTTCCTTCAGCTTTAATGGTGGCCTCCACCCAACTCATGCTTTGCATTTTCCGATAATACCCAGTGGCTTAGCATCTGTGAGTTTGTTCATGCTGTTCCTTCTACGTAGAAAGCCCTTTTCACCCTTCCTCACCTGGTAATTCTTATCTGTCCTTCAAGATTAGCTCAGGCATCATCTCGATGTGGGCTTGTTCCTGCAACACTGAGTATACCCATGTCTTAGCACTTATCATATGGTATTGAAATTATTTGCTTAGTAACCTCTGGAAGTAGCTAACCCAGAATGGGGTGCTGGGGGCAGGTTCTTGCCTTTCATTTTTGCCTCTCTAGTTCCTAGCGAGGGGCTCAGTGAAGGGAATTTGGCCTTAGTGTCCTTCCAGCAATAACTCAAAGCCCTTTTCCTTTTTCACTTCTAATTCAGTGAAAGCTTCTTCCTAAACAGTTTGTTGTTTTCTTAGCTTTCCTTTTGTAAACTCTCCAAAAGAGCAAGGAATTATGTCTTAGCTCGGGCTGCCATAACAAAATGTCATAGATTGGGTGGCTTAAACAACAGACGTTTATTTCTCACAGTTCTGGAGGCTGGGAAGTCCAAGATTAAGGTGCCAGCAGGGTTGGTGTCTGGAGGAAGCTCTCTTCTTGGGTAGCAGGTGGTTGTCTTCAGCTGTGTCTTTGCATGGCAGAGAGAGAGCACAAGCTCTCTGACCTCTTCCTGTAAGGTCACTAATCCCATCATGAGGACCCGACCCTTATGACTTCATCTAACCCTAATTACCTTCCAAAGGGCCCATCTCCAAATACCGTAATATTGGAGGTTAGGGCTTCAGTATATGGATTTAGGGTGGAGGAGGGGCATATAATTCAGTCCATAGCAAAAGAGTGCACAGGTGACCCACTGACGTTTTGCAGTGAGTGCCAAGAGTTGTGTAACAAGAGCTAGAAAGGGGCTTCCCTGGTGGCGCAGTGGTTGAGAGTCCACCTGCCGATGCAGGGGACACGGGTTCGTGCTCCGGTCCGGGAAGGTCCCACATGCCGCGGAGCAGCTGGGCCCGTAAGCCATGGCCGCTGAGCCTGTGCGTCCGGAGCCTGTGCTCCGCAACGGGAGAGGCCACAACAGTGAGAGGCCCGCGTACCGCAAAAAAAAAAAAAAAAAAAAAAAAAAAAAGAGTTAGAAAGTCTTCATAGTTTGTGTAAATCCCTCAAGTGGAACTGAGCTGGTAGAGTGAGTCTTGTGCAAGCTTTGTACATTTCTAAGGAGTTCTCACTCTCTGGTCATGTAAAACTGGGTGTGACTAGACCTGGAGCTGGGGTATAGCCCTCGACATCATAGGCTCACTTCTCCCAACTGATATTTCATCAGGAATTGTTGGGATTAAGGAAGAAGGCAGGTTAGAAGTAGCAAAAAGGGTTTTGCCAAATGAGCACCACATTTCCTGTCTTTAAGCAGGTCTTGTTGTATATCTTTTGGCAAATCTATTCCTTCACCTCCATTATTACTAAGTATAACAATAACGTGAATTGCAGTTGTTGTTAAATGGAGATTAAAAAATCCTCATGACCTTGAAGTAAGTATAATTATGGTGCTTTTATTTAAAGCTCCTTTGAGTTAAATTCACTTCATTTCTAAAAATAGACTGCAGCGATTAGATCTATTCTTTGAGAGGATCAAAATAACTTAGAATATAAGAACGCCTTAGCTGCATGCTCCTCCTTTCCAGAAGCACAGAGTACTGCTTAGCTGGGAGACTGATAGAACTTTTTAATCAACAAGGCAAAGTTTGAAAAATAACTTTGGCAGAAATCCATCATTCTAAAAGTAAGTCTGTCAGTAAGTGAGTACATTTACCGAATAAAATGAGACTGAAAAAGTTGAGAAAAAGTACTAGAATGAAGAATCTATTAATACTATACCAGGCTGTCACTGAATTGAATTTGAAGGAAAATTAGAGTAGTCTCAAATTCTCCATTTGTCTTTGACGATTGGATGTTCTGAGTATGTCTACATTATTTTGCTCTTTATAGTTCTTGGCAAAGGGGCAATACTTGGCAAATTATAGCCCCTTTATTCAAAGAAATTGTAGTATATTATAGAAAATAAAACAAACAAAAACAAAACAAAACAAAAAGCCCAACCAAATCAGGTATTTTAGGATGAGCTGAAGTGGAATGCCCAGAGAGATAGGTGAAAGGAAGAAGCCCCCTCAAAGGTACCAGGGAACACTGCTTCAGCAGACATGATTTAATATGGCCTCTTGAGAAATGTGAGTACTAAAGAGAAAAGTCTGACACTCAACCCTTTCTGAGGGAGAGCCAACACTTTCTGCATTGCTGATCCAGGAAGATTGCAAGTCCAAGATAAAAGGTCCAAAGGTCACAGATTTCTGAAGCTGGAACCAAGGGATCAGTGTCAGATGGCATAAAAGACACACGGGTCTTTTCAGCCTACAGCATGTGTTAAAGGGTTCAGAGTTCTGGTACTTGAACTCTTCTCCCCACTTCTCCCTTCTTGGTATATGGACTAAGAGAACATATGGACAAAGAATAGTAGGCAAGTGGGAAACAAAGTTGAGTTGAAAAACTCAACCTTAGTTTAGAGACTTAAGGCTTTCTGCTCCCTATAGGAGGCATGGCTTCCTCTCCATCCTCCACTCCCACCCCCCAACAGGTGAAGACAGGGTAAAGAAAATTTTATTGCATGGATTCAAGAGAAGAAATAAATCATGTGGAGTCTGGATTCTTGCCTTTAAAACACTGGAATCCCACTAACTAGTGTAATGAGCCTCATTAAGTGTACAATCAGATGAATAATTCTTCCCATTAGAGTGAACTTGGAAGAGACGGAAAGGATGGAAAGCAGAAGAGTTTCCTCCCCCCAGCAGAGAGAATTGTGAGGAAAGGAAACTGTATGTTCCTCTCACCTCCAGTCTGCCTTATTAATCATCATCAGTTGCATCATATCTGAATCTCTGTGTCTGAAGAGAAAGAGACTGTGTCCTTAAGAAAGTCCTGTTGCCCTCGGCTGATATATACAAGATCCTAGGCTATGATGAAAATACAAAGCTAATTTAAATTGTAATGATGAGTTAATAAGATTGTCACTGATCAGGAAGATATTCAGAACAAATCAAATAAAGTCTCCCCACCTTGCCTCACCATGATGACACCCAAGGTGGCTCTAGGGAAGTATTGGTCAGCCAAATCTGGTTTGAAAACCAGTGTCTTACCATCTCTCTCTGTCTTAGTTTTCTCATCTGTATAGTAAACGGAAATCCTCTGCTTCAGAGTAGACTGTTGTACATTGTGACAGGCCAACATTCAGTTGAAACAACTAGGGGAAAAACAAGTAAATTGCAAAAATCATATTTTTAAAGAAATCAGAGATCTGTGAAAGCAATGAGAACTAAATTAAATAAATTTCCAAAGAAGGAAGAACCTTCCTAGGTATACTGAGTGACACAGGCTATTTTCTTCATGGGGTTGGGGGGAGGTGAAGGATATTTGCTGATTCTGGGTGTGGCCTAAGGATCTGACTTTGTCCAAGAAAAGGAAATATTCTGTGGGAAAGAGAAACTAGCAGAGCTTTTGGCAGTCATGTGGAACTGGCTTGATGGATTGGAAACTAGAGGAGCCCCAAAGTCAAGTCCAGTATTCCCAGGAGACGTTTGCTGAACTCTGGAGCAGTTCTGGAGGCTGCTGGTTGGCCCAGAAAGGCAAAGCAAAAGCTCATAATCTTGGGGGTACTTAGGAGACAAAATCTTGCTAAAAAGAGGAGCCTGAAGCAAGTATACAATGACTCTTCCCCTGAAGACTGTTGCCAGATTTTGAATCTACATGGGATGGGAAGCTAAAAAGCTAAGGTCAAAATTTCTGAAAGGTAGAACTTATAGGAATGAGAAGTTAGAGATCTACCAGGCTCTTACACACAAGTCTGGAAGGGCCATACCTGAAGAACTAGATAAAGTAGAGGTGGACTAAGCCTTACTAGAGCTATAGCCCATCTCTGATTCACTCAATCCCTGATTATAGTTCTTTTACATGCAGTGTTCAACATAACGAAGTTGTAGACATGTTAAGAGGCAGGAAAACATGACTGATAATTAAGTGGAAAAAATAATGAGAGCATAACCACAAATGATCTGGGTGTTGGAGCTAGTGATAACTTAAAAGTGACTATGAATAATATGTTAAAGAAAATAGTGGAAAAAATGAATTAAATGATGGGAGAAATTCAATGCAAAATTGGAATCTGTAAAAAAAAATCAAAGAGTTATTATTGAATGGAAAAAAATATGTGTGAAATTAATAACTTAGTGGATGGGTCTAAGAGCAGACTGGACACAGTGTTACAGGATTAGTGAAGCACAGAGAGGAAAAAAGAATGGAAAGAATAGAACAAAGTATAAGAGACATGGGGGAGATTGTCAAAATGTCTAATATATATGTACTTGGAATTCTAGAAGGTAAGGAGAGAAGCAGTATATGAAGGAATAATGGCTGAGAATTTTCTAACACTGCTGAAAGACATCAACCCACAGCTTCAAGAATCTCACCAAACCCCAAACTAAATATACAAAGAAAAATAAGTATGCTTAGGCATATCCTAGTTAAAATGTTGAAAACCAAAGATAGAGAAAATCTTAAAAGTCAACCAGAGGAAAAAGACATTACCTTAAATTTTAAAAGTAACTGACATTTCAACTGAAACTATGAATACCAACAGACAATGGAATGACATCTTTAAAGTGCTGAAATTTAGGGGATAGATTAGATAATCTCAACACTCCATTCCTCTATTCCTACCTTAAAGAACTAGTCACCAGCCTCTTCAAAATTACTATGAATATGTTTGGAGAATTACTACTTGAGGTTTTCTAGACTTTTTCATTAAATATACATGCTTATTTCATCTCCTAATTCTCAGATTTCTGTTGTCTTGTATTCATATCACATAGCATGATATTGGCTTCTAAAATTCACATTGGAAACTCATAAATCAAGTAAAGTAGTACTTAATTTGGATAGACAGATCATGTTCTAAAGTAGAATATAAAAGTTTGAAGGTAGAATGAATGAATGGCTTTAAAAAAAGGAAACTGTGATATAATGGTATGATTCATGTATAGTGAATCATTAGTTAAGGTGTTGGTTGGAATAGTGATTTAGAATTCCTTGCTACTCAAAATGTGGCTTTGACACCAAAAGCACAAGCAACAAAAGAAAAAAATAGATAAATTGGACTTCATCAAAATTATAAACTTCTGAGCTGCAAAGGACACCATCAAGAAAATGAAAAGACAACTCACAGACAAATCATATATCTGATAAGGGAGTTGTATCTAGAACAAATAAAGAACTCTTAAAGCTCAATAAAAGATAACACAGTTTAAAAATGGGCAAAGAGTCTGAAGAGACAATACTACAAAATAGATAAATAAATGGCCAGTAGGCCCATGAAAAGATGTTCAGCAGCACTTGCCATTAGGGACATGCAAATCAAAACAACAGTGAGACACCACCTCACTCCCACGAGGATGGCTATCATAAAAAAGACAAATAAGAACAAGGATGTGAAGACATTGAAACCCTCATCCACTGTGGTGGTAATGTAAAATGGTGTAATAAATGATTCCTGTGGTGAAGATGCTGATGATGATGGTAATGATGATGTCTTATTTACCAGGGTCTGGCTTATTCATCAATGTTATAAAGTGGTAGATACTTTTACTGAAATTAAGAACACATCACTAGGGACTTCCCTGGTGGCGCAGTGGTTAAGAATCCGCCTGCCAATGCAGGGGACACGGGCTCGAGCCCTGGTCTGGGAAGATCCCACATGCCACAGAGCAACTAAGCCTGTGCGCCACTACTGAACCTGCGCTCTAGAGCCCATGAGCCACAACTACTGAAGCCCGCACACCTAGAGCCTGTGCTCCACAACGAGAGAAGCCACCGCAATGAGAAGCCCGCACACCACCATGAAGAGTAGCCCCGGCTCGCAGCAACTGGAGAAAGCCCGCATGCAGCAGTGAAGACCCAACACAGCCAAAAATAAATAAATAAATAAATTTTTTTTAAAAAAAGGGGGGCTTCCCTGGTGGCGCAGTGGTTGAGAGTCCGCCTGCCGATGCAGGGGACACGGGTTCGTGCCCCGGTCCGGGAGGATCCCACATGCCACGGAGCGGCTGGGCCTGTGAGCCATGGCCGCTGAGCCTGCGCGTCCGGAGCCTGTGTTCCACAATGGGAGAGACCACAACAGTGAGAGGCCCCATATGAGAATTCCTAGGGAATTTTTTTTAAATGCTGATACCTGGACCTTATTATAAGATATTCCAATTTCATTGATATGGGACAGGACTTTAGTTGTTTTTGTTTTTGTTTTTGTTTTCTAACTTCTCAGGAGATTCTGTTGTGCAGCTAGGGTTGAGAGCTACTGAGTCAAGTTGACATCTCCAGGGTTAAGCAGAGCTACCATTGAGGGTTAACTTGGAAGTGGAAAAGGAGGATTGACACAGGAACCAGGAGACCTGGGTTTGAGTCTGCACTCTTCCCTTTTTGTGACTGTGTGCCTTGAGCAAGATATTTGACCTCAAGGAACTTCAGTTTCTTCATCTGTAAAATGGGACAAAGCACCCTCCCCTCCTGTGGAGGGTTGTTGCGAGGAGTAGATGAATTCATACGTGTGACACTGCTGAGCCTGACACCCGGGACATTTTTTGCCCTATTTATTTATTTTTATTTATTTTTATTTTTTGCGGTACACGGGCCTCTCACTGTTGTGGCCTCTCCCATTGCGGAGCACAGGCTCCGGACACGCAGGCCCAGCGGCCATGGCTCACGGGCCCAGCCGCTCCGTGGCATGTGGGATCCTCCCGGACCGGGGCACGAACCCGTGTTCCCTGCATCGACAGGCAGACTCTCAACCACTGCGCCACCAGGGAAGCCCTGCCCTCTTTATTTTTTAAAAAAATTTTTGGTCATGCCGTGAGGCATGCAGGATCTTAGTTTCCCGGTCAGGGATTGAACCCGTGCCCCCTGCCTTGGGAGCATGGAGTCTTAACCACTGGACTGCCAGGGAAGTCCCTGACATCTTTAAATTTTGGTTACTTTCTTCCCTTACCTTCCATGAACTAGATATTTATGTCACTTTTTTTTTCTAATTTTGTTCTATTATTGCTTTTTCCGTAAAATGTAGGAGTTTGTTAAAAGTCATCCGAGGTTTCTCTAGGTTTAGAATTTATCCTTTCTTCACGTGACCTTGATCTCTTTACATTCCTCAGCTATATTCTCAGTCCCAGTGTACTTATGGTAAATGTCATTTTTTGATACCTGAAAAAGTAATGGCTCATTGTATATTTTAATGAGGTGATACCAAATGCTGTTAATAGCTCTGCCTGGAGTTTAGCATGATTTGTCTGTCATTAACTGATCCTGGAATAAATCATAGGATTGATATTGAATAAGTTAATTCCATATTTTAAAAACACCAAACAGGGGCTTCCCTGGTGGTGCAGTGGTTAAGAATCTGCCTGCCAATGCAGGGGACGCAGGTTTGAGCCTTGGTCCGGGAAGATCCCACATCCCATGGAGCAACTAAGCCCATGTGCCACAACTACTGAGCCTGCGTTCTAGAGCTCGTGAGCCACAACTACTGAGCCTGCATGGCACAACTACTGAAGCCCACGTGCCTAGAGCCCGTGCTCCGCAACAAGACAAGCCACCACAATGAGAAGCCTGCGCACCGCAATGAAGAGTAGCCCCCGCTTGCTGCAACTAGAGAAAGCCTGTGCACGGCAATGAAGATCCAACGCAGCCCCCCAAAATAAATAAATAAATAAAACACCAAACAGAGTTCTCAGCCTTAGCTGTGGTTTCTGTCTAGTGGATTTGGCATAGTTTCTTTGGTCCTAGGCGAGAAAGACAGCCTGTTCTGAGATTATACATTTTTATTAGATTTACTCTTTAACCTAAAAGAAAGGCTGCGTTGGTTACATTCATATGTGAATCTGAAACACAGATGGACTCCAGGACAGTCTGACATGTGCCTCTGCAGCCTGTGAGAAAGCTAGAGTTCACCTTTCCCTGGAGATGTGGCAGTACCATCTGGCCAGTGCTGGAGTTGGATGGCGTGGAGCAGAACACCTCACATTTTAGTGGACGTGCATATCACCAGGGGTCTGTTCCACTGGAGATGTTACTCAGTCGGTCTGGGGTGGGGCCTGAGATCCTGCATTTCCTGCAAGCTCCCAGATGGTTTCGATGGCAAGGGTATAGAAGACAGCTGTTCTTCTGTCTGCCCAGCATTTTCCCTACCTTCCTCCAGGGAAACCTTCCTTCCTCCATTCCAACCATGAAGTTCAAGGGTGAGCTTCCATGTTCTTACATTACTCTGTTTCCCAGGCCACAGTCAATTGGTTCAGGGACCAATCAGAATCTTCCCTGGCATTTTTGGACTTGGAACCAGAGAGCCAGTCTCAGCTCTTCTCTGTGGAGCCCCATGGAGGTAATTGGCCCAAGAAGCACAGACGAGGGACAGAGAGATTGCCCCCAGGGTTCTCAGGTCTGGGTTCCAATGTCCCTAATATATGAAAAGTGATTTAAAAATAAACAACACTGTGACCTTTGGGGTTATGTTACCAGCTCTGACGATACAGTGCATTTGTGTAAACTGTTTCAGGCACTTACTGTATGCAAGTCTCTGTTGCTGGGCCCCGAACATACAAAGATGAATAGCTCACCTCCAGTGTGGGGAGACCACCATTTCAGTAGAATTTGATGTGTGCAATGGTAAGGGGTTACGGAAGCCCCTAGAAGAAGCTTCTGATCCACTCAGGAAAAATTTTAGAAGTGGATTTTCAAAAGGTGAATAGGGATTGTTTGAGGAGACCTGTGAAATTATTCCAGGTAGAGAAAACTTGCTGAGCAAAGGCAAGATGATGGAATGAAACAGGGTTTGAAAACCTATAACCAGTTTACGTGGGAGGTGCATGGCTGAAACCGGGGCAGTTACGGTGAAGGGCCTTGTATACACGCTGCCATCGGCCACTTTTTCCTTATGTCCTATGTACTTCAACAACAACAACAGTAACATCAAAACAACAACAAACAGCAAAGCTAAATCTCTGCTTCTCTTCCAAATACACGACTCTCTGGCGGGTTCCCATCAACAACTGTTCCTCTTTATTTTCCCTTAAACAAACAGGAAATTTGTCTCAGGATCGAAATGAATGTTTAAAAAACAAACCTGATCTGCTTTAAATACTAAAATCTGTTTAAATAACACAGAGGTTGTGACATCCATTGACAAATCCAGGAAGTTCAAAGCCCCGCCGTTGACACAATGTATTGAGTTCTGCTGTTGTTGGCAGCCCGAGCTGTGGCAGGTCCTGGTGTTTGTCATTCAGGTCCTCATGTGCGCAAGGCAGACATTCCTCAGACCACAGGGCTCTTTCTTCTTTGGGGAAACACTTGTATTTCTTTTTTTTTTTTTTTTTAATATGCTTTTTGAAAGCAAGAACAACGATTGACAGTGACGGCTGCTACTTCCATCTCCTGAATGGCAAGCCCCAAGAGTAACTTGGAGTCTTTCTCGTGGGCAGATTTTAGCCGTTTTAAAGGTTAGAAAAAAAGTTTATGCTTTTACTGACATTCATCAACCTAAATTGAAAGTCTGTACCCAGTAAACACTAATTTCCCACCCCTCCCGGGCCCTGGTAACACCCATTCTACCTTCTATCTCTGTGAGCTTGGCTGTTCTAAGTGCTTCACATAAGTGGAATCATACAGTATTTGTCCATCTGCGTCCGGCTTATTTCACTGAGCATAATGTCGTCCAGCTTCACCCGTGTTATAGCATATGTCAGAATTTCTTTCCTCTTTAAGGTTGAATAATATTCCATTGTGTGTGTGTATATATATATATATATATATATATATATCACGTTTTGCTTACTCGTTCATCCATTGATGGGAACTTGGGTTGCTTCCAAGTTTTAGCTCTTGTGAATAATGCTGCTCTGAACATGGGCTTGCAGATATCTGCGTCCCTGCTTTTAGTGGACTCTTATTTTCAAAAAAGCTGCATGGAGCTCATGTGGGGCCTTTCTGGCTGTGAGAGAAGGCTGACCTGGGAGTCAGGACCTTGACTCCACTGCTCCCTGCCGTGAAGTCGCCAGGGCCTGGAGCAAGTCACACACCATCTCTGGGTCACCGTTTCCCCACCTCTGAGCTTAGGGAGTCGGTTGCACCTCCCGAATTCTGCCCCCAGGTGCCCTTGCATGGGACATTCTGTACCCAGACTTGCACAGTCAGCGGTGAAGGTGAAAGATCTGTTCACCTGGCTTCCGTTTGTTCCTCGGTGGAGTTAGAAGTGGAGTGGACTCTTAGCACGAGCAGATTTGTCATTCACACACTTCCCAGTGTTTTTGAGCAGCCCTGATGGCCCATGGCATATGGAAATCTGTTGCTTTGCTGGGGCATGACCTTGAAGCTCATACAGGCTGAGATGGATGTGTGGGTGCAAGTCACTTAGTGGGTGAGTCAGGCTGGACACCTGCCCAGGGTCCACCCCTCAGTGGGGTGTTGTCAGCTGCTACTCATCCCTTCTTACATTGTGACTTTTGTGACGTGGTAGAACTTTGGTGACTGTGTGTGTGTGTGTGTGTGTGTGTGAGTGAGAGAGAGAGACACACACAAACACACACACGGGGTGGGGGGGAAGAGGGTGATGGGAAATGCTTCCAAAAGATCTGACTGCTGGGGCTGGTGATGGAGGTAAAAGAAAGCAGAGAAGCCTAAGGAACTGAGGATCCTTCTGGAAATTGATTAAAAAGTGACCCATCTGCCTCCCCAGTAGCTCTACAGAATAAACAAGTTCACTATAAATTCCCTACAGAAAGAAGACAAACCTTCTTGTGAAATTTCACTGAGTGTCTCAGCCAGCAGAAGATTTGCTCATTGAGAGAGAAAAGTTTAGAGAAGTTTGAAAGAGGGGCCCAGGAGAAAGGCAGGAGACCATGCAGACGTTTCCAGGAAGCAGCAGATGGAAAGGCACCAGTCTGGCTATAAACCAACCTTATTTTCAAGTAAGGGCTGGTTTGAAAATTCTCAGAGGTATTTTTCTTGGCAAAAGGTGCAGTTAATAGGAACAAGCAGGCCAGCTGTCTATCTCATGGAAGACGAGATTCCTCCTAAGCTGAAGAAACTCGTAGAGGAACAGAGCCACAAACCCTCAGCTGTGACTGTTGCAGGGCATGTGGGAGGGGATGGTTCCACAAAGGAGACTAAAGTCATATGAAAAAAGCCATCAGAGAAGACAATTAGAGGAGGCCATGTATGTATATGTATATCAAATCATCACGTTGTACAATTTAGATATATACACTTACATTTGTCAACTATTCCTCAGTAAAGTTGGAGAAAAAGAAAAAACGCTGGTAAAAAGGGCAAAGGAGATGAAGACAATGGTGAAGAGTTAAGAAAGGCTTCAGAAACGTTATGAGTTGTTCTGTTAACACCAAGCTGCCATCACTAACCTCCGTCAGCAGAATGGAGGCCTTTTCAGCAATTCCAAGAAATAAATCTCTGTTGGCACCATCCCAGGAAATGTCCAAGAAGTTGCAAAAGTAAAGAGGGATTAATGAGATTAACTTTGGTTAAGACTAAGGAAGGAAAGGAAAAAAAAAAGTAAGAGAAAATGACAATAAAATTAAGAACAAAAGGGAAGGTGATAGGGACTTCCCTCGTGGCGCAGTGGTTAAGAATCTGCCTGCCAATACGGGGGACATGGGTTCGAGCCCTGGTCTGGGAAGATCCCACATGCCCCAGAGCAACTAAGCCCGTGCGCCGCAACTACTGAGCCTGCACTCTAGAGCCTGCGAGCCACAACTACTGAGCTTGCGCACCACAACTACTGAAGCCCACACGCCTAGAGCCCGTGCTGCGCAACAAGAGAAGCCACCACAATGAGAAGCCCGCTCATCGCAATGAAGAATGGCCCCCGCTCGCCACAACTAGAGAAAGCCCACGTGCAGCAACGAAGACCCAATGCAGCCAAAAGTAAATAATAAATTTATTTTAAATAAAGGGAAGGTGATAAAAATGGGCACAAATGAGATAAAATAATATTTCTCCAAACTGCTAAATGTTAATGAGTGGAAAACATAGATGAAAAACATTTTTGGAAAAAATGAAAATGAGAAACTTGAATCCAGGAGAAAGAGAAGACTTGCTTATGATTAAAGCCCACCCCAGCTAGAAGCTCCAGGTCCAGAGGCAGTCAGGTCAGAGTAGAGACCACAGTAAAGACCATCTTTATCCTTTATAGGAAAAGAAGCAGGGAAGCTGATGAATTAATTCATGTGGTTTGTATAACCGTGTTTCCAAAACCAGACAATTGCATTGCAAAATAATAAAATTTTAGGCCCACTTCATTTATGACCATAGATACAAAAGTCCTAAATATAAAATGCCAAATAAGAAGAGGGCAGGATGGGGGAAGAAGAGCTGCTCTTTGAGATAAAAGCTCTTTAAGATAAAAGCCACCGCTCCGTTTTCACTTTGAGAAATCTGTTTCCTCTTGTCCTTTGCTTTCTACTTTGCAACTGTCTCTCTGACCTTGCTGCCGCTTCTTTTTTGTTCCTGAAGACACCATAGGTCTTTTTTGTTATCAAGGTTTTTGCTGCAAATTAAGCAAGGAAAGCAAACAGAAAGTGACCTGAAATGAATAAACTACCACAAAGGTTCTAAGAGCTCACGGAGTTTCTGTACTGAATGTTCCTGGTTTATGTTTCCAGACTTCTTTTTGAGATGGTAAATGAATGAAGATGAGACGCATTAAACACACTCCCTCCTTCTGACCATCTGCTTGTTGCCTTGTTCCCGGCTTCGGACCTGAAGAGGCCTCCAAGACCGGACATGACGTCCCCTTGAGTGACATGGCAGTTGACATCTCCGACGGCATCCAGCCTGCATGACCCATCCCGATACGGCTTCTTACTTCTTCTCATTGCAAGGAAGCAAGTCCTTAGGGTGACCTTCCTCATGGAAGCCGTTTTGTATTCCAGAATGCAGAATTCTGGGAAAAAAACATCTTTCCTGAGCAGACATTCCAAAGTTGGGTCTTTGATTCTCAAAACTTTTTGTGCCGATGTTTAGAGGCACCGCTGGAGGCTGAGTCCTGTTACTGCCATTCCTAAGAGACTTTTATGTAATTTCTAGCTCTGAGAGATGTGGACTAACCTCTTCCCTCTCCTGTGGCTTCTAGATGTTTGCAAGTAATTAATTAATGATTTCATTGCTCCCTCCCTTAGGAGGTACCTGGTTTCTTACAATGTGTGTCACGGGCCAGAAAGACAGGGGCATTAGGGCAGGGCGAGAGACGGTGTGTTAGCAAAGGCAGGCTGACAGCTAGGTTTTTAGCTGGAGGATCTGGGAACAGGTGAATGAGTACTTCTGACCCTGAGGATTCTTTTTGCACAGCTGAGACAAGATGGAAACAGGGATTCTTGCTATGCCCCTGCCCAGGGGAGAGACGAGTTTGGATGTTGGCTTCCAAACTCCTCCTTTGAAGAGTTTGGAAGTTAAATGTTTCTTTGAAGATTCTCACCTCAGAATAGGCTAGAACTTAGCGTTTTCCGCTAAATACAGGGG
Source organism: Leucopleurus acutus (assembly GCF_964270905.1). Lineage (NCBI taxonomy): Eukaryota > Metazoa > Chordata > Mammalia > Artiodactyla > Delphinidae > Leucopleurus > Leucopleurus acutus. The sequence continues at coordinate 50,806,503 of NC_139155.1, forward strand.
TATTTGGGAAAGGTAATTAGGGGGACTAGGAAGTATTTGGGGCAAAAAGTCATGAAGTGGGAAGGCATGGCTGACGTCTGGGATCTGAACTAGTACAAACTAAGCTTGTGAAGAATGGCTTTGGAGAAGGTTGCCGAGGGCCTGCTGCTCTGATGACCTTTTGTTGAAATGATTTCTGCAGGTGATCACGGCTGGTTTATCGATATTGCTGTTTGATATGATCCTGACCAGGGCCACCGTGGGATGGTAAGTCTTTTGCATAGAGAGAGGAGAAGAAAATTCATTGTTTGTGTTTCCTTGGGATACTAATATTTGCTCTCAAATGTTGAAGAAAGGGTGTGTGTTTGGGTATATTTTATTGACATATAAATATACATTCAGAAGAGTGCATCTATCATGAATATTTTCACAAACTGAATATACCACACCTGCTATAGCCAGCATCCTGGGCAGGAACCAGAGCGTCAGCGGTACACCTTTCAGCCACTCATCCACACGAGAGTAACCACTCTAGGTGAGCCACTAATTATGCGTGCATATAACTTTAACTATGTTTGTGTTTTTGCCTTTGACCCTTCCATTCATTTTTTCCTAGTCAAGTTCCAGATCATCTTTGTTTAGAATGCACCCATCCATTTGCTTAAAGACAGCACTGCCTCTCCCTCCCGTATTTGAGCAGAGACCTGAAGGAAGTGGGGGAGCGAGCCCTGGGGACCCTGGGGGAAGCAGCAAGTGCAAAGGCCCTGAGTGTGCTTGGTCTGCTCAAGGAGCAGTGTGGCCGGAACAGGTTGATGGGGGAGAGTGGTAGGAGATGAGGCTGGTTGGTGGCTGACCATGTGGGGTCTTAAAGGCCATTGTAAGAGTGAGGGGGGAAGCGATCAGAGGATTCTGAGCAGAGGAGCCACTTGCTCCTAGGTTAAAAACACATTCCTCAGTCTGCCGTGTGGAAGATGGGCTGTAGGGTCCTACCTCCGAACGCTCTACACAGACTGCCGATCGGACAGCTGACGGAGTTAGGACTTTGATCCACTCCAGCTTGCTAGCATTCAAACCAGCTGATGTGATCATTACCAAGGGCTGTCGCTGTCATCTTCAGGGAAGATGAGGCGAGATGGGGAGTGATGGTGAGTTTAAACTGTTAAGACTTCTGTTGCTCCTCTCATTCGTGGGCGTGCTTTATTTGGGGGGTATATACTTACGTATTTTAAAGCTACATAGTAGCGGGTGCTATTTGTGAGACGTTTAAGACAATGCAGAAATGCATCGAGTAAAAAGTAAAGGCCTGTCATCCTCTGCTTCCACCGTCTCCACGTGCCAGAAGTCACACCAGTTTGATTCAACAGTGAGAACGATGCACTGTTTGGTCAGGATGTCCGCACTGAGGGAGGTGGGCTCTATCGTCTGCCAAGTGAAACCACACCGACGGGTGCCTGTCGAGCAAGACGAGCCTCTCAGTCACCCGGGAATGGGTCAGTCCTTGCCAAGTCTTCGCCCAGCCTGCCGGCTGCTGGCCGAATGACCCACAGCTTTCCTCCCCTATGACCACGGCTGCCTGCTGTCCGGCCTGAATCACTAATGTGGCACATTATGGAGAATAAGTCATATTTGTTGTTGCTACTTACTGGTCTCTTAACCTCTGTTTTAAAAAGGAAAAGAAGCTTAGGGCCACTTGAAGATAAAGCTTATTTCCGTTCCACTTTGGATGTATTGTTTGGCAATCCCCCCTCACCCCCGCCCCAAGAATGGCACTCCAAAATGGAATGGCAGACAAGTTTTGGAATAGGTTTTTCCATTTCTTTACCAGCACGATGGAAAGAAAAAGCATATTGTTGCTTAGCTTTGCTCAAATAAGGCGTAGTTCTAGAAAATCCATATTTCTTCCCATTCTGGGGCTGAGAGTAATTCTAAGGGTTGGTTCCTCCCACCCCCTCCCTCCACTTTTTTGCATTCATGTGCACATTGGACCTGCAGAATTGTCACCTGTTTGCTCAAAAGCCACAGTGCTGGTTGGTGGGGCCGGTACTCGTGCTCAGTGTGTCTAGGGCAGCCTCCCCTCTCCCAGGACGTCTTGCAAATAATCCCCTGCCTTGTGCCGTCATAGCCACACACACAAAAATGGTGTCATTTTTAAACATCAATATGAGGTTCTTGCAAGATAAATGTGAGGGTCAGGACCAGGCTCTGGGAATACCATGATGAGGAAGTCCAGGAGGTGACTTTGCATCTCATTTGGCTTTGGGCTGGGAGGGGTTGGTTCAATAAACAGATATTTCCTGGGGTTCTGTGTGCCAGGAACAGCTCTCGGATAAAAGTGTAAAGTCGCTGCCCCTGGGATGTCTGTTATTGCTCATCTCCCTGCCTGAGGGCAGGTCTGCACCTAAACCATCCAGACTGACAGAAATGAATCTTTTTGCTCACGGCATTCGGTGAAAGCGATTTTCAACCCCTCTCAGGAGCCCCTAATGGGGCATTTCCTGCCCCAAGAAGAAAAACGGAAGGAAAAGAAAAATTAGGAAATACTCCCACACCCTCCTCTTCTTCCTCCTCCTTCTAGTCTCACCTCTTCCTTTGACTAATAATAACCATTTATTGAGCAACTACTATATTTCAGACATTTTTATATTAATATTATCTCATTAACTTTCACAACAACCCTCCAAGTTAGCCCCGTTTTAAAGATGAAGAAGCTGAGGTTCAGAGACATTTAACTGATTGTCCCAAGATTTTAGAGCTACTAGGTGATTGGACCAGGATTCAAACCCAGGTCTGTGTGTGTCCAACATCCCATAAACTTCACATACCTCCCTAGAAATGACGTGGGAAACGCCAAGGACTTAGCAGCAGCGTAGATAGTGTCTAGGTGGAAGCAGGTCATGGAGAGGTGGAAGAGACATTGGCCTAAATGTTTCTCTTCCCAGCAGTCTGATCGTTTATAAAGAGCATCTAGATGATATGGCAGGAGTACAGAAGGAGCGTTACCCAGGACAAAATGGCTCTATTTCTTGTTCAGGGGCTGACACGGTGAACTAAGAATATCCAGTGGAACATTTTTAGGAAAAGGATTTCATTGCCTTAGATTTCTTTTTTAAATTTATTTATTTTATTTTTATTTTTTATTTTTTGGCTGCGTTCGGTCTTCGTTGCTGCGTGGGCTTTCTCTAGTTGCGGCGAGTGGGGGCTACTCTTTGTTGCGGTGCACGGGCTTCTCACTGCAGTGGCATCTCTTGTTGTGGAGCACGGGCTCCAGGCTCATTGGCTCTAGAGCGCAGGCTCAGTAGCTGTGGCGCATGGGCTTAGTTGCTCTGCGGCATGTGGGATCTTCCCGGACCAGGGCTCGAACCCGTGCCCCTGCATCGGCAGGCGGACTCTTAACCACCGTGCCACCAGGGAAGTCCAGCCTTAGATTTTTAACACTAGAGGCTATAATTCTATTAATCAACTAACAATATTTATTGAGTGACTGCTGTATGCAAAGCACGTGGAAGTCATTAAGGAACATAAGACATCATCCAGCCCTCAAGGAGTTTTCGGGAGAAGAAGTCATAAAGATAATTTCTGCAGTAGGATAGTAACCGTTTGAATGCACAATGAATGTGAAGACTGGAGGAGAGAGAGAGGGTGGCGTGAGCTGGAGGGCCTTGGAACTGGCTTGAAACTGGACCCTGATGCAGAAGGGAGAGGCTTAGTCAGACTTGGGGTGGAAGAGTATTTGGTCCCTCCAGCCCTGGGAGGACAGGGAAGGATGGAGGGGCAAGAGGTGCCAACGGTGAGATTTCACGATTTGGAACCAGAGCTGGTGCTGGGGGGCAGGGAGCTGATCCTACACTCCCTCCTTCTTACTCTGCACCTGTCCTTCTGGGAAGGCAGGACACAAACGGGCAGGTTGACGTCCAAAAACCTAACTGCCAAGATATCCTGGTGCATCCTCGAGACTCTTCCCCCCAATTTCTGTATCTTACCCTTCATAGTGATCGTCTCAACTCTTGACAGTAATTTTACTTCTTACAAATAAGCCTCATTGATTGTATTTTGTATACAATTTCAGAATGAATTAAAAAACAGCAGAAAAACAAAAAACACCCAGGTGTTGAACTGAGTGTGAGAAATGAGCCTGAGATGCTCTCCAGTGGGGAGGCCACACTTAGTCTGAAGGTTCCAGCAGCCGTCTGTGCGTAGGCCATATCTCCAGGCTGTTCCACATCCTGTGGACTTCGTGGTACGCCCTGAACAAGATGGACAGAAGGGCTGTGTATACCCAAATCAAGGAAACAGCACGTGTGATTATTGCAAAAGGAACCTTGACTTTGGAATTTCCTGATTTTTGAGAACTCTCGAATTTAAGGATCGTGTGTTTTCAGCCTCAAAGAATTTTCCAACCACAAAGTGAACCGCCAGAAGAGGAATGTCAGACTGTGTTTCAGATTTCCTGTCTTTTGCACAGAGCTGATCTGCATTGTCCATAGACTGGGTGTGTTCAAGCTGTGACTGGGTGACCAGCTCGGATCCTGGGCAGGGATCCGAGGCCAGTCTCTGTCCTGTGGGAGCTTAGACTGATCGGAAGTGAGAAGGCAGGGCTGCAGGCCTGTTTTGTTTGGACCTACTGTGTTTGCCTGTATAGTCATTGTTTCTTCTTTTTTGATTTTCAAATTTCAAATTACTCAGCATTTAGAAATCAGGTGATTTCCCTGTACAAGTCCAGATCTCCAGATTCTTTTGAAAATATGGAACAGCTGTTAAGTTGGGCCTGCACGTCCACACAGCAGCAGTCGCTGGAGTGGGGCGAGGCTGCCCGCTCAGTGGACACGGGCTCCGTGAGTGAGCGTAGCTGCCACCGCTGCAGTCTGGCTGAGGGCGGGGACCCTGGATCAGCCGATATCCTCGCCTGCATTTGCTTGTATGTTCATTCATTCTATAAGAAGAGCTTGCTGGGCTCTGAGGCTCCAGACACAGTCCAAGACCCCAGAGAGGTCACCCTCCAGGAGACGAGGGCCCATGTAATTAATTGTCCACCTTCGTGGATGGGCAACAGCTTAGAGGCACAAAATAGCTCATTGTCTCAAGTAGGGTTTTTCGCCCGCAGCACTGTTGACGTTTTTGGGCCAGATAATTCTTTGCTGTGAGGGGCTGTCCTGTGTCCTGTAGGATTTTTAGCAGCAAACCTGAGCCTCACCTCACTAGATGCCAGTAGCACCCCCTCAACTGTAACAATGTAAAATGTCTCAGGACATTGCTAAAGGTCCCCTTAGGGGCAGAATCGCCCCGGTTGGGAATCACGGATCTGAAGTTGTGAGGTGGTTAGTGGAGACATGCCATTTGAAATTTCAGCAAGATCTTAAGGAACTTGTTTATCTCCTAATTAGAGATTTGGATCAGCTCCAGGGTCAGGTCCTGGGCAGCCCTTGCTGCCCGCTCTGTGTTCCACGATCAGCGTGAACCACACGGCGTGACAGGTGTGCACTCCTTGCCCACCTGCTGGCTGAAGCTCCTCCAGGAAAGGAGCCACGTTTTGCTCACTTTTGCATCTCTCCTTCCGGCACCGTTTGCTGAATCAACAGGTACTAGGCTTCTCAATCCTGTACCCAAGAAAAATGATAAGCCTAAGCCCCCAACATTGGTCAACTTTTAAAGCCTTTAATTAAAAGCAGCTGCTCTTGGGGACATCCCTGGTGGCACAGTGGTTAAGAATCCACCTGCCAGTGCAGGGGACATGGGTTTGAGCCCTGGTCCGGGAGGATCCCCCATGCCTTGGAGCAACTAAGCCCGTGCGCCACAACTACTGAGCCTGCGTGCCACAACTACTGAAGCCCGCATGCCTAGAGCCCGTGCTCTGCAACAAGAGAAGCCACCGCAATGAGAAGCCCACACACCGCAACAAAGAGCAGCTCCTGCTCGCCGCAACTAAAGAAAGCCCGTGCGCAGCAACGAAAACCCAACACAGCCAAAAATAAATAAATGAATAAATAAATAAATTTATATATGTAAAAAAGCAACTGCTCTTGTCCAGCTAATTACCTTGTTTTTAACTATAAAAGCCCAGTATTTTAATATCTATGACAAGCCCGGTAATTTAAATTTCCAGATTAATATGTATTCATTTTTTAATTAACAACATTTTACAGTGCAGATCGATAATGAATTCTCTCTATTCTAAAATTTCGGCAAAGGGGATTCAACACATACAAAAGAAAAAAATTCCGAACTGTGAGTGATGTTCCTGTCGAGTAGAATTAGTTGTGTGTGCCTCCTCTTCGAATCCTCCTTAGACAAAGAGAGTCACTCTTCTCTGTGGAATAGTTTAGGGACAAGGAGAGAAAGGAATAACCAAAGCACAACCTGTTTGTTTGTAGGATTTCGTGATCAGCTGCTCACCTCTGCCCATCATTCACCGGGCCTGCCATTGATCCTGGGCTGCAAACACGAGGATCGCTTCAACTTGATTCCAGTTCCAACCTCATTAGCACCAAGAGTCTTTAGAAAATGGTCTTCTGTCCTCTCTGAGTAGAGATGTCTGTGCCTTTAATTTTAGGGGAATGCTTGGAGACTGCCCAAGTCTCTTTGTAGGAAGAGTGAATTTAGGGGTGAAGAAAGAACTTCCACACACCCCAAAGTGCATCTAGGACCACAGTGTCTGAAGTTTTTCATTTGAATTAAAAATTTGAAACCTCTTCTTTAAAATGCTGAGAAAGGCCTTCATAACTATGCTCGTTACCTTTCGACACAGAGTAGTTTATCAGATTGTGAACTGTCACTCAGCAAGTCCCCAAGGGGGTGGTGAATTAGTTTTGGTGAGGAAAAGAGAGAAAAACAAAAATAGTTTGGAATCCAGATGGGAAAAGGGGGAGCAGTTATAAGAATTCCATCACTCACTGAGTAAATATTTATTGGGTGTTGTGTTAAGTGCTAGGCCTACAGCTGGAGAAAGGATACAGTCTCTGTCCTCTGTCTGGAGGGTTCCATAGGAATTCATTGAATCACCACAGTAATAAATGTATAATTGAGATGGGGCCTTTGGCTCCCGATGGGAGAAAAGAGGAGTGGAGAGACGCTGAAAATAACCCCCTGGAAGAGAAGCGAGTGATGACTATTTCTGGCTGCCTCTGCTCTGCAATCTGATGTTTATGCCTTGTTACATGAAGTTTGTTCATTTCAGGAATGATGGGGATTATAAGATTTGCAAACAGTCCAGTAAAGCTCTGACTTGACCAGCTGTAATGCGATTAAGATTCCTGCCCCCCTCCTTGTGTCAGCATCTCCCGCTGTTTAGAAGACAGCATCAAAGCTCACCTCCCTGGCTCTCTTAACAGTAAACGGAACCAGGTTTGTTTGCATGTCAGCGTTCCCTAAGCTGCTAGGTGTTTCATTAACTCGCTAAGCCGAGGGGATGAAATGCAAGTTCATTACGCTGCATCATTGTTCTAAAGCTGCAGGTGTGAGGGTGGCGGAGAGCCAGCCGATATCCTGTTCTCCCTGGTGATTAAGGAAGATTAGTGGAAATGACTGTGACCCCCTCCTGTTACATTTGCAGAAATAAAACTCTTCCAAAGCCAGAGTTCTGTACAGATCTTGCATCAGGTCACGGTGACTCTGCGCTTTCCCAGGGGTTTAAGAAGCTGGTATGTGCGTTCTTTAAGGGATGTTGAAGGAAACAGCAGATTGGCTAAGAAGGGAAAGCCAGATCTTTAGAGGTGAGCCTGTGTACAAAATGAATGGCTTCCCCTTCCCAGGCCCTTCTTCATCCAAAGAGAAGAGGCAGTAGAACCCGCCAGCATCTGGGTCTGTCCCTGAGCTAGACCAGGGACAAGCACAAATGGGTCATGTTTCTCAATACAGTCTTTTGGAACTTGGACCCTAGTTTCTCCCAGAAACAATCCTATAAATGATGAGTATAGATCTAGGAAAGTCCTCAGAAATTTATTCGGTTCGTAATATAGACACAGACTTCAGCTACGTTATTATGAGCTTAGTACGCGTTAAAGAGAATTCATCGACTTATTGTCACTATTATAATACTTCTGTAGGAAAGAGGAAAGTACGTTCCAACTTGGAGCTTAAGCTGTCAGGCAGACATCTCCCTCGGGCCCCTCTCCTCTCTTTCCCCCTTGTTAGCGGGCTCGGGGGTCATCCTCCCAGCCCACTCCCCAGTGCAGTCACTTGACTAGCGCCTCTCTGCCCTCACCCAGAGAGAGAGAGGCCTGGCATCACCAGGGAGGGGACATGGCAGGGGTTCAGGGGATTTTTCCACTCTGTAGGGTTGGCAGATGGGTGATGGGGGCGTAGAATTGTTTTCTGTTGCTCTAGAAAGCAGAACTTAGACTCACAGGTGAGGTTGTCAGGTCAGTATGAGGCAGGACTTCCTCCAGGAGGGAAGAACCTCGTGCCCCGGGACCTGCCACAAGATGCCCGTAGGTGCCCATAGATGCTTTCCTGAATCCCATGGCTAGAGCTGGCTTTGCAGAGCAGGATGGGTCCTTCACAAGGACTTTTCAAGCAGAGGTGGGGAAGCCAGCCAGTGGTGGGGGCTGCTGAGAAAGCGATCCCTACTCTGGGAGAGCAGTCGAGAAAAGAATAATATTTCATTGCTTGCCCATTGTAGGCCACACACGGGGGTCAGCTGCTTCAAGTACGTCCTTCTAAGCCTCACACAGATGGTTAGATGTGATTGTCTCCTGTGGTGCAGCTGAGGAAACAGCAGACTAACACTTGCGGGATTACGTAGCTAAAAACACCTGAGCACAGTTTGAATTCAGCTTATTGTTTTTCTATTCTCACACTTATTCAGTTCACTGCTATACTGGAAATGGTCCATGGTACAAGTTATCTTTATGTCGCAGTCACCCACATAGGTGACATTTTTCACTGGGAACAGGATATGCACAGCCTAAGTGTGTTTCATACATCCGGTGCCTTAGATATATGTTAGGAATATGGAGATGCAATAGCCCAAATGTGAGAGTGTGGTGTGTGGGTGTATAGGAGGAGTGGGTGTATAGGAGGAGTGGGTGTATAGGAGGAGTGGGATACTGGGCAGGTAAATGGGAGAAAAAAGGAAGAAGAAGGTGGGATTGTGGGGTTGTTGGCACCTCTGGACAAGAGCATTTCATCCTCAGGGACCCCCATCAAAATCCTTCACTCGTGGCCCATCCCAGGCCTTAGAAGTGCTTTTGGGGAAGAATGACAGGGGATTCAGACCAACACCAGGTTGTCTACTGAGAAGTTTAAAATAGGAAATTTGCAGACCTTTCATTGTATTACATTTTAGGCATGTTAAAGTATCCAGCTCTTCTCTTTCTCACACTCTTCTGTTCTCCTGCTATTTTTTCATTTTCAAATCACTGACCATATACATATTTCTGCTCTGGTGGGAAATTCACGATTCCCCATTTGTATTTTCTTCATTATTCTTTTTTTAAAAAATATTTGTTTATTTAGGTTGCGCTGCGTCTTCGTTGTCGCAGTCGGGCTCCTTAGTTGTGGCATGTGAACTCTTAGTTGCAGCATGCGTGTGGGATCTAGTTCCCTGACCAGGGATTGAACACCGGCCCCCTGCATTGGGAGCGTGGAGTCCTAACCACTGCGCCACTAGGGAGGTCCCCTCCCCATTTGTATTTTGTTTTTAAATGTTCTGTTAGTCTAAATGAAATTAAAGGATTCAGAGATTGTCAGCTTAATAACGATAAGATTATGGATATCTGCATGATTTTATATTCATCAACCCTCTATGGCAAAAAGTACCAGGCAGCTCTGTGGGAAGCCCTCCTCCAATATTTCTGCCAGAGAGCATTAACGAAGGGCAGTCACTGTCACCTGGTCAGGATGGGACACATCACCTTCTTCCCTAAGGGGAGGTATCACAATCCACCTTGCAGCCCACTCCCCTCCCCCCGCACAGCTGAGGCTTACCGTGGACGACTGGGCAGTCCCTGGGCCTGACCTCAAAGCGGGGCAGTGCAGGCGGGGGACAAGATGCTCAGCTGCGGGATGAGGGGGCATCCCTCGCCCTGCGGTATGTGGGCACCAGGCAACTCCTTGTGTCCACAGCCCCCAGGCTCCGGGGAGGGGAAAGATGACCTCTTGCTGTTTCTTGCAGCCTCCTGCTCGGCGGCCTTGGAGAGGCCTTGCTGGTTTTCTCAGAGCGGAAGGGCTCCTAAACACAGAGAAAGTGGACTCCCAGGCTGCAGGTGGAGAACACCGCCCTGGGCTTTGGAGCTCCCTGTCCCGGAGATAGAAAGAAGAAAGCAAGAACGATGAGACACTGCTGCTCGCTGCGTCGAGGAGAACTTTTTCTGGAGTCTCTGGGCCGCTGCAGAGAGTGGACTGTGTCGAGAGGCTCCCCCAAGTCCTGCTGACTGTGCTGTGAGCCCAGCTGTGCAGAAACAGATGCAGGATTTCACCTGTATGGGGATGGCTCCGCCCACCTTGAGTGCCACGCAAGCCTCCTTACTAAACACCCTTCCCAGATAAGCGTTCACTGCCTGCTAGTGGGCCCAAGGTATTGCGTTGCCTTTTTGGTTTTGTTTTGTAATTTTACATCCCTGGAGACTCCTCCGGGGACCCCCTTTCCTTGCTGTCAGGCTGGCTTGCCTAGAACGCACACTCCCCCGCCTAGGGGCACAGAGAGAATTCCTCAAGCGGGGCTTCCACTGGGGGCGGGGGTGGAGGAGGTAAATGGGGGTTCTGGGCCAAGTAAGACACCAGCAAGGACACTACTTCTCCAGAGTGTGTGCTGAAGCCTTTTTATGGTTGTGTGTTGTGTTGAATTCCACACACCCTTTTTTGCCTACCATTAGGTTAACTTGGTACTAATGATTACCAGAGGGCATAGGATTAATAAGCACTGGTGGAGGAAACACCAAACAAACATGGCTATGTAGGGGCTTCCCTGGTGGCGCAGTGGTTGAGAGTCCGCCTGCCGATGCAGGGGAGGAGCTGGGCCTGTGAGCCATGGCCGCTGAGCCTGGGCGTCCGGAGCCTGTGCTCCGCAATGGGAGAGGCCACAACAGTGAGAGGCCCGCGTACCGCAAAGAAAACAAAACAAAACAAAACATAGATATGTAAACGCACACACAGTTATATTCATAATCCATTTAATTCCCTGATATCTCAGAGGAGGTTTCAGATCACTGAACACTGAAATATATTTTTCAGGCCAGATTAAAAATAGGATGGAAACTCTAAACCTTGCCTTTATGGGAGTCAAAAGAAATGAATTTGCATGAAATGGTCATTTGATTCTGAACCCCAATGAAGGTTTAAGAAAATAATGTCTAACTCCAAATATTCCTGCTCATAATAGGTTTTCTGAATGCATTATACTCTGCCAGGTGTCAGTTTTGGTCATTTTGAGACATAGAAGGTAATGAAGTCCAGGGAGTCCTGTCCGGGAAGGATCCAGGCCCTGCAGGGTCGGACACCCCGTTAGTGATGAAGGACCACCTCCAGCATCTGGGAAACAAGCCTTGTCCATTCTTGGCCTTGTGAAGACTAAGGTCAGCTCAGTCAGGCCATTCTTCCTGCATTTTTTTCTCCAAGTTGTTGAAAAAAGAAACAAGATGAAACAAATAGGAATGGATTAGTATATTTGGACCTTGAGTCCCTTAAATTCATTTCCTTGTCTTTTCCTGGTCTCTGCTTGTCATTTAAGGTAAACATGTTCAGAGTGACCTTTATACATATATAGTTTCACTTTGTTTTTTGTTCCTAATCTGAGATGTCAAACCTTCTACCGAGGATCAAATAGAAAATCTGGGTTTACAATTTTCTTTGTTCTTTTGCTCCCACAAAACCGTGTCTGTACACCTGAGTCCAGTTCTCTCTTTGCAGAAAGTGGCATCTGTCCAAATGTCATCTTATGTCTGTCTTTCCACGTCTCATTTGAGCAAATGGAGATTCCTAAGGCTAGAAAGAGCCATGTACAGTTAGCAAACCCCGTCCCCTGTTCCAGCAGGACTGACCTCAAAAACTTCTGCAGCAGACAGAGAAAGACAAATACTGTACGACATCACTTATATGTGGAATCTAAAAAATAATACAGATGAATGTATTTGCAAAACAGAAACAGATACGGAAAACCAACTAGTGGTTACCAAAAAGGAGAGGGAAGGGAAGAGGCAAAGTAGGGGTATGGGATTAAGAGATACAAACTACTGTATATAAAAAAGATGAGCAACAAGGATATACTGTACAGCACAGGGAATTATAGCCATTATCTTGTAGTAACTTTTAATGGAATATAGTCTATAAAAATATTGAATCACTATGCTGTACACCTGAAAGTTAATACAATATTGTAAATCAACTATACTTCAATAAAAGAAATAAATGCACCTCAAAAAACAAAATTTCTGCTGCAGAGTTTTAGACCTTTTTTTTTTCTTTTTAAAGAATCTCTAACAAGGATTTTTTTGGTTTTTGTTTGTGTGATTTTTTTAACTTCATTCCAGAGTCCCATTGTTTTTAAAATCTCAGGTCTTTTCTTACTTTGACACTAGCAAGAGGCAAAGGATAAGATGTTTCTTCAATAGACCATCCTGCTTCCTTCAGCTTCCGTTTCTTCTTGGGATTTTTTCTTCAAGCTTTTACCACCATCTTTTATGCCCAAGTTCACGTGCTCAGCTCTGAACTCAGGGTGAGCCTAGAGGGCTGTAAGTCAAGGGACTGGCCTGGATTACTGCTCTCATTCTCTGTGGCTCTCTGGCCCCCTGGCCCCCCTGGTGGGGAATCCTCAGGTTACCCCAGCACTCCCTTTTACCCGAAATGATCCATTTGGTCATGTCCTATCTTGGTCATGTCCTTGCTGGCCCCATGTCAAAGCCAGGGTGTTTTGTCTTTGTATTTGTCCAAATAAAGAATACGCTTTCTGTCAGGAGAAGCAAAGTTCTGTGTGATTGTGTATTATTACTAATCTGCTGTGGATATAAGGAAAAATAAACCACTTATTTTCTCGGTAATTGGCCTTTCTCTTCTCTTCAGCCTGGACAGGAGAGTATTGCAGAAAAGGTTGTTATCCTTGGGGAGTGAGTTCTTGCATCTTAAACACAGGCCCAGACTTCTACCAGCATCCAGGCCACTTAGCTCTGCAGAGGGAGGTCCACCCAACTCCTCCCTCTAGCCCTGCCCTGTCCCGTGTAACCACCAGCCGTGTGTGGCCGTTGAGTACTGAGAGGGTGCCCCACCCCTACCTACCCCAATGGTATTTACACCCCTTGCAGTTCCTGTCTCTTTCTCTTGAATCCGGTCTAGCTCTGACTTGCTTGCTGCCAGTAGGAGGTGATAGAAGCAATGATCCCAGACTTCCAAGGCCAGGTTGAAAGCCTTGCAGCGCCTGCTTTGATCTTCTGGAACGGCCTTTGGGAGTCCTGAGCTGCCTTGTAGAAGTCTGACTCCCCTGAGGCGGCTGTGCTGGAGAGACCAGGTACAGGAGCCCCGTAGACAGTCGCTGCTGCACCCAGCCTTCTCACCACCCCACCAGGCTACCAGACATGTGAGGGGAGCTGCCCTGGACCTTCTAGGACCAGCCCATCTGCCAGCTGAGTGCCGTCAAGTGATCTCAGTCAATGCCACGTGGTGCAGAAGCATCAGAGCCTGCATGAATGCCTGACCACAAAATCATGAGCTACAGCAAAATTGTTTGAAGCCACTAAGTTCTGGGAAAACTTGTTATACGACAGAGAGCCTCGAATTCCCTTCGTCTCAGGTGGATCCAATCTGAACACTCTGAGACCCTCCCCTCAATAGACTTGTTCCAGGAGAACCAGTCTGCTCCAGCTGCCTTCCGCCCTGGAGCTGCCTGGAGAAGGGGGCCCCCGCCGCGTGTCCAGGGCTTTCCCAGACCCCCATTACAGGGCAGGATCTGTGCCTTTGGGTCAAAGAACCTCATTCACTCATTCATTCATTCAAAAAATACCGAGAACCCACTATGTGCCAGGCTTTGTTTTGGGCTTGTGGATGTATCTGTAAATAAGATGAGTTGCCCTGAAGCTTACTTTCTAGGGGTGGAGACAGACGATAAACAAGTAAATAATGGAATTTCAGAGAGAGTTAAGTGCTTTTAATAAAATAAAGCCCAGATGGAGACACAGACTCTTCTGAAAATCTGATGAAAAGTAAGGAATTTCTCTTCCGAAATGTGCAGTCTCTCTCTCTCACACACACACACACACACACACACACACACACACACACACACACACACACACACACACACACACACACACACAGTTAAGCATGTAGTTGGGGGATTTATTCTCCCTGAAGTCCATCTGTTGGGCCTCTACTGGATTCCAGGTTAAGAACAACTGAGTGAGAACCTCTTTGGGGGACATGGGGTGAAGTCAAGGGTGCCCATAGTGGAACGTGCTGCCGCCCCCCACTGGTCTGAGTGGAGGCCAGGGCAGTGGGCCTTGTGCAGACAATGGCGGCCACAGAAGGCTCGGCCCTGTCTCCGGGGGGAATCTCAGGCTGGTGTGGGAGAGATGCGCAGACTTGAACGTGGGTCTCATGGTCCATTTCAAGGGCATGGTGCACCTGGTAGGAACCTGGAGAGATGCCGGGAGGGAGAAGTCCCAGCTGCGAAGCCCAGCACCGAGAATCACTGGGGGCCGTGCAGAGTGTTGCCCAAAGGGCTTCACTCCTGAGATGTCTCACCTAATCCTCACAAGGAGCCTTTGGCGGAGGAGTTGCCATTGGCCTCGTTTTGCAGAGGAGAAGGCAGACACGGAGAAGGTAAGTCACATCCCTGAGGCCCTCAGCTCGGTGGAGGGTGCGTGAGGATTTGAGGGACGTTTGTGACCTCCCAGCCCTGCCTGTCAGCTCCCACGGTGGCTGCCCTCCCCACGCGAGTGACAGGAGACCCGAGTGAGCAGAGCCGGAGCTGGGGGCTCCAGCCACGCTCAGGCAGTAACCGCCGGCGAGGCAGGGCCCAAGAGGCCAGGAGGTGGGTGGGGTCAGGCAAGGGGTGTTTCGAAAGCCTGGCTGGGAAATTATGTTCGTGAGCACCCGTGATGCTCTCGATGGGGTGCAGGTGCCTCCCCCATGCTGTGTCACCTGGTCTTCACAACCCTGCACTTACAGAGGACGCCTCCGAGAGCCTGACAGGACAGGAAACCTTGCCACGCTCACCACTCCTGAGCTAAGATTCCAAGATGGCTTTCACGACCCTTCTGCCCTGGCCCGTCCTGTGTTATGCGTTGTCTGTGGGCACTGCCACGTCACCCCCACCACGGACTGCTGGGTTCTGAACAAACCAGACGAGCCAAGCCCCCCACCGGTGGCCCTCGTACAAGGTCCAGGGCAGTGCTGTCCCCCGTGGGCGTCGGCCACTCGGACCCCACGCTGGCTGTCTGCCTGGCGGCTCCCGGGTCCTCTGGCCTGGGCAGTAAACCCCTGGGAAGGCTGAGCCCATCCTGGAGCTCCCACGGGGCTCCCCTCTGCTCTGGAGACGTCTCAGAGACTCAGGCATCCTGTGCTCCTCGTGGAACGGGGGATCCTTTGCTCCTGCTGTGAGCTGATTTTCGGTGGCCTGGCCAGCAGAGGCTTGCCTGTGCAAAAGCAAACCTTGGCACGCAGACCTTCGTCCAGCTCCATCCGGGCCCAGCCGGGGAGGGGCCTGAGGGGCCGCGCCCCGCTCCACCCCCCGGCTCCCCTCCCTTGGCCGCTGAGGGTGGAATCCCATTTAAACAACCTCCTGAGCCAAAAGGAGCATTTGAGTCATTTATTTCCTTCTCGCTGTGTGAAGAGGCCCACGGGCGGGCGAACACAAGGCCTCTGTGCCTGTTTGTCTTCACACCCATCACTCTGAGCGAGCCTCCGGGAGAGCAGTGGAGCCCTTGGAAACGTGGGGACTTAATCCAGGCACCATTCCCTGGCCGGTGGATTTGCATGACGCATTAAGAGGAGCTGTTTAGCGAAAAGAGCTCTAAGTGGGAGATAGAACCCTAGGTTCTGTCCAGGCTCTCTCACCACCCCGGCAAGTGATAGCCATCATTCCTCCGTTTATCTCCTCTTCCCTTCATTCATCACACACCTGCTCTCCAGCAGAGCTGGCCGCTGCTGGAGGGGAGGCCCGGCTCTTCACACAGGGGAGGCTGTGGGCAGGGTCTGCTTCGCACGGAGAAAGCTGCAAGTTGTCCCTTGTCCTGGCGGAGCAGCTCTGGCGACCCTCTATGTGACTGTCGAGTACAGCAAATGCACCCTCCCTATTCTCAGGGAGGCCCTGAGTCGACAAGAAGACCTGCAGACTGAGATTTTTAAAAAAATAACAGCTTTATTGAGATATAATTTACATACCCTAAAATGTACCATTTTGTTTAAGGTGTTGGGTTTCTTTCTTTTTTTTTTTTTTTTTAGGTCGTTATTGAATTTGTTACAATATTGCTTCTGTTTTACGTTTTGGTTTTTGGGTGTGAGGCATGTGGGATCTTAGCTCCTCCACCCGGGATCCAACCTGCAGCCCCTGCATTGGAAGGCGAAGTCTTAACCACTGGACTGCCAGGGACGTCCCTAAGATGCACCCGTTTAAAGTGTACTGTTCGGTGGGTTTTAGTATATTCACAGAATTCTGCAACCATCACCACTATCTAATTTGAGAACATTTCCGTCACCCGCAAAAGAAACCCTGTACCCGCTGTCACTCATTCCCCGCCCCCCGCCACTCCCACTGACCCAGGCGATCCATTTTCTATCTCTGCACACGTGCCTGTTCTAGAGATTTCCTATGAACAGGGATCGTGCAGTACGTGGCCTTTTGTGTTGGACAGTTCATGCCCTTCTACCAAAGGCTGCCTTCCCCGGCAGCCATGCCCCTGCCTGTGGGGGGGATGAGGGCTGAGGTGGGATCCTGAACATGGAGCATGGAAAAACTGGGGGTGGGAAGAAGGGACCCCCAGCACCTGGAGGTGCGTGAGGGAGCTCCAGAGAGCGGCAGCGGGAGGGGGTGGGCCATACTCTTCCAGAGCCCGGTGGCCACGGTTAAGGTTTATTTTTTAGCCAACGCCCTTTATGATCCTCAGGCCTTCAGTAAAGTCTGTTACACAGGACAGCCTGGTGTTGGCTGTCCTCTGGGGAATAAAGGGCCTGGGTCCCCCGTTGGTGGTGAAGCTGGACAGGGGAGAGGAGGCCCGGTCACCACAATCCCGCCGGTGGTACCACTTTAAAAAGCTCCCAGATCTGTCCTCGTCTCTCCAGGGGTCTTGAAGGTACAATGGAGTCAAACCTGTCATTCTATTTGTGTGTGTGTGTGTGTGTGTGTCGACTACTCATCACATGTTCTCTAAGTAAAGCACTCTTTCCCGGGAGAAAGGAGAGAACAGACGTGGCGGGTTTGCAGGTTCGCCCTCGACAGAACAGACTCACGCCCACAGGTGACAGAGGACATGGACCAGGGGGGGAACCGAGGGCACTGCCGTGAGAATTTTGAAACCATAGAAAACAATCAGAAACAATGTATATCAACAGCATGTGTAAAATAAGCTACAGTTCAAAGTTAAGCTGAATAACCAAACCATGAACATTACCTCCAACTAATATTTGCTATTATTTAGAACATTGCACATATTTTCAATAACTTAAAAGTGAATTCTTCACATCTCCTAATCCCCCCAGGAAGTACAAGTTTCTTTTCAGTAGATTTAAATAATACATCCAAATATTTACTCATAGTAGGAGATTCTGGCATTAACTATAGCTGAGTTTCACAGAAATATAGAAAATCATGAAGATATATGCAGCGTTTAAAAATGATCACTTGTAGCAATTCCTTAGAAGTCCTAGGGGAGGAAGGCAGTTCTCTACTTCCTAACAGCACCTAAGGTTTATGCGGCGTAATGTAATTCAGCAGGACAGCGTTCTGACCAATGATAAGCAACTTACAGAAAATTCTTTCTCCTCTTCAATGTTTCATTTTAAAGCTACAATTTTGACCGTCTCCAGCCCCAGCCCCAGCCTTGGCCTCACGGTGGAGGCAGTTCGTAACCTCACCTCTGCATGTGGGGAACGGATTCTATGACGGAGGGTCCGTGACTCCCCGCTCGGCTGCCCACCACCCACCCCTCCCAGCCATGTCCGTTTGTCCATCCTGCAGGCTACGGCTCAGCTTGGCCCCAGCTGCCCCAGGAGTGCTGGGGCTCCGAGCCCGTCTCCAGGACCCAGACGAGCTCAGGATCCAGATGGCTAATTGCTAACCCCTTATACATTTCCTCTTCCTCAGTGTATTTGTTTGCTAGGGTTCCGGTAACAAAGTACCACAGACTGAATGGCTTAAACGGCAGAAATGTCTTGTCTCACAGTTCTGGAGGCTGGAAGTCCAAGATCAAGGTGTCGGTGGGGTTGGTTCCTTCCGACGGCTGAGAGGTGTGGCTCTGTTCCTGGCCTCTCTCCCTGTATCTCTTCCCATGGTCTCCTCTCTATGCAAATTCCCCCTTTTTAGAAGGACATACTGGATGAGGACCCACCCTAATGACCTGATTTTAACTTGATTACCACTGCAAAGACCTTATCTCCACCTAAGGTCACTGAGGTACTGGGGATGAGGACTCCAACATATCTTTATGGGGTGGGAGGACACAATTCAACCCATAACACTTAGTAATAGAAGTTAGATTTATTTGAGCGACTGTGTATAAAGCTAACAGATACATTCCCAGCCTCTCTTGTAACCATGCAGCTTATCTGAGTAGGTTCCAACCAAGGAGATGTAGCAGAAGTTGGTGGGTGAGACTTTGGGGACAGTTGCTTAAAAGAGCTCAGATGGGTAAATTTTCTGCCTTCCTTCTGCTTCTTGCCTGGGTTGAGGACGTGATAGCTGGAGTTCTAGCATCTATCTTGGGACTTGAGACAACCTTGAAGTTGCAAGTTGTGGCCTTAAGATAGTGGAACAGAAGCTAGAAGGAGGCTGGGTCTCTGATGAGATAATGGGGCCACCATGCCACCTGAGGGCTGCCCACCTCCAACCATTTTAAGTGAGAGAAAATAAAAAATTCTCCTTTGTTATTTCTAGTCTCTGTTATGAGCCCCCAAGGAGCCGGGATGGTGCCGTGCGGAAGACATGTACTAATACTTTGGCACGAGACAGACCTGATTGGGTCTGGACCCTCCTCTGGACCATTTATACACACAGTTGTCTCACAGCATAGAAATGACCTTTCTGCTTGTCTGCCCTCCCCCTACGTGGTGAGCTCCTTAAAGGTAGGGTCCATGTCTGTTTGTCTTTGTTTTCCTGGTGCCTTGCACAGAGCTGCACATAAAAGTGCTCACTGAGTGTCGATCTGAACAGATTTTAAATCCTCTACACTTACCAGCTCTGTGGTCTTGGACTCTGAGTCTTAATTTCATTAATGATTAAAAGAAAAAAGGAGGTTATAATACCAGGGCTGTATTAAAGATGAAACACGAATAAATGTATAGCATTTAGCATTTGTTGGATGTCCAAGGAACGATAGCCCTTATTAGTATTAAGACCACATTTTCTACAAAATCCTAGTTCTAGGCCCGGTGTGATGCTCCATGTACTTCTGATGACCAGACTTTGGCTTTGTCCTAAGAGCAAGTCTCTGACATACACACATTGTAGTCACTGGGTTCCCGTCTTATGCTCTTTGACTCCTTTTGGTCTCGAGAACCTCATCGGTACACAAGTCCCTGGGTTGGCTGGGTTCCAATTCTGGCATCTCCTAGTCTGTCCATTTGAGTGCAGGTAAGCCTTCCATGCTCAGCTTGGTGATCATCTAAGTCAGGACACAGGGAGCATGGGGGGCTTTACATTCTATCTGATGGTCCTGGTCATAGAAGAGGGCCTTCCCATGAAGAGAGCAGCAGAGATGGCCCCAGTGTTCCACCCTTCCCAGTGCCCAGGCCATTTGCAATGCAATGGAGCCATTTCCCCACTGCTTGGATCTGAGCTCTGGCTGATAAATGCAGTGAAAGTGACACTGCCAATTTTGGGTTAAGGCCTTGAGAAGTCTCAGACACCTCCACTTGTGTTCTTAGACTTCTCTGAGCCCTCTTCTTGACCAGTTCAGCAAGAATCCTGCCAAGCCAGTTTAGCAAGAATGCCCCCTCCCTCCACTTGGTACCTAACCAAATTCCTCTTGGTATTTTTCCATCCACTGACTCTCGCACCCTGCCCATTGGCTATAAATCCCCAGCTGCTTCTGTTGTGTTCACAGTTGCATTCAATTTTTATCTCCTATTACAATCGTCTGGACCCCTATTGCAGGAGTCTTGAATAAAGTTTTCCTTGCCTGTTTAACTCTACCTGACGCACGTTTTCTTTGACTGCTTCCATCATGAGAACAAGCCCGGACTAGTCTACTGGAGGATGAGAGACCACGTGGAACAGAGCTAAGTCCTCCCAGCTGAGGCCGTCCTAGACCAGATGCCCTCAGCTGACAGCAGTCACATAAACAAGCCGGGTCAATATTGGATGCACTAGGCTCAGGCCAGCCGACCCCAAGGCTCATGAGAAATAATAAATATTCGTTAGTTTGCTCCACTATGATTTGGGGTGATTTGATTTGCAGCAATATTGTGTCAATAGCCTATTGGTACAGAGGAGAAGAAAAGGGAAGAAAAGCAGAGCAGGACCTTTTGAAAGACTCCCCCTGTCTTGAGCACCGTGGGTCCTGCACGGTGTTACGATTCCCATAGCGATAGTGAGGGACAGCCCTGTGTCTTTGGCTGCCACTCCCGGAAAGGAGGGACTAGAGCTGCAGCGGACTGTGTGGGTCCCACAGGCACCAGGCTGCAATAGAGAAGGGAGGGAGGATGGGGCACTGGGCAGGAAGGGACCGGCTAGTTATGGGGCTGCCCTCATGGGGTGCGCCGGCTAGGGAACAACCAAGTCCTGTATTCCAAATCCCTTCAAGTGAAAGCACTGGGGCTGAGCTATTCATAGCAGGGGAAGAACTCTGCAGTGTCAGCGGTGGAGCGCACCCTGAGTGAAAGTGCAGGAGTCAAAGTCGCCCCTCGAACGTCCTCCTCCTCAGTCCGGGGCTCCACCCTGCCCGGGCCTCCTGTCCTCCCCCACAGCTTCTCTTGCCCCCTCAGCCCTTTACTCTTTTTCTAACTTTTAAAATTGTGGTAAAAGATGCATAAGGTAAAATTTATCATTTTTAACCATTTTTAAGTGTACAATTCAGTAGCATTAAGTACATTAACAGTGTTGTACACCATCACCACTGTCCATTTCCAGAACTTTAAAAAATCTCAAATAGAAATTCAGCACCCATTAAATAATAACTCCCCATTCCCTCTACTCCCCGGCGTCCCAGCCCCCAGCCCCTGGTAACCTCTATTCTAGGTGCTGTGTTTATGGATTTGCCTGTTCTAGGTACATCATTTGAGTGGAATCATATATTTCATTGGCCAAAAAGTTTGTTTGGGTTTTCCTGTAACATCCGAATGAACTTTGGGGCCAACCAGTATTTGTCCTTTTGTGCCGCTCAGCCCTTTATTCTTTTTATTTTTTGGTTGTGCTGGGTGTTAGTTGCAGCACTTGGGCTCCTTAGTTGCGGCATGCGAACTCTTAGTTGCAGCATGCATGTGGGATCTAGTTCCCTGACCAGAGATGGACCCCGGGGCCCCTGCACGGGGAGCACGGAATCTTCACTGCTGCACCACTAGGGAAGTCCCTCAGGCCTTTATTCTTACCAAAAGTTTTGTTTCCAGACATCTGAAAAGCAGCCCACCAGGGATATGTGCTTTCTTTAATTCCCATCCCCCTTCCTTTGACCTGCAAGTGTCGGGTTACATGACCTTGGCCTTGGGGAGCCCCTGTCCCCATCAAATCCCCAAAGAAAACATACATATCAGGGGCTTCCCTGGTGGCGCAGTGGTTGAGAGTCCGCCTGCCGATGCAGGGGACACGGGTTCGTGCCCCGGTCTGGGAAGATCCCACATGCCGCGGAGCGGCTCCGCAACGGGAGAGGCCGCAACAGGGAGAGGCCACAGCAGTGAGAGGCCACAGCAGTGAGAGGCCCGCGTACCGCAAAAAACAACAACAACAAAAAACACACAAATCACTCTTCCTGACCACACTGAACAGGGGCTGTGAGGATGCCCCGCCCTGCATTTTCCTTTCCGCCTTTTGGGCCCAGCTGTTCTCACCACCCGTTCCGCACCCCTGGCTGCGCTCGCTCCAGTTGGACGGGGAGCATCGAGGTCACTGTGAGCCTCAGGTTTGTCTAACCGACCCCCAGAGGGCAGGGTCCACATTCCTTGAGCAGCCCCAAGGGGCCCGCCCAGTTTTAGGTCAAAAGCTCCACAAGTAAGCTGAACCTTAATAGCAGAGGCCCTGGCTTGAGGTGGGCTGGAATCAGGCCAGCCCAGTGGGGTCGGAACACCCAGTGGGGCCTGAGGTCTGTAGGCAGCTTGTCTGTGAGTCAATGAGGTAAAGGAGATGATGGGGAAAATGCAGAATATTTCCGTTTCCACCCTCTGCTGCTCCTCCCTGCAGCCTCCACAGCCTCACACACACACACTCACACACATGCTCTTTCACACACTCACACACTAGCTCACACCTGCCTCAGAGACTCATGTTTTCACGGCCTGAGGTGAGAGGGCTACTCCAGGCATAAATCAAAGAGGTGTTCTCCAGGACCCTGGGGGCCGTGAGCCGTGGGGTCAAAGGTGACCCTGAGGGGGAGAGAGAGGGTTCGCTCTCACTTCCTTGAGAGCGCAGTGCTGCTTTGGCCCTTTGGCACCCTGGGGACAGCACCTGGGGGCCCGTGGGCAGGGGCAGAAGCGGCCCTTGAGGTGAGGAGGCGGCCTCAAGAGGCTTGAGGGCCTGCAGAGACCCAAGGCGGCGGGGAAGAGGGAGGGGGGAAGGGAAAGGGCCAGCAGGGGCAAGGGCTGGCGGCTTGTTGTTCTGTGTCTCACCCCCGGGGACTCTCAGGTTGCGTTCCATCAACTTCGCCCCCAGCAGGAGCGCACCAGACAGTAAACTCCACCTTGTCCTCAGGCATGGAGTTTATTTTCATTCTTTACTTTCATTCTGAAGCTGATTCTTCATTATCGAGACTTCTCTGCTTGCCTTTCCGGCGTGGTCTTTCCCAGCCCCCTTGGTCAGGGGGGGTGCATGGCTGCCTCTGTTGGGCAGGGGGTTCTGGGCTGGAGTTGAGGAACCCCACGGAGCCCCAGTTCTTTACAGTGAGAAAGGTAATCTAGAACCTAAAACCTCGTAGGTTTGCAGACGTACACAGGAAAAAGTTCTATATGTCTATATGATATGTATGTGTAAACACACATTCACCACACATGTATGTACATATGTATATGTACGGGAACCACACACAGACCGTTGATGAATGTATGCTGCGTAGCCCGGCACCCAGCACATCATAAGCCGTAAGTGTTATCGTTGACCCTGATCATCATCTGGGACTCTCCCTAGCAGTTGGCTTTCTGCGGCAGGGGACTTGGGGTGTCCGAGCAAATGGAGTGTGACAACGAGGTAAAGTGACTTTAAGATCTCTTAGCACGTGGAACATGCTGTTACCCAGAAGCCCTCGTGCATTCATTCGTTCCTCCAGGAAGTCACAGAACAGCGCAGATTACGTTCTCTACACGTTCAAAAGCACCAACCTCAAACGGCTCCCTGCTCTATGGAAACGATCATTTCTCAGGCTGGTTCACTTTCCCCGTCTCTACAACTATTCCAGACGTTTTCGCTCTCTTCAAGCCCCATCCCCTCCTTGCCCTCCTCCTTCCCATTTGGGTGGGCCCCGCCACTTAAAGGGAAAATGGAAGCTGTCAGGAGAACAGTCACCTTCCCGATCTCATCTGGACAAACCTGCTCACCTGGGCACGTCTCTCCCCTGCTTTCCCCAATTGAGGAGTCCTTCCTCTCCAACTTCACATGACTCCCTCGCCTCTGCTCATTTTGATTCCAGCCCCTCCTGCCTCCTCAGGACCTGCCCTCCCTTGGTTATTTGAACTTATCCCTCTCAGCTGGCTTTAAATACCCTCAAGTCTTTCAACACAACAACAAGAAAACGAGGACGCAAAACGTCGACCTTGACGTCTTTCTTTAACCTCGCTGTCGTAAGCTGGCTCGCCGAGTATGACCAACACACCTCCCGATGAGACTAAGCCGAGGGCATTGCTGCCGCCCTGGCAGGGAGGGGAGGACAGCACCGCTTGGATTTCAAAGCCAGGAAGACAAGGTCAGCATTTTGGTTTGAAGTGAGTATTGTATCTCAGTGTGGGGAGTTAGGATCAGGTAACAACCACAACACCACGGTCCAGGATGGGTGGAGACGGCAAGGTGAGGGGTTCGAAGAATCTTCAGGCACACACTGCAGATGCTTTTCACGGAAGAGTCGTCTTGGGGGAAGCTTGCGTAGTAAACACTATTTGCTTGGGAGGACAGTCCCCCCAAGAGTAAAGAAATGCTACTGAAGATAGTAGAAGACTCTGGGTGGGCAGTAAGGTGTGGTTTCACTTCCCTCACCTAGGCTGAGTGTGGGTAGAACGTTTTGGTTCTCAGCCTCGAGCTTCTGCCCTCGCTCCTTCCTCCCGTTCACGACCACACTTCTCAGAAAAACCCTCCTCTGCTTGCTCAGGCCATTCCCTCCCCCCACTCATTCCTTAGCCCCGCAACCCGGCTGCAGGCTCCCTGGGAAGCAGGGCTCACTACGCCAAAGCCTGGATGCCACGGGGGCCTCATCACCTCCCCGTCGAGCTCCTGGCGGCAGCACTTGGGGGTAATTTGGAGCAGCAAGGCACCCAGAGCCCATCTGCCACGTCTCCCAGGTGCTGGGTCGCCAAGGGGCAGCCAGCACCAGTGTCTGCCCAGCCGTGGGGACACGAAAGGAGCCATGGCGACTCCCTTGGGCTGGGTGGCGGAGAGTAAATGAGTGAAATGCCATGGGAATCAGGAGACTTCCAGCTGGACCCAAAGAAACGGGCTGGGAGCAGGAAACGGAATCAGGGCACTTGGAGGATCGCTGCGGAAGGACACTTCCTTGTCATCTCTCCGAGGCTCCTGAGATCCGAACTCCTCAAGTCTAGGGTCCATCACAGGCCAGGGCAGGCGGTCTCAGCCCTTCCCAGCCTCTCACTCCAAGCTCTGCAGCCCAGGGCTGGTCTGGTCTGACTAGGGCCAAGTTGGTGGGTGGCCTGGAACTCTGGACGAAAGTGACCCAGAGGCCAAGTGCAACGTCGGCTTTGCTTTGGGGGTTCATTGAGCAGAAGGCCCTTCCTTGGAAACATCTGTGCCCCTGTCTGGCTTCAGGCCCCTGGTGTCCTTGTCTTTCCCCAAGTTTAGCCTGCAGGAAAGTGACCTTGTGAGGGAAGGGGGAGAGGTCCCAGGAGAGTATCTGGGAGTCAAGGTGAAAAAGGACTCCCAGGTGTTAATAGGTCTCGCCAAACAACTTATACTGACCCTCTTCCAAGAGGTGACCACCTGCCCAGCCTCCGCCAGGTAAAGATGGTTCGAGAGCTGGGTCCCTGCACCCTGTACCACTCCTCCATAACCACCATGCCCTGGCCTCTCCACCACCCTCTTCCCTTCCTGGCTGGGGCCCAGGCAGTTAGGTCCTTGCCTCTCTGCACGGCAGCCCTGACCACCGCTGCTTGCCCTGCACAGAGGCCATTCCATTTCCTCTGGGTCTCTAGGGAGCTCATTCACCCTCTGCACCCCTGACCATAAATAACATGGCCTACTGGTCCTCTGAGGGGTCACATCACCCAGCTGCACCACAAGGCTCCAGCAGCCATCTGCCCCATGGGACGGGGCTCATCTCATTGGGCTCGTAGTGGTCCCGGCATTCTCTCTACCCCTACCCTCTGTTCCCTGCCCTCCTACCACCCAGCTCCTCTGAAGGATCAGGTGCAGACCAACCTTTCTCCAGCTGCCTGGCAGAACGTCATCTTCTGAGCACAGCAGTCAGAAAGGTGTCCTTTCCTCCAGGCTTGTGCCATGGACACAACTTGGTGGGTGAAGCTACAGCTGAATTCCAGCCTGCCACCCAGCACCTCCTCACAGCTGCACAGCTGTGCACGCCATGGAGACCCCGGGTCACCTAGACCCTGAGTTACTGTACCTTCCGCATCTGGTCCTAGATGCCATAGCTGTGCTCCAATAGCCTCCTCTATAGAGCAGGAATTTTTATTTAAATTCTTTGCTAACTCAGTGAAGTTCAGTTATAAAACTAATTATGTCCATTTATGGAACACCTACAGGTGTCTACTGTAGCATCTCACTTGATCCTCCAGAACCCCTCTGATGGGAGGTATTAAGACCCCCTTAGGAGGCCAGCACCCTTCAGTGGCTGGCTTGAGGTCACCCGGTCTGCCGGCCCCAGAGCCCCCTCCTTCCTTTCTGTGCCCGCCTCTCCCAAGGTCACTGCCTCTGGGCTCCCCATGGGCTGCTACTGAAAATCATCCTTCTCGCTCTGGGCCCCCCTGCTTCTGGCTGAATGCTCTTCCCAGAAAAATCTCTTGCCCGCAGTCTTCCCTTGAAAACCGCTTCCTCCCCTCTCTCCAATACATAAGGAGAGGGGAAAGGAATCTATTCCACTTGTGTCTTGTTTATATTTTGCAAATAAAAATGAAAATTGGTTTCATGGGAGAAGGCAGGTGCCTTAGGAAAAAATTACACCTGGTTTAGAATCTCATAAAACAGTCTGTAGTTTTCCCCAGGGACTTCCAGATACGCCTCAAAGGGGATCTGCTTCCTTTTCCTTAAGCCAGTAAAAAAATATATAGAGTGAGTGGTTCCGGCAGAGATGCCATCAGCCTCCCCGCTGGACCCCCGAATTTTCTTTCTGGTCATCATTTACGATGAGCTCCTGTTCAGAAGCCCCTCATTAGAAAACCACCAAGAATCCGAGGTCCCCAGGGAAAGCCCAGTTGGCAGAGGGGGACTGGATACCACCAGTGCCCTGAGGAGGGCTGTTCCGGGTCAGGTTCACTGTAGCTAAAATGCCTTTTTTTTTTGTGGTATGCGGGCCTCTCACTGTTGTGGCCTCTCCCGTCGTGGAGCACAGGTTCCGGACGCGCAGGCTCAGCGGCCATGGCTCACGGGCCCAGCCGCTCCGCGGCATGTGGGATCTTCCCGGACCGGGGCACGAACCCGTGTCCCCTGCATTGGTAGGCGGACTCTCAACCACTGCGCCACCAGGGAAGCGCCCAAAATGCCTTTTTTAAAGGGATATGTGATCTTCTTGAGCTTTCCCATCCATGTCCTCCTGCTTTCCAGAATGCTTTGGAAGTATAGGCAGCCCTCGATAGGCCTTGATGGGACACCCTGTCCTCTACTCTGCCAGCTGGCTGTGTCAGGCGGGCTTGGCACCAGCAGTGCCAAGTGAAGTAAGTTCAGTGAGGAAACTATTTATGGAGGCGTGGACAGGTTAAGGGACCAGGAAGCGGTGGTGAGACCCGGGGACGAGCAGGGTCCTTTGGGTGAGGTGGGAACTGACTGTGGAACACCCCCCTGGACCTGGTTTTCCTCCTGCTGTCACTCTCCCTCAGTGTCTCTCCTTGTCAGAACCTCTTCGGCAGCCGGAGGGCAAGGGGACCTGGGTGGTGTGGTCTGCAGGGTGGAACCTGAGTGGGACCCGAGGAGAGAATTGAGAGCTGCGGAGAACTACCCGCCCAGTGTGGTGATTGTTTTGTGATGGTTTATTCAACCCAAGCAATATTTGGTAAATTCCGTGTGCTAGGCACTGTGCTGGGCGCTGAGGGATATGGCGATGGATACCGTTCCTGCCCTTCTGAACCCTGCGGTCTAGAGTAGCAGCTAATGACCATGAAAGTGCCTCTCTGCACCTCTGACAAATGCCCGAGTCCTGCATGTGGTGACTGGGGGCTGAGGCGCAAATAGTCTCAAACAGCCCACAGTCCCTAAGCCATTCTTTGGCTTCACTGTGTGATGTGAGTTTCCCTGCCAGTGGACGGCCTGCCAGAGGTATACTTGGCTTAGCTTTAGAGCAAAACAAATGTGCGTTTCCTAGCCACACACAGACAGGAGGAACGGCAGCTAAGGAACACGCAGAGCAGAGGGGCAAAGAGAATTTGCGTTCATTGCGACACACCGTGGAAAAGCCATACGTGCGCAATGAGAAACCGATGGGTCGAACGCTGGTGGACTCCCACCCTGGCCGTGTTACCCTCACTGGGATCTCCTGCTTACTTCGGAAAGCCTCTTAGCTCACCTGTTGCAGAAGCACATTTCCCCCAAAGCCCACATTCTACCGGGGCCCAGGACGGTGTCCCACATCAGCTATGAAGGCTGCTCATACCTGAGAGGATGGAGGTCTGGACTTTGCAGCTCTGGATCCCTTCTCCCCACTGCATGGAAGGGCTGGCGGCTACTGGGTGGGGTGGACAGAAGGCCCTACCTCATCGGAGAGGCCATGAGTGCAGCAGGTCCAGAGCGTCATCTGACATCAGCCTGGCTCTGGCCTCTCCACTTTCTTAGCTTCTCTGTTTTGACCCGAGCTCGAGGCAACACAGCTGGTTGGGCTTGGGGATCAGATAGACCTGGATATGAAATCCCCCGCCTTTGCCACTTCATGGCTGGGGCAAGTAAAGTCACCTTTCAGAGCCTCAGTTTCCTCATCTCTGAAATGGGAGCACAATACCTAATTTTACAGTTTGTTTGTTAAGGGTAAAATAAGAACATGGGCTTTAAGGGCCAAGCACAGGGCTGGCAGGTGCTATCTGCTTGGTGATTAAGGGCCCTTGTCAAACATTGTGTCCAAGGGATTATCTCTGTCTCTGACTTCTCACCAAGCTGTCCAGGTGCCCCAGTAAGGAGTCTCCTTGATTTCATCCTGTCTTCTTGATCTTCACTCACTGGACCAAACAATTGCTCTAACTTGCCCACCTTGTCACCTGTGTGCCAGGCTGATTCCTGAGTGGCGCTTTCCAACCCTGTTGCCTTGGGCTCATCCATTCCAGGTCCATCCGGGGAGCCTGTCCTGCCCCTGGAGCATCCCCACTGTTGGGGCTCCTTCTGGAGAACAGTATCACGGCACCTGGAGAGGGTGCCTTCCACTTCCAGTGGTCTCTCTCCAACCTCTTGAAGTATCTCAGGGGCAGACCCATGGAGTCCTTGCCGTCACCCACAGAACACAGGGTAAGACACATTTTATAAAATGCTACGTGGACCTCAATGAAGGTCAATCTGGAATCAAACTGGAGATCTGTTCATCATGATGTCCCAAGGTCATGACTGTACAGCTCCCCAGCTCTGGTAGAGGGGGCTCATGCTCCAGCACCCACCGCAGCTCTGACCCTCCACTGTCGCAACTCTCCACCTGGGCATGGACCCGAGAAGCTGAGATACAGGCCTCATCCAGGCAGTGACCTTAGTCAACACCGCATGAAGCGATCACTATAAGCCAGCTCTGTGCTGGGACCTCCTATCGGTTAACTGTACCTTTATCCAATTTAAATCTTTCTGGCCGTGTGCATCCACAAAAATGTTAGATGAGGCAGTTAGGTAAACAACTGTCAAAACTACCTTTCAGTGAGAGACCGGCACTGTTCTTTTTGGTATTAAAAACCATCTACAGGACTTCCCTGGTGTCACAGTGGTTAAGAATCCACCTGCCAATGCAGGGGACACAGGTTCGAGCCCTGCTCCGGGAAGATCCCACATGCCGCGGAGCAGCTAAGCCCGTGCGCCACAACTACTGAGCCTGCGAGCCATGACTACTGAAGCCCGCATGCCTAGGGCCCTTGCGCCGCGACGAGCAGCTGCCGCAGTGAGAAGCCCGTGCACTGCAATGAAGAGTAGCCGCCCACTCACTGCAACTAGAGAAAGCCCGCACGCAGCAACAGAGACCCAACGCAGCCAAAGATAAATAAATAAATAAAATTTAAAAAAAGAAGACATTACAGAGATTTGTAAAAAAAGTAAAACAATGCCACTCTTCCCACTAGATTAAAAAGAAAATCTACAGTTCCTCTGTTTTAGACAACTTGATACGAGTAGTATCTTTTTTCAGACAGAAATTTTATTTCCGATGCGTATATGGAGGAATAATACCTCTCAGATTTTAATGCATACAAATGTCCACAGAATCTTGTTGAGATGCAGATTCTGCATTTGTAACTAGACCCCAGGGGATGCCAACTCTGCTGGTCCTCAGACCACACTTTGAGTAGCAAGATGGTAGTGGGAGACGGTACACGGGTAGGTACCATCCTTGCCAGGTGTGTCTTCAGGGTTCAGCCAGCTCAGTGTTTGAAGACTTTCTGGAATATCTCTTTAGAAGTCTGCATGGCCCTTTGTGCAATGGGGGCTGTCAGAGCGAGCACTCCCTGCCTTGACAGTGAGAGGGCCATGCCCTTGAATTATTATTTTCTTCTTTTATAGCTTTTTGCCTTGTTCTGCCTTGCACTTGCACTCCTGGAAGACGCTTTCAAGTTGGTGCTGACAATATGCGACTCCAAATATCTAGCCTTGATGTTTCCTCCCTCGTCCGGTCCTCAACACTCTACCTGGCCCTGCTGGGACCTGGCCAGCAGTGTGCCTAACCAAACTGTCCTGACAGCTCCTAGGAGATGAACTCAGGCAGGGGAGCCCTGGGACGCTCCGCCCCACACAGAGAAAACAATGAACAGGTAACAAAACTACCTGGCTCACATTGCTTTGTTCCAGCCTACCCCTCCTCTGCACAGGCAGATTGCAACGGAGGCAAGAAGGCCGGCCGTTCTGCACTGAACCGGAAACGTCTAAGAAAGAGTTCAGTGGTAGGGCGATAAACAGACCTGTGTGCTGCTGCGGGAACGGAGGGGCCCGTGGCACGCAGCGGTCTGTGCGGAGTACGGGGAGGCCCAGAATGGGTGTGCTGGGTGGGCCGCCAGAAGAATAGAGGAAGTTTGGGTCAGGAGCAAAAAACCAAGGAAAACAAACAGCTTTGCCTTTGGTGTGGATTTCCTGCTTTAATGCAGGTTTGACTGGGGGGAAAGAAGGGAAAGGAATGACCTCTACTGTCACTGGCCTGAGGCCTCCAGGCCTTTGGGGGATGGGGAGTGATCCTGCCCGGGCAGGGCGCACAGCGGGCCCACTGCTTGGGGACAGGGCAGCTGCCACCAGGCCGGCTGCTCCTTGCTTTCCATCTCTAACCTGACCTCACAGTCAGGGCACCAGAGGAGAGACACCCCCGGTCCACCAGGCCCGTCTGGGGAAACCAAGTCAGGTGGGGCGGCTCCTGCCATCCCGAGGAGCGTGGCCTTCCCCAGACCCTTGGCCTTGAGAACTGCAGAGGCTTCAGGCAGCCCAAGAGGGAGCAGGGCTTGCAAGGGGTCCAAGCCTGCCGCTGTGGTGGACGGTGGAAGGGCAGAGCCTCGGGGTCTTCTAGAACAGTCTGCTGAGCGGCCGCCTTCTCTCCACACAGGCACAGGCTGCCTCCACGACTCCTTGCCAAAGCCCGAGTCTGGGAAGTGACTGGCAGTCACCACATCCCAGGAGGCGTCGGCAGTGACCTTGGAGGCCTGGCCTCCGCCTCATTCCTTTTCCTTCGGAAAGCTCATGTGATGGACAAGGTAAAGGAGAGCTCTGGACAGAATCTTTCATTCTCAGCCTCCTTCCAACTGAATTAAAACCCATAAACTCCCCACTTAGCAAACCCACAGGTCAAAATAGATGTTTAAATTGTCTTAACAAAATGGACCCACAACTTCTTAAGTCCACCTCGTAAATGCCCCAAACCAAACTGCCCCAAACCCAAGAACCTGAGCCTGGTTTTAAGACACAGGCAGGACGCAGGGTGTTGCCCTCCGCACATCTGGGCCGGTGGCCCCTGTCACCTATTGGATATCCCCTGAGCTTGGCGGGAGACTCAAGGCAGATGGGTGGCGGGGAGCTACAATTTCTAGATGCCAGTGGCCTCGCATCTCTGAGAGGCTTTCCACCCACCAGGCCCTCACTGGGGAGCTGAGTGGGCTGGGAACCAGAGGGCTCATCAGGGAGAAGCAGGTGACAGATACCAGCAGAGGAAGGTCAAGGGCGGGTTATATTCAGGTGATGGAGACATTCTGAACACTTCCTGTTTCTTTCCCAATTTGCCTCATAAACAGTAGGTGTCCCAGAAATAGTAACTCATCTATCAAGCCCAAGAGATCGCGTTCATCATACCCCTCAACAAAATCATCTCACAACTGAATCCAGCTAAGGAAATTTGTGAGCAAAATATTTATGACTAAACTCTATTACTCTGGGTCCTGTTTGCTTTCCCCCTGGCCACTCCTTGAATTCCTCCAACCTGTGACTGTCAGATTCTTTCAAGCTCTGCTGACTAAAGCCTGGTACCCCATCGCCCCTTCTCTGGGGTGACTGCAAAGCTCCGAATCTGTGTGTGAAACAGAGGCGGGGATGGTGGCAGATGAACTGTAATGCAGGGCGAGGGTGACTGGTGAGACTTCACACGCCTACACATACACATACGTGGATATAGAAACAATAAAATCTTTTAATTCTCTCTTTACAGGGCCACAGGCTTCCTTCCGTCCAGTGAACCACAATGGGCGCCTCTCTCCTGCAGCTATGAGGGCACAGAGCGATGAGGTGTCTCCACACAGGTCGTCCCAGTGAATCAGTACAAGTAGCAACGAAAACTCTGCACTGACAGCCCTGGGGACGCGGTGATGCTAAGAGCTGTTGCCTCTTCGATTGACTCAGCCTCAGCTCAAGATACGGTTTGTCCCAACTGTGAAAAACCTCAAAACACCCATCATGCGTCTTACCCCTAATCTGGATTTTAGAAAACACTTTATATAGATAGGTAGGTAGATAGGTAGCACAATAAATGTGCCTGTGATGCACTCTAACATAGAGCACAGGAATACACACACGGATCCCAACCCCGCCATCTCCACAGCGGGGAAAGCGTGAAGGTTCGTGTACACGCAGGACGTGATGGCGGAAAGGTATAGAACGTCACATGCCACACCTTTCCACGCAGCCCATCCGAGTGAGAGCTTGTCTTTGTCCCATGGGTGGTAGGAGCAGTAACAGAAACAATGTCATTTTCTAAGGGCAGAAGATGTCCACCTGGTACGGACAGAGTGACTGTTATCCAGAGATTATGTAGAAATAATTGCCGAGGGTCAGCCTGGCTCCTGACCCCAGGCTGAGGTCTGTTCTGCAGAGGGTGGGGCTGGCTCTGCGGGTGGAGGCCTGATGGGACATCTCTCAAACACACTCTCACACTAGCCACACGCTCCAGAGGAAAGTGCACTTCCAACAGCGGATACAAAAATAGATTGGCACGCTCTTTTGACACACTGAGGGTATCTTTTAGAAGCTCTCTCCCAACTTCTGCAAATGCTCTTCCCCAATCTGCTCTAGAACTTTGCACTCCGAGTTGGAACAGGGCTGGAGAGAAGGCCCTGGACCACGCCTGCCAGGTCTGCGTGTGGTCGCGAGGAAGTCTGGGTGAGGCCAGCTAGGAAATCTGGTGAGTGGGGAGCTGGGAGAGCCATCTTCTGCTCGGGTCTCCCCTTCCTGGCTGAGCAGTAATGGTTCACAGCCCATCTTGGCTGGCCAGATGGAAGACTCCCTGAAAAGTTTCTGGTACTGCTTCTACACAAAAACATGTCGAGTGGAGAAAAATTTGCTGTGTTGAGTTCTATTTTTGTATTTCCAGTAGTACGTGCTGCCCCAGTGAGCTCAGGGGAAGTGGTCCCGGCCCTCCTAGGAGGCCTGTGCTAGGAGCTCTGGACCAGGCGTCTGTAGTGGGGCATGACTTCGTGCTCCGGCAGATGAAGGGCAAATTCCAAGGCCACCAACACCGGGAACTCAAAGGCAATCAGCTCTCGTCTATTCAGCCGGAACTTCTCCTCCAGCTTCTGCGACAGAAATAAAGGAAACCAAAAGCCTTTTAGCTTTGAAATAAAAATCCTAGGTTTTCTCCACGTGTAACCTCTGTATCCACCAGCCAGAGAGTGTTTACAGAGAAACCCGTTATGGGCAAGACTGTGGAGGAAGAAACGGAGGCATCAGCTGTGTTTCCTGCTCTCAGTCCTGATGGAAAAGGACTCCTACCTCCCTGAGGACCCACAGTCTGCCGGGAGCCTGAGATACATCCCGTGACTTCATGAATCTCTTGATAATCTTACACGATCAGTGTTACATTTATCTCCATTTTACAGATGGGTAAACGGGGTCAAGAGGTTAAGAATTTGTCTAAGGTGACGTGGGCAGCAAATTGAAATGCTGAGATTCAGACTCAGCTGAGACCCAAACTGTACCTGTTACAACTAGGTTATTCAAGCTTAGAGGTAAGACTAAAACCACAGCAAATCACCTATAACAACAATATCCACGTGGGGGGTTTAGGATTGGGGGAGCTGGTTATGTGTAGTTTGGTCCTTGCATTTTATGCTCGAGGACCAAGTCCTGGCGAGGCTGCCTCACTTTCAGAGCATTACACGGCCTGTGTGGATCTGACTGGGCTGAGCCCACGCCCAGGGGCTCCCCTCCTGCACTGCCTCTTGGTCCAGCTGCTGCTGGAGTAGGAATGGAGAACGATCAGGGTGAGCGTGGGTAGGAAAGGCCTCATTTTTGCTAGAGTACATTCTGCTTTGGCGTAAACTTAGCTTTTGGCTTAATTAAAAACAAAAAAAATCTCAACGCTGGAGTAGTCGGCGACTACTTTCAGATTATAACTGGGCTGGGATCTCGCGTTCAGTTAATTGCTACTGCAAACGGCCTGTCAGATCGTTACTCTTATATCCCGCATTGGTACTATCAGCATTGCGGGATGATATATTTCTCAACTATGAAATGTGTGTAACAGCACACTTGTAAAGATTCATTAGTTCAGCTATTATCTACGTAAACCTATTGATTCTCAGCTCAGATTTGGTATCCAAATCATGGTCCTCAAAGTGTTTACTACACAAATTAGACGATTCTGTACCATTTCTTCCATGGATGGATGAATGGATAAACAAAATGTGGTGTATACATGCAGT
Organism: Leucopleurus acutus; assembly: GCF_964270905.1. Lineage (NCBI taxonomy): Eukaryota > Metazoa > Chordata > Mammalia > Artiodactyla > Delphinidae > Leucopleurus > Leucopleurus acutus. The sequence goes on from NC_139155.1 coordinate 50,841,429, forward strand.
GGAACGTTATTCAGCCTTAAAAAGGTAGGAAATTCGGATGAATCTCCTGATCTGTTGGCTTTATTGTATCTCAAGTTTTCTACGAATACACTGATTTTTTTTTTTTTGTCTGCGCCGCGCAGCTTGTGGGATCTTAGTTCCCCGACCAGGGATTGAGCCCAGGCCCTGGGCAGTGAAAGCGTGGAGTCCTAACCACTGGACTGCCAGGGAATTCCCAGAATACACTGAATTTTAAAAACAGGCATCCTTGTATCTGTCCAAGAAGATCAGTGTTTCCTTGCTTTAAAGGGGCTCCACTTTAATTTTTATTTTATTTATTTATTTATTTATTTATTTGGCTACACTGGGTCTTTAGTTGCGGCATGTGTGATCTGGTTCCCTGACCAGGGATTGAACTTGGGCCCCCTGCATTGGGAGCATAGAGTCTGAACCACTGGACAACCAGGGAACCCCAAGGGGCTCTATTTTAAAAGGAAGGAGATACCACTCAGCCAGGCCCACGCCCTTCCCCAAAGCAGCCGAGGCCACAGGAAGCCAAGGTGTGTCTGACGGATGTTCTGCAGGTCACACCACCCGCAAGATCCCTGGCTATTACAGTGGCTTCTGCGGCTTGGAGAATAAGCTCACCCTCATGGTGCCTAAAAGCGTATTTTATGGCCAGACCCAATACTGGGGATCTTCAGTCTCATCAAAGTGGCCTATCCCTCTGTTCTAAGACAGCCCGAGATGTGGGGTCTGACATCTGCTGTGGAAGGGCCAACCTCACAGCCCTGGCCCCTTAGCTGGTACTAAGGCTCGGAAGTCTCCCGGGCTGGGTTCACCAACCAGGCTCTTCCAAGACCAGCGCTGGCCTGGAGTGCATGCCCCGCCCCCCCCCACCAGCCAATCAGAATTCAGCCCACTTACGTCAATTAAATGCTTGACTTCATGTTTTTTGAGGTCACTTCCAATTTTGGCTGCTAAGAGCACGCACGCCCCGGCACAAAGCTTCCGGTTGTGTTTGTTTAGCTTTCCCTTGAGGGCGAGCTTCTCAAAGTAGACAAATGCCATGGCCACCGTGGGCTCCTCGAGGCCACAGTCCTCCTGGGCAAGCTTCCGCATCTCTCGCTTCAGGCTAGAAAAAGACGGGAGGGAGGGAAGAGTCTTATCAGAACTTGGAGTTTCGGGTGACCCCAAAGAAAAAGACTGCCCTGTCTTGAAAGCATTTTCTCTTTCATTTCCAGAAGGGCGACGTGGAATGGGATTAAATCCCTATGAGTGAGAAAGTTACGTTGTATGTGGCCAACAGACTTAAGTCGCTGGGACTTCAAGCCCTTCTCTGTTGGTCAAGCTGTACAGACCACGTCCAGATGGGACCATGTTGAGCCCAAGTGGCTAGGTGACGGTCCGGAAACTAGGAGTAGAGCTGCCCACAGTGACAGAGGGAAACTAAGGTCATTCCAGAGAGACAGTTACTCGGATAAATTAGGTACTTGGCATCAGCTCTGCCGAAGATCGCTTATGGACACTAACTATGGCCGAAGGGGGGTTAGACTAAGAGTGCAGCAACCAGCCTACTTAGGAAAGCTGCCCAACCAACAGACAAAATACGAATACTTAATTTTTCTCACCTCTTTGGCTAGGAACGTGCGAGAATCAAATCAGGATTGGGCATAATCCTAAATTACATTTATGTATGAATTACATTCATACATAAATGTATGAATGCTGGCACGTGTTCCAACACTATGTGTATAGCCTAGCCTCCATTACTACACACACACACACACACACACACACGCCCTGAAATCTTGCTGTCCTGGCACACAGACACAACACAAGTCAGCTTCTCTCCAGCCCAGCAGGGCCAGTCCTCTCGATTACTGGGCCAGAAGATGTGGGTCACCACAAGGTCGATCCAATCAGCTGCAGGGGAAATTTGGGCCTGATTTTGCTTTGGCCGTTTTGCTGACTGCTTACATATAGGGCTTGGCTGTCACCTCTGGGCAGACGGTTGTGGGTAAAGAGTTATCTCAAACCCTCTGATACCAATTCTGTTCTGTTTTGCCTGCATTTGAGAACGCAGGGAACTGAATGTTTCCTATTCTCAGTTTTCCATAACATAAATCTTACTGAACTGTAAGCCACAGATAGTATGAAATGATTCTTTCATAAGGAACCGCACTCCAGATCCTTGTCAGCTCGTGTCAAGGGCTCCGCCTCTGTCCTGCCTGCCTGGGCTCACTCACATGTGGGCACCGGTCAGCCAGCACCGGACGAGCCTCTTTTAGCTGAATGTGACCACGTTTCACTTCCCCAGAACAACAGAAGACCCACCGTACAAAGCACGAGCTCAGTGCGTGCTGGGAGAGGGGCCTGGGGGAAAGTTCAGGTGGGTGTTCATCCCCACATACCTCCTTATTTTGCTGAGTGTTAACTTAATGTGAGGAAACTTCTCCTTGAAGGTCTCATTCATGTCCTTCTTGAGATCCGAGGGCTTCACGTAGTCGATCACCGTGGTCTGAAACAGATGGGGCGACACAGCTCACTCCTTAAAATACTGGTCATGGGTATAATCATTGCAAGTTAGAGCCAACTTCTAACACCCTGCACCACCAGCAACAGGGAACTCAGATGAGGGCCGCCTCAAGGGCTCTGCTGGAGGCAGGAGCCTGACGGGCAGGGCCTCTGCAGGTGGTTGCAAGCCAAACCCCGTCCATCAGCAGGGCAACACTTAGAAATTGTCAGGAGTCTGTGCCTCTTAGTGCCCGTGTTTCAGCCTGCTGTTCACAGAGTGTGATATCTGGACCCTCGCAGATCTGGGTACAAGCCTCACGACCATCATAAGTCATCTGGCTGTGAGAGGTGTATTTATTTAATGACCCCAAACTTCAGATTCCACATCTGTAAAATGCAAACAGCAACGGCGCCTACCTCATACGGCTATTTGGAGAACTACGTCAGAAGTGCTCTGTGCGGTGCTTGGTATACAGCAAGTGCTCAATAAATGTTGGCTACTGGTTTTTTATTTTTTTAATTGTGGGAAAATACCCATGACACAAAATTGACCATTTTTACCTTTTTTAAAAAATAATTAATTAATTAATTTATTTTTGGCTGTGTTGGGTCTTTGTTGCTGCGCGCAGGCTTTCTCTAGTTGTGGCGAACCGGGACTACTCTTCGTTGCGTTGCGTGGGCTTCTCATCGGTGGCTTCTCTTGTTGCAGAGCGCAGGCTGTAGGCGTGTGGGCTTCAGCAGTCGTGGCTCGCGGGCTCTAGAGCACAGGCTCAGGAGTTGTGGCGCACGGGCTTAGTTGCTCCGCGGCATGTGGGATCTTCCTGGACCAGGGCTCTACCCCGTGTCCCCTGCATTGGCAGGCAGATTCTTAACCACCGCGCCACCAAGGAAGTCCATTTTTACTGTTTTTAAGTGTGCAGTTCAGTGGCATTAAGTACATTCACCATATCGTACAACCATTACCACCATCCACCTCTAGAACTGTTGTCATCTTGCAAATCTGAAACTCTGTCCCGATTAAACGCTAACTCCCCATTCTCTCCCCCCAGCTCCTCCTGGAAACCACCATTCTACTTTCTGTCTCTCTGAATTTGACTACTCCTCATAGAAGTGGAATCACACAGTATTTGTCCTTCTGTGTCTGGCTTATTTCACCACACATAATGTCCTCAAGGTTTATCCATGTTGTAGCATGTTTTAGAATTCCCTCCCTTTCTAAGGCTGGTAATATTCCACTGTAGGTATATAATGTTGGCTATTATTAACAGTCCCATGAACCCTGAGTTCCTCCTCCTCCCCTTGCCCTTCCCAATTCCATTCATCCTGAAAGACCGGCTCCTTCGAGCTCTCTCTGCGTACCCTGATCTCCCTTCCTTCTCTGTGCCTTACACTATTAACTCTGAATTAAACTCAGTCTGGTGGGGAGGGATAAATTGGGAGACTGGGACTGACATATACACACTACTATATATATAAAAGATAACTAATAAGGACCTGCTGTATAGCACAGGGAACTCGACTCAATACTCTGTAATGGCCTATACGGGAAAATTAAAAAAAGAGTGGATATACATATATGCATAACTGATTCTCTTTGCTGTACACCTGACACTAATACAACGTTGTAAATCAACTATACTCCAAATTAAAAAAAACAAACAACAACTCAGTCTGGCTGGATCTCGCCAGAGTAATCTTACCCCACTTCCTCAGGAACATACTTTCCAAGGGCTGCAACAACGTGGGATGCGTCTCCTGGCTGGTTACGGGCGGTAACCTTTGTCAGGCAAAGCCAGAGAAAGAAGAAACCACACACTGTGATGAGAAGGCCGGTTCCCGTGGACAGCTACTGCCAGCCTCTTCTCAGGCGAGTGCCTGGCCTTTTCCAGAAGACACGTCCAAGGTCTCCTCAGCAGCTCTAACAGAAGTTGGTGGCTTTCTGTGAACACCCCCATTCAGAAGACGTTTGCTTGGACACAGTTTCAGAACAGGCACGTGGAATGTCTCTGGTGTCACTTTTATAACCGAGAGCAGGCAAAGAGCCTGCACGTCCAAATTCACACTGATCTCGGTGGGACCTTCTTTGCTTCTCTGGCTGAGAAAGGCAAACCACAGTCCTATTAACGCACACGATTCCACCAAGCTTGTGCAGAGCTTTTCCACTTCTGGGTGGAGGTGGACTCGGTGGGTGCAATGCCGTGACTTCCGCCTCGGAGCTGTGCTCTTTCCAGCCCAATCAGGAAGGCTGTCCCTCAGCTGACCCAGGACACACCCATCTGGTAGCTGCCATGTGTCCTGGCGATGTGCTCTCTGCACCGTGATCTTGCCCAGGTGATTTTTATGAGAATCAGATCCTCCTTGCCTAGGCTGCAATGCCACTTCTGTAGGATCATCTTCCCTAAACCCCAGTGATTCACCTTCACTATACACTATGGCTTGGATATCCAACCCCCTTCTGGGATGCCTTGCTGTACTCCCCGACTCCTTTGCAGCTAGAATTCCAAATACAATTCCAGTTCTTCCTATCCCATGCGCTGGTGTCAGAAAGCAGAGCTGAAGCAGAGGCTGGGCTTCTGTTGTTTCTGCTACCAAGAAGAGTCGCCACAGGAGCCCTAGAGTCCCAGTTTCCATTTTGCAGGTGTAGACCACAGTAGGGCAGCATGGGTCTGGATCCAGCAGCAGTGGCAGCTTCCTGACCATGGAGGTGGCAATACTGGCACATCCAGAGCTGACAGCCAGTGCAGATTCCCCTAGTGACCTGGTTCTGCAGTATGGTTTTGGGATCATTCCGGAAACCCCAACCTAGGCTGTTTCGCCAGCCTCCCCAGTGACTCTATACGCTGTTTGGTGCCCTGGAAGAAAATGCCTTTCTTCTTAAACTAGCTCGAGTGGATGCTGTGCTTCGTAACTGAACCCTAACTGATGCATACGCTGTTTTCACTGATGGCATTTACTGCTACTGTAACAGGACCTTACTGGGGGGATGTGGGACAGGGCAGAGCTCTGCTTCCCCTAAAGGCACCGATGTCATCAGTGCACCGCAGCACTGGGGTCCTCCCACGCCACTTCCTGACCAGTCCTAGCTTTAGAAGGGCCCCGTGAGCACCAACAACCCAGCTCAGCTTGCAGCCCTGGAGGTGCGGCAAGGAGGGCTCCAGCCACCCCCAAGCCCAGACCTTGCAGGAGAGACTCTTATTTTTATGAGTAGCCTCATCCTAGCTCTTGGGATACGGAGCTGGGACCTACTTTTCCTGGCAGCAGGAGGAGTGGAGAGCTATATTTGTTTCCATGCTGGACCCTGGAGAGGGTGTAGAAGGAGGGCCAGTGAGCTGATGCTATGAGACCCTTGGCTCAGCACCTGGCCCCCAGCGAGGGCTGCACGTGGCCAAGCCCTCAAGTTCATGTTCTAAGTGGCAGAATTCCTCTGAACCCCAGCTCTGCCACCTGGAGGTATGGAGGTGGCACCCTGTGATGCCTTCTGTGAGGGGTTTCCAGCCACAGGGCCATGTCCTGGTGACTGCTCCCCGCACCGGGCAGAAGACTGGCTGGCAGTCTGATCCTCCATTTACTGATCTATTTGGCCATCACCTGGCTACTGTCTTTCCTCAACTACTTATAGTACATTTTGGGGGTGAGACAGTCTCTGCAAACTTCCATCTTTCTGTCAAGGCCCCCCATTTCCTGACCTCCAAGTGGCCAGCAGCCCTGTCCTCCAGGGCGGTGTGGCAGAGGGAGGGTGGCTCCACTGGGGAAGGTACAGGACGGACGCAAGCCAGCTGGGCCCGCATTCCTAGGGGTTTGCAGCGTCAGGAAATCCAAGGGCATCCGGGGAAAGAGGCTGTGCGTGCTGACTGCTGAAGGCTTGCTATGCCTGGACCTGATGCAGGTGCCCAATAACAGTCATTCTAGTTCACTTGCTTACATATATTTTGGGGGGTGAGGTAGGTTGGCTTCTGGGGCAAAGAAATGCTGCAAAGATTCAAGACGGCAGGAGGATGGTGGCAAATCTCGGATGTCAGTCTGAGTGCCTCAGAACACAAAAGTGGTTGTATCAGTGTCCAGTGGCTGCTGTAACAAAGTACCATAGACTTCACGCCTTAAACAACAGAAATTTATTGTCTCACAGTTCTGTATGCTGGAAATCCAAGATCAAGGTCTCAGCAGGGCCACGGTCTCTCTGAAACTCTCCCTTGCTTCTTCCCAGCGTCTGGTAGTCCCAGGTGGTCCCTGGCTTGCACATGCATCATTCCAACCCCTGCCTCCACACAGTGCTCTCTCCGTGTCTGTGTTCACATGGCCTTCTTCTCTCTGTGTCTCTGTCTTCTTAGAAGGACACCAGTCCTATTGGGCTAGGGCCCACCTTGCTCCAGTACGACCTCATCTTAACTAATTTACCTCTGCGAACACCCCACTGCCAAATAAGGTCACATCCTCAGACGCTGGGGTTAGGACTTGAGCCAATCTTCTCGGGGGACACAACTCCACCCACAGCAGTGGTGTCGCTTGTGATGGAGCTGCTGTGCAGCCTCACTGTACTCTGATCTCAGCCCTCCATCCCAGGCCGGATGCAGCGTCGCCCCTGCCTGTGAGGCCCCGCTCTGCCCCAGGCAGCTGGTTCTGGCCTTGACCTTGGTCTGAGGGAGCACATCTCTTCTGCCCCCACCTCCTCCACCTCCAGATGGCTCTGGCTCACTCTTGCTCTCATCTCTGCTTCTCTGAGCTGCAGCTCAGTGGGGAGGATCCAGACTCTGGAGCCAGATGCCTGGGTTTAAACCCCAGCTCGACCACTCAGCATCTGGGCACTAGTGCAGGCGGCCTAAACTCTCCGTGCCTCCATTTCTTCATCCCGCTTCTCCGTCACGTGCTTTATGATGATGGCTGCGGGGCACCAGACGTACGGGCTGCTTGTGCTCAGCTGCTCGGGGCACGTGATCAGGGTGGCTGAATGGGTGGCCCCCCAGAGCGACAATCTGCTCCCAGGCCCTTGCTCAGACAGGGCCTTGCACGCACGCTGCACCTGGAGCCTTCAGATCGGCCAGGCGCCAAGTATGGGAAGAATAGCCCTGAGCCCAGGACGGCCCTGCAGGTAGATTCCAGAGGGATGACAGTCCTCACTGTCGTCAGCTCTGGTTCCCTCTAGGAAACACTTTCTGGAACATAGCTGCCACGACTCCTCTGCATGGTCCTATCTGTCTCGAGGGAGCCTTACGACATCCTTTAGAGGCTGGACCTCCCTCCCTCCCCAACCCCGAGAGACAGTTGTCCTCTTTCCAGTGACGGAGGGTGAGCCGAGGTGGCAGTATGGGAGGCTGAGCTGCAGGCGCGGGTCACAGTGGGCCCCCAGCCACCCACTCGTTCTGGCTCGAGAGAGAATGAATGAAACGGGAGGCCCATGCTTTCCAGGTCCCCTATCAATCTAACTGCACGGTTTACAAAGGCTCACAACGGCTGGGTTTTGCCAGTGCACGTGCGTCCCTATGAATCAAAGTGCCAATAAACGGGCTGTGGTCCCCTACTGGTCTGGTACAGAGCGGGTGACCACTGTGCTCAGGGCCACTAAATTCCAGGCCACGGGATGTGCCAAGCGCAGGGGTCCTTGCGGCCCCAGCAGTGGCCAACAGCTGGGCCCAGCTGCATGAGGGATGGGCAGCTCCATCCCTGGTGCCTGTGATTCGCAGGGTGGGGTGGAGCGCGAGATCACTTAAATGCACTTTCTCGCAGCTGCCTGGCTACGGGGAAGCTGTGTGTGCACAGCTGCAGGAAGAAGAAGGAAGGTCAGCTGGGAGCAGGAGACCATTCGAACAAAACGCAGAAGGTCCAGGAGATGCAATTCAGAAAGGAGCCCTGCCCGGCCGGCCCCGCCAGAGAGGCAGGCAGAGTTAGGAAAGGCCCAGCATGGGGGCTGATGCCACACATCCCTTCTGAGATAACAGGAAACGACGGTAAGACCACAACCTAGTTCTCCAGCTGGAAGAGTACTGCGCCGCCGAGACACCCTTTGCTTTTTACCAAAACAAATAAAGGCTTGGACTCATCACGAGAGAAGGGAGGGAGCCTCCACAGAGCTGACCTTGGGTCCCATTCTGGCCCAGGGCACCACCAGGATGCCCTAAAGGGAAGGCCTCCCAGGGTGGGGTTGGGGTGCAACAGGAGAGGGCGGGAGGCAGCAGGTGTGCGCCGGGGGTGCGTGCACCCTAGTAACAGTGCTGGAGGAGAACGAGGGGCTCAGAGCTGACAGGTTGATGGTCTGATTCCCACAGAAACAACATAAAAGGTGCTTCCACTCGGGGCCTGTTAAGGCTCTCCTTCCTTTCGTCCCCACCTCCAGGGCTCACATCTCCCTAGGGACTCTTAGAGCAGCTCTGAACTGATGTGAGCTTGCTGTCGACTCTGCTGCCGCTCCCCTCTGGGTCAGAGGGGCCCCTGGGGGGCAGGAACGTTCCAGAGGAGCCAGGTTCCAGCGGCAGGGCTACCTGAAACCCAGGAGGCAGCAGGGAGCTCAGGGCAGGTGTGTGGCCTCTCTAAGCCTCGCTTACCTGGCCTGTGAAACGGAGGATACAAGGCAGTGATGTCTGCAGCTCTTTCCGGTGCCAACAGCCAGCCTCCACTGCACTTGCCTGACATCCACGGGGCTCCGAGCCCAGCTGGGCACCGGAAAGCACACGTGACCTGCTCGCTAAGGAAAGCAGGGCCGTGGCCCTTGATGAAATCTATCTCACCACACACAGCTGGGCGTTTCGGCTGTTCTATGTTTATTCCTTTTTCCTGAGAGGGCTGTAAATCACAAGGAAACTACGGGAACGAGTGCACAGACCACTCGGCCTGGGGCTGCATTTGTTGCTATTTCTACCCATCGGATTCCAAACACAGGATCCTGGGTCTAACCTGTGCCCCTTCCCTTAGGCGAGCAGCTCTTCAGGTTCTCTCACTGAAATGAGATGGCTTGCAATCGAGGAGAGGCACCCAGGGAAAGCTGCGTTTGTGTCAGGATTACACCCCCATGTGGACTGGCCAGCTGTGCAAAGCACGTTCACGGTTCCAGACATGTGTCGAGTGTTTCCCTGGTACTACAGGAACTTCTGGAGTAGTGTTTCCACCCACCTGAGATAACAGTGGGTGGACGTGGCCCCGAGGCCACACACACCCAGATAGTATTTAGATGCACTTTTAAATGCATGTTTCTTAAAGGGTGGTCTCAGAGCACGAGCTGATGAACTGCGTGTGCAGTGTCATGTTAAAAACCACAAAGTGATAATCAAAAATTTGAGACAAATACAGAGAAAGGGAGCAGATGCTACCTCTTGGTTGAAATGGAAAGCACAGTTTCGTTTCATATTATTTTTACAAGAAAAAAAAGATTAGAAAACCCCCACAATACTGAGGCATGCTACCACATGGATAAACCTTGAAACCATCATGCTAAATGAAAGAGGCCAGACGCAAAAGACCATATAGCGTACGATTCCATCTTCATGAAATGTCCACAATAGGCAAGTCTATAGGGACAGAAAGTACACTGGTGGTTGCCTAGGGTTTACAGGATGAGTGGGTTCTTAAGGGTATGGGGGCCTCTTTTTGAGGATGACGAAAATGTCCTGAAATTGTGGTCACGGTTGCACAATTTTGTGAATATACTAAAAACCATTGAATTGTACACTTTAAAAGAGGTGAATTGTATGATATGTGAATTTCATCTAATAAAACTGATACCAGAAAAACCCCAAATCCCAAAACCCAAACCCAAAACAGAAAACAAAACCCACCACGATGCAATAAGCCATTTTATTTTTACACTTACATCAAAAGCTGGCAGGTCTCAAAGCCCCACTGCTCAGGGTTTGTGCAGGCGCCTGGCAGGGAAGTTCCAGGGCCCCTTCGAATCTCCAGAGAGGCCCAGCAATGGTGTTTCTGTAACGCTGAACTACTTTTCTTAAAAAGGGTCTCCCGAACTGAATAAGCTTCAGGCATCTGGAAACCTGGGGGCCTGGAAAGAGCATTGCGAGGGAGGGTCCCTGGGCTCAAGCTGCTTTAGCGTCTCAATAAATCCACCTGCAGACAGGTAAGTAAGTGCCCATGTCATCCAGACAGCTTTCAGTGAAAAAGAGATATGGAGGGAAAGCAGAATCCAATCTCACGGAAGCCTGGATTAATCTTCCTTTACTGTCTTCTATTCCCTCCTGCTCAGCATCTCATACTGTCCTGAAAAATTAAGTTCTAAGATATATTCCCACAACCCTGGGGAGACGCTGAAACGGAAGGAGGGGCTTTTCTATGAGTCCTTAGATTGTAATATTAAGTAAATAAAAGAATAGGCACTGTATCACGGAGATCAATCCAAGAGACATCCTCTCGAGATCGAGATACCTATAGATATCACAAAGTCGGCTTTCTTTCTGTTGTCAATACAGTTCGAGAGGGCTTTCTTCCTGAGAAAGGAAAAGGGTCCAGAAATCCCTTCACAGAACGTTAATTTTGTTGGCATTATCTCAGTCAGTTCTCTTATTTTCTCCTCTTAATTGCTCTCCACACCCACAAGGGGGGAAAAACCACTACCGACTTCAGCTGCCAGGTTCTAATGATAAATAACCGCTCTCTAGTGAAACTTTAATTATAGGCCAGGAGGCACAGGGCAGGAAGCACCGGTTCTAGTGGGAGGCCTCTGGCCCCCCTCACTGCATTGAGAAACCATATGAAGTTCAGGCCCTACAAGAACCTGCATGTAGCCAGGAGGCTCGACATACTTTCATGTTTCGTGGTCACCTTCTAGAAACCGTAAGGCCAAAACCACGGGGCCAGCTGCAATTTGATTTCCACATCTGCACCAGGATTTCTTTTTTTTTTTCGTTCAAACCTCTTCTTTGCCCTTTCACAATGGCTAATACTGGGAGTGACTTGCCTGGATCAAAGTTAAAAAATACAACTGTAACTACAAATGCAAGGTCAGTTTCAAGCGGTTCCACTTAAACTCTGTAAATAACAGCCTTCTTTCTGAGCTTCAGGGGAATGTTCAGCTCTGGAACCCTCCCACTAAAAGGCACATCCCAGCAGTGGCAATGACTGGCCTTTTTATCTTCTACTGAGAACAAACATGAACGAAAATATACCTTCAACTACATCCTGGCTGGTAAACATCACCTCCACTGACTCAGAAAGCCCGCTCCTAGGTATTTATCCAAGAGAAATGAAAATGTATATCCACAAAAAGACTTGTATGTGAACGTTCATAGCAGCAATATTCATAATATCCCTAAGTTGGAAACAACGCAAATGTCCATCAATAGGAGAACGGGTAAATAAATCATGGTATATTCATACAATGGAATCCTACTCAGCAATTAAAGAAACCCCAAAAAACTACTGACACATGCAACACGAGTGAATCTTACAGATATTAAGTTGTGTGAATGAAGATGGATTAAAAAAAACACAGTACACAATTCCGTTCATATGAAGTTCCAGTAGAGGCAAAACCAATCTTTGGTGACAAAAGTCCGAACAGTAGTTGCCTTTGCTGGGAGGGGGTATGAAGCGGAAAACGATTGAAAGGAGGGAACTTTCTAAGGGGATAGAAGTGTCCTACATTTTGGTCCAAGTGGAGGATACAAAATTCATGGAACTATACACTTCAAATTGGTACATTTGATTAGCTATGTTATATCTTAATATGAAAAGAGAAAAAAATGGCAGGACTTCCCTGGTGGTCCAGTGGTTAAGACTTCGCCTTCCAATGCAGGGGGTGCGGGTTCGATCCCTGGTTGGGGAGCTAAGATCTCACATGCCTCCCGGCCATAAAACCAAAATATAAAGCAGAAGCAATATTGTAACAAATTCAATAAAGACTTAAAAAAAAAATTGGTCCACATCAAAAAAATCTTTAAAAAAAAAAGGCTGCTGCAGGATTTGATGGGGTAGAAGGACTATAGCTCATCACTGTAAAGCTTGCTTGATTCTGTAGAGCCCACACCAACACCTCAGACCCTGAAATTCCACAGGTATAGGAAACCCCAAAACCCAGGACCACAGTCCCTCATTCTCAGATCTGGGCCTCTGCTTGGCTGGCCGAACTGAAACTGCCCTGGGGGCCTCGCGGGGACAGGCATATGGCAGCAGGACCCCAGAGGCCTTGGAGGTTGATATTTAGGGAGGTGTGTGCCGGGACTTGGTGGTTCCCTTCCCCAACTTCCACAGCAGGGAGCCGGGGAGGGGGAGGAAGGAGCGGGGCTGCACAGGCTTCTCACAGCGCTGAGTCCGCCTGCAGGGGGAGCCCTGCCAACCATGAGGGTTCACCCCGCAGCAGGAACGCTCCAAGCTGTGTCACTGTGTCAGCTCTTCCTACCCACCTACAGGCCAAGATGTGCCCCAGACCCTCAAAGAGGGCCTTTAACAACCTGGATTAGATGACCCTGTAGCTCCCTCTGTCCACCTTAGTAGCCGGCGCCTACTGACAAGGGCAGCTCCCTGAGCACGGGGTCAAGTTAGCACAGAAAATTGGTCAGGATCGTCATTCTATTGACTTCCGCGCGCGCGCGCGTGCGTGCGTGCGTGCGTGCGTGTGTGTGTGTGTGTATAAAGGGCAGTGACTGTTACTGTTAAAAATATCCATTTTACACAAGATCAACCTCTTGCACACTTCAGGCTCTTGCACATGGGGCCGTCCCCCCAAGGCCTGGCAGGCCTCTCTCCCCTCAGCGTTCACTTTTGCATGTCTTCAGGGGAGCCTTCCTTGAGGCCCACCTCCAACCCCTAACCCTCCCTGTCGTTATTCACCACTTTTCTAAGATGATTCCTTCCTTACCCTCCTCACTACAGTGACTTGTGTACTGTTTGCTGTCTGACTTCTCCACTCACTCTAAGGTTGAGAATAGGGTCGGTGGCTGGTTTGTCCTCCACTGTATAAGGAAGCACCTCGCCTGGCACATAGTAGGGCCTCAGTCAATACTGGTTAGGTGGACAAATTCTATACTTAGTACCCAACACACAAAATAAAGCAAGCAAACCAAAGCCAAACCCCCTACTCTTGCTCTTGCAAGTTCAGTGCCAAAATGCATGTGAAACAGCCCCGGAAGCCACGTCTGCTTCTAGAGAGGAAGTCTCCTGGAAGCCAGTCTGAGGCAGTTTGTAACCATGACATGCACGTCAGTGCTGAAAAGTGGACGGCCCACGTTTTATCAAAGTACCAATACCTGTGGCCAGAGCAGAAGGAGATGTAGGTCTTATGAAGCTGACCTACAGGCAAATGCAGTTCACGAGCAATTTCGTTCTCTAAAAAATGGACGGTTACAGGAAGCACAGGCTACAGATTCAATGTAGTGAACTGAAAAATGACCCACTTGGGACCATAAAACGAGGAGGGTAGGACACACACACTGACCTGGCAGGTCATCTAGCGCACTGTCTGGTGGAGCGGGGGAATGATCCGGCTGCACAGGTGTGCACATGTAGACTACAGCCCAGAACCTCGAAGCTCACAATTAAATCATTTAAAGAAAAAAAAAAAAATCAGAGCCACACCAGCCAGACACCAGGCCTATAAAAGGAGAGGTCCATGTTATCACCAGACGTAACATGACTACAGAAGAGCTCCCCTCCAAACCCCAACGCCAATCAAAAACGGTGCACCTTCTTATTCTCTTGGTTACCTAGAAATCTGTTAAACTGTTGGCCCAGAGAATCATCTTCACGTTTTACCCTGAGGGGGGTTCTGCCACTGGCTGCTGAGGGACGTGGATTCAGAGGCACAGTAGGAAGAGTGTTAAGCCCAGGGTTCTAGCCTCAGCCCCTCACTTCCTGTCTGTCAACTCTGACAGCCTCACTCAGACTCCCTGAGCCACAGTTTCCTGCCCAAATTACTTAATAAAGTGAACTTTAATAAATAAAGCAGTGAACAACATGAAGAACCCTTACTGGTACACAAGTCACGAACTTTCAGTTGCTCCCTCCATGACATCAGGGTAAGGATTCTGGTCATTTATCAGACACTTATTATGGGCCAGCTGATACAGATAAGCCCTCGTTTTTAGAAAGAAGTAAATAATCTAACAGGTCACAGGTAGAAAAAAAATAACTCTATATGGCTCTGGTTTTGCTTTCTGTGTTAGGAGTTGGAGAATAAGGACAGGAGAGAGAGGAGACAGGCAATTTTAAACAAAATGCCTTTGGCGATTCATTCTGATTCAATGTGGCATTTTATTTTATTTTATGTTTTAAAATATTTATTTACTTATTTATTATTATTTTTAATGATATTTAATTTATTTATCTTAGTTATTTATTTTTGGCTGCGTTGGGTCTCCGTGGCTGCGTGCGGGCTTTCTCTAGTTGCGGCGAGCGGGGTCTACTCTTCATCGCGGTGCACGGGCTTCTCATTGCAGTGGCTTCTCTCGTTGCGGAGCATGGACTCTAGGCGCGTGGGCTTCAGTAGTTGTGGCTCGCGGGCTCTAGAACGCAGGCTCAGTAGTTGTGGTGCACGGGCTCAGTTGCTCCGCCGCATGTGGGATCTTCCCGGACAAGGGCTCAAACCCGTGTCCCCTGCATTGGCAGGCGGACTCTTAACCACTGCGCCACCAGGGAAGCCCCTAAAATATTTATTTATTTATTTTAATTTTGGCCGCGTCGGGTCTTAGTTGTGGCATGCAGGATCTTTCATTCCGGCGCGCAGGCTTCTCTCTAATTTTGGTGCACGGGCTCCAGAGTGCGTGGGCTCTGTAGTTGCGGTACACGGGCTCATTAGTTGCTGGAGCGCGGGCTCAGGTGCCCCGCGGCATGTGGGATCTTCGTTCCTAGACCAGGGATCGAACCCGCGTCCCCTGCATTGGAAGGCAGATTCTGAACCACTGGACCGCCAGGGAAGTCCCTCAGTGTGGCATTTTAGAATGACCTCTGAGCTATCTGCCCAATTACAAGAGGATATACATTGAAAGTGAGCAGTGAGGGCCTGAGTTCTGCCTGGTGTTTCTCTGACGTCAGCTACTTGCCAGATGCTCCGTGAGAAGAGAAGCTGGGGAGTTGGGGCGGGGTGGGGGGTCTCACCACCGAGAATGCTAAGCTTAGAGTTAGTGCATGGGGTGGGGTCCCACTCTGGTCTTTGCAGACACAGGAGCCTGGAACAGAAGAAGGACCCCCTGCTCACTCCTGGGGCCAGGGCTTCTGACATCAGCCAGCAGGGGAGGAGCAAGGGAACCAGAGTCGGACGTTTTCAGCTGCGCTCGCCCCTCCGGGCCTGGCAGGGGGGCGGTGGGGACATCCTGGGTCAGTGCTCTCTACCTGATGGTGTGCATGGCAGGCCTGGCGCGGTGGGTTTCTCTAAAAGCCCGGCTCCCACAACCCGTAGCAGCCCAGGCTCTGCCCACATCCAAGTCAGGACAAGTCTGCCCAGTGAAAGTACACAGGACCCTGTCAGACCCCACTGGTGTCTGGAGAAACAGCGGCCAGAGTGGTGGGAAACGGTGGTCTGCCAAAAGTAGAAACCAAATTACACAAAGGGAAAAAGAGGAAAAGCCCGTGAAATAAAAACAGCAAGGAAAGGTTTTGCATTGAACACCCACACTGTCCTACTTTCACTTTCCCAGGAGATGATCCTGTCATCCAGAACCCAGTGCCAAATGTTTGCTCAGAGTGTGTGCAGAGGCCTACAGTCACCGAGGAACTCCAAACAGCTGAACTTGAACTCAGCGCTGCCGGCGATGGGCATGATTGGTGATGCCCTACCTAGTGGGGTCCATGGACAAACATACCCTCAGAGGTGAAGCTGCAACCTGAGCTGGCAGCTTTCACAGCTGCCGGCAATCCAGCCTCCTCAAGCCCTCTGAAGTGCTGTACCTGGGCCAGGTGGCCGGAAGAACCCTGGATGTGATGCTGGCCCTTCCCTGAGTGACCCACACGCGGCGGCGGGTGGGGGAGGTCCTCGAGAAGAACCAGGCAGAGCAGTGTTTGAACAAGCCCCCAACCCCAGGAAGAGCCACTGGCCATTAGGATGAGCACGGCACCTCCAAGTTCTCCGAGGAGGCTGAGGGGGTCAGCTCCCCTGCCACCCCGCCACCGCCACTCACCATGTACGAAGGAAAGATCAGAACTCGTTTGTGCTTGCCGCAAGGCCACTGGGGGTCGTCCAGGAGATTCGGGTCATAGTCCATAAACTCTCCCAGGTCGCTACCTGAGGATCACACGCAAAATGATGACTAAGGCCCGGGACGTCCTGAAGCAGAAGTAGCCGGGTGAACGCCTGGTACAAAGTTACACTGAAGAAAGGGTGGCTTCAGGTCACTGAGCTCAGAGTCACATTGCTCGCTCTGACCGTCAGCAGGCGTCTCTGCACGCCAGTGAAGTGTATGCCCCGGCAGAGGGGTTCACCAAACACTTCACACTCTCTGCTGTTTTTTCCATTTAAAACAATTATGTATTAATCTCCCTGACCCGGGAGAGCACAGAACCTCACGAGCATGAAAGATGCCGTGAACACTCACAGATTCTAAAACGTGGCACGGAAAAGGCTCATTTTCTAAACCTGCAGATCAAATGAGCCTCCAGGTATTGCATGTGAGAAGCACGTTTGGTGTGAATGGTTCCGGGCAGGCTATGCGGTCTGAATGAACGCAAACCAGAGCAGCTACCAGTGCAAACAGCCGTCAGTGACCAGGGGTGGCACGTCAGCACAGTGCTTCTGAACTCAGCACCTGGACAGGCCTAAGGAGCTCCGTGTTCACCTGGAATTTCTCTGACAGTGGAAATAATCCCGCCTCATAAAGCGTTTTTCTGCCTGTGCGGATTCTCACAAAGGCTTGTACAGGCCAAGCTGGAAGCATGCAAGTCTTCTGCCAGCAGCCGAGTAAGCTCACCCGCCGTGAGAATCACAGAGGAAGTTCTCACGCCTGATGGTACGTGTATGGCCCAATTATTTGAAGAAAGGCCAAACCTGAGGACTAGGAGAATGTAGGCAAGAACCGGGTACTTGGAGAGATGAGCAGCAGAGTGGTGGAGAGAAGCCGGGGAGTCTAGCCATCTCTGCAAGGCGGCCTGGGCATGTCTCCTCGTGGGAGCTCAGGGGCTGGCGACTGAGGCCTCTCGTTAAAGAGCTCGCCCCTCGGCAGGGTTGTGAGCCTGCCTGGCCCGCAATCGGCTTGCCCAAAAGTCCCGTCCCCTGCAGGATGAGCTCACGCTCCAGGGCACCTGTCTTCCAATGTGCACAGGGAGACCCGAGCCACACTGTCCACCAAGGCACCTCCTGCTGCAAGCTACCCAGACCAGCCAGGCCCCAGCTTACCTGCGTCGAGGCTCCCCTGGGTGCTGCTCGCCCGGCCGATGGAGAGGCTGCGGTGGCTCAGGGTACGGAGCTGGGAGAAGGCGGACATGGAGTCTAAGGTGTTTCTCCGCGCTCCAAAGGCGTTCGTGGGTAACAGAAACTGGGTATAAGAAACAGTCTAAAAGGTGAAGACAAAAACGGGCCGGTGATTAACCCCGGGCAGTGTTAGGTTTGCGTTCTGACCAAGCTGCGTTGCCACGCCAAGTTCATGTCCCTATTCTCATCGCTGCAATTCTAAAATCCAAGGTCCGAAAAATGAAATTTGTTTGGCACTCATTTGTGCCAAAACCTAAACTGGACTGACTAGAGGCCATCTGTAGTTTCAATTTATCCCACTTGGCGTGAATATTCATGTTATGGGGCAGAGATATTAGTGTGTCTGATAACAAGGTACTATCGCGGAAGCTGCTAGGATGTTGTCTAACACAAGAGGCATACATCGTGGTACTTTTTCTAATCCACCAAGTGCAGAATTCTAGAATATCGGGTCCCAAGAGTCTCGGATAAGGGGCTGTGCCCTCCCATGGTCCTCTGGCAGATGCTGTGTCTATGATGCTCATCTCACTTCATCCTCCCTCCTTCCTCTGTGAACACTCAACCTTCAGGAATGAAGAGGCAACACGTGTTTTTCTTTTCACCCACTTGGAGAAACACGGCTCATACACCCCGACACGTGAGCTCAAGGCCGATGTCATTTGGGCACGGGGGTGACCAGCTGTTCTGCGGGAGGGGTGACGGGTAGGTCGTTTGCTGCCCCAGCAGCTTTACCTACAAGCAAGCTACACTGGACGACTTCTCCAAAGACACACTTGCGTCGTCTCCATAAACAGGCTTTGGGAGTGTTTACAAAGACTGCCTGCATCCGGCACAAAAAGGTCAAGTTCATATTTCAACCTTCCCTTCTTAGACTTCAACCTAGCAGCTCAGTGAATTGTGGATGAAAGTGGGATGTGACAGTCCCCTGCTCGGTGGCCACTCTCTCAGGCCGAGGGACTCTTAGCCTCTCAGGACCATGGGGAGCAAAAAACACTGTCTAGTAGTGGGATTGCTGCCTGCCTTCACCACCGTCAATGCTTGTTCAAACCACCCGCCACTCCATCCTGGAACATGCACCTGTGTGCACTCACGCATGTGTGTGTGTGTGAGATAAAGTAGTCTCCCCTTACCCACAATTTCAGTTACTCATGGTCCAAAAATATTAAATGGAAAATTCCAGAAACAGGCAATTCATGAGCTTTACATTGTGCGCCATTCAGAGTAGTATGATGAAATCTAGCACCGACCTGCCCGGGATGCGAATCATCCCTCTGTCCAGCTGATCCCATCCCTTAGTCACTGAGTAGCCATCTCGGTTATCAGATTGACTATCATGGTACCACAGGGCTTGTGTTCAAGTGACCCTTATTTCACTTAATAGTGGCCCCAAAGCACAAAAGTAGTGATGCTGGCAATTCGGATATTCTCTTACTGTGCCTAATTTATAAATTAAACTTTCTTATTGGTATGCATGTATAGGGGAAAATATGGTATACATAGGGTTCTGTACCACCCAAGGTTTTAGGCATCCACGGGGGGTCTTGGAACATATCCCCTGAGGATAAGAGCGGGTGACTGAACGGGTCAGGACCAGCATTAGTGGCGAAATAGCTGTGCTGCTATTTAACCCACGTGCACACCCGGGATCGGGGACAGGCTGGCGTCACGCACCCAGAAACGTGTCCCACATCGGGTTAACCAGCACGAGCGCAGTTCGTGGTCCATCACACAGCCTCTGCTTCCTGACCCTTGCGGTGTCTGTCGAACAAGCTGGTGGCCTGTAAGCCAGGCAGCCTTACCTTCCCGTCAGCGCCCAGCTCCACGCCTTCCAGGCCAATGATCTCTTTCAGGCTCACCGCTCCTGCTGACTGTCTCCCTCCGTCCAATTTCAAATCCCTGGGGGGGGGGGGGGGGACAAGCCGAGGATAAAAATGGTTCTGTTTGCACCCAAAGGAGCCACAGAGATGTCTCCTGACGGGACACTACAGAGCCCTGCTGGATGAGACCCCCTCTTTGTCCCTCCTTCTCAGCGACACTCTGTGGGTAGGTAGTTCTACCCACTTTGAAATAAACGAAATCCGATCGAACAGAGAGCCTGAAGACGAGAGTCAGGCTCAGAAGCCAATGGATTACCGATGTCCCTTCCCGCTCGGCAAGGCCATTGGCTCTTAGCTGGTCGGCTAACCGGAAGCCAGGGGGAGACCAGCTCTCCCTGCCACCCCCCTATTAGATGGGAGAAAGAAATTCTTACCCTAAAGAGTTCTCAGCTTTACTACTAGTAACGAAGGAATTAAGGCCACAATAGCGACCCCAGCTTCCTTGCCAGACCACTTAGACAATGATTATCTTTCTATAAAAGAATAATCTCTGGTGTTAACAGCAAGCATTTATAGAGCACTTCACAATTTACAAAGACTTTCACACATCCTCCATTTCATTCTTTAAAATCATCCTATCAGACAGGCATTGCAATTATTTTCCTATTTTACAGATGAGAAAAGAGAGCCCAGAGCAGATAGACAGCTCACCGAGGTCACCCTAACAGTGGGCTGTAGAGACCGGTTTTGCATCTAACGCTGTATCTTGTGCAGCACGTGGCCTCGGGCTGGCTGTGCCTCTGCTCAGGGGTAACTGCTCACATTTCCATGGACAATCCCCCCGCTTACAGTAGTTCTCAGACTTTCGCTGCTTGTTAGAATCACCTGGGAACTTTGACAAACTACAGGCTCAGAGATACTGCGGGTTCAGTTCCAGATCACCCCTGTAATGCAAATATTGCAATAAAGCGAGTCACATGAATTTTTTGGTCTCCCAGTGCTTATAAAAGTTATGTTTACAGTATGCTGTAGTCCATTAAGTGTGAAATAGCATTATGTCTAAAAAAACAATGTACATACCTTAATTAAAAAATATTGCTAAAAAATGCTCACCATCATCTGACAATGCAAGGTTGCCACAAACCTTCAATTTGTGAAAAAAAAAACCCACAGAAACGCAGTATCTGTGAAGCACAACAAAACGAGGTACGCCTGTACTGTGTCTGGCTCCCATCCCCAGACATTCATTCTGATTCAGTTGGACGTGGGTGGCAGGAGTTTTAAACGCTCCCCAGGTGATTCCAAATTGCAGCTACGTTTGGAAGCTCTCTCTTCAGCTTGGCTCTACCACACGGTGCTTATCAGTCAAAGCCGCCCCAGGCTGGCAGCACCTTGCCGTGTGGGCTGGAGGGAGGCACCCCATTCAGGGGTGTCTCCTACAACCTAAGCAAGAATGAACAAAATGTAAAGGCAAGACTCTCCAGGCCAAAGGTGAAGGAATCATGGAAAGAGAGAAAGGGAGCCGGGTGAGAGGCGGGGAAGAGACAAGAGGCCGCTCCTAAGGAGGAAAAAAAAAAGTATTCTCTCACTTTGTTGAGCAGTCATCCTTGTCTATGGGCGTCCCACGTGTGAACTGACTCCCTAATCCTATCTGATTAGTTTCCGTAAGAAACACCCAAGACCTGCATCTAGTAAGTACAATATTTTCTAAGGTAGTCTCCTTGGGAGGCCAAGGTCGTGTCAAGCTCAGGATTTCTCTGGAACTCCTTTTGGAATGAACACTAACGTCATGGAGAAAACAACAACGACAACAAAAAACAACCAACCCATTCCAGTCTTCAAACTTTACATATATATATACAGTGCATGTGTATGTATGTGTGTTTGGGTGTGTATATATAATATTTTTATTTTATTTATTTATTTATTTATTTATTTATTTTTCTGCGGTACGCAGGCCTCTCACTGCTGTGGCCTCTCCCGCTGTGGAGCACAGGCTCCGGACCCGCAGGCTCAGCGGCCATGGCTCACGGGCCCAGCCGCTCCGCAGCATGTGGGATCTTCCCGGACCGGGGCACGAACCCGTGTCCCCTGCATCAGCAGGCAGACTCTCAACCACTGCGCCGCCAGGGAAGCCCTATAATATTTTTTAAAACCTTGAACACTTACTAGCTGAATCAGTGTCCCCCCACCCCAACTGACCAGATTTCACTGTAAATGACTTCAGGTATTCCAAACATCAAACTCGCCCCTTAAGGACAGTACCGAACAGGACAGTAACCCACAGAATTGCAAATACTTCGTTAGAAGGTGCAAATCACCCCCTCGAGAGCCCCTAAGATGTTCTGAGCAACAGAAGCGCTCTCGGGATGTGTCTGAGTTCTCCCGCAGGGGCCTCCTCTGCTGGGGCCACACCCACCGAGGGCTCTGAGGTCCAGGCTGATGTGAGTCATATCACTTTATGAACATGCCATGCCAACAGAGAGACCTGTTTTCCAGTTATTGGCCTCAAATCCAAAACTGGAAGGACCAGGTGGGCTGGAGCAGAGCAGGGCTCAGCAAGGCCACCAGAACCTCAGGACCTCAGGTACCCAGAGACCACGTGCCCAGCTGCCTCACCTCCTACATGAGCCATCGGGGCAGCTCTCAAAAGACTTCCTCAAGCAATTAAGGATGGAGACGATGACTGCACCAGGGCAGCTAAAAAGGGAAATGCCTTCAGAGCAAGAACCCGACAAGACATGGAGGCAAAAATAGCAGTGGCGGGAAAGGATGGAGAGGCCCAATGGCGGAAGACCAGGGGCTGAGCTGGTACAAAGAAGCACAGCCTGGCCTTTGGTTAAAGGACCCACGGCGTGCTTCTGCGGACTTACCGCTTTTCCAAAGCCTAACCCAGCAAGCACGTGCCTCAAATTCCCAGCTCCCAAAGAACTGTCTCCTTGTTTCCACTTCACCCAGATGGAGAATGTTATTTAGGACTGAAACTAATACAAAGGCAGGGAACATCTTTATGGGATGAGAAGACCAAAATAAATAAGGAGTATTAAAATAGGCCCCTATTAAGAGTGCTCCTGTTGAAAAAGAATAGATACATGTATATGTATAACTGAATCACCCTGCTGTACACCTGAAACTAATACAATATTGTTAGACAACTATGCTCCAATACAAAATACAAATGAAAAAACAAGAGCGCTCCTGGATGGAGAGCTGGCTACAGGCAGGTACAGAGTCTCAATCCATGTCTGTATCCTGTCTACTTGGTGTCTGATGTGTGAAGATGCTTAAAGAAGTGCTTTACTGAACGGAGCTAGTCTGACTCTTTGTTGGTTCACAAAGACAGCACAGAAGGTGGGTGGTTTTCCATCGTGCCCCTTTGCTTCTGTCTCAGTTTGCTCCCAGGCTCACTGCTTCCCTGGGGCAGCTTTGCCTTCGCCTTTGCCAGCTGGCCCCTCGATACTGGACGTACACATCCCTGTTCGCAGAACCAAACCAGCCACCTTCACTCCACACTCTTCTGTTTCACTCCTCCCCCGTGGGAAATGGAGCCATAAGAAAAGTTATACTTCTTGTGCACACATGAAATGCAAGACTCCTCTCCGTGAGACAGACCCCAAGTCCCATTTAAAGGAACAGGGATTCTTAGACTGTCCAAGCGGCTCCTGGACACTTTGGACCATACGGAAGAGAAAGCGTGACGGGCAAAACTCCACTACCCGTGACTGCGGGCACTCATCTTTCGAGAATTACTGTGCCCTTCTGCTTCTTGCAGCCACCCTTCCCGCTGGTGCTTCGCTTGTATCTTTCTACTTTCTAAATAACTACGGCATGCCGAGAAAGAAGGTAAGCCAGGAGAATAGTGCACCCACCCTCACCGGCTACTGAGAAAACACGCACTGCTTATTATAGCCCAACAGCAACTCCCACAGTGAGGGAATCTCCTCCATCTGAGCTGTCCTGCAGGGCATCCACGAGCCCCCTGTGGCAACGGAGCCCTTGCAGTGTGACCAGTTGACTGAGAAACTGAATTGTTAATTTTGGGTAATTTTAGTTAAAATTTAAATAGCCACATGTGGCTACTGGACTGGACTAATAAGTCAGCCTTTTTGCAGTGGCCTGGCCACTTTCTTCCCATTGCCTCTGGGGATGTCTCCATCCCAGGCCCCAGCTCACAGAAGAGACCCAGAGTGGGCAGGGGGACAGAAGCAGGACCCTGTGGATGGAGCCAGAGCACACCAATGAACAATGAGCGACAGTGCTCCCCAAGTTCACAGCATTTCGGGTCCTTTGTGCATCCTGGAGGGGAGAAGGGGGTGCGCAGTGATCATTAAGTCTGAATTTCCCTCCAGCCTTGTAGAAGGGAGTTGATATTATTTATATTACATAAACTAAAAAAAAAAAAATGCCGCATTTCTTGTACACCAAAGCTGGTGCACCTGTATTGGCTACACTCACATTTCAGAAACTTCACTGACCTGGTTAGAAATATCATAACTGCTCTAGAAAATTGACTGCTTCCTGGTGGCAGGTGAGGGCACACTTTTCCATTTTTTCTGCCTCAGATTCAGGAAGGGGTTGTTACTAACTTCGGGGCTGCCGTTTTGGCGGCATTGAATTAAGAGTGCCCACGTACACACATCCACTTACACAGCCACGTATGCACGGAAAATGAAACACATCAAATCTATTTCCGTAATGCTGGTCTCTTTTAACAGCTTTTGAATTGTATATATTGAGACTCTCAGGATATAAAAAATACTTCTTTCAAAAGAGACTGACAAACTTCTCGAGGTGCCTTAGCTAAGTCCTCTCATAAGAGCTGCTGAAACGTATACAGTTGGCCCTCCGTATCCGCAGGTTCTACATCCATGGATTCAACCAATCTTGGATCAAAAACATTTGGAAAAAAATTCCAGAAAGTTCCAAAAAGCAAAACTTGAATTTGCCCTATGCTGGTAACTACTGACACAGCATCTACATTGTATTAGGTAGTCTAAGTAACCTAGAGATGATTCAAAGTATGCAAGAGGATGTGTGTAGGTTATATACAAATACTGTGCCATTTTATATAAGGGACTTGAGCATCCGTGGATTCTGCTTCCACCGGGGGTCCTGGAACCAACTCCCCGTGGATCCTGAGGGATGAGTACGTTAACAAGAACCATACGAAACTGCTGTCGTCTGTTTGACTTACATAAACTGTAACTTCACATCGTGACACCTAATTTACAGACAAAGTAACTGCTCAGGACTTACATGTAAGTGTCAAGCAAGCAAAAGACCCGTGGTCCTTGATGCCCCACTGTTTTGGGAGCCAAGGGTTGAAGCCAACCACAGAAGGGAATGCTGAATGGTGTTGCTGGTTCATCCAAAGAGAGTCGCCAGTGAGAAAAGAATTAAGCAGAAGTCCCAGAGGAGTAGTGATAAAATCTTGATGTTTTCTAAGATGATCCTTTTGAATTCTCATTAAAATGGTGTATGAAAATAGAAATATCTCTTTGGCTCAAATGCCAGCATTAACCCTCCAGTACCAAGAGGTTGAGCTGGAGAATAGAACTACAGCTGAAAGTAATTAAAAGCAAACTGAAGTTGGACTTTTCTATTTCTTTGAAAAGCCAAGAAGATTATCTTTTCCCAGATACCTCTAGAGTTCAAATATTAATTTATTTATGTTCTACCTCCTTCTGAAAATAGAATGAAGCCAAGTTCAAATACCAGATGTGGATATTGTCCAAAACTGTATGCATTAAGGTTTAAATGCTATAGCTTGCGCTCAGAGACAAACATGGTCAGTCAGATCATAGGAGAAAATCTCATTTGGGCAGATGCACTAACAGACCACTAGTTAAGAAACTGGACAATGCCAAGGTCTGATTCCTTCTCTTCCACAGGCCTGGGTGATGCTACAGCTCCGACTTATTTAGGTACAAGAGCTCATTTCTCATTCTATTCAAGTCTGTTAACTTTTGCAGAGGCTGTAGGCAATAAACATGCTTTGAAAACTCAGCTCAAAGATTTTTTTTACAACATGTGGCCGATGGGTTGGGGAGTGGATGGCAGCGGTTCAAGGGGGGATGGGGGAGGGGCTCGCAGAAGATTGCGGGGAGATTAAAACAGAAGATGAAAACGCATTTGGGGACACAGCCAATCAGCAGTTGTACCCTTAAGCAAGGAGCAGAAATGTAGGTTGGTTCTTTTTGGGGGTGTAAACCCATCCTTCACAGGACAGCACTGGAAGTCATTTAATGCAGCTCTCCTGAAAGCCTGTAGCTTCATGGCTGGAAACCGCCGGACCTCTTAGTTTCGGCTCCCACGGCATAAAGTGAATGTACATGATTTCACAGTTGTGAAGTCATCCGGTCCAAGCAGATGGCCAGTCTAGATATCCTGGTGCCCAAAGGGGGTTCCCCAGGTCGCTATTCATCACACAGTGGCCAACTCCTGATTTCATCTTGTGTAATAGGCAAAATGATCTTGCGTTTCCTTTTTTTAAAGCTCACTGAGCCATAATGCATGGAACTGATCAAATAAAATTCCCTATGAGATAACAAGAAATTCAAGCTAAGGCCCTTTCCTTAGGGAGCAATGAACCAACATTCCTCTTACTTAAAAAAGGAAAAAAAAAAGATTCAAATACTTAACCCCTGGGAAGTAGATGGAACAAGTGTGTGTGTGATCAATTAACTAGTTTCCAGGGTTTTCTGCTTCCAAGGTGGGGATGGCCTTACTTCTGTCCCTAATCATTCCTCTCGTGGAGGCCCAAGGTCAAGACCTTGGAATGCCAGCCCGGAGCTCCACTGGACACCTGCTCTTTAAAGAATCACAATAGGTTGAGCACTTTGATGTGTAAATAATTTAAAAGCCAGTTAATTGGGAACGACACATATACACTAATATGTATAAAATAGATAACTAATGAGAACCTGCTGTCTAAAAAAATAAATAAAATAAAATTCAAAAATTCAACAAAAAAAAGCCAGTTAAATATTAACAGGATTTCTGCGTCCTAAAAAAAAAAAAAAAAAAAAAGAGAGATTTGCTGTAAAGAAAGCAAAGCTTGAAAGCTGGATTAGGAAAGAAAATACCACTTGTGAGCTCATTTTAATTAAGAGATCATACATCCACTGGAACTCAACCACACAGCATTTATCATAGTCTAAGTGGTCCTAACTGTCGCTTCTTCAGATACCGTACAGCTGCCATCTTGGATTGGGTCTGCTTCCTTGTATCAGAGCAGAACATTATAATATCACAGTTCAGTCGATGGAACAAGGCCCAGGAATGACAGGAAAAAGTGAAATCCAAGCAGCTTTTAGTCCAGAAGCCCAGCCCCTCTCACACTCAGCACTTCATTGATAAACCATCCCTCTACCCGGCTTCGGTAACTGGCAGACAATGAAGGGACCGTAACACAGCTTACACCAAAATCTTTGTCTAAAGGCAGCTCCTATAAACAGCGGGGTAATAGCATGATTCATCCATGAGCTCATTCCTGAATCTGTCTCTGTGTGGAAATATGCTTGGTGTGAGGAAAGAAACACAATTTGTGAATGTGCAATTTTCCACAACGAAAAGAGATGTCTTTTGGGAAAATGGGTGGGGAGGAAGGGGGGGATGGGCTGGGAGCCAGGCAGGCAGCATTTAGGCTTAGAGGCTCTCTCTAAAAATAGAAGAAGCTGTTCTCTGTGTCACCAAATAATCAACTCAGGAAATGGACCCAAGAGGATGACCTCATCTGAAATGCCCCAATGCCAAAAAGCTAAGGACATAAACACCATGTGGAAGCTGCTATTTTAAAACACGCCCCCTGAGATACCTTGTGCTCCACTGGGACGCCATTTTCTTCATCACATGGTCTCTGATACATTTACAATAAAACTAACCCAGTGACTTTCAATCAGGTGTGGTTATCTGAATGGGTCTGTACCCACACACGTCTCAGAAACTGTTTTTTGCTGAAATTACTAGCTTGGTTATTTTACATAGCCTCGAATCACAGGTTAACTGGGTTCATTCCTAATTCCTTTTGTTTGGATCCGTACATACAGAAATGCTTACTGATGTCCATATGTTTCAGGAAATAAGAACGTGTGGGTACCCACGTCACTCCCGTTATGCACAGTCCTGGGGCTGGTCCTCAATACAATGCCTGCATCTCCCCCTCAGCAGTGGGTTGTTATCCAAAAGCTTATGAGTCGGTCCTCTGGAACTCAGAATGCACTTCCCACTGACACGATGTTATGAATGGCCATTAGCCCACACAATGCCCTTTTGGCCTACAATGTAACTGCACTAGCCCAAGAGTACCATCAAGAGCTGTGGTTGCAGGAGGAGCAGGTCAGAGGGGGTAAGAGGGCGAAGAAATAAGAGAAAGTTGGGCTTGTCTCGTGGTTTCCCGGTTTGGGGCTGACCCTCCATAACATTTTAAAAGAGGTCAAGTTTGCCTTATTTCCACCTCCCTCTCTGAGCCTCCTTTTCCTTCTCAGGATCCTTCCTTCCAAGCTGTTCCTATTTTTTCACAATTTCCTCTCGCTCTCTCTACTTCTGAACTCATAGATTCCTTTACAGCTCCCAGATTTTCCACTCCTGGTCCCATGGTGATGGCGCAGCAGCTCAGAGGATGATGGGGTGAGGGCCGAGAGCCGGAGAAGGCGCAGTGGTCTTAGAGGTGTGGATGAGCTGTTGATCAAGTGGGGTTTGCCTACTTAGGAAAGTCGAGCATCTTGCTTGCAATTCATTTCGTAAGTGGAGGGTCGCCAAGCCAAACCACAAATCCACGCTAGAAAAGAGAAGGCAATGACTAATGTGGATAAAAGGCAACGAGGCTCAGACAGGCCTTGGCAACTGGTTGAGAGAAGAGGAGCTGGTTTAAGGCTGGGACTCTTCCCAGAAAATGGCATAATTTACAAGCTTAATCTGAGAAGAGTGTTTACAGCTATGGAAGGTTTGATGTTTCAGTTATAGTGAAAAAGGCAGGCAACATCTGTTCCTCTTCTCAGCAACCAGCTTCTAATCGCTTGTTTTGAAAGGTGGGGTTTGGCAGGGCCTCTTAGCACTAGCAAGAAAGATCAAAACAAAACAATCATCTTGTCATATTCCCTATAAGCCCCTGCACTAGGGGGGAAAAAAAAGACTGGAAGGAAATAGACCAACATGTTAATGATGCCTTTGAGGTGAGGCTCAGTAATTTTTAGTCTTCCTTTTATTTTTATGTACTTTCCAGATTTTTAAAAATAAGCATGTACCATTGAGGAAAACAATGTAAAGACCAAGTAAAAAAGCAGAGCTGCAGATGAATCCCTTTTGTTTGTAGAAACACTCACTGGCCACCTCACCATGACCAGGATTGAGATTTGCCATGTTGGGGCACACCTAGAAAGACTGACTAGTAGCTCTGTGACCAGACAAACATGTTACCAAAGTTAACATTTAATGAGTATCTACTAACAGGCTGGCAGGGTGATCAGAGCGTTCATACCTAATTTTCTAGTTAATGTTCTCAGAATTCTGAGGTTGACATTATAGCCGATTTCATAGGTGAGTAAGCCTGGGACCAGAAAGGTTAGTTAATTTGCTGGGACCAGGATCCTGTCCGAGCCAGCTCTCTCCCATGCCGATGGCTCCCTGGCTTCAGGGATGGATAAGGACTGTGGTTTCACTGATGGGGCCATGAGGGACAGAGTGGACATGAGTGGGCTTCTCATCCCCACTCCCTTTTCTGGAATAACTCTGATGTTAGGGGTTTTATTGACTGGTGTTCTGTGTAAACCTGTGTTAGAAGAACGGTTTTTTTCAGCGAAAAAAGAAAAAGTCTGCAAACCACAGGACTAGACAGTCTCCGAGTTCCTTCTAGCTCTAAAAGTCTATCTTCGGAGCTAAAGAGTGCCCCCTGTAAGTGAGCTCACATGAACGGGCGTTAGCTGGCAAATGGTCCGTGCCGGATGTCCTTTAATGAATTAGCTGGGAGACACCCCGAGGAGAAGTTGCGATGCCCTTACGTCCAGGAAGGACTTCCACGCCCGCGTAAGTGGCTTCTGCTTATCGAGGTCAGCCAGTAGGCCTGCTGTTTTGAAAGGCAATCCATCCCTGGTAATGATTCGTGGGACTGTGGGCTCAAGTGCTGGTTATCTGACAGGAGTGAGCACAGCCTGTAGCTCATCTTCAATCTAAGCGTGCCAGTACATCCCGTCATCTTCCCAACGCGTGCACCTGAGTACAGACGGCCACACTGGGCCACAGAAAGGGCAGGGCGGTGAGGACCAGGTTGTGCACGTGCGTGCGCGTGGGTGGTGGTGAGAAGGACAAAGGCAGAGGCTTCGGTTCACCCCCCAAACGTGGAGAGGGGCTCCAGTGATGGGATGAAGGTCCCCCTGCCCAGCACTGACCTGGGAAAACGGCCCTCTAACACTACGCTAGATTCAATCCAAAGTGTGTCCCTTGCCATAAGCGAAAGCAGGAAACGTGAAAGGAAAATCACGTGTTGCTCTGCTCAAAGTGGGGCTGTTACTTACACTGTGATCACATGATGCCGGTTCTGAGACGTTCCGGCGACCTGAGTTGACTGAGGGCCGGGTAAGCCAGCCGCTGAAAGCCAGGGAACTCCGAGGTTGGCAGAGACCATAGAAGCCAGGCGTGACCTCAGCAAAAGGCCTCGGTGCTCTGGGGTTTAACATGCAGGGTGCAGCATCTGTGAGCGACTCTGAAGGAGCACCGCGTGCCTGGCTGGTGGTGCCGTCCAGGCTGTGAGGCGGACGTGGGAGAGACACCTGGCGGGGCAGGTAGGGCTGGGGGACCTTGATGGGGCTCGGCACCTGCACGCGGGTGCAGCTGGAAGCCCTCTGTTGTCGTCTCCGGGCTTAGCAACTTTCACTGCAGGTGTGACAGTGACTCGCAGGGAAGCAGGGTTCTGAGGTCCATGTCAGAGCATCCTTGTTAGCACCGTCCAGGCCCTTCCTTCTGACTGTCCAGCACCACGTCTATGGAGATGCCGCAAGGACGAGGTACCAGGCTGAGGGCTCCCGGGAAACAGCCCTTGCTCCTGCTGATGCAGAGGGTGTGGCCGTCATTTGCCGGGGCAGTGATGTATCTTCATAAAGCTAGCCACTTTTAATAGCCTGGGGACAGTCCTCAGAAACACCACGTCTACTTGTTCATTCAACAAGCATCACAGGAAGGAGTACTGTGCACTGAGCACTGTGGAGACGGCTGTTGGACTAAGACAGAGTCACGCCCTCAGGGGGGTGAGGACAAGCTACAAAGAGGTTAAATACCTGTGTGAGCGCTATGACAGGCCTAAGCAAAGGCCCCACAGAACATGAGTGGACTCCTGCGGGGCCTGGGAGGGGGGCGGTAGGACCTGGGGAGGGGTGCCTGAGCAAGCGGCCTGGAGGAGAGGTCCGGGTTCGGTCCCGGCTGGAGGGCTGCAGGTTGGTGGTGGTGCTGCTTGTGGCTGAGCTCAGAATCCTGGGGTTTAGTCATCCATGGAGTCTGATTAGAACGTGTCTCCTTTCAGGGAATCATGGTGCGGGGAGGGAGGGGACCCTCTGAGGACCCTTCCTATGGATCCTCGCCTCCCGGAGGTCTCCCTCCCAGGGCTGATGCTGGGCTGGGGGTTGGAGTCCCTTGGTGGCCTCCCCAGGTCCAGTTCGGGGGCAGGTGGATTCTGCAGGGAGTCCCAGTGGCAGAGGCCAAGGCTGGCTCACAAGTCCCAGGAAGGCTGAAAACTGCATTTCCCATACCCCCGCGGGTGACCCCGGTTCTGGCATGGGAACACTCAGCGAAGCCGGGAGACAGAAGTGAGTAACACACGGGGAGATCAGGGCGTCCGTCGGGCATCAGGTGGAGGCGTCAACAGCAGCGTTTCCACAGGAGGAGCCCCGGACTGGGCTGCATGTTTGTCCTGGCTGCACGGCCTCCCACTGGGTTGTTCCTGGGCGTCTATACTGGTTTCTCTGTCATTCCTGGACATTCTGTGAATTATCCTAACTCCACTCCCTCCCACCCCAACCGTCAGCGATGATCCTGCTGTCTGAGTGTACCCGACCCTGCGCTCTGCCCCTCCATGCCCATCACCGCCCCTGTGGGTTCAGGCAACAGGCACGACTCTGAAATCCTAAAGTGAAAGAGCGGGGACAATGGATAGTGATTAGAAGCATCTTATTTCATCTAATGGAAGACTTCCTGAAGTGCTGTGCGTGAGCAAACTCTGCAGATCCAATGCTATTTGAAGAAATAAAATAAGAAAGCGTATCAAGAAAGAAACAGGGCTTCCCTGGTGGCGCAGTGGTTGAGAGTCCGCCTGCCGATGCAGGAGACACGGGTTTGTGCCCCGGTCCGGGAAGATCCCACGTGCCGCGGAGCGGCTGGGCCCGTGAGCCATGGCCGCTGAGCCTGCGCGTCCGGAGCCTGTGCTCCGCAACGGGAGGGGCCACAACAGTGAGAGGCCCGCGTACCGCAAAAAAAAAAAAAAAGAAACAAAGCTCTTAATCGTCAAAAGCCCTGTCATCAAGCCTTTTGTAAAGTGAAGACGTATCTGGTGCTGCGAATAATAATCCTCTAATGTAACTGTTCGGCACAGT
Source organism: Leucopleurus acutus (assembly GCF_964270905.1). Classification (NCBI taxonomy): domain Eukaryota; kingdom Metazoa; phylum Chordata; class Mammalia; order Artiodactyla; family Delphinidae; genus Leucopleurus; species Leucopleurus acutus. The sequence continues at coordinate 50,873,654 of NC_139155.1, forward strand.
TTCTCAGAGAAGCCTTTTCTATGCATAGTATGAAGACAGTAGAAGACCCTTACCTGTCCCGGAACTGCTTCCTGGTGGGCCTGTGGGGGGACCTGGGCGTGGCTGGGAAGGTCTGGGGAGACGTGAGCCAGCAGCCCATCAAGGTCGCGAGCCAGTGACGCCCACACACGGCCCGGGTGTCTGCACGGTGTCGACACCTGGAGAACGTGCCTACCCTCCCTGCCCCGCACCCCACCATATGCCTTCCTGTTCTACAGCTGACAAATACCCACGTGGGAGAATTACACAGATGACTTTCCACCCAAGACTCCACCCAGAGATGCCTGGGGTTTGCGCAGGAGGAGCCCAGGCTGCAGTGTAAATGGGCACCCTCCAAAGCCACCACCCAGCACCATGGCCACCGGGTCCCCAGGAGGTGGTCTTCCTGCGGCACATGACAGAGCTCCGCGTCACCCAGTGCACATCTGTCAGCCAGTGAAGCCTGCGTGTCACCGGTCCTGAGCCAGCAAGCCCAGCCCCAAAGCAGTGATGCTGCAGGGAATCCACTGGGCATTAGCGCTTTCGGGATGGCCTCTGGGGGGGTCAGCTGGCCCCAAAGCAGCGCCTGCAGCCAGCCTGCCTGCCCTACCTCCTCCCTCTGCTGCTGCAGCCATGCTTCCCTCTGCCCCAGACTCTGCACCTGTAAAATGATAACTGGAGAATCTGCCTCCTGAGGTTGTTGTGGAAATTAAATGAGCAAATGTTTATAAAGCTCAGAACAGTGCCTGGAACACTGGAAGCATTATTTACCTTTCAGCTTATGTTATTACCTGCATTTGTTATGTTCACGCAATATCTGACTACACAATCAGCGAATCCTAAGGAAATACGCTCTTTTCTCAGATAGCTGTACCTGTAAATCAGGGCAGGGAAGAACAGTTTGGAGACTGCTGTAGTTGGTAAGCAATCAGAGGGGTCTGCTTCAAGCAGAAGCTCTGGAAATCACTTGGTGAATAAGCCTATTGTCAGCTTTGTATGAGTCTGGTAGCGTGCAAAATGACCCCAAACATTTCACACTGTTCTCAACTCTGGGTTGCGTTAGTACCTATCCTCTTAGCCCATACCAGAATAGAATGTACCAAATAAGACTGCAGAACGTCACTAGATCTGTACATTTAAAAACCTGCACAGAGAATAATTATTCAGATGTGAGGTCTAAAAGTAGCTGATGGTTGGTGGATGGGGAACGTGAACAGTACGTTTCATTCATAAACTCCTTGTTCAGCCAGACTTACAGCTTCCACGTTGGCAAAGCAGACGAGGATGCGAACACAGAGGCAAGCATTCTGAGCTGGCAGGATCTTTGGAGAGTGTAGTCAAACCTCCCCATTGGACAGCGAGGCAACTGAGACCCCAGGGAAGGCTTGGTGGTGGGTCTGTGACAGTGACGTCCCAGGACCAGGCCTCTCAGCACAGCTCCCTTCTTTCTGTCCCCACTCCTTCCCCCTCCCCTCACTACACAGGCCTGAACCCTGCAGTGTCCTCAGCAATGGGATTACAGCTGGGATGGCGCCTTATGGAATTCTCTCAACAGGTCAGGCATTATAGAGACCCTGCCCGGAAGTTCATGAGCCAGAGTGGCCTCGAACATCCTTGGGAGTCAATGCTGAGGCTGGAATATCCTTCCCACGTCTCTGACACCTCACACTTGCAATCTAGCTGAAGCGTCACCTTCTGTGGGGGGCACTCCCCGATCCCTCTGTCCGAATTCACCCAACTCTTCCCTCTGTGCTCCAGCTGTACATTGCGCAGGACTCAACTGTTTGCTCTTTGGCTTGACGGTTAGTTTGTTTACCCGCTTGTTTCTGTCTCCTACCATTAGACGGTGAGCTCTATGGGAAAAGAGGCATTTTCTTGTTCACCACTGTATCCCTGGACACTGCCTAGAACACAGTAGGTTCAACAGAGTTCGTGCGGTGAATGAATGAAGTCTGCTGTGCAGTGTTAGCACCTGAATGTCTACATGGAAGGCGGGCAGGGATGGCAATGTATTTGGAGGTGTAGGCGGGGCTGAAGAGACTTTACAGAGCAAACATCTGGCTTTTACTGAAGATTGTAGATGTATTGTAAACGTGGATGTTGATAAAGATTTGGGGGCAAAGCACTCTCTAGCGCCTCTTTGGGGCTCCCCAGTTGTCTTGGTCTGGCAGTTCACATGTCTGGCTTCCTTGTTCAATAATAAGCTCCTGGAGAACAGGTCTTACTCACCCCTGCACCCTCCCAGCCTCCAGGAGGGCCTCACACTCACTAGGGGCAGAAGAAATGACCAAATGCATGAATACAAGAATGAATGGACGGATGGTAAAACCTGTCCTAACACTGTCCTGTCCGCTTTGGTCACCTGATGTTGGGAGCCAAAATAAGTATTCAGTTCAGTTTAAAGCCAAGTACAAAGCTTTGGGGTCAGGGTGGCGGGGAGGGTGAACCAAGATATGAGGGTAGGACTTGGGAAGCTCCAGCACAGCACAAGAAGCCAGAAAACAAAACCGGAAAGAGATAAGGCCATCCTGATAGATGCTTTCCATGTAAGGGAGGTTCAAGTCCACAGTGGATGAACTTTTGAGTTTCCTGTTTTTAAAACTTCCTTACGGTGAAGTTGGAACTGTACATTGTCCCCTTCAGCGGGGGGTTTGTGCTTATCTGGAATAATCCGGCACATGTGGCCTAGTCCACATGCGTGTGTAAGGACAACGGAAACACGGGAGCTGGAAACCACAATGTCAGCAGGCCAGGGTGGCCGGAGTCCTGAGCTCTGGCGCTGCTGGGTTTGCTGTCAGTGTGTGTCTCATCCCCCCGTGGCCCCAGAGGCCTGAGCTATGATGCACGGAGGCCATACCATGTCATCTCTAGAGCCCTTTCCAGCCCTGAAATTCTAAGACTCACGTCCTGGCCACAGAGAGAACTTGAGCATAAAAGCAAAGGAATTTTCCACAGTGGAAAGGCATTAGCTACTAGGTACACAGACTATCTTACTTTAAAATATATATGTGTATAATTTACTAGGATAAATATTTTTTATTATTTGAACACAGCTGTTTCCCAATAATTAGTTTGAAAAACTCATAATTATGATGCGGCAGATATTCATAAATAGGATGTCTGCTCATTAAAAAAGTTTAAAAGCAGAATGCTTTTCCTTTTACATTTTTAAAATTGAAGTATAGTTCATTTACAATATTGTGTTACCTTCAGGTATACAGCAAAGTGATTCAGTTATATATATATATATATATATATATATATATATATATATATATATATTCTTTTCCCGATTCTCTTCCATTATAGGTTATTAGAAGACGTTGAACATAGTTCCCTGTGCTATACAGTAGGTCTTTGTTGTTTATCTGTTTGATAAGTAAGAAGAATGCTTCTTAACCCTGCCACTAATTTACAATATTTTGAATTCTGTTCAGAGTTTCTTATGTGAGAACTTAAGGAGGATATGCTACAGAAATAGGCATGCTCTTTTCTCTGTTAGGTATTATGAAGGACCCGATTATGTGTTTTGTTATAGAAAATTAATCCTTCTGCACCATGGTTTCCTCATCTACAAAATTTGAAGAATTAGTGTGTTTGAGTTTATTCATGTCCAGGATGTAAAAGGTTACGTCCTGTGATCTCACACCCTGGTTTTGCTTCTCTATCTGGAGCCATCAGGCAGAATAGCTGACACATCCTATGATATATCCTCCTGAAACCCACGGGGCTTCCCAGCAGTGGGGAGGAGACCTGGGCTCTGACAGGCCGCACTTCCCCACATCCTGGCTGCCAGCTAGCACTTCCCTGAGGTGTTCAAAATGTGCAGGGCCACTTATTTCCACAGGGATGTCAAACAGAGATTCTCTGGGTGATCTCTTCCCACGTAATTTTAGTTACAACGCATCCCTATGGGCTTTGCATAAAATGCAGTGATCTTCAAATTAACGGCACAGGTAGTAACCTTCCATCCTCGTTCTAGAGAGGACCAAGCACAGGCTCACAGAAGGTAAGTGATTTGCCCAAGTGAAAAACTGTAAGTCTCTAAGCTCTCCACACGAAGCCCCACATTTCTTTTGCTGTAAGAAATCCGGGTACCCCACCTGCCTCTGTGTGCCAGGCGCTGTGCTGCATCCCAGGCACCCAGCGAGCCTCAGTTAACTTCTGGGAGGCGGTTATCATAAAAGCCCCACTGCACAGACGGGTTTCTGTGAATACAGCGTTTGTCTCACCTGTTGGCCAGAGAGAGTCACGGGAAGCCCTAGGCTGGACAGACTCAGGTTCAAATTCCCGTTCTGACAAAATATATAAAAAACTCATACAATCCAACCACAAAAAAAAAAAACCTGATTAAAATGGGCAGAGGATATGAATAGACATTTTTCCAAAGACATACAGATGGCCAACAGGCACACGAAAATGTGCTCAACAACACTAATTACTAGGGAAATGCAAATCAAAGGCAAAATGAGATATCACCTCATACCTGTTAGAACAGCTATTATCAAACATACAAGGAATAACAAATGTTGGAGAGGACTGGAGAAAAGAGAACCCTTGCCTTTTCCACTGTTGGTGTAAATGTAAACTGGTGCAGCCACCATGGAAAACTGTATGGAGGTTCCTAAAAATATTAAGAATAGAACTACCATATGACCCAGCAATTACACTTCTGGGTATTATCTGAAGAACATGAAATGTTAATTCAAAAAGATATATGCACTCCTATGTTCACTGCAGCATTACTTACAATAGCCAAGATATGGAAGCAACCTAAATGTCCAATGATGGACGAACGGATAAAGACGTAGCACCTATATGCGCGTACGCGCACACATGAATACTATTCAGTCATAAAAAACCCTGTGATTTGTGACAACATGAACCTTGAAGTTATTATGCCAAGTGAAATAAGTCAGATGGAGAGAGACAAATATCATATGACTTCACTCATATGTGGAATCAAAACGAAACGAAACAAAACAAATGAACAAACAAAATAAAACAAAAACAAACTCATAGCTACAGAGATCAGACTAGTGGTTACCAGAGGAGGAGGTGGCTGGGGGGTGATGGAAATGGGTAAAGGGGGTGAAATGTATGGATGGTGACTAGACTCATGGGGGTGATCACTCAGATATTGAACTGTAATGCTGTACACCTGAAATTTATTTTTTAAAAATTCCCATTCTGGCCCAAAGTTGACGTTTGGGACGTTAAGTCTTGAGGATCAGTGGTTTTATCTATAAAATGGAGATAGGCACTGGGACACCATAGTGAGGTGACCCCAGGACTTGGAAATAAGATCATCTTTCAAGAATGAAACTAACACGAACACTTCAAAGATGAAAATATGGAGAAGCCAGATTGTGTTAAAGAAACAGAATGAGTCCTTGGATAGGAAGACTTGGCAGTCACCTGACTGAATACTCTTAGCCGTTATTAAAGGTGGTTATTAATCATATGTGAAATTTTTATGTGTCTTCCCTCTTGGTTGTAAGTTCCAGGAGGGCAGGAACCAGATCCATCTTTCCCTACCTTTACCTCCAGGACCTAGTCACACAGTAAGCCCTCAATAAATGAATACATGGAACATAGCTAAGGACAGAATACGTTCATCAGAAAGGTGGGCACAGAAAGCCCGGAAAAATAAGGCTGGCGTCACAGTGTCCAGGCAGGTCCTCGCTGTGAGAAGATGTACTTGCAGACAGACTGATGATTCAGATCTCCTGGAAGTGCACTTACAGGCTAGTCACACTCAAACATTCTGAGCCCTGGGGCCATTACTTGTAATTAGATCAATGAACTGGCCTTCTGGGTCACACATAGGTCTGTGAGCTGCTACAAGCTACTGACCCAAGAAATAAGCCTGCTCTCAGGGGTGGCCTGACCCAGGACCACAGCAGGTTGAAAAGATAAAGAAAACCTTTCTTTTTTCCCCCTCTACTCAGTAGAGTAGAAGTCTCTTAAGGGCAGCCCGCTGGCCACACCCAGATGGTCCTACAAACCTCAGAGCTGCAGGATTTGCTGTTACATGTTTTAGAGCACCTACTTTGCAGGGCTGTCGTGAGAATGCAGATAATGAAGAGGACTGGCACAAAGTAAGTGCTCAATAAACAGTAAGATTATTATTGCTTTTTAAGGCACACATCTAATAAATGACTGAGTCAGCATTCCATGAATAAAGATGCCCGATGTTCTGTCCCATGGGGCTTACAGTGTAGAGTAAAAATAAGGACCATGGTGAGTTTAACAGGCTGAAAGTCTGACAGGTCTGCAGGGGGGAAGGGAAAGTCATGGTGAACGGGGATGACCAGGCAGAGCCCATGGAAGGTGGTGGGAGAGGAATAAATGGCAGTGTTCGGGTGTCATTGCTGCAATGACCAGAGGGCAATACCAGCATTTAGTTTGCAGAAACCAGAGCTGACATCTCACAATGCTTCCGGCATCCTACGCAGGGAACCATCCTGCCCTAAATACCAGCAGCTCCCTGACCACAAATAGCGGATGCAGTGACCAGGTGAGGGGGCAAAGGAGTCAGATTCAGATGGAGAAACAGCACAGAGTTCGGGGATGTGGAATGAGGAGGGGGGGCTTTGCCAGGTCAGAGCCTCACTTACTTCTCTTTAGAACAAAGAAGGGGCTTGTTGACCTACAGCAGTGTGCAGTCCTCCGGCCTGTGGCGAATCACACAGGTCTGTTCCTGATACCACGTTGCTTTGTGCGGCTTGCTGGTCCGTGTACAGCCGCAAGCCCACAACGCAGGGAGGCAGGATGGCCACGTGGTCGGCCTGATTCCTTTCCTGAGCTGCCTTTCTCCAAAAGTCGATGAGGCCCTGAGAGATGCGTGGGCCCCAGATTGCTCTTGCTTTACAGAATTGTACGAGGTGACAAAACGCACGTTTAGAAACAGCAGGCAATATGGTAAGGGCACACATGCGCGCGCACACACACACGCACACGCACACACACACCAATAACAGGGAAGCTTCCTGGCTGAAAAGAAAGTGGAACTTCTTTTTCTTTCAAGTTTACAAATACCAAATTTGCAGTGTCAAAGCAAAACAAGTTCTTTGAAATGGAAAGGGTGGTCACATTATACACATGGTGTCAGAAGTTTTCACCCAGAGAACTACAAAGCAAGCGTGCATATACATACCCAACTTGGGCACTGTCGCGATACGGCAGCACTGAAAATATACTACAGAAGGATCTTCTGCCACTGATAAGGACTATTCTAAAAAAAAAAAAAGAACAAATAACAAACACACTAAATGCAAAGCCTCAAATAAATTAAAAAAATCTATAGCAATTAAGCATTCACAGAATTCACAGCAGTATTTGCACCCTCCCGCCACCTCCTCTGACAGATGGTATTCTGCTCCCCTTGCAAAATGCAACCTCAGCGCAGCACAATTACCCGGCCTCTCCTCATCCGAATTTTAACATGGTGAGACTCTGGCGAGGGTCTCCAAGGAGCACATGTGAATCCATTCTCTGGTGAGAGAGGCTGGCTGTGGGCCGCATGTATTATACAAGACGGAGCAGACGGAGCTATGGGTCCGGGGTGCCCAATGCTGGGTGAACCGTCATGCCACATTTAAACCATCAATTTCTACTTTGCAGTAAACAATGCAAGAGCAATAGTGCCAGAAACCATGAGCAGGAAAGACACTCAGATGCCACTGTGATCATTAGGGCTTTTCATATGCTGGCAGCGTGTTAGGTTCTGAGAATAAACCGAGGGAAAAATTACATAATCAGTCTTAGCCTCCATTCCTGCTATAAAGATACTACTGGAAACAGTTCTCCATGACACTCTTATGCAATCAAAGGCACTTAAGAAAACGTTAGAAAAAAAACCTCTCAAAAGTACTTATCTTGGCATCTGAGAATAACTTGCCAAAGAGAACTGCTGATGAAAAATTGGAGAAAAAGTGGAGGAGATTAAAAACCAAGACCCTTTAGCACCACAGTAACACACATCAGATATGGAGCTGACTGACTTTTGTCATCGTTTCCCTCAATAATTATAAAAATAAAACCAGGGGAAAAAAGCAGTAGTACTAACAGCATCAAGGTTTGGGTATTCTGACCTTGTGTTAAAACTATGATATTAAATTGCTTACATGCTCAGGATTAAGTCAGCTTCTCTGGCAGGCAAACCAGGCCCTTTGTTTTCTGGCTCTTTCTGTCTCTCTGGTCTCAACACACATGATATTTGCCTCTGCGTTTTATCACTCATCCATGCTAAAGTACTTGCAGTACCCCACCTTTAAAAAAATTTTTTCATAAGGTCCCTGGTGGGGACTTTTCTTTTTGGCTGTGTGGCATGCATGCAGGACCCTAGTTCCCTGACCAGGGATCGAACCCGTGCCCCCTGCAGTGGAAGCACGGAGTCTTAACCACTGGACAGCCAGGGAAGTCCCCACCCATACCTTAAAAAAAACCTGTTGTTTCATATCTCTGTCCTTTGCATGCTATTTCTTCTGACTGTTGTGTCTTACTAGGTACGCTGGATGAACTCCTATTTAATCTTCAAAACCCAGCTCACGAGTCACCTCCCCAGGAAGCATTTCCTCCCCTTTCACTGAGTTACTCATTTTCTTTCGGGTGCTGCCTCTACTCCTTATTTCCACTTCCAGGAGCACCCTGATCACAAAGTGCTGCTAAACATTTGCTGCTCTCTTCTAGAGGACGAGTTGAGGGTTTCGTACACGGAAGCCCCTCCAGAAACACAGTCTGGGCAAGGTCGGGCTTCAGAGCAGCACCTGAGTGCCCATCCCTGGGAAGGCAGGACCAAAGCTACATTCCCAGCTTCAAATACCAGCTCTGTCACCTTTGTATAACCTCAAGCAGCCCACTAATTCTTTAGTTTCCTCATCTAAAACAATGGGATAAAATGAGTAGATATCTTATTGGAATGTTGTAAAGAGCCAGTGAGTCCCTATATGGGAGAGCCCCCAGAACAGTGCCAATAATACACGCTCAATAAATATTCATGATTTTTTACTGGGAACTGCCTTCTTGGGTCGAGGTAAGTTTTCCCACCAGAGTCTGTGGATTCAGAAACTTTTCAGACCTCTGTGCTAAAATACACAGGGCTGCTAAAGGTGAAAGGTCGAGAAAGGACAGCTGAAGGCCGACACGTGTGGCCTGTCACAAAGGTGTAACACGTACACAGAGGCACTGCTTCCAACCCTTTGGCCCTGTGCTGACAGTGTCTGACCAGGCAATGTCTAAAGCCATCCAGGATCCTTAAGTGTTCTCTCTTATGCCAAAAACTGGCTTCTTGTTCTATTCCCAGGACCCTGCGGAGTCTCTGTTGGCTGTGGGAAGTTTTGATCACTTCCAGGTAGAATATTCTATTATAGCAATGATATTCACTTAAGGACATTAAAAACATGCAAAGAACTTCGCAAGTCAGAGCAAAGAAAATCACAGTTACAACAATGGTGGGTGAGTACACTGATATATGAACACAGCTCAGGAGCGTCCACCAGCCAGGGGTGCATGTTGGGTACTGGACGCACATGTGGAGACGTATTCTCAAATTCTGTATTTCATTCCCTCCGTGCTCAAGAAGCAAGAGAGAGCATACTTTAAAATGCTGGTATTGTGGTTTCAATCGTGTTCCCCCAAAATACGTATTGAAGTCCTAATCTCTAGAACGTGTGGATGTGGCCTTATTTGGAAATAGGGTCATTGTGGATGTGATCACTTAGGAAGAGGCCATAATATATTAGGGTGGGCCTTAGATCCAATGACTGGATTTCATAAGGAGAGAGATTTGGAGATTTCTAGAAGAATACAGAGAGAAGAAGGCCACGTGGTGACAGAGGCAGGCATTGGAGTTACTCTTCTCAGCATGACTGCCAACGCCGCCACCACTTCCATTACTGCTAATGTTACTATGACGACAGTGCAGGCCTCCACTGCCTGCTAAGGTGTACCTTATCCTACAATCCAGGGAGGGGTGGAAGATTCCTGAGAAACAAGTTATAGGATCTTCCTCTCCTCCTCCCTTCCTTCCACAAATATTTTTGGAGCACCCACTCATGCCAGACATGGTGCTAGGTGCTGGGGACCCGCTGATGCATGACACAGACAAGGGCTCATCCTCACAAAGCTTATGGTGTTGGGTGGGAGGTAGTTATGCAGGGGTGTCAGTTCTCTGACTGGGGACTAGAGGGCGCTATCGCACATCGGAGGGACAGTTAATCTAGCTTGAGGGAAGCTAGGTGGGCTTCCTGGAGGAAGTGATGGCTAAACTGAGACCTTGGGGAGAAGGGACAACAGGCTACAAGGAGAAGATACGTTGGCAGAGGGATTGGTATGAGTCAAGGCTGGGAGGAGGAGTGGAAGGCCTATTTGAGGAACACAGGTGCTGTGAAACTCTTCACTGACTTCCCTTGCCTAACCCATCAGGGTCTCCACTCCCCTCCATAAATCACTTTGACCAACACTCACAGCACACCCAAAGCTCAGGCTGGTAGGCTGCTCTCTAGAACACCCACACTGAGTCATATACTTGCTAAGATCAGGTCTGGATGCCCTCCACCTGTTTCTGCCAGTTGTATTTGTTAGTTATACTTTGTTCATTAAAGATTGCACAAACTAATGCCATCTGAAAATCAAAAAAAGGAGAAACACTGTTTCTATAAAAAATAACACAGTGCTTTAAAATTTTTTCAAACAAGGCAAATCACTAAAAACAAAAACAAAAAACCCCCTGCAGTTGAAATAGGTATGGGCAAGACGTCTATAAAAGATAAGAAAGAATTGTAAAAATCCAAAAGGATTCTACACTTAGTTTCTTGAGTCACTTTAAAGAAGTTCCATCTGGACATGGAAGCAACAGGTGGGAGCGATGATAGCGTGAGGTCAGTGACACAGACAGTCTGCTCCGTGAGCCCCAAAGGCAAAGAAAGACCTGGCATCACAAACCTGTGGAATGGGCGATCGCCAACATGCCCGAAATGAAAGTGTGGGGTTTGAACTACGTATGTCATTTCTGTGGGTATTTTTTCCAGCATTTACTAACCTCTTCCCTTGACCAAGCGATTACTGTACATAATTCAGCAGATCTGGACCTGGGGCTCAGGGGGCCGGGCACGGTTAGGATGGCGATGGTGACGGAGCCTCGGCTGGGTGAGTGTCCCCAAGGTGCAGTGAGGAGAGGGGACAGGGAGAGGACAGGCAGCAGAGCGCACGACTGCAGTGAGAGACTGAGGGAGTGTGGAGTTTGCCAGGGCTGCCGTAACAAGGTGCCATGCACCTAGCTCTGTGGCAACGTCTCCCACAACAGAGATCAATCATCTCAGGCTTCCAGAGGCCAAGGTGTGGAGGGCCAGGTTCTCTCCCTGAGGGCAGGACCTGTTCCTGGCACCTATCCCAGCTTCTGGGAGCTCCTTGGCTTAGAGAGCATAACCCCAGCCCTCACAAGGCTGCATGGCGTCTCCCCATGTGCATGTCTGTCTCCAAGTTTCCCCCTTCTATAGGGACACCAGTGATTAGATCAGGGGCCACCTTGCTCCAGCACAATCTCATCTTTTTTTTTTTTAACATTTTTATTGGAGTATAATTGCTTTAAAATAGTGTGTTAGTTTCTGCTTTATAACAAAATGAATCAGCTATACATATACATATATCCCCATATCTCCTCCCTGTTGCATCTCCCTCCCACCCTCCCTGTCCCACCCCTCTAGGTGGTCACAAAGCACTGAGCTGATCTCCCTGCGCTATGCGGCTGCTTCCCACTAGCTATCCATTTTACATTTGGTGGTGTATATATGTCCATGCCACTCTCCCACTTTGTCCCAGCTTACCCGTCCCCCTCCCCGTGTCCTCAAGTCTATTCTCTATGTCTGTGCCTTTATTCCTGTCCCACCCCTAGGTTCTTGAGAACCTTTCTTTTTATTTTTTTTTTAGATTCCATATACATGTGTTAGCATACAGTATTTGTTTTTCTCTTTCTGACTTACTCTGTATGACTGGACTCTAGGTCCATCCACCTCACTACAAATATCTCAATTTCGTTTCTTTTTATGGCTGAGTAATATTCCATTGTATATATGTGCCACATCTTCTTTATCCGTTCATCTGTCGATGGACACTTAGGTTGCTTCCATGTCCTGGCTATTGTAAATAGCGCTGCAATGAACATTGTGGTACTTGACTCTTTTTGAATTATGGTTTTCTCACGGTATATGCCCAGTAGTGGGATTGCTGGGTCATATGGTAGTTCTATTTTTAGTTTTTTAAGGAACCTCCATACTGTTCTCCACAGTGGCTGTATCAATTTACATTCCCACCAACAGTGCAAGAGTGTTCCCTTTTCTCCACACCCTCTGCAGCATTTATTATTTGTAGATTTTTTGATGATGGCCATTCTGACTGGTGCGAGGTGATACCTCATTGTAGTTTTGATTTGCATTTCTCTAATGGTTAGTGATGTTGAGCATCCTTTCATGTGTTTGTTGGCAGTCTGTATATCTTCTTTGGAGAAATGTCTCTTTAGGTCTTCTGCCCATTTTTGCATTGGGTTGTTTGGTTTTTTGATATTGAGCTGCATGAGCTGCTTGTAAATTTTGGAGATTAATCCTTTGTCAGTTGCTTCATTTGCAAATATTTTCTCCCATCCTGAGGGTTGTCTTTTCATCTTGTTTATGGTCTCCTTTGCTGCAGTGCAATCTCATCTTAACCAGTTAATTACATCTGCCACAACTCCATTTCCAAATAAGGTCTCATTCTGAGGTACAGAGGGCTGGGGCTCAGCATAAGAATTTTGGGGGGATACCATCCAGCCCATAACAGGGAGGTAGGAAGGAGGAAAACAAGCTGAGCGTGGTGTCACCGAGGTTAGAAGTCCCCTCTGGAGCCCTCTCATCCTTGCTCTTCCAGGACAGCACTGGTCCTAAGTGTGTCCTAAGCGTGGCCCCAGCCCCGCCCATCTACTGGCCCTAATGATGGTTTTCTTCTCAAGACTGCTGTGGACCACTGGTGGGGACCAAGGTCCGGACTACCCCTGGCTCCCAGGTCCTCTCGTCAAGCAGAGAGTCAAAACTGAACCACAAAGGGAAGGTTCTCTCCAACCTCTCAGCCTTTTTTTTTTTCTGTGTCTCATTTTATTTCCTGTAAATCAAACTGGTTGAAAAGAAACAACAAGCATTCCCAGGCCGAGCACTTTTCTGCACAGTACATTGCACAGGAGAAGCCCCAAGCACAGTCACTTATGACTGAAAATAATTTCTCTCAAAAGCCTCATGCAGAGTCACAGAAAAAGCCAGCATACCCTCCGTGCTCCTTAAAGGGGTACAGAGAGTAAAACCGTAATAAACCCTGCATGTGGACCCCGGGTCTACAGCCCAGGTCCTCCTTCCCCCTGTGGCACCAGGGAAGAAGCAGAGGACAGTCAGTGGGGCAGTCATGTTTGAGAGCAGCTCTGGGGGCCACTTCGGTGACAGAACAGGCTGTGCCCAGGAGTCTCAGTGAGGTGTGGGGGTTATTGAGGCTCCTTCAAGTCTATCCACTCGCTGTCCTTCAGGACTGAGGTTTTGCTGACAATCGGTTAGAAACACCGATGACGATACTGATAAAGATGCTTCCCTGCCAGCCTCCTGCTGCTGGGGGGACGGAGGGTTCTAGTCTTTTAATAAAGAACAAAAGTTCTGGGGGTGGGGGGGGCGGTTCCCTGGTGGCCTAGTGGTTAGGATGCTGGGCTTTCACTGCTGTGGCCTGGGTTCAATTCCTGGTCGGGGAACTGAGATCCTATAAGCCGCGTGGCACAGCCAAAAAGAAAAAAATAAACGTTCTGGGAGTAGAAATGCGTGCTTGGGAAGAGGGAGGTGTTTCAGGGAACCTCACAGAAGATGCCTGACATCTATCGAGTTGCACGGAGAGAGCAAAGGCGATGGCATATCTCTTCTTTCTAGAAGGCCCGTCCAGAGTTGGTAACTAGCTGTTTTGTTTTCTGGAACGTGCCACTTCCTCCAAGTCATTTTTCAAACTAAACTAAGCTGACAGATCGGCACTGATGAGATGACAAACGAGGTTGTAATTTAGTTATGACCCATTCGCCCCGTTCCCTCCAAAAATTTCAATATAAAAATGAAAGGCTACAACTTGACTTCAGTTACTGTACTTTTTTTTTTTTTAACTATCTTACTTTACATAGTAGATAAAAGCTGCGGGAATCTTTCATATTTTTGTTTTTCCTACTGAGTTCACCCTTTAAAGAGACAGCCCTCGAGCTCGATGCTCTGTCCATCATCTGAAATCTTTTTAAGTCTCTGAACACTCCTGTCAAGGGATGAGACAGACCAGTCCACTCACTGCAAAGAGCACTTCTCTGCCTGTTCAGAACGCAGTGATTCTCACGGCAGACCCAGGAGGGGGCACGTCCGGTGCAAGTGGCAGCCATCGCTTGTGCTCAAGGCAGACATTCGAAAACCAGATGACTTCAAAAGGATGCAAAGTAATGCCCGAGGGAGGGTGATGTCCACTTGAAACCAGAGCTCTTGTCTTCCACTGCTCTCAAAGACAAGCGCCCAGAGGAAAGGTCCTGTCCTGACAGGACCATGAGGGTCACCGGACATAATGTGTCTTTGGCCGGTGGCTAGTCTTCAGTCTTCACGCTCACCTTCCATTCTGATGACCCAGATCTACCTGGCCAGCAATCAGCTCTCTGTTGGCACTAGCTAGCCTCATAACGGTTGTCATTTTCAAGGGTGTCTCCTCCCCGAGGGCCGAGATCTGTCTTTACTTCCGGTTAACCCAGGAGACTCGGGGGCCCCCGGTGCCCCCTGTGAAGATGCAGATCAGTGTGAATGGTGACTGGCTCTTCTCTACTAACCAAGCGGCAGTTCCCAGTCCCCAACCACCATCCTCAGGAGGTTCAATGGCCCCCTCCAGACGCTAAGGCAGGGGGTCCTGGACTCCTCTCTGTCATGACAAAGGGTTTGCTTATACATGTGTGAACAGTTTTTGAAAGAACTCAGGTCATTTCTGAACTTCGTATCAAAATGAATTCACTTTTAGAAGACAATACACTATACGCACACCCCCTCTAATTTTCTATAAGAATAAGGTTACCAAAGAAGATCTATGGGACTTCCTTGGCGGTCCAGTGGTGAAGACTTCGCCTTCCAATGCAAGGCGTGCGGGTTCGATCCCTGGTCGGGGAGCTGAGATCCCACGTGCCTCGGGGCCAAAATAACCAAGGCATAGAACAGAGGCAGTATTGTAACAAATTCAATAAAGACTTAAAAAAAAAAAACAAAAAAAAAAAAACAAAAAAAGAAGACCTGTGATGCTTGCCCTTGATTTTTGGTTGGCCAGAGTTCTGATCAAAGCCAAGCCAGAGCACGTCAGTCGTCTGCCTAGCACCCTCCATAGCTCCCATCTCACTCACGGTGAAAGCGGACATCTTCACGATTCACCCTCCCAGGACTCCTCAGGGTGCATCTCTCCCTCCTCTCTCCCTCTCTTCCACCCACACGGCTTTCCTATGGTTCCCCAGGCACAGCCCTTGCGTTCCGGCCTCAGCACCTCTGCAACTGTCCATCTACCCTGAACGCTCTTCCCCGCTGGGACCACACGGGGCTGGCTCCCTCACCTCCTCCCCACGTCTGCTCAAAGGTCTCTCCATCAGTGGAATCTTGCCCCAGCACATGCCCTGCCCCCACCTCAGCAGCTTCAGTTTTCCTCCAGAGCACATCTATCCCACCTCTGGTAAGACACACTTACTTGTCTATCATCTGCCTCCCCCACTAGCCTGTAACTCCATGAGACAGGATCACGGCTTTACGCACAGATACATCTCATCACTTAAAAGAGTCCCAGTGCAGAGCAGAGGTCAGCACCTAGGCGCTGGAAAGACTGAACACAGGCTATCACTGCATTCTTCATAGTTAAGGGACTGCTTTCTTAGGTGCCGTCTATCCAGATGCACTTGTCTCCTTCCAGAAAAATGGCTATTTACACATAGGCGGTTCAATGGAATGAGGCGGAATGGTTATTCCCATTGGCTATGTGCCATGCCTCCTACCCTCCGTGGGGAGGGGGGCTCGGAAAATCCTAGTCCAACAATGGGGCTGTCCTAATACAAATCCAGCGTCCTAAAACGTGACACTCGCGCAGATCGAAGCTCGCTCGACAGATGCGACGGACCCTGGCTGGGTGCAAAAGTGATACATTTCTGGGATGCTGTCTCCTTCTCTCGGGACGAGCTACGTTAGCTCACTCTGCAGTGACCTCACATCGTTAGCCTCTATGGAGCACACTGTTTAAAATCTAAATTCCGAGATATTTTTCACATGAACTTCTGAAAAGTCTGTACCCTGTCCTGTAAGTGATCATCTACCTCTGTTACATCTATCCCTGCTAAGTTTAACCTCGGGGAGCCGTTGAAGGAACCGAGCCTTCGTTCTCCGCTATAACACAGTCTCCTCCTGCTTTTGGTCTTCCACGTGGGCCACCACGAGGCTGACTGGCCTTCAGGCTGCAGAGGAGATGATGCTCAAGGGCATACCACGTGCTCTTCCTCCCAAGCTCCCTTCAGGCTGACGAAGCTTGGCTAACACACTTCAGCTGCCTGCAGGCTCTCCAGCTGCACAGTCACCCAGCATCCCTGGGAGATGCCATAATATGGAACCGTCTAATGTTCTGCTGAAATCAAGAAATGTCAACGTGGAGGTCCTCTAATTTACTAGCCTAGTTATTCCATCAATAAGGAGATGAAGTTAACATGACTCTTTCTCAGTGAACCATGTTGGCTGTGGCCACTTCCATTCTTTTCTAAAAGCACACAAACCATCTGTTTAACAGTCCATTCCAGAACTCTGCCAGCAATCAGCTCTAGGCTTGCTGGTTTACGATTATTAGAACTTATCCTCTGCTACCACCTCAGTCTCTTTTTGACTTTTTTTTTTTTTTGGGCTGTGTTCATTGCTGCATGTTGGCTTCCTATAGTTGTGGGGAGCGGGGGCTACTCTTCATTGTGGTGTGCGGGTTTCTCACTGTGGTGGCTTCTCCTGTTGTGGAGCATGGGCTCTAGGCACACAGGCTTCAGTAGTTGTGGCACGCGGCTCAGTAGTTGTGGCTCACAGGCTCTAGAGCACAGGCTCATTAATTGTGGCACACGGGCT
Source organism: Leucopleurus acutus (assembly GCF_964270905.1). Taxonomy (NCBI): domain Eukaryota; kingdom Metazoa; phylum Chordata; class Mammalia; order Artiodactyla; family Delphinidae; genus Leucopleurus; species Leucopleurus acutus. Next base: position 50,890,819 of record NC_139155.1, read on the forward strand.
TAGTTGCTCCACGGCATGTGGGATCTTCCTGGACCAGGGATGAAACCCGTGACCCCTGTATCGGCAGGCAGATTCTTAACCACTGTGCCACCAGGGAAGTCCCTCTTTTTCACTTTTTAAAGGCAATGTGTGCCTGGCATTCAACTCAGAACTTCTTTTATTCTCCCCGGCACTTTAAAGATCATTTTTATTTCTAAATTCTTTCCATTCCCTGATCTAGTCCTGAAGACTGAAACATTCAAAATGTAAGGCCCCTCCATTCATTTATTCCACAAACACTTGCTGAGGACCTCCTGTGTGCCCAGCACCTTGCTTTGTTCCGTCTACATTTCTTCACAGGTCTACTTGTTAAAGATGCTGATGCTAGCCCAGCAGCTGACATCTGCTCTGTCCTTGTACCATCAACCCCAAGAAGTTTACCATCCCTTTCCTCCCTCTTCTGAATATGGTTTTAAAAGCCCCATGGCTATCACTGGTGTTTTATTTTATTTTATTATGGCAAACTATGTGTAATATAAAATATGCCATTTAACCACTTATAGGTGTACGAGTTTGTATCATCAAGTATGCGCACGATGTTGTGCAATCATCACCACTATCTGTTTCCAAAACTTTTCCACTGCCCCAAACAGAAACGCTGTCCCCCTTCCCCCAGGCCCTGGTAACCTCTAGTCGACTTCCTGCCTCTAGGGATTTACCTATTCTGGATATTTCGTATAAATGGAATCATATATTGTGTTTGGCCCTTTGGGTCTGGCTTATTTCCTTTTTTTTTTTTTTTTAATAAATTTATTTATTTTTGGCTGCGTTGGGTCTTCATTGCTGTGTGCGGGCTTTCTCTAGCTGTGGCGAGCGGGGGCTACTCTTCGTTGCGATGTGCAGGCTTCTCATTGCGGTGGCTTCTCTTGTTGTGGAGCACCGGCTCTAGGCGTGTGGGCTCGGTAGTTGCGGCACTCAGGCTCAGTAGTTGTGGCTCAAGGGCTCCAGAGCGCAGCCTCAGTAGTTGTGGCACACGGGCTTAGTTCCTCTGCTGCATGTGGGATCTTCCCGGACCAGGGCTTGAACCTGTGTCCCTACATTGGCAGGTGGATTCTTAACCACTGCGTCACCAGGGAAGTCCCGTGTCAAACAGCATAATGTTTCTCAGGATTCATACACACTGTAGCAGGTATCAGTAGTTCATTATTTTTTACGGCTGAATAATATTCCTCTGTATGTATATACCACTTTTGTTTATCCACAATCCGTTGATGGACACTTGGGTTGTTTCCACCTTTGGGCTATTGTGAATGATAATACCACGAACATTGATGTGAAAGTACCTGTTTGAATTCCTCTTTTCAATTTTTTAGGTACATCTGCCAGTGGAATTGCTGGGTCACATGGTAACTTTATGTTTAACTTTTGGAGGAGCTGCCAAATTGTTTTCCATAGTGGCTGCACCATTTTACATTCCCACCAGCAACATATGAGGGTTCCAACTCGGAATCTGATGTCTGAATCTGGACTCCACCCCCCACCTTCTAGCCACGTGCTCTAGTTTCCTTCTTTGTAAACTGAAATGATGAGTGTTTTAGTCTCCTATGGCTGCAGTGATAAATTGTGACAAAGTTAGGGTCTTAAATCAACACAAAATTATCTTACAATTCTGGACGTCAGAACTCTGAAATGGGTCTCATGGGGCTAAAATCAAGGTGTCTGGAGCCGCTTCCCACTGGAGGCTTGAAAGGAGAATCTGTTTTCTTGCCTTTTCCAGCTTTGGGGCTGCCGCAGCCCTTGGTTCATGGCCCCTTCCTCAGCCTTCAAAGCCAGCAATGGGCAGTTGAGTCCTTCTCACATCACATCACTCCAACACTGACTCTCCTGCCTCCCTCTTCTGCTCTTAAGGACCCTTGTGATTACATTGGGCCCACCCAGACAATCCAGGATAATCCTGCTGCTATTTTAAGGGCAGCTGATCAGCGATCTCAACTCCATCTGCAACTTTAAGTCCCCCTTGCCATGTACCTGACCTAGCCACGGGTCCTGAGAATAGGACAGTGACATCTTTGGGGGACATTATTCTGCCCAACACAACAGTAGTAATACCTTCCTCATGAGGTTGTTTCAAGGATTATTTGTATTTCTAAAGTCTCTCCATCCCTCGAAATATAGTCCTGAAGACTGAACTCATTTAAAAGGTCTCTCCAGGGGGTGGAGAGAGGGGGAGTTGGGTGAAGGCAGTCAAAAGGTACACACTTCCAGTTATGAGATAAATAAGTACTAGGGGTGAAATGTACAACATGATAAATATAATTAACACTGCTGTGTGTTACGTATGAAAGTTGTTAACGGTGGACCCTGGGAGGTCTCATCACAAGGAAAAAAACACGTTTTTGCTTTTTCTTTTACTTGGAATCTATATGAGATGATGGATGTTTCCTAAACTTATTGGAGTAACCATTTCATAATGCGTATAAGTCACATGATTATGCTGTACACCTTAAACTTATACCGCGCTGTAAGTCAATTATAGCTCAATAAAACTGGAAGAAACATAAAATAGGTCTCTGCCTTAATTTACTCAACAAATACCCATTGAGATGAGTTAGTGAAACAAAGCCTGTGAAGTACTTCGAGCCTGGTACCCAGGAAGCACTCAGTAAATGTTATCCATCATCACTTTATGTTACTCTTAATTTTATAATCCCTTTTGGCAACATGGATGCAGCCACAAGAATCCACTTCTCAGTCTGAACCTTCTGAGATCTGTCCTCCTAAAACCCAGACAAGCATTGCTTTCTTTTCATAACTATCAAGTCCAACAAGGCCTCCCCATCACCAGCCCATCTTCGATTTAGGCAGAAGTAGACCTAGAGGGTGACAGCTCCCTCACCACCTGCCCCACCTGCTGGGAGATGAAACACCTGCCAGCCAGGGAGGAACCCATCATGCCATCTGGTTCTAACAGCGGAGCTAAAGCTCCCACCATGGAATTTGTAGTCTGTGTCCAGGCTCTGTCCTTCTTCGCTCCTCCCGCCCGAGGGTCTGCGGCCCGAGTCCCACACGCTCTCAGCGTGGTTCTCTGCTCTTGATCCGACGCAAAGCCTTCTGGCAGGTCCCCAGTGCCAGCCTCATAGAATGCACCGATTCCAGACAGAGGAAGACGGTTCTCACTTAAAGCCGGCTCCATCCTCCATCGGAGCCACACCTTCTAAGGAAGAGGGTCACCTCTGCTTCTCGTGCCGTTGGACTTGGTCTAATGTCACAGAATGAAGTGGGTGAGCACGGACCGGCTGGGGACCCGAGGTTTATTCTAAGTAGCTACCTTGATATTACGGATCATGAGGTTAACTTGGACTTTTTGTTTCTTCAGTGACACAAGTATTGTCCTTTATTGTATTTGCTTCTCAGTTTTAATATTTTTTTTCCCTTTCTATCTCAAAAATTTGCTTAAAACTCTCAGTCAGGTCAGGCTAGAACCTTGTAACAGACGCTCTACTCATTTCCCACGCCACGCTCTAGTCCTTGCTGAGACCGGAGCCCAAGTCCCCCTTGACGCCAGTGCCTCCATGGTCAGCAGGCTTGGAGGCGGGGGAACCTCAACACCAAGGTCTTCGGGCCCAGAACAGGGAGCGGGCCCTGGGTTCGGCCTGCTGTCCAGGAGGCTGGTCTGTGCTGCCCGGAGGTCACAAGGAGACTCTGGAGCTGGGCAGAGCTGTGAGCGGGCAGAAGGATGCCTCCCACGGGCCTGGGGGGCTAAGCAGGCCCCCTTTCAGTCTGTCTTCCCCGGCACAGGAGGAGGCGGACGCACCAGGACTCAGGCCACTCTGTTCTCAGTCCAGACCTTTGAAGTGCTTTAGTGAACATCTCCAGGCTTCTCAGTAAAGCCTCTTTCTTCCCAACACGGCAGGCAAACCCGAGTCAAGTGGCTCCCATGTGGGCTGCAGGAAGGCCCCCTTTGGTGTGGTGTTGTGTGTCTACCCCGCACGCCCGAGGTGGGAGCATCAGAGACCCCCAGGCATCGCCCCGGTCCCTCCCTCCCGAGAGCATGTCCAGGGCCCCTGCTACCCACCACCGCAGCTCTGAGCTCATCCCCGTCCCAGGCCACCTCCAGCAGGACGACCTCATGCCTGCTGCCCGGCTGCGGTGGGTCCCCTCCCCCCATTCACCAGCTCCTGACCACCATTTCCTCTGTCACCTCAGAAATCATAGTTTCTTCCTGGTGCCCTCCTGAGTTTTTCTTTCATCTGTCTGAGAACAGTCCATCCCTGCTAATAAATCAACCAGAGGGAGGAAGGAGTGCATTTCTAGGCCTTTCATCTTCTCTGGCACCGAAAAAGCAGTTCTCACCTACGCAGGTACAACCGGCTGTCACCACTGCCTATATTATATATAGCCGGTGCTGAGAGCTTGCTTTTCTGCCCTAAAGCCCATTTCTTAGATCTCCAGATAAGCTAACAGTCCCTCCTGGTTCCCTCCGAAAATTCCCCAGCAGAACTGCCAGCAATCGCATGCTTTCTGGACTGTTGACGTTGTTCCAGGGTCAAGGGTGTGCCGGGGAAGGCGGCTTCGGAATATACTATACACTGGTGATCCCATTGGTCCAAATCTTTTATCAACTGCATCCTCTCACTACAAACCATGCCAGGTGATTGACTGTCTGACTTTGTGTCCTCAACAGCATTGAGAAGTGGGGAATACCATTAATTTGGCCCCTTTTTGGTTTTGCCATTGATTTTATTTAGGAAGTTGAGGCTTTCTATGTTTATTTTATGGTTCAAGAGATTATGGACAAAAACACCAACATACATAAATGATGAATAATTATACTAAAAAGGGCGTAAGTAAGGTCTGGATTCAGTAAGAGCCACAAAAGAAAAGAAAAACACGGTGGTGAAATGAACAAGACACAATAATTGTGACAGTGAGAGTCAGGGTGAGAGAAAGAGACTCAGGGTATTCTAGTTCACAGATGACAGTTGGGTTCATTTTAACTGAAAGCTCTGTACTTAAAATAGGAATACATACTGAGGACATAAAATTATTTGATGGGAGAGTTCAATTTGGCCATTCTAAAATCGTTGAATAGCTATAAAATTATGTTCTCTATTCAAGTGAGGTTTCAAAACTTGAAGAAAACAAGTCTTTAAATACTGTAATTGTTAGTTATTCAGGTTGTACAGTGTATTTTACACCAAATTATAGTAATGCTGGGCCTTAATCATGCCATGAGTCTAACTTTTTAGCAATTTTCATTTGGTATAGATTAGAGATTATTAGTGGGGCCCACATGAGCTTCTGTAAGTCGGGAGGAGATCAAACGAAATGGTCTTGGGACAGGAACTCTGCTCTGGGATGCGTCTCTAACTATGATCCAGGTCACAGGTTGGTGGAGAAGAGCCACCCCCAGAAGCACAGAGCATCAGGGGACCCCAAGAGGTCTTGGAGCCCTGTTCCCAGCATTGCTGTGAGGCTGCCATGAATGGGCTTCGCCATTCAATTATAAGCAATGCCGGCAACAAGGATTCACATCCACTTGTCACCAGGAAGGTTTTAACACCAAGGTCATATACATTTAACCATCATTTTCATTTAACAGCCCTTTCCAAAAGAGCAACTCTTCGCTGGAGAAACACATGCTCTAGACGTACGTCAGCAGGCCCAGGAATCTGAATTTGCGCCCAGGGAGAATCTGCTGGCAAAGTCGTGATTCTCCCTTCTTAATGAAAATCATCAGAGAGAGAGCCAAACCCGACTTCAGGCGCAGATCTGGCAGGATATTGACTGACCAGAGCACAGAGCCCTGGTGAAAAAAGAAAACGAAACCCAAAAAAGCGGACAAAGAAACAACAACAACAAAAAAACACCCCAAAAACTCAACTGTTTTTCTGTTCAAAATTTCCTAATAAAAATATATTTCAGTACTATTAAAAATTCAGTTTTAGGGCTTCCCTGGTGGCACAGTGGTTGAGAGTCCGCCTGCCGATGCAGGGGACACGGGTTCGTGCCCCGGTCCGGGAGGATCCCACATGCAGAGGAGCGGCTGGGCCCGTGAACCATGGCCGCTGAGCCTGCGCGTCCGGAGCCTGTGCTCCGTGACGGGAGAGGCCACAACAGTGAGAGGCCCGCGTACCGCCAAAAAAAAAAAAAATTCAGTTTTAGTTAGTCTAAAAAACTAAGCCTTTGGTTGCCATTAGAGAGCAGTATTTTCTATAAACTTCTATGGATGATTCTGGCAGGAGTGGGGTGGAAATAGTAGTCTGTTAGGGAAGGTTACATGAGATGCTGTTCATCTCAACAGCGGGCTTCACTCTGTGAGGTCTGGCCATTCAAAGGGTCCCCTCTTCCCTTCCCCACTGGACCCACCCCCACCTACAGCAGGGAGGATGGGGGCAGCTTTTGTTAGTATGATACCTGCCATTCCTGGTATCGTGTTGCCGCATATTCTTGATAAAATGAATCTTCTTAAAGTTCTTTGGTCTGGGCGAACCTGAGAGAGTACGACATCTGAAAAATAAAGCCATTTCGAAAACACAGTCAGTTGCCCGTGGACAGCTGAGACATCTCCACACAAAGACAGGAAGGAAAGACCAGACTCAAATGGTTTGAGTAACCCCAAGGATAATGAGGACTATATGGCTGGAAGCAAGGAAGCTTTAAAAAAAAAAACCCAACGACAGACAACTTCCTCGATAATACTGATAATAATTTATACGGGTCTCTGAAGAGCCAGCTAATGAAAACTACTGTCATCAGTTACAATAACATAACCTACACGAATTCCAACAACATTATTTGTTCCTGTCCTCTTAAAAAGAATCCTCCTGTATCAACACAGGTAATGGGAACAAAAAACTGTAAATTTAAAGAATCCAGAGGGGGAAAAAACACTGGAAAATTCAGTTTAAAAACAACCCCGAATAGTTTTTCTTCTGTAGCGGGACTCTGGCCTGAATTACCTGGACTATTGCCTCGACATTCAACTTGTCTCTGCCTGGAAGTCGCAGCTTTACTTTGAATGAGAATCAGAGACTGAGACCCAGCTAGTGGCTGTTGGTTTTTTTTTTAAAGATAAATTTTAAATAAATATTTGTTGAACAAATTGACTTGGATTCCAATTAATTTTTCCTAGAATATACAACATGTGTTTGCACTACAGGAATAACAGAACAGACCACAGGCTGAAAAGATCTTACTTGTGTATATTTTTCCAAAGGTACCTGGCAAATTCTAAGATACACAACTGCAATAACAACTAGGAAAAAAGCAAAAATCCCAGCAACTGAGAATCCGAAGTTTGGTGTTGTATTGAGAAAGGGAGCAATGACTTTTCTAGTTGGGTTTTTGCTACCAAATATTTTTGTTTACCTTTCCGACCATGGACCCCGATGGCTGGCTCCCGGCATCAGACGTGGGTGCCTGAGACCTTATGCTTCAGAGAGTGAGTTCCAGAGAAGCAGTGCCCGGCTTCCCCAAACCACACTAAGGTCCAGGCCATCACCCGAGTTCATTCACTTCTGAACTTTGAGGCTTCAGGTAAGAGAATAACAAGATGACCCAATGAGGAGGTACAGTTGAGGGCAGGTGGGGTGTGGGGGCCCATTGGTGGCAAAGGATTAGGGAATGGGCAGCATCACAGACCTGCCTAGCAGCTTGAATCTTTATTCTCCTCCAAGGGCTCCCCCGCCTCAAGGGAAATTGGGGGATAGCCCTGGGCTAGGCTAGGTGCACAGCTCCCAAACCCCCTTACCTGCCCTCAAGTAAGGGCCAGCCTTCCTACAAGCCCTTTCCCAGACAGTGCTGAAAATTATTTTTTTTCTCTTAAGAAACAGCACCTCAAAATGTAATTTAACTTGAAAAAAATATATAGTAAAGTGAATGAGTGCAGATCAAAGCAAAGACATGGTAGCAGGTATCTGGTGGCTTTCATCAGGGAAACGGGGCTCCCTGGGCCTTGGATCTAGAGGAAGGAAGCCTCCCTGTCAGTCATGTCCATTCCACCGGAGCAGGGTTCACAGCACATGGCCACAGCCTGAGTGGCCCTCCCAGCATCCACCACAAACTCACTACCAGCCCTAGTGACCTATCACTAGTAATATTTCAGGTCCCTCCCTGGAAATGATGTGAGGATTAAACGTGATGATTTCTACAAGAGCTTCATACAGTGTCAAGTGACATGTTCAAATACAAATATTCACATTCATACATATGTACACACATTCATATACACATTTCAAGTGTGTGATTATTATTAAAACCTTTAACTACAAAGGGTGCATATTTTGTTACTGTTTGCCTCCTGTATTCTGAAAACCACAGCCCTTATTAAGGGTCCTGAATTCTTGGTTTTAAATAGATTCTTTTAAAGACGTGCAGAGGGACTTCCCTGGTGGCGCAGCGGTTAGGAATCTGCCTGCCAACGCAGGGGACACGGGTTCGAGCTCTGGTCCGGGAAGACCCCACATGCCGTGGAGCAACTAAGCCCGTGCACCACAACTACTGAGCCTGCGTCCCACAACTACTGAAGCCCACGCGCCTAGGGCCCGTGCTCTGCAACAAGAGAAGCCACTGCAATGAGAAGCCCGCGTACCACAACGAAGAGTAGCCCCCGCTCGCTGCAGCTAGAGAAAGCCTGTGCTCAGCAACGAAGACCCAACACAGCCAAAAATAAATAGTATAAATAAAAAAATTTTTAAAAAGACATGCAGAACCCTGCCTGAGGGCATTTTGTAGATGCTTCCTGTGGACCTCAGGAAGGGTTTGAATAGGGAAAATCACCCACTAATCCCCCTCCCTACTCCAAGCCTCCGAACCCAGATTCAGCCTTCTTGGGGTCCAAGAAGATTCAGCCTCACTCAGCCTTCCTGGGGCAGCTCTCTGGAAGCAGACCCAGCACCTCAGACTGCCTCTGTTCTACCTCCAGAATGACTGTTAGAGTCTGCAGGCCACCCAAAGTCCCCAATTGTCTCTCTCACACACAGCAGAAGGTTCTAGAACTATGTAGTCACTGGAGACAGGAGAATCCTTGAAGGCATAAATGTGTGCTATCATTGGTTGCTGGACCGTTGTTCAGGAGCATCCTCACATCCTTACCCAGCTTCCCCCCAAAATGCAGAGCTTCCTGGGTCCCCCAGTCTGAGGGCAGTGGGCTAAGAGCTAGACTGTGAGGATACCTTCCTAAGACCCTAAGCTGCTCCCTGCCTCCACACCTGCAGAAAGAGGTGCTGTTACGCTCAGGTTTGGGCACAAAATCTCCCAGCCTTCTGCTGAAACCGGAAGTTGGCAAAAGGGGCACAGGTGCCTTTCGGCACCAGAAATTACTTAATGGCACGGCAGCCCGCACACATCAACTGAGACAGGCTGGGAACTGGGGCAGGTGGTGACGGCTGCCGCATTTGCTGCAGCTGAACTGAGGTCTTTCTGGACATCTAACAGAGACATCCTAGGTCCTTATTTCTGGGATACCAGGTAACCACCAAGCAAAGTGGAAAACCCCAGTCTAAAGCCTCTCATTGCAAATGCTCAGTCCTTGGAGTTCAAGGTGGATACAGGAAACTAACCTGTGATGTGCAAGAGAAAGGCAAGACTTTTAAACAGAAACTTAACAGAGGTGCTTTCTTTCGATACCAGCATCCAATTCTAACTGCATATGCTACTGATACAGCCCTTCGATCAGCAAGTTGTTTGTTGTCTTGTGTTTTTTTAAGCCTTCAGCCTCCACCACCCCCCACCTAAGAAACGCTTTCAGAGAATTGTGGCATTAACAACAATTGCCAAGGAAACTGGAAGACTAAGCACTCAGGTTATGGCAGGTTAAGCAAAGAAGGAATTAATTTCAAAGCCATCTGCACTGACGTGTAAAAATACCCATTTAAAACCATACATTTTAAGTGATGTAAAATTAAATTAGGATAGAATTAAACTGAAAACTAATTTAATGAAAGATTAGCTCTTTCTTGTTAGCACTGATTATGGGATACACTTAATTATGCAAAAGGTTTTTAATAGATGCCTTGGAGCCGTTTGTTCTAGGTGCTGAGTTTAAAAGCAAGTTGGGCTAATAGCCTTCCGCCCCCGCAGTTCCCAGAACACTTCAGCATCATTACTGGTACATTCATTTCACAGAATCGGGGAGCTGGAAAGGACAGAGATCAGCTGATCTGCCCCTCCCATTTTACAGGTGGGAAAACCGAGGCCCCAGAGTAGGTAAATGAATTTCCAAAGCCACATAACCAGTTGGTAGAAGAATCAGGCCAAGAATTCAAGTCCCCTGACTCCCAAACTAATGCCCCTTCTGCTATTTTTATTTCTTAGGAACAAGTAAGTTTCTAAGTAAATATCAGAATTCTTTATTGAAGTATAATTGATTTACAGCTTTGTGTTAATTTCTGGTGTACAGTAAAGTGATTCAGTTACATAAATATATATATATATATCCTTTTCCATTATGGTTTATTACAGAATATTGAATACAGTTCCTTGTGCTATACAATAGGACCTTGTTGTTTATTTTATAATAGTAGTTAGTTTGTATCTGCTAATCCCAAACTCCTAATTTATCCTTCCCCCGCCCCCTTTCCCTTTGGTAACCATAAATTTGTTTTGTATGTCTGTAAGTTTGCTTCTGCAGTAAATATCAGAAATTTTTCAATTAAAAAAAAGTCCATTAGGGAAAATAAGGACTTCTTAAACTGCCAACTCCCTTGGTTTTAGACTTACTTTTTAAACTTTATATTTACACAAGATTTGTTGAAAATTAAGTATAGCATTCTGTAAGTAAGGGTTGGATGAAGTTACAGTTAAGGCAGAGAAGCCATTTTTACTCTGCCCATTTGTGCTATCACAGGACTGAGGGGTAGAGGACCAGCCTGGGCAGATTCTGAAAGGAGGGTACAGGGGTGATGGGGCCCATGACCAGGAACACAGCACCCAGTTCCTTCTCTGGCCCCGCTTTACCACCTGGAATCCCCGAGGTGACATTTTAGAGCCTGTGACCTTTTTTTAACCTGGTTTCCTTGGTCACAGCTACCACATTGCTCGAACGACCACGGCCCCTTGCATCCTCTCCAAACTCCAGGGCCTTTGCAGTGCTGTTCATTGATTGGCATCAACTGTACTCAAATGCCAAAGCCACTCGGTGCCACCTGAGAACGTTTCTCCCTGACGCTCGCTGATTACTTTGGGCCACTTAATAGAGACGGACAGAAGAACACTTGTACCCAGGCCACGTGGATCACACAGCCACACACCATCAGCCTAAGATGGTCCCAGAGGGTATGTGTGTTTTCAAAAAGACTTCCAAAGTGGAAATCAGACTGTCTGGCCCTGACTTTCTCTTTGGAATGATTCGGTGATGAGATTCACAGTCACTGATGCTTCCAGTCAGATCCCAGGCCTGGCCTGTCTATGCTCCACCCTTTATCCAGGTGGTCTGTGGACAAGACCCGTGACCTGGGGGTGAAACTCCAGGCAGGGAAGGAGCCCGCTCCAGGGGGAGACGCCTCCCTCCACCTCAGCATCCTCCCAGGCTCAAAGGGAGGAGCTGGGGACTGCCAATCCCTGCCAGCAGCCAAAGCATGCATGAAGGGTGCAGATGGGGGTTCCCGCAGGAGCTGGTGCGAGGGCATGAGAGCACACACCCTCCCTCGGCTCTGCCCTGCCATGCATTCCCTGTAAAGCCGCAGCGTCCCACAAGGTCCCGTCTTGCCTCAGCTCCTCCTGCACAGCCAGCTCAGCTGGGGCTGCGGTGAGGGCTGCAGGGGACGCAGTGTGTGTCTCCTGAACTCCAGGGGGGCCAGGTGGACCGAGGCGCAGATTAGAGGAAGGAGAGCTGCCAGTCAGAGGCCCGGCACAGCTCAGCAACTGCTGTCACCGAGAAAAAGATGCTTCGGAAGCACTTTTCTAATCCGGAGAGAGAAATGGAATGCTTTCAGCCCCAAGGGAGCACTCACAGCGGACCTACCTGAGTTTCCCAGCACCTGGCTTTGGAGGAACATCGTGGCACCTGCTAATGAAGTCGGGGACTGTGATTACTGTGTCCCCGCGCCTGAGAAAGCCGGGGCAAGTGACGCGCTCTTCTTCATTAAGCAGCAATTTTCAAGAGGAACAGGTAACCGCACCTGAATTCACATGCAAACTGGGCTATTCTGATACATAATTGGGATTTCATAGTGTTCTAGTTCTAATGTTCCAAAGGGCTGGGGTTTCCAAACAGAGTCTGGGGATCTGATTGTCATTTTTAGAATTTAATTCTGTAGATCAAAAACTAAAAAAAAAAATTCAAACTTTGGCCGCCACCTTGTATTGCAGGCCATTCACACACACATAAATGCAACCCAAAAACTTACCTCCGTAGAGGAGCGTTCTCCTCAATATCTTCCAGGGTCTCCAAGGACGATCTCTGGGAGATGAGGCGACGTCTGCAGAGAGAGGGAAAAAAAATCTAGGAGTTAAAACTGCATTGTGAAATGGATCAGGCATTTCTATAAAGCTAAAACTGTTCTAAAAAAATAAAGTCCACTAAGAAAAAAATCAGGCAAAATGTGTTTTACGAGGCTGCCGTGTTCCCAGCCTGTACCCTGAATGCCAAGCCCATCTTGCCTTGCTGAATCCTGAGCTTTCTCCCTGGCTGTAGGGCTGCTCTGGTGATTAGGGAAGTGATGGATACTTTTTATGCTGCCTAAAACCAAAAAAAGACAAGGTGCCTCTGATAGTGTATAACTCTGGTACTGTGTGCACTTTTTCTAAAGCATTAGATAGTACTGTTAAGTATTCAGATCTCAGTGGTCTGAACCAGCTTTAGCTGATAAATATTAAACATTAAAACCGTACTAAATAAAATCTCAAAATCATTAGGAGGCAAGGAAAAACTTATGGTCTCTGGGCCATAAGTTCGAAAGCAACTAGAAACAAGGCAGACCTTATTCCCCTGGGAGAATTTCTCTGAGACCAGGGAGAATATATATCAGGGCGTGATTAGGCAAAACACAAACTCCTTCCATCTGCTAAAGAACTGCAAACCACCTGCCCAAACCTCCCCAATCTAGTTTCTTTTGTCAGACTGAAATAAGAATGGGTCCTAGTTAATTGAGAATGTCTGGTACAGGGACCAGGAGGGATGGTGGTTGGTAATTTTATAGCAAATCCATGTGAACAAGGGCCATCACTTCATAGTAAATGATTTGGCGGAAGGGTGGTGTGGACAGAAAAATATCTGATTGGGTCTCTACCTTGGGAAAAAAATGGGATTAAAATTACAAGACTATGTCTATTTTGTGTTCATTTGATAACATTTAGGTTAAGAACATGCAATTATAACCATGTTCTAATTTGTTCTAAAGAATAAAAAAATGAAACGAATGTTTTTTGCTTTGTTCTGTGTGTACTTTTTCTGACCAACCACACTGATACCTTTTTGCTTCGTGTTTTATTTATTTATTTATTTATTTTTTTGCGGTACGCGGGCCTCTCACTGTTGTGGCCTCTCCTGTCGTGGAGCACAGGCTCCGGACGCGCAGGCTCAGCGGCCATGGCTCACGGGCCCAGCCGCTCTGCGGCATGTGGGATCTTCCCGAACCGGGGCACGAACCCGTGTCCCCTGCATCGGCAGGCGGACTCTCAACCACTGCGCCACCAGGGAAGCCCCGTGTTTTATTTTTAATAAGACAATCAGAAGGGTCATTTTTGCAAACCATTCGAGGGCTTCATCAATTTTCTCAGAGCCTGTCTTCATGTTTTGACAGTCAAATCCTTTCTAAAACACTCAGCACACACCTCCCTGCTTCTCTCTCCAGTGAGCCTCGTTTGTCCACATGTGAGACCCAGGAGCTCTCCAACATCACCTTCACTGTCTTCATGACACACTGACCTCCTACAAGATCTGCAGTTTACTCTGTAATTAACTTATGCTAAACTTCCACTTCTGTAATATGGTATTGTTAGAGTTCCAGCAGTCAGTCAGACCAGGGAGACACTGGTCTTACCTGAGGGGGTGGGGAACTGATTTCATAGGTGGGGATTTGAGAGGTGGCCAATTCATGAGTAAGCAGGACTCGCCTGTGCAGCCCCCTAAGTCCAGGGACTCAGCACGCCAGGACCCCTGTGACAACACCTGGCGGCTGTGGCTTTGAAGGAAGTGTCCAGGCCGTCGTGAGGCACAGCCCCTCTAGGTGCCAGGTCTGGCTGGGACGGAGTCCCAGGCTGGGACGGGGACAAACCCCCAGTTAGTCACACTCCCACCCAGTGTAGCTCTCAGGGATAGGTGTCCCATGCTCCCCATCCAAGGGACGGAATGATGCTACATGTGTGCTGGGTCAGACAGACTCCGATTTCCGCCCTGGAGTCTGGAGGCTCTGGGACCTTAGAAGACTCCTTAATCCTGGAGCCCCAGTTTCCTCACCTATGACACGGGAAAATGAGAGTAAGTAAGAAACAAAGAGACGTGAAGTCCTTGGCACGGGACAGTTAATGACCAGGAGCTCCTGGGACTTTGATTGTTACTCCAGTTTCCTCCACTGGGGCTGCAGCCTGACCTGATGCCCTCCCCGCTCAAATGACTGGGGTCAGCCTGGCTGTCCCAGCTCTGGCCGCTCCTCCAACCCCTGCCAGTGGCGAGGTCACCAACCTGTGACACGTGCTCCTTCCACCCCTACACCCCCTTCGAAGCAGAACTAACTTGGTGTCACCTTCGCTGAGGCACTGGCCACCTATAAAATTAAAGCCCCAGGCCTCCGTGCACTGTTCTTACTTAATACCAATGTCTCCTCTGCAGCTGTGATTAAAATGATATTTACTCTGTTTATCTGTGGACAATGTTCTGAGTTTCGTTTTTCATTTTTTCTCTTTTTTTGGCTGCACCGCGCAGCATGTGGGATCTTAACTCCCCGACCAGGGATCAAACCCTCACCCCCTGCAGTGGAGGCACGGAGTCATAACCACTGGACTGTCAGGGAAGTCCCTCTTCTGAGTTTTTAAATCAAAAGTGAAGTATTAATTTAAGTATGCACCCCTAAATTGTCATTAGACATAACATAGTCACAGGCAGAAATAAATGTATGGGTTTCAGATCCTGAAAATCCCAACAAATCCTGTCAAACTTTGAGCCTTCCTCTGCAGGCGAACGCAGAGGCACCTGTCCCCTCTGCATTTTCAGGTGACAGGTAAACAGACATTTAACATTTGGCTCAATCTGCAGCCGAGGTGACTGCAGCAACTGTGCAGCTTCAAGCTCTCCCTTCCTTCAGTTATCGTATCAGAGGTCCCCTGGGAAGCTCTGTGGTTGGCTCCTTGGGCAGTGAAGATACAACCAAGGCCGCAGCAAAGGCCAGGCAGGTGCATCCTTTTCTGCCCACCCACCCAACCAAGCCTGGCCTGCTGGGACCACCAAGCTGATCCCGGCTTAACTCTTGTCCACAAGGAGCTCATATTCAAGGGGGAGTCCATGGGACCACCAGCAGGGAATTCCATTAACAACCCCTCAAGCTCCTCTGGCATTTGAGGCTGTCTCCCTTTCCCACCCCAAGAAGAGCATGGCCAGCCCTCCAGCTGAAAATGTGTCCAAATGAACACACGGAGGACACATGAGGCCCTGCCAGGCGCCCTGGGGCCCACAGGCTCCCGTCCAACATTCAAACCAGGGGGTTCACCCTAGAAAACTAGGTCAATTCATAAAAGCACACAATCTGACAATTCCCCCATCTAAAACCCACATCTGGCAATTCCTATGCTGGAAAAGACAGATGCTATTTGGAAAATAATCAAATTAGAATACATCTTTCTATATATTTATAAGGATTTGTTTTCTAAAAGCCAGTACATTTGATATTCTCTTCATGAGTTGAACAGGTATAGATTCTCTCCCTCTCACACACACAGAGGCACTTAAGGTCTGGATTCCTCAGAGGGAAAAAAATTCAAAACCCAAATGCCCACCTGTTCCTTTAAATTCAGCAGATGTGTGCTTCCCTTCTTCATGAACAGAACTAAGCAATATATTCTTTGAGATGCACATATAGAGCTTGGAAAGAACTACCACAGATCATTGTAAAGAAACTGTCATATGGTACCAGAAAAACGAAGATGCGATGCCTGCCCTTCCTGCCACGAGGGCCTGCCCTGTGATGGTAGCTCATCTCTGCCCCTGCCACCCCGCTAAATCCTTCCAAGCTGTGTAGTAACCTTTCCCCTTACCTTCTATATTCAGAAAGCCCACAGTGGAAGGGAAGGCTAAGGGCGGGTGGCCCACCTTCACCAGGCACTTTTCACCCCGTTATCTGCCTCATAAACCAAGTCCATTACTGTGCAGACTCCTTACCATTGGGCACAGTTAACATGCAGAAGTCTTTCAATATTTTAATGACTGATGAGGAATACTTAGCCTTGGGCCAAAACAGCATGCCCCCTTATTAACCAAGACGACATTCAGGAAGAGCCCAAGTGTTATACGTCGAAATCACTAAATGAAAGATTGAGTCCTCACAATTCAGGGTTCCCCATCTTGTCTGACAATTATAATTTGGGCCCTTCCATACTGGCCACCAACACTTCTGAGGCCGATGTGGTTCACATTCAACACTCATATGTAAGTCAGCCTCCCTAAAGCCCCCAGACTCATTTTAGAATACTACCCTTTGAATGTTGGACTCTGCCTAGGCAAGGAAATTCTAATCCATGACAAGGTTGCCTATCTGGATATACCTACTTGGACCAAATTAATCCACTTATCATTAGGGCTAATGGTTGATTGTGGTGTAAGTCACTGAGTGGTCCTGGGACCCAGGGCTGGTCACAGTGGGAATTATGGCAGCAGAACCTCACCAGAGTGGACTCTGGGCTCACTAATGTCCCTGCTGACCAGTGAGGCTGGGGCGGGGTCATCCTAGCTCCAGCTGGGCCCAGGGTTTAGGACGGTGATTTAGGACCAAGCTGGGATAAAGAAGGTGACCCCCAGCCTCAGCATTGGTGTCAAACAAGTAGGTCGAGTTGGATCAATGCTCTCCACCCAGGGAACATTAATAATCTCTGGGGGAAAAACACAAGCTTTGGGAGCAAGAAGGGACCCTGACCATCTGGGCCAACCATTCCTACCCTCACAAAAAGGCAATTTAGCTGTGTGGTTCCCCCCATGGATGGAGTCCCCTTCCTGGCTGTCAGGCCGCTGGAGGGCAGGGTTACCTCTTCACAGACGTGAGGGAATGAGGGCCTCACGGATCCCTCAGTTACACAGGAGATGGGCCAGCTGAGGTCATAATTACTTCAGATCTGTTCCAACAGTTATTATGACCAAAAAAACCCCAAACAAACAAAACCTCCAATCATAAAAATAACTTATAGCCACGAGACACCCACAGACTTGTAATTTTTTTTTTTTTTTTTTGCAGTACGCAGGCCTCTCACTGTTGTGGCCTCTCCCATCGTGGAGCACAGGCTCCGGACGCGCAGGCTCAGTGGCCATGGCTCACGGGCCCAGCCGCTCCGCGGCACGTGGAATCTTCCCAGACCGGGACACGAACCCGTGTCCCCTGCATTGGCAGGCGGACTCCCAGCCACTGCGCCACCAGGGAAGCCCCCAGACTTGTAATTTATTTGCTGTGTTACTTGGGTCCTGCTCCCACTGACCACGTCACCTCCCTCCCCCAGACAAAACTGACCACTCCAGCCAGTGAGCTGCTCAGGCTCTCCTCACCTGCATAGCCCCAGGGATGGAAGATGCTCAGTAAACAGCAGGGACTCGATCAGGGCCGGTTGAATAAACTAATGAAGTCCACCATCTGCCGGTGGCTGTTTGGGATTTTCCCAGAGAGCACCAGACCTTCCACTCAATGCTTTTCTATACACAATTACTACTGGCTCTTCTCTATTCAATACACAAGGTCCCAACCTGATCACCAGGAGCCCAGAAATCATCCTCAGAAAGCTTCCCATTGTCTCACTACAGCGGGAAGAAGAGGGAGGCAGAAGACCCTCATCCTGCAGGGCTGGGGTGACTGGGTGGGCAGAAGGGCCAGGGCCCCCAGCACAGCTCAGCAGTTCATAGGCAGAAGGCATGATCCATTTAAAATGGATTTCTTCTGTTTGAGTTTATTAAACATTCATCTTTCCAAATGGATTTTCCCCCCTGCTTTTGTGACTATAAGAGTACTATGTTTCACTGTTTAAAAAAAAAAATTCAAATTAGGAAACGTATAAACTGAGGAAATGACCTGCAAACCCCAGGGCCCAAAGAGCACCTTCTAAGAGTTTACTGTATGTCCTTTTTGACTTGTTTCTATTTCCACATCAACTTATAAATGTGTGTGTGTGTGTGTCTGTGATTGAAACTATGAAAAAGACAAGAAGAATTTGCTTTTTTAAAACCAAAGGCAACAAGGAAGAGCAACCCGCCATGGGGTGAAGCTGGAATCTGGCTCCACTGTTGGTGACATGTGCAGTGTCTGAGCAAGACATAAGGATGGGATCTCAGAGAGACAGATGCCAAGAGAGAATCTGGGGTCCTTCCCGGGCTGGGAAGCAGCCCCTGGGGCTGGGTACCCTGTTCTCTGGCTCTGGGCCAGCAAGTGAGGAGCAGTGAGCACAGAGGGGCTGTGCTTGCTTGCTTGCAACACCAGCTAGGGAAGAAGGGGATCGAGGACCACTGGTAGGATCAGGGCTCCAAGCTCACCGCCGAGGCTTGGTCTGATGCCCGCAGGTCCAGCAGCCTTTCCCACGCTGAGGTGCAGATGCGGGAATGGTGGCCCAAGACCTTTCTGGGGGCGGGAGGACTATCTCACTACCTCAGGTAAAAGAGGTACTGCAGGCAAGGAATCAGGGCTGGACAGCCAGCAGTCCCACTTCAACCTAGAGACCACGGGAGTCTTCATCCCTCAGCCTCCTTTTCTGACTCAGAGTCACAAAGCTTCCAAGGTCCCAATCAGGGCCCAGCAAGAAAAAGTGTGAGGGTCACTAACCTAGAAAGCAGAGCTGGCCTTTTGAGCAGTTAGGAAATCCCTTTGCAAAATGTCATAAGATCCCATCCCCTGGTTCGTATATCTCACGTACGAGGGGAAGCTCACTACTTCAAGAAGCCCTAAAGAGAAGAACCACTATGTATCTAAGAATCGTACTTTCACTGATACAGCTTCTGAGTATCAAAAGCTTCTGAGTATTTGTGAAAATTCTCGTTTTCAAATACCAGGCTTCAGAGTCAAATGCTAATGTCCCCACCATTCTTTCCTTCATTTCTCTAACGCAGCTTCAAGTTGTTGAGGTCACAGCACCAGGAGCTCGATCTCCAGATTCAGCAACTAAGTTGTGATAACTCTGGTCATGATTTGGCAAATTTTAAAGCCAGGATTCCAGATGCTCCTGTAGCAGAAGTCAAATCAGATTGCGCTCCTTGAAGAAGCAAACTGTTTTGCACCAATACATATGTGTTCACAGACGAGAAGGAAAAGTCAGCTGTCCCCTCTCAACAGAAGCTACAGGCTGAAAGCAAAAACGGCCTTGGCTTCAGCCTGAAGGTGTGTCTGTCAGGTGCATGCTCGGTTCTGCTTTCCACGATCTAAAGCTTCATCCAGCAGCAAAGGTGCTGAAACTGAGTGAGGCCCTACCTTGCTCACCTGGCAACGGCTGGTTGATGGACTGTGGAAGAAATCCCAGAGGAGAGCTGTGGAATCTGACATAGCAGTGGCGCACTGGCTGGGCCAGGCCACCAGGCTGGGGTGACTGCAGAGCACCATGCCTGGACCAGTCAGGTCCTGCAATGCCACTGAGCAAAGAGCACACGGCTAATGTGCTTGTGCAGGAAAAAACCCCTCTCCCTGTGGCAGCATATATGTCTAAAGCCAGATCCATACGCACAATACGGATGGACACAATTCACACCCCCCCAGCGGTCATGGAATTTTCCTTGTAAAGGAAGGAAAATAGATCATCTTTAAGAAAAGAAGGGCTGCGTGGATCAAGAAACAGACAAGATGCTAGGAAACTGATTTTGAATCTGGCTATATTTTAGAGTCTCTAGCTGATAATCAGACACAGAATCGCCGAGAATTGCCAATCAGCTTGTTCAAATAAGACCTGTTTCTACATTAAAAAATATCCAGCCATTTATTTCCTATTTTTGCAAACATTTATTTATTAATGATATATCAAGTATCAAGCAGCAAGCTGGATGCTGAAATACAGCAGTGCAAAAGGTAAACACTATCCCTCCCTCGTGGAGTTTAAATTTATGGTCAGGAAGACAGACACTGAACAAGTAACATAATTCCAGTTGTGAAAGAGATTAACACAAGGGAGGAAGAAAACAAACTACCTATAATACTGTGGGGCTACTAGCAAGATACATTTCAGTTATTTGTAAACATACTGAGCTCTTGTTTCTGTACGTGTGTCAAGAACTTCCCTGGTGGCACAGTGGTTAAGAATCCGCCTGCCAATGCAGGGGACACGGGTTCGACCCAAGGTCCGGGAAGATCCCACATGCCACGCGGCAACTAAGCCGATGAGCCACAACTACTGAGCCTGCGCTCTAGAGCCCGCAAGCCACAACTACTGGGCCCGTGTGCCACAACTACTGAAGCTCGCGCAGCTAGAGCCTGTGGTCCGCAACGAGAGAAGCCACCGCAATGAGAAGCCCGCGCACCACAACGAAGAGTAGCTCCCGCTCGCCACAACCAGAGAAAGCGCATGCGCATCAACAAAGACCCAATGCAACCAAAAATAAATAAACAAATAGATTTTAAAAAGAAAGCAACTCCACATGTTTACAAAGAATACAGAGACACTCAGCTTGCCTGAGTCTACGTTTGTTTCGAGGTTCTCATCAGACTCACCAAATCCTGGAAAACCAAGGTGTGAGGTCATCTTAGCATTTAGGGCTGTGCAGAGACGGACTTGTTGGCAGGATTTAATGACTGGCCAGGTTTGCACTCCTCAGATGCCCCACTCCACCCTGCCCACTGTGCCCTGCTGATCTTACAAAACACCCTTTCCATCATGTCATCCCCTAATTTGAAGATCCACAATGATTCCCTCTGGGAACAAGTTCAAACTCCTCTGACAAAGGGACTAGATAGCGAGATCAGAAGACAGAGCAGACACAGCACACATGGCCATCCCGAAGGCACCTCCCAGTCTCCTGGGGCATCCCAGGAAATAGAGGGGCCATGCCAGAGCCACGAGTTGACACTGCCACATTCTAATTCCCCCTCAGCCTCATCCCGGAGGGAAGGGCCTGGCCCTGCAGCTGGAGGGAGCAAGTTGGGCCAAATGTGCAGCAGAGAAACGAAGAGCAGGTGTATTGGTTGAAAAATAAAATCAGGACCCAGAAAGGTTTTGGGTTTGTGTGGCCGATGAGATAAAACGACATTACCTTTGCAATAGAACATGCTGGATAGCCACGGGGGTGACATGTGGGGCCCAGACCAGGGCAGGGTGAGGGTGGAAAGGAGACACGAGCAATGGAAAACCACTCAAAATTAAAGAATCGCCTTCATCGTGCAGACCAAAGCGCCCTGTGGATCGAACAGAACCAATCCAAGGAGTTTGGGGCCAACTCACGCATGTTCTGGGTGGGCCCCAGAATCAAAGGAATCACATCCAGGTGTTTCTGTGAAAAGAGTGCCCTGAGCCAGGTGAAGGAGGGCGGCTAGGAACCCAGCACCTGGACCCGGAGTTTAAGGCCAGGACAGACCAGGTGTGGAGTGGGGGGGAGCAGGGGAGGGCACGAGTGAGCTTGAAGGAGAGTCAAGATTTAACTGGGAGAGGACCTTCTGGAGAGGAAGCAGCCGGACTGGCCCGGGAGGTTCAGGGTGGACTCAGGAGGGACCTGAGGAGGGACATACATACTTCATGGGAGCTGAACAGGATGGAACACCAGGCTTTGCAAGACATAGAGGAATTCCCTGAAGCAAAGTCCGGGAAGGAGCCCAGTAGGAGCCGGGAGCCAGACAGGCCCCTATCAGATGGCTGAGGTCAGTTCCAGGAGGAGCTGGCGAGACCCCCAAAGGCCAAATGAACACGCAGATGGGTGGGCTGGGGCCTGGCACCACAGTGAGATGGAACAGACACGTGCACCCATAAGCGTGTGTGCACTTGCGTGTGCATTTACACAGTGTTCCCTTCTGAATGGGAACAACGGAGGTGCAGGAACACCTGCAGGGCACATGTGGGGAAGCAATGTGCAGGAGGAACACCTGCAGGGCACATGTGGGGAAGCAAGGTGCAGGCACAGTTGGCTGGAGACGCTTCCTTAGACGGAGGCTGATTGCAACGGGTTCTGAGCTTTCCAAAGACCCACAAGCACCTGAGTCGTGTCAGATGGACCCTCGGCCTCCACTCATCTCCAGCCTCTTCAGGAAGAGTGGGTCATCCTGGACCCTCTTCTCTGTACTCAGGGCGGGGCCTTCTCTTAAACAGTCCACCCTGACAATAGCCCAAGCATCATCGGTGACCTCACCTTTCTTTCCCAGTCATTAGGAGGACTTAACTGTTGCTTTGCAAGAATGCCTTTACATGCTGAAGACCTTTTAAGTTGTTAGACGGCAGAATGGGTGCCCTCTGTGTCCATAGTCAGTGCTATGGGGTCTGCAGCACAAAGGCTAGAGATGGACGAGAAGAAGCCAAGCCCCGCCCCGGGAGGTGACCTCCTCTCCCCAGCTCCCCGGTCTTGAAGGGCTGAGATGTCAACGGGAGCTAATTTCATCAGAACGGCAGCGTCAGGTGGGGCTGGTTACTTCTCCGCTGGCATTTCACTGAAACTTTCAGAGGCTGCCTTGCAGCATAATCGCTCCCCTGAGTTTCTCCCTTGGTTTCCAGCTTGACCTTTCCCTGTTCCGAAGGGCCGTCAGTAGAAATGGATTCTGACAGCTCGGAAACAGCATGCAATTGTTTATAGCAAATTCGGGGTGGATGGGGTTTCATCCATCTTTATTTTCTGCTTTTTCCCATTAACCATGGCCCACGCTCTGTCGCAGCTTATGGAAACGAAGACTAATCGTCCCTTGTCTTTCCAGCTTCAAGCATCGGCCTCCCTTTTCCTAACGAGGGGCCCAAATGATCTCACTCCTCTCTGGAAGCCTTTTTAAAGTGCCTTGCTTCTCCTTGTGCCGAGGTTTATTCCCTTTATTGAAAGCTGATGGGGGTTGGGCACAGCTGAATCGCTGGCCTCACAAGGGGCTTATAGGGTAAGGAATGCCCCAGGGGTGACCAAATCTTAGTTCAAAAGAAAACTCAGAATCTGCTTCACCTGCCCTTCATCCAAATGCCACCATCTTCCTAAGGCACAGTGCGGTGCCACCTGCTCTGCGAAGCTACCTCTGACATTTTCTGAATTCCTACAACATTTCGTATCTTTACTGTATTACGTGGAAATTTTGATATCTAGATACTTGTAGAATGATTGATTTTATTCTTATTACACCCTGTATCTCCAACCTGACTGCAAATACCTTGAAGAGATAACTACGTCTTCCCTTCTCTGAAACCCCCTCAGTGACTGGCACATTACCTGGTCATAGTAGGTGCTCAATAAATCCTTAAGTACAGCATGAACAACTGTCTGTAGCTACAGCCGGCACACAAAGGGCAAGGATGGATCTTAACTCCAGGGAGTCAGATTAACACTGCTCTGAGGGACTATTCTGAGACCCCTCACCAAACCAGCAGAGGCCCAAACCATATCAGGAATGAGGTCCAAATGAAAGCTGGGAGGGATCTCTGAGATCACCAGATCACCTGTGGTCAAACTTCTTCTGCGCAGCAGAATGTTTTTTTTTCAAACTAAATCTTACATCAACTCTCCACATATGAAACAGATTAGAATAATTATAAATTTAATAAGTAACTTTTTTATATTCAAATGTATAACTCAATCACTATTAGAACAGTGAAGCTATTTTGCTGTACAAGCAAATCTGAAGTTATGGTGACATTTCTAGTCTGAGGTCAATCTCAGCATCTAGCTTATTTCTTTTGGTCTTGGTTGTACAGTATGGAGATAATCCCAATTGATACAGATAGGTAGGTGCCTACGGTAACCATTTTTAAATGTCTCAGGACCCACTTCAATTAAATAGATGTGGCAGGTGAAGCTTAGCTGCACAGAATCAACTTACTGTGGCAACATGTTAATTAATGCAAAATTAATGTATTGACAATCACCAGCATGATAGCTATGAACACTACTGAGTTTGTACTTTTCCACAGTTTTAAAAACACTTTATATATTTATATAAGTGTGTAACATACACACATATAAATTATACCTCAAAATGTTAAACACAGAATTACCCCATATGACTGGCAATTCCATTCCTAGACATAATCCAAGAGACATGAAGGTTATACTCACACAAAAAGTCGTACATGAATGTTCACAGCAGCATTATTTACAATAGCCAAGATGTGAAAACAACCTAAATTTCATCGACTGATGAATGGATAATAAAATGCAATATTCTTCAGCCATAAAGAGGAATGAAGTACTGATACATGCTATAAAACGGATGACCCTTGAAAACATTATGCAGAGTGAAAGAAGGGAGTCACAAAAGACCACACGGTGTATGATTCCAATTATATGAACTCCATAGAGGCAGAAAGTAGATTAGGGGTTGCCTAGGGTTGGGTGGGGGGAGCGGGAAGAGTGGGGAGTGATTGCTAATGGCCACAGGGTTTCTTTTTAGGGTGATGAAAATGCTCTAAAATTAGAGAGTAGTGATGGTTGCACAACTTTGTGAATATACTAAAAACTGCCGAATAGTACACTTTAAATGAAGACTGTATGAATTATCTCAATCAAGCTGTTAAAGTGATATAGAAAATCTATACATGTGGGAAACTACATTCTGAGAAAAAAATAGAGTCAAAATGAATCAACTGTTTGTGGAGTTCCTTAAAGCCCTCGCTGAGTTCCTTAGTGCTCTATTGAGATAATACGATTATGAAAACTATGGATCTGGTTCCTTTCCTTTGACCAGACCTATGGACACTAAGAGCTTAGCTGACCTGCCCAGGCCAGGGCCAGATGCTCAGAAAGCAAGGACAGGGCCCAGATGATCTCACTGCAGAGCTGGCTCCTTTCCTTTCTAATGTGGCTTAAGCTGGCCCTTTCAGGGGGTGTTTCCAGCACTCGGTAACAGGAACCAGGTAAGCACAGAAGGCACACTCACCACTTTCACCAGGGCCTTGTTTTCTCCCCCATCTCCCATGGGCATCTCCAGCTCAGCATCACCAACACTGCTGACAGACAACACGTCCGTCCCCTTTCTCCCTGCATCCTTGCAGGGCAAAAAGGGGACCTCCTTACTGCACACATCAAGGTGGCGTATTTGTTTGGAGTCTGAGACTTCGGCTTCCTTAACTTCCCATTTCCCTCACCTCTGGTGCAAGACACACTTGCAAACGACTCCCTTTTTATTAAAGGCTCATCCTGTTTTCTAGAGAGGAGAGAGCCTGGGAGCAACTTCAGGCCTCCAAGAAGCAAGAAGCAAGACAATATACCCTCTGAGGTGCTTCTGTCAGCATCTGGGTAGGTAGTTTAATTTTTTAACAGCTCGTTTGGAGCCCTTTGAAAATATATTATTAGCACATTGGCCTCACCATATACCTAATTTAGCAACCATGGTTCTAATTACCAGGCTGTTCAGGAAGGGTTTCCAAAGTGAGTTTGCAGCCTGAGCGCTGTGCGGAAAACCACATGAATATTTACTTAGATGTTCCGTGGATTCAACTTATTGGATACTCTGGCGAAAGTCTAACCCAGAAGTCTGAGTAGCCCTTTATGCCAGGGCTTTGGTGTGATACCAGGTGGTTATTATGGAAAATAATATATTCTTTTTTAATAGAAAAATATTTTATTGAGGTATAGTTGATTTACAATATTATATTAGTTTCAGGTGTACAACACAGAGCTTCAATATTTTTATAGATTATGCTCCATTTAAAGTTATTATAAAATACTGGCTATATTCCCTGTGCTGTACAATATATCCTGGTAACTTACTTATTTTATACATGATAGTTTGTCTCTTAATTCCCTACCCCTATCGTGCCCCTCTGTCTTCCCCTCTTTCCCATCAGTAACCGCTAGTTTGTTCTCTGTACCTGGGAGTTTGTTTCTGTTTTGTGATATTCATTTGTTTGTTTTATTTTTAGGTTCCACATATAAGTGATATCATACAGTATTTGTCTTTCTCTGTCTGACTTACTTCACTCAGCACAATACCCCGCAGGTCCATCCATGTTGTTGCAAATGGCAAAATTTCATTGTCTTTTATGGCTGAGTAGTGTTCCATTGTACGTATATACTCACAAATAATATATTCTTAAAAACTTCCAAGGTGGGTGATATGCCATTTCCAACCAATGTTTTCACAAAGCAACAGACTAAAATCAATGCAATCAGCTGCCATGTTATTTTCCTAAGGATGCTCAGTGGCGTCATTCTTTAGGGCAGGATCCTTAAACTGGGGTCTCTGGACCTCTTAGGGGTTCTGTGCACCTTTAAAATCAGATGTAAAGTATGTGTGTGTGTGTGTGTGTGTGTGTGTGTGTGTGTGTGTGTATGTGTGTCTGTGTGTCCATTTTCTCTCTTTTCTAAAAGAGAATCTATGAGATCCCAAGAGAAGATTAGAAACCACTGTTATCAGGCAAAGAATGATGCTACCAGGGGTAGCAGGGGTGACAGGGCAGAGTCCTAGATCCAGTTCTGTCTCTATTACGTGACTTTAAGCAAGATGTCACTGTCACCATTATCATTGTCATCGGCACAGATACAAATATTCACAGTCCTAGGTATTGGGGATGCAGAGAAGAGTAAAGAAACGTAAGACTCGGTTCCTGTTCTGGGTGTCATGACCTAGTATGCAGACAGGGCAAACACAGCTCTGAAACTTGTAGACTTTGGTCAAGTACTCACAGGCCAGAGCTTGGAATGCAGGTGAGCTCTGAGCTGTGCCCCACCTGGCAGGGAGGCAAGGCTGAAGGGATCGTGGGGAACCAGAGCTCCACTGAGGGTGCGTGTAGAAGGTGAGTCTGTGGAGCCTTTGGCTCTGCTCAATGGGGGTCAAGCCCAGGTGGCTAGGGTTCCACTGGGTGGCAGGAATCTTGGAAAAAGCTGAGGGATGACAGTCAAAGCAACACCAAAGCAGAGATGAGGGCCTTCTCTGAAAATTGGGTAGATTCCTAAAGATTGCAGGAGAAATAATAACACTTTGATATATCGAAAGGAAAGTAGAGAAAAGTGAAACAGAAGGACTTTGTAAACCTTTACCAAGAGATGGGGGCATGAATCAAGATATGCAGGGCAGAGGAGAAGACTGCACATATACTCTGGGAAGGTCCAACACATGTGAAACTGCCCCTCTACCACCTGGAACAAAGCTCGCCTGAACTACCAACTGTTGTGCATTCGAACGTCCATCCACCATTTACTAACTACCCACGACAAGGTGCTGGGGGATCAAGAATGCATAGAGCTCAGTCCCTGCCTTCAAGGACAACCTGATGGGGAGACACCTTCAGAGAGATGATTAAAAAGGAGAGTGCACGATGGATGTGTTGTGGGAGCAACGAGGAGACTCGGGGAAGGCTCCCAGGGTGCCAATGCTGGGACGGACCTTGGCGACCACTCATCCAGGTGAGGAGACCACGCACGGCCCGGCTGCACAGGTCACGTGTTAGCAAAGCCCCAGTTATGTACCACACCACCTGGCTCATCTCCAAAGGCAAGAGCAACCTCTGCCCTTCTTTGCCACCAAAACGTATCAAGGTTAAGAAGGCGGTCTTCACTGTTTCTCTACAACGCAGAGCAGCCCCTCAAACTGATCCCTGCTCAGCCTGGGAGATTTTGTTCCTGGATTTCAACACGTGTCCTTTGAAACTGAAGCTCGTCAAGCGTCAGGACAGGCAGGGCGCACTCGGAGGCGGGACTGGGCCTATTACATTGGCGCCAAGATTTAATGCCTCGTAATCATCAAGAGCCCACTTTCCCAGGTTCATAAAAACCCAGCAGTCTGGCTTCTGCAGTTAGACTAATAAAAAGCACAATGGGCATAAAGGGACCCGAGGCCCGTCCACATGCCACCCGAGAAGCCTTGGTTATGTGGTCCTGGAACCCAGAAACACCCCTACTGCCCACCCTGCCAGAGGCCATAGAGAAGGTGTGGAAGAAGGCTGATGTCCATCCTGTACGCCTGAGACAGCGCCTCCAACAGCACCCAGGCTCTCGGGAAGGACATCAGACCAGACTGAAAGGCGGCAGGCCCTCATCACCTGTTTCTCCATCATTCTGCGAACATTACATCCCAAGCACTCTAACAGCTTTATAGATATCTCTTTTTTTTTAACATCTTTATTGGAGTATAATTGCTTTACAATGGTGTGTTAGTTTCTGCTGTATAACGAAGTGAATCAGCTATACATGTACATATATCCCCATATCCCCTCCCTCTTGTGCCTGCCTCCCACCCTCCCTCCCTATCCCACCCCCCCTCCCTATCCCACCCCTCTAGTGGGACAAAAAACACCGAGCTGATCTCCCTGTGCTATGCGGCTGCTTCCCACTAGCTAGCTATTTTACATTTGGTAGTGTATATATGTCCATGCCACTCTCTCATTTCGTCTCAGCTTACCCTTCCCCCTCCCTGTGTCCTCAAGTCCATTCACTACGTTTTATAGACATCTTTGTGTTTAATTCTCACAACGCCCCTGCAAGGTGAGTACTATTCTGACTCCCACTTCACAGCTGGAGAAACTGAGGTTCCAACATGGTATGTAACTTGCCCAAGGCCCCAGAGCCGGGAGGTGGTAGATAAGGAACAGGGCAACTTCCATACTGAACACTCTGAGGTGGCACTTTGCAAAGGAGAATCATTCTTGGATCTCTTCCAGAACTAGCAGCTCACAACATTATGGAGGAAGGAGTGGGCTGTCTTCCACAGGAGAGCTGGGAGGGATGGAGGGCTGCTCAGGGATCCCTCCTTCCCACGGGGCTGGCTGTCCTATCAGGGCCACCATCAAGCCCAGGCAGGAGCCACCTGCCCCGCAGCTGCCTGTGACTCCACGGTGGCTGGCTCTAATTAGGGGAAACCAACAGGTTTCAAAGGAGTCTCTGGAGAGCCTCTGCAGGTCACAGGCCGCTTTAAACCCCCTCATGTACTTATCTGAGCAACAGGACATCTGCCCCCATGGTCCTTTCAAATTCTGATGAGTTCTCCAGACGTTTGTTTCAAAAGAACTGAAGCTCTAACAGTTTCTGCTAGGTTTGAAAGAAAGCTCTTTTACTTCCAAGTGAAAGCTATTTTGCCAAAGAAATAAGGCAGCTTTACCCAACTAGGTTGGAACGGTGGGTTCAAAAAAGAAAATTAACTTTGGAACCTTGGACTGGGTGTAGGGGAAGCTTCACTCTTGGAACTCTAAGGCCCCAT
Source organism: Leucopleurus acutus (assembly GCF_964270905.1). NCBI lineage: Eukaryota > Metazoa > Chordata > Mammalia > Artiodactyla > Delphinidae > Leucopleurus > Leucopleurus acutus. The sequence goes on from NC_139155.1 coordinate 50,920,209, forward strand.
TCACATTAGAAATAACTGAGTTTTTCTCACAGACTAGGCTTTTGTTTTTTGGCCATGCCACACAATGCATGTGGGGATCTTAGTTCCCTGACCAGGGATTGAACCAGTGTCCCCTGCAGTGGAAGCGCTTAGTCCTAACCACTGGACCGCCAGGGAAGTCCCCTCACAGACTAGGCTTAATGTGTTTAATCATTAGATCAGGGCTTCAGGTGGCTGGAGCCTCGTGGAGATCCCGTATTGTGGGCACCTGTTGTGCGAGCCCTCTGGTACAGGTGAGGGCCTCATCACAGGGGGCGTGGAGAGGCCGGGGGCTGGGGGGCTCTTCTTCCACGCTCAACTGTCAGCCCCATCTTGGACACAGCTTTGCTCTGTGCCCTGATTTTTCCCCCCCAACTAAAAATTTTTTTATTGTGGTAATATATATATAACAAAATTTACCATTTGAACTATTTTTTAGTGTACAATTTAGTGGTGTTAAATGCATTTACACTGTTGTACAACCATGACTACCCTCCAACTTAAACTCTGTACTCATTAAACACTCACTCTCTTTCCCCCCTCCCCCCCCGGAAACCACCATTCTCCGTTGTGTCTCTGTGGATTTGCCTCTTCCAGGTACTTCATCTAAGTGGAATCATACAGTATTTGTCCTTTTTCACTGAGCATAATAATTCATCCGTTGCATTTGCCAGAATTTCCTTCCTTTGAATAGGAGTACAGACCGCATTTTGTTGAGTTTCGTCCATTGACAGACACTTGGGTTGCTTCCAAATTTTGGCTATTGTGAATAATGCTGCTATGAACATGGGTGGGCAAATATCTGTTCCAGTTCTGTGCCTGGACTTTTTGGGTGTGTTTTTTGAACTCTGAAAGGGCAAACTGGCATCAGTCCCATCAGATGCCCCAGGGGTTGCCCCCTGGGTGGCCCGGAGGCGCCTCAGGTGTGAAAAGAAAGGAGGCGGTCCTGGGAGCTGCCCACACAGAGGTGTCACCCAGTAGGCTGCCAGCCTAGCTCCGGTGTTTATGGGAGCCGGCCTGTTGTTTTTAAGCATGGGAATGAACGGAAGGGCACAAGCCCCTGCGTGCCCGTCTCCTTCCCCACCTCAAACACACCCTTCCCTCCATGGAGGCAAAGCTGCCCACTGAGCCCCCCAGGGCACACGTGGACAGCTGGAGCCCTGGTGTGGAGCAGCCCCTTCCCCCCTTCCGTCTCTCTCACCCCCTCTGCAGACGGAGACCCCTCCTTGCTCCCGTGGCATCCTGGACATGGCTCTGTCATCGCAGCCCTGAGCCGTCCTGGTGGATTTTCCTGTCCAGCTCCCCTAGGTGACTCAGGGCTCCCTAAGTCCAGGACTGACTCATATTAGGTGCATAATAAATACCTGTTGAATGTTGGAACAAGCCAAAATAAACAGCTCCTCAAAACCCCCAAAACAGCCCCAAATGAACACTACACGAATTATAACTGACAGCATCTACCCAATGTGAGTTGCCTAAGGATGGCACCTTGCTAGCCTTCTAAAGTGTATTTTGAATGAGCTAATACAACTGCAAAAAAAAAAAGAGACATCTGGTAAATAACACAGACCCTGAACTTCCAAACAACTTCTTGAAAAAACTGGCCTGCAGCTGGACCATCCGGAGCCCGAGGATTCTCAGTGGGGGCGGTAGGGGCCGTCCCAGGCTCTGTCTGTTCTGCAGCCCCTTTTCCAGACATGTGAGGGGAAAGATCCAGGAAGTCTCCCAAAGAAGGCTGGAAAGTTTTTGTTTTTTAAGTGGAAAAAAAAAATAGATGTGGAATTGAAATTACCATTAAGCAAACATAAAAATATGAAAGCACGCTCCCAGGAGATTAGGGAAAATAATTTCCGCTGGTAGTGATCTTGAGATTAGTTTCGTCGAGTGAATCAAGCACCAGGCAGTGAGCAAGGGAATCTGGCTTCTATTTCTAGCTTCCCGCGCCCTGGTTCAGTCATTCAGAAATAACTTCTACTCCTTGCTTTTTCTACTTTAAAACAAGGGAAATGCCACCCTTCCTCCTCTGTCAGCAAAGAAATTGTGCTCCACAGAGAACGCGCAGGATGCCCGGACTTCTGACACCACGGAGAGAATTCAATAAGCTCCCAGAAAAGCAGCCACCGACAGACATGTGCAGGATGCGATTTAATGACAAGAGGGGGTGTTCGTAATGTATTACTGAGCGAAAAAAGGAAACTTGCCAAAGTGGTATGTGCAGTTTGTTCTCTAGTATTAAAAAAGAGAGAGAGAATATATATCCACACCATAACCGACGTTAACTGACAGATTCTAACGCACCCATATCCACGCATGCCCTTCACCACAACATGAACTGGTCATTTCTGGGTTTACGGGTGATTTAAATTTTTTTTCTAAATGCTTCACAAAGGTATTCCTTTTTGTTATCAGGGGAAAAATACATAGTTTTTAAGAAACATGTATTCATGTTATACACAGAGACATAAATATGTATGTGTGTGTCTGCGCACTGTGTATTCTGGGTGGTAGTAAAGAATCAACTGGCACCATTATTGAAGAAAATAGGTGGACGGGCAAGAAATAAAAGGTTGATAAGAAACGCCTTTGGATTAAGTGATTTCTTGGCCAGCTGCTTGCACACACATCAAAAAATCCCTAGAATTGCTTCTTTCCAGCAGACAGGAAATCACTCATTTCCCCTGAAATGTGAACTTTCAGGCACCAGGTCTGATGAGGAATCATTGCATTCAAACCAACCTTCCCTTTCCTTTTGTAAATCACCTCTAATGAGAGCTTGCTTCTAGACAGGCGGGGAATGAAGAGCAAAATCTTTAGAGTGATGTACACCCATGTTCAAAGCAGTATTAGTCACAATAGCCAAAAGGTGGAAACAACCCAAGTGTCCATGAACGGAAGAATGGATAAACAAAATGTGGTGTATATATATATATATATATATATATATATATATATATATATATACACACACACACAATGGAATATTATCCAGCCTTAAAAAGGAAGGAAACTCTTGACACGTGCTACAACATAGATGAACCTTAAGGATTTTATGCTAAGTGAAATAAGCCAGTTATGAAAGGACAAATACTACATGATTCCACTTACATGGGGCACCTAGAGTAGTCAAATTCATAAAGACACAAAGTAGAATGGTGGTGTCCAGGAGCTGGGGAGAGGGAGTAGTAGGGAGTTATTGTTTAATGGGTATAGATTGACAGTTTTGCAAAATGAAAAGAGTTCTGGAGGTTAACTGCAAAACAATGTGAATGTTTAACACTACTGAACTGTACACTTAAAAATGGATAAGAGGGTAAATTTATGGTGGGTTTACACTCTACCCGGTTTGGTTTATGAATGCAGGGAGCAATTTCTGGCACGCAGAAATCCCTCTTTTCCTGGGTGGAAGAAAGATAGAACCCGACCCTAGGAGTAAGTGCACCAAAATGTTAGCAGTGATGGGATTACACATGGTTGTACTGGTTACTTTTTAACTGTCATTCTTTTTTTTTTTTTTTGGTTGGTTTGGGTCTTTGTTGCTGCGTGCGGGCTTTTTCTAGTTGCGGTGAGCGGGGGCTACCCTTCGTTATGGTGAGCGGGCTTCTCACTGCAGTGGCTTCTCTTGTAGAGCATGGGCTCTAGCGGCGCAGGCTTCAGTAGTTGTGGCGCATGGGCTTAGTTGCTCCATGGCATATGGGATCTTCCTGGACCAGGGCTCGAACCCGTGTCCCCTGCATTGGCAGGCAGGTTCTTAACCACTGCACCACCAAGGAAGCCCTGTCATTCTTTTTTTTTTTTTTTTTTTTTTTTTTTTTGCGGTACGCGGGCCTCTCACTGTTGTGGCCTCTCCCGTTGCAGAGCACAGGCTCCGGACGCGCAGGCTCAGCGGCCATGGCTCATGGGCCCAGCCGCTCCACGGCATGTGGGATCCTCCCGGACCGGGGCATGAACCCGTGTCCCCTGCATCGGCAGGCGGACCCTCAACCACTGTACCACCAGGGAAGGCCCCTGTCATTCATTTTTAACACAACTTTAGAGACAACTTTTCTGAAACACAGATTTCCAAAAAGCACCACTAACGTGTTTTAGGAGAAAGTATGAAGGTAAAGTGAGAGTTGGTGGTTTATTGATTGATTGACTGGTTTGTTTTAATGTTCAAAGCAGGATCTTTATCACAGTCCACAGGCCAGTTCGAATTTACAAGGGGCCTCCACTGACAAGGGGGTCTCAGGATGAAGTCCAAACCGGACATATGGCCCCTACAGAGAACATTTGGCGGGCGGGGGGGATGCGCGTGCCCACCTCTCCCCCACACACGTTGGGCCTTCTGTTTTAATGGTGTCAGACAACAGATGTGCTCGAGGTCCCTCCTGGAAGGGCCCGCTGGACAGACGGACAGGCCACAAAGGCATCACACATGACAGCACAGGGCAGCACAGCCGTCCACAGCTCCACACACCGTGCACCTGGCATTGCACCTGGGGCAGAGGGTCTTGCAAAAGAAAACTGGAGGACAACTCTGCCTCTGTCTCTTCTCATTTCTCAGTTTCTCTCTAGTAACCCACCCCCTATCCAAACAGCTATCTGAGAATCAACACATCTTTTTGAAAGTCCTCACTTGGGAGAATCTCCTTTTATTTAGATAATTTCCGAGTAGCCACAGACAAGAATTACCTGACAATTCTCTGGAGACAAGAATCCTAGCACCTGGTGAGGCCATTTAAACGGGCGTAACTTACAATGAGTTGAAAAAACCAGTCAAACCTTTATCATTTTCTCTACCTAAATTTTTAGGATGAGACAAAAATGGGGAAAAAAATCATAAATTCTTCTGAGAATAGAAAGAGTCTTTGGAACAGCAGACCAATTCTAATCTCGCTAGGAGCAACTAACTTTTTGTCTGTGCATGTGTTTTAATTATTTATTTTTAAACGTCAACAGATGTCTTTTATAAGCTCACACGGCCAGGATCATCTGACCGGAATCTATTTAGCAGGCTATCTTGCACTGACGCCTTTCGCTGAATAAACACTGACATGGAAGAAAGAATCACTTGTTCACTGATAAAAGTGTATACGATAGAAAAAAACCATCTAGGGTAAAAGGTCTACTTGAAACGTGTCACAAAATACTTGCTTATAGGAAAGGTGCCCTTTCCCCTTAAGGAAATAGGAGTTTTCTTTCTTTTTAAAAAAATTTTACTGAAGTATAGTTGATTCACAATGCTGTGTTAATTTTTGCTGTACAGCAAAGTGATTCAGTTATATATATTCTTTTTCATATTCTTTTCCATTATGGTTTATCACAGGATACTGAATATAATAGTTCCCTGTGCTATACAATACGACCTTGCTGTTTATCCATCCGATATATACTAGTTTGCATCTGCTAATCCCAAACTCCCAATCCTTCCCTCCCACAAGCCCCTTCTCCTTGGCAACCACAAGTCTGTTCTCTATGTCTGTGAGTCTGTTTCTGTTTCATAGATATGTTCGTTTGTGTCATGTTTCAGATTCCACATATAAGTGATATCATATGGTATCTGTCTTTCTCTTGCTGACTTACTTCACTTAGTATGATAATCTCTAGGTCCATCCATGTAGCTGCAAATAGCATTATTTCAGTCTTTTTAATGGCTGAGTAATATTCCTGTGTGTGTGTGTGTGTGTGTGTGTGTGTGTGTATGTGTATCACACCTTCCTTATCCATTCATCTGTCAATGGACATTTAGGTTGTTTCCATATCTTGGCGGTTGTAAATAGTGCTGCTATGAACACAGGGGTGCCTGTATCTTTCTGAATGATGGTTTTGTCTGGGTATATGCTAAGGAGTGGGATTGCTGGGTCGTATGGCAACTCTATTTTTAGTTTTTTGAGGAACCTCAAAATAGAAGTTTTCTAACAAGAGAACTCTGGCGAGCTTATGTTATAAAGGCAAGCAGGTGGGACTTCCCTGGCGGTCCAGTGGTTGGGACTTCGCCTTCCAATGCAGGGGGTGCGGGTTCAATCCCTGGTTGGGGAGCTGGGATCCTACATGCCTCTGGGCCAAAGTACCAAAGCATAAAACAGAAGCAATATTGTAACAAATTCAATAAAGACTTTAAAGATGGTCCACATCAAAAAAAAAAATCTTTAAAAAAATAAAATAAAGGCAAGCAGGTTAGGCAAAAGCAAAGTGTAATATTAGATACAAACACAAACATGAATTTAGCTCTGCAGTTTTTTATAAGCAAATAACAGAAAGCCCCACCTCACGCCCCAGGGCTGGAAAGTTCCAAACTCTGTTTCTAGAAAGCAAACAGAAATTTCCTACATTGCTCTCATAGTCTGCTGCTATATGTCCTTGTTCCTAATTGAAGCGTCCCCCCGCAAAAGATTAATTTTGTGCCACTCAACTGTGAGACCCGGGTCTGTGGAGGGAGGGAAGAAATGCAGAAAGTAACTTGACTGCCCAAGAGTGGGACTTCCAGAGAGAAAAAAAGAATCGATTCCCAAATCACTACCATACCGTAATTACCCAGATGTGGAAATAATGTTACATCCTTTGTTTTACCTTCTGCTGGTGACATGAAAGGCATTACCAAGGAGATGGGTGGGCTGCCTGGGGTCTGGTTAGAAAGGTACGTGTCTGATGGGTCCTGGGATGGTCTCCCCATTCCTGTGGGACACAGGACTGCTTTTGACTAACATCTGTACCAGTTGCTGAGTCGCAGAAGGAAGGGGAGGAAAACTCTGGCAGTTTTAAATACACTTGATTAGATGTAAAGATGGAGGTTCTGGGGGGACACAGAAATTTGCTCTTTACATGCCTTAATTATGCTCTCCCCTTGTGACATCTCATGTTCTTGTCTTCTACCACCTGAATGTTCACGGTCAGGGACTATTAAAACCCAGCAGATGCCCGCTAATATCTGCTCGTCTGATTAGCTGTCCACTCATCAAAAATGGCAGGGACTTGACAAAAGTCTTTAATCTGCTGACTGCTGACAGTCAAACTGGATATAGAAAGCTCTAAAACAGATTTTCCAGGTCTGAACTACATAACCCAAACGGAGCAAAAGGACTGGAAAATCGCAAAATCTCCTCTTGGCTCTGGGCCGTGCAATTACAACCATCCTTTCCTATTTGCCTAATTTAAGAGCCATCACTGATGACCGACACTCATTTTCTGAGCACCTGTCAGCTAAATAATCATCATGGCTCATGCACAGAGGGTCTAAGGCAGGAGCAGGTCTAAGCACTGGATATGAATTACACAGAATTCTCACATTAACCACACACTCTTGGTGTTAATACAGTATTTTACAAACGAGGAAACCAAAAGCCAGAAAAGGCTTTATTTAGAAATTGCCCGAAGTCATGCAGGTAGGGAGTAGCAAAGCCAGGATTCAAACCTAGGTCTGGCTGCAGAATTTACATTCTTAGTCACCTTTATCTGATTAAATCACAGAGAAATCATTAGGAAGATAACTTTTTCAACCGTATTAAACTGTGACGTCAGCATTCAAATTCTGCTGTTTAAAGCACTCATCCTATCTTGTAACTGTGCCTGCACGGCAGAGTGGGAAGAAAATGGCCAGAAAGTCAGACTCCACTTTCTGCTGGGACCCGCGAGTCAAGTCTGCTCTCTGGTTCTTGGTTTCCTCATCAATACAGGGAAGACAAAAACGCCAGCCTTTCCCCAATCAAGGGTGTGATCAGGAATAAATATGAGAATGGATGGGGCAGGCCTCTGTAAAACAGAAAATGGACCCCCCCGGACCCCAAGACAGGCCAGCTTTAGGAAGCCTCTAGCACACAGCACGTACTTATACCTGGACAAAGTACAGGCAAGTCTCATTATCTGCAGATTCTGTAGCTGCAAATTTGCCCTCTTGCTAATATACATCTGTATCCTTGCCACATTTTGTGCACTTTCGTGCTTGTTGTTGGTACTTTCGCTGTTTGAAATGGCCCCCAGGGCAAATGCTGTCTAGTATGTGACCAACGGGGAAAACTTGTGACAGAGAAGCTTTGTCTAGACAAGAGTTACTGCTGGCCGTGAGTTCAATGCTAATGAATTAACAATATATATTAAATAAGGTATCTCCAAGCAGAGACACACGTAAAACCAGATTATACATTGACTGGATGATGAAAATGTGACCAGAGGCTGGCAGGGTACTTCCCTGGAGCAATGGTCCAGTGTTCAGTGTTTGCAGCTCACTCAGGGTTCACGGCCACTTGACAGAACATAGCTATGCACTACCATATAAGCTAAAAGTTTTGTGATACAAATTCACTCTCTTGGAGAAGAGGAAGTTAACTTGGACGAAGCTGAGCTCTAAAGAGGAAACGCTTAAGTACCTGGAGCTCAGTCTTGGCCCTCCCTGGGTCTCCATCCACAGCCCGTTAGCCTTTGGCCAATATTAGCCTCAGTGAGCAGGGTCGTGGGCTCTCATCCTTTCATTCCATGGCAGCCTCGCTGCTCTGGGCCTCTTCAAGGTCCCTCTCGGCCACCTGAATGTCCACGGCCCGGCTACTGTAGGAAACACCAAGGCCCGTCTGGGGGGCGTGGAGCCCCTCTGTTCTAGGTGACCCTACTCCACGCCACTCCTGTGATCCTCCCGCCATCCGGCTCTGACAGTCCTGTTTTCCAGGCTGAGCCTCCAAGAGAGATTCTCACCCAAGTCTGACAATGGCATCCAGGGTGAGGAGCCAGGATCTAGACTCATCTCTCCCTGTCTGGTCACCCGGGAGACTCTCCAACAACTTGAATGGGAAAATCAGCATATATTCTTACACAGAGGCACCTTTCAGAAAGCATTCAAGGAACGCAGCAGAGGTGTCAGGCTACTCAAGACTCATTTTATGAGTCATTCCAGCGCCAGCAAGGAAAACGGCCTGGAGGAGAAGGGAACGCTGCTGAGACCAAAGACTCAAAAAGAAAAACCAACTTTTTTAAGCCAGTAGGGGAAAATGTGCAAGTCACCCGATGAGCCTGGGGTCCTGTGGAGACCACAAGAGGCCAGCTGCCCCAGATGTAGTGCTCTTGTATTTCTCCTCTGACCTAAGGTTGAAGTAGAACAGAAATGAAGCTACTGGTTCTGCACATGGCTACACAGGCTGAATTAGCTCCCAGGGCAAGTGGGAGATGCCAATACTAATGTCACCTCGATTCCTTCTGCCAGGGTTATAATAAGAAACTGGAGACTTCCTCCCTTGGGCATCCTCTGTTAATTGCCATTTATAAAAGTTCTGTTGGCTGGGCCTGTAATATGCATTATATCCCCTTTGAAAACAAAACAAAACTTCTAAAATATCAATCGTCATTCCAAATGGCACAGTGATTTGTTTTCCAACTCACACTCTCGGATTAGCTGGGGAGTCTGTCTGAAAGGCAGTCATCTGGTATCAATTTGTGACAATATAAAATCAAAGCTGAACTCCCATGTAAATACACTTTTGAAAAAAAATTCCAGATTTCACCAGCCAGCATGTATTTTACTCATTTCCTTATATTTCAGTCTTGACTGTTATTTTCCTGGCTCCAAAGAACTAAAGTTACATATAACAAACGTTGCACCTCTTAATAAAGCTCTACTGGCTAAATTCTTTTCAGCTCTGTGAAATACAGCTTTCAGGAAGGGTGTATCTAGATTGATGACTGGGTTGAAATATACCATTACCATCTCTTCCAATCTGCCTGGCCTCATCTGCTCACTTGTGTTTGCAGCAAACAGGGTCAGATAAAAAAGCTGGTTGAGTCACTCTATATACACATAGCAGCTCCCCGCTGACACATCCACAGTCAAACATGGGCTGGATAGGTAACTCACACAAACATATTCTTGGACAGTGCAAGTGTCAAGAAAACCAACTGGGGGCTTCCCTGGTGGCGCAGTGGTTGAGAGTCCATCTGCCGATGCGGGGGACACGGGTTCGTGTCCTGGTCTGGGAAGATCCCATATGCCGCGGAGCGGCTGGGCCCGTGAGCCATGGCCGCTGAGCCTGCGCGTCCGGAGCCTGTGCTCCACGAGGGAGAGGCCACAACAGTGAGAGGCCCGCGTACCACAAAAAAAAAAAAAAAAAAAGAAAAGAAAGAAAACCAACTGGATCCTAAAACAGTACCTGCTTTTTGCTCAGGAAGGACACAAAACTTGTTTGGATAAAATGTTACACTTAAAGGCAATATAGCTCAGTGGCAGGAGTATGGTTCAGGGTTAGATATGATTCCAGCTCTGCCGAGCTCTACCTTGGAAAGAAAAGTAAACTCCCCAGAGTTCAATTCTCATCTACAGAGCGATGTCAGCCCCTACAGACATGCAGGGCACCAGCAGGGTGGCTGGGATATAACCATCACATCAGATATTTATTGAGAACTACCTGTGTGCCCAGAACTGTACAAAGTGCTTCAGAGAAATAATCAGATTTAATCCTGGCTGTCATGCTAGGAGACATCTGATTATTAATATTTCCCACTCTTTACACATGAGAACCGAGGCTCATGGAGTTTCCAGATTCTGCCTACCGTCTTACCCGGGGAAGCCGCAGATCTGGGATGTGATGCGATTTCCACATGGCTCTGCAGCTCGTAACGTTAGTGTTCAATAAGCAGGCCATTATTATGAAAAACCACCTATAAAACGAGAAGAAGATGCAATTGCTGCTGGAATGGTAAGACTGCATCCCAGCCTCACTGTGAATCACAGAGCAAACACAGAATCACTGGACACTGCGTAGCGTTTAGTTACTGCGGCAGATTGCTACGCAGCTTTGCAAAGGTATCTTTTCTTTTTCTTGAGAACGTTATCTTTATCCTTCACACTCTAGATTACTCAGACTTCAACACCTGGCAATTATGCAAATACGCACAAGCTGCACCAGGAACAGTTTGAAAAAGATCTCATGATCTTACTCAAGAGTATTTTTTTCTTTAATAAAAAGAAATTATATATCTTTAACTGAAATTAAATGAACAAAATCGGATCTGTTTTTTGAAACTGACATGTTCAACATTTACCTTAAAAGGTAACATTAGACTTTTTAGACCAAAAGAGTTGGAAATGAGTATAAAACTTGAGATGATCTCTCTCAAGCAGAAAATGTACACATTCTCGGTCAAAAAGTTTTTTACGACCCTATATACATCACCTTGAGCTATGTGGAGAGTAAAGGCACAAGATTATGTGAAAAAAAGACAATGAGAAGAAACAGGGTCATCTTCGGGTCTGTACATTTTTCTTCTAGGGAGTTTCTTAAACGCACAGCATTGGTGCCAATACCCTCCTCTCTGTCACAGAGATGGCTCTGCCATCCAATCAGTCCACACGCTCAAAACCAGGTGGGAGGGTCTCCCTTGATGCCTCTGTCTCCCCCACCTTCCACAGCCAGTCCATCGCCAAGTCCACTCTGCTGCATCCTAAACCTCTGTGGAATCCGCCCCCTTCTCCCCACCCCCATCACCACCGCTCCAGCCCAAGTGGCCACCATCTCCTGCCTGGACTGCGGCGATAGACTGATCTCCTCCCACCTATGGCTTCCCTCCAAACACACTGCCTGCCCTTCATCTACTTTCTCCACATCTCCCTGCTTCTTCCCACCAGAGACCCTGCCCAGGCTGGTCCTGTGGTCTGCACCAGTCCTCCCAGCCCTTGTGCACCCTTTAGACACCTCCAGAAGCCAGCCCTCCCCATCAGAAGCAGGTCAAACCCACCAGGGCGCTCATCACAGGCTCCGAGAGGACCGAGGCCTTCCCCTCTGTCCACGCACCACAGCCGCAGCCCTACACTTGTGGGTGATGGTTCAAGAGTCTCTCTCCAGCTCCATGGAGAGCTCCATGCTGGCAGGGACCACCCAAGTAACGTACAAGTCCTGTCAATTCTGTCTCAAGTGGAGTCAACGATCCCCTCACCGTCTCCACCTAGTCTGGAACTGAACCCATAGTATCTCCGAGGTGAGCCTATATCTCCAAGTAAGGTCACACTCTGAGGTTCCAGGGGGGCGTGAATTTTGGGGGACACTATTCAACCCCGTAACCACAAGAGCTGCAGAGACGGGTGACCCGAAGGACTTCGGGGAACACAGGCAGCGCCCAAAACCGTGCGGTCATCGAGCCTCACAGTGGTAAGTTAGGCACCTCTGCACGCTCAGGCCCTCACTTCTCTGAGGGACTCCTAACACCAGCTTCTTCGCTGGTCTCCCTCCCTCCGGGAGAAATTTCCAAGCGTCCACGAACCCCCAAAACTCTTTCTAAAATTCTCTATGTGTAAGAATAGACGAACTCCCAGAACAGAAAATTTTGGACGTGCACAAGTCCATCTTTCTGAAGTGACAACTAAGATGCCAAAGGGTTAAATACAAAAGGCACTGCTCTCCCTCCTCCATCCAACCCGCCTCCCAGCTTTCAAAACACAGCTGTACTCACACCTGTCCCTGCTCAACAGCCTCCCTCCTTCCTCTGAAATAAAGTTCACCTCCGTGGCTGGGTGCCCAGTGCTGGGCCCTCACCGGCCTGGCCTGCAGGCTCGGCCCCAGGGCCACCGCCAGGACAGCTGCCCGCTCCAGAGCAGAAACAGGGAGGCGGGCTGCCTCGGCCTGTAATTCTCCTCTCTCCCCGCAGTCAGGCGCTGGTCTCACAGATCCCTGAACCACCAAGCGACTTGATGGTTCACACAGGGGCGTGTGAACAACCCGGCACACGGAGGGGTGTGGGCTGCCGCTGACCCCACAGTGCAGCCCCCACGCGGGCTACACTGGGGACCATGCTTAGGCCCCAACTCTGTCTGCCCAGGGGGTTCAAAGAGCAAAGGCGGGGGCCAGGTGCAGAGGGACCTGCAAGCAGGGACGGGGGAAGCCAAGTCAGGCACCAGAGCAGCATACAACCGACTCCAGGGTCACGGCCGTGGGGACCCCGAGGGTCCCCCCCAGGAGCCCTCCCACTCCAGGGGTGTCCTGCCTAGAAAAGGAGCAGGCAGCACTCAGACCACAGGATGAGGGCCGTGGCTTCTGCAAAGGGCGGGAGGGAGCAGAGGTACGTCTTCCAGAATTGTCTTGGCAGGTAGCACTCCCCTCCCGTGGGCCGCAACGGGCAGGGCAGCGTCTTCCATGCCAGCGTGTGGGCCAGACCAGCTGTTGCTCTTAACCTCACTGCTGTGCTGCTCAAAGGGTACGATGCTGAACATGTGAGTTCGCCCCTTCTTGTTTCCCTGTCCCGGAGACTGTCATTTTGCAGCGTAAATAGGGGCTAAATGCAGCACCTGACGGAGGGGGTGTTGTTTTCCTCAGCTGCTCTGATTTTACTTTACCACGAAATTGAAATTGAAACGATGCGGCAAATTGTCTGCAAGCAAAAGCTCCACCCTGGATGATCTCAGAAGACCCTGTCAAGTTTCTCAACTGCTTCTTGACTGACGGTGTGCGGGCAATACCCAGCAACTGGGAACAGAACAGCTACAATTTTACCAAGCAATCACTGAGGACCAAACCTCTGCTAGGTGCTTCTCATTTTCATGCTCACCACACCCCAAATGGGCAGGGATTATTATCCCCATCCTACAGATGAGGCTACTGAGGCTCAGAGGGTTAAATGAGTTTTCCCAAAAGGTGTTGCTAGGGGGCAGAGCTGCCCGGCTCCAAGGCTGGTCTCTCCGTTCTCGAATCTGTTCACCCAATTTGCTGAGAAGGAGGCAGAGCATCAGGGCTGTGGGAAAGGAGCAAGTGACACCAAACTGTGATTTGGAGAGAGCTATTGTTACTGGGAAAATTTTCCACAACTTAGGCCCCAAACCAGGGTTCTCTGTTGGCCTGTCCCTCGAGGTTATCACATGAAAATCAGAATCCTTGCTTGACGAGAAGGGGCCACTGGCCAAAAATATAGCACAATATTTCTTTGTACTTTAACGTTCTGACCTTGATTGACTCTAGCCCATAGGTCTGAAATGGATGAGGCCCTAGCATTTTTGTTCTCTGGAGGTTAACTAACAGACAAGTGGAAGATTTGGGGCAGGAAGGAGAATAAAATGCTACAGCGTGTAATAGAGTCCTTTGCTTTTCTTAAGTGATACAACTACATTAGAATTTGTGGTTTGTTTTAAAACTCTCGGAATCAGAAAACACAGGTTTCAAAATTCCAGCTCTGCCATGTATGGGGTACGTGACCATGGATGTGTCACCTCGCTCTTCATGGTCTTGATTTTCTAGTCTATAAAACAGCTACCACATTGTCTTTTTGAAAACGACTTAATATATAGGAAAGCACTTTGTAAACTGTAAAGCCCCAAACGAGTAAGTAGGATTTAATTATCAGATGTTCGTCTTAGGATGGATGAACTGAATCCCTCAATTACTGACACAATCACCTAGGAATTTGTAATCATCTTCCTTCCTCAGGTCTCCCTCTCCGAGAGCAAACTGTATTCAACTCAATGAAAAAGTAAAATACTTCAAGAACTACCTTTCAACATCAGATCAACCATTTATCTCCTAACATTCCAATTTTGCTTTACTATTTTTTAATTGAAATGTAGTTGACATGGAATATTATATTAGTTGCAGGTATACAACATAGTGGTTTGACATTTAGAAGCATGGAAGTCTGCACCTCAGTTCCCTGCACCTATTTTGCCCATCCCCCCACCCCGACATGCTAAATTTAGTCCTTCAGCAAAACATTATAGACTTTGCCTGTCCTCCAGTCCTTCACACCCTCCCACCCCCTTCCTAAAATGATCAAAGCAGACATTTCGCTGTATAAAGCACTGGGTCAATGAGTAAACTGCTTTAAAATAAAAATCAATGTGCTGGGCACACAAATCTTTGGCATTGTCAAATATTTTATTAGTCTCTTCTTGAATGGCTTGTCATCTATCTGTCATGAAATTAAACTTAGATACTAAGTACATCCTAGCCTTTATGTTTTTTATTTTTATTAAAAAAATTTTTTTTGGATGTGGATCATTTTTAGTCTTTATTGAATTTGTTACAATATTGCCTCTGTTTTATGTTTTGGTTTTTTGGCCACGAGGCATGTGGGATATCTTAGCCCCCCGACGAGGGACCGAACCCACACCCCCTGAACTGGAAGGCGAAGTCTTAACCACGGGACCGCCAGGGAAATCCCTCATCCTAGCCTTTAAATCAGGGATAAGACTGGGCCCTTTCATGCACACACACATTATTACAATATTCCAAGTCCTAAACTTCTAGTATTTGCATGCTCTGTGTTACAAGCTTTTGTTTTTGTGACCAAATGTGCAGCAATAAACCTCAAACCACATCAATGATAACCCCGTTAAATATAAACTAGTGTGCAATTATCCAAAATGCTAACACAAACAAAAAGGGAAAAAAACCAGGAAACCCTGATTGATTGTACGTTCTCAGAGACTTCTAAAAACCAAACAAAAATAAAAATACATTACACAATTTGTAAAGGAGGGTAACAGCTAATGATTTTACGATTCCTCCAGATAGTACTGAGCAGTCTGAGCCCCAGTGTCTGAAAAGTTTGGTTTTTAAATTGCACACAGGTTGAAACTTGAGGCGGGGGGTTGTTAGATATTTTTTTTGAGGTGGAAAATGGGTGGTGGTGACCCTATGGGAAATTCACAGAATTATGTGAAATAATAAATTCTGATAAAAATGTCTGGTTTTCAACACTCTTCCTCTGATGATGACATTTTGCACAGCCCCCCAGGGGACAAAGGAACAAAGAGACGTGTGGTGAGGCTCCTGGTACATGTGCTGACAAACCAGGTCTCTGGAAGGAAAAAAGCAAAACCCTGGCTTGTAAAACTGGCTGATTCCTGTGGTGTAAATACTCCCACCATGACTGATTTCAGTTACTGATCAGCTCAGATTCCTCATCCTCGGTTCCTACAGAGTTATAGGAGCCAGTCCAGCACACTCCCCCGGCTCTGGCAGAAAGCCAGATTAGAGGAGACCAGGGCTCAAATTCTAGCTCTAGATTCCAGTTATGAGGCCTTAGACCAGCTTCCTTAACCCCTCCAACCCTCAGTGTCCATAGCTCTAAAATGGGTATAATCCCAGTGCCTTAGGATTGCCACACAAATAAAACAAAATAATGCATGTGAAGCCCACAGCACGCAGGAAGGTGCTATCTTCCCTCCCTGGGGAGAGGGAGAAGCTGTGAGCGTGGGGTGGGGTGGGTGGGTGGGTGGGTGGATGATGCGGAAGAAACATGCAGGGAGGAAGGTTCATTGCTGCAGGACTGCGGAAGGAGGTGGTAGGTTGGCTACTTTACCAAATAAAAGTTCGGGAGTGACTGCCGGGTGAAAATAAAAGACCTAGAAAGTTGGGGTGAGGGGCAGCCTCAGGCCTGTCTCCAGCAAGTCCCCCAACCAGTGAGGGGCCAGGGCAGGTGCACACAGACCCAGGGAAGTAAGGAAGTCCCCCCGGGAGGGCGTGCTCAGTACCATACCCAGGGCGGGGAGTCGGGGCGCGGGGTGGGGCGCGGGTGATTCTGCAGGGTGATGGGTCCAAAAGGGAGGAAGGGCGTCTGGTGGGGACCCTTCCCATGGAGAAGCCTGTGGGTGCCAGAACCCAGGTGTCCTTTGCAAAGCCAGCACAGCATGGAGATGACAGGCGTGCAGGGGAGCAGAGAGGGTGCCACGGTGGCAGGAGAGCCACACATGAAATACAAGGAATTTAAAACTGCCCAGATCGGGTGTGGGCCTCAGAAAGGCCCCTCTGTTGGCCGGGGAGAAGGGCTGGCGGGTCCAAACAGAAGCCAGGAGCCTCCAGGAGACAAGGACAGGGAGGGACCAAGGCGACCAGCCCACATCTCTGGAGACAGAGCCCTGTGCAGGGGGGCAGAGGTCTCACGCGTTTCTGTAAGGAATCAGAATGAATAGCTCAGGCTCTGCAGGCCACGTGGTCTCTGCCGCAACTACGCCACTCTGCTCTCGTGGTACAAGGGCCCCCAAAGACCATACAGAGATGAACAAGCGTGGCTGTGTCCTAGAAAATCTTGTTTATAAACAGACCATGGGCCATAGTCTGCCAACCCCTGGGCTGGGGAAGCCGTGATGCTGAGAAAATAGAGAGGGTCAGAAGAAAGGAAACACGCCCAGGAGGGAGGTGGTATTATTATTCCCATTTCATGGATGAGAACCTCATCCCAGAGTAAGTGGCAGAACTAGGGCCACAAACCCCATTCCTGGGGGTGCCAGGCTCCTGTTCCTCTTCCGCCTCCCTGTGAAAGATGGAAGGCACAGAAAGCACAGGTGCACTGAAGAGATAACAAAGGTGACAGGAATTTAGGTGTGGTCGAGAAGGGTGGGGGGCGGTGCAGGCAGGCCCTGGGCAAGACAGGATCGCTGTAGTCCGGGAATCCTGTCCGCCCTGGGCTGTCCCCTGGGCTCTCACGCACAGAGGTGCTCCCTGAAGGACAGAGAGGCGACACCTACATAAGGAAACCGCAGGGCTAGCACTGCCCTTCGAGGTCACGTACACCACCTTCACCCCAGTTCCGCTGAAGCCAGTTGAACAAGCATTTATGAGCCTGGCTCAAACCACAGTGGAGCAGAGACAAGCGGGTTATAGGGCCCAGGCCCTGGAGCCAGAATGCCTGTGTTCAAACCCAGCTCCCACGGACAGCCTGAGGGATCCTGGGCCAGTAACTTAACCTGTCTGTGCTTCAGACTAGGGGCGATACAGGGGTGCTGTCCAAGGGCTGTTATAAATGTGAACTCGCCTGACCTCCACAGGGTGCTTGGAACGACACCTGGGACATGGTAGTTAAATAAAAATACTGACTGCATCAAAGCACTGAGCCAGGTCCCACGGTGGGGAGCGTGAAGTGTCCCTGCCCTGGTGAGGGCTCCAACAGCAGACTCATCTCTAACCAAGCTCTCATCACGGGAAAAATCGGCCCATTTACCTGCATCTCCCAACACACACAGGGACCACGCTGATGTATGTACCTCCCATAACTGACAGGGGCGCTCCATAATCGATATTCATGATGTTCATGCTTGTTGAATAAATCATACAAGGCATTAGGTCCCCAAACTAGAATTTCCTCTGCGACATACCTGACAGATATCAGAGCACCTAGGGTCACCCTCTACTCACTCTGTGACCTTGGATTCCTGCCCCTCCGTGCTGTTGGGGGCTGAAATCAACATCTACAAAAGCACTTTGTAAACCTGAAGGCCCTTTAAAGGCAACAGAGGTGGGGACCACAGATCACTTCCGAGGCAGGAGTGGTGGCCCTGGCTTCCAGCCTGGATGGCCGCCGGGGGCCGGCAGGCCAGTTGCGACACCTCCTCAGCCAGAGGGAGCACAGCTGAACATGTCTTTTAAAGTTCTCCCTGACACCCGGGGAAACCCATTCCTTCATTCATTAGTGCACGTCCTGCCAGCTGGAGCCTCCCAGGATACACGTAGTTCCACCTCTGCATCTGACACTGAGGTTCAGTTACCCACTCATCCCCAGGCGCAAGGGCAAGGGCACCCAGGGCACTAGGCTGGAAGAACACAGCACTCAACTGTCCCAGCGCTTTCATCCCAGAAGGAAACGGAGAGGCTGGGGTGGAGGGGTGGTGAAGCGACTTGCCCGAGGTTACCAGCCAGTGCAGGGGCAGGTCCAGAGCCCAGGGGGGCAGGGTACCGGCTGGGCATTCCTGATCGACATCGTGTCACCTCACCCGGCCTCACCTACTGCTCCTTCCCAGTGTGTTCAAAGGCCACCTGCCCTTGGCCTTCTCCCTACCTAACAACTCTCCTTCCTGGGGAAAAGCGTCCAGCAGGCGGAGCTCCCCAGCCCGGCTACAGGGACACACTGCAAAGCCAGGCTGTGGCTTCCCTCACCCTTCCTGGAGGGCAAAGGGTCACACTTGAATTCACTGCCCTCGCTGGGCACTTGCCAGCAGCGGGCAGGCTTCCGATGCATTTCCCCTGCTGAGTTCACCCACGACATGACAACTCGGTGACTGCAAGGAAGGGGGCAGCGGGCGAGCCTCGGGCTCTCGCCTCAGGCCCTGGCAGGAGCTGTGGGTGAGCATCCTGACCAGGGCGTGGCCTGGCCCGGGACTGCAGTTTTGGCTTCCACAATGCATGTTGCTGGAAAGATGGCTCAACAATAACTTGGGTTGGCTTACCGCAGAGGAGGTCAAAGTCCTTTCCTGACTTCTAAAATCCAGAAGGGTCAGGTGGCTTCCAGCTGGAACACAGTGTGGTGACTTGCCTGAAGTCACAAAGCAGGGAGGTGACAAAGTGGGGAGAGAAGTCCATCCCCCCGCTCTTACTCTTGGCGGCGATCCCCTGTTGAGCTCACGTTTTTCTTTTCAGTAAAGAGGACACCACAGACCCAGCACCAGTCCAGGTCTCACCCCAGGAGGGGCCCTGCAGAGGGAGGGCTGGTTAGAAGCTCCAGAGCACTCAGGTGTGAGCCCGAGCTCTGCCTCAAGGGGTAAGTGACCTCGAGCAGGTTACTTAATCTCTCTGAGCCCTGGTTTTCCTGGTCCTTAGAGTAGGAACAATCATAATACCAGTAAAGTCTTTTTCAAGGTGCGGCCCATTTGCCTCCCAGGAAGCTAGTTAACTATGCAGACTTGGGACCCCCAGACCCGCAGGATCAGAATCTGCCTTTTCTCAAGGTCCCCAGGTGACTCTAAACTCATTTACATACATAATACATACAGCACTTAGCACCCGCACAGTCGCCCCCCCCCCACCCCGATAATAAATGTAAGCTCAGTCTGCACTTGAAAGGGTCTGGAACACAGGCCGGGGCTCTCCGGAAGGGCTGACTTACTGCCCAAGGCTGTGCACCACGATTCGAACCCCAGGCTTGGGACTCTTCTGCACCACATGCTCTCTTTCCACTGAAGACCCGAGTCTCCACAAGGCACACGCTAACACGGGTGTTCTAAGAAGCAAAACCCTCACGTTTTAAATTAATCCCCTGGTCCCCGTGGGCCCCTCTCATCAGGGCCGATGGTGCACGTCTGTTCACCTGGGCTCCATTCTGCAATTCAGGAGCTCTACGAAGTGGAGTAACCCGCTGCCAGCTGCTACCTGAGGTGAAATTTTTAAAGTGAAAGAAAGCCTTAAAACACACCGTATACATGTACACTCCCCTTCACCTATTAACACCTTCCTCAGGCAGAGAACACAACAGAACGTCAAGCTAGAAGGCATCCTTTTGGTTTCCCAGCTCTGACACCTAGCCATAGAGCAAACCCCAGCACAAACTCCAGGCAGGCCCGGAGCCCCATGCACGAGGTCCGTGGTCCTAAGTTCGCTACACACTTCAGTGGAGACTGGTTAAGTAGCAAGGCTAAACGTAAGGATGAGGAAAGGGAGTACAGAATCATACCAGCACGACTGGCCTGCTGTATCCCGGACAAACATTTACAGCCAACAGCTCCAAAATTCTCCTGGGGCCTACTGCACGCAAGGCACAGTGATACCGTGCAGTGGCGGAGGAAAGACACCAGGCTTGGATCTCAAAGGTCCTGGCCAACACTGGGTCTGAGAAAGAATCTACACATAGGGTGGCTGTGAGGATTCACTGGGATAAATGTTAACTATCCAGCCGAAAGCACAGAGATGGAGTCATCAATCCATGGCCACATCTGGGCCAAGGTCTGGGCACAGAAATTTTCCTGTCATATTTCAAGATTTGGAAGTACAAGTAATAATTGTGATTAGTTTTACAAGCGTCCAGATGGAAGCAGCAAAAAAGAAAGGGTTTCAAGATTTCAGATCAGGAGATTCTGATTTTTATATACCCATACCAAACCGGGTATATGAAATCCCAAATTCATGAAAAAAAAAAAAGAGGCAGATTTCAATGAACTACGGCAGTGCTTTCCAAACTTTCACTTGTATGTGAATCATCTGGGGATCTTGTTAAAATGCAAATTTGCGCTCAAGTAGTCCAGAGTAGGGCCTGAGGGTTTGCATTTGTAAGAGCTCTGAAGGTCCAAGAACTCACTTTGGAGCAGGAAGGTTGTTTGGAATTCTTTAAATTGCAAGCAACAAATCCAAGGAAAGCATAGTATGATTTTAAAACAACACCGCAGGAGAACATCTGTGAAGTAGTATAAGGAACCACCAGGCTAGGAGAACTTCTTAAAGGGAGGCATACCGGGAAAACAAATGACATTCTTTAAGTTGGCCTGGGCCTTATTCAAATGAGTCTGTACTCCACATCACAATTCGTCTAGGCAGGTGAAAGTACTCTCTAGTGATCACAAAAGCACCACACTTCTGACAAAATTCTTGCAAGCAGGTCGGTGTAGGAAACAAAGTATCCTAGGAGATTCCAAGTTCCTGGCCACTCCATGAGTAGTGGCCATGCTAGCTCTTCACGGCCTTTCTTAAATCTCTGTTTTACCCATTTACTTCCTCTCTGCACGTTAAATTTGACACTATTTCTGTTGACAGATGTAATTTTTTAAACGCCCGTCAAGTTGCTGGATATGGATAATTCCGAAGTAGTAAGATGAATGTCAGGTTAAGGAAGCATCTTATACCGACTAATCATCTTAATGTGTGTGTTGGGGGGGGGATCAATAAAACACCCAAGGGGTTCATATTTATAGGTTCAGAGATTAAATCTGGCTGTTTTTTGGATCAGAAATATCAACACACGAGATCCTCCGTGTCCTCTGAAATGAGATTCTTGGAGACAAAGTGTGAAGTTATTTGGTTTCTAGATGTTTTGAGCATGGGAACACATCTGTCTACTACGAGACACAGGGCAACCTTGCACACTGGCTTAGAATAACATGTATGTTTATTACAACTCCTGTCCTGACCCGCTGGACAAGCTGGGCTCACGCTCAAACTATACAGTCATTAAGAGCCAGTGCGTGATGTCAAGCTGCCCAGAAACTGCTGAGTCCGAACCACTCACCCAGAACGGAAGGGATTCCCCTCCCCTCCTGTGCACTGGCCCAATAACGGGGAGAGGCGTGCTCTGACAAGAAGTGCCAGGCCCAGGCTGTCACCTGTGCCCAGCGTCACTAATCATCCGTGCAGTCACAAAGCTATTCGACCGCTCCACACCCCTGCCCACAGCCCATGTGCGCTCAGCTAGGATGCTACAAACCAAGCAGGGTCAGGATTTCGCCACTTGGGAAGAAACAGACTCAGAACAAAATTCTGCAGGAGCCTGCCTTGTTCTCTCCCATCTGTCCACTGCAGGAGGAAGTTAAGTTTTCCAACAGGCCACCTTCTTACTTAGGCCAGAAAAAGCCTAAGTGTTCAGATGAGCATTACAGGAGAGAGGCTGTAACAGGAAAGGTTCCCCCTTCTCACCTTGAGGCCTGCGACATGTTGGCAAAGTCCCATTCCAGTAGGGGAAACTGAAGCCCCAGGAAGTTAAAATAACTGAGCCATAGGGAGCCTAAGAGGCCTTCCTAAGTAACCAGCCTCCCAGGGAACAGGTCTGCACTTCCTTGGGGCTCCCCACTCCTGTTTTCTCCCAACCTCCAGTCCCACTGCCTGATGCAGACCTAGCTCCTCGACTGTCCCTGGAACATAAGTGACAAGCTCTAGCCATTTCCTGAATAAGCAAGTGTCCAACATGTCACGGTTTTGCTAAGATGCTTGATACCCGCAGATGACTTAAGCAAGCGAACACAACCACCTTTCCACTAATTTCAGCAAATTCACTTTGGAATGGAAAAAAGGATCCTCAAGCCCTATTTCCTCCCTGTCCCCCACCACCAAGGCCTGGTTCAAGGGAACATAAGGACTTCCCTTTTCTTAGAAAAGCAAAAGGAAAACGCCAAGTTCTCCTGCGACACTGGAATACTTTGAGCGCAGGCAGAACTTCTCAGGAGGGATTCACGGCGTGTCTGCGACAAGTTCGGCTCACACGCGCCGCTTAGCCGCCGGCCGGACCCACGGCTCAACTCTGCGCCCCGCCTAGTCTTGCCTGGCGCAAGGAGAGTGCTTCTCCGGGTCCGGACCGGGTTTCTGGAAGCTCGTGATCTCCTCCTTGCAGTGGGAGGTTTTGGTGCCGCTTTTCAGTGGGCTCCCGCAAGCCCTAACTCGGGACCCAATGCATGAGCATGGTGCTTCTGCTCTGTGAGTGCCGGGCTCGTGCACACACGTGTGAACACACACACGCTCCCTAGAGACTTTCTCTCTTCCGCGTGCCCTCGTGGTTTGGAATTCGCGCCAGAAGCCCAGAGATCCGGCAGGGCGCGGGAATTGGGAGCGACCGAGTCCCGCAGCAGAGAGCGGGCCGGGAGGGACGCGAGGTAAGGAGCGCGTGGCGTCCTGGATACTCACCGGGACCTCTGCAGCTGCTCGAAGGCGCTGGTGCTGACCCCCTGGCCCGGCTGCTCCAGGGAACAGTAGTTCTGCGAGGTCTGCCTGGAGAAGGCGATCGGCAGGATTCCCTGAGTGAAAGAGTTGAGGCGGCCACGACTACCGCTCCCACTCCCGGGGGTCCCGGAGCCCAAGAAGGCGGCCGCCGGCACGTGCACGCTGGTAAAGGCATCGTCTTCCTCCAACTCCTCCTGCCCGGCGCCCCCGGGCCCGTCGGGCAGCTGCGGCTGAACGCAGGCGACGAGAGGCGCGGGCCGGGGCGGCTGCAATTGCTCCCCCGATGCCCGGCCCGCGCCCAGGGGGCTCGCGAACCCTCGGGCCGCCCCAGGGCCGAGCACGGTCGCGTGGCCGCCGGGGACCAGGGGCGGCAGCGGCGAGGGCGGCGGATGGCAGGGGCCCGATCCAGCTGCCAACGCCGCCGCCGTGCCCGCCGCGGCGAGCGCGCCGCAACCGCCCCGCTCGGCGGCGGCGAGCAGGCTGAGCCGCGTCCTCGCGCCGCAGGCGCTGCCTGCGCCCGGCTTGGCCGCACCGCTCTCCTCGCCGCCGGCCCACTCCTCGTCCTGCAGCGGCGGCCGTCCGTCCAGCGAGATGTTGGTGAGGAAGGAGAGGGCAGCCTGGCGGCGCCGCGGGTCCATGCGCGTCTTCCTGGGGGGCTCGGGCGGCGGCAGCGGCGGCTGCGGCGGCGGCGGCTGGGCCGGCGCGGCGGCCGCGGGCTGAGGCTGCTGCTGTGGCGGCTGCTGCAATCTTCTGGTGCCCGCGGCGACGGTGCCGGCGCTGCTGCTGCTGCTGCGGACGGCCTTGCCGGCGGTGGCGGCCGTGGTGGCGGCAGTCGCCGCCATTGTGTCCGTCTGCGGCGATATTTCCGCGATGCCCCGAGA
This sequence comes from Leucopleurus acutus, assembly GCF_964270905.1. Taxonomy (NCBI): domain Eukaryota; kingdom Metazoa; phylum Chordata; class Mammalia; order Artiodactyla; family Delphinidae; genus Leucopleurus; species Leucopleurus acutus. Next base: position 50,944,393 of record NC_139155.1, read on the forward strand.
AGCGAGCGGCGCCCGAGTGCTAAGCGGCGGGCGCGAGCGCCGGTGACCCGGGCTGGGCAGGGCGCGGGGCGCGGGCGGCGTGCGCGGCGGCCCGGCCCCCCAGCGGGCGGGCCATGCTTGCCCCTCGGTGCTCGGGCGGGGGGCGCTGCCGCTCCGGCCCACGCGCGCGGTTCGCTGGCTCGCTGGCCGTCTGCCCGCCCGCCAGCAGCCTGGGGGTTCGGTCCCGGGCCCTCTCGGGCCCCGGTGTCCGTATTTATAGGTGCGCGCGCCCCGCGCTCGCGCTCCGAAGCGCTCTTTGCAAAAACACTGTATCACGTGTGGGGAATGAAACCTGGGAGGAAAACAAAGCCGCAGGCGGCAGCCGCGGAGGCCGGCGGCCGGAGGCGGGGGGCCGGAGGAGGAGGAAGAGGAGGAGGAAGGGAAAGCCAAGCGGGTGGCGGGGCGAGGGACCGGCCGGGCGGTCCAGGTAGTCCGAGCCGACTGCGGGGAGAGTTGGTGGCTCCCAGGGCGCGCGCCCAGGTGAGGGAGGTAGCACGTTTCCTCGTAGCGCTTGGACTGGGAATTGGGGGCGCGAGCAGAACCCCATGAGTCACGGCGTGAAAATGTGGTCCCGGGAGAGTTGTGGGTCTGCGGGACAATTAATTGGAGCGACGCGGAGATTTGGCCCGCGAGCTTGTTAACTGGATCCCGCGCTGCTGTTGGGCCCGGAGAAATACATCCTTATTAATAGTTACACACCCCTTATGTGGACAGTCCCACCATAAAGCTGTCGCTAACCGTTGAGTTTGTGTCTCATTCATTCGCAGACTGAGGATGCAGCCCCTGATTTAAATGCATACCCGAGGGTGCGTAAGAACCCAGGAGCGAACATCAAACGTGTGGCCAGACTAATTGACACATCTCCATTTGATGGTGCTGTCACTTTTCATCTCTTTCTTAGCAAAGGCCAACATAAATTTTTACTTCGACCCAGAAACGTGCTCCGTTTTCCATGAAGAACAAGGTAAGCTAAGATGGCCTCACAACCTTTACCCCTTGTCACCTTGCAAATTTTTGTGGGTTATGATCTCTTTTCCTCCCATATAAACTGGGAACAAAATGCACAGCTACTTTCTGTCATTTATTTCATAAACATCCGTCTGGCACCTGCAATGTCTTATGTAAAGATGAGTACCTGTCCAAGCTGCAGCTCTGGATCTGCAAGGGGTGGCAGAATTCTGTACCCCAACCTCACGCCCAACAAACGCCTGTCCTGGGGGGGTTGGAGTGGGGGGTGGTTACCATGAGCCATCCGAAAACGCCTGCAGATTTCCCAGTGCGGTTCAGGTGACTTACCAAATGCAGTAGGAACAATTGTCACACTGACTTGAGTTCTGTGACATCTAAGAAACCCTCTACACTTTCCTGAGGGAGAAGAAATGTGTTTAAGATCAAGGGATTAATTTAATTAAAGGTTTAAATTTAGCCTTGGAGCTAATGGGTAACTGTACATTGAAATTCCACTCCATTTCAAGTTCAAGAAAGTAAATTGAGTAATGTAGAGCAAATACACCCTTCCAGAGACATGCAGCCAGCCTGGAGGATGAGATATGGGTGAGTTCGGGTTACAGTGGTTTAGGACAAACATGGCACATGGCCCTTTACATGAACAATTGTTCATTTTTTATGTTATGCCATTTTTAGGCCTTTTGAGAAAGTGGAACCCAGTGTCTATATTTAGAGCAGCCTTACTGCAGCTAAGCGACCAGTGCTGTGTAATTTCATTAGGATTTTAATTACTCTCTTCAACTAACGACTTGAAACTTCCAAGTTACTTTATTACAACTAACTTAATTTACTTGACCACTGGTCTGGTTGTGCTGACAGGCAGTGTTTAAAAAAAACACCAACTCTGCACATGTAAAAGAAAAAACTATTTTTATCAAAAAAGTGATACATGTTTATTGCAGAACATTTAAAGAATAAGGTAAGCAAAGAGAAGTAGGAAAAATATAAAGCTTCACTAACAATCGCATCTCCTATGGAAATTTTGATTTCTGCCCTGTGTATATTTTTAAACAAAAGTTAAAGGGGGCTGTTTGTGTCTTGTGATCTTTGCTTGCTGTGTTGCGATCATCCTTCCTTTTAGAATATTCTTCTATAGCATCATTTTAATGACTGCACGGTGTTCAGTTTGATGGAGAAACTATAATTATTAAGCCTGTGCCCTACATTGAACATTTAGGTTGTTTCCTCTTATGCTGTTATAAAGAGTGATGATGACATCCTTTGTTTTGCTAAATCTTGCTACCATCCAATATTATTTTCTTAGGTTAAATGGATTTGGGGGCAAAGGACATACCATATTTTTAAGGCTTTCTATCCAGAAAAGTTGTTCCAGTTGGTTTCCTCACTCTTGCCAGCGTTGGGTATTAAAATTTTTTCATCAATATTTATTTCTTTGCCCATTTAAGCTATTGTAAGGGTCAAATATGCAAACTAATTTCAAATATTTATTAAAACATCAAACAAGAATTAATATCGATTTAACCTCCAAACCGCTCCTGTGATCTTCTTACGGGGATCAGGAGAGATACAATTTACAGTTCACCTACTATGTTTTAGCCACAGAAGATTTCTAATCCTGATGACTACTCTGCAGTGCTGGGGGGAGGGGAGATTATCATCATTAGTTTACAGATGAGGCTCAGAAAAATAAAATAATTTGCCCAAGGTCACTAGCTCTTAAAGTGGCTGGGCCAGGGGCTTCCCTGGTGGCGCAGTGGTTAAGAAGCCACCTGCCAATGCAGGGGACACGGGTTCGAGCCCTGGTCCGGGAAGATCCCACATGCCGCAGTGCAACTAAGCTGGTGCGCCACAACTACTGAGCCTGTGCTCTAGAGCCCGCGAGCCCTGACTACTGAGCCGGCAGGCTTAGAACTGGTGCTCCACAACAAGAGAAGCCACCGCAGTGAGAAGCCTGCGCACCGCAACGAAGAGTAGCCCCCCCTCGCCGCAACTAGAGGAAACTCACACACAGCAACGAAGACCCAACCAACGCAGCCAAAAATAAATAAATAAATAAATTTATATTAAAAAGAAATAGTGGCTGGACCGGTATGCAAATCTTACTCCAAGACCCATACATATTCTTGCGCCCTCTGCTGGTGAGGATGTTTTATGGGGGGCTGTCTCCACATTTAATCTCATATTCATAATTAAGAGTCAACTATAATGGAAATAAAACAAGCTTTGGAGGAAGGGGATCTGGGTTTCAAGAGTAAGTTTCTTAACCTCTCCAAGCCAGTTTCGTCTGGGTTATTCTGAGGTACAAATGAGGTTGCTTGAGAAGCATTTTATAAACTTTAAAGTACTTTTTATAATGTTTGTTACTATACCATCCTAACCTACTTACTCCCTGAATTTTTCCAAATTCACTTATTTTTCACCTATTTTTACATGGATCAAGTATTACTGAGCAACTTCTATGTGCACAGCACCATCTTGCTACGAAAGGGATAAAAAGAAGTGTAACCTTTAGCCCTTGTGCCCTTGACACTGAAAGTAGGGACAACCAAAAGCTCAGGACACATTTCAGTAAAATGGTAAGGCAGACTCTGATTAAGTGATCAAGGGAGCAATCTGACTGGGACGCTCTCTACATATTATCATAGTGTGAAAAAGGAGCTTTTCATTTGAGGGGAGGCCTCAAGCAAGAGCCAGGATTTAAGCTGACCTGGGAAATGAAGGAAGGAAGAAGTTCAGTTCGCGAAGAGGAAATTCTGCAAATTCCTCATGGATTGCAAGCTTAGAAGTATAATTCTTACTAAACCAGTTGCCAAGGTTTGATTTTTTTCCATTTCTTTTCATATTGCTCCATTCCAAGCACCCATTCTGAAAACTGTAATTGCATGCACAAACTGTTTTGATTGACATACATGGGAGTCAATTAAAAAAAAGAAAAAAGAACCTGCAAGTAATCACTGATCCTTTAAAAAAAATAATTCCGCAGACCAAGAAGTCTGAAAATTAGCTTAGAGAAAACAATGGATATCAGTCATATCAGAAGCCATCTGACATAAGTGGCAATAACAAGGGGTTCTGATGCCAGCTTAGGCCCTTACAAGCTTATGACCTTTGGGGCCTCCTGCTTGGGAAAATTACAAAATTTTTGCGTTTGTTGCCTCGTCTGTAAAGGTAGGTTTAGTGTAATATTTTACCTTGCAGAGTTGTGAGGATTAGTGACAGCATGATGATGTAACTAGCAGAGTATCTTTAGGTAGCTATTATTAGAAAAATGCAAAATATAGAAGGTGCTCCTAACAAAGACCAGGATGTTTTCGGTTCTAGGTTTTTGTAGTTTTCACTACTGTCAGGCAGGTAGGGCCATGAGAAGCTTCAGATGTCAGCTCCAGTTCAGAACGGATTATTGTATTGCATGTTCCCTAAAAGTGCAGGCTGTTGCCTGCTTTTTATAGGCATAAAATATAGGCATAGTGCCGATGAGAAACCTGCTACTTTCCTTAATCAAATGAAAGATTTTCCAAGACTAGAAATGGAGAATATCCAAGAGACAGTCGTTAACACCCCAGCTGTTCTCCCTGAAATTCACCTTCCCGTCGGGACTCTTAATCATCATTTCTGTTATTCTGGGAGAAGGGGAGGGAAATTGATGGGGGGGGGGGGATATTGTTTCCCCCTTTACAGTTTGGCATAGATACCTTAATTTCCTTACTTAATTCTCCAGGACATCTGAGACTCGATACAACATTTAAATGTGACCTGACTAGAAGCTCAGGGATATTTAACGAAGAAATAAACTCAATGAGTAAGACAGCCACATAGAGCAACTTACAGAATATGACTTCCTTAGAGTCCTCATCTCAATATTTCCTAAATGCTAATCCCATGCTCGGTTCTGGCTTATGTTCTGTGAGTAGCAATGATCCTACCCTGGAGCCCTCAAGCTAATGGCAGAAAAAGGCATGGAAATATTTTCACCAAAATATATCAGGTATTTTTAAAAGAGAGAGAGAGAGCTATATGCACAGGGGTCAACCAACCCCTGGCATACCTCCTAGAGTAGGGGCTATTTCAACTTTTGCCCCCCAGCACCAGCCATCTAGGACACTCTCCTCTCCCTACGCAGGAGAAGGTGCCCAGAGGAAATGGCATTCCTGCTACTAGCCATGATCCCATCCTCCAAGTCTCCTTTTCCTGTCTGAGGACCTGCCCATCCCTCAGTAACTGGCACCAGCAGCCCCTGACATTAAGTCATCCGCCCAAACAGGATCATTCTGTCTCCAGACCCCTCACACTACGTGGAGGAAAGAGGAAGAAGGACGTTTGGCCGCAGTACCTGCCTAGCATAATGGAGGGCCTTCAGACTTTTATAACTTGTATGAGAAGCTGAGAAAAGTAGGCAATAGAAGATGTCCATTGGACTGTATGAACAGTCACGTAAGTGTGTGTTACTAATTTTTCAAGGACAACAGCTCAGGGCAAGAATAGATTTCGATAGCTGTCAGTCTGGGGAGGCAAGTGCCAGTAACCCTTCGTCACTGTCACAGTGTCTTTAGTGTGCAGATCCCCACAACAGTGGTGCAAATGCATTTACTCTTCTGATCCACCAAGATTCTCCCTGGGATGCAGCCCAGCCAATTGGGAAGGAGGAGGGATAGCCATTCATAATAAGTGGCCCATTCCACTAGCCCTCCGCCAGAGGGGTGCAGCCAGTGGGCCCAGGTTCGGGTTTTCAGATTCCGAGCTCTCCCACTAACCTGTGACTGCTGGGCCTTGCCTTCTTCATCTCAAGGCTGGAGCAAATCCTGTCCACCTCGCATGGTTACTGTGCAGAGGAGAACCAAGGCATGTGTAGAACACCTCCCACTGTCTAACACATAGTGGGTGCTCGTGAATGGTGGCTGATGCTAGTATACAAGGGACCCCAGAGAAGCACGCCAGACTGGTGAGCAGGGGATGTCCCGTTCCACTGCCCAAGGCGTTAACTGCCCTGGAAGAAACGTGGCGTCAAAACTGTGTTAAGAAAAATACATTTCAGGGCTTCCCTGGTGGAGCAATGGTTAAGAATCCGCCTACCAATGCAGGGGACATGGGTTCGAGCCCTGGTCCGGGAAGATCCCACATGCCGCAGAGCAACTAAGCCCGTGTGCCACAACTACTGAAGCCCGTATGCCTAGAGCCCGTGCTCCTCAACAAGAGAAGCCACTGCAAGGAGAAGCCTGTGCACCGCAACGAGGAGTAGCCCCTGCTCACCGCAGCTAGAGAAAGCCCACGAGCAGCAATGAAGACCCAACGCAACCAAAATCAAATAAATAAATTTATAATAAATAAGTAAATAAATATACTGTGTTTTAAAAAAAAGAATACATTTCAGATGCTACCCTGAGATGGCCTCAGTCTTCCAAAAGGGGATTGTTCATGCCCATAATGCCACCCAAAATCCAATTGCAGAATTTTTAGGATATTGGCATTTTAAAGAAAAATCAATGAATTTTCTTCATTGTGTTACTTTTATACTTCAATTGTAGCAAACTCTTGATTTTCTCTGAAATTAACCTGGTTTTATTTCTTGAAATTATACTGATACGCATGAATAAGCATCTCACGTACAAAGAAGAAAGCACTTCTTATGTAATTATGTAATTTCCTGAACATGCAAATTACATATGGTGCCGGCTTCCAGATGAAAGCTCCTCTAGACTGTGCACAAATCGACAGGCCTAGAAGGCTCTATGTCTCCCAGTATAAAAATGTTATTTTATAGTGTTTACGTTTGTTAGGTCACTCTCACACCAGAGTGGGATGAATGTGGCCAGATTCTGGGGGAAACATCACCACTTTGCCTGCCACTGGGAAGTTTAGCTGAGCTAATTAGTGGTCTGTGGTAACCTTCACTGATAGATGGGCAAACCACATGAAGAGACAGCCCAGAGAAACTGAAATGCAAATGCCTACCAATCACTTGAATAAAAGGATAAATAAGAGTGATGGACACTCTTATATTGCTGGTGAAGACTGGAACAACTTTTCTGGAAAGTCATTTGGCAAATGTATCAAGAGCCTTAAAAAGTTCACGCCTGAGGGCTTTCCTGGTGGCGCGGTGGTTGGGAGTCCGCCTGCCGATGCAGGGGGCGCGGGTTCGTGCCCCGGTCCGGGAAGATCCCACATGCCGCGGATGCGGCTGGGCCCGTGAACCATGGCCGCTGAGCCTGCGCGTCCGGAGCCTGTGCTCCGCAGCGGGAGAGGCCACAACGGTGAGAGGCCCGCGTACCGCAAAAAAAAGAAAGTTCACGCCTGAGAGCGTGGGCTTGGGAGTAACACTGGCCGGGTTAAATTTTGGTCACACTCGCATGGTTTTGAGCACCATTGAGCACGTTACCTTTTGTGCTTCAGTTTTCTCATCTGTGAAATGGGAATGATAATCTACCTTTTGTAGCATTACTACGAGGATTCAGTGCAGTAACATTGCAGTTAATGCTTGGTACTCATGAAATGTAGTTACTGCAGTAATCCTAAGGAGCTATTGAGGAACACGGTCAAACACTTATGCACAAAAATATTCATCGTAGCATTGTTTAAAATAAAGGAATGTTGAAAAAAGAAACCCTAAATGTGGAGCAATGGAAAAACTAAGTAAATTATGGTTTACTCAAACAATGGGATATTGTGCTTCTATTTTAAAAAAAATTATGTTTACCAAGCTTTCTTAATGACATGAAAAATGTGTTTTGAAACAATGCTAACCAAATAAAATAGAGTAGAAACTAGATAGGTCACAATGTCTCAACTTTGTGAAAAAACTGAATGGAATTGTTGTTTTAAATACTAATATGTGCCTAAAGCGTACATGTGGCCAGAGGGTTAAGTCACTGGCTAGGAAAGTAGGATTATGGGGATTTTAATTTGCTTCTTTTTGTTTATGCAAGTAGAAATAAGTGTGTGGTGGTCATTATAGAAACCGCTTCCCAATGAATATTTTTTAAAATATTTTTTAAATACATAGAAATAAAGCTTGGAAGAAACTATGTCCAAATGTCAAATGGTGGAATTATGGGGGAACATTTTTCAATTTCTTTAGGGATATTAGGAAGCAACTAGCTTTCTCTGCCCCCGATGAGTAGGAGGTGGTTAGGCAGAGAGAAGGAGATGCCTTTAGTAAGGAAATCAAGTATGAATGAAGGTGCAAAGACAGGATAAGAAAGGAAAGGACTTTTTGGAAGTGGCTGGCAATGACTAGACGTCCCAGAACAGCTACATTAAAAGGACTGTAGCAGTGAATAATGGGAAATAACACCAAAAAAACAGTATGTAGGGCCAGAACCATGAGGAGCCCTGAATCTGAAGGAAGGAATTTGAACCTATGGGCACTAGAGAGCCATAGGTGATTTTTATTTTTTAACTTTTTTTAAGTTTCATCTGGTTTGTTTGTTTGTTTTTGGCTGCTCAACTCAGCATGTGGGATCTCAGTTCCCAGACCAGAGATCAAACCCGTGCCCCCTGCAGTGGAAGCGTGGAGTCTTAACCACTGGACTGCCAGGGAAGTCCCCATAGATGATTTTTCAACAATAAGTGACACATGTGTCGAAAGCCAAACTGAAGGAGTATTAATTTGGCAAAGGTGCACATGGGGTTGAACAGAGAGTCTTAAGATCGGAGAGGGTTTTTTCTTCATTCTTCCATTTATGTATTTATTCATTCAGCGTGCATTGAGCTCCTGCTTTATGCCACGCTCTCTGCAAGGCACCCAGTAAGGCAAGATCCCAGGCCTCAGAGAGTTAACAGTCTGCTGTGAAAATTGGAGAAAGAGAGCAAAGGACACAAGGGTGGGTTCCCTTTTATGAGCAAGCCCTGAAATGGTCATTTCTACCTTCTAGTTTGAATTCTCACCAAAGCCCCGCTATTTATCCTATCTGACCTATGAAGAAACAGAGGCTCAAAAAAGTTAAGCATGGGGTCGTGCTTCTGGTCACACAACTGATCCCTGGATAATTCCTTCCGTAACATCTTAGGGTAGAGGTCTGTGTCACAGGGAGAGGCCGAATCCTAGGTGGTCAGAGAGGCCCCACAGTGAAGGTGATATTTGAACTTGGACTCTAGTGCACATGTGAGATAGGGCATTTCAGGCCATGCACAGGCATGGGGTCAGTAATGTTAGGACTCCATTACAACCATTTGGGCCCGAGGCGGTAACACTTGGAATTGGCAGTGAGAATGGAAAAGAAGGGTCAAGGGCATGAGGCACTGAGGAGAAACTGGCTTCCAGATTTCCAACCTGGGGTGCAGCTGTAATTCCTGAAAGAACCAACAGTACCCGGGGGAGGGGAGAACAGATGAGAGGGTCAGACGCTGGCTACGTTCTGGCATGAGTTCCTGGTCTACACCATCACGCAGGGGCCCAGGGGAAAGTAAGGAGTAAGAAGGGCTCATTTTTCTAAATAACACCTTTATCAGGTGGAAAGAGAAGTAGGCTTTGTGTTTGTACTGTCACAACCCTCCAGTCTGGTTACAGATGGGCTCACATGGTGGATGGCTGAGGACTCTGGTCTCTGGAGCCCCTACACTGGCCATAACTACACATTCCATTTGCCCTCTGAGACACAATTCAGAGCTGACACAGCATCCTGGCCCCCTTTTGTGATGTACGTGAGAGAAGCTGTTGGAAACAAACCATTCCAGGACTGGGCTCATTTCAGCCATTTTCTAGGATCCTTTTGATGGTAGGTGACAGAAACCCAGGTGAAAGCAGCTTAAGGAGAATTTATCTAAAGATATAGGAAAGTCTCAAGGAACACAGAAACAGGAATAGAGCTGGAGCCCGGGCACATAGAGAACCATGGATGTGGGCCTGCCTCTTCTTGCCCCCTAACTTTCTCTGGTGCCTGGTTCAGACTCCATCATCTCCCTCCGCAGATTCTGCTCCTCTAGTCCACTGGGCAAGAAATGTGGCCTCTGACAGTTTACAACCTTTATAACCTACAGAGCCTGGACCCTCTGGGTTTCCATTTCAAATTTACAAAGAAAGACTGAAAGCACAGCTTGTGTGGAGCTGGCCTTGGACTTCTCAACTAACAGGCATTCACTCCCAGAGGCAGATGGATGGTGTGTGGGCCGTAACATCTCTAGGTCTAATTTCCTTGCTTGGGAAATGGAGATACACTGTCTACCTTGGAGGTTACTACTGTGAAGAGTAGAGGATAAAAAGACATTGGTGATATTCAGACTTCCCACCAAGTGCTCCTAAAGGCAAAAAAAGAGGAGACTGGGACTACCCTGGCGGTCCAGTGGGTAAGACTCCACGCTTCCACTGCAGGGGGCGCGGGTTTGATCCCTGGTGGGGGAACTGAGAGCCCACATGCCGTGCGGTGCAGCCAAAAAATAAAAAATAATAAATAAATAAATAAATAAAAAGGATACTGACAGCCTGAGGGGTCCCTTGGTGAAGCTGGAAGCAGGACATTGATTTGAGGTCTTGTTTTTAGCATAAAAATGTGTTGGCTATGGGAATTTAGCATATGATAAAACTGACATCTCAAATTAGTAAAGATAAGATAAATTATTTAGTGATGTCGGGATTGACTGGGTTGCCAGCTGGGGAAAAAAAAAGATCCCTCACAGTCTACAGCAGATTAAATTCCCGATGGAAGAAAGATTTAAATGCAAAAAATGAAATCGTAAAAGTAGTTAGGAAAAGTGCGAAAGACCTTAGCAAAAGAACTCAGAATATGTCCTCGTGGTCTGCCTCGTTCAACACTGCAACTCCATCTCCTAAAGCAGCGCTTGGTACAGAGACAGGACTTAATAAACTTTTCGTGGAAAGAATTAATGAGAGAATATTTCTTTTTTTTTTTTTTTTTTTTTGCGGTACGCGGGCCTCTCACTGTTGTGGCCTCTCCCGTTGCGGAGCACAGGCTCCGGACGCGCAGGCTCAGCGGCCATGGCTCACGGGCCCAGCCGCTCCGCGGTATGTGCGATCTTCCCAGACCGGGGCACGAACCCGTGTCCCCTGCATCAGCAGGCGGACTCTCAACCACTGTGCCACCAGGGAAGCCCGAGAGAATATTTCTTAAATCACCTCAGATAGGGGAGAAGCTTTTCTAAAGATGATCTAAAACCCAGGAGCTATAAAAGCAAAGGTAAATTTAGCTACCATATATATGTATAAAACAAATGAGGCGAGGGGGTAGCGGAGGGAACCAAACTAATCAAAAGACAAACATACTGGAGGGAAATATTTGCAATTCACATAGCAAAAGGGACCCTTCCTTAATATTTAAAGAAATTCTAAATGTTGATAAGAAAAAAAAGCCAACAATCTAGTAGAAACATGGAGAAATGATATGAAGAAACAGTTCCCAGAAGAAGAAATACAAATGGGTCTTGAACATTAAAAAAAAAAAAAAGAAAAGAAAAGAAAGATACTCAACCCCCTTCATAATTTAATAAAAGCAAATAAAAACTCTAATGAGATGCAAGTCTTCACCCATCAGACTGGCTAAGGTCAGAAAGTTTAAGAACACTGTGTTGTCTGTTGTGCATTGGCTAAAGGATCAGGAAACAGATACTCTGATGTAGTGTAGATTGGGAGCACTCTACAGAGGACAAGTGGACCGTGCAATATGCCCTGTGACCTACTTCCAGGAATCTCTCCTACAGATATACTAACACATGTACAAATGAAGAATATTCAGGGTTATATTTGTTGTAGTGTTGTTTGCAGTAGGAAAATACTGGAAATAATCATCACAGGGCTGGTGAACAAATTCTGGCACATCCATACAATGAAAAACTGTGTAGCTGTTGAAAGAATGAAATAAGTCTCTATGATTTATGAAAAGGTCTCCAAGATGTAGTGTTATCTGAAAAAAGCAAGATGCAGGGCAGTGTGTATTTTATGCTCATTATACTAAACAGCAACAACAACCCACAGACATGGGTACTTACTTGGACTGTGTACAGATGATTTCTTGGAGGATTCCCAAGAATCTGGGCATAGTGGTTGCCTCCTGGGAGTGAAGCTGGGTGGTTGGAGAACAGAGGGGTAAATTTTCATTCTAAACTTTTTTATACTTTTCAAATTTTGCTTCATGAACATGTATTACCTCTTCAAATAATAAATTAAGAACGTGTGTTAATTTAGCATTCTGCTCCGTGCTATTATAGATCCACTATTGATTAATGTAAAAATCATGTTTTACATTACTTAACCTCACACTAATTAACTCTCCCTCCCAAATCTTTGAGTGAAATTAAAATTCTAGAAAGATGCAGCACATTTATCCTGGGACTTTGTCTGCTGGGCACACCAACAAGTGGCCCCTTTCTGAAGAGAACAGAACTTTGCAGAGTGTTCGGCACATTAAGTAGCTGCCCTACAAAAGGGAGTTCCTGTCTCTGCAGCAACGGAACTGTTCTGGGAGAGGGGCTGGAGGGAACCTCCGCTCCCCTGGCAAGGACAAGAGGCTGATGAGTGTCTTGTGCCCTGATCAGGACCTTGGGAGACCTGGAAATCCAAGGTCATATAGGGTCCACATTCTCCAGCCTAGCCCAGTCCCTGACACACAGTAAGCACCCAAAAAAGTATGTTTCTGGAATGAATGAACATACCAAGAGTTAACGGGAATCTCGCCTGAGGAAGTGACAAATGCCATTGGGAAACTTTGGGGAAGTCCCATAAATAGATGACATTTAACCTGGGGCTTTATCTTTTCCATTTTTTATATTTTTGGCCATGCCATGGGGCATGTGGGATCCTAGTTTCCCCACCAGGGATTGAACTGGTGCCCCCTGCATTGGAAGCACGGAGCCTTAACCACTGGACCGTCAGGGAAGTTCCTAACCCGGGGCTTTAAGAAGGAATCCCTCGGGCTTCCCTGGTGGCGCAGTGGTTGAGAGTACGCCTGCCGGTGCAGGGGACACGGGTTCGTGCCCCGGTCCGGGAAGATCCCACATGCCACAGAGCAGCTGGGCCCGTGAGCCATGGCCGCTGAGCCTGCACGTCCGGAGCCGGTGCTCCGCAAGGGGAAAGGCCACAACAGTGAAAGGCCCGCGTACGGCAAAAAAAAAAAAAAAAAAAGGAATCCCTCACCTGGAGGACAAGGGGGATAAAGCAGGATTTCAGGCAGAGAGAACAGCTTACCTTTGGGCATAAGAGTAGAGGGACTGGAGCTCTCAGAACACCTATCCGCCCTGCTTGGAGCAGCCGTCAGATGTTGTCAGTTACCATGGGGGCATCACGTGTGTTGGCGGCTGTCTGACAAAGTGAATTGGGAAAGGTCCAGAAGCTGACAGACAGGAAAGAGAGTAACCAGGCCCCATTCACTTGAAGCCAGAGGAGGCTTTGGGAAGGGAGGCCCTCAGGTGGACCCTCACACACCCCTCCAAAGACTGACTGTGAGATGCTCGCAGCCTATCAGATCCAGCGCCTCGTTCTTAAACCACCCCCTTCATTGTATTGTTGCTCAGTGAGAGACACGAAACAGGGCCACGATCGCTTATCCAGAATCCAAAACGCTTCGAGAATCCTAAATCGGTTTTTAAAATTTTGTCAACAAAACCTGCCCTGAGCTGATCTGAAGCTACACGTAGACGTAATTCATTGCGCTCTTATGTGTCCGTATATACATTTTGCTGTAGAAATATGTGTGATTGATGACAGGATGCTGTTCTAGACCCCGCTGAGGGGTTATATAACATATTGTAGGTGCACCATACTACTTTCAGTACTTAAAATCTGGAGATTTCTGAATTCTGAAACACATCTGGCCCCCAAGAGGTTTGCATCAGGATTTGTGGTCTAACATAATCGACCAACACAAAAAATGTTTAAAAATAAAAGTAATGTAGTGTTCTGGGTGTAAAAGAAGAAATAAAAGAATAGAAGTGTATAAAAACAGAATATGTATTTCAACACGTAAATGCTGGGGCAGGACTATACCAGAAGACGGGGGTAGGGGGCGGCAGTGAGTGGCGACATAGACCCCTCCTGTGGAGGGGGGTTGTCTCTAAAGTGGACTTTGAATGTGGCAATTCAAATAAAATTGATAAAGTTATATATATTTTTTGCAACTCAAATGCTAGGAGTCCTTTTTGGATAAGCGGTCTGAGGTGATCTCTAAAAATGGTTCACTATTCACTTGACCCAGAAAACCCCACAGAATCATGCCAATCAAGAGGCTCAGATCTTCGTGTTCACTTTAAGAGCACTCGTGAGACTGCCCAGGCCATTCAGGGTATGCATATCTGAAAAGCCACCACGTATCTGAAGGATGTGACTTTACAGAAGCAATGTGTGCCAGTCTGTCTTTACAATGGTGGAGTTGGTAGGTGTGCCCAGGCCAAAGAGCGGGGCTGGACACAGGGTCGGTAGCCCAAAAAAAAGTGCTGAACTTTTACTGCACATGCTCAAAAATGCAGAGAGTAATGCTGAACTTAAGGGCTTAGATGTAGATTCTCTGGTCATTAAGCATATCCAGGTGAGCAAAGCACCCAAGATGCCACGCAGGACTTACAGAGCTCATGGTCAGATCAACCCATACATGAACTCTCCCTGCCACACTAAGATGATCCTTCCTGAAAAAGAACAGATGATCCCTAAACCCGAAGAGGAGGTTGCACAGAAGACAAAGATATCCCAGAAGAAACTGAAGAAACAGAAACTTATGGCCCAGGAATAAATGCTGCAAAAAAAAAGCAAATAAAAGTAAAAGCAAAAAAAAAAAAAACCTACTAGGAGTGGCATTGCCATGATTTTCCAAAATGGTGAACAACTCTCGGGGAAGTTCCAATATAAAAAAAAATACAGTCTCCCTCAATCTACTCAATAGTTGCATTCCTGGAAAATCTGGTGCGTATAAAAACCATGCAGAATTACTTTGTGTTCATTTGCAAAACGTAATTAGGTTTTAGGCCCAGATGATTATAATGAGGTTTTTTGCTTACAAGATACGTTTTAATGAGACCTTCGGAAGTGATTCACGATGCAGGACAATTCTTTGTTGTGGGTGACTGCCTCACACATGGCAGGGCGCCTCTTGTCCCTGGCTCCACATGTTAGATGTCAGTAGTGTCCCCCAGACAGATGGTTATGACAACCAGAAATGCTCCTCACATTTCCAAAAACCTTAGGGTGGTAACCTCAGGAGGGAACACAGCTCACCCCTAGCCGCCCTCAGAACCACCGAGTGGAGAAGTCGGCAGGGGTTGGCGGGTGCGCCAGTGGAGTCCCAGGGCACGCTCCGTCCAGGTGGGGAATCCTGCAGTGAAGTCTGGACTGAGCAGCTTGGATTTGAAGAACCTTGTTTTCCCCAGAATCTAAGGCTCAGGGAAACACACTGGCATTGGGTGTGCCAGCGTGGAGCTGTGACTCTCCAATTGGCCAGCCTGTGGGATGTTTTGGCCTTGTGCATCGCTTTCCCCTGCCTTCTCCAGTGGGTGATGGGCCACCTGGTACTTGGCTGGTCTGCTCAGGTTGGGGCGTGTCAGGCAGCCCATGGCGGTGCGCCTTCCTTTAAGACTCATTCTCCAAGTCTCTATGTATCTTAGTGGTTAGGAGTTAAACACAGCAGCATATTCACCATAGCCAAAAGGTGGAGGCAACCTAAGTGTCCTTCCATGGGTGCAGGGACAAAAAAAATCGTGTTACATACATACAATGGAATATTATTCAGCCTTAGAAAGGAAGGAAGCTCTGGCACATGCTACAACATGGATGAAACTTGAAGACATCATGCTAAGTGAAATAAGCCAGACACAAAAAGAAAGATACTGTCTGATTCCACTCTCTAGAGAAGTCAAATTCAGAGACAGAAAGTGGAATGGTGGTTGCCAGGGGCTGGGGAGAGGGGGGATGGGGAGTTATTGTTGAATGGGGACAGAGTTTCAGTTTTGCAAGATGAAGAGCGTTCTAGAGATGGATGATGGTGGTGCTGCACAACAGTGTGAATGCACGTAATGCCACTGGACTGCAGTTAAAAATGGTCAAGATGGTAGATTTTACGTTACGTGTATTTTAGCGCAAATAAAATTTTAAAAGCAAATAAAGAGGGAAGGTGCTGATGGAAAGACTACGAATCAAGTGTGGGCTCTGCTGTTTACCAGGCTGTTGTGGATCTTGGCCAGGTTAACCTGTCTGAATCTTAGTCTTCCCATCTGTGAAACAGGGATAATGATGTACTAGGGGTGGGGGGGAATTACGAGGGTCACTAACTCGTGTTTGTAAGCCACAGGGCACGCTGTCTGCTCTCAGGAAGTGTGGCTGTCATCGTGCAGGTGGATTTCACTTATTCACTGCTCCAGAAAGCAGTCTTTCCCCTCAGACACTCTCGTAGAAGCATTTGGGGCATTTAGCCTAATAGCAAGGTCATACGGACGCTAATGGGGACCCAGGACGGTGCGTGTATAAGCTTCCTGGGTCTTCCTGCCGGGGGGGCAGGAAGCTTCCTCTCCGCCCACAGGGAAGCATTCTCAACTGTACTTTAGGCAACTTCAAAGGCCTTCTTAACTGACCCTCCCTCGCAGAGGGACACTTCTCCGTAAGTGGAAAACCTCCAGCATTCCCCTTTAGACTCTTAGGGAGAGTTGATAATTGTTGACAGCAACAAGCATTCATTTTCTTTTGTTTTGATTAAACAATAATTTGATTGGAAAATGCTTCCTGGTGCAGTAATTAATGACCGGCTGGAGCTGCTAACGCTAGAGGTAAAGCAAAAGGCACCTAACTCAGCTAGCATTAGCTACCAGGAAATGTTAGACCTGGAGGGTAATCCCTGCTGGGACAAACTCTGAAATGGGGAGGGAGCAAAAGAGAAAAAAAAAAAAAAAAAACCTAAGCAATTTCTTCTTGCGCAATGAAAAGTTTAAAAATGGAGCGTCGTGTTGCCATAGACACAATTCCTGGCTCTGGGCTGTCCTCCATGCCTGCATCCAGCCACACAGCAATTAGACACGGTTTTCAGCAGGGCAGCTGAGCCTCCCAAGTACCTATAATGAATATCTGCAGCTCCAGGCTCCCGCGGAAATCCTCAAGCCTTCACTTGTCACTATAATTTCCTTGGGAAGTGTTTCTAATTACATATTTCTTGCTGCCTGCTCCAGGTCAAGTCTTCCTGTATACAATATTCGAATTACATAAAACCACAAAACAGTGAGAGCGACCCTGGAGTGGTCCAAATTGCTATGTATTTGCTTTTAACTTAGTAGTTAAGCATTACTGGGTGTAATAGGGCATCGTTTGCATGAGCAAAAATAACGTTAAAGGAATGTGCCTCATTCTTTTTGAATCTCTGTAGAGGTCAGACCCATTTCAGCAAGACATTTATATAATAACAGAATTCCCAACTCCAACACATGGACCGTTTAACTATTATAGCAGGGTCTTTGTCAAGAGGAACTTAATTCTTTTGTATTATCTCCTGGGACCTGCCATCTAGGGAACTTCTGGCAGTTTCGTTCCCTGGAGGTGGTCTGTTAGTTTAGGTAGTTCTCCAAGATGTAAGACAACCTTCACCCGCTAATTCTTAGAGAAAACTGAAGTCAAATGAATCTCAATCCAGATGCTACTGTATGGATGTTAAATTTTCTTTGGAATTGAGTAAATTGGAGGATTCTTCAGCTCTTGAAGAAGAGGCAAAAATGGTTTTCCAAAAGCGTGGGTTGGCTAGGGTTGGGGGTTCCCCTCCTTACAGGGGAGGGGTCTAAGTCCACCACCCTCTCTACCTTGCCTTGTGTTACGGAAGATTGAGCACCTGCAGGACCCAGAGTTACTGACTACCTGATCGTCTTGGGGGGCCTGAGGAGTTGTGCTCAGCTGAGCCTCCAGGCAGTGTCCACTGGGGGAGGGCCGGTTCTGGCCCCGGCTTGCAGCTGATGCAAGAACATGTTCCGACCCCGTTCCCTAAGGAGTTTCAGCAGAAAGTGGCAGCCCTGCAAGAAACAGCATTTGCTCTAGGCTTGCTTCTGCCCACTGGCTCCTCCTCCCAGTCTCTAAATGTTGAGGCCTAGGGTTCATTCCGGGACCTCTTCTCTCTGTCTGCACTCAGTTCCTAAGTGATGTCATCCAATTACGAGGCCCTGAATCAATACCATCTGGAGCAGATTGTGTTTTCCAGAGTTGGCCACAACAATATCTCCATCCCATATGCTCTTCTGCAACGTGGTCTTCACACTCTTTCCATGGAGAGAAGGGATCTGTATCCACCACCCGCCCCATCCCACCTTGAGTCTTGGCAAGCTCTAGCTCTCTGGTAGCCCAGAGGATGAGGTGGGAACGATGCTGCATGACTTCCAAGGCTAAGTGAGGAAAGACGGTGCAGCTTCCACCTTGTTCACTGGTACACTCACTTTTGGAGCCCTGAGCTGCCATGTAAGTGGTCCAGCTACCCCAAGGAAACCCAAGCCACATGGAGAAGCCACTCTAAGCGTTCCAGTTGACAGCCCCTGCTGAGGTCCCAGTGAACAGCCAGCTTCAACTGCCGGATTTGTGAGTGAAGACACTTCCTGGTGATTCCAGCCCCAGCCATCATGTTGCTTCAAACCCTTGAGTCTTCCAAGCTCAGACCCAAGATTTGTGGAGTAGAAACTAAACATTCCTGCTGTGCCCTGCCCTGAATTTGGAACCCACGAATTGGTGGGTAAATGAAATAGCTGTTTTAAGCTAAGTTTTGGGGTCATTTCTTATATAGCAGTACTATCGGCAACACCATCTGTATGCCAATGACTCCCAAGTTTCTATCTCCAGCTTAGGGCCTCTCTCTGAGCTCTAGACTCGCGTATCCCACTGTTGATTTAGCTTTTTCACTTGGATGTCAAACAGGCTTCTCATAGAACATGCCCCAGATGCAACTATTGACCTACCCTGCCCTGCAAAGCTGCCCTTCCCTCAGGTGTCCTCATCTCAATAAATGACACTGAAACCCAATTGCTCAGACTCAGAATCTAGACATAGTCAGTGACTCTTCTCTTTCTCTCCCAACTCCCATCCCATCCATCAGCAAATCCCATCAGCTCTACTTTCAAAACATTTCCCAGATAGGATTACCTCTCACCTACTCTACTGGTATAACCCAAACCCAAACTGCATCTTCTCTGTCCTGGATTATTGCTATAGCCTCCTAACTGGTCTCCCTGCTTCCACTCCTGGCCTGTAGTCCTCACCTCCATCAAGTCTCCAGAAGGCACAGTAAACATCTCAAGATGTAAATCACAGCAGGAGCCTCGACTCCTCATTCACTCACCTGGTTGTTGACCAGGAATCTAGCTGGGGCTGTTGGTGAGAACACTCACATCCAGCCTCTGCATGTGGCCTGCACTTCCTCATAATGCGGTGGCTGGGTTCAGAGACCAAGTGTCCCAAGAGAGAGGAGAGCCAGCTAGGAGTGCATCTAGGATTTAGCCTTGGGCGTCATGCAGCAGCGCTTCTGCCACATTCTACTGGCTGAGGCAGTTAGGAAGGTCCACCCAAGTACAGAGGCAGGGAACACAGACTCTACCTTTCCATGAAGCCTGTTAGGGTCACACTCTAAGAGGAGCATATATAATGGGATATACATTGGTGCGGCCATCCTTAGGAAGTATAATCTGCCACACTGTTCAAGAAGATTTAACTACATAAAAAAGAAAACCGTACACCAAAAAATTCCATAAGCATAATGTAAATGCAAAAGACAGTGTAAAGAAATGCTAACTCTTTTTCCTAAGCCCCTCACTGAGCCCCTCCTCTAGCCTTTGTGGGTTGATTACAGGCATATTGGGCTGCTTAACATTTTGGGTTTTATTTTTTTTAATTTTTTTTGGCCACGCCACACAGCTTGTGGGATCTTTGTTCCCTGACTAGGGATTGAACCTGGGCCCTCTGCAGTGAAAGCACGGAGTCCTAACCACTGGACCATCAGGGAATTTCCTCCCCCACCCTTTTTTTGTTTGTTTGTTAATACTGCGGAGGGAAACTGAGTCTAATGTGCCTGCTTCCTCTTCTCTCTGACGGCAGGAAGAAGAGAATGATGTCTCCTTCATCTCAACCTATAAGGCTCGCTCCAAATGATACTTTCTCCACAGACCCTCCCTGACTTCCACTGTGTGAACACTGAGTTTTTCCCCATCTCACAAGGTACTTATACTTTCTTCCTTGTATTTCAGTCTCTTTTAAATATCTGTCTCTTTTAAATCTTACCTCTCTTTAATTCCTCCAGGGTATACTGAACTATAAATTTCTCAAGGGAGAGGGACTCTTTTTGGATTCATCACTGTTGCTTTTCTGCTCTGATCTTTGCACTGTTCACATGTGTTAATTATGCAATGTGTGCTGGTGGAATTCATGAAGAAGCAGTTGTGTCCAGTGTCTGTCTCATCTATATCTAATAATCCTGGAATGTAGTAGGTGCTCAATTAAAACATGTTTTTGGTGAATGGATTGTGATCTACTAAATACAGGACATTTAAGGGGGAAGTAAGCATAAGAGCTGGTCCCAGCCTTCAGTTACTATTTATACCTTGCCCAACAATGAAAAAGCTATCACAAGGCAGGTCATGATTATGATTTTTTGACAAAAGTCTGTGGGACTTAGAGAAAGCTTTTCTAAACCTATATAGCCAAAGTCAGAAAACGTAAAGGAGAAGACTGATAGTTTCTACTGCATAAAAATGAAACACTTCTGTACATTTAAAAAAAATCATAAATACAAGTAAGGCAAATGGAAAGCCAGGAAAAATTTGTCAGTATATTAACAAAAGGTTACTATCTTTAATATTGGAAGAGGTCATCTATGTCAGTAAGAAAAAGACAAACATTTTTTAGTTAGGGAAAGGATATAAATACTCAAAACAAAAAGAAAAATATAAGTGGTTAATAAACAGAAGAAAGAAAACCTTTAACCTCATTAGCAATCGTAGAAATTCATAGGAACACCACACTGAGGTAACATTTTTCTTTTATCAAATTGGCAAACTATTTTTGTTAAAATAAGCTGCAATGTTGGCATGATTAGGAAGACTGAAAATTGATGTTTAAAATGGACATGCTTTGTAACCCGGCATTTCAACATCCCCAATTTATGCCAAAGAATTTATTGCTGAGGTTTGCCAAGATCTGTACACAAAGACACTTCATGAAGTACTGATTTTAATAGCAGAAAATTGGGATTAATGTCCAGCAATTGGAATTAAATTGGTTAACTAAATCATAGCACCACCCTGTGATACAACATTATATAGCCATTTCAACTGCTGATATGAAATAATATTTAATGAAGTGGGAACATATTCCTGTTACATAGTTAATTTAAAGTTTCAATTTATCAAGCAAATGTAGAATTGTTTTCTTTTTCATCATATATATTTCCATAATCAAAAACATGCATAGAAGAAGCCTAGAAAGATTTACATCAAAAATTTTAGGATTCTGTGATTTTATTTTTTATCACCTCTTTTTTTGTGTTTTTAAATTTTCTAGGGAATTCTCTGGTGGTCCAGTGGTTAGGACTCTGTGCTTCCATTGCAGGGGGCACGGGTTTGATCCCTGGTCGGGGAACTAAGATCCCACAAGCAATGCAAGCTGTGTGGTGCGACCAAAAACAAAACAAAGCAAAACAACTTTATACAGTAGCGTTCTTTTCTATCCAGGAAAAAAAATACCATTATTTCTTTTAAGTGGTGTGGAAGTTGCCCCTGCAGTATAGGTGGGAATGCCAGTTCTGGCTATTTCCTTTGAAAATATCTCTAGGTGCCATGGGTACACATTTACAACAGCCCATTTTCTCCTGAGAAGAGAGTGAGGGTGGGAGGAATTTTGGTGAATGTTTGTACTTGCAGCTTGTCCTGGAGTAAATCTTTAAGACTGTGGGAATAGGCGCTTTGCGCTCTGTTGAGCTGGCGAATGTATGTCAGGTTTCCTGTCCTTCTGTCTCCGTCATGTGCAAGGATCTGTGAGTGGAGGGTTTCATTAATCTAAATGCATCTGCAACCCCATCAGGAGCATTTCAGTTTCATGGACAAGTGGTTTGCTTTATTTGCTTTATTTGCTCCTGATGGAAATAAAGGGATGATACAATTAGTTCTGTCCGCTGCACGTGGGGGTGGAGCTTAAGTGAATTAAAACGTTCTGTGGCAAAGTAAACATGAAATGGGCGTGAGAAGTTGGATAGCAAGAGGAAAGCAAAGTTTACTGATTTTCTCCTTTATTTGGCTCTCAGGTTTACGAGGATACACGAAAATCACACAAAGAAATCTGATGGGATTTAGTCTCTAAAACTAAAAAATAACATCGCCACTGATTCAGCCTTCATGAATCCCTCTGACTCTATTTCCAAATATAAGCCCTATATAAAACCACCCCGTTTCACTTTGGGGACCACTAAAACAAGTGACTCTTATACGACAGAGAAAAAGAAGACGTTTTAATAATATGTGTGTTCAGATGCTTGCATCAAATGTTAAAAACCCGTCAATTCACAATGCAGAATACCACCTGCCCACAGGTACAAACAAAAATGTTTGCTCCAAGGGATCCTTTTTCCATTTTATTATTGCTAGTATAAGAGATCAGGAAATGTCTTAAAATGCACAAGTGGTTTTGCTGACTTTTTATGTGGTTTCTTTTGAATTCAGGAAGCTTTGAATGACATAAATGAGCTCTGTACAGATGTTTCTAGAAGGTTTATGGCTCATCTCTGAGGTTCCCAGAGAGTGGTCAGCTCCACATCACACCTCATGGGACCCCATGGCCCATGACAATGAAATCAACGGAGGCTGTAATTTTCTCTCAGCCTTCTTTGGGCTTGAAAACTGGAAACAGCACAGAAGACCATACATTCAATGACACATCAGATTGGCATCTTCCCTGTGCCAGCAGCCATGCCCACGAGCTGTCATGGTGTGGTGTGTTACAGTCCTTGACCTGCTGGTGTTTATAGCTGGGGGTGAGAATGGAGCCAGGGAGGGGACATTAATTTAATAGGCTTCTGGGTGTTTCCATCCTTATTTCACTCTTGGACAAGCCGAAGAAGGAAATGGTTTTCAGCAACCTCTGTGATAAAAACTATTTGCTTATTCAACTGAGTTATCTCTAAAAAATGTTAAAGGACAGTTTAATAATCACTGTCCCCCAACTGTCTCTCTCTAAATATAGTTCACGTATATGAACCATGAATCTCTCTCTTCCTTTCCTCCACACTCTCCCCCATTTTCCCCCAAACTGGCCTACTTTAGCTCTTTTCTCCTCTCCTTTTTCTCGTCTTTTTTCCGATGGATTTTTCCTTCTTCTCTAGCAACTCTCTGTTCTTTCCCATGTAAATCAAACCAGCCTACCTTGGCCATTCTCCCTAACACCACACACAAAGGCCCAGAGTCTACCGGGAAAGGGAGAATTCTCTTAATGGGTGTGATAACTCCAAGTATTAGATACTATTAACTCACCAGACAGACAGATGAGAAACCCGGACACAGAGAGGGCAAGTAACTTAGCCAGGGCTGTGCAGCCCTCGAGCAGCAGAACCAGCCTTCAAAATTCCTCATTCCAAAGCTTGGGCTGTTTCCAAAGTACAAGCGGAGGTCCTCAGGGAGGGCTCTGGGTGGATGAGGAACAGAATTAAGTCATATTTACCGACAGCCACATCCTCTTAGATTCGTGGAGCGGCTTCCGTGCCCAGGGCAGGAAATAGCCCTTCTCCCAGGAAGCCCCCCGTGGTGTGTGTCTCAGGCGACACACACATTGTGGAAAAACAGCATTCTTGTTCTCAGAGGCCTGTATCTGCACAGCGCCAGGGGACCTCTCACACTGTTTTCCCATGAATGGTGCCCCCTGGAGTTGTGTGAGGGCTCGGCCTTGGCGGCACAGTTGCTTTATTTCTCACGTTGCTTTTTTTTGGAGGTCTTGAGGGGGAGGACTGTGACATCTGCTCTTGGAATGTTTCCAGCCCTGCTGAGGTTCAAAGCCCGCATCTGTTCCAGGGTCTTTCACTTCTGGTTCCTCTCAGTTCTCACTGACACTTGGGGCGGGGACCGATAACCTAAGCTTAAAATTCACGTTGTCTTAAGGACCTAGAAGAGGCAACTCATGTAGTTGGAAGTATTTGAAAGACTCTGAGAAAAAGGTATCCCAAAATGTATGTGTGAATGTACATTCTCTAGAAGTTACTGTCGTGTAAAATTCAGAAATAACCACTTTTAGGTGAGAATCTATGAGTCATTTTGGTGAACGTGGAGTGGGGGAGGGGAAGAACAGGAAGCGAGGAGACTTCAAGGTTTCTGTAGAAATAATTCGAGGGTAGGGGCATCTTCTCTCCCTTCGTCCCCCTTAGGTAGGTTTCCCGACTTTGCTGGACCCATTAGAGTCTGAACTCTGCTTTCCCGTGGCCAAAGGGTCACGGCAGTTTCCTAGCGGAAACTCCTGGGAGCTGGTGACCAATGGGAAGACCAGCAACAGTGAGAAAAACAGCCTTGATCTGTGGACCAAGGGCGGCTTTAAATGAGTGAAACTCCATGTACGTGGGGTTTGAATAAGCCTGTGCATCCTAACCCATTTATAGTACCTGTATTTGATCTGCTTTTAGCATGATGACCAATCAACAGACAGTTGGCTTACAAGAGCTAGAAGGGAAGGGAAGCTGAAGGAGGCTTCTCGAAAGCAATGCCACCTAAAACAAAACCATTTCTCGTGGCTGGCTTTCATCTGTCAGAAAGCTTTGCACGTGAGATCAGGGGTATTGAAGCAAGAAGAAGGGAGTTATGGCTTTTGTTCCTCTCTCTTCTGAATCAATAAAAGTAACAAACCTTGTGTGATTACAGTAAGAAATATATACTTGGTCTTCCTCACCCGTTCCTGACACAGAGCTCCTAAATCCCTTGGAATTCCCTGGATGACAGGGACTCTTTTATTTTTTCTTCAACATCTTCATTGGAGTATAATTGCTTTACAATATTGTGTTAGTTTCTGCTGTATAACAAAGTGAATCAGCTATACATATACATATATCCCCATATCTCCTCCCTCTTGCGTCTCCCTCCCACCCTCCCTATCTCACCCCTCTAGGTGGACACAAAGCACCGAGCTGATCTCCCTGTGCTATGCAGCTGCTTCCGACCAGCCATCTATTTTACATTTGGTAGTGTATATATGTCAATGCTACTCCTTCACTTCGTCCCAGTTTACCCTTCCCCCTCCCTGTGTCCTCAAGTCCATTCTCTACATCTGTGTCTTTATTCCTGCCCTGCCCTTAGGTTCATTAGAACCTTTTTTTTTTTTTTTTAGATTCCATATATATGTGTTAACATACGGTATTTGTTTTTCTCTTTCTGGCTTGCTTCACTCTGTATGACAGACTCTAGGTCCATCCACCTCACTGCAAATAGCTCAATTTCATTTCTTTTTATGGCTGAGTAATATTCCATTGTATATATGTGCCACATCTTCTTTATCCATTCATCTGTTGATGGACACATAGGTTGCTTCCATGTCCTGTCTATTGTAAATAGAGCTGCAATGAACATTGTGGTGCATGACTCTTTTTGAATTATGGTTTTCTCAGGGTATATACCCAGTAGTGGGATTGCTGGGTCGTATGGTAGTTCTATTTTTAGTTTTTTAAGGAACCTCCATACTGTTCTCCATAGTGGCTGTATCAATCTACACTCCCACCAGCAGTGCAAGAGGGTTCCCTTTCCTCCACACCCTCTCCAGCATTTATTGTTTGTAGAGTTTTTGATGATGGCCATTCTGTCCAGTGGGAGGTGATACCTTATTGTAGTTTTGATTTGCATTTCTCTAATGAGTAGTGATGATGAGCATCTTTTCATGTGTTTGTTGGCAATCTGTGTATCTTCTCTAGAGAAATGTCTATTTAGGTCTTCTGCGATAGGAACTCTTTTGTTCTAATTAGGCTCCTCTTGGCTGGCCCCTAGGTAGCTTCAGGATGGGGCTAGTCTCCAGAAAGGCCAAGCTATGGTTAGAGGCATGGACCTATGGGGAAAAAGGAGGAGTTAGAGACGGAGTTCAAGCACCAATGGTCAATGACTTAATCGATCACACCTACGCAATGAAACCTCCATAAAAACCCCTAAACAATGGGTTTTGGCGAACTGCTGAGTTGGTGAACACGTCTTGGTGTGGGGGTGGGGGGTGGGCAGCAGACCCAGAAAGGGCATGGAAGCTCTGCATCCCTCCCCCATACCTTGCCCTATGCATCTCTTCCGTTGCCTGTTCCTCAGTTGAAGTCTTTATAGTACACCGGAAATAGTAAAGTTTACCTGAGTTCTATGAACCGTTCTAGTGAATAATCAAACCTGAGGAAGAGGTTGTAAGAACCACCAAATTTATAGCTTGTTGTTCAGAAGTACCTGTGACGACCTGGGACTATGGCCAGCCTCTGAAGTAAGGGGAGTGCGGTTTTGTGAGACTGAGCCTTAAACCTGTGGGGTCTGCACTAATTCAGTGGAGTTAGTGTCAGAATTGAATGGAATGGGATTGTAGGACGCCCAGTTGGTATGAGAACTGGAAAATCTGTTGGTACAGAGGAAAAAAACCGCCTCATTTGGTGTCAGAAGTGGTATGAGTGGGAACAGTACACCTTGTTACAAGTGTTCTTTGTTGGGGACTGAGAATTCTGCAACCTTGAAACAATGAACACTGGGGTTTCGAATAGAGCAGGCAGGGACAGTTAATAGCCTTCTGGCTGTGTCTGTTTTTTCACTCTTGGACAAGCAGATAAAAGAAGATGGTTTTAAACAGCCGGTTTGATAAAACTATTAGTTCATTTGAGGTTTGGGGAGGGTCGTTTTATTTTTTGAAAGATAAATAGCTGTTAACTGCTGTACCGTGTTGTAAGGCTCATGCCTGCCCTGTTGTCCCGGCTCTGGCAACAGTGGGAGAGACTCAGCAGCCTGGGATCCAGAAGTGACCTGCTGGCTATGCTGGTGACGCTGGACAAACAGCTGGGCCGTAGACCACATACTTGAGGAATGTTTTCCCAGCCTGGCCAGGGGAGGTTGCGCACTGTCCCGGTTTGTTCATCCACTTTCTGCAGCCAGTGTAGAAAAAGCAGGTCCAGCAGGGGCCGTTGTCACAAATCGATGATATGTACCTCACATTCAAAGTTCTTCACATATTGTTATGCTATATAAAAATAACATTCTGTTTGTCATTTATGTTTTTTAGAATCAAAGTGTGTTCACTATGCAAAGATGAGTTGACAACATATTCTCTAAACATAGCTGAAGAATGTTAAGAAACCGGAATAGGATTTTAGAGAGAAGCGCACTTGCTTTCAATGAGTAAAACTCCATGTGCTTGGGGTATGAATAAGCCTGAACATCATAATTCATTTTAATATTTGTCTTTGATCTGCTTTTTGCATAATGATCAATCAACAGACATTTGAGTGACTACTTGAAGAACCTTTGATGTAGAAAATGCTAGGCTAGAATCATGATCTCGTGCCCTATTTGGACTCTATGGAAGAGAAAAGTACTCCTTCTCATTTAGTGTTCAGGAGAAATCCCTTCATCAGTTTATGTTGGTATTAGCAATTCATAATCTACTAAAATGTGGGACAGAATAAAATTAAAAGTTCATAATAAAGAGCTGAGTACAGGCTTTCTAAAAACTCAGTCATCAACACATTAAAGTGATGTGTCCAAGCTGTGGTCTTCTTAGAAACTGTCTAGAAAACTCTGCCTTCATAGAAACTCTCTAGTCCCCCCCACCCCCGCCCCAGAGTGTTTTTTTGCTCCACAGTAGTACATAAACATTATCAACTGCTTTAAGTTGCCAGTTGTTTTTCCCAAGAAAAACATGCTGTTGTTATCAAGTATCTAGGTTGTGAAATTTTTACAGCTTCTCAAAAGCTCTTCATGAAGAGAAATGTTCTCCAGCAAGGATAGCAATCACAGCCTCAGACATAGACACACACACACACCCTTATCCTTCAAAAATTCAGAACATTCATGCCTGTGTCAACATGATTTCAGATAAGCACCAACCCACGAACCCAAACATTGTGTTGGCAGAGCCAGTAAACAGAAAAAGCAGTGATCTGTTTGCCTCCACCTCATCTGCCACCACGGGCACTGTATTTTAATGCATTTTTGTTAGGTAGCCAACCCTGCCGTAATTTGTGTCTACTTGGGCCTTTTACTAGGAAGTATGGTTTCTGATTTTTAGAAGAAAAAATTTGTTTTCTTAAAGACAGAACTGTGAATGTCAGTCACTTAATGAAGGCAAAAAAGATATATGAGGTTTTAAGAAATCACATTTAGGGGACTTCCCTGGCGGTCCAGTGGTTAAGACTCTGCGCTTCCACTGCAGGGGGCATGGGTTCGATCCCTGGTCCAGAAACTAAGATCCTGCATGCCGTGCAGTGCGGCCAAAAATATATATTAAAAAAAAAATCACGTTTAGAAGGAACACAGTCATTTATATCAGCCTGTCATGAGTATTATTGCCCCAGCAGATACATGAATTACACAGCAGGGTCTTTTTGGTCACAGTTTGTAGCATGACTCACCTAGATTTACCAACTGCTGAAGGAGCTGATGAAAAAATGCTTAAAAAAAAAAATAACTTGCACATCTATTTAAATTTTAAAATATTGTATATAAATAGCACTTTCTGTGACCAAAGTCCCCCAACTCCCATTTAAAAACTTATATGGTGTTTTCTCCATGATCATGGATTGCCTTTCTGGCTGGACTGTAAGCTTCTTTTTTTTTTAAGTGAAATATAGGTGACATGCGATATTATATTAGTTTCAGGTGTACAACTTAGTATTTCACCATTTACGTACATTATGAATTGATCACCACAGTAAGTCTAGTAACCATCTGTCACCAGGTGAAGTTATCACAATATTATTGACTATATTCCCTATGCTCTGCATTACGTCCCTGTGACATTTATTTTGTAACTGAAAGTTTGTACCTATTAATCTCCTCATCTATTTCAGCCAACCCCCCCATACTTCCCCTCTGGTGACCACCAGTTTGTTCCCTGTATCTATGAGTCTGTTTCTGTTTTGTTTTTTGTATTCAACATATAGGTAATATCATACAGTATTTGCCTTTCTCTGACTGACTTATTTCACTTAGCATAATACCCTCTAGGTCCACACATGTCTCAAATGGCAAGATTTCATTGTTTTCATGGCTAAGTAATATTCCATTGTGTGTATAGATATAGATATAGGTATTATATAGCTCCAAATCTTTATTTATTCATCTATTGATGGACACATATTGTGTCCATATCTTGGCTAATGTCAGTCAGTGGACATAGGTGTGCAGATACCTTTTCAGATTAGTGTTTATTCATTCAACCACTCTATGTCTTTTGATTGGAAGCCTTTAGTCCATTTATAGTCAAAGTAATCATTGATAGGTATGTTATGTATTGGCATTTTAATTATTTTCGAATTGTTTTTGTAGTTCTTCTCTGTTCCTTACTTTTCTTGTTCTCTTCCCTTGTGATTCGATGACTTTCTTTTGTGCTATGTTTGTATTCCTTTTTCTTTATTTTTTTGTGTCTCTGTTATAGACTATTCGTTTACCATGAGGTTCATGTAAAATAACTTATGTATATAGCAGTCTGTTTTAAGTTGATGGTCGCTTAATTTTGAGCACCTTCTAAAAAAACTACATTTTTACTCCCCCTCGCACATTTTATGTTTTTGACATTGTATTTTACACATTTTTACTTTGTGTGTCGCTTAGCTAATCATTTTAAATATAGATGATTTTACTACTTTTGTCTTTTAACATTCATACCACCTTTACTATATGTTTGCCTTTACCAGTAAGATTTTTTCTTTCATAATTTTCTTGTTTCCAGTTATGGCCTTTTCTTTTCTGTCTAAAGTTCTTTTAACATTTCTTGTAAGGCCAGTTTAGTGGTGATGAGCTCCTTTAGCTTTTGCTAAAGGATGGCTGGGGAACCATCTCTCCTTCAATTCTGAATTATAACCTTGTCAGGTAGAGTTTTATTAGTTGTGAGTATTTTCTTTTCAGGACTTTTAATAAATGGTGCCAGTCCTTTCTGGCCTGTAAAGTTTCTGCTGAAAAATCAGCTGGTAGTCTGTGGGGGTCCCCTTGTATGTAACTAGTTGTTTTTCTCTTGCTGCTTTTCAGATTGTCTCTTTAACTTTTGACATTTTAATTATAATGTGTCTGGGTGTGGTTCTCTTTGGGTTCCTCCTGCTTGGGGCTTTCTGTGATTCCTGAACTTGGGTGTCTGTTTTCTTCACCACATTAGGGAAGTTTTCAGCCATTATTTATTTAATAGGTTTTCTGTCCCTTTCTCTCTGTCCTCTTCTGGGACCCTATAATATGAGTGTTAGTACACTTGATGTTGTCCCAGAGGCCCCTTAAACTATCCTCATTTTAAAAAATTCTCTTTCTGTTTGCTGTTCCAATCTGATGATTTCCAGTTCCCTGTCTTCCAGATCACTGATATCTTCTGGATCTTCTACTCTGCTGTTGATTCTCTCTAGTGTGTTTTTCATGTCAGTTATTGTATTCTTCAGTTCTGACTGGTTCTTTTTTCTATTTTCTATCTCTTTGTTGACGTTCTCACAGAGTTTATCCATTCTTCTCCCGACTTTGGTGGCCATCTTTATGACTATTTCTTTAAACTTTTTATCTGGTAAATTGCTTGTCTCTGTTTCATTTAGTTATTTTTCTGAAGTTTTGGCCTGTTCTTTCACTTGGAAGGTGTTCCTTTGTCTCCTCATTTTAACTAACTCTTTGTGTTTGTTTCTATTTTTTAAAAAAATATTTATTTAATTATTTGGCCGTGCTGGTCTTAGTTGTGGCACGTGGGATCCTGGTTGTGGTGTGCAGGATCTTTGTTGTGGCATGCGGGATCTTTAGTTGCGGTATGCAAACTCTTAGTTGCAGCGTGTAGGATCTAGTCCCCTGACCAGGGATCGAACCCTTGAACCTGGGCCCCCTGCATCGAGAGCATGAAGCCTTAGCCCCCGGACCACCAGGGAAGTCCCTTTGTGTTTGTTTCTATGTATTAAGTATATCAGCTACATCTCCAGGTCTTGAAAGAGTGGTCTTATGTAGAAGGTGTACTGTGGGGCCTTGTGGCACATTCCCCCCCACCCTGTCATCAGAGCCGCATGCTCCAGTGGGCTGTGTGGGCAGTGTATGCCCTCCTGTTGTGGTTGGGCCGTGATTGCTACAGGTGCATTGGTGGGCAGGGTTGGTTCTTAGCCATGCTGGCTGAGAGGTCCTGTCACAACTGCTGCAGGTGTGCTGATATGCGGTCCTGGCCCCCAGTGTTGCAGTGCCTGGCCGTGACTGTTGCAGGCATGCTGCTGTGTAGGGCTGGCCCCTCCTGGAGCGGGAGCCACCCCCTGGAGTGGGCACTGGTGCTGGCCAGGGTGGCCTGCCGGGTGGGAGAGGGCAGGAGCCACTTCGGAGGGGCTGGCTGGGGTGGGCAGGTTGGGCAGGGCTGGTCCTCAGGGGAACACCAGGGCAGGACACATGGAGTTAGCTAGTTTGATGAATAATGACAGACGTAGTACCCACCGGCACCAGGCCAGCTAGGTGGAAGGAGAATCTTTTAAATGGCGCCCAACAGCATTTCAGTCCCAGAGAAGGTTCCACCAGATCGCCGCCCCTCCAGCACATACCCTGAAATTAGTCAGTGAATCACCTGGGAACTTTACAAGCTGCTGCCTCTGCGCTGGGCCTCTGAGCCAGTGAGTTTGTGCCCAAGCTCTTCAAGATCAGCGTCTCAGTTTCCCACAGGCCTCCAGCTCCCCCGGACGTAAGCCCTCTGACTTTCAAAGTCAGGCCGTATGGGGGCTCGGCTTCACAGCGCAGGTCCCCTACTGTAGGGGGGCTTCCGCAGCTGTGCTATCCCTCCCGCTTTGTGGGTGGCCGCACGGGGGGTTTGGGTTCTGACTAGACTGCGTCTCTGCCCCTCCTACCTGTCTCACTGTGGCCTTTTCTTTCTATCCTTAGTTGTAGAAAGTTGTTTCTGCTAGTCTTCAGGGCATTCTCAGGGATTGTTCTCTATGTAGTTGTAGGTTTTGTGTGTCCATGGGAGGAGGTGAGCTCAGGTCTTCCTACTCTGCCATCTTGATCTGGAAAACCTGGGATTAATGCTTTTTTTAAGTTGATTCCAGATACCGTACTGCTACTGATTCAGTTACCACCAATTTATTATTCCAAAACATTCCAGTCTATCATTCATGATGAATTAATACAATTTCTCTATCAGGTCTGGTGCCAGGTTTTAGAAAATAAAAAATGAATAAATAAAAAGGTATATATCAAAGCCTAGAGAGGAAAAGAGAACATTTTTGGACAGATTTTTCCCTTGGATTTGATTACATGAAAGCACCCAAAGACCATGATTTCAGTTCCCTCTCCAGGTAAAATGCTGTGCTCCTTCTGTTTCTTGGTAATGTGTCTGAGCCGTTTGTCCAAGCGTGACCAGTGACACTCCCTTGTATCAGGCCGAGGCACTGAGGCAATTGGCCAGAAGAGATCGGAGAGATCTGAGGCCAGAGGACAGGAAAACCCAAAGGCCTGAGCAGCGATGAGTCAGAGGCAGGTGTACCATGGAAATCCAGAGCCCAGAAATATCCAGGGGCTGAGAAAGACAAGAAGGCCAGAGTCCAAGCACACGCCTGCTAGGAAAGTTGGTAGGGTTTCTATGTTCTAAGTCAGGACGTGGTCAGAGGATGAGGCCTTTGTTCATTTTCTTCCCTGCCCCCCAATTCTGTGCTTGCCACAAATGCACTCTCTCTCTTTTTTACAGTTATTCAAAACCTGCCCCTCTTTTAAGATCAGGGTTACATCCCCTTTTGTTCCACCCCTTTGCTGACTTGAGCCACAGCTATTCCTTTCCTTGGCTTATGCTGTTAACCATCTATGCAACTCATTTAGGACTTAATCTTATGGTGGTTTTTTGTTCTGTTTTGTTTTTAAAGTTATTTCACATACTAATTCATTTTATAAGGATGGTACAATCTTTTTTCGTTTTTTAAATTAATTAATTTATTTTTGGCTGCGTTGTGTCTTCATTGCAGTGTGCAGGCTTCTCATCGTGGTGGCTTCTCTTGTGGAGCGCAGGCTCTAGGCGCCTGGGCTTCAGTAGTTGGGGCACATGGGCTTAGTTGCTCCACAGCATGTGGGATCCTCCTGGACCAGGGCTCGAACCCATGTCCCCTGCATTGGCAGGCGGATTCTTAACCACTGCTCCACCAGGGAAGCCCTATGGTGTTTTTTTGACATTCAGAATTGTTGTTTCAGCATATCTTATTTCCCCAAACCAGACTAGAAGCTCCTTGAAGTTAAGACCTGATCCATAGTGTGAGAGGCCAGACCAGGAACTTTATTTCCAGTGGTCAGTCTTGCTCACCCACCAATGGAGCCATTGACCCGTGGTTTATTAGATTTTCCTGAGTGGGGACAGGATGGCTCCCAGAGCCTAAGGCGAGGGTTGAGTCTTCCCGGGTGAATGGTCTCGGTACAGCCTCCCTGGGGTCTGGGCTTAAGTTCCTGGTGGTGCTTTCTCACGATTTACCCTCTTACCATTTTGCTCTCCAGCTCTCTTTTAACCACATTTGTGCCACCTTTTCCAGATTATACGAAATTCTATCTTCTTTCTGAAACCTGCAAAAGTTATATTGTTACTGTACCTCATTATGGTGTTGACTTTTGAATCTTGGCAATTGTCTAATAATCCAATCTTTGGCTTTCTTGGAACTTTTCTTGCAATTCCATGTGGGTCTTTGTTATTCATCCTTTACTATTTATTCTTCCCATCCATGGGCATGTGCTCTTAAGGTCAGGTTAATAGAAGAGTTCCTTTGGTTTCATCAATTCAGTGGAGGCGCAACTGGTATTGGGGGAACAATTCTATGGTCCTTGGATTAAAGGACTTGCAGCATGCCTGGCCTTCCACCACTGAGAACCAGCATTGCCCTCAGGTACTACAACAAGCAAAAATGCCTCCACCAATTTCCAAATGGCTCCTGGTCGAGTCACATGGTTTTCGATGCTGTCTCGCCACCCAGCACTCCAAAATCACACACAATCCCTGAATGGGATTGTTTGTGCGTCTGCCAATAGGCTGTTTCTTTTCTGAAAGCTCATCATACCTTTAAGTTATTCTTCCTTTTGGAGGGTTTATTTTTGCTTTGGAATGAGTCATATATTATTTTGTTTTGTTTCGTTTTACTTATTATTATGGGAATTGTCAAACATACACAAATAGAGAGAATAGCAAAATGAACCCCCATGGACCTATCACCTGGTTTCAACAATTATCAGCTCATAGACAATGCTGTTTTTCTCTATACCCTTACCTACCACCCTCCACCCACTTCCTGTGCCATTAGATAATTTTGAAGCAAATTACGGACATCATTCATTGTATGCAGCTTTTAGATAAACTTTGGGATATCTTTTTGTGTTTCAAAGGCAACAAGGGTTAAGGTGAAACACTTGCTTAATTCTCCAGAACTCCACCCTTCCACATCCCTGCACATTCCTTCTGATTCAGCTAACTTCCTTGCTTCCTCTATATTCTGAGACAAAAATGCCAAGACAAGTCAAGAATTTATCAGATGTTCTGTTTTTAGCAGAGGGAGACTTGAAGCAGCTGTTTGGAGCATGCAAGTCTCACTGCTGCTCCGTGCTAGTTTTCTCTGTGCTAGTTTGGTGATCTGTAACAGGCAATTGACATCCACATCTTCTCTAATACAGTTTAACAGCATCCAAATATCATTTCTATTTCTGCCTCTCTTAGCATTCCCCGGAAAGCTCTCCACCAGGCTGGGAATCTGAGTCTGCTTTAACCAGCCCTCCTGTTTTATTCTTTGCCTATCCTGCTAATTTGGAAAAGGTATGTCCTTCTGCTGATGTACTCGAGTTACAGTTCCCATCCTAGCACTAAATGAAGCCAAAGAGATTGCTTTTCAGTTGTGACTATAAAAGTATTTTGAAAATAAGGGGAACACATGTTGAGACCGGTAATGGTTGAGTGGTAATCCGGCAGCGGGAGATCAGAGTGATTGGTTCTGTCATGACTGGTTCTTAAATGATTGGGGCAATCACGTGGTCTGTCCTGCCTTCTTCCTTCGTACCCTCGTGGGATGCCTTTGCTGACTATTTGATTGCCCAATGGTTAGAATTGATTAACCCTGCTGACTTTGGGGCAGCTCTTTGAAAACAAATTGATGAACCATGTAAACACTAAGCTTGACCTGGAGCACTCATAAGTGCCAAACCATTGACTCTGAGGCCCCTGGGTCTCTTCAGTTTATTTGGGGAGCGATGAACTTGACTTGGGATTCAACTTTTCAGCCAGCCTCTCACTGAATTATGACTCTCCCCTTGGATTTTTTTCCCCTGAAATGTAACTCCCCTCCAACTTCTTGCTTCTAGAAGAGTGTTTAAAAAGAGTATAGATCTGTGTTAGGAACAGTTTGAAGGCTCCCTGTGTACCTGGGCTGCAAGCAGACCCAGCAGAAGGAAGGGGGTGTTCAATGCTCATGCCAGACACTCCAAAGGAATGCTTAGATTGTTATATTCAATTAGTAAGTGCAGCATTGTTTAGAAAAGTCTTGTAAGAATACTTTTAAAAGTTCCACTCCTAAAAAGATGTAATTTTGACGGCTTTATCTTCTTTTGTGCTTGTAACATTAGCCCTAGATTCGAGAGTGCGGTGGTATTATCATTATCATTATTATTGATTCTGGCCAAACACTGAGGGTGATTTAAGGAACTTGCCTAAAATCAAATGGTTTATTAGTACAGAGTCTGGAGCCTATGTCTCTGCTAGAATAGAGAGAGATTTGCCAAGCTTGTCCACTCATTCTGTCTGCTTTTGCCAAAGTCATAGTCTGTAGTGATTCAGTCCAGCCTGGCCGTTTACATGGCCATCAGCAAACGAACCAGTCACCATCGTGAGCTGCAGAGTAGAAGGACTTTGAGACAAGAAAGATCCTCATCCTCGCCCAGCTCTCTGAGGTGCTGCGGCAACTAAAAGAGCAAATGTGTATGAAAATTCTTTGTAAGCTGTAAAGCCCCATTCAAAGGAAAATAAAGACGCTGATACAAATAGCATATGACACCTGCGGCGTATTTTCAGTTAGTCAGTCATTGAGCTGAATCCTTTATGCATCATCTCATTTAATCCTCACACCAATCTTATAATGTTCTGTCATAATTATTGTTTTTCTATCTACATATAAATATATATGGTATAGGATAATATAGCAAAAGTATAAATGTGCTTAATAAAAAAATACAGTTTTTAGTGCTGTAAAGACTTCTCTGGACCAATTCCACTCCAAATCATTGATTTCTGCCAAAAAATACAAAAGGAACAAGAAAACCCAATGGGCACCCCCAAATAAATCAGGCCCTCGACCATATCCTTCTCCGGCATTCGTAATTCATCACTCACTTAACAGCGGTTTCTAAGCATCTAAATGTATATATATATACACACATACATACATACATTTAGATATATTCTAAAATATATATAAATAAATATGTATATGTGCTCTTAAATATGTCAGCAGTGACCTTCTCTTTATAAAGAACAAGAACAAGGCTTCTTTCAAGTGGTCACTTTAATAATTATCCATTTAATAATTAATAATTCCTTTAAAAGATTCCATAAAATATATCTATAAAATAATTTAATAATTATCCACACCTTGGTCTCTTTTCTCACTCCTACTCGTCAGTATAACAAAAGGAGAAGCCTTCAAATGCAGTTAGTGTGAAACCAAAGACAGCTAAGAGATAATTAGGGGCAGAGAAGAGGAAATGCCAGCTTCTTTCAGGATGATGTTGCTTCCTTTTTATGAGTGGGAAAACCAGTCTTCATATTGGCTTGTCAAGGCATAAGTAGCAACGTGGTTCCTAAATGTCTAACAAAATGGAAATCATTTAATTAATTATAGTGCAGCCATACAATAGAATATTATGAGCCAATTAAAATGATTTTTAGATGGGGAAAAGTATAGTGTGGGGAAATCCTCCAAATAAAATAGTAAATGATAAAAATCAGCGTATACAACTGTATGCGTGGTATGCCCCCAAGGTTGTCTTACACACACACACACCAGCACAAAGTAGGCATCAAAATGTTCATAGAGGTTATCTTTGGATGTCAAAGCTATGAGTTTTTCAAAAATTTTAATTATTATACTTTTCCTTATTTTCCAAATATTCTATAATGAACACTTACTATTTTTATAATAAGAAGATGGATGTAATATAGTAAAGAAGTTGTATATTGTGATTTAAACGTAGGCAAGAGTTTCTGAAGATTATAGTTTCCAGAGTTAATGTGGTTTTAATAGTCCTGTATAGTTATGAACAGAAATCTGATTTTTCTACGCTGCTTTCCCGTATTCTAGGGGCTTTTTAGCAGATTCCTATTGCACTGCATGGTTCTTATCTTCTCAGCGTGCACAGAATTTCCCAGGAGTACCTGATAAATGTTTTGGGCAAATGACTTTCAGATGACTGGGGCTCAGCCTAGCAAAGGACTACTGAAGTGCATTGAGTTTCCTTCTAATTTAAAGGAGATTATTTAAATTTGCCTAAAGCTCTCAATGTGCTACTTGAAAGTTCTTGCTAAACATAGAACAAAACCAATAAAAATCTCTAGGGAATAAATGTGACAAAAATAGGACTAATATGCATTTTTATGAGCAGATATTTGAATATTAAGTGTTGAAAAGAAAGACATTTATTAATTGGAGATAAACCTCTGAAAACCTATTGAAACATACACATGGGACATGATCATAATGCAGAGGCATTGATTTCTACCTTAGAAAAGTATTTTTAAAACTTAATAAAAATAATGCCATTTGCAGCCACATGGATGGACCTGGAGATTGTCATACTGAGTGAAGTTAAGTCAGACACAGAAAGACAAATATCATATGATATTGTTTATATGTGGAATCGTAAAAAAGGCTACAAATGAACTTATCTACAAAACAGAAATAGAGTCACAGATGTAGAAAACAAACTTATGGTTATCAGGGGGTAAGGGGGGGAGGGATAAATTGGGAGACTGAGATTGACATATACATACTACTATATATAAAATAGATAATTAATAAGGACCTAGGAAATGCTATTCAATACTCTGTAATGGCCTATATGGGAAAAGAATCTAAAAAAGAGTGGATATATGTAATGTATAACTGATTCACTTTGCTGTACACCAGAAACTAACACAACATTGTAAATCAACTATACTCCAATTTTTAAAAAAAGCTTAATGAGAAAAACAAAACGAAAATTAGATGGGTATTTCCTAAAAGTCGGCCAGCCCTCATGGAGAAGAGCAGGGCATCTTTGTCAGTACCTACTTAGCTAGGGCTTGGTGCCTGTGGGATTATGAGGTCTGTGAACACGCCTGGGTTAGAAGTGGGCAACACTTTGTGTGACAGAGCTTCATCTCTGGGGCTCAAAGGCATGGACTGTGTTCCTGTTTGCTGTCAGACCCCTTCCCTGCCTCTCCCCTGCTCCTATCTGCTATTTCAGGGAGAACACTTCTCAGATTCCTTGCCCTCTGGCTTGATGTAGTTTCCATTTGGCCAATGGAAGCTCCTGAAAGACTGGGGGAGAAGGGGAGAAGCCACGGTACTTTTCTCCCTCTCTCTGTACCTTGGGCGGTGTCTTTGGTTATAGCTTTTCCTCCTTTTTGGTCCTGGCTTCTGCCAGGTGATTCCGAATTCTGGGCTCCATCAACACCCTCTGCTCCCTTTGCACTCCCAGCCTCCGTAGCTTCCAGGTGTCGCTAATCTGTTTGGCTTCTCTACTCTTTCATCACTTATATATTAAATTCTCAGTATTAAATTCCCTGCGAAATACTCAAATTGGCTTCTGCTTTTCTCACTAGACTCTGGCAATACAGCCGGTTATAATTTAGGTCCATGCTGGGAAATGCACCCCAGGTCAAGGGAACGTACGTACGGGAAGAAAAGTGGAGAGTTTTCAAAGATCCACTGCATCTCAGATATTTTGTCGCAGTGGCAGCAGGGAAAATGCAGGGGCCGCATAGACTGGGGCTTGTTTCTGCACAGAGATATAGAGAGAATTTTAAGCACGTGTCAAAAGAAAAACAAAAGTTGGCTATCTTCATGATTCAGGGCTGACGGCTGATACCTGGCGAACTGTTTAGGGATCATGTGGAGAAGCCATTTATTTCCTTAGGAATCAGCTTTTTGATTCCATGGAGCTTCAAACAATACTTATTCTCTTGAGTAGAAACTTTCTGGGAAGACCTGAACTTAATAAAACTTGAACAAAGTCTGAATATAAGAGGACGTCTCCCATGACTGTGCTAAGCATGATTGGGTAACAGAGTGTATATAATTTTAAAAAAGAACACTCTGGGATAATTACTAGGTGCTTTTTAAATTTTAAAATTCTCAACTCTATAAGTCAGGACCATAATTTGTGAAATCAAAGAATTACCAGTTGCAGGGGCTTCCCTGGTGATGCAGTGGTTAAGAATCCACCTGTTAATGCAGGGACACGGGTTCAAGCCCTGGTTTGGGAAGATCCCATATGCTGCGGAGCAACTAAGCCCGTGCGCCACAACTACTGAGCCTGTGCTCTAGAGCCCATGAGCCACAACAACTGAGCCCATGTGCCACAACTACTGAAGCCTGTGTGCCTAGAGCCTGTGTTCTGCAACAAGAGAAGCAACCACAATGGGAAGCCCATGCACCGCAACAAAGAGTAGCCCCCACTCACTGCAACTAAAAGAAAGCCCGCGTGCAGCAACGAGGACCCAACGGAGCCATAAATAAATAAGTAGATTTATTTAAAAAAAGAAAAAAAAAGAATTACTGGTTGCTATAGTTTTGTCATCAATGGGAAATCCTTATGATAGAGGCAGGCATAGAACAATTACAAACCGCGCCCACTAAAGAAAGACGGCAAACAAGATGTGCTCAGTACATAGCAGACAAAATCTTTGCTGAGTGAAGGCATGCACACCTGAAATCATCAATGAACAAGCAATTCTTTCTGTCTGGACTTAATAGTATCTTTTAAGTGAGGTTTTGAAGAATTGCAAGTCATTCTGCAGGCAAAAGCAAAATAGGATTTCAGGAAGACCCAAGCGATAGATTGGAAAGAGTGAGCAGTGGCCAGGTGAGGCCAGAGATCACTGAAGAAATCAAAGAGGAAATCAAAAAATACCTAGAGACAAATGACAATAAAAACACGACGATCCAAAACCTGTGGGATGCAGCAAAAGCAGTTCTAAGAAGGAAGTTTATAGCTATTCAAGCCTACCTCAAGAAACAAGAAAAATCTCAAGTAAGCAATCTAACCTTACACCTAAAGGAACTAGAGAAAGAAGTACAAACAAAACCCAAAGTTAGTAGAAGTAAAGAAATCATAAAGATCAGAGCAGAAATAAATGAAATAGAAAAAAAGAAAACAATAGCAAAGATCAATAAAACTAAAAGCTGGTTCTTTGAGAAGATAAACACAATTGATAAACCATTAGCCAGACTCATCAAGAAAAAGAGAGAGAGGACTCAAATCAATAAAATTAGAAATGAAAAAGGAGAAGTTACAACAGACACCACTGAAATACAAAGCATACTAAGAGACTACTACAAGCAACTCTATGCCAAAAAAATGGACAACCTGGAGGAAATGGTCAAATTCTTAGAAGGGTATAACCTTCCAAGACTGAACCAGGAAGAAACAGAAAATATGAACAGACCAATCACAAGTAATGAAATTGAAACTGTGATTAAAAATATTCCAACAAACAAAAGTCCAGGTCCAGATGGCTTCACAGTTGAATTATATCAAACATTTAGAGAAGAGCTAGCACCCATCCTTCTCAAACTCTTCCAAAAAAGTGCAGAAAAAGGAACACTCCCAAACTCATTCTATGAGGCCACCGTCACCCTGATACCAAAACCAGAGAAAGATATGACAAAAAAAGAAAATTACAGACCAATATCACTGATGAATATAGATGCAAAAATCCTCAACAAAATACTAGCAAACAGAATCCAACAATACATTAAAAGGATCATACACCATGATCAGGTGGAATTTATCCCAGGGATGCAAGGATTCTTCAATATACGCAAATCAATCAATGTGATACACCATATTAACAAACTGAAGAATAAAAACCATATGATCATCTCAATAGATGCAGAAAAAGCTTTTGACAAAATTCAACACCTATTTATGATAAAAACTTTCCAGAAAGTGGGCATAGAGGGAACCTACCTCAACATAATAAAGGCCATATATGACAACCCCACAGCAAACATCATTCTCAATGGTGAAAAACTGAAAGCATTTCCTCTAAGATCAGGAACAAGACAAGGATGTCCACTCTCACCACTATTATTCAACATAGTTTTGGAAGTCCTAGGTATGGCAATCAGAGAAGAAACAGAAATAAAAGGAATACAAATTGGAAAAGAAGAAGTAAAACTGTCACTGTTTGCAGATGACATGATACTATACATAGAGAATCCTAAATATGCCCCCAGAAAACTACTAGAGCTAATCAATGAATTTGGTAAAGTTGCAGAATACAAAATTAACGTAAAGAAATCTCTTGCATTCCTATACTCTAATGATGAAAAATCTGAAAGAAAAATTATGGAAACACTCCCATTTACCATTTCAACACAAAGAATGAAATACCTAGGAATAAACCTACCTAGGGAAACAAAAGACCTGTATTCAGAAAACTATAGACACCGATGAAAGAAATTAAAGATGTTACCAACAGATGGAGAGATATACCATGTTCCTGGATTGGAAGAATCAATATTGTGAAAATGACTGTACTACCCAAAGCAATCTACAGATTCAATGCAATCCTTATCAAATTACCAATGGCATTTTTTACAGAACTAGAACAAATCATCTCACAATTTGTATGGAGACACAAAAGACCCTGAATAGCCAAAGCAGTCTTGAGGGGAGAAAATGGAGCTGGAGGAATCAGACTCC
Source organism: Leucopleurus acutus (assembly GCF_964270905.1). Taxonomy (NCBI): domain Eukaryota; kingdom Metazoa; phylum Chordata; class Mammalia; order Artiodactyla; family Delphinidae; genus Leucopleurus; species Leucopleurus acutus. Next base: position 50,986,378 of record NC_139155.1, read on the forward strand.
CTGACTTCAGACTATACTACAAAGCTACAGTAATCAAGACAATATGGTACTGGCACAGAAACAGAAATATAGATCAATGGAACAAGATAGAAAGCCCAGAGATAAACCCATGCACCTATGGTCAACTAATCTATGACAAAGGAGGCAAAGATATACAATGCAGAAAAGACAGTCTCTTCAATAAGTGGTGCTGGGGAAACTGGACAGCTACATGTAAAAAATGAAATTAGAACACTCCCTAACACCATACACAAAAATAAACTCAAAATGGATTTGAGACCTAAATGTAAGACCAGACACTATAAACCTCTTAGAGGAAAACGTAGGAAGAACACTCTTTGACATAAATCACAGCAAGATCTTCTTTGATCCACCTCCTAGAGTAATGGAAATAAAAACAAAAATAAACAAATGGAACCTAATGAAACTTCAAAGCTTTTGCACAGCAAAAGAAACCATAAACAAGACGAAAAGACAGCCCTCAGAATGGGAGAAAATATTCGCAAATGAATCAACGGACAAAGGATTAATCTCCAAAATATATAAACAGCTCATGCAGCTCAATATTAAAGAAACAAACAACCCAATCCAAAAATGGGCAGAAGACTTAAATAGACATTTCTCCAAAGAAGACATACAGATGGCCAAGAAGCACATGAAAAGCTGCGCAACATCACTAATTATTAGAGAAATGCAAATCAAAACTACAATGAGGTATCACCTCACACCAGTTAGAATGGGCATCGTCAGAAAATCTACAAACAACAAATGCTGGAGAGGGTGTGGAGAAAAGGGAACCCTCTTGTACTGTTGGTGGGAATATAAATTGATACAACCACTATGGAGAACAGTATGGAGGTTCCTTAAAAAACTAAAAATGGAATTACCATATGATCCAGCAATCTCACTACTGGGCATATATCCAGAGAGAACCATAATTCAAAAAGACACACGCACCCCAATGTTCATTGCAGCACAATTTACAATAGCCAGGTCATGGAAGCAACCCAAATGCCTGTCAACAGACGAATGGATAAAGAAGATGTGGTACATATATACAATGGAATATTACTCAGCCATAAAAAGGAATGAAATTGAGTCATTTGTTGAGACGTGGAGGGATCTAGAGACTGTCATACAGAGTGAAGTAAGTCAGAAAGAGAAAAACAAGTATCGTATATTAACGCATGTATTTGGAACCTAGAAAAATGGTACAGATGAACCAGTTTGCAGGGAAGAAGTTGAGACACAGATGTAGAGGACAAACATATGGACACCAAGGGGGGAAAACCACGGTGGGGTTGGGATGTTGGTGTGCTGAATTGGGCGATTGGGATTGACATGTATACACTGAGATGTATAAAACTGATGACTAATAAGAAAAAAAAAAAGACAAGGCTGGCTTTGTAGGTCAGATTAAGCAGTTTTAACTTCCTTTTGTGTCCAGGGGGGCACCGAAGGCTTTTGAGTTAAGGAATGACATGACCAGATTTGTGCTTTGCAAGTTCCTTGTGTTATGGAGTCCAAGCTCATACTGCTCGCTGCGTGACAGGGCAATAAATCGAGAGATGAGCTGTTGGGGTAAGGAAGAGCGACTTTATTGGGAAAGCCAGCAGCCCGAGAAGATGGTGGACTAGTGTCCCAAAGAACCATCTTACCCGAGTTAGAATTCAGGCTTCTTTTGTACTCAAAAGGGAGGGAGTGTGACTGGCTTTTGCCAACTTCTTGATGCCTGAATCCTTTGCTCTTGCATCTCTCCACATAGGTCTGGTCACAATGTCCCTATAAACCTCTGACAAGATGAATGTTATTCTCTGTTCTGCAACGTTTTATGAATGGAAAAGTGTTATATATTTAAAGGTCAGAACCCTGAGAATGGGCTATCCTGTATATTTCAGGCTATGGGCAACATTCTTTTACAAGAGGTGTAGATCCAGCATGACTAAGCACAGGTAACAGAGCACGAAAGTTAGAGCTAAAGGAATAGATCCAATATGGACTCAGGTTTGTCCTTCTCTGTTACACTTGCATGCACAAGTTCAATAAGTATTTGTTAAACTGAATTTTTTAGAGGTGATAATGAAACAGCAGCCAAGAATTCTTCTGAATATAATTACAGTGCTTTAGATTGGGAGCATTTTCATGTGAGGTGTGGTTAACACCTGCTGTTGGTTTCCTAGCAACCACGCATCATTTTGGTGGAGAAAACCGAAGGGTCACTTAACATCTCCACTTAGAACCACTCACAGGACAGTTTGTCTCAAAGGAGACTTTTACCTCATTTGTTCCCTCAGCTTCCAGAGAATACAAGACAGGTCAGAAGGGATGACTGAGGTTTGGGGTGGGTGGGATTGTGCTTTTGCAGGAGGTTTGGTGAGTACAAAATGGGGGAAGCAGTGCAGTGCTCTCCTATCATGCACGCTTGCATCAGAAGAAGGTTTTCACAGTAAATTTAAGCACAAAGGAATTGGCAGAGAGAGACTCAGATGACGTGAGAGGCAGGAGATTGTCAGATGAGCTCCAAGAGTGAGAGTCGGGTGAGGGAGGATGAAAACAGAAGGAGCGAAGGGCAGAGCATCACCAAGACACTGAGAATCGTTTTAGTGATCCTTAGAACAGTCCTGAAGGAAGTTGTTATCATGCCCAGTTTATAGGTGAGCCACCAGAGACCCATAGAAGTTAAGTGACTTGACCAAACTAGCCAGACCAGGGCCTCCTCACTCCAGGCATGAGGGGCACGAGCACAGAACTCATGGACCCGCTATGGTCACCTGTGGCCAACTTGTGCTAAGTCCACTCTCTGCTGATCTTCCTTGACCCCTTTTTGGCATTTGCCCCCCTCCCACTTCCTCCTCAAAACATTGCGTGGTTCCTGTCCTCACCTCTTTCCTTCACCTCTCACCTCTCCAGCTGCTCCTGTTGGCATCCTTGGCTGGCATCTCTTCCCTTCCTCTAAGAGGTGGTGTTCCCCAGACCTCCATGTCCGGCCTCTTCTCTTCTCAAACTACAAACCCTCAGGGGTGATTCGTCTACCGTCTGGCCTTCTACATCCCACTGATGATCCATAAATGTACGCCTTTGCTTCAGACAGTTCAGCTGCCTTCAGTTCAATACTTCTCAGATATAAATAGGTGGATATCCCACAATCACTTCAAATATCAAAGCAGAACCCACCATTCCTACCCTGAAGCCCCCATCTGATTCCAAATTCTGTTATGAGTTTCTTTTTTATTTTTTTATAAATTTATTTATCTATTTATTTATTTTTGGTTGCCTTGGGTCTTCGTTGCTGCATGCGGGCTTTCTTTTTAGTGGTAGCGAGCGGGGGCTACTCTTCGTTGCAGTGCGCAGGCTTCTCATTGTGGTGGCTTCTCTAGTTGCAGAGCACGGGCTCTAGGCGCGCAGGCTTCAGTAGTTGTGGCACGTGGGCTCAGTAGCTGTGGCACGCAGGCTCTAGAGCGCAGGCTCAGTAGTTGTGGCACACGGGCTTAGTTGCTCCACGGCATGTGGGATCTTCCCGGCCCAGGGCTTGAACCCGTGTCCCCTGCATTGGCAGGCGGATTCTTAACCACTGCACCACCAGGGAAGTCCTGTTATGAGTTTCTGATCAGGAGACAATTTATTTCAAAAACATGACCAGTGTTCTCTGGGGATCCTTTCAGATCTCAAGTCTGTAATGGCAGAACAAGCATATCACAACCCCAGTTTAATGCCAGCATGGCTTCTCCAAGAGGGGAAAATAAATCTCAATCTGTAATGTATGTTTTAGAAACCAGATCATAGCTTTGTCCCCAGTGTGAGATTTGCTCAGTAAACCTCTCACTCCTCACTCCCACTCTTCTGGGTGGTCTTTTCCTTGACTCTATCAGGTGAGAAGAGGAGCGGATGGTGGAGAGGAGGGAGGGACAGGAGACCCTTACAGAACTGGGTTGGCAATTGCTGGGAATGAAGTCTATTGCCAAGCAACAGTGCCCTCTCCTCACCTCCCCCTAGATATCAGTTTGTGATATTCCATTCCTCCCTCCCTTCTTTTAGGGCTGCTCTTGGTATTTATTTTAACTAGATTTTACCTATATAAAATAGGAAGGGAGGGGATGCATATATCATATTCTTAGGATTACACAGCTGAATATCGAATTTGCAGACCATAAGAGAAACGCACAATTTGTCAAATAAAGATGACCTTCTTTTGGCATACTTATTTAACAAATGTTTATTGAATGTGTCTGCTTTGTGTCTGATACTCTGCACAGTATTGAGTTGAAATATCTTCCACAAGAAAGTTTAATAACAAAAATAGGTCCCTTGGGTCCAAGAAAGGCTAAGAATTGGCTGAAGGATCACACATTAAAATTCTAACTTTAAGAACATATGTGCGTTGCTGAACATGACGTCAATAGATTAAAAATCAATTGTAAATACACCAGTAATAAGCATCTGAAAAATACCATTTACAACAGCAACAAAACCACAAAAGTACCTAGAATTAAACTAACAAATAATGTGTTAAGACTTGTGTGGACAGAATTATAAAACTCTATGAAAAAAGTATTTGAAGAAATCTAAACAAATGGAGATATCTCTCCCATGTTTGTGGATGGGAAGACATCAAATCCTAAAGAAGTCAGTTCTCCCTAAAGTAATTTGTGAATCCAATAGAATTTAGGCAAAATCCCATAGTTGATCCTAAAATTGATACAGATAAGTAAAGGGCCAATAACAGCCATAGAAATTTTAAATACAAAAAGCATGGCAGATTTGTCCTACCAAATGTTAGGATTTCTTTTAAGGCTATAGGAATTATGGCAGTGGTGCCAACCGCTGGAACAGAATGGGGACCCCTGCAATAGACTTACATGTAGCGGAGTCTTGATACACAACAGAGATAGAATTATCAATTAGTGGTGGAAAAGTGGGCAATTTAGTAAATGGTGCTGAGGAAACTGGCTCTCCACGGGGAAAAAAATTAAATTACATCACCATCTCACACCATCTAAGCAAAAATCTATTGCAGGTAGCTTAAATATTAAAGTAAAACTTCAACAGGCCTAGAAGAATAGGTATGAGATATCTTTATAATCCTGAGGGTCAGAATAATCTCTTAAGACACAAAAACACAGACTGTAAAGGAAAAGATCGATACACTTGTTAAAGGAAATTTTCAGAAAAGGTAAAATCATGACTCTCATACAGATATAAAATGAATATGTATTAAAGATTTTATTTACTTCATTATTAATGAGGGAACCAGGCAGGTGTTACAACTGTTAAAAGGAGAAAGCGGAGAACCACAAGTTTATATGGAATGAAGGAATGTTGAAATAAATTTACAAATGGATGTGAAGCTGGCTTTTCCTGCAGGCAGGTTGTGGGAGGGGGATTAAGGGGTTTGGGCAGAAGAAGGCAACTGAACCACCACCAGACAGAATTTATTTTTACGTCAAGAAACAACAATTATTTTGCATTGCTAGCAGTATCTGCAACTTAAAAGTTGTAAATAGCTCAAAACAATGAACAGCTAAAATCCAGTAACACAGAAGGATGTGCTCTAAACAATGCATGATTTCCCACTGAGAACACGCAATAAGCTTTTGTGTTTATTCCAAATCTGTCACATATTTGACAACATTAAAAAAAAATTTTGCCCATCAAAAGAAATAAAAAAGTGAAATAATAAGCCACAGACTGAGAGAAGCTCTTTGTAATGACTAGAATTAACAAAGGATTAGTATTCAAAATAGATAAAGAATTCCTACAAATCAATTAAGAAACATAAAACAGCCAGTAGAAAATGGGCAAATGACATGAACAGGCAATTCTAAAAAGAGAAACTCAGAATGACAAAGAGATGTATGCAAAGATGCTCAGCTTCACCAGTAATCATAGAAATGCACATTAAACTCACAGTGAGACCACATTTTACATTCGTCAGATTGGGGAAAAAATAGAGTAGGCTGACAGTCACAAATGTTGAGGACTACATGGCACTATGGGAAAAAAGTTGGTCAGAGTGTAAATTGGTACAACCACTAGAGCAACTTGGTTATTGCTTGTAAAGTTAAGGCTGCATGCCCTCAAGCCAAGTGATTCATTTCCTGCAGGTCTGAGTTCCTGGGGCAGCATCATGGCTCTGCAGGGAATGGCAGCAGTCGCCTTGAGTTGCTCTGGCTTTGGAGAGCAGCAGCCCTAGCTTTGCAGTGATAGCCGCAGCTTCCTCCCATGGCTTCTTCTGTGGCTAGATCTGCAGCTCTTGTCTGAGTAGCACTGAGCCCAGTGTTTCAAGTCTTCCAAGAATTCTGGGAGATATTTTTTCTGCTTAAACTGGCCAAAGTCAGTTTCTGTTGCTTGCAATTTAAAATCTCGACTGATATGCCTAATAAAGCAGCCTTGAAATCGATAAAATAAAAAGGATTAGAATCACATAGAGAGACTGACAAATACCACGATCAGAATGGCTCATCCATGGTTTTTTTTTTAACATCTTTATTGGAGTATAATTGCTTTACAATGGTGTGTTAGTTTCTGCTTTATAACGAAGTGAATCAGCTGTATATATACATACATCCCCATATCTCCTCCCTCTTGTGTCTCCCTCCCACCCTCCCTATCCCACCCCTCTAGGTGGTCACAAAGCACCGAGCTGATCTCCCTGTGCTATGTGGCTGCTTCCACTATATCCATGTTTTTTAAGTTGTAAGAATTATGAACTTACTTTCTCTCTTTGCAAGATAACCAAGAGGGGACAGAAACTAAATTATAAGCCCATATAATTTATGATTCTCCAAGTTTGCTACTCGGTGAATAGCCATAAAATAACTTGACAATAGTGAGAGGACCCAAGAGGTCACTTGATACGATGCTATTTATAGAAAACATGCCACCGTTATAAATTTAAGAGTATTATTTAAAATAGTCAACTGGGAAATCCATGCCAAAAATCACCTTAGATTATGACCTTCGAGGTCGTTAAAAAAAAAACGACTTTTTGTTTACCCTAAAGTTTGATAAACAGGGCCTTATAAAGAAAACTTTTTTTTTTTTTGGATGATAATGTTGCCCTGTCTACCTTCTTAAAGAACAGAGAAATTATTTATTTTATTTGGCAACAATACAGTTTCTCTCTTCGAGGAACTCAAAGTATGTGTACAAATATTAGCTGATAGCCTTGTAGAGATGGAGGAGAAGGGGTGGAGGACGGTGACGGGGGAAAGAGGAGGAAGAGAGAAGGAGGAAAAGAAGGAGGCGACTGCAGAGGCACTTGGTCAAGATGATAAAATGATTTTCCTGTTTTACTTAATAATCCCCAAGGTGTCCACACCTAGGTCAGTTCACCAGTAAGTCAGCTGCAGTATACTCTGTCCTCAACCTAACATTTGATCTATACATGAGAGCGCCCTGCTTTATATAGTTGTTCTTGTTCACTTGTGTCTCTGTCTCAGCTGGGAAAACGTGTAAATATTTATACAAACCAATCTGTTGTCTCAGAATGCAGGATTTTCTCAAAGCGGCTTCAATTCAGCTTAATGAATATTTATTGAGCATCTTCTACCTTCTGGGCATTCTAGGGATTTGGTGGTGGATATATTCATGCAGTGCTTTTCACAGTGTGCTCCTGGGGCAAGTAACCTCGGCACCACCCGGGAATTTTTGAGAAATGCAAATTCCAGGGTTCCACCTCATTGCTATACAATTGGAAACTCAGGGGTCCTGGGCCAGCAATCTGTATTTTAGCAAGTCATCGGGGTGACTGTGAAACAGTAAAGTTTAAGAGCCACTAAAATTGTGTTAGTGGATGACTTTCAATACGGTAACAGCTCAGTAACTGTTAGATGAATGGATGAATGACAAAACAAAAACAACAACAACAAAAATGAATGAGCTGCTGTAGAGTTCAGGACAGGATAAAGTATTTGCATATTTATAAGAATGGGCGAAAAGGGCTCGGTCTCACAGCTTTCCCTGTTGACTTTGGCACACTCCTGTGTTCCCAGAACGGTTGTCGATTTCTTTTTCTCTGCTCATTAATTTATTGGTTATTGTTCACTGCCAGCTGTGGGAAAAGCAAAACGACAACAAAATAAATGAACAAGATCAGACAAAACCAGAAGCAGTAGCATTGGGGAACCGGTGATGTCAGGACAGCAGTTTGGGTTTTCTACTGAGAAATTGGGGTAAACGTGAATAGGGTCTGGTTTGTTATTTATTTAAGAGACGAACAGAATTCATTGTCAATTCACTGTGCCCTGGTGTGGAGAGAAAACAGGCTTCCCCCTCTTTCTGGAAGAGGCTGGCAGAGCTTAGCTCAGCTGTTTTAGTGAAGTCAGAACTTGCTTGGGGACACAGGACTTCCTCCACAAAAGATTTTTTTTTTTTAATGAAAGAAACACTTTTGTGTCTTCTAAGCTTCAGCTGGCCCCCAGCCTGGCTCTCTGCAGCCCCTGTCTTCCCACGATCTGACTGCAAGTCTAGAGGGGCTTTCTTTGGCATTCTAAACCCTGAGACGTTTTGCCCAGGCCTTGGAGTGAAATAAGGGCCTCCGAGAACCTCTTGAAGTGAATTTCATGGGAGTCTCAGCTGGGAGCCCTGGAACGTATTCTGCCCCTGGGGAGACTGGAGATGAGGACACTTTGGTTTCGTAATGTGACTTTTGTCACAGTAGAGCACACTTTGGATTCTCACTTCCTGTTTTAATTTTGTCTGGAAATAAGAAAATCTGCTGAGATTTCATTTCAAAAGAGCAGCTCGACTTCGTGCAGACAATTTCTCTGCAAATTAGAAAAGCGAAGGAGAACAAAACTGTAGTCAGCAGTACAGACAGCCCGTTAAATCCTAATTTAAGTGCCAGTTAACACTGGTGGTTAAATAGACGGTATTTAGCATGTGCTCCGCGTTCCGAGCACCGTGGCGGCGGGGAGGAGGGGAGAGCAGAGAAAGCATCGCACAGGAGGGGCCTTTGAATGAGATCGCAGAGCTGTTGGGGGAGGGGGCACCGGGAAGGCAGGGCGGGGCACAGGGGTCGCAGGTGCGAGCGGACATCATAGGCTTGCAAGGCTTTCGGGAGTCAGGCTGTGAGGGGTCTTGTACCAAGTTAAAGAAACGTGGACTTCACCCCGTAGGCCAGAGGGCCGTGTTGAAGGTATTTCCTCTGGGAGGATGGGCTGTGCCCGCTGGGCTTGTGAAGATCACGGTGCTGGAAAGGAGGAGGCTGCTGGGATAATCCAGGGAAGCAGTGGCCTGCGGGAGAGCAGCCTCCTGGTCTGGGCTCTTCTTTTACCCCAGAGCCCCCTGGCAGAGCAGAGTTCATAGCCCCTGCCCAACTGGAGGCATGGCTGGAAACGGAATAAGGCATGCCAGAAAGTGCTTGGAAGTACCATATTTTGTCTTTAAAAAATCATGCAAACGTTTGCATTCTGCTTCATTCAATCGGGGCTCCAGGAAGCTGGGCCATATCTGTTTCCTGTGGCCTTTGGTGTCCCCTGCATCCCCCAGGGTCACCCATACTCCAATCTGGGGAGGGGCCTGCCCCATGTTGACATCCCCTTCAAACACCATAGGAGCAAAGTGTTTGAAGGGGCAGTATTTGCAGAAATAATACCTTTCTGTGCCATGTGCACAGTGGCTCCACTTGTCTTAAGGATTTACTGAATTGAATTTCCTTAAATGGATTTTATTGTCATTCTCTAATACCTTTCCTTCCCCTCACTCTAACTGATAAATACGTAACTGACTTTACAGATCAATAGCTGGCTACTGAGTGGGTATAGAGTGCCAGGGGTGACTCCCAGATGGGAGGTCTGGCTCTAATTTGATTGCAGAGTATTTCATATTTTCTATCTAACTTTTCTAAGATAGATAGTAATAGTTAACATTAACTGGGCACTTACTAGCTGCCAGACACTACACGGGGGTAGGTTATTTCATTTCCTCTTTACAAGAAGCCCAAGGTAGATGTGTTATTGTTATTATTTCCATTTTATAGATGAGGAAACTGGGATTTGGAGATGTTTTAAGTTGCTTAGATTTCCACAGCCAAGGAATGCAAGAGCCAGGATATGGTCTCAGGTGGTCAAAATCCAATATGTTAGCCTCTCCACTAGAGGACTGAAATCAAAACTTTGGTGGATGACTAGACAGTAACACTTAAGATCTTTGCAACCCTGACATCCGATGATTTAGTGAACTCTTAAAAGAGCAGATGGATTCTGATAAGAATTGATGGATAGAATTTACCTTGAAATTACACTTTTTCTCCAGTCTGTTATCTTAAGACAAAATGGTACCCAGTAAGACTTTTCCATTGGATGTTTTCTTCATTTTCATTGGGTATGTAGGTAGAAGTGGCAGAGATTAATATATCTCAAAGAAAACTTGATTTTCTTTTTAGTTGTAAAATGAAAATAAAGATATTGTCACTGTCTTAGTCTCCTAGGGCTGCCTAACAAAATATTACAGACTGGGTGGCTTAAACAAGAGAAATTTATTTTTTCACAGTTCTAGAGGCTGCAGAGTTGAAGATCAAGGTGCCAGCAGGGTTTGGTTGCTGGTGAGACCTCTCTTCCTGGCTTGCAGGTGGCTACTTTGTCCTCATGTAGCCTTTCGTCTGAAGGAGAGGGGAGAGAGAGAGAGAGAGGAAGAGAAAGAGAGCTCTCTTCTTTGTACAAGGCAACCAATCCTATTGGATTAGGGCCCCACCCTTATGCCCTTATTTAACCTTAATTACCTCCTAAAGGCCTTATATCCAAATGCTGTCACCTTTGGTATTAGGGCTTCAACACAGGCAGCTAGGGGACACAGTTCAGCCTGTAGCAGTCTCTGACATTTGCCTTGGCAGGTAAGCTGGAGCAGTGGCCCAGTGACTGTCCCAGGTCCCCCTTGTGCACATGGGGGAGCCAGCCCTTCCCAGGCTGTACATTTCACCTGCCTCACCCTCCTCCCTGTGTCTGGAGCACTCAGGGCCTGTGCAGATGCCAAGTCCCCGTCTAACACTGCCTTGCTGTGTTCTTGTTACCTTATGCTTGCAAAGCTTCGCCTGGGTTTAAAAATGCAGTAGAAGTCTCATAATGAATTGCATCATTGTTTCTGGTGCATTTAAGTGGAAATCATTGTTGTATATGTTCTTCCAGTGAAACTCCACTTCCTTTACATACACATTACAGAACAGCAATAATACAATTCATCATATTTCTAGAGCACTTTACAGTTTTCAGATTGATCTCACTTACCTAATTTCCTCATATGATCCCTAGGTGATCAGCAAGATGAGTATTATTACCCCCATTTTACAAATGAGGAAATCGAAACTCAGAGGAGTTCATCGACTCACACAGATAAGCTGGGAAATTCTTCTATCTGCAAATAGTGTTCTTCCTACAATGTCTCATGTATCACCTACACCAGCCTCTGTAGGCTTCTGCCCCAGTTTCTCAATGGCATCTATTCAGCCTCTTATCTCCTCTGGGTTCAGTACCCCCTTGACCCAAGAACAAATTCTTCCTGGAATTAGCTTCTGGATTGTGGTGACCTTGAGTCAGTTCAAGGGCAAAGTTCTGGAAGATTCGGGGGAGGCTTGTTTGTAGTGTCCCTATGTCATGGCTGCCTCTGGGTGTTTCAGGGTCACTTAGCAGCGGAGACACGGCACTGCCTTGCTCACGAACACCCCTGGCTTGTTTTGACTGTACGTCGGTGTCATCTCTGAGCTGTGGCTACGGTGATTTGGGGATGCAAAGCTTCACAGATGGCAGGTCAGACTGTAAATACTCCACTCCCATCCCATCGTAAAACCAGTCCAAGGAAAACACCAGAAACTAATTAAAACTAAGGCAACAGTGCAAATATTTATGGGGGCAGAAATTCAAACAACGCTAGCAAAAACAAAGCATGCTTTTCAGATCGGTATTAAAGTAAAAGAAACATAATGCCATCTAATGGAAATATATATATATTTTACCATCAGATTTGATACCTGCAAATGACTATTTTAACTGGGAGGATAAAGTCATATAAGTTATTTACTCAAAATGGTCATTAATTTCAGCCATTTGCCTTCATACTGATTGTCTAGTGTTGCACAGTGTCATAGGAAGGGCACAGGAATGGGAGTCAGGGTAAAGGCCGCAAGGAGTTGTGTAACTTTGAGCATGTCATCTAACCCTGTCCAAAGTGACCTTCGGTTCCTTCAATTGAGAGGAAGAGAGGAAAAGAGAAAAGAAAAGAAGGGATGGGGAAGAAACAGCTTTGAAGACACTGTCATCCCGAGGGGCTGAAATGTCTAATCTCTAATGTATTGGCTCAGGCTGTGGACTTGAACTGGGGTGCCCAGGTTCATATCCCAGCTCCATCATTCACTAGCTGTGTGACCTTGACAAATTCCTTAGCTTCTCTGTGCCTTTTGTTTTCTTACTTGTAAAACCAATCTGTGTTGTCAGCATTAGGTTAGTAAATGTAAGTACTTTCAATAATGCCTAGCTCATAGGAAGTACCTCGTAAGTGTTGGGTGTTTCTATTATCATCAGATGATCTTTACTTGGAGGATGGAATAATGCACACTGGAGGAAAGAAAGAATGGAGGGGATTTCTCTAAGGATTCTGTGCTTCTGACTGGGGAATAAATAGCAGAGGGCAAAGAAACTAATATTTAAGTATGTATTATATTGGAAACTTCTGTATTCCCACTGACTAGATCAGAGATGATACAAATGAGGACTCAGAACAATATTTGTTCTAGGAATAAATAATACTGTGATAATTTTTTTTTAATTTCTGTTTTTTGGGAGAGGAGTCTGAAGATCAGAGAGGTTAAGTAATTTGCTTGAGATCACACAGCTAGCAATAGCTGAGCTGGGATTTGAGCCCAGGTCTCCGTGGCTCTGAAGCCCCTGCCCCTTCCATTATACCATGATGCTCTCACAAGGGGTCAGCCAGGAAGGGGACACTAATGCGCCTTTCCAGAGTGAGACAGGGCTCCTGCTTGGTGACTGCTGCACAGCAGACAGAACCAGGAGTGCCGTAATTCTACCAAGTGTTGCCTGGGTGCCCCTTTATCACTGGCTGCTGCCCTCCGTTGCCTTCCAGCTGCTACCATCATCCAACTCTCCCCTCACCCCCTCAGCTTCCATCACCAATGCTAGGTCGGGGTGGGCTTGATATGATGTTGTTTCACATGCAAAATTAGCAGATACGTGGCTGACCCTTAGCTGGCACAAGGCAGGTATTCAATATGTTTGTTTTTCTCCCTTTGCTCCCTTAACCTCTGACAGCAGTCAGGCCTGCCTAAGGCCAAGGACCCAGCTGATTTAGATGTTCATGTTAAAGGCCAATCATGGTCTGAGCTGTTAGGGATCCTGAGGTGAGTGTAGCACGCAGGACGCTGCCCTCTGGGAGTTTACGTGTAACCGGGGACAGAGCCATACTGCAGGGGCGTGCAGAGTGGCGAGTGGTGACACTAGTGGAAGGAGGAGGGGTGGCTCAGCTGCAGGAGGCCCGGGGGGCGCTCCACACAGAGAGCGGGTTTTGAGCCAGGGAGGGGTGCGAGGAAGGGCAAAACAGAGACCACCACAAAGGCAAAGGCCAGAGTCACAGAAGACCCAGAGCTTCCAGGACTTGGTGAGCACTCAGGGCTGCATGTGGTACAGGCTGCCTGGGGAGGACATGAGGCTGCGCGGAAGGGACGTGCAGTGCTCCAGGGCCTGGACCATCCCCAGGGCCAAGGTCGGGGGGGGGGGGGGGGGGGACTAAGGAGGAGAGCAATGCGGTTGGACTGGTTTGGAAGAAACTCCCTCAGGCAGTATGTTCAGATGCTGCGGTGGGGGGATAGGTTCATGCAGGGGGAGCAGTTAGGAGACCCTCCCAATTCATCCGTGGCCTCCTCTACAGCAGGCGATTGACGGAGAATTGAAGAGAAATGACTGAGGTGGCATCATAAGGATTTGGTGACTGGTGGGGGTGAAAACTCAGGGAAAGAATCATGCAAGCGTTTCCAGTTGAGAGACTGAGCAGGTGATGACCATTTAACGGAGGTAGGAAAAGCCAGATGAGGACAGCGTAGGCTCACAGCAGCCCAGCAGTGTAACAGAGACAATACTCTCTTTCAAAAAGCACCCATGAAGCTTCCCTGGTGGCGCAGTGGTTGAGAGTCCGCCTGCCGATGCAGGGGACACGGGTTCGTGCCCCGGTCCGGGAAGATCCCACATGCCGCGGAGCGGCTGGGCCCGTGATCCATGGCCCTGAGCCTGCGCGTCCGGAGCCTGTGCTCCGCAACGGGAGAGGCCGCAACAGTGAGAGGCCGGTGTACCGCAAAAAAAAAAAAAAAAAAAGAGCACCCATGAGAAGAGTCCGCTCCCAGAGCCTCAGCAGGGAGGTGTGCTGAATCCCTGAGCATCCGGTGTGTGAGGGTGGCCTCAGGGACAGAGCTCTCAGAGGGAGAGGCTCCTCCGCTACAAGGGAAGGGATTTCTGAGGAACTGCAGCAGGCAGAGCTCAGCTTTGCAGGAAGGCACTTCATTCATTCATTTCTTCATCCTTTCATTCATGGAGTGCCTGCTGCATGCTGGCTCAGAGCTAAAGGGAGCGAAGCAGAGGTAAGAGAGCCAGTGCTCGTCCTCCAGAGACTCAGACTAGCTGTGAAGGAAGAAGTAACGGGAAGCATGTTCCAGTACAATCCACGCTATGGTAAAAGTGAGACAGGAAAGAATGGGGAAGGCTACCTGGAGGAGGTGGCATTCGACTTGGATCTTGAGAGGTTTGTAGAAGTTGGCCAAAGAATAGGACCTGCACCTTCTAGCAGAGGAAACAGCTTTTGCAAAGTGTGGGGAGGAAGCAGAGTGGGACCGGAAAGAGATTCAAGGTGCATGGAATGGGAAACAGGTGACCCTGGATTTTAAAAATGAAAATGAACTTTGAAGAACAATGGTAACTATGTGAGGTGATGGATGTGTTAATGAACTTGATCGTGGTAATCCTTTCATGATGGACACAAATATTAAGCCCCATTGTACACCTAAAAAAGAAAAAGAGTAATCATATTATACAACCTGAATGTATACAATTTTTATTTGTCAATCAATCATACCTTAATAAAGCAGGAAAAAATGGACTTTTGTTACCAACCCTTTCAAGTCGGGTCCCAGCAGGGGTCCTTCTGCCCGGTGTCTTTCACACCAATAGAACCAGACCAAGTTGGGTTCAGAAGCAAAGGAAAGCTTTATTCTTTGATCAAAGAATGGAGAGCTGCAGGATTGCGATCTAGAGCACAAGGTCTCCCCCAGGCCGTGGTACGGGCTGCTGTATAGGGATCTCGTCAGCAGGGAGGGGGCAGGTTCTCAAGGGAAGGGCACAGCTGTGCTGCTGACACTCCAGATCACGGTGCAGGGCGCAGCATCTCTGCACGAGCGCCCCACCCCCCTACCCATGAGCAAGCGGAACTAGAGGAAGCACAAAGGAAGAGGTTAGACCTTATCACCCAGATTCCATCTTATTCTCCCTCCCCCACCCCAGTGGGCTTTGCTGGTGACACTGAGGTTGAGGATGTTCCAAAATAGTAGTGACAGCCCCATATCAGGTATTGGCCACCTCACCCCAACTCTGAAGGGCACTGGCGGGACCGCAGGGGATACACAGGCGGAACCTGCTGGTGACGGAAGTGGGTCTGCTGGGTGAGACCAAGCCAGCCGGGGCACTGCCCGCGCTTGGCCCAGGACACCTGCCGATTCCTCCCGCGTGTGTGGAGGGAGGGACATGAGCCTCCTGAGCCCTCTCCCGAGTGTTTGCAGTTTGTTCGCCAGGGGCTTCAGCCAGGTGACGAGTAACCCGCAACACGGTACTCGGGCCGTGGTGCAGCTCCACTCAGGCCAGCTTAGAGACCCACGGGGACTGAGAGCCCAGGTGTGTTTTACAGTTACCTGTGGACAGGTGGGTCCTTCCTGATCATGGCAGGCAACGTTGATTCTGGTCAAACCAGCAGGATGTCCCCCTGTACCTTTCACCATGACGAGTTACAACCGCTCAGATGGGTCAAAATATCTCCTTTCCTCTCCTGAGCAGACGCTGCCCCCGTTCCTCCTTTTCCTGGATTGGAGTCAGGACACCGGGGTCTCATCCATGTTCTGCAATGAATTTCCCTGGTGAGTACGGGCCAGGCCCTTCACTTCTGTTTCTCCATTTTGAAAATTGGTGGCCCGGCCACATCCAGCTCTTGGTGAACGTGTTCAGGTCGAGGTGCCCGCTTAGGTAGCTTGCTCTGTCTCCCAGCCTTCCCACGCGGGGAACAGGTTATTAATATGAAGTGTTCAACTTCAGCATTCCTTTTTTTTTTTTTTTTTTTTTTTGTGCGGTACGCGGGCCCCTCACTGCTGTGGCCTCTCCCGTTGTGGAGCACAGGCTCCGGACGCGCAGGCTCAGCGGCCATGGCTCACGGGCACAGCCGCTCCGCAGCATGTGGGATCCTCCCGGACCGGGGCACGAACCCGTGTCCCCTGCATCGGCAGGCGGACCCTCAACCACTGTGCCACCAGGGAAGCCCCCAGCATTCCTTTAGTGAAGTGTTATTAAATAACCTATTCTTTCTCCCCCACTCCGTCTCTTTCTCTTTGTTTTCTTCCTGCCCCATCCTCGTCAGCTTGAGGAGCTGGAGGAAGAGGACTTGGTCTTAAATTGGGCACAGCTGTGTATTTAAGAACCACCAATGACACCATTCAGTTTTGACAGGATTCTTCTCTCCTCACTAGAGGAACCAGGAATTTCCACTTGATAGTTTGTTCCTACCTTCCTAGAGAACCCTACCACATCATTGCAACTTGGTACAGAGAAAGAACCGTGAGCTAGGCATTGACTGCTGTTCCCTGTTTGTATAATGAATAGATCAAAGAGATAACAGAGGCACGCATTCGTTTAAGCCAAAAGATAGCTGAGCAAGTTACAGACTACATAAGAAAGCATGAACTGCAAATTAATTACCCATTTTGGAAGTACCATAGTTTATCAGATTATTATAAAATTCCAGAAGAGAACTTGGAAATCAACTAGTCCTATCATATCTTTTTATAGATAAGGAAATTTAAGATTGAAAATAAGTTAGCTCACCCAAGGTCACAGCAGTATTATTTGGTCTTATTCTGGGGAGCTGTGAAATAAAATGACAAAGAAAAAAAAGGGCTAATCTTCTAAAATAGAGTTCAGCAAACTTTTTCTCAAAGGGCCAGATAGTAAATATTTTAGGTTTGTGGGACAGACAGCCTCTGCCATTGTAACAAAAGCAGCCATAGACAAGTAAATGAGTTGGCACGGCTGTCTCAATAAAACTTTATTCACAAAAACAGGTGATGACACTAGGATGGCGATAACAATTTTTAAAAAAGGAAAACAAGGATGTGGACAAGGATGTGGAGAAATTGGAACTCATACATCGCTGGCAGGAATTAAAATGGTGTATATAAATAAAATAGTGTAAATAAAATAAAATAGTAAAATGGTGTAGCCACTGTGGAAAACAGTTTGATAGTTCTTCTAAAAGTTAAACATAGAATTACCATATGACCCAGCAATTCTACTCCTAGACATATACTCAAAATAATTGAAAACAGGGACCCAAACAAGTACATATACACAGGTTCATAGCAGCACTATTCACAGTAGCTAAAAGGTGGAAATAGCCCAAATGTCCATCAATGGGTAAACAAATCCTTGTGTACACATGCAAGAGAATATCATTCAGCCATACAGAGGAATGAAGTACTGACACATGCCACAGTGTGGATGAACCTTCAAACCATTATGCTAAATGAAAGAAGCCAGACACAAAGGCTACATATTGTGTGATTTCATTTATAGGAAACCTCCAGAATAAATAAATCTGGAGATTTCACATAAATGATAAATAAATAAGTAGAGACAGAACACAGATTGGTGGTTGCCAAGCACTGGGGGAGGAGGGAATGGGGAGACATTGCTTAATGGGTACAGGACTTTTTTTTAAAATTAATTTATTTTTTGACTGTGTTGGGTCTTCGTTGCTGTGTGCTGGCTTTCTCTAGTTGCAGCGAGCAGGGGCTACTATTTGTTGCAGTGCGCGGGCTTCTCATTGCGGTGGCTTCTCTTGTTGCGGAGCACGGGCTCTAGGCGCGAGGGCTTCAGTAGTTGTGGCTCGTGGGCTCTAGAGTACAGGCTCAGTAGTTGTGGCTCACGGGCCCAGTTGCTCCGCGGCATGTGGGATCTTCCTAGACCGGGGCTCGAACCCGTGTCCCCTGCATTGGCAGGTGGATTCTCAACCACTGCACCACCAGGGAAGCCCCTGGCAGGAAGATTCTTAACCACTGTGCCACACAGGGAAGCCCCTGGGTACAGGATTTTGCTTTGGAAGGATGGAAATGTTTTGGAACTAGGTAGAGGTGGTGGTTGTGCAACACTGTGAATGTACTAATTACCTCTGCATTGTTTCCTTTAAAACAGTTAATTTTCTGTTATTTGAATTTCACCTCAACAAATTATTTAAAAAAAACCCAAAAAACGAAACAGGCAACCAGGCGCATATGGCCCATGGACAGTAATGTGCCAATTCCTGTTATAACAGAGAGGATAGGATGGTTCAGTGACAGTGAGTTTTTTTTGTCAAGAATGTTTGTTGTTGTTGTAATGATTTATCCTATCAAGGAACAGAAATAAAGCAATTTTCCAGGTGTAATATTTTCATGGCTAAGAATATTGAGTGGGAAGATGTCTCCAAGCCTAACCAGGTGGGTTTTGGACAAATTTCAGACAAAATTTAAATCCATTGACTCTTTTGGTAAAGACCAAATTCATGTTGAAGGGCTTTTACTATTTTTAGAACCTATTGGACATCTCCCATCCCAATTTTGGGAACTAAAATAAATGTTTGGAGCTTTTTGTCAACTTCCTGTTTCTAGGGAAGAAGAACCTAGAAACGTCTCATGTAAAATGTGCCAGAAGCTTTTGGAACATCAAAGAATTCCCAGGAAACAAGGGAATTTGTTCATTGTAAAAGCATCTGAAAGAAGACACTAGATAATTTTATTTAATAAATACACATGATGACTCTTTCTCAAAGATAATTTAAGGGATTTAATTAATTTGGGGTTCAGTGACCCCACAACCATGTCTAATTCAAACATGAAAACAAACTGAGGAGTCTGTGAGCTTTGGAAAGATGAGAAATTCTCATGTGAAACTGGACAGCTTGGCCTGATAGGGCTGCCTCGTATTTTGAATTCATTTGAACAGTTAGGAAACGTGAGACAAAGAGGCTATTTTCAACGGAGAAGAAGGTAGAAAAGAAATGATGTCTGTGATTTGACTTTTGTGTGCCAGGCCAGCTCTCCCAGGTGATGGAGGTACCATAGCGCAATTCACTGGAAGACAAGCCCCCTTAGGTGGCTTTTGTTCTAAGAATGGCCGTGTTTCAGGTTACGACAGGATCCATTTAGGCTTTAAAAGAGTCACTAACAAGAAGGGCTGCCTGACATTAGAATGGCTCGTTCCTGAATGAGGACTGTCATTCATGGCATCCTGCTTCCTAACTCAGATGCCTAGTTCTGGGGTATCCCCCTTTCTCCTTGTAGAAACATAACACAGACCTTATTTACATTTTAGTGCGAATGAATGTAAGGCAGTGAGTATGTATACTTGGCCAAATTTCACTGTGAAATAACAAGTGCTGTTTCCTGAGTTCTGGTTCTGGGGAGCAGATTGAAACAGTATATCTGGGCAGAAGCCTCCTTGGGGACCCTGGACATTCACTTTACAGGGGCTACCAATTCTGCCCAAGACTAAGGCTGGCGCAGGAAGGGTCAACATGGGTTTTGGGACTGTGGATGGGCAATTCTTGGAGTGAAGGGCAGATGCCAGAACACTTAAGGACATTTCTCGATCCTGGAAGATTCATTTAGCTCCAGATTCATTTAGCTTTAGGTTGAAAAAGCTGTTCACAGCCAAGGTCGGAGGAGGGTTATTGTTGATTCTTCTTGTTTTTCTTTGTGCTTTGCTGTATTTTCTGCAATGAGCTGTATTACTTTAATAATCATTAAAAAAAATCTAAAAAAATGTAAAATTAAAAAAAACATTTTCTGCCTATAAATTGTTTTCACTGATCCACGGACTCATCCAAACTTTCATTCAATTTGTCATTGCCAACCTTCTTCTTTTTTTTTTTTTTTTTTGCGGTACGCGGGCCCCTCACTGCTGTGGCCTCTCCCTCTGCGGAGCACAGGCTCCGGACACGCAGGCTCAGCAGCCACGGCTCACAGGCCCAGCCGCTCCGCGGCATGTGGGACCTTCCCAGACCGGGGCACGAACCCGTGTCCCCTGCATCGGCAGGCAGACTCCCAACCACTGCGCCACCAGGGAAGCCCCATTGCCAACCTTCTGAAACTGCTTCTTAAAATAATTTCAACAGGAAAATTCCCAGAATTACTCTGGATGTAGCTTTTGGTCAGACTGATGGATGTTTTCTGTCCACACAGCCAGGAAGAGCTGGTAGGATTAGATGTTCCAATCACACTGGGGTGAGGACAGATCACCAGGCTTGGTTTGATTGAAAGAGACAGTTGGAATAGTTGTTGGAAGGATTCTGTCCCTGTGTGCGGAGACAGTCTTAGAAATAGATGCCCTTTTGTACCCCTCCCCATATCCTTAAACTAAAATACCACGAATACTCTGCTCATTGTTTATCATCGTATCTGACTGAGGAGAAAGGGGAGGGTTGAATGAATGAGGACCCCAGGACACTGCATCCTCATGAATTTCAAGGAGACATGGATTGGAAGGAAAAGGAGTATTTTAAAAATGTATATACTAAATATGTATAAATGAACTATAAATATATATGCATTTAATAGTTTAAAAATATATCCATGTCGATGCAGCATCCTGGGGTCTCCATTCATTCATCCAGATGTATACATTTGGAGGCAGTCACTGTCTTTCAGGTCATACGTATGTACCATGTACAAGTTTTATCTTCAATCCCCACATATTATACTTTTGTTACTATAAGCATATACCTCTTAGATCAATATCGGTGTCTGGAAAAGGGTAGGAATATTCTACTAGCAAAGAAAATTGCCGGGCCTGGCTTTCCATTTGAGAGCTACAATAAAGTGTTTACTTACCAAACCAGACCCGCTTCGCCAGCCACTTTCACCTTAGTGCAAAAACAGCACGCCAGCCCCTCCTGCCCCTGCTGGTTTAGATTATGTGAGGGCGGTGGATGGGTGTTCCGCATGCCACAGGCAATCAGCTCAGGAGTCATCAGCTCAGTCTGAAATTCGGCTGAAAGCTGTATAATGTCAGAATGATTATAATTCTCTCCTTTTAGATATTTACACTTTGTAGTAAGATTATAGTATCAGTGGTTCAAGTTTCAAATCTTCCATCAAAATGCCGGGGATTTTTGGGGTGCGGGGAGAGGGGATTCCTCTCCTTTCCTGGGCAGTTAGAATCTTTGCCAATGCATTCTCCACCCCACACCCACTTTTGTCCCTTGCAAGCTGTTTGAGACATGTCACCTGTCTCTGGTGGAATGCATTATGTTTCTATTTCTGAAAATAAAGCATGAAAGTAGCACGTGTATGATGGAAACAGTTTGAGTTTCTGCAGAGACTGTCGTGTTTGAACTCCATGTATCACGTCTCTGTTCCAACCTGGGTTTTGCACATTTGGAGCCTCACATCTTGCAAGGAAAGCACGACTTAGATTAGCTGCCCAGGTCAACCAAGGGGTGGGACAGGTGATCTCTTTGGTAATCAAGAAATTTAAGAGAGTCAAGCCATCTGTTTCGGCCTGGCGCCCTCAGGGTGGCTGTATGTTAGCAGAGTCACCACGATCCCAACTCTTAGCTTTGCAAGTTCAGATACTCAGTATCATCAGATCCCCAAGAGCAAATCAGGCTTTGGGAGACTGATCCCCAGTAATCAAACTCGCAAAAGGCTGATGGATAAACCTACCTCATCATGTGCTTGTGAGGATTAAATGAGAGCGTGGACATAAAGCTTACTTACCTCTGGCCTGGCACATATACTAAGTGTCCTGTAAATGTTGGCTTTTATTTGACCCAGTGACCTGTCAAATAGTATTTGCAGCACAGGATAAACACTGACCAGTAGTTACTCTTTGGCTTCCTCTCCCAGTTCTAGAATTCATACAGAGCACCATCCTTCTAACAGGCAGTCAGTCATGATGTGATAAAATCGGTCATTTAAAAAAAGTTCCTGGGCTTCCCTGGTGGCGCGGTGGTTGAGAGTCCTCCTGCCGATGCAGGGGATGCGGGTTCGTGCCCCGGTCCGGGAAGATCCCACATGCCGCGGAGCGGCTGGGCCCGTGAGCCATGGCCGCTGAGCCTGCGCATCTGGAGCCTGTGCTCCGCAACGGGAGAGGCCACAACAGTGAGAGGCCCGCGTACCGCAAAAAAAAAAAAAAAAAGAAAGTTCCTGTCCTCAGGATGCACCAGGCCCAAACTCTAAAGACACCTCCTTCTCTTGCTCTGCTGGAGAGGTGCTCTTGTCTCCCGACTGTATTTGGCAGAGCTGCTGGCCTGCGTTTACAGCTCTGAAGTGCGCTGCTTCTGCGTGCAGGTGGCTGATCTTCCGCATTCTTTGTTGAGTCTCATTAGCTTCCGTTGTAATTGACAGTGCCTGTAGGTATTCCCCGTGCTACCTCTCCCAGCTGCTGTAACACAATGCTCATCAACGATCCACTCACCATGTGCACTCAGGGAGTAGTAGAGGTGCTGGTTTGTCATGGGGGTCCACAGAATTTGGTGGAATTCACTGTAGCTAACACTTAACGTAGGTTACGCCCATGGTCTGAAGAAAGGCTCCACCTCCAATTTCTGTTGTGCATTGAATTGCAGCACTCCCTCCCATCCCTGCCTTTTGAGATAACCAGTCAAGCCCTTGGGAAACAGAGGACAGAGACCTAGTAGACTGAGATAGGAAACTGGTTATGGTTCACTAGGAGGATGGAGTGAGAGAATGGTCTGGAGCACAAAACGCTGCCCAGGAAGAGAGGACCTGACCGCAGGGTGGGGCTGGGGTGGGGGTCAGGGTGCCATGTAGCCAGGGGCCAGCAGGAAAGCACATCATACTCCCCAGAGGTCTGAGGGGACACTACCTGTTGCAAAGAGGTAGAAGCGGGGTGGGAGCAGAAGTCAGCACTTCTGTCCTTTACTATAACCCCCAGGGTGGATTCTGTTGATGACAGTGCTGAATAGTGCTACCTGCCTTGGCATGAGAGAGAGATGCAAAGCATTTGGAAGGGCATGGCGGCTAAGATGAGAAGTTAGTATAGCCTCTACTCCGTCTGTTCTTGACTTCCTTCTGGGGGAATCAGAGCTGTGTCTGCAGATGGTTACTCTTCCTGGAGTAGTAGAAATGTATCCTCCTTGCCTGAGCCACGTGGCAATCTGTTATCTACCTGTCTGCAGCAGTGCGATAGGTCGGCGATAACTGTTCCACGGCAGCCCAAGAGGCACGCAGGAAAGAACACTTTCATTTATTTAGATTCTGACTTAAAAAGGAAAACACAGATCTCAGGTTTGAGCCAGGGAGTTAATGTCTTACTAACAAGAAAGTCTTCTCCCAGCCTCAGCATAATCAGTGTTTCTTTGGAGAAGGGGTAGGCAGGGGTGTAAGAAATCACTGAAAGTTCTCTATTTCTCCTTGTCATTAAATCATCTGAGGCCAGCGTCCGGCGTTTGCCCTGGGAGCCGGGTCAGATCACCAGCGGGATGTGCGTGCCTCCTACAGACGTAAAGGGCCTCTCTGTATCTTCCCCCAGGGTCCCGGCTGTGAGGTCAGTGCGCTCTCCCATTTCCTCCTGCGCTGGCCCGAGGTGTGAGAGTGGATTTCTCCGTGTGGATGTGCGTGTGATTCCCTGCGCCGGATGAGGGTGGCCTCGTCCAGGCAGGGCTCCGAGTGCCTCAGACCCTTGTGATGCTGATGTGCCACACTCACATTTCCTTTGAGCACTCTCAGGCAATGTAAAAAGAGGGAGGAAGTCATCAAAGCATAGCCCTGGGCCTCTTCACCCATAGACAAAAGTCTCCTGATTTAAGAGTTATTCCAGTTACTAAGCTGTCAGCTCAACCTCTGCTGTACTCAGCCCCGCCAAAGGGGGCGCTAGAGGGCGGCTCTGCCCATTTCCTGTACTGCTTATCACCCAAGCAGTCTCCACCTTGGCCGCCACAGTTGATTCTAGAAGCCTGAAGTTCCAGTTTCCAGGTTTCCCACCCCGGCCGCCCTCGCTTCACAAACACCAGCACCAGCCCGGCCCCTCCTCTGGCTCCAGGTTCTACTAACGCCCACCCCAGGGTGGAAGCTGCTTCCTGCAGTGAGTATATCTGTACGACCTCGTGTTCTTGCCTGACCTTTTTGCACTTCAAAACCTGCTTAACCAATTCCCCTTTTACATGATCGTCAAAACAACTAGTATGATTTCTGACCGACAGAAGCGGCTTTTTCAATAATTCAGTCCACTAACAT
The DNA here is from genome assembly GCF_964270905.1 of Leucopleurus acutus. Classification (NCBI taxonomy): domain Eukaryota; kingdom Metazoa; phylum Chordata; class Mammalia; order Artiodactyla; family Delphinidae; genus Leucopleurus; species Leucopleurus acutus. The sequence continues at coordinate 51,010,862 of NC_139155.1, forward strand.
TCATGGAGGGCAGTTCTGGGTGAGGCTCTTTGCTGATGCTGTGGTTAAAAGATAAACAAAATGCATCTCTGTCTTTGAGGAAATCATTGCTGAATAATGATAACAATGGTCTGTATAGAACTCTAGTTTTGACGAACAACAACTAAAAACAAAGGATTAGAATTAACACATCATTTAAAGAAAGAAAAAAGATCTAATTGAAAAATGGGCCAAGGATATAAACTGGTAATTCACAGAAGAAATAATAAAAATGGTCCACATTCATGTAAACTGGTACTCAACCTCACTTTTTTTTTTTTACAGTTGGGCATCTTTTTATTTTTTCTCCTTCAACTGTACATTAGATAGTGAATATATTTTTTAAACATCTATATTGGAGTATAATTGCTTTACAATGTTGTGTCAACCTCACTTTAATGGAGGAAATTCAAATTCATTTAGTATACTCATACACAGCTGGAGGGAATATGGGTGTGAGTACAGCCACTTAAGAGGTCACTTTTTATAACCCATCACCCCAAAGTTCTACTGTTAATAGCTACCCCAGAGAGAAACTTAAACCATGTTCTGAAGGAAGCAAGTACAAGGATCTTCTTCGTTGTAATGTTATTTATAACAGTGAAAAATTCAAAACAACAGAAATATTCATAAAAGGAGGAATGGCTAAATAAAAAATTGTGCACCCCTCTTACGGAAGACCATGCTGCAATTTTCTAAAATGAGGTGGACCTAATCATACTGACATAAAGAATTGTCTAAGCCGTATTGTTAAGTGAAACAATAGATACATCGCTTATGTTAAAACATATACACACAGATATCTTTTCTATGGGCAACTCCTAGGAGAAAAGCCTGGAAGCATATATAGTATATTGCTAATAGTGACTATTTTTAGAGAGAGGACTAAGATGGGGGCATTGGAGAGGGGGGCAATCAAAGGGCACAAAAACAAGCCAAAATAAACCCTGCTAATTTGCATATCACTCTTTTACATAAAATGTCACTTACTCCTTACATTGACCTTACAGTGTAAGCATCATTTCCACTACAAACGAGGGAACCACAGCTAAGAGATACCAAGCAACGTTTGCAAAGTCACGCAACTAGTAGACAGAGAAGTCGATGCCTGATTCGCAGGCTCCAAAAGGAATCAGCGGTTAGATTCATTGGAATCTGACATCTTTGTCACTTCTTTTAATTATTTCTCACTGTTTAAAGTGAAAGACGCTTTGAGGTACCTCAGACAGTCTCCTGTCTGTCAGAGTAAGAGGGAGGGGAAAGGAGACAATGTGCAAGTGATCAGAAGATATACTGATGTTTAAGATTCTCTTACCTTTCACTTAACAGGTGGGGTCTTAGACACCTCAGGGTCTGGCATCAAAGGACCAGAGCATCTGCACCACCGCTCTCTCACTGCCAGGGTCTCCCACCAGATTGGAAGCTGGGGTGGGGTACAAAACTCTGCCCCTAGGTCTCAGGAGGGACAGGGAAGAGGGGAGGCAGTGGGAACAACGACTGAACTTTGACTAGATGCCAGTCCTATTCCCCCAGTGGCCAAGAGCTGCAGAGCCCCTGGTGGGTGTTTAGGGAGGGCCCCTCGGGACCTGGGCCTCACCTTCTGCAAGAACTCTGATTGAGTCTTATGACAGCTTCAAATGAGGTTAGGCACACAGCTGTACTTAGCAAGTGCGTGTGCTGAAACCATTGATTTGTTAAATGTAAACAAAATATATCACATTTTTGGTAACTGTGGGAATTTTCTTCCTCCTACTGTCCCTCTACTTCCCCTTCCTCCCTCCGTTTCCATTATCTCTCTCTTCTCTCCCTCACCCCCTCCCTCTCTCTCCCTATACTTTCCCTCCCTCCTTCATTCAAGGAGAGGGCCTGGTAGCTGGCCTTTCCTCTAATTTCATACCAAGTTTGATAGAGGTTTCTTAATGTAGCCTCTATTGGCAGTACAGTTGCTATTTCAAACACTAGAAAAAGTTTTAAGTGTATGATGGATAATATTTTGAGATAATAATTGAGGTTTCTCTTTCTCCAGGCTTTCTTGTACCCATTGACCTTTTCCTACCACTGGGGACACAGGGGTAGGATCCTAAATGCACTACCCTCAGGAGAGAGCTGACAAAGAGACAGTCTTAGCTCAGAATCCTAAAGTAGGTAAAATAAAATAGGTGCACAGCAAGGGGAAAAGTCTTGAAAGCCAAGGCTTCCGTTGTTAAGAGCTGGGTTTTTAAGACAGAGAAGGATTTTAAATTCTGAAAGTGTGGCTTTGACCATCAATAAGCAGTGACCTCAACATCCAGGGGTGTGCCTGAGCGGGCCTGCACCTGTTCCTGAGAACCGACTCTGGACGTGTCTTCTCAACTCCACGTTCAGTAGCTTGAAATCAACCGTGGTAGCAGTGTATTCACCATAGAAGTTGGCAAACACTACAAACCAGGGCTTTTTTCCTAGAGAGTCTGTTGTTGAGATTTGGGGAGGAGAAAAGAGCACAGGTGAACTGCCAGGGAGACCCTTCCTGGGCTGAAGTCGGGGTGCAGAAAAATTTCCAGGTAGGGCTGGGGCTAGGAGGCCGAGGTATTGCATCCCACTTCCCACCTGCAACTCTGTGAGAAGGTAGCAGCTACACAGAGTGCTGTCTGTGAAAATGGGCAGAAATGACAGCAGAGCGGTTCTAGGTGTAAAGACGACCTGAGAGAGCTGGTCTCCCTGTCCCCCACCCCCCGTGCCTCCCTCAACTCTGTTGAGGCCAAGGAGTCCAGAGAGACTTCCTGTTGGACAGCGGGATGGGGCAGAGATCAGCTCAGAGTCTCAGAGTGCATGAGCCAGTGGGGTCACGGACCTTCTCTTGGGCTTACTAACTTTTCCCACCAGTTCCTCCTGTGCTATGCTTTTCCCACTGATGAAATCCCATTAAATGGGCAGCCACCCCAAGGATCTCACTTAAGATACATCCTGTAGAGTTTCCCCCTCTCTGAGTTTTGAGTTATTCAAATGCTGTATTGAGTATCAGAAAATTAGGAAGAAAATGCCCCAGAAGTCTGTCTGCTGTAGGTTTCCTCACAGTTCTGACAGACATGGATTCCTGTGGCCTCCTTTTAAACATAAGCCACCACCACTGTGTTAAAAAAAAAAAAAAGAAAACAGAGGGGGAAGATTGGCAAAGACCATGGAAAATGGCAGCTGAAAAGTTTTGTGCTGATGGATGGAAAAAGGGAAAGGGGAACACGTGGAAGACAATGAGAGTGAAAGAAACAGGGAAATAGAAACAAACAAATGACAATACCAAAGACAGCCACAGAGGAAACATGGAGAAGAAAATGGATTCTGTGAGAAATACTGTATAGAGAATGCTGCACCAGAAAGTAGTGCGATCCATGGACACACAAAGAAAATAAAGAAAACCCGAGAGAGACGTCGTGAGTTCCAGTGTGACCAGGACCCCTAAGTTCCTTGCTTCCTGGGATTGCGATAGAGGTGGGGAGCTCTTCCATGGTTCCTTAATTCCCATTGAGAAACAAGGTGTTTCATGGTTTGCCAAACCCGGCAGGTCCTGGCCTGTGAGAGCCGATTGCTAAATTTTCAGGAATTTTGTTAAACACGGCTATTTAAAAAATTAAATTATATAAACCTACAACTAACTAAATTACATTTAAAACATGTAATACTAAAAACTCATCACATTCTGATAATTTTAGTATATCTTACTGTCTGTGTATCTATCAATCTATGTCTATTATGTGGAAATACTATACAGTGGTTGTCACTGCATACACCTCCCCAACTCCACCTTTAAGTGACTTCACATTGGTAGATTGAAATCAGCCACAGTGGGAGTAGTTACACCATGAAAATCAGCAAATGCTACAAATCGAGGCTTAAAAATACTGTCTTATTGATTGGCTAGGTGTAACAGCCATGTAACAACATGATGGAGACAATAATAATGTAGATTAAGCTTAAAAGTGCATGGTGCCTGTGGCTGTTACATTGTGAATAACATAAGAAAACGAGGACATGTTCTTCCAGTATTCAAAAACCTTCATCTGATTCATCAAAACAAATTGCTCACCTCATTAATGAATGAATATTTTCGTCATTTCCCTTTTTTCTTATTACATGAAAATATCAACCAACATTCATGGCAGAACTGTACTTGTTCATCAACTGCAACCGTTGTTGGCTGCAGACACAAGAGTTTGGCAAGTCAATGAAATTATTCCGTGAAAATCAATTGCTATGCGGAATTTAAAATAAAGAGTGTTGTATGTTTTAGTAGTAGTAGTAGAAGTCATAGTAAATTGGGTGACTCACATCTTTATATCAGTAAAAGTTATAATAAACTTATATAACAATATTTGTGCACAAGTGTTTTTTGTTCTTGTTGGAGAGCCAGTTGTTAAATATTTACCAGCACATCACTGGCTACTTTAGTCACTAACCATTGCCTCACTTAGCAATGATGATACCCAGAGGGCTTCCTTTAGAAAAAGACCCGGAGGCAGTGAAAAACACGGATATATTCTCCTGCCTTTTTAAAAAATTGTGGCCAAACATACATAACATAAAATTTACCATTTTTTCTTTTTCTGATATATTTCTCTTATGGAAATTGGAATATGTAGGTATTTATAATGAGGAATACTATTATTTTCTAGTTTTAATTTTTAGTTTTAATTTTTATTTTCTAAATTAAATTTTCTTTTTTTTTTTAATTGAAGTACATTTGACATATAATGTTATGTTGGTTTCAGGTGTACAACATAATGATTCAACATTTGTATACATTGCAAAATGATCACCACGATAAGGCTAGTTACCATCTGTCACCACACAAAGTTACAATTTTTTCTTCTTCTTTTCGTTAAAATTTATTTTTTATTTAGCTGTGCCTAGTCTTAGTTATGGCACACAGGATCTTCCTTGTGGCATGCAGGATCTTTAGTTGCAGCATGCGGGATACACTTCTTGGACCAGGGATCGAACCCGGGCACCCTGCATTGGAAGCACGGAGTCCTAACCACTGGAGCACGAGGGAAGTCCCTTTAACCATCTTTAAGTGTGTGGTTCAGTGGCATTAAGTACATTCACATTATTGCACAACCATCACCATCCATCTCCAGAATATTTCATCATGCCAAACTGAAATTCTCTACCCGTTAAGCAATTGCATATTCTCCACTTTCCCAGCCCCTGATAACCTCTATTCCACGTTTTGTTTCTGCAAATTTAACTACTCTCTGTAACTTATATGAGTGGAATCATTACAATATTTGATCTTTTGTGTCTGGCTTATTTCATTTATCATGATGTCTTCAAGATTCATCCATGTTGTAGCATGTATCAGAATTGCCTTCCTTTTTATGGTTTAATAATCTATTGTATGTATATATGGCATTTTTAAAATTGAAGTATAGTTGATTTATAATATTGTGTTAGTTTCAGGTGCACAAGCATATACACACATATTTTTCCGATTATTTTCCATTATAGGTGATTATAAGGTATTGAATATAGTTCCCTGTGCTATACAATAAATCCTTGTTGCTCATATATTTTATATATAGTAGTTTGTGTCTGTTAATCCCATACTCCTAATTTCACCCCCCACCCCCCAACTTTCCCCTTTGGTAACCATAAATTTCTTTTCTACATCTGTTTCTATTTTGCATATAGATACATTTGTATTATTTTTAGATTCTGCATATAAGTGATATCATTTAATATTTGTTTTTCTCTGTCTGACTTACTTCACTTAAGTATAATATTCTCTAGGTCCATCTATGTTGCTGCAAATGGCAATATTTCATTCTTTTTTATGGCTGAGTAATATTCCATTTACTATAAACACCACATCTTTTTTTTAACATCTTTATTGGAGTATAATTGCTTTACAGTGTTGTGTTAGTTTCTGCTTATAACAAAGTGAATCAGCTATATGTATATGTATATCCCCATATCCCCTCCCTCTTATGTCTCCCTCCCACCCTCCCTATTCCACACCTCTAGGTGGATACAAAGCACCGAGCTGATCTCCCTGTGCGATACAGCTGCTTCCCATTAGCTATCTATTTTACATTTGGTAGTGTATATATGTCAATGCTAGTCTTACTTTGTCCCAACTTACCCTTCCCCCTCCCCATGTCCTCAAGTCCATTCTTTACGTCTGTGTCTTTATTCCTGTCCTGCCCCTAGGTTCATTAGAACCTTTTTATTTTTAGATTCCGTATATATGTGTTAGCATACAGCATTTGTTTTTCTCTTTCTGACTTAATTCACTCTGTATGACAGATCTCTAGATCCCTCCACCACACTGCAAATAACTCAATTTCATTTCTTTTTATGGCTGAATAATATTCCATTGTATATATGTGCCACATCTTATTTATCCATTCATCTGTCAGTGGACACTTAGGTTGCTTCCATATCCTGGCTATAGTAAGTAGTGCTGCAATGAACATTGTGGTACATGACTCTTTTTGAATGATGGTTTTCTCAGGGTATATGCTCAGTAGTGGGATTGTTGGGCCATGTGGTAGTTCTATCTTTAGTTTTTTAAGGAACCTCTGTACTGTTCTCCATAGTGGCTGTATCAACTTACATTCCCACCAACAGTGCAAGAGGGTTCCCTTTTCTCCACACCCTCTCCAGCATTTATTGTTTGTAGACTTTTTGACGATGGCCATTCTGACTGGTGGGAGGTGATACCTTATTGTAGTTTTGATTTGCATTTCTCTAATGATTAGTGATGTTGAGCATCCTTTCATGTGTTTGTTGGCAATCTGTATATTTTCTTTGGAGAAATGTCTATTTAGGTCTTCCACTCATTTTTGGATTGGGTTGTTTGTTTCTTTGATATTGAGCTGCTTGTATATTTTGGAGATTAATCCTTCGTCAGTTGCTTTGTTTGCAAATATGTTCTCTGATTCTGAGGGTTGTCTTTTCATCTTGTTTATGATTTCCTTTGCTGTGCAAAAGCTTTTAAGTTTCATTAGGTCCCATTTGTTTATTTTTGTTTTTATTTCCCTTTCTCTAGGAGGTGGGTCAAAAAGGATCTTGCTTGACTTATGTCATAGAGTGTTCCGCCTATGTTTTCCTCTAAGAGTTTTATAGTGTCTGGCCTTACATTTAGGTCTTTAATCCATTTTGAGTTTATTTTTGTGGGTGGTAGCTTTGTAGTATAGTCTGAAGTCAGGGAGCCTGATTCCTCCAGCTCCAGTTTTCTTTCTCAAGATTTTTTTGGCTGTTCAAGGTCTTTTGTGTTTCCATACAAATTGTGCAATTTTTTGTTCTAGTTCTGTGAAAAATGCCATTGGTAGTTTGATAGGGATTACATTGAATCTGTAGATTGCTTTGGGTAGTATAGTCAGTTTCACAATAGTGATTCTTCCAATCCAAGAACATAGTATATCTCTCCATCTGTTGGTATCATCTTTAATTTCTTTCATCAGTGTCTTATAGTTTTCTGCATACAGGTCTTTTGTCTCCTTAGGTAGGTTTATTCCTAGGTATTTTATTCTTTTTGTTGCAGTGGTAAATGGGAGTGTTTCCTTAAGTTCTCTTTCAGATTTTTCATCATTAGTGTATATGCAAGAGATTTCTGTGCATTGATTTTGTATCCTGCTACTCTACCAAATTCATTGATTAGCTCTAGTAGTTATCTGGTAGCATCTTAGGATTCTCTAAAGAATCATGTATCATGTCATCTGCAAATAGTGACAGTTTTACTTCTTCTTTTCTGATTTGGATTCCTTTTATTTCTTTTCGTCTCTGATTGCTGTGGCTAAAACTTCCAAAGCTATGTTGAATAATAGTGGTGAGAGTGGGCAACCTTGTCCTGTTCCTGATCTTAGTGGAAATGGTTTCAGTGTTTCATCATTGAAAACGATGTTGGCTGTGGGTTTGTCATATATGGCCTTTATCATGTTGAGATAGGTTCCCTCTATGCCTACTTTCTGGAAAGTGTTTGTCATAAATGAGTGTTGAATTTTGTCAAAAGCTTTTTCTGCATCTATTGAGATAATTATTTTTTTTTTTTTTGCGGTACGCGGGCCTCTCACCGTTGTGGCCTCTCCCGCTGCAGAGCACAGGCTCTGGATGTGCAGGCCCAGTGACCATGGCTCACAGGTCCAGCCACTCCGTGGCGTGTGGGACCCTCCCGGACCGGGGCACGAACCCGCGTCCCCTGCATTGGCAGGTGGACTCTCAACCACTGCGCCACCAGGGAAGGCTGAGATGATCATATTTTTGATCAAGGTTTTTATCCTTCAGTTTGTTAATATGGTGTATCACATTGATTGATTTGCATATATTGAAGAATCCTTACATTCCTGGGATAAACCCCAGTTGATCATGGTGTATGATCCTTTTAATATGGTGTTGGATTCTGTTTGCTAGTATTTTGTTGAGGATTTTTGCATCTATGTTCATCAGAGATATTGGCCTGTAGTTTTCTTTCTTTGTGACATCATTGTCTGGTTTTGGTATCAGGGTGTATCAGGGTGATGGTGTGATGGTGACCTCGTAGAATGTCAGGGTGATGGTGACCTCGTAGTATCAGGTATCAGGGTGATGGTGACCTCGTAGAATGAGTTTGGGAGTGTTCCTCCCTCTGCTATATTTTGGAAGAGTTTGAGAAGGATAGGTGTTAGCTCTTCTCTAAATGTTTGATGGAATTCGCCTGTGAAGCCATCTGGTCCTGGGCTTTTCTTTGTTGGAATATTTTTAATCACAGTCTCAATTTCAGTGCTTGTGAGTGGTCTGTTTATATTTTCTATTTCTTCCTGGTTCAGTCTCAGAAGGTTGTGCTTTTCTAAGAATTTGTCCATTTCTTCCAGGTTGTCCGTTTTATTGCCATAGAGTTGCTTGTAGTACTCTCTCATGATCCTTTGTATTTCTGCAGTGTCAGTTGTTACTTCTCCTTTTTCATTTCTAATTCTGTTGATTTGAGTCTTCTCCCTTTTTTTCTTGATGAGTCTGGCTAATGGTTTATCAATTTTGTTTATCTTCTCAAAGAACCAGCTTTTAGTTTTATTCATCTTTGCTATTGTTTCTTTCATTCCTTTTTAATTTATTTCTGATCTGATCTTTATGATTTCTTTCCTTCTGCTAACTTTGGAGTTTTTTTTTTTTTTTTGTTCTTCTTTCTCTAATTGCTTTAGGCATAAGGTTAGGTTGTTTATTTGAGATGTTTCTTGTTTCTTGAGGTGGGATTGTATGGCTATAAAGTTACCTCTTAGAACTGCTTTTGCTGCATCCCATAAGTTTTGGGTCATCGTGTTTTCATTGTCATTTGTTTCTAGGTATTTTTTGATTTCCTCTTTGATTTCTTCAGTGATCTCTTGGTTATTTCGTAGCATATTGTTTAGCCTCCATGTGTTTGTATTTTTTCCAGATTTTTTTTCCAGTAATTGATATCTAGTCTCATAGTGTTGTTGTCAGAAAAGATACTTGATACAATTTCAATTTTCTTAAATTTACCAAGGCTTGATTTGTGACCCACGATATGGTCAATCCTGGAGAATGTTCCATGAGCACTTGAGAAGAAAGTGTATTCTGTTGTTTTTTGATGGAATGTCCTATAAATATCAATTAAGTCCATCTTGTTTTATATGTCATTTAAAGCTTGTGTTTCCTTATTTATTTTCATTTTGGATGATCTGTCCATTGGTGAAAGAGGGGTGTTAAAGTCCCCTACTATTATTGTGTTACTGTCGATTTCCCCTTTTATGGCTGTTAGCATTTGCCTTATGTATTGAGGTGCTCCCATGTTGGGTGCATAAATATTTACAAATGTTATATCTTCTTCTTGGATTGATCCCTTGATCATTATGTAGTGTCCTTCTTTGTCTCTTGTAACAGTCTTTATTTTAAAGTCTATTTTGTCTGATATGAGAATTGCTACTCCAGCTTTCTTTTGATTTCCATTTCCATGGAATATCTTTTTTCCATCCCCTCACTTTCAGTCTGTATGTGTCCCTAGGTCTGAAATGGGTCTCTTGTAGACAGCATATATATGAGTTTTGTTTTTGTATCCATTCAGCCAGTGTATGTCTTTTGGTTTGAGCATTTAATCCATTTACATTTAAGGTAGTTATCGATGTGTAAGTTCCTATTACCATTTTCTTATTTGTTTTGGGTTTTTTATTGTAGGTCTTTTCCTTCTCTTGTGTTTCCTGCCTAGAGAATTTCTTTTAGCATTTGTTGTAAAGCTTCTTTGGTGGTGCTGTATTCTCTTAACTTTTGCTTATCTGTAAAGGTTTTAATTTCTCTGTCGAATTTGAATGAGATCCTTGCTGGGTAGAGTAATCTTGGTTGTAGGTTTTCCCGTTCATCACTTTAAATATGTCCTGCCACTCCCTTCTGGCTTGCAGAGTTTCTGCTGAAAAATCAGCTGTTAACTTTATGAGGATTGCCTTGTATGTTATTTGTTGTTTTTCTTTTCTGCTTTTAATATTTTTTCTTTGTATTTAATTTTTGATAGTTTCATTAACATGTGTCTTGACGTGTTTCCCTTTGGGTTTATTCTGTATGGTACTCCCTCTCCCTGTGCTTCCTAGAGTTGATTGACTATTTCCTTTCCCATGTTAGGGAAGTTTTCCACTATAATCCCTTCAAATATTTTCTCAGACCCTTTCTTTTTCTCTTCTTCTCCTGAGACCCCTATAATTCAAATGTTGGTGCGTTTAATGTTGTCCCACAGGTTTCTGAAACTGTCCTCAATTCTTTTCATTCTTTTTTCTTTATTCTGCTCCCTTGCAGTTATTTCCACAATTTTATCTTCCAGTTCACTTATCCGTTCTTCTGCCTCAGTTATTCTGTTATTGATTCCTTCTAGAGTATTTTTAATTTCAGTAATTGTGTTGTTTATCACTGTTTGCTCTTTAGTTCTTCTAGATCCTTGTTAAATGTTTCTTGTATTTTCTCCATTCTGTTTCCGAAATTTTGGATCATCTTTACTATCATTACTCTGAATTCTTACTCAGATAGGTTGCCTATTTCATCCTCATTTATTTGGTCTAGAAGGTTTTTACCTTGCTTCTTCGTCTGTAACAAATTTTTTTGTCGTTTCATTTTTTTTCTTTTTGATGGGTGATGCTGTATCACCCTTCAACCTTACTGTCAACCTTACTGGTTGTTTGGCCTGAGACGTCCAGCACTGGAGTTTGCAGGCAGTTGGATAGAGCTGGGTCGTGGTGCTGAGATGAGGACCTCCGGGAGGCCTCACTCTGATATTCCCTGGGGTCTAAGTTTCTTTCTTAGTCCAGCGGTTTGGACTTGGAGCTCCCACCACAGGAGCTCGGGCCTGACCTCCGTCCTGGGAACCAAGATCCCACAAGCTTCGTGGCATGGTAGAAAAAAAAAGAAGAAAGAAAGAAAAAAAGGAGCAGTACAATATCAAAGAATAAAAAACAAAATAAAATTAGAAAGATAAAAAATATATTAGGAAAAATAAAACTATAATTGAAACAACTGCAACAAGGTAAAATAAAACCACAACAGGAAAAAAAAAATAAAAAGGGGGAGGGAGCCAAAAGGAGAGATTACTAACAAAGTATAAAGAATAAAATAAAATTCGAAAAATAAAAGATTTATTAGGAAAAATAAAAATATAAAAGAATCAAAAACAAAGAATCAACCAGGTAAAACAGAACCCTAATGTAAAAGAGGAAAAAAGAAAAGAAAAAAACCCCTATGCTATGGGGGCGGAGTTTAGGCAAGGGGTGGAACTTAGGCAGGGGCTGGGTGTAGGGTGGGGTGGGGTGACGTTTGAGCATAGGGCGGGGCCTAGGTGGGGCGACCTTCAAGCGTGGGGCGGGACCTCTGATTAGGACCTGCGCAGAAGGGGAGCAGCAGCGGGTGGAAGGGAGGGCCTGTGGAGTGTGGAGTTCTGGAGTTTGGACGTAGGATGCTGAGTGAGGGTGTGTGGGTGGGGTTTAGGCCCCAATCGTTGGAGGGGGTCTCAGAGGGGGTCTCCGAGTGTAGAGGTGGGGCCCTGGTTGGGGGTGTAGGGGCGGGGCTTGGACTCTGTGCGGCGGGAGGGAGGCTCCGAGGGCAGAGGAATAGGCTCGGGAGCCCAACAGGCTTCCCAGTGCCTAAGTGGACAGGGAAAGTGCTGGTCTCATTCCCTTCCGTTCTTTCGCACCCTCCTCCACTGTCTCCCACAGGGTCTCCCCCTTTGCCACTGGACTCCTAACTGTGGGTGGGTCCTACTGGGAGTAGGAACTCCTCCCCTCCCCCAGCCACCCGTCAGGGGTGCTGGTCCCAGAGGTCCAGCCTTTACTTTGGCTCCCCCTTCCCTCCCTCCCACCCCCTCAGGACCCGGGGCCTAGGTGGGCAGAGGACCCGGCCTGGGATCTCAGCAGGCTCCTGGGGGCCCAGGTGGGCAGAGAAAACCCGATGGTTCCCCAATTTCCCCTTTCGGGCGTGGGATGCCTTCCCCTCCCCCAGCCGCCCCTCAGCGGGGGCCAGTCCCGTCCCGCCTCCACTTCTCCTCCTCACCTCACTCTCCCCCATGCCCCACATCCTACCCGGTCACTGGGAGTTCCTCCCATCCCCTTAGGTGTCCATGGTCCCCCACCGGTGCCTGGTAGGTGCCCTAGTTGTGTGGAGATGCGAATTCTGTCTCCTCCTAGTAAGCCATCTTGACTCCGCCCTACAGCACATCTTCTTAACCCAATCTTCTGTTGATGGGCCCTGGGTCGTTTCCATGTCTTGGCTATTGTAAATAGTGCTGCTGTGAACATTGGGGTGCATGTATCTTTTCAAATTAAAGTTTTCATCTTTTCTGATATATACCCAGGAGTGCGATTGCTGGATCATGTGGTAACTCTATTTTTTCTTTTTAAAGAAGATGTTGGGGGTAGGAGTTTATTAATTTATTTTTGCTGTGTTGGGTCTTTGTTTCTGTGCGAGGGCTTTCTCTAGTTGTGGCAAGCGGGGGCCACTCTTCATCTCGGTGCGCGGGCCTCTCACTATCGCGGCCTCTCTTGTTGCGGAGCACACGCTCCAGAGGCGCAGGCTCAGTAGTTGTGGCTCACGCACCTAGTTGCTCCGCGGCATGTGGGATCTTCCCAAACCAGGGCTCGAGCCCGTGTCCTCTGCATTGGCAGGCAGATTCTCAACCACTGCGCCACCAGGGAAGCCCTATTTTTAGTTTTTTAAGGAACCTCCATGCTGTTTTCCATAGTGGCTGCCCCAAATTACATTCCCACCTGCAGTTATACCCCACATTTTGTTTATCTGTTCATCCATCTGGGGACGATTGGGTTGTTTCCACCTTTTTTGGCTGCTGTGAATATGCTGCTATGAGCATGGGTGTACACGTAACTCTTCTTTCCTTCCTTCTTATGGATGTCTTGAATTCTGGAGCCCCTGAAGGGCAGATGAGAGCTGGATGGGTCAACATGGGGGCCCTAGAACCATCTTATCTCTTGTCCTCCCTAAATGCTTGCTGGCTGTTTCTGCTCCCTCTTCTCAAACGAGAGGCTGTGTGCTTTGGGAACAGTACCCAGAGAAGCCAAAAGCTTGCCTGTTGATGCGTGACACCCCGTAATGCCTTTGCCAATGGCTGAGTTAGGTTCACTGTGAACTGTCCGCACAACGGGAACCACCATGCCCCCCCTCCACGGCCACCCTGAAACTGTTGGCAGAAGCCACGGAGGGGTGGGGGTGTGGTGAGCAAAAGGTCTTTGATATTGTGCGAGGCACGTGGCCTCAAGGGATGAGAGGAGCAGCTAAGGGCTTGGCCCCTCTTCAGCGTCAGGAAATGCCAATGACACTGAGTGACCAGTGCAATGTGGATCTAAGTAAACTTTTTTTTTAAATGCTGGAAATAATCCATCCCGATTTGTGCCTGGTTGGTGACAATGCCATCGGCCTTTTCTCAGATGGAACAAATTATGTGCTATTAAAAATTCAGTTAAAAATAACATATCCAATCAATGTGTTTCACTGTCAGCTTATCCTTTAAAAGGGACTGAAGAGAAAATGGAAATGGGAAAAGTTTTGTCTTTTTTTTCTGAAGGAGAAAACAGACATGTTCAGTTCCTCTGAGCAAGTGGTAGAGCTGTGTTCAGCAGGGCAAGGTCAGTGCCACGAGTCTTTTTATGCGACATGAAAGGATGTGCAGACAGTGGAATCAAAGCTTGAAATGAAGAGCACTTCCAGATAAATTTTTAGTCTTTTGTTAGGCTTAGAAAAGCTTTCCAAGTTGTGGAGTGCTGGCCGGTGCCGATACGTTAAGAGCCTTGATAAGGTAGGTAGGGGCAGAGGACTGAAATGTTGGGATTGCTGACTAAGGTCGAATAATACACAGCAGCCACCTTCCTCCACACCGCCTGCTCTCCAAGTCCTATCCTCCAACCCCCCAGTTTAGAGGCATTTGCAGCCCATTCCTTAATTCTTGCCCACACCCCCCTGGCCATGTGACTCTCTGGAAGCTGAGTCTGTTCTGGGCCCAGTATCTATAGATGGAGCCAGTAATCAGCCTGGGTAACCCTCTCAGTTGTGCCCAGGTGGTCCTCAAGACCATCACTGTGGAACAGCCAGGTGCTCTAGATGGAAACAAGCCCCTTCAGTCCATGTCTTCACCTGAGGCAGCTCATACTGGGCTTGGCACCCTTTTGCTCAAAAAAATGTATATAAATCAGCAGAGCTGTGTGTGTGTGTGTGTGTGTGTGTGTGTATGTGTGTGTGTGAATGTGTGTGAATCTGTATCCCCAGAAGGCAGGAACATCTAAGCATCTAGGGAGTCAACGTGCTTTATTGTTTTCTGACCCTATCTTAAAAACTGGTACTTACCAGGTGGGCATAAACAACCCTTAGCACCTCTGAAATTGCTGTGGGGTAAAGCTAACTTCCACTTAAATAAATTTTGCAAGATGGGCTTCCTATGGGCAAAAGTAAGCGGATTTCCACTTCAATACAAACCATTTTCTTTCTTTCTTTTTTTTTTTTTTTTTGTGGTACGCGGGCCTCTCCCGTTTTGGAGCACAGGCTCCGGACGCGCAGGCTCAGCGGCCATGGCTCACGGGCCCAGCCGCTCCGCGGCATGTGGGATCTTCCCGGACCGGGGCACGAACCCGCATCCCCTGCCTCGGCAGGCGAACTCTCAACCACTGCGCCACCAGGGAAGCCCCAATACAAACCATTTTCAACAGTTAAAAAAAAATCCAATCAGAAAATGGGCAAAAGATAAGAAGAGATGTTTCTGAATACAGATGATATACAGATGGCAAATAAGCACATGAAAAGATGTTCAGCATCATTAGCCTTCAAGGAAATGCAAATTAAAACCACAGTAATGAGATATCACTACGTATCTATCAGAGTGCCTAAAATAAAAAATAGTGACAACAATTTGGTGTTCGGTGCTGCTGGCAAGGATGTATAGAAACTGATCACTCATACGTGGCTGCTGAGAATGTAAGAGCTACAGCCATTCTGGAAAACGGTTTAGCAGTTTCTTATAAAATGAATCATGCTATTACCATACTATCCAGTAATGACACTCCTGGGCACTTTTCCAGACAAATGAAAATTTGTGTTCACACAAAAATCAGTATGTGAACGTTCATAGCAGATTTATTTGTAATAGCCCCAGACTGGAAACAGCCCAGATGTCCTTCGACAGGATAAACAAACTGCGGTCCGTCCACACTGTGAAACAGCAGTCAGCAGTAACAAGGAATGAAGTACTGATGCATGCAACAATTTGGATGAATTAATGCTGAGTGAAAAATGCCAATCCCAAAATACGACATGCTGTATGATTCTACTTATGTAACACTTTTGAAATGAGAAAAGCTTAGAAATGGAAAACAGTTGTCAGGTGACTGTGGTGGATACCTGAGCGTGTGATAAAATTGTATAGAACTAAACACACACACACACACACAAAGGTGTATAGATGAAACTGGGGAGATCTAAGATGGGTGGATGGTATTGAAGGCGGTATCCTGGCTGTGATATTGAGCTATGGTTTTGCGAGATGTTACCACTGTGGGAAACTGGGTGAAGTGTTCACGAGATCTCTGTATTATTTCTCACAACTGCATGTGAATCCACACTTATATCAGTAAAATTTTATTTTTTTAAATTTAATTTAATTTTTTTCTTTTTTGCCACACCGTGTAGCATGTGGGATCTTAGTTCCCCAACCAGGGATTGAACCCAGCCCCCTGCATTGGAAGTGTGGAGTCTTAACCACTGGACTGCCAGGGAAGTCCCCAAAATTTTCATTAAAAGAACATGAATCATAGCACAACATTTTCTTTAAAAAGCATAAGTCCAGGAAAACTCCGGGCCAAACTTTCAATTCTCTTATGGGATGCCACACGTCAGATCACCCTCTTCCTATACATTGGCTTGGATGTACTCACCTGCATAATTTTTCCCCCTAAAGCAGATTACTTTTCCCTTTCTAGTCCCGCCACCCTCCCTCCACCCCATCCTAACCCCTCCACCCCATCCTAGAGTAGACATTATTTTTTAAATAATTTTTATTTTATTCAATTTTTAAAATATTTATTTATCTATTTATTTATTTTGGCTGCTCCAGGTCTTAGTTGCAGCACATGGGATCTTTGTTGTGGCATGTGGACTCCTAGTTGCGGCATGTGGGCTCTAATTCCCTGACCAGGGATCAAACCCGGGCCCCCTGCATTGGGAGCATGGAGTCTTGCCCACTGGACCGCCAGGGAAGTCCCTAGAGTAGATGCTGTGTTCTTTGCAGGTTGGTGAACTAATCTGTAGCTAATGTGAACCTGAGACTTGCAGCCCTTAATGGCCCTCCAGCTCCTAAAATCTCATATGAAGAGATTTCCTTTCTTGGAGGTCTTGAAATTGTCTAGCAGATGATCCTCAAAGCATTAAAAAGATTGTGACTTTAGACCTACGAAAAGAGAAGTCTTACATACTGGAAATAACATCTCTTTATAGGAAAGAAACTAAATTTTTAATTTTTTTTTAGTTCCTACTATGTGCCAGACATGAGGCAGATTACTTTGCTTTGTTTCATGTCCATAACAAGCCTATGAGGGAGGAATAGTTTTGCTATCCTACATATGTAGATAACTGAGGACCAGCCACATGGTCCTCTCCTGATCCCATAGCGCATTAGTAGCAGAGTCATGACTGGGGCCTCGGCTGATTCGACCCAAAGTCCCCACCAGACCTGCAGTTCTCGAACTTTTTGGTGTCAGGACCCCTTTAACTTACTTAAAAATTATGCTTCGGTTAATGTGGATTATACTGATTGATATTTACCACATTAGAAATTAAAAGTAATATATTTAAAATACTTATTAATTCTTCTAAAAATAACAAAAATAAACCCATTTTGATGTAAAATATAAAATTTTCATGAAAAATAACGATATATCTCCAAAAAATAAACTTAGTGAAAAGAGACGTTTCAAATCTCTTTAATGTTTGGCTTACCAGAGGACAGTTGGGTTCTCATGTCTGCTATGCGTTAATTTGTTTGTGATATATTGTTCTGGTGAGGTATAGGAAGAAAATTAGGTCTCACAGTTTTTTAAATAGATTTTCCAGATAATTTTGAATATTAGTCTTTGATGCTATATCAGTACTCGACAAATGGTAGTTTCTTTTTTTTTTTTACGGTACGCGGGCCTCTCACTGCTGCGGCCTCTCCCGTTGCAGAGCACAGGCTCCGGATGCACAGGCTCAGCGGCCATGGCTCACAGGCCCAGCTGCTCCGCGGCACGTGCGATCTTCCCGGACCGGGGCACGAACCCGTGTCCCCTGCATCGGCAGGCGGGCTCTCAACCACTGCGCCACCAGCGAAGCCCCAAGTGGTCGTTTCTTAAAGGTCAGTTACAGTGAGGAATCTGAAACCATATCAATGAATTTCTTTTTGTGCCCTGTTGTATTAAAATCCATAGGTCTACCTTCAGTTTGGTTCTTTTACCCATGCATGGTTCATAACAAATCATCGGTCATTTGAAAAATATTGATTCAGCTGAGGTATTTAGATCTTTTTTATCTATACTGAAACGTGTTTCAGTATAGATAAAAAAGATCACATTCATCTACACCATCACCGACCTCATCAGAAAAGTCTTTAAGTAGCAGTACCGGCTTTCCAAAATGTTAATTTTTACTTGAAAGCTTAAATTTTATCACTGGCCACAAATATGGACATTTGTTTTCCTTGCAGTGACAGACTTACTTCATTAATTTTTGAGAAAATGTCTGCCGAGTAATTGAGTCTGAATAATCACTTCTGTCCTTCCTCCTTTTGCAATGGCATCCCATGCATTGCGGATGGTTCAGCTTGCAACTCAGCTGTACAGGCGCTTTGCCTCAAGACAACTATCCCTATGCAGAATATTAAAAAGATGTTAATATTTAATAAAATTAATATTTTTTTTACTGCTTCAGAAAGGACATTCTTAAGTGGAAATGGCTTTTCTCCTTGCCGGTGTCTGGCAGTGAGGAATACAGTGAAGAATACTGCCTTGACCGTGTTAAGGCATCGGTTTTACCTACCTACCTACCAAGCACCAGTTTTGTGCTCTCAGTGAAAATGCCAACACAGAGAAAAAGGCAGATGATGTTAGTGTTATTATGAAAAGGACATCAAAGGACCCCCTAGGGGCTGTGGACCATACCGTATCATACCTCTACCAGTTGAAGTAGAGCTTCTCAGATTTTGTTTTTTAGCATCAAACCTGCCAGGGTTGGTGCAGCAACACGGACAGCTGAGGCATGTTTATTCAAAAGTCCCCATAGATGTGCACGATTTCCACCCAGATGAAATATCAAAACCAGGAGCCAACAGGAACCATCATGAAACATTCTCTTCAGTGTCTTGTTCCCAATATCCCAGGTGCTCTGGGCTTCCTGCTGCCCAAGGTCACACAAGAGGGGCCCCTGTTGTGTGGTGTAGCTTTAAAGAACAGGTGTGGAAAGAGCAAGGCTGCCACCACCATTGCTGCGCTCACTGCATGGAAATACAACTTGAGGAACCCAAAGGAACAAACTCTGGGATGCCCAACAGACTCCACTCTGCTGACTTTCCTGGGCAATGGCTGAGCTCTCTGCTCTGTGTGGAGTACATTGTACCTTGGACTCTTCTCTTCAACACTTCACGTTCCAGAAAACCCTTCCCCAAGACCCTGTTCTCCTTTTCCAACTTGGCAGCTGGTTACCTGAGAAATGAATTGCTGCACAGGTGAGAATGACCATTAAAGTGTTCAGTGCTGTGGGTAGGCGTGTTCACCTTTGAACAGGAGCCTCCTGGAGTTCTGTAGGAAACCTGACCATGAAGAAATAATTCTGTGATGAGGAGCATTTCGTTAGGATCACAGGCAACTGGGGGTGGTTCTGGAGCCCCTGACGTTACATCGGGGTCTCCTCAGCTGAGAACAAGTCAGAGGAATTGGACGATGAAACGATTGGAGGAGGGAGACAAAATCTGCGCAGCAGTGGTTTATCTCCTCGTGAGACGAAGGCTGTAGGTTTGTTTGTTTTTTTTCAGTCTTAGGCTGTAGGTTTTTATTTCAGTCTCTAATGAATGAAAAACATGCAATGTTTACATTGTCAAAGGACAAAGAGAACCATGATGTACGTCCTCAATTTACACAGCTGATGTCATGGGTGATCCCATCTCTAACATTTCCACACTGTTCTCCCTTGCAGGTGTTTGGATGTTACTTAAGTAGGTCATGTTTTAGTAGTTTGGGGGGAAGTCTCCTCGACATGCCTCCCACTGTAGTTTTCTTGATTAAGGAGGCTTTTCTGCACAGGGAGAGAGGGTGGGGTGTGCTGGGAGCGTCTAGATAATTCAGCAGCCGTGTCAGGTTGACCTGGCTAGCCCTCTTGTCTGGAACGAATGGGGTGCCCAGGAAAGTAAGTTGGGGTACAGGTGGTGCTACCCAGCAGACACCTTGTCCCTGAAATGCACACTCATGAGCTGAGCTATCAGCCTTCTGTGTGCTGCGACAGGCAACCTGGCTTCTCTTTCAAGCCCTGAATTATAAAACAAGGTGGTGCACGTTTTGGAAAATCCCTTTGTGGGTGTTCTTCTAAAAGTACTAATTTGGTCTTTGGGGTTTCATCTGGGACTGGGAAGCCTTTTCCACTTCTGCCTCTAGTCTCTGCTGACTTCAGTATGAGCAAATAAGGTCAATTAATATCTATGGAATAAAACTTACAGAATTAAATTCCCTTTTGAAAAATGACAGCATTTGAAATGACTCTATGGCCTAGAAGTGACAGCTGCTCTGTATCCCTCGTCCAGAGTTTGAACGTTTAGGCAGTAGGGAGGATCCAGGGGCTTAGAAAGAGTGCTGGGGTCATGGAGCCTCCTACGTGCAGTTTTCCTTAGAGATCCCCACGTAAGCACCCGTGTGTGCCCTATGGGCTGTGACTTCCCTGGTCTCTCCTACCGGGTAATTCTCTTCTCCTTGCAGCTCCCACCACTGCCTGAAATATCCCTCCTGTTCTACCGCCTCTATATGACCCTTGCCCTTTATGAGCCCCTCTCTCCCACCTTACTCCCCCCTGGGTCTCTCTAAATCCCACCTAGTTGTTAGGGCTCAGCTCAAATTCCGACTTCTCCAAGAGGCTTTCTTTCTGATTCATCACCACCATCTCTGCAATACTGACACTATTGATAACAGTTATCAGTAAGTGAACAGTTACTATATACCAGGCTCTGTAATAAGTTCCTGTAGCATCTCATTCAATCCCCACAATAACCTTGTTACTTGAAGGTGCAGAAAGCTTGGAGAATTTGAGCGCACTGGCCATGTCATACTCTAGGTGACAGAGCTGGAATTCCTGTCCTGACTTGCCTGGCTCTGAAGGCCATGCATTTAACTGTTCTCCAGTCTGCCCTCCTGAAAGGGGTTAATCATCTAATTGTGAGAAGCTGATGAAGCTAGCTGATGAAGGTCATATTGTCCAATTCTCTCGTTTTACAGGTGAGGACCCTAAAGCCCCGAAATGCAAAGAGACTTGCACACGGTGAAGTGGTGGCAGAGCCTAGCAAGGACCCGTTTTTCTGGTTCTCAATCTCACTTATCCTTTTTTCATTCAACAAACGTGTATTAAATCCTTCCACATTTAAGGCACTGTGTTGTGCCCTGAGTATCTTTCCTGCTGCACATTCTCTGGGTGCCCCTTTTGCAAGCTTAATGAATCCACACCCAAAGCTGCCTTAAGATGGGGATTGGGTAAGCCCCTGCCTCCTCTTAGCGTGGCTCTGTGTAGAAGCGCCATGCACCTCTGAGGCCCCAACATGGAACCCTTATCATTGGCCTGTCCCACACTCAGAGCAGCTGCATAGGGAGGGTGTGCTGGAGACTGGAGGGGAGGGTGTTTGATTACAGGGTAATGTGAAAAGTGCAGAAAGGCCCAGTTTATGAAAATGATTCAGTGCTGCTCTAGTAACTCTTTCAAGAACAAGCATTAGAAAATAGGAAGCATGACTCCAGGTTTTACCAACTAAGTCTAATCCAGTTCCAAAAGATGTGTCTCTCTTTTGCTGTCGTTTGTGTATATATATAGAAGTCACCAAGCTTGTCCTCTTGGGTGTCTCCCATCCTGGCACCGTGTCTGGCTTCATTATTATTAATTTCATGGGCAGAGTTGGCGGAGGATCCTTGGAGATGCCCGAAAAACCCTTTCAAATGAGCTGACAGGACCTGGGGGGACACAGTGAGGTCCTGTTTGAGAATTTGA
The DNA here is from genome assembly GCF_964270905.1 of Leucopleurus acutus. NCBI lineage: Eukaryota > Metazoa > Chordata > Mammalia > Artiodactyla > Delphinidae > Leucopleurus > Leucopleurus acutus. The sequence continues at coordinate 51,032,582 of NC_139155.1, forward strand.
AAGGAAAGGAAATGCAGTTGTTCCTTGAGAGTTAAACAGTAATGGCAACACAAACTAGGGGCAGAGTAAGGGTAGACATGCATGTGGATGTAATGAAACAGGACTGGCGACCGGCTCAGCAGCATGAGACTGCAACTCATCTTGTCACCTTCCACTCACACAAGGGTGACTGACTGGACTGCACACAAACAGCCCTTTTGAAAACTGCATCTACTGGGGAACTCCGCTGTGCCGGATCCTGTTGTGCACCGTTCTCGTGCAGCCTGCGGTGATCCAGAGAGGCCAGACGTCGGCCTGCAGGGAGCCTGGCCCTTGGGCTGTGACGCTTTTATGCTTCATGGTTGGGAAGCACGCACAGAGCTCAGTCTGCCCCAGGTGGACCACCTTCCACTCCCAACATCCCCCCTTCCTAACACAAACTTCCTGACTGGTGAGGCCAAGAAGGAGGCTATACCTACCACTGATTGGCCACCTGCTCTAAAAGACCATGAGGATTCCTGCCAACATGCCCTAAAACCCAGTACCTCTGTTACTAGAAGCCCAAACTGCAGTCACCCCTCCTCACCCAGATGCTTCTGTGAGTACAGATTCATATCACCCTAACCTACCTCAAGCTTCCGGATCTCTTCCTGTTTCTATCTACAGTCAAACCTTGGTAATCTCATGCACGTCAGTTGCTTCAAGTAACACCTAGAGGTTGGACTCCCAAATTGATAGCACCTACTTGGCCTCTCCCCTGAACTTCAGAGTCACATATTCAGTTCTCTGCCTCATGCTAAGCGTCTTAATCTTGGAATTAAGATTGAAAGCCTGCTAAGCATCTTAATCTTAACGGGTCCAAAGCAAATTCCTGTTGCTCCACTGCAAATCTGCTTCTTCCTTGTTCACCTAGCTGCACAAGCCAAAGACTCTGGAGTGACCCTAACCCTTCATTTTCCCTTAGACCCTTTAAAATTACCCAGTGAATCCTACTGATGCTCGACCTTCAAATAACCAACTCCACGGCTACCCTCTCAAACCACCATCGTTCACAGGACAGCTGCAGTAATCTACGACTCTCTGCTCCCACCTCGGCCCCCCTATTATCTCAGCCCTTTCTCACATCAGCTTGAATAATCCTTTTAAAACAGGCCAGGTCAAATCCCCTCCCCTCCCCTTAACGGTTCCCCATATCACTTAGCCTAAAACCCAGTCCTTTCTGGGCACAAGGCACTACATCATCTCGGCCTTGCCTTTCTTTCTGACCACACCTCCCACCAGAGTCCTGGTTTGCTGCGCTCCAGATGAAGACTCAGCATGCTAACAACATGCTCCTACCTCATGGCCTTTACGTTGCTGTTCTGTTTGGAAAGCTCCATCTCAGATATTCCTGAGCTCACCTCCTCACTTCCTTCTGATCTTCTCAGCCGGGCCTTCCCTGACAGCCCCTATCAAAACAGCCCCTGGCGCTTCCCTGGTGGCGCAGTGGTTGAGAGTCCGCCTGCCCATGCAGGGGACACGGGTTCGTGCCCCGGTCCGGGAGGATCCCACATGCCGTGGAGCGGCTGGGCCCGTGAGCCATGGCCGCTGAGCCTGCGCGTCCGGAGCCTGTGCTCCGCAACGGGAGGGGCCACAGCGGTGAGAGGCCCGCGTACCGCAAAAACAAAACAAAACAAAACAAAACCCGTTAAAGAGCTTCCCTGTTGGCGCAGTCGTTGAGAATCTGCCTACCAATGCAGGGGACGCGGGTTTGAGCCCTGGTCTGGGAAGATCCCACATGCCGCGGAGCAACTGGGCCCACACGCCACAACTACTGAGCCTGCGTGTCTGGAGCCTGTGCTCCGCAACAAGAGAGGCCACGATAGTGAAAGGCCCGTGCACCGCGATGAAGAGTGGCCCCCGCTTGCCACAACTAGAGAAAGCCCTCGCACCGAAACGAAGACCCAACACAGCCATAAATTAATTAATTAAAAAAAAAAAAAAAAAACAGCCCCTGTTCCTACATCATAGCCCGCCAGGCCTTTCAACTAAGAGTCTGGTAGGTAGTTAGTTAATCTGGTAAGTTAGTTGGTTTCAACTAAGAGTAAGGGTAAGTCCTGAGCATCTCTTTAGCACCAACAATAGTCTGTCGAAAACTGTTAAAAAAAACTTTTTTTTATTGTGGTAAAATATACAAATATACATACATACATACCATTTTAACCATTTTCTTAAGGTTTTTAGCAGAGCTTTTTAGCCTCCATCCCGTGTAACTTCAACATTTGACTAACATCTTGAGGACAGAACTGTGGAGGAGGCTCCTCAGGTCTCCGGTTCTGTCGCTGCAGCCTTGGGAGACTCCCAGGGGTTCTGTCAGGCTCTCCCCTTCCTGGAAGTGACCCTCTGCTTGGTGAGGCCTGGATTGCTCAGCCTCCTTCCCCAGGGAAATGCCGTTAGCAGAATTCAACTCACCTGTTGGCGTCTTCTCTCTCTCTCTCTCCCTCTCCCTCTCTCCCTCCCTCCCTCTCTCCCTCCCTCCCTCCCTCCCTCTCTCCCTCCCTCCCTCTCTCCCTCCCTCCCTCCCTCCCTCCCTCCCCCTCTCTCCCTCTCTCCCTCCCTCCCCCTCTCTCCCTCTCTCCCTCCCTCCCTCTCTCTCTCCCTCCCTCCCTCTCTCCCTCCCTCCCTCCCTCCCCCCTCTCCGTCCCTCCCTCTCTCCCTCCCTCCCTCCCTCCCTTCCTCCCTCTCTCTCTCCCTCCCTCCCTCCCCCTCTCTCCCTCTCCCTCCCTCTCTCCCTCCCTCTCCCTCTCTCCCTCCCTCCCTCTCCCTCCCTCCCTCCCTCCCTCCCTCCCTCTCTCCCTCTCTCCCTCCCTCCCTCTCCCTCTCTCCCTCCCTCCCTCCCCCTCCCTCCCTCCCTCCCTCCCTCCCTCTCTCTCTCTCTCTCTCTCTCTCTCTCTCTCACCTTAGTGTCTCCAGCCATTGGTGCTTCAGCAGCTCTCTAGGGCATTTAGAGAGGATCGTTAATCTCTCCCACCTGGAAACCTGAATACCCTTCTCTAATTTAGAGGCTTTCCCTAGCTTGCCGTCCTCTCTCTTTTTGCAAGAATTACTGACTGAGGTGTGTTAGGATCACTAGAAATCCATATCACCCTTATTTTGAGACCACTTTTTTCCTCCCAAATATCTTATTGAAATAGATCGACGGTCTGTACGGCCAGGCCACGCAAGGTGGCTGTTCTTTTGCTCTTTGTACATCCCCTGCTCTACCAGTCCCTGCTTCACCTACACTCTGCTCACACGAACGTGCTTGCTCTCTGCCCCAGCTACCGACTGTTCTAGTCCTTAGGCCAGATGGTCCACCTGCTAGTTTATTAAAGGGAAACGTCTGCCCTTGTGATGGTTGTTAACCTGAGGGCCTGGGCGGGACCTGCTAGTTTCCCTGGTAACCGATGAGCCAATCGCAGGTCAATTCCCCCTATAAATGGTAGCCTCTTCCGCCCCAGGTGGAGGGGTTGTTGCTATGGCTTGCCTACTCGCCTGGTGGGGTGGAGTGTCGCTCCAGGACCCTTTGTTTTGGACGTGTAAGATCCCCTTATCCAATAATTCACTGATGTCTCTGTCTCCGGGCTCTTTCTTCAGTCTCGAGACTGGGCAACTATAAGGCTTGCAGCCCACCAATTGGTGAGCCAGCCAAGAGGCTGAGGAAACTCCCGTGAGCCCTGAGATGTGGGGAAATAAGGACGGGGGGTGGAACGTTGCTGGGGAAATCCCAGGGTGGCTGTCCACCAGCATTTGGGGCCCTGTGGTAGCTGACTACCATGAGAGAGGTCTTTCTCTTCCGTTATATTGATATCCTGTTAACCTGAGTCTCTTTTCAGTTTAAAGGTAGCAGCCCCGTGCTCGTGGCTCATCTGACTGCAGGGTGATGGCTGGTGAATACAGACAGAACGCAAGCACCTGGCTTCGCTATCAAATAATTGGGTGTTATCTGGTCAGGTAAGACGAGCGTACCCCAGACCCACCACTCCTAAACAATTACAGACACCAGCTTCAGGGATGTTAACTCAGGGACAGGCTTGTGAATTGAATGTGGCCGGTTACTCAGAAGGGTTTGGTGGGGGCCTGAGGCAGCGGCGAAATAATGAAAGGGTACTCTTGGGCTTCTGGTCCCAGCTGTGGAAGGGGGCAGAGCAACGATACCGTGGGATGGAACAAGAGCTCTGTGCTGACAATGCGTTACAGCGGGTGGAGGGCATTACAAAAGGCCTACCTGAGTCATTGAGCAGCACACAAAAACCCCCTATCTGGGGTCTAAAACAGCTGTGTACGACATATGGGACCCCACCATGGACATCGATCGTGACCAAGGAACTCACTTTACGGGCCATGAAGTTCAGGAATGAGCCAATTAAGAATGACGCACACTGGCGTTTCCTTATTAACCCACTGCTGCTGGGCTATGACCGGACTACTTAACAACTGAGATGGGAAACTGGCTCTCTCGACGTGTGACACATCCCAGGAGCAATTGTCCCAGTGCCTACACCATGATAACCCAGAAGCAACTAGTCAACACAAGCCAAGTTCACCTGTTGGCCACTGAAGGACCGTTGCCAGCTATTGGTCAGGACAGTAACTTACTTTTGCCCTTGCCGCAGGGTCTGTCCCCAGGAACACGTTATAAAATGGCCCTGGGACTGGCAGGTAAGTCCCCGGTGGTTTGCTTTTCCCGCCCCATGAGGAATAGGATTCGAAAGGAGCTTAAGAGATTTCACCTGTCTTCTACCCAGCCCCACCTGAGACTGCTGAAACAATCCAGGCCCCCTACTGGAGAAAGGCACCATTATATCAGCCTGTGGTCAGTTGTTACACCGCCTCTCCAGCGTTCGGCACCGGCTCTGAGGACTGAGGGTGGACAAGCGGTGTACTACTGCAGGCCAGGACGCGGCGGCAGAGGCAGTGTTATCTCAGAATGTTGTCACTGCTTGTCGTTTGCTTGATGGTCATGACCTTCCCTGTATGGTGCCTGTTAAAACATCTTACATTTTGTCCCTAGTCTGAATGGAGGGAATCTGTTTGTGGACTGGGCAACACTGGGGGCCTCACTGCGAAATGAGTTGAATTGCTGGAACTAGAGCGAGATGCTGTTGTTGTCCTCTGGAATTCCATGAAAATTTGACCTGATGAGCTGCCTGGCTCTAAGGTTTGCCCACCTCTTGCACTCTTGATGCTTTTAGCTTCTGTTGTCTGTATTGCATTTGCGGTGTTTGGTTGCAGGGCACCACTACGTACCTGACCCCAGGGATATCTCGGAAGAGGGGTGAACCAAGATTGTAAGGGTCATGCGGGGTATGTGGGGTGGAGTGTATGGCCAGGCCACTCAAGGTGGCTGTTCTCTTGCTCTTTGTACATCCCCTGCTCCACCTACACTCTGCTCACACGAACGTGCTTGGCCTCTGCCCCAGCTAGTGATTGTTCTAGTCTTTAGGCCAGAACGGCCCTAGCTGCTAGTTTATTAAAGGGAAATATCTGCCCTGGAGATGGTTGTTATCCTGAGGGGCTGGGAGGGACCTGCCCCAGCTGCTAGTTTCCCTGGTAACTGATGAGCCAACCTGCGGTCATTTCCCCCTATAAATGGTAGCCTCCTTCTCCCCTGACTAGCAAAGATTGTTGCCATGGCCTGCCTGTTGTCTGTCCTACATGGTAGGGTGACCCCTTGTTTCAGAGGGGTAGGATCCCCTATCCAATAAATCATTGTCTCTGTCCCTGCCTTGGGGCTCTTTCTTCAGTCTCGAGGCTGGGCAATTAGAAGACTTGCAGGCCTGCGGGGTGCAGCCCCAAATGGTCTAAGGTTGGTCTGAGTTTCATCTTATTCGTTCCTGCCAACCTTTGGAAATGTTAAAGAACACTGAAAGGGTCCAGAGTCAGCATGAATGATTATCTGAGTGAATAAACAGAAGGATCAGTACAAACGAAAACCTCCTGGACACATCTTCAACTGGATAGTGGGATTCCCTGCATGAATGGAGAGTAACATATATGAGGGAAATGCTTTAGAGGGAGTACTAGAGGCCAATCGTTACTGCCCTATAGTCTGGCCTATGATTTCATAAACTGGTTTGTTGAGCAAATGTCCGCTATGTAACTGTTGCTGTATTCTTTAATGTGTGAAAGTTCACTTCAGAATTAGAGATGAATGTGTTCCTATTTAATAGTTTTACAATTATAAATAATGTGTAAAACAAGGGTCTCTTCCCATTTCCAGTGAGAGACCCCATCCAATTGATCATTATGTCCCTTGTTACCACTGAATTGGTGATCAGCTGAGGAGAAACTGTCATATTCATCTTTGGATCCTCCCTCAGCTGCCCCAGTTCTGGTAACAGTCATTCAATTGCTTAAATTTCTTTCCGATTCCTACTGCCACCTTCTTGGCTCAAATGTTCTTCATACTTGGAATATTACTAAATTGCTTTATTGCACACCTGATTCTATGCTTGACTACCCCCTGCCCACCCCCCCCAAAAAAAAACCCCTCATTTTACGTATTATATATTGCTGCCTGATGATTATATATAAATTAATACGTTACTACCAACTCAATATTTTCAGTCAGGGGATGTTTGAAAGCTTATCATGTAGCTATTTAGTTTTCCCTGTTGTCTTAAGCAGTATTTCTTAGATTTGACTCATCCTAATAATCTGAGAACTTAAAAAAAAAAAAAAGCTCAAGTCACACCTGAATCAAAATTCCCACAGAAGGAGCCCAAGAATCTATTTATCAAGCATCCAGGTGACTTTTATGATTAAGTACTTGTGGTTATTGTACTAGCAGCATTAGTATCACATGTGAAAAAGTAGATTTGGGGCCCCTTCTCACTTTGGGGTCCAGCAATCTGATTTAATAAGTCTTCCAGGTGATTCTGATGTACACTGAAGTTCAAATACCATCGAACTAGCCTGTAACAATGACTTAGGGCAGTGGTTCTCAGATGTGGCTGCACACTACCACCGTCTAAGGAACTTTTAAAAACAACAATACTGAGCCCTTACCTCCAGATATTCTAATTGAATTGCGGCACAGCAAGCATTTGACTAATATATCATCATGGATGTTGAGGCTGATGTAACCTATAACTCATCTCAGAATTTTGAACTTATCTAGCCTTACTGATTGGATTTATATGGTGACAAGTTTGAATTTTTAACATAAATGTGTGCATTTGAGATATTGAGATTCTCTGTAGACAGATTTAATTGGAATAAAGGGAGCTTCTACTAATGGTTTGAAAACCACAAGCCTACAGACTCAAGTCCAAACCCTTCAGTCTTGCCTTTAAAACACAAGTTTATTGTCTCTCTTACTAATACCGCATAGCCCTACTCTCCAGCTGTAATATTGGGTTGGCCAAAAAGTTGGTTCGGGTTTTTCCGTAGCAGCTTATGAACGAAACTTCTTGGCCAACCCAATACACCTGTAGGAAGTATGCTTCCTGGCACCTAGGAAGGGGAAAGAGCACAAGACTGAGGTCCCAGACTACAGTCTAGTTCCAGCCTGTTGGACTTTGGCAAGTCACTAACTCTCTTTTGGCTTGTTTCCTCATTATGAAGGGAGGGGCTGGAACCAAATGATGTCTAGCACTCCTTCTGACTTAAGTGTTTTAGCGTTTTCACATTCAGGTTCATTTCCAACTTAAGACTGTGTTGTCCCTTCTGTAGGATAACTCATCCAGAGGCACAGTTCAAGATCTAATTATCGTTAGCATTTCTTTGGCACTCAGTCCAAGCCTCTTTGACCTCTTAGGCGTCTTTGTGTGTTTATGTCTGGTCTCCCACTGGGTAATAGATTTCATGTATCTCTTTGTATCCCTAAATGCCCAGCATAAAAGTCCATGTTTCTTACTTTTTTCTCAGGACCATGAATTATGGCCACCGCCATTTGTTTTATTCTAACAATAGCTATGTTGAAAGCTTGTTTTTGCTGAGTGAGCTCTCATGACTGTACCAAAGGTTTCCAACTTATATCCTACTTATCCTACAAATTTTCTTTTATGATAGTCCTATTCAGCCCCTAGTTTCCACTGATTATTCTCAAAATAGCTCTCTTGTGGCCTCTGCTGGTTTGACAGTAGACAACTGCTTCACTAATTCCTTAAATGCACACTAAAGGATTCAAGTGTAAGGACACTTCAGTTTTCCAAGGAACCATTCTAACAACATCAGCTCAGCAAAGAGAAAGATTTTGAGATGTCTCTTAAACTGCTAGCCTTGATGAGAATAGACAGTGGTAAAACCTGAGATATTTAAAATGCTTATTTCTGAAGTGGCATTTTTCAAACTTAAACTCATGCTTGTTAAGATGCCAGGAACAAGTGAATAAGATTCTTAGGTGTGTTCTTTAAAAGCTTGCCCCTTTGGAATAAACTTGTCAAAATTGGCCTGATTCTGATACTTGTATTATACCTGGCAAAGATAAAAGTGCTTGATAAAGGTTTAAGTAAATGTACTAGTGTTATTTGGTTTACGTAACACTATTCCTTTTTGACAACTAAATTATAAGTTAAAGACGATCTGGGCAAGAATCTTTTTAGAGTTATTTGTTTTAGAGGGCCTAAGAATGTTCTCTGTAAGTTTTTAAATACATATGCTAGATGCAATTTTAAATCGAGTTACTAATATGTTAAGCTGCCTTTCCAGTTGGACTTTGGGAAATTTTTCACTACGTGAGAGGTGTTAAGAATATTCTTCTGCTTCATTTGTTCTTTTCTCAAGGTAGCATGTTGTATCTTCTATATACATTTGGATACCTATGATTAACTCATTCAAACTGTTGCCTCTGACAACCTTATGTTTCAAATGATTTAATCGGGATGCCTGTCTGTCAAAGGCAGGAAAGGTGTTAATCCAATGTGAAGTGCTGACGTTGCGGTTCGGCATGCTTTCAAAGTTTAAATCACAGGTCTTCAACTTTAGAAAGCTCACAGGCAACCTGAAACTATATGTAACTACATACAGTGATTGATACATATTTGTATGAAAATACTGTCTAACATATATAATGCTTTACAAATGAAGAAGCCCTTTCATATATCTTCTTAAATCACAAACTGCAGTTCTGTGTTTAAATGCATCTAACTCAAGTGTTTTTAAAAAGTATCTATTACATTACTTCATTTAAAGGTAGAGCTGGTCAACAGCAGATGAAGAGACCTCAGTTTACCCAACCTCACAGGGTTACTGAGGAAAAATGAAAAATGCTGGCTAAAGGGTTGGATTTCTGTCAAGCCACTATCAGGTAGACAATCTCTTGTCTCTGCTTAGGCTCTTTTTTTTTTTTTTTTTTTTTTTGCGGTACACGGGCCTCTCACTGTTGTGGCCTCTCCCGTTGCGGAGCACAGGCTCCGGACGCACAGGCTCAGCGGCCATGGCTCACGGGCCCAGCCGCTCTGCGGCATGTGGGACCTTCCCGGACCGGGGCACGAACCCGCGCCCCCTGCATCGGCAGGCGGACCCTCAACCACTGCGCCACCAGGGAAGCCCTCGGCTACCTTTTTTTTTAAAAAAAAAAAACAGATCACTGGAGATATACAGCTCTAACTGCACATCCTGTGGTGCCCTGTTCCAATCCAGGTGTCTCTCAGTGGCTGTTCTGGCCATTGAGACACAGGGAAAGTTACTGGGAGGGGCCTTCCGGAAAACTTTTTAAAAAAGGACAAAAACAAATGACATGTGCCTTTTTCTTTTCCCTTCTACCTGGCTAGAACATGGACATGATTCCAGAGGCGGCATAACTATTTAATAGTCACAAGGATGAAGGCCACATACAAAATATGAAAGCAGAAAGCTAGAAGAAATCTGGGTTTACGAGGGCATAGACCAGCTTTGGACTGCCCATCTCCAGACACTCTAATGTGAGAAAAAGAAAACTAGTCATTTGTTGTTTAATCTTTTTTGGATCTATTTTTTGGCAGCTTAGTGTTAAGCTGATACATAAATTCCCAAGATTATTTGACGATTAAAAGAGAAAAATCTATGTGAAGAGTGTAACACGGTTTCTGGCATATACTAAGTGACCAATGAATGGCTATTATTTGGGGAAGATTAGTTGACTGCCAGCAGAGAACAAAAAATCAAACATAGGATAAACAATTTGGGGAGGGAAGAAAAGTGCTGAATAGAAGCTATGATAGGTCCATTAAAAAAAAAACTGAGAATCACACTCAGAGCCAAACAATGTACAAAGAGGGTCTAACATAAATGTAGATACTAAATGTAAGTGATTTCTTTTCCAATCCCCTCTCTGAAAACATAAAACTGATGTCATTTACTCATGAAAACCTTGATCAATGAGGAAGATGAGACTAAAAAGTTTTTTAAAAACTCTGAGAAGTAAAGGTTGTATCTATAAGGTTATTTAGATGTTGGTGAGGCATTCCATTCAGTGTGTCATGTCCTCCTGCTTATGTAATACTGTCAAGATCTGGATTAAAGGAATACACAAGACACTGATAAACAAAATGCCACTAGAAAAGGTGACACAGATGTGGTCAGTCATCTTGATGACTCAGACACTAGGTTCCAGAGGAGTAGAAAGCTGCTAAATAGAGAAATCTATTTTTGTTCACAAATTGCAAGTTCATAACATTAGTCAATCCAGAGAAATACAACTAACTGAATTTGAACATGTGGGCGGAGAAGCACTCAAATTGTTTGAAAACTGTACGAGGAAGAACAAGTATGATGAAAAGAAAACATGTGAAGAGCTGGAATAGTATGATCAGAGGATGTTAATTTATAGTACGTGGCAAAGGAAAAGATATTTGTAGTCACCTTGAAAGGAATTCACTACCGAGTAGTTCATTTCAAGTCAATGAAAGAAAGAAGCTGGAAAGTTAAAAGGATTGTTAAAATTTAGCCTTTTAAAAGACATGAATGCCAGACATTGGAATGACCTACGTAAGAGCAACTTGATTAAGAGAATAAAAATCTATGTTAACATGAAGTCACTGCTGAATGTGAATACCAAGGGAAGATGGAATAAAAGACCCGAAAGGCAACAAATCAGACTACAACTATCATATTTTCAAAACTGTAATTAGGTATTACCAAATAAAGTAATAAACAACTTTTAACTTAGAGTGCAAAATAAAAGCACCTTATTATTTTAAAGGTGCAAAAGCAAGAAAATACGACATAAACTTATCCATTTTTAAATAGTCATCTGTGTGATGGGTAAATGCTATTTCAAAACATTTTCAATAGAAAAATGATTTATAAATCAGTTTTCAGAAGATCAAAAAAAATCAATGTTTAATACCAACTTTAACTATAAATAAAAAGAATATTGTCGTCTCTCCTGTTCTTGCTGCAACATTTATGTCTTCTGCTCTTTGCCTTTTGGAGAAAATATTGCATTGTAAGGCTGCCGTCTTTTCGGACGAGGACAAGGATCAAGATCTTCTTTAATGTAACCTTAAAAATAAATCACAAATTTAGAAGACAATATCTGCAACATATTTCAGCATATATCCAGTAAACATCTGTCTCATTTAATGCCTTTTAAGTTCACATGATTTTTCTATTAACTGGTTGTGTTGATTAATGATTTCACTACCTAGCATCAATTTTCTCATTTATACTAAAAACAATAGCAAACATTTATCAAATGTGCTGCATACATTATCTAGGATAACTCTCACACTCCTCTGCAGCAGCTTCCACTATGCCTGTTTCACAGCTGAGCTAACGGAGACCCAGGGAAGTTTGATAACTCGCTCAAGTTCCCAAAGCTAGGAAGTAGGAAAGCTGGCGCCCTGCCCAAGATCTAACTCCAGAACCAGAGCACTTAACCACTTTCCTATTCTGCCTCCCGCTGGTTGCAAATGGGAACAAATGGTAAACATGAACTTTTTACTATGATAAATTCCAGGCGCTTATCAAAAAGACTTTTTTCAGTAGCTATTTGTTGAGATGACATGTCCCTATATTCTTCAGACTATTCGATTCTCCTAAGGTGTCTCCTTTCACATAGTTTTCAGGGGAGGATTCTGCTCTGCCATACCCCTAGGCCATATTAGGGGTACAAGCACAGGCTCTATCCAGACTGTCTAATTCTATTTGATGACCAAGCAGAGACATCATGTCAAAGAGGACTTGTTAATGGGGAAAGTGGAAGTATGGTAATAGCTGTAAGAGACTTTGCATCTTTTAGAAAAACTTTTCACTAAGTATCTGGAGCTTTAAAGCTGCATACATTCTCAAATTACATTAAATGTAAGTGCTGTATTTGAAGGGGCTAGTTGCATGTCAACAGTCTCCCAAACAAACAAAAGTCCTTTTTACTCAAATATGTTTTATAAATAATTAGCATTCTGAATAGTGAGGTTTTAACATCTAAAATTCAGGGTAGTCTCTTTAAAAAAAAAAAAGATGCTTTTCAACAATATAACTTTGCTGACAACTTTTGTAAAGTTATGAGAAGTCATTTTGATGACTGGATAAAACAGAAATTACTTTCTGAAATTTGAATGATAAAGGAGGATAATGCATACACAATCCCATTAAAGTGCTTATAAACAATCTATGATTCCAGTGAAGTTATTTGAAAAGTTGAAAGTTAAGCCTTTACAAAATTGTATTTATGTCACAAAACTGGCACCCAACGTACAGCAGAAGGTAGAGAATCATGGAGAAAAAGTTTAGTGTTTAGACTCGGGTGTACACAGTATTTAAAAAAAAAAAGTTCCAAAATGTTACAATCTGTATTCTCACCTCTTTCCACACAAGTCTGAGTGGAAGGAAAACCAACTTCCCAGAAATTCTCTGGTGTGTTGGGTGGAATGTAGCGAAATCGGTGTCTTGAGCAGGAAGCCAACTTCTTTTCTCTTTCTTCTGCTGGAAAATCTGCATAATACTGATAATAAAACTGGTGAGTTTTCCACTTAGGAGTAATAAATGGAGTGTTATGCTTACTGGTTATAAACTAGAAGCTAAGAAGACTTATTCAGCATGCTAAGGAAACTGAATTCTCACTGATAGTAATACTATCTCTAAGTAAATTACTATATAAATTACTAATAATAATTAGTGCTGGTCTGTGAAATGTTTGCTCCATAAAGAAAAGGAGCCTGTATCACAATGTAAAAAAACATACTGCTTCCTGCATCAGTAAAGTCTTACAAGTAAAAAAAACTGCCAGCTGAACTTTACAGCGTCCTTAGTGGTACAGCTGATTTATATACTGGTGCAAACTCTTCATCTTTCTCAGACCAGTAACAAGAAGGCCAAGGCCTGCACTCTGAATAGCACATTTCTCAATTGTTATTTGACTATAACGTGTGTTTTGAAGTAATTTTCCTTTCACTACAATTTTTTAAAATAAAAATTTAGCTTTGAATGTTGTAGGCTTCACGACTTCCCCTTTTAAACTAGATCTTTCAATTAGGATCAAAGGCATATTACTTTTGGCAAGTGTGATCATAAAGAACCTGCACTTCATGCAAAGAAAGATAAAACTTTTATGTGAAAACTATACCGGTCTTCAAGCTCTAGATTTAAAGAAAATAAAGCAGTAGTGTAAAGTTTAATAGAACACAGATGATAGGATCACATAATCCAGCTAATTCCATTTTACACTTGAGGAACTGAAAATCAGTGATAATTCACCAAAGTTATCACCTATTAAAAGGGGCAGACTTAGGATTAGAATTTTTTTGAAGTAAAGGTTTCTAATATATTTTTCTTTTACATAGATTAATTAAAGGTTTTAGAGTATCTCTGAAACTTTTTTGGGGGAGGGTATCTTTTCCTTCATTCTCATTGCCATGATATAAGCCTTTGTTACCTTAGCCTGGGAACTGCCCTTAGAGAATCATGGTTATCAGTCAGTGTTAGAGAAACATTGCCACCAAATTAGGACATATTTGAAAACAACAGTAGGCTAGTGTAGCTGTTAACACAGCAAGCAAGCAGAAGAGTGTTAGAAGATAAAGTCAGAGAGGAGGTGGGGTGGGAGTCTGCTGTCCTTGATAAGGGCTTTGATACCATTTCTTAGAGAAGAAGACAACTAAGGATTTTGGGCAGAAAAGTGACATGATTTAACTTTTATTCTAAAAAGATCATTTGGAAAAAAGACCATTCATTGCTGTGTTGAAAGTACAATCAGTAGGATTTGCTGATAGAGCCATTACTGAGATATGAAAGAAAAAAGTAGGTAACTGCAAGATCTCTGGTTTAAACTAGAGAAGAATGGACATATAAAAGGCTCAGAGGTAAGGTTTGAGAATTGGAGAAAGAAACTGTGTTTGCTTTAGGACACGTGAAATTTGAGGTGACTATTAGCCACATGTATATTGCATATTCCACATGTGGAACAGGCAATGGGAAAAATTTAGGAACTGTAATTGTAAGCATATAGACAATATTTAAATACATGGGACGGGCACTTTCACTCCTGGTCATGAGGGAGTAAAAGGGAACAGAATTACTCTCTACCTTAAAAAACTGAAAAAATGTAATAAAATGCATGAAACAGTGTTTTCAGAGACTGGATAACAGCACCAAAAATGATTCCTGAGAAAAGGAAAGCAAATTAACAGTGTTTCCAGCAAAAGAGCTTTTTTCTCACTGGTAGTAACAGTTCCACTTAGAATTAAAAACTGGAGGTTTATTTAGTATAGACCATATTCCTTAATTAAGAAATCATGATACATTCGTGTTATGAAAACTCATGATACAGGAGGAGGTTTTGCTTGTATCACCAAAATGCTTTCCAAAATAGTGATCTCAATTTACACTCCCACTGTTAGTATATGACAGCATTTTTCTCACCAAATGCTTACCTGCACTGTAACCTATTCATACATAACTTTAATGTGCTTGGTTATTCAAATTCTCTAGCCATAGTTTTTAAGAAGAAAATTTAAAAGGGGAAGTACATTGCTGGAAGCAGGGGTCTAACAGCTAAAGGATAGCAAGGGAAGAAATAAAAAGAGTAAGTTTCAAAAAGACATGGAACCTGCCTAGCACTATTTATTAAGAGGACAATTAGTACAATCTACTTCAAGATATACTATGTAGTCCACAACACCCAATGTATAAAAGGAAAATACAATTGTGTTTTAAGGATGAAGTAGAGCCTATTCATCACATTTTGTTTAGAAAGGAAAATGTTTGGGAAAAAAGAGCTTATGGTTGTACCAGTTATTTAGAAAAAACAATTATGAGTACATCTCATTTCCTGAGAGTGCTGGTGTTTAAGTAAAAAATAAAATAGCCAAGTTTCCAACTAAAATGTCAAAATTTCGCCCCAATAGTATATGTATTAGAGCCTCTGCTGTAACATAACACAAGGTAAAAAAACTAAAAGGTATACAAATAAATATAGAAAAGACAAATGGCACAAATGTCTTAAGCTGGAAATAAGAACTACTGCTTAGGCTCCAGATTGACTTAGAGAATCTAAGAGAAATTGAGGGCTTTCGTTTTCATCTATATCTCTCAGGTCCCAGCCAGTATGTATAGTCTATGTATTCATTCTGTTATTCCTGGCTCAAACTTGTTTCTAGATACAAATACGGTTTGTATATGTGATTTTGAAATCATGCATATAAAGCCATCTTTAAAAAAAACCCAAAGGACAGTATTTACATTAGTACTTACAATTTCACATTCCTTACACGTGTGTCCAAGCAATTTTCTTCTTTCTTCTTTTTTCCGGACCACCTCAATATGAGGAAAATTTTGTAAGCTAGTCTCTCTGGGGGGAAAATGAATTAAATTTATCTGTTACTATAGAGAGCTGTGGTTTAGGTTTTAAATTAGCAAAGGTGAGCATCCAGAGGAGAAATAATCCCAAAACATTCATTCATTTTATTTGAAATGCTTCCTCAGAATGTGAAAAAAAACAAGCATGTCTTCATTCACTCTCCACTGAAATATTAAGTATTTTACATATTACATAGTATTTTACATATCAGGTATTTTTATAGATATTTTTCTCTAACTGAAAAAGATAACTATTACTTCCTATTTTTGCCTCTGGCTGGCTGAAAATAATTCAGGTAAAATATAAAATAACCTAATCATAAAGGAATGCTGTATTAATACAGCATGATGCTGTATTATTAAACTCAGGAATTGCTATTCTATAACATAACTGAGAGAATACTGCCTGTTAACTCGGTTTCTAGTACTAAAACCCCATAAATCAGGGCTAACCTACTCCTCCCTAAAGAACGAATTCATTTGTTTGCATGTCATTTACTATTTTCTCCAACAATTTCTTTTGTTGCTTCCGTCTACCTTAAATTCTTCAAAATATTAGGCACAATTATCATTTGTGCTTGTCCTTAAAGACAAAGATTCTATTGTGAACCACTGGAAACCTAGGAAGGGTCAAAGCCACTGAGGTATTGATTGATGAGGTATATAGTTCTTTGGTAAGAAAAAGCAATCAGGAAGTATGGAACATTTCTTTATTAATATACCTGCATCCTACTTTAAAAAGCCCAATATAGAAAACTCCAAATTTACAAGTAAATGAAGACTTATGTAACACCATATACATTTGTTTATAATAGAAACATCACCAGTGAACTTAAACAGTCTGACTCACAAAAACTGGCTTTTAAAATGACCTGTTGGTAACACATCTACTCCTTTGAGGTATTTTGATAGTTGGCAAGTACTGTTCTTCAAAAAAAAAGCTTTAAATGCTCTATTTCAAAACATATCAGGTTATATAGGTCCTTTTTGTGCTTAAATCCAACAACTCTCTGGAGCAACTGGTAAATTAAAAAAGACCAAGAAACAACAGATAAAAAAATATTGCCATGACTATACTTTCTTTCAAATAGTTTATGGAATCTTAGGTTTACATAGAATATAATTTAGCCATATCCTTTCCTCTTAATCTGTTCTGTTTCTGTAGTGTACTATAACACAGCAAGGAATCCACTAGTAGACTGGCAGTTGCAGTAGACATCAAGCATCACCTAAAAGGTTACTAAGCTTCTTGTACTATCCCTACATCTTTACCCACGTGCTGCATCTCCAGCTATCTAATGGTTTTAGAATAAATAAAACTACTCATGTATTTTTTAAAAGTTAGTGAACCTATGGGACTTCCCTGGTGGTCCAATGGTTAAGAATCCACCTTCCAATGCGGGGGACACAGATTGGATCCTTGGTTGGGGAACTAAGATCCCACATACTGCGGGGCAACTAAGCCTCCGTGCCAAAACTAATGAGCCCGCACGTCTCATCTAGAGCCCAAGCACTCTGGAGCCCGTGCGCCACAACTAGAGAGAAGCCCGTATGCCACAATGAAGATCCAACACAGCCAAAAATAGAAAAAAAAAAAATTAGTGAACCTGTATTAGAAACATCTGAAATGATAGTTCTTACTCTGCAATCTTCTAGGAACCTATTCCAAAGATGCACAGGCAAAAATTTGAAAAGAGAATGCACAAGGCTATTCACTGTAGCGTTATGCATGCAGCATAACTGTAGGCAACCCAAATGCTCATTGCTAGGGAATAAGCTATGGTACAAACAACAAAATACCATGAAATTAAAAAAAGAAATGAGGAATATCACTATATACTACTATGAGTGATTTCCAGGACATATAGTTAAATGAAAAAAGCAAAGTAGAGAAAAGCATATATAGCATTCTACCATTTGTATAGAGGAGAGAGTACAATTATCTCCATCTACATCAATTTCAAGATATACAGATAGAAATTTGCTTTTACTTTTTAAAATGGATGGAAAACCATAAAATTTTTAACAAATGGTTATGTGTGTAGGAGTAGGAAGCTATCAAAATGAAGGGGACTTCAGAATATACCCTGTTTTACAGCCTCTAGTATCATATACATAATTTCCTTAATTTTAAAGAAAGAATTAAAGATAAAAAGAAACAATTTCTAGAAAATCAAAAGCAAAATAACACAAACATGGATACTGGGTTGGTGGCACAACTACAGTGAAAATAATTATCCTAAGTGACCTGAAAACACAGTGATTTGACTGTACCTTTCTGATGGGATATATCGTAAGGACAAAAAGACTCGAAAAAGTCTTAAACCATTTTCATAAATCATGTTATTCATGCTAGTTTGAATTATTCTGAGACTGTTCTCTGGAATCAAGTTAAATGAAGAATGATGTTAGTGGCACTGAGAAGTGGGATTTTCAGTAAGCGGGGAACTAGATACAGATGTAACAGAGGAGGTTACAGAGAAATCCTGTAGTCCTGAAGTTGAATTGAAGCTATCAGTATGAACACATGTAGTTTATCTTAAAAAACAAAATGAAACAAAGACTTTTACTTCTAACTCTGTCCACCTAAAAGGTCCAGAAACAATGGCTAACTGGAGCAATGAGCAACCCCAGCAGTCAGACTACGGCCTAAATACTGTTAAACTAGGGCTCCTGGAGAAATGACAGATTCCAGCCTATGGCAGGAGCCTAGAACATCTTCTCATACCAGAGCAAGGAAGCTATGAAAGACAGCTAGAGTAGTGTCCATTCAAAGAGGCTTCTGCTGGGCAAAGATGGGACTATCTGAGTATCATGAGGGTGATAAATGCAATGGATTGAAATGCATCAAACATATTTAAATCCATTAGTTCATAATGATACTTAAGACACTCTCTAGTCACATTTGAGATGCTAGGGTACTATTTCTTTGGAAAACTGGTGAATAAAGGGAAAGAATCATTTAGCAACAAAATGACAGCTCTTATCTATTAGAGTCTTACAGGCAACAGTAGAAATTTATCTTGGCCTGTCAGATTTCTAAATTCTTGATCAAAGTATGAGCAATAACTTTACTTATTGAGTGACTGAACTTGCCAACATCATAACTTAAAGAAAAAAAAGGATAAAAAGTTTTTCTGAATAAACTGCTATGCCTTAATTCACTTCTAGAATTAATAGTACATGACTGAAAGTTAGAGAATTTGCAATATTTGCATAAAAGGCAGAAAGCAGCATTATGGTTTAAAATCAAGATGCTTAAATTTTTTTTTAATTTAAAAATTCTCATAAATAATTCTGAAGCACAGCCTAAGGCCTGCCACCCAAAGGCTATACTATATACAAGTTACAGTATTCAATAAATTCCTCAAGTTCAAACAAAGTTCACAATAAAATAGGATAAGAATAAAAATACGTTATAATGAAGCAGAGAAAATAACTGTCATCACTGTCCAAAACAGGGTAGTGGTGGTAAAAAAAATTTCCTTATTTTAAAAATTTGTCATGTTTATACTTGAGTTCCATTTTTGTTATGGTCATAAAGTAAATGATACAGATTCTATTTTAACCAAAGTAGCAATTTTAATAGGTCAGAGATCCTCTGACAAAGATAGCTCTGTGGTACTTCCAATCACATTGCTGGTATTAACCAAGGCCAACTTACCTTTCATCATCTTGAAAATATGGCTCCACAAATGTTTTCTGTTTGACTTTATCTTGTTTATCACCAGGAGCTGTAAACAAAACAATCATACCACAAACTGAATGTAGAACTTATTTAGAAATAATTAGCTTTGGGGAAAAAAAGGACATATACCAAAACTTCTATTTTTATTGGGTTTAATACTCTGGTCCCTAGGCAATTAGTTTAAATTTTCTATAACTAATACCTTCCTTTCTTTTTCATCTGCATAATAAGGAGAGTGCTGATTATCTCACCTAAGAATTACTAAAGAGATAAAAATCGTAACTATAAAAGTATTTTAGACTTTAAAAGAACTACTCGGATGCCTATTATCATCTGGCACCAAACAACAATAACATGGCTTTTAATCTGTTCACTTATTAGTCCCGTTGATTTTTTTTTTTGCGGTATGCGGGCCTCTCACTGTTGTGGCCTCTCCCGTCGCGGAGCACAGGCTCAGCGGACATGGCTCACAGGCGCAGCCGCTCCGCGGCATGTGGGATCCTCCCGGACCGGGGCACAAACCCGCGACCCCTGCATCGGCAGGCGGACTCTCAACCACTGCGCCATCAGGGAAGCCCCCCGTTGATTTTTATAATGTGTCTTTAAGGTAGCTGATAACTAGGAAATAAAAACATTTTAAAATTTTATCAAAATATTGGTGACAAAATAAGAACTAGAGCCCATGGACGTGAATCCCAAGTTGTCTAGACTCAAATAGCTAACTGCTATCATCTGTTCAAATAATCAAAATTTACTGAGCATTGTGCTAAGTTCTGGACATGAAATGTAGAACAGGAGAGACCAGGTCTCCTGTCCTCATGGAGTTTACATTGCAGTGAGGGAAACAGACATTAAGCAAGCAGAAGCTAAGGCTACCTGAACATGTAAGGTAATAACTGATGAATACAGAGAAGTCAGCCGTGAGAAGAGGTACGAATGGTGAACGTTCTAGGTAAAGGTCCTCGATGGCAAAAAGTTTGGCACATTATAAGAAGTAAGAGGAGGATAGTGTGGTTGAGATTTAAAAAAAAAGGGAAGTGTTGGGGAAGATGAGGCTGGGGTGGGGGTGGGAGTGGAGTGGGGGGAGTGGGCAGGTACCAGATCATGATGGGACTTGGAGGCCAAGAGAAGGAGTTTGAATTTTATTGCAAGTGCAGTGGGAAGCCACTGAAGACTTTTAAATATTATCTACTTTATTGAGGCATAATTTACATACACGGATTTTAAGTATACTATGATGAATTTTGACAGATGTATATTCCAGTGTAACTGCTACTACCCAAATCGAGACAGAGAACATTCCCATGAAAGTTTCCTATTCCATTGTTTCTCATGCAAAAGAATGTTCTCTTATGTCTCTCCCCTCCCCAACAATCACTGATTTAATTTCTATCACCATAGCTTAGTTATGTCTGTTTTAGAGCTTCATATCAATGAGATTATATAGTATGTATTCTTTTTCATCTTGTGCATTTGTCTAGCTCAACAGGTTTTGGAGACCGATCCATGTTGATGATCTAGTAGTTCCCTCCTTTTTGTTGTGAAGTAGTATTCCATCATGAGTATACCACAATTTATTCACCTGCTGATGGACATTTGGGTTGTTTCCAGTTCTGACCTATTACAAATAGCACTGCTATGAACATTCTTGAACACATCTTTCCGTGAACATGTTTTCATTTTTCTTGGGTATATAACTAGGAGTGGAATTGCTGGGTCACAACACAGGTATATGCTTAGCTCTTAGAAAAAACTGACAACTTCAATAAAGCTGTTAAAAAACCCCTGCTGAACTGTTTTCCAAAGTATAGTCAATTTTCTTCTCCACCAACAATGGCATGAGAGTTCCAGCTGCTCTTCACACTTGCTAATGCTAGATGTTAGCAATCTTTTTAACCATTTCTGGGGGTGTGAAGTGTTATCCATCCCTGACTATCCAAGAATGTTGATCGTCTTTTCATGTGCTTATTGGCCATTCAAATATCTTCTTTTCATTGAAGGATTTTTAAGCAAGAATATAATCCAACTTAAATTTAAACTAAATCACTTTTAATTCTCTGTAGAGACTGGGCTAGAGATAAGAGATACATAAAAAGACCAGTTAGGAGGCCTGGAACAGAATAGGTAGAGATCAGAGTGGCTGAGACCAGGTAGTGGCTACAGAGATGGAGAGAAGTGAAGTGTTATGAAATATATTTTGGAGATACTGCTGCCAGGGTATTAGACTGGGCATGAAGGTCAGGTGAAAGAAGTCAAATACGACTCCCACATTTCCATCTTTAGTAAATGGGAGGATAGTTACTGAGGCTTAATGAAACCCAGAAAGGCAGAGGAAGATCAAATATGGGTAGAAAAATTAAGATTTCTAATTGGAATATATTAATTTTAAGGTGCTTATAAGATGTCCAGTATGTAACTGGAATAAAGTCTGAGGTTCAGAAGAGAAAGGATGAGGCTGGGAGTAATGAATATATAGAAACGTCTTTTTCACTTGTCTTACAGAACAGCACCTACTCTCGTGTTCTTCCTACTTCATAGGCTGCACCTCCTTCTCAGTTTCCTTTGCTGGTTTCTTCTTTGTTTCTCTGACCTTTTAAAGTTGCCATACCTTAGAGGTCAGAACTTGAAATACTCCTCTTTTCTATTTATATTCAATTCTTGGGTGTTCTCACTCAGTGCCTTTCAGCTCCATCTACTTGTTGTTCACCTCCTGCCCACTAAATCATTTTTTTTATTCTGGATTTCCTGTCCAAACTTGACACATGTCAACTGCCTACAAACACCTCCACTTGAATATCTAGTAAGTACTAACATGTCCAGAACTGAGCTTTTGATATCCTGCCCGAAGTCTACTCCTTCCTATGAGGGAAGACTAGGTAGAATTTTGTGATATGGGGGTCTAGAAAATGAAATAAATGGACAGAAAGTCCTAAATTCTATGACTGAGTGACTGGGAAAAATAAAAAAGTCTGAAAGGTCACTTGGTAGGAAATAAATGGAACTTGGTTTAGATATCTTAAGTTTAAGCTGTTGAAGAGACGCAAAAGTAGGATAACTAAGAAATACAGGGCTGGGATTCATTGGAGAAGTCAAACTAGAGATACAGATTTGGAGTTTTATTTTCAGAGGTAATTTAATAAAAGCATGAGAGAAAATGAGTGTGAGGAAGAAAACAGTATCTTGGGGATACTCTAGGAAACAGAAGTTGCCAGAGATCAGAAGAGCAGTGCAGCACTGCCAAAAAAGCTAAGTAAGAAGAAATTCTGGGATGTTCAGTGTGAAAAACAACTTAAAAAAAAAAAAAGATAGAAATTAATAATTATACCTTATAAAAGAATATCTTTTTTTTTTAAGTGAAACCAATTTGCAAAGAATTTTGGATCCACCAAACAGGATTCATATTCTTGGGGAGAAAAATGAACTGAACAGTTGTGAATTTTTATCACGAAATTTGCTTGATCAAGTTTCTGCCATGGACTGAGCAAACAAAAGCATGCTGTTATGTATCTTTGGTTAAGGTCTCATCCTGTGGGCTGTCACTTTAAAAAGCACAAGGAAAGCATAATCAAGATAGATTTATACTCAATGCTTTGACTATTGTCATAGCAGAAGTTGTGCTCATTTAAGCCACTATAAAACCACTTTGCACTAAATTAAAAATTATGACCGTGTTAATCACAGTAAGAAAATGAGATATTTAGCAAGAATTTTAACTAATTTTCAATTCAGATTATCTACTTAAGAGTTTCATTTAGACTGTTCTTTTGATTGCTAACCTACATTATAAATTACTGCTTCTAATAAAACAGATCTGAAGAAGGCAGATATAGTATTTTATCTGGGAAGGTAAAGTATTCAAGCAGGAAACGGGTCTGAATTTTCTGCAAAACTTCCTCTTTTCACTCAATTACAATCATTCACTTAATTATGGTATCACTTAACAAAGAATTTTCTCAAAACTTTTATAAGCTGAGTGAAAGGTTCATAGGAACCCTCTGAACTATTTTTGGTAACTCTTCTATTAATCTGAAATTATCTTTAAAAAAAAAACTGGAAAAAAATTTATTCAAGAAGCATGAAACTTGGTTAAGATACCTCATTAAGCCTCTGTTTAATATGCATGATGACTTAATTTATTAAACTCAGTGTACTGGAAAAACCATAATTAGAAAGGAAAGTGCCTTACAGTTGGGTTTTTTTGTAACAGTTGACGACTCCTCTTCATCCGCTACTTGGGGGAAGCTATCCACCAAACAGGATTCATATTCTTCATGTGTAGTCCGATCAAACATATCTTCCAGGCTATCATTCAGTTTTCTTTCTCCATCTGTGTGAAAGAGCGTTGGCTTAGGCAACAAGCAAGCTTTTTGCTTTCTATGTAGACCAATGTGAAACTTGTAGGAACTGCCACAAAATAATTCAGATGTGTATGAGGCAACAGTAAACCCCAAGCCTGGGTAGTTACTGCATATTTATAAAGGTTTTATGTTATGCCTTCAAATGTCCTTTACTCATGTCAAGAGAATGCTAGTTTTTGTTACTGTCATTATAAATGTTAAAAAGTCTTTTTCTCTCTATCCACTCATGCATCAATATAATTCACACTAAACCAAAAGGAACTACCAAAAGGAATGGTGAGGAACAGAAAACACAGCATAATAAATGGTGAAAAATATGAAGTTTAAATAAACTATGTATAAATAACTGACATTAAAATCTCTATAAAGTTTTGTTTACCTGCTTATTTTTCTAATGTGGTAGCAAAAAAGTATTTTTTTGCATTATCATTAACACTTGGAAGTTCAGTGTTACAGAAATAATGAATTCAGTTTCATATTTGATATGCAAAGTGCTAACTTCATCTTCAGAGTACTAACTACATTTCCATTATATAATTATATTTTTTAAAACACCAGTTTACTAAAAATAGAAGTAGATTCAGTTGGCTAACAAATATGACAAAACTGAAGCCTACCAAGATGACTCTATATAAAGTAACTACCCCCTCCCCCCATGCAGACTCTCGGCACCTCACCCCATTTTATCTTTCCGTAGCACTTGCCATCATCTAGCACACCATACTTGTTTGTTTCTCCCCTATTACAATGTAAGCTCCACGAGGTAGGTACTTTTGTTCTGTTCACTATTATCTCCAATTCCTGATACAGAACTGTGTCTTGATAATTACTGAATGATTAAACATTTTTCATTTTGAGGGTCAAATCTGTAAGTAAAAATAACTTCTACGTGCCAGGCAGTATGCTACGCATTCCGAAAGCATTCTGTGTATGCTGTTAGTAAATCACAATAAGTTAATGATTTATTTGTTTGCAGGTCAGACTTCTGATTGTAAAGTGCTTGAGGACAGAGACCATATCCTTATTGATCTTTCTATCATAGCATCTACTAAGTCTAACACAGAGTAGAGATATAAAAATCAGTTTTTGACTTGAAATAGTAGTAATTGGGAGTTTAATGGTATGCTGCATCTTTAACCAATTCTAAGTATGAAAGAGATCTACTTTATGGGTAAAATGGGCAGACTGTTGTTTTCCAAGTATGGGCTCAACAGTATCTCCTATTCCATTTGCTGTTCTTATAATGTGACCTTGGAACTCCTCCTACTGAGCAACTTCTGAGTCCAGATCATAAAAATACCATGCACTTCTACCTTGCTCTTTGGGGATGCTCACTCTGGGAACCTAGTGTCCAAGTAATAAGGAAGCTCAAACTAACCCATGTGGAAAGACTATATGGAGAAGCCCTGAGACTGAATAAGAAGAGAGAGAGATGTGAAGTATCTCCCATCTGTCTAGCCCTCTGCTGTTCCGGCTCCAGCCACCATCTATCTATGACTGCATGAGACCCGGAGATAGAACCACCCAGCCTAGACCTTCCTGAATTCCTGAGGCACAGAAACTATGAAAGATAAGAAAATGGTTGTTGTTCTAATCCTCTAAATTACTGGAGTGACTTATTTTTCAGCAATAGTACTCACAACACCTTAGTCAAAATTATCTAGGTAATTTTAGTTTAAGATCTAGTTAAACTCATTAGTTTTAAGTTCTAGTTTCACCTCCATATGATACTTGCTTCAAATATATTTGGGAAACTATCATCTTCTTAGATTAACTACATAAATTTGAAGCCAAAGTTGTCATACTTTGTTTTTCCCTTTTCTACAAAACTGAGGAAAACATTATCAGGAACTGGTCCCAGGAAAAAACTAATCTTAAAAGCAAAGTCATCTTCTTAAGAAGAAAGTTATTTAAGTATCATTTACTATAAAAAGACAATAAATCACTGTTAAGGTTTACTTTTCTTTTTTTCCAACATCTTTATTGGAGTATAATTGCTCTACAATGGTGGGTTAGCTTCTGCTGTATAACAAAGTGAATCAGCCATACGTATATACATATACCCATATCCCCTCCCTCTTGCATCTCCCTCCCACCCTCCCTGTCCCACCCCTCTAGGTGGTCACAAAGCACGGAGCTGATCTCCCTGTGCCATGCAGCTGCTTCCCACTAGCTATCTATTTTACATTTGGTAGTGTGTATATGTCCATGTCACTCTCTCACTTTGTCCCAGCTTACCCTTCCCCCTCCCTGTGTCTTCAAGTCCATTCTCTACGTCTGCATCTTTATTCCTGTCCTGACCCCAGGTCCTTCAGAACATTCTTTTTCTTTTTTTAAAGATTACATATATATGTTAGCATACGGTATTTGTTTTTCTCCTTCTGACTTACTTCACTCTGTATGACAGACTCAGGGTCCATCCACCTCAGTACAAATAACTCAATTTCGTTTCTTTTTATGCCTGAGTAATATTCCATTGTATATATGTGCCACATCTTCTTCATCCATTCATCTATTGATGGACACTTAGGTTGGTCCCATGTCTTGGCTATTGTAAATAGAGCTGCAATGAACATTGTGGTACATGACTCTTCTTGAATTATGGTTTTCTCAGGGTATATGCCCAGTAGTGGGATTGTTGGGTCATATGGTATTCTATTTTTAGTTTTTTAAGGAACCTCCATACTGTTCTCCATAGTGGCTGTATCAATTTATATTCCCACCAACAGTGTAAGAGGGTCCCTTTTCTCCACACCCTCTCCAGCATTTGTTGTTTGTAGATTTTTTGACAATGGCCATTCTGACTGGTGGGAGGTGATACCTCATTGTAGATTTGATTTGCATTTCTCTAATGATTAGTGATGTTGAGCATCCTTTCATGTGTTTGTTGGCAATCTGTATATCTTCTTGGGAGAAATGTCTATTTAGGTCTTCTGCCCAATTTTGGATTGGATTGTTTGTTTTTTTGATATTGAGCTGCTTGTATATTTTGGAGATTAATCCTTTGTTAGTTGCTTCGTTTGCAAATATTTTCTCCCATTCTGAGGGTTGTCTTTTCGTCTTGTTTATGATTTCCTTTGCTGTGCAAAAGCTTTTAAGTTTCATTAGGTCCCATTTGTTTATTTTTGTTTTTATTTCCCTTTCTCTAGGAGGTGGGTCAAAAAGGATCTTGCTGTGATTTATGTCATACGGTGTTCTGCCTATGATTTCCTCTAAGAGTTTTATAGTATCTGGCCTTACATTTAGGTCTTTAATACATTTTGAGTTTATTTTTGTGTATGGTGTTAGGGAGTGTTCTAATGTCATTCTTTTACATGTAGCTGTCCAGTTTTCCCAGCACCACTTATTGAAGAGGCTGTCTTTTCTCCATTGTACACTCTTGCCTCCTATATAAAAAATAAGGTGATCGTATGTGCGTGGGTTTATCTCTGGGCTTTCCATCCCATTCCACTGATCTATATTTCTGTTTTTGTACCAGTACCATATCGTCTTGATTACCATAGCTTTGTAGTATAGTCTGAAGTCAGGGAGCCTCATTCCTCCAGCTCCGTTTTTCTTTCTCAAGATTGTTTTGGCTATTCAGGGTCTTTTGTTGTTTCCATACAAATTGTGAAATTTTTTGTTCTAGTTCTGTGAACAATGTCATTGGTAGTTTGACAGGGACTGCACTGAATCTGTAGATTGCTTTGGTTAGTATAGTCATTTTCACAATGTTGATTCTTCCAATACAAGAATGTGGTATATCTCTCCATCTGTCTGTATCATCTTTAATCTTTTATCAGTGTCTTATAGTTTTCTGCATACAGGTCTTTTGTCTCCTCTTCTTTTTGTTGCAGTGGTAAATGGGAATGTTTCCTTAATTTCTCTTTCAGATTTTTCATTGTTAGTGTATAGGAATGCAAGAAATTTCTGTGCATTAATTCTGTATCCTGCTACTTTACCAAATTCATTGATTAGCTCTAGTAGTTTTCGGATAGCATCTTTAGGATTCTCTATGTATAGCATCATGTAATCTGCAAACAGTGACAGTTTTACTTCTTCTTTTCCGATTTGGATTCCTTTTATTTCTTTTTCTTCTCTGATTGCTGTGGCTAAAACTTCCAAAACTATGTTGAATAATGGTGGTGAGAGTGGACAACCTTTTTTTTTTCCTGATCTTAGTGGAAATGGTTTCAGTTTTTCACAATTGAGAATGATGTTGGTTGTGGGTTTGTCATATATGGGCTTTATTATGTTGAGGTAAGTTCCCTCTATGCCTGCTTTCTGGAGGGTTTTATCATAAATGGGTGTTGAATTTTGTTGAAAGCTTTTTCTGCATCTATTGAGATGATCATATGGTTTTTCTCCTTCAGTTTGTTAATATGGTTTATCACATTGATTGATTTCCGTATATTGAAGAATCCTTGCATTCCTGGGATAAACCCCACTTGATCATGGTGTATGATCCTTTTAATGTGCTGTTGGATTCTGTTTGCTAGTATTTTGTTGAGGATTTTTGCATCTATGTTCATCGGTGATATCGGCCTGTATTCTTTTTTTTGTAACATCTTTGTCTGGTTTTGGTATCAGGGTGATGGTGGCCTCACAGAATGAATTTAAGAGTGTTCCTCCCTCTGCTATATTTGGAAGAGTTTGAGAAGGATGGGTGTTAGCTCTTCTCTAAATATTTGATGGAATTCCCCTGTGAAACCATCTGGTCCTGGGCTTTTGTTTGTTGGAAGATTTTTAATCACAGTTTCAATTTCAGTGCTTGTGATTGGTCTGTTTATATTTTCTATTTCTTCCTGGTTCAGTCTCAGTGAAGGTTGTGCTTTTCTAAGAATTTGTCCATTTCTTCCAGGTTGTCCACTTTATTGGCATATAGGTGGTTGCAGTAATCTCCCATGATCCTCTGTATTTCTGCAGTGACAGTTGTTACTTCTCCTTTTTCATTTCTAATTCTGTTGCTTAGAGTCTTCTCCCTTTTTTTTCTTGATGAGTAAGGCTAAAGGTTTATCAATTTTGTTTATCTTCTCAGAGAACCATCTTTAATTTTATTCATCTTTGCTGTCATTTCCTTCATTTCCTTTTCATTTATTTCTGATCTGATCTTTATGATTTCTTTCCTTCTGCTAACTTTGGGGTTTTTTTGTTCTTCTTTCTCTAATTGCTTTAGGTGTAAGGTTAGGTTGTTTATTTGAGATTTTTCTTGTTTCTTGAGGTAGGATTGTATTGCTATAAACTTCCCTCTTAGAACTGCTTTTGCTGAGTCCCATAGGCTTTGGGTTGTCATGTTTTCATTGTCATTTGTTTCTAGGTATTTTTTGATTTCCTCTTTGATTTCTTCACTGATCTCTTGGTTATTTAGTAGTGTACCGTTTAGCCTCCATGTGTTTGTATTTTTTACAGTTTTTTTTCCCTCTGATATCTAGTCTTATAGCGTTGTGGTCAGAAAGGATACTTGATACAATTTCAATTTTCTTAAATTTACCAAGGCTTGATTTGTGACCGAAGATATGGTACACCCTGGAGAATGTTCCGTGAGCACTTGAGAAAAAGTATTCTGCTGGTTTTGGATGGCATATCCTAGAAATATCAGTTAAGTCCATCTTGTTTAATGTGTCATTTAAAGCTTGTGTTTCCTTATTTATTTTCCATTGGATTATCTGTCCATTGGTGAAAGTGCGGTGTTAAATGTTCCCTACTATTATTGTGTTACTGTTGATTTCCCCTTTTATGGCTGTTAGCATTTGCCTTATGTATTGAGGTGCTCCTATGTTGGGTGCATAAATATTTGCAATTGTTGTATCTTCTTCTTGGATTGATCCCTTGATCATTATGTAGTGTCCTTCTTTGTCTCTTGTAACAGTCTTTAAAGTCTATTTTGTCTGATATGAGAATTGCTACTCCAGCTTTCTTTTGATTTCCATTTGCATGCAATATCTTTTTCCATTCCCTCACTTTCAGTCTGTGTGTGTCCCTAGGTCTGAAATGGGTCTCTTGTAGACAGCATATATAAGAGTTTTGTTTTTGTATCCATTTAGCCAGTGTATGTCTTTTGGTTTGAGCATTTAATCCTTACATTTAAGGTAGTTATCAATGTGTATGTTCCTATTACCATTTTCTTAATTGTTTTGGGTTTTTTATTGTAGGTCTTTTCCTTCTCTTGTGTTTCCTGCCTAGAGAAATTCCTTTAGCATTTGTTGTAAAGCTGGTTTGGTGGTGCTAAATTCTCTTAGCGTTTGCTTGTCTGTAAAGGCTTTAATTTCTCTATCAAATCCGAATGATATCCTTGCTGGGTAGAGTAATCTTGGTTGTAGGTTTTTTCCTTTCATCTCTTTAAGTATGTCCTGCAGCACCCTTCTGGACTGCAGGGTTTCTGCTGAAAGATCAGCTGTTAACCTTATGGGGATTCCCTTGTATGTTATTTGTTGCTTTTCCCTTGCTGCTTTTAATATTTTTTCTTTGTCTTTAATTTTTGATAGTTTGATTAACATGTGTCTTGCTGTGTTCTCCTTGGATGTATCCTGTATGGGACTCTCTGTGCTTCCTGGACTTGACTATTTCCTTTCCCATATTAGGTAAGTTTTCAAGTATAATCTCTTCAAATATTTTCTCAGTCCCTTTCTTTTTCTCTTCTTCTGGGACCCCTATAATTCGAATGTTGGGGTGTTTAATGTTGTCCCAGAGGTCTCTGAGGCTGTCCTCAATTCTTTTCATTCTTTTTTCTTTATTCTGCTCTGTGGTAGTTATTTCTACTATTTTATCTTTCAGGTCACTTATCTGTTCTGCTGCCTCAGTTATTCTGCTATTGATTCCTTCTAGAGAATTTTAAATTTCATTCACTGTGTTGTTCATCATTTGTTTGCTCTTGAGTTCTTCTAAGTCCTTGTTACACGTTTCTTGTAATTTTCTCCATTCTATTTCCAAGATTTTGGATCATCTTTACTATCATTACTCTGAATTCTTTTTTCAGGTAGACTGCCTATTTCCTCTTCATTAGTTTGGTTGGGTGGGGTTTTACCTTGCTCCTTCATCTGCTGTGTGTTTCTCTTTACTGTGTTTGGGGTGTGTTCGCAGGCTGCAGGTTCGTAGTTCCTGTTGTTTTTGGTGTCTGCCCCCAGTGGGTAAGGTTGGTTCAGTGTGTTGTGTAGGCTTCCTGGTGGAGGGGACTGGTGCCTGTGTTCTGGTGGATGAGGCTGGATCTTGTCTTTCTGGTGGGGAGGATCGCGTCTAGTGGTGTGTTTTGGGGTCTGTGAACTTAGCGTGATTTCAGGCAGCCTCTCTGCTAATGGGTGGGGTTGTGTTCCTGTCTTGCTAGTTGTTTGGCATGGGGTGTCCAGCACTAGAGGCTGCTGGCCGTTGAGTGGAGGTGGGTCTTAGCATTGAGACGAAGACCTCTGGGAGGGCTCTTGCCAACTGATATTACGTGGGGCCGGGAGGTGTCTGGTGAACCAATGTCCTGAACTTGGCTCTTCCACCTCAGAGGCTCAGGCCTGACAGCTTGCTAGAGCACCAAGACCCTGTCAGCCACATGGCAGGAGAAGGTGGGCCATGAGTTGGGTGTCAGCCACTGCCTGGTTGTAGCTCTGTCACAGCTGTCTCCAAAGGTCACCCAGATACATTGGGTTATTCCACCATTCCTCAGAGCTTGCACATGCCTGTCTGGGATTTGTAGATGTCCTCCTGATACTCTTCATTGAAATACCTTGCATTCATGGTGGTGAGAGATATGCTAACAGTGTTGGTTCTCTTCAGTTCAGAGACTGGGACAGTCTGAGCCTTCATGTGGCCAAGTCAGGAGCAGCTGGCCAACGGTCCCAAAGTGATAACATGTCAGATTCCAAAAAGGCTTTCTGCAGCGCCTGAGCAGTAGTCCCAAGCAGCTGCTCAGCTGCAGCACTCTGACCGGGGAACTCGGTGGGACCCTCAAACGAGGATTTCTGCCGGCCATAGAGCCTAACTTGCCCACCCAGGCAAGGAGCTGAGGAGAGCATCTTCCAGCCCCGTCTCACCGGAGGAGCAGACACCTGGTTAAGGTTTACTTTTAATAGGTACTGTCCTCTCAACGTAGGCAGCCAGGTACTTGATTGTATGGATATTATTACTCAAGAACAAAGAATTAAGGCAAAGGCTATTAAAATTTTCTCTCACTTACTGCATTTGGGGCAGCAAGAGATAAGGTGTTTCTTAAGAAGCAAGGATAAGACTGGCTGTTTTACTACTGGGCCCTAAGCAGGTAGATTAGAGAATATTCAGCAGAAGATGCACACACAGTCTGAATGTCCTCAATTCTAAGAGATGATCATTGGAAAAGGCCTCTGCTTTTAGCCCTGCATCACGTGGCGGGTCCTAACTCTTTAACACATAAGGGTGATGAATGACAACTATTCCCAGTCTAGTTGATCTCATGTCATATGCCTCTGTAGTTAGGAATGTTGCTAAGGTGGTGCCAAATGAAATCTTTCCATTGTTCCCACCTCTTTCAGAAAATCAAGGCTTTAGATGAAGAATTAATAGTTTCTCACTACAAAGGGCTGTAGACTCCTAGTTTTGCCAAATCTCCTTTTCTATAGAAGTAGAATATGGCAGAGTCACTCACTCATCATATACACTATCATTCTTAGTTTACTGCTAATTTGCAAATCTATACTAATAATTCTCAGTGGAATCCTCCCTTTTTTTTCTTAGCAAATTGCTTTGGAAAATAGTATTTCTAAAACAGGACTCTCAAGAGTCCCTTTATACCTTTTATAAAAAAAATTATCTAAACCAGGGATCAGGAAACTTTTTCTTAAAGGGTCAGACAGTAAATATTTTAGGCCTGTGGGGCCATAAGGTCTCTGCAGAAACTACTCAGCTCTGCTGCTGTGTTCAACAAGCAGCCACAGGCAATAAATAAACGAGTGAGGCTGCGTTCCAGTAAAACTTTACTTACAAAACTGGTAGCTGGCTGTAGTTTGCTGACCCCTGGAAACAACGTGAATTCTTTTGGAAATAAAAATTATTTTTACTAAAGACTTTTTTTCCTGAAATATTGACACTAAGCTTTACTAAAGAGAAATCTAGTATTAGGAGAACGGGGGGGGAAAAAAACTAGTTTACGGTGAAGAGGTCACTTATCAGTGCAATGGTATGTCTATAAACTTCCCTCCACATTTGTATTAAAATTAAAAAAAAGAAATCAAATCTTACTTGGACTTTTTTCTCCCTTCTGCTCTTGATTCTTCATTTTTAAAAGCATAGTTTCACTAACCAATGTACAGTCCATGTCCACTGTCTCTCCTCCTGCTAATCTTGACTGACTGCCATCCTGAATAAATATTTAAAAATTCAAAATTTTAACAATCATTCCTTTACGTCCTAATATTTACTTTTTGGAGGGGGGTGGGGTAAAATATACATAACACAAATGTTACCATTTTAATCATTTTTAAGTGTACACTTACATTTCAGTAGCATTAAGTAATATTTACCTTTACCCTTTAGGAATATAGATACATTTAGGTTTAAATGCCTATAAACCATTTTTAGCTTTGATATACAAGCATCGTCTCTCAAGCCTAGGAAAAGGACTGCTGCCAAGCATGAGAGAACTATGCGTTACCACGATCCCTGGAGCTTCCTTTCTTCCCTAATCTGCTTCACAGAAATGAACATCAATGTACACTAAGAACAAAAGTTCACAAGTCAAATTTGATTTCTTAATGGATATTTATTACTCTAGCAACTGTTACATACTTTATTAATATGCTACCAAGTGAAAGAGAACTTCTCAAACTATGAAGAACCTAAATACAAACCAAAAAATTTATTTCTGCTATGAATTTTAATGAAAAAATACACAGTATTTTAAAAAATTAGCCAACTGGGAAAAATGAAATTTTTTTCTTGAAGGTAGATTATTTTAAGTTAATCAAGGCATATGACAGATTATTTTGATAAAAAAAAAAAACTATTTAAAATATGTAATTAGCATTTTACATTATTTTAAAACTATATTTTTCAGCAAAGTTCTCCAAAGTCAGAAAGTATTATTATTATTATTACACTTTCAAAAATACCATAATGTTGGCATAAGTGTTATTATTTCATAGTTTTCTGAATAAATACATGAAGGCTGTAAGAGGTATGTGATTCCCTCAAGGTCATAGAGTGAGTCAGGACAGCAGGGTGACTAACAATACACTAGAATAACCACATGGGCTTTGGTTCTATTTTCTAACTTACCTTTGTATCTACTACAGTAATATCCATTTTATACTGAGAAAGGTCTGCTCCTGGATCTATACTCCACTGGATGTTTTCAAAGGATACATCTTAGATAAGAGAAAAAAATGAACAAATAAAAACAAATTTTTAAAATTCTCATCACCTTAAAACATTATGGGACCCACAGAATGAGAAAAGTTTTGCAAATCATATGTCTGATAAAGGACTTGTACCTAGGATATATAAAGAACTGTCATACCTCAATAATAAGACAATTACTTCAATTAAGAATAAGCAAAGGACCTGAAGAGACAGTCCTTCAAAGAAGATATACGACTGGCCAATAAGTACATGAAAAGATGCGCAACATCATTAGCCATCAGGGAAAGGCAAATCAAAACCACAACTGAGATATAACTTCACACCCACAGTATGGCTATAATCAAAAAGACAGTAACAAGTGTTGGTGAGAATGTGGAGAAACTGGAACCCTCAAAATGTGAAGAAATTGGAACCCTCACATGCTGCTGGTGGGAATGTAAAACGTTGTAGCTCCTTTGGAAGAAAGTTTGATAGTTCCTCAAAAGGTTAAACACAGAGTTAGCATACGCAAATGTTTACAGATATACATGTAAATGCAAAGAAAAGGACAGGCTATCTATGGGTGAGGAACAAGGTTTGGACGATAAATTTCTACTTTTTATATTTTTAAAATCTGTATAGTTTAAATTTTTTAAAGCTTTCTTTTTGTAAAGAAAATAAGAAACAACTACATAGAACAGGTAAATCTATAAAATCACC
This sequence comes from Leucopleurus acutus, assembly GCF_964270905.1. Taxonomy (NCBI): domain Eukaryota; kingdom Metazoa; phylum Chordata; class Mammalia; order Artiodactyla; family Delphinidae; genus Leucopleurus; species Leucopleurus acutus. The sequence goes on from NC_139155.1 coordinate 51,067,340, forward strand.
TATAGAAAGTAGGTATTAAAGATGTCAATTTATTTTTTCAAAAAGCAGGAAAATCACATGTGAAGTGAAACCAATAAGAATTGTGCTATCAACACAGAAACACACAGGGATAAGATATTTTTTCTGAAAATAATTCAGTCTATCCAAAGAATGTACATAATATATTACAATACTCAATTTAAAGTCATTAAAAAAGTAGAAATGCTATTTATAGTGTACATACCTTGGTTGTTTTGTAGAGACTTTGTTTTAGCAATTCTACATGGATTTAACTGAAGAACTGATGCAAGTTCACATGCTCCATGGACTGACCTGGTTTTTATTTTTATAGGCTCACAAGAACCAGCACCCTAAAACAGAAAGAATTATTAGCATCTAGGAGAAATCACAACAACCATTTTAATCAAAATCCTTGAACATTTAACACAAACCTTCATGTCATCAAAAAGATTCTCTGTCTCCAGACTTTCATGTGGACGTAGAGGGATTTTAAAGATAGAATTTTCTTCCTTTATTTGTAACAGTGTTTTATTATCTGGAGATTTATTCAAGGACTGGAGGAGGGACTCCTGTAAGCTGCTGGGCTCTTCTGGGGAATCTCTGGTTAACCCACAGCTGCCACTCAAGGCCTTACGGCTCGAGGAAGAGCCCTTTGGAACAGGCTTCAAAACCTCAGAGAGAGTCACTTGCCTAAATCCGATTTTAGAGTTCTCACTTCCTTGGCTTTTCTCTTGACGCTGAATAGCTGAAAATCGATCAGACAGATCCAGAGGTTTATCCATCACATAGTCTCCATTCATGTAAGAATGACTATCCGGTGGAAAAGGAAAAGCATTTTCTTTATCAAAGGAGGCTTGGGGGCAGCTTACTTCATCTTCACTTTCTTCCTCGATTTTCTTCCTTTTGGTTCGGCCTCCCAGTGATTTCAGGGGTACCACATGTTTATCTTTATCAGTAACAGTATCTTTAATGTGATCAATACTATCCTGTTCACTTGTATTTTTATTTATAAGCATCTGCTTATTAGAAGATGACTGGTTAGTGATCTTCTTCACTTCAGCCCCAATATTATGATGTGTGAAAAGGGCACCATCTTCAGATTTTAATCTAGGTTTCTCTGATCTAGAATTAGAAGTGTTGCTGAAAGGCATTGTTTTCAGATGGTTTTTTTTCCCAGTCTCTAAAAGAGAAGGGGACAAACTTGTATTCAAACCTAAACTACTTTTCACATTAGAGGTAGCTCCAAATACAGGAGATGATACCCGAGTAGTCAATTCTTCTTGAGGAGGAGGCTTTGAATCAGAATCTGAAAATCTAAAAAAATAAAGAGTGGTAAAGCTTTTTTCCTATTAAAGAAATAAGGTAAAAATTAAAAGACAAGCATAATGAGAAAACTTTTGCTAATATACAATTATTAATAGTAAGGTCTTATCCACATCTTAGATGCAGACCATTAACCAAAATTTAAGATACAATATAGTTGCTGGCTTCTCTTTATTTGGCTGACAAAAAGCAGAGGGAAATGATACAGCAAACCTATCTCAATACAATGATATTCCTATCTATAAATATTTTTCCTAAGTAACTTAAATAAATTTACTATATAATAAAATCGTATTTTAGTAAATCCCACTGGGGACCCAAATTCTTTTGCTGTTATGAAATCTTATCATGAGTAACTCCAAGAAACAAAATTCTTATACTACAGAATTGAACATAACTCAAGACCCAGACTGCCTGTAGCAGAGGAGACAGCTGTGGCAGTAGAAAGAGCATTAGGGTTAAGTTTGAAGATGTGGAATGGCTAAGAGCTCTGACTCTCATACTTAATATTTGTGTTAAAGACATTTAACCTTTGTGAAGCTTCGTTTTTGTTGACTGTAAAAAATGGGGGTAATAAAACCTACTTTAATGAGTTACTATGATGACAAATTAAATGTGATATATGTATCTAATACTGAAAGCTCTTTTAAAAAGCAAAGTGCCACATAAATATAGGTACTGTTAGTTAAGGGATGTTCTGAAATTAGTAAAAACAAGATGTATCCCAATCTTGGAAGCTCATCTGAACTAATAATGGATTTCATAAAATGTCCAGTTTTTGAAAATACAAACCCAGAAGGGATGATTGGATCTTTAAAGGAGATAAGGTTGGGACCTCTTAAGTACTCCTTGATAGAAGTACAGAAAGAATCTAAAAGTAATATCCATCTCCCTACATTAACACAAAAAGCCCTCAATTGGTCATAAACTGGGGAAAATATTTTTTTAAGTAAAAATTAATACAACCAGAATAACAAGCTGAGGGAGAGAAATAGTTTAAATATATGGAACTCACTGTAATGGAATTTCATCGATGGTTTGTAAGTTTTTACCAAAGTGCCCCAAATTACCTTAAACTATCTTCACTATTTCTTCTAGATTCCTCAAAAGGTTTTTTGTGATCTCCTTCCAGACAGTGGTAGAGCTCATCACCAACAGGGCTCATAGGACCTCGAGATTCCTTCAATAATAAAATATAAAGTACGTAAATACAATGGAAGATTTTAATTCTCTCTTTTTTTTTTTGGCCGTGCCACACAGCATGTGAGATCTTAGTTCCCTGACCAGGGATCAAACCCGTGCCCCCTGCAGTGGAAGCATGGAGTCTTAACCACTGGACTGCCAGGGTAGTCCCAAGATTATTTATTCTTAAAAAGGAATGAAATACTGATACACGTTATGATGTGGATGAGGCTAAGTGAAAGACGCCAGACTCAAAAGCCACATATATGATCCCATTTATATATGAATTATTCAGAATAGGTAAATTCATAAGGACAGAAAGCAGACTGGTGGTTGCCAATTCCAAAAAACAAGATTAGTTAGATTAGAGGAAGGGAAGAGAGATGACTGATCATACTTATAGGAGACAAATTTAAAAGGATGCTTTAGAGAGCCATGCTTCCCGAACTTTAACATGCATACAAATCAACTGAGGATCTTGTGAAAATATAAGTTCTCTTTCAGTAGGTCTGGGGTTAGGTTTGAGATTTTCTATCTCGAACAAATTTCCAAGGATGCAAATGCTGTCGGCCTGTGGATCACACTTTGAGCAGCAGGTCTTTAGAGATCAGTTCCCTTACTAGATTTGGTGTCTAAACTACTGACTTGCCAGGTTTATGGGCAGGACGGAATTAAAAACCATTAAAACATTTAAAGTTCAAAGGGTAAAAACTACCCACTATCACTTGAAGAGAGATTTAAAACTAGAAAGGACCAAAAAAAAAAAAAACATTCAAATGCAGTGAAAAACCAATTCAATGGTTTGAATATACATTTACATATACTAAATGTATATTCAATATATACATTTACTGACTAAAGCAAAAGAATAGTTTTAAAGCTGTACCAAAATGAAACTTCCCTAAGATTGAAGAATTCAAGGTTTCCATTTTTTAGGGATCAATTAAGAAAAAAAGTAAATGTGTCTGATGGAAGGAAGAACTAAAACAACGAAAAGAAAATCATGGGGTCAATTTCTGACTCAATTCCTAAAGATGTGGTCTAATTGGACTGGCATTTATAAGGACAAAGATGAATTAAAGGATCTATAGTAGACCCAAGAATTCAGACTATCTTCCAAATCAAAGCCTGGTTTAAAGGATGTTGAAAAGATCCAATAAATTCTGAAATCAACCTAAAGGTTTAAGACTTCTCTTAAAGTCTTCTCTTAGTTGGAATAGGGTAGGGAGGAGAGGGGGAGAGGGAAGACGGTTGCTAAATCCTCTAAGTCATATAAATTTTGATTCAACCCACAACCTATATATCCCAAGAATTCTAAAGATTCTAGATTTCTGAGACTGCCTGGGGTGAATAATATAAATGGGCTTTTCTAGTCACATCAATTTTTGTTCTAGGCCTTTATCCAATAATCTTTGGATAAAATAATTTTTCTCTTGCTCAATTCTCGAAAAACTGACCTCAAAAGACACTAATTAACTCATATTATCACCAAAGTAAACAATTACTTACAGACTCATCTTGAACACTAAGTCCAAGTGTTTCAGCAACAACTGTAGCTAAATTATCAGGAGGATAACTGCTTTTTCCATGTGTATCTAAGTTTAAAAAAAAACCAAAACAAATTATACAATTGTAGAAATTAGACATATGAAAAAATACCTAAAAGGAAAGAAAAAGCTCAAAGGACCAATTTACAAAATGGCACTGAACAATTTTTAAAATTCTACGTAAAGTCCAAAATATCTACTATAAATTGCAATAAGTTGCAGGTATCTAGCACCTACACTTGCCAAACTTTTTCAGCTAGTTTTCTATTTTTCCTAAATGAATTGAATGTTAACAGGTAGATTATTTTTCTTATTTCCACTGGAAAAAAATCATAAAAAACATATAATTAAATGGAGTTCTTGTGATACAAGACACAGCATGAATATCAAACCGTATTTATATAGTAACCTTTCATGAAAACACTTTCATGAGAGTTTCACTTCATGAAAACTCTCACAGTGCAGAGATTTTCAGCATTGCATAATTTTCAAGTTTTAAGCTAACACAACATATTTATACAGAATTCACCTGTGTTCAAATATTTTATAAAGTTTTATGTATACGGAGTTTCAATAAGTCAACAAGTATTTATGTAGCACATACTAGGTTTCAGGCATTGTGCTACGAAGAGAAAAGGTTGTTGTCCTCAAGGAGCTTATGGGCTGCTATAGTTGAAAGGTATAAAGAAAATTGCAATAAAATGTGATAAACATTAAAGGTACATAAAAGGGGTCATTTAAACACAGAGCAAGGACTCCTAAATCTGCCTTGAGAAAACAAGGAAAGCTCACCAAGTGTTGACTAAGCTGACCCTTGAGAGAAAAAGGAATTAAACTGGGCTGGGGGCAGAGAGGATTCTAGGTATGTGGAAGGTGTGATATGTGAAACAAAACTGCATGTTCAGGCAACTACATGTGGTTCAACTGCTGGAAATCAAAGTGCAAAAGCTAAAATGGTAGTTAGGACATGAGCGCAGACAGGTTGATAAAGGATCAGATTATGCTAAAGAATTTAAAATTTATCCTGTAGACAATGAAGAGATAGTCAAGGTTTTTTAATGGAGGACAGATGCAATATTTGGGCTAAAAAGGTGATTCAGACAGGCTGACAGAACAAGAAGCGCTCACTAATAGGCAACGGGACTAATTAGATTACTAAAAGAGTCTCATGAGAGATGCTGATGGCCCAAACTAGTATAATGTGGGTGCAGAAGAATGTGCATGACGGATGTGTAGGAGGTGCAATCAATAAGACTTGGAGACTATTTACGTATGAGAGTTGAAGAAGCAGGAATCTAAGATGATTCGAAGTTTTCTGATTTAGGTAACTCAAAGAGGTATGTAAACTGTCATTCACTGAGACTGTAAATAAAAGGATGAGCAGGTTTGACAAGAAAGTCTCACTTTGGACGTGCTGAAGTGGAAGGATATCCAGGTATAGATGTTCAATAGCAGGCAGATACATCAGTTTGGAATTCAAGAGAAAAGTCTTGGAAAGAGATAGATTTGGAATTTATTATCATATAGGTGGTAGCAGAATACTAACTCGAAGTGAAGATTCCTCCAGAAACAGAAAATGAGAGAATAGGCCAAGGATCATATATACTGGGGACAGTGACATTTAAAAGACAGATGGAGAAAGAATAGCCAGCAATGGAAGGTGAAAAATGAACAATAAGTAAGAGAATCAGGAGAGTGGCACCACTTCAAGAAAAAGTGTGTGCAATGTCAAATGTCATAGAAAGGTCAAGTAAGATAAAGACTGGTAAGCATTCACTAGATTTAACAACCAGGAGGTCTCTGATGACTACTGCCAAGCAGTTCCAATGTAATGAGTGAGAGAAGAGAGTGTGAGGATGTGTCCGCTTTTCTCCCCCTTCCTCTCCCTCTTTTCCGCCCTCCTTCCTCCCTTCCCCTGCACCCCTTTTTCTTCCTGGAGTGAATGGGAGTTGACAGAAAGGAGAAATTGAGCACAGACTGCTTTTTCAGCTTTGAAGAGAAGCTCTAGCTGAGAGTGGAGACAATTAAGAGGGGGTTATTTTAAAAGACAAAAGATAACATGTATCTTTATGTTGGAAAGAAGGAACCTGCAGAGAAACTGGAGATACAGGATAAGAGAACAACTGATGGGGTAAAGTTCTCGCAGCGGCAGAAGAAAATGGGCTCCCGAGTGCTGAGAAGCAAGGTTCTGACACAGTCTAACGTCCCCTGCAGCCTTTGCCTGACAGTCTGTCTATACACATGCAAACAAACATACATACACTAATATAAAAAATTTGTAGCTCTCAGAGTATAGGCTCTGATTTTACTAATTTTACTAGTATAAAATGAGTAAGTGATTAACCATGGCCAGTCCTCCCACTTTTGCTCTGCATTTCATCTCCTCTCACTTTTTCAAGGATCTAGCAATTGTACCTTCTCCAGAATTACTCATTTCTCTCTTTACAAGATCATTCCATCAGCATAAAAACATGCTGAATATGCTATAATAGTCCATCTTTTAAAATCCTCCCTGGACCAATGTTTCTCTTTAGCCACTGTCCGTTCTCCCTTCCCCCTTCACAAAAAGGCCCTGAAGGACTTGTTCACAAGTGCTCCTTCCGGTTCTCTTGAACATGATAGTCTAGTTGATCACCTCTACACTTTAACAACTCTCATTGAGAGTTAAACACTCAATGATCCCCAGGGGACCAAATCCAACGGTCAATACTCAGTCTTCATCTTCTGCGACCTATCAGCACTGTTCTCCACAGTGACCACTCCGTTCTTTCTCTCTTGGTTTAAAGGACGCCACTTTATCTTGGTTCTCCTATCTCACTGGCAGCTCCTTCTCTGGCTACTTGGTTGTTCCTCATTTTCACAATCTCTAAATCATCATCCCAACAGCTGCGATACTGCCTCCGAGGAAGTGAAAATGGTTCTTGGGGGCAAAAAAATATTTTTATGTATGAGACACAGATACACTCAATACAGTATATCCGCAGTATTAAAATCTCATGGGGGAAGTGATGCAGGGGGGCGGTGGGGTGTCTAAAAAGGCCACGTGGGAGTGATAATAAAAAATAGCTGAGACTCACTCCTTTACATAATGGAGTGCCTCAGGGCTAAGTACTGGAACTTCTTCTCTTTCCCATCTTCACTCACTTGCTTGGCTATCTCATCCAGTCTCATGGCTTCAGACACCACCTACATGCTAACAACTTCCATTTGTATCTCTATGTTAGACTTCTCTACATTCACACCCACCTACCCATCCAAAATCTTTACCTGAATGTCTACCCGGCATCTGAAAACAAAATATTCTCAAAACCAAACCCCTACCCTCAGCCACCCTGCAAACCTCCTGCTCCCAGTCTCTCTCCTCTTAGCAAATAGCAACTTTAAAGAACAGAGTTGCCCAACCCAATCTCCCTTTCACTCACTCTGCCCCAGCCACACAGGGCTCCTTAATGTTCCTCAATCAAACCAAAGAACACCCCCACCTCAAGGCCTTTGTGCTTACTGACTTCTCCACCTGGAATGCCCTTGCCCCAGAAATCAACACGACTCACTTGCTTCCCTCAGTCTCTGCTCAAATGTTGCTTTTAAAGTGAGGCTTTCTAATATCTCTTCTTACCCTGCTTTATTTTTCTTCAGAGCCCCTGATCCATCTAACATATATTTATTTTCTCTCTTCCCCAACTAGATTGTAAGCTCTATGAGGTTAAAGATTTTGTTTTGTTTAGTGCCCGGTATACATTAGGCATCCAAATATTTATTGAATGAATGAGTAAACCACAGTAAAGCCTTATTTACTTAAAATTACTAGCAATTGTAATTAATGTGGATAGGGATATTAATATGAATTAATAACAGGATAACATTACTTTCCAATATGAAAAAGACTGCTAAACAACAAATAATACAAACAAAATTATATGGAAAATATTTTAAAATGTTGTCTAATTCAGACGGTCACTCTTGTCCACCAATTTTAAACTTATAAAGTAATCTCAGTATCTTGCTTACTAGCCACTGGAGCTTGACTCTGATCACAAGTGTCAGCCACTAGAATTTCACGTTCATTATGTGTATGTGGTGGATGAGTTGAAGACTTCGGTATTTTTCTCAATTCTAAGAGAAAAAGGAAGAGAGATTACATATAAACAAACAATCATGAAAAATGATAAGCCAATACAAATCTATCTTTAAATGCACTAGAAGTGCATTTTATTCACGTAACTTTAATATTCTAAAAAGGTTATTCCTTTAGTTTCACTGAGAAACAAAGTTGGTAGTTAGGACAGTGGGGTAGAGAGGACTGGAACAGATAAATTCTTCTGACCTAAGCCTTCTAGAGTTGTAATATTTTAATGTATCTTTTCCTTGTGTATCATTGCAAATCAGTAGGTTCATTTGAAATGAATATTGCATCATACAGCTTTTTCAATCTTTGTTTTAGAGTTTTCATTTTCTGGAAGGAAAGCTGAAACATGCTTTATCAGAAATCATTCCACTATTTAAGGGTTTAATTCAAAGAAAACCAAAACAAGGACAAAGTAAAGGGAAATAGACTTTTACTAATTATAACTAGAAATTATCATTAAAAAGCAGTATACATGTAAAAATAAATAAGCATGGGTGGTTAGAAAGAGAAAAGGAGTAACTAGTCATTAAATTAGTTTTAACATAATTTGCATGGCTCAAAAGCATATTTTAAAAGCAGAATTTCATATTCCAAGTAAAAATGATCAGAACAAGATTAAAATTGACAAAGTTTTAAATAGTTACAGGTTATTCTCATACAATGAAGAAATAAACCAAGAGCATTTTACTAGATACAAAAGATGACTTTTCCTAAAAAAGAAAATTGCTGTGATTTGCTTTTCTGGATATTCTTTCAGATGGATTTAAACATGATCTAAATTATGCCGATGCTTATCTGTAGTGATTCATGTTCTATCTGATCAGACAAAAAGGCCCACAAATGTTCATTCTAAATCCATGATCTTACATTTTAATTTAGCTCCTAATTACGTGTAAGATTTTTAACAATTCTTTTGTTTTCCACTAGATGGTGATGCAAGCTCATATAAAATGGGGGAAAACTGTCAATTTTCCAGTATCAAAGATTAAGATCTACTGTTTCTTTAAAAGGCATAGCTACTGTCAACAATTTATTTGCATTAGAAAAATATCTCTAAGACTGTGTATACTCCTTTCCCTCGAGTGCTTTCCTTGTTACAAACAGTTTAGGTTAAGATGAAAGTTTTAAAAATATTTACTTTTAGATTAATATTAAAAGGAATAAGCACCGTATCACATCACAGGATAAATTTCAGGACTACATGAAAAGGTATTTCCAAAGCATTTAGCAGAAATGGTCAACTGGCTTGGAATTAGAAATATGCCACTGACAAGCCACGAAGTAGATACATTATAAAGCCATTTCTTGATTTACCACCAAGCGCTACATATTATAAAAAATAAAAACAGCTGGTTAAAGCGCTGGTGGGAGTAGCTGTGGATAAGACTTGGAAACTACAATAGTTTAGAGCCAGGAAGATCTATATTTGAATTTTGACTCATCTACTTACTTGACAGGTTACTTAACCCCTCTAAAGAGCAAATCTTTCCTCATCTATAAAACGAAGGTGCTAGTAGCTACCTCAAACCTGTCCTGAGGATTAAAACACAGTAATAATGTATTCAAATCAGCAAAATAACCAGCACACAGTAGGTGGAACTTAATGTTAGGATATCTCCTCTTCCCATGTATCCTACTCAGATATATACACATAGGAATAGTTTTTAAATAAAAAGAAAACTATTCAGTACCTTTGTAAAATGCTGAGTGTTTACATATTCAGATGAGCAACACACGTCTATACATAATACGGGCAGTAGATGCCTTCCCAGTCACTTCACTAATGGAAGTTAAACTTACAATTGTAACGTAAGTTACCTGAAAAATGACTATCTTCCTAACAATAGATGAATACTTTTTTTTTTAACAGAACCAGGTAACTAAACTACAACTCCAATCCTTACCCTGTGCACACCCAGAGTGCTCCAGTTTAGTATGTGTTTGTTCTACGTATCGGACGTGGAGGTTCTCCTTCCTTCGTAGTCGGTTAGCGCCAGAAAATGAAAAGGTTGTTATTGGTGAATCTGGAATAACATCTTCCTCAGTTTCAAGATCGGTTGCTTGATGTGGTTGATCATTCCTAGAGGAAAATAAGGACAACTGAATGAAAATTAGTTTGATAAATATTTATTAAAACATCTAGCATATGGTATGAGCGACAGCAGAACACAGGTATGAAGCCGTAAGAGATATAATTCCTTGCATCTGATGTTCCAAGTCTAAATACAAGGATTAGAGAAATACTCACATGACTAGAGTACCAGGTGGGGAATATTACTGTGAGAAGTGAAGTAGAAAGTGTAGTTGGTGGTACTTGAGGTGAAATTAAAAGAATTTCAAATGGCAGAGAAAATCAGCAGAGGATCCTCCAAGTTTGAGTTAAAGGCAGGCAGTACTGTGTACTTGTGTTAGAGAAAGACAAGCCGGAACTACATGAAGGAGAGCCTCGACTAAGTGTGCACATAATTTAGAAAGCAAGAGGAAAGGAATGAAGGTTTTAGAGAATGGAAGTAATGTGACAATCTAGCAGCAAGACTGTGCAAGATTGACTGGGACAGAAAGAAAGGAAGTAGTGGCTGTAATAGTTCAGGCAGGAGCTTCTCTGGGTTTGAACTGGAATTCTGAAGATACGTATGGAAAGGAAGGGACCAGTGTTAAACACTCTGGCAACAGAATCAACAAGACTTGGCAAATGACAAATTCAGGGTGATAAATAGTACTAACACTGGTAACACCAACATTTGTTGCAGGTTTACACTGGCGGGCACTGTTCAAAGCGTTACATGTATCAGTTTAAGTATAAGGTATTATCATTATTACTCTCATTTTACAAACAGAAAATACAGATACAGAGGTTAAGTCACTAACTAAAATAAAATAGGAAGGGCTTCCCTGGTGGCGCAGTCGTTGAGAATCCGCCTGCCAATGCAGGGGACATGGGTTCAAGCCCTGGTCTGGGAAGATTCCCACACGCTACAGAGCAACTAAGCACGTGCACCACAACTACTGAGCCTGTGCTCTAGAACCTGTGAGCTACAACTACTGAAGCCCAAGCGCCTAGAGCCCATGCTCTGCAACAAGAGAAGCCACCACAATGAGAAGCCCGTGCACCACAATGAAGAGCAGCCCCCGCTCAACGCAACTAGAGAAAGCCCACGCACAGCAAAGAAGACCCAATGCAGCCAAAAATAAATAAATAAATTTATAAAAAATAAAATAAGAACGTTTAACAGAAGCAGGATCTAAACCCTGGCAGCCAGACTCCCAGGACAACACTGTTATCCTTGGTATAGACCATGGGGCTGATGACTGACTACAAGTAGGACTCAGACTTTGAATTTCTGCTTCTGCTTCTATCCACATTTCACTGTCAGTACTCTCAACACATCAGTCAGAATAGTCTTATTAAAACTTACATCATATCATGTCACTCTTCTGATTAAAACCTGCCACATCTCCCCACTTCACTGAAAACACAAGCCAAACTCCTTATAATGATGGATCTGATCATCCCCCTCCCCCGTTACCTGACTCCTCTCATATTACATTCTACTCCAGCCACCCTCGCTTCCCCAGGCTCCTCAAACACACCAGGCACACCCCTACTTTACGTTCTTTGCTCCAGCTGTTCCATCTGCTTGGAATGCTCATCCCCAGATATCACATGGCTAACTACCTCATCTTCTTCAAGGGTTTGCCTTCTCATCAATGCCTGCCTTGAACATGCTATTTAAAACTGCAACCCCTTCCCACACCCTAGTACTCTAGTTCCTTGTTATTCTGCTGTTGCTTTATCCATAGCAGTTGCTGCTTTCTAACATAGTACATAATTGATTTGTCTATTGCTCACCAGCCAGAAAGTAAGCTCTAAAAGGATAAGGATCTTCTCGGTTCATTGATACATCACAAGTGTCTGCAATAGTGGGTACTTGGTACATGCCCAATAAATATTTATTGAATGAATGAATGAGAGGTTCCCAGATTTCACTAGAAAAATAAATTTGTGCTGATCTAGGCATATGTTCTTGCCCAATTCAATTCAGGCCCGAAGGCACCTAAAGACTGGGTTTGGACTGAATTGTGGGTACTGAGTAAAATAAAGTTAATTCACTTTAACTCAACTGCCTTTCCCATGTCAAGCCATCACTGACCTTATTTGCCACCAATTTTTATCAGTCTGTCAGGCATTTATGCTTTACATGACAAAACCAGTCTATCCTAATATACTCATCAGTTTGTAATACTACATATTTCAAACAAAGAATAATGAGCTTTTTATAAATTATGACCAACAGAGATTTTTTTTAATTAAAAGAGATTAGTTTTTCCTAATGGATTTGTATCTTAATTTCCTAGATAATATCAATATTATTTGTGGTCTATAATCCTATACTCTATACTGAGTAAAATCTTTAGAGCGAGTATCTAATCTCTACCTACAATTCTACCATCTTATTCTGGAGAAAACAAAGTAAACTAAAGTCATACGAGAAACCTTTACAAATTAATGGAGTATGAAATCTATCTGACCTCACTTTAATTAATCACATCACAGGCTACCTGCCTATTAGTCATAAAAATTCAACCTGAAACATGAATAAGTCACGAGAAGAAACTGCTTTCCTGGCAGAGTCAAGCTAGAAGTAGCTGGGATCACAAAAGGAAAACACACACACACACACACACACACACACACACACACACACACACACACACACACACACACACACACACACACACACACACACACACAAAGCCAGCTCTAACTAGAGGTGTCCAAACTAAGTAAACAAGTGCTGGCTTTGTCCTCCTTTGTCCTTTGTCATAAAAGAAAAAGAAACAAAACAAAACAACTTTCCATGTGTTAACCAAGTTTCTTCTTTAAAGCATTAGGTCTCATTCTGATTTTCTGAGAAAAGTTAACATGTTATGCCACAGCTTTAGGTTAATTATGTACACTGGCCATCTTTCTCCTTCCACTTTTCTTTCTAGTGGCCCGAGAGCCTCCCCTTAAATTCCTGTCAAAACAATTTTAGTTGTCCATTTTTCTAAGAGCTGTAAGGATCCAGGGTCTCCCTTCATAATGAGTCTGTAAAGAAGCTTTTAATATTCAAGCTTTTCTCCTCCTCCAAAAAACTTACACTTCCAGTTAAAATATAATTTAAATTTAATGAAGTAGTTACAGCTATCAGGTTCACTTAAACATTCTGATTTTCAAAAAAAGGGTTCCCTGAAATATACACTAATGAGTCTGATACCCTGCTTTCTTGGAACCAGTTTATAATATGAATAATTCAAATAAGACTAATTTTTAAAAATAGGGTTAGAAAGCTAGTTTTCTGAGGAATGCTCTACTGCATGTCTCGCTCTCAGGAAGGCATCTGACAGTGACTCTCTCGTTATCTTCTCACTGTAAACAAAAGGGAGAAATACAAACTTGGTATTAATAGAGAAAGACAGACTCCAAACTGACTGAACACCATGAGACAAAGAATTATATCGATGAGGAAACCTGTGGAAGTATGCCTCAGGGCTCCATCCTCAGGCAGGTTTTGTTCAACGTTTATTACTGATTTTGATGAGGGTGCTGATGGAATATTCATTGAATTTGTGGAAGACACAAAGCTGAGAATAAAAGTTAACCTAATACATGGTAGGAAAAAAATCAACATATGAAAGACCCCCAGAGGTTGGAATAATGGGCCAAATCTAACAAAATGAAATAGAACAGGATAAATGCAAGATAAAAAGCCTCACTGAAGTGAGTCAGAAGAGAGAGAATCCACCTACGCAGGGTGACACCATGCAGGTAACCTTCTAAGGCTGTTTTAGCACACAACTATACAGAGGGTTTAAAAACTCTGAAATTGAGGTAGACCTGGGTTCAAATCCTGCATCTGACATTTACTAGTCACATTGGGTAAGTTAGTTAACCTTTCTGAGCCTCTATTAAAGTAGATACAGTACTGTACTTTCCTACTTCTTTTTTGTGGGAAAGTGGTGAGAAAGAAATAATATATGTAAAAATGTAATGCAATGCCCAGAAAATAGTATTTAATCAATAGTGCTCTTTACCTTACAATGAAGACTCCTTTGATAGAAGGTTACCATAACAACTACTATAAAGCCATAGGGAAGACTTTGACTTAGAGGTTCTAGTTAGCAGTAAACCTGGTAAAGAACCACCAGTAATGTATGTATGTTTTGACCACATTAATACAAGTAAAAAGATACAGAAAAATGGAGGGAGCAGTATTGCTCTACTGGTCAGACTATACCTAGAAGAAAACTGAATTAATTAAAATATTGACAAACTGAAACATTAAAGAGAAATGATAATTTGAAGAGTCTTGAAGTAATGTCTCACAAAGAACAGTTAATGAACAGAGAATATCTACTCTATATATTTACCTATTTACAATTAAGACTCAGGAGGGCCCCGTACCCTGTCTTCATGTAAACAAAGGGCCATCAAATAGAAGGCGGGGGGGGGGGGGGTGGTAAACTTGCTCCAGATGGTCTCAGAAGGCAAAAATCAGAATCAACAAATATCACTCTGTACAGTGACTTCTACCCAAACTTAGAACTTTTAACAGTATCATCTCGTTAAAATTAAATAGGCTTGGGACACAGTAAACCTGTATAAGAGGTATTCAAACAATGGCTATTTGTTAAAGAAGTTATACAAGGAATTCAATTTAAAAGAGAGCACTGAGGGAACCCCGTCAGCCCAGTGGTTAGGACTCTGTGCTTTCACTGTCGAGGACTTGCGTTTTAAAAAACAAACAAAAAAGAAGACTCCTTTGACTTACACATCCAGCTCATCCATTTCCCCAAACAAGTCATGACCTCAACACTTAGCTTTTTAATTACTTGCCTTCTGTGACTGGTACAGCTGAGTATATATTTTGAACTTTATAACAGCAAATTTTTTTCTGAATAATTTCTTACTATAGTGTCACTAAACAACTGTCCTACCATAAAAGGTCTCTGTGGGACTTCCCTGGTGGCACAATGGTTAAGAATCCGCCTGCCAATGCAGGGGACGTGGGTTCGATCCCTGGTCTGGGAAGATCCCACATGCTGCGGAGTAACTAAGCCCATGCGCCCCAACTACTGAGCTCACGTGCTGCAACTACTGAAGCCCACGCTCCTAGAGCCCGTGTTCTGCAATAAGAGAAGCCACCGCATAAGAAGCTCACGCACCGCAACGAAGAGTGGCCCCTGCTTGCCACAACTAGAGAAAGCCCACATGCAGGAACAAAGACCCAATGCAGCCAAACAAAACAAAACAAAAACAACAACAAAAAAGGAAGGTATCTGTAACATGAAACCCAGATGAGGTGAGTCAGAATTACTGCATTTAACAAGAAAAAGTATAAATAAACACTTTTTCTGAAGTTCAGGGAAATTTCAGGCAAGATAATACTTGCTACTTCTTTTTCTGACTGAAAGCAAAAGGGAATTTGAGGAGAACAAGTCGTAAAAGAAGCTGGCTTATGAGAATAACTATCTTAAATTTCAGGAGAGAACTGAAAGACACAACGGATTACCTCCTACACTGTTCTAAGGCCATGTACTAAATAAAACATACATGCCCTGAGCTCATCTATATGATTGATCTTCACTGTTATTACAAACTTCAGCTTTTACTTCTTTTCTAATGTATTAATGAGCTTCAACAGAAAAATCTGTGAATTCGAGAACACTAACACTAATTCTGAACAAATTAGAATTCACAGTTGACCAAGGAAATGGCATTATCTAGTTACAAATCACTTTATAACCTTGGTTTTGGAGGCATTCACCCATCTAATTCTGTATAACCTCTACAGACTAGTTATTTATCTTTGGAATTCATAAATATCAGGGCTGATGTGTTCAAAATACCATAAGCTACATGTGCCTAATTAATTCACAGAACATAAATTAATGTAGGTCAACCACCACTTATCTGAAATCTTTGGAACCAGATATGATTCAGAATTCAGTTTTTTAAAAATGAAGGGTACACCTAAAGCAACTAGAGAAAGAGGAACAAAGAAAACCCAAAGTCAGTAGAAGGAAAGAAATCATAAAGATCAGAGCAGAAATAAATGAAATGGAAACAAAGAAAACAATTGCAAAGATCAATACAACTAAAAGCTGGTTCTTTGAGAAGATAAACAAAATTGATAAACCATTAGCCAGACTCATCAAGAAAAAAAGGGAGAGGACACTACTCAATCAAATTAGAAATGAAAAAGGAGAAATCACAACTGACACAGCAGAAATACAAAGGATTATAAGAGATTACTACAAAAAACTATATGCCAATAAGATGGACAACCATGAAGAAATGGACAAATTCTTGGAAGCGTGCAATTTTCCAAGACTGAACCAGGAAGAATTAGAAAATATAAACAGACCGATCACAAGTAATGACATTGAAACTGAGATTAAAAATCTTCCAAAAAACAAAAGTCTAGGACCAGATGGCTTCACAGGTGAATTCTATCAAACATTTAGAGAAGAGCTAACACTCATCCTTCTCAAACTCTTCCAAAAAACTGCAGAGGGAGGAACACTCCCAAATTCATTCTACGAAGCCACTATCACCCTGATATCAAAACCAGAAAAAGATATCACGAAAAAAGAAAATTATAGATCAGTATCACTGATGAACACAGATGCAAAAATCCTGGACAAAATGCTAGCAAACAGAATCCAACAAAAGGATCATACACCATGATCAAGTGGGATTTATCCCAGGGATGCAAGCATTCTTCAATATGTGCAAATCAATCAGTGTGATACACCATGTTAACAAATTAAGGAATAAAAACCATATGATCATCTCAACAGATGCAGAAAAAGCTTTTGACAAAATTCAATACCCGTTTATGATAAAAACTCTCAGAAAATAGGCATAGAGGGAACCTACCTCAACATAATAAAGGCCATATATGACAAACCCACAGCAAACATTCTCAATGGTGAAAAACTGAAAGCATTTCCACTAAGATCAGGAACAAGACAAGGATGGCCACTCTCGCCACTCTTACTCAACACAGTTTTGGAAGTCCTAGCCACAGCAATCAGAGAAGAAAAAGATATAAAAGGCATACAAATTGGATAAGAAGAAGTAAAACTGTAATTGTTTGCAGATGACACGATACTATACATAGAAAATCCTAAAGATGCCACCAGAAAATTACCAGAACTAATCAATGAATTTGGTGGAGTAGCAGGATACAAAATTAATGCACAGAAATCTCTGGCATTGCTATACACTAACAACGAAAAATCAGAAAGAGAAATTAAGGAAATAATCCCATTTACCACCTCAACAAAAAGAATAAAATACCTAGGAATAAACTTACCTAAGGAGATGAAATGCATGTACTCAGAAAACTATAAAACACTGCTGAAACAAATCAAAGATGACATAAACAGATGGAGAAATATACCATGCTCTTGGATTGGAAGAATCAATACTGTGAAAATGTCTATACTACCCAAAGCAATCTACAGATTCAATTCAATCCCTATCAAACTACCAATAGCATTCTTTACAGAATTAGAACAAAAAATTTTACAATTTGTATGGAAACACAAAAGACCCTGAACAGCCAAAGCAATCTTGAGAAAGAAAAACGGAGCTGGAGGAATCAGGCTCCCCGACTTCAAACTATACCACAAAGCTACAGTAATCAAGACAGTATGGTACTGGCACAAACACAGAAATATAGATTAATGGTACAGGATAGAAAGCCCAGAGATAAACCCAAACACATATGGTCACCTAATTTATGACAGTGGAGGCAAGAATATATAATGGAGAAAAGACAGCCTCTTCAATAACTGGTGCTGGGAAAACTGGAGAGCTCCATGTAGAAGAATGAAATTAGAACACTCCCTAACAGCATACACAAACATAAACTCCAAATGGATTAAAGACTTAAATGTAAGACCAGACACTATAAAACTCTTAGAGGAAAACATAGGAAAAACACTCTTTGACATAAACCACAGCAAGATCTTTTTTGACCCACCTCCTAGAGCAATGGAAATAAAAACAAAAATAAACAAATGGGACCTAATTAAACTTACAAGCTTTTGCACAGCAAAGGAAACTATAAACAAGATGAAAAGACAACCCTCAGAATGGGAGAAAATATTTGCAAACGAATCAATGGACAAAGGATTAACCTCCAAAATATATAAACAGCTCATGGAGCTCAATATCAAAAAACCAAACAATTCAATTAAAAAATGGGCAGAAGAGCTAAACAGACATTTCACCAAAGAAGACATACAGATGGCCAAGAGGCACATGAAAAGATGCTCAACATCACTAATTAGTAGAGAAATCAAAACTACAATGAGGTATCACCTCACACCAGTCAGAATGGCCATTATCAAAAAGTCTACAAACAATAAATGCTGGAAATGGTGTAGTGAAAAAGGAACCCTCCTGCACTGTTGGTGGGAGTGTAAACTGATACAACCACCATGGAGAACTGTATGGAGGTTCCTTAAAAAACTAAAAATAGAACTGCCATATGACCCAGCAATCCCACTACTGGGCATATACCCTGAGAAAACCATAATTCAAAAAGAGACATGTACCATAATGTTCACTGCAGCACTATTTACGATAACCAGGACATGGAACCAACCTAAATGTCCATCGAGGGATGGATGGATAAAGAAGATGTGGTACATATGTACAATGGAATATTACTCAGCCATAAAAAGAAACGAAATTGAGTTATTTGTAGTGAGGTGGATGGACCTACAGTCTGTCATACAGAGTGAAGTTAAGTCAGAAAGAGAAAAAAAAATACCGTATGCTAACACATATATATGGTATCTTAAAAAAAAAAATGGTACTGATGAACCTAGTGGCAGGACAGAAATAAAGACGTAGACATAGAGAATGGACTTGAGGACACAGTAGGGGAGGGGGAAGCTGGGGCGATATGAGAGTAGCACTGACATATATACACTACCGAATGTAGAATAGCTAGTGGGAAGCAGCAGCATAGCCTAGGGAGACAAGCTTGGTGCTTTGTGATGACCTAGAGAGGTGGGATAGGGAGGGTGGGAGGGATGCTCAAGAGGTAGGGGATATGGGGATATATATATATGCACATGGCTGATTCACTTTGCTGTACAAGAGAAACTAACACAGTATTGTGAAGCAATTATACTTCAATAAAGATCTATTAAAAAAAAAAAGAAGGGTAATGCAGAGCATATACAGCTTGTTACAAAACACCTCCAGTGGAGCCTGAGGTATCATCCTGTAGTCAAACACACTGATATTATCACAGTGAAGCATAGGAATGCTCACAGGAAGTGGGACAAATAAGGATTATAATAAAAAGTATCTTGTCAATTGAAGTGAGATTAGGTTGCAACTTTTCAAAAAGAAAAACTCTGTTTTGGAATCATATAGAAAAGACTGTGAATTTGTTTTCTAGTTTCACTTCAATATGCAGCATGAGTAAAATGAGAAAGGGTTGACATTTTCATACACAAATGTTTGATAACCTCAGTCTGGCCTGATAGCCTTCTTTCCTCATCTATTATCCCCTCTCAAAATTCTCTCTGACTACCAATATTCAGTGGGCTGAATATTGGGCCAATATTCATGATAACATGGGAGAAATATCAAAATCCTATTGGACATCCACTACTTAAAAATATACTGATATGATAAAGATGTTAATTCCACTTGCGATATGTGTTTATACATAAGAGAGTTAAGTACTTGTAAGCCAAAATAATGTTACGTCTACATAGTTTAGCAAAGTTTTTGTAGATGTCCACTCAGATACAACAGAGTCTTTAAAACCCTATAAACCATTAACATTATCCTGAATCCTAACTTTTAAAAAATATTATATAAGCTTTACATAAATGGGAACTAAGAACTGGCCATAACTCTGCTTGGCATCAGTCAGACTAGACCCAGAAAAAGATTCTTTTTTTGAGACGCTGTCAAATAATGGAAAGAACAGAGGCTTTTAAGTCAGAAGATGGGGTTCTGAGTGATGTCTCATTATCTACTAGTTGTGAGACCATGGCAAGTTACTTGACTTTTTTAAGATGTGGATTCCTCATCTATAAAGTAGAGTTAATAAAACTACCTTGAAGAGTCACAGTGAGGATTAGAAATAATAAACATAAAACACAAAGAAGAGTAACTGGAACATAAGATGAAAGTTATTATTTTTATTATGAGAAATTGGGGGAGAGGGAAAGGAGGAAGTTCTCCAGGCCTGAGAAGTGTATAAGAGGAAATAATTATTCAGATTGCTTTTATAAAGTTTCTGGGACAGGGCTAGAAAGGTGGTAACAAAACTCAAATATTTAAAATATAAGTACTTCAAATAATTTATTTGAATGATTTGTTATTTATAATAAAGTTATAAAAATTAAAGTGCTTTAAATTAAAATGTTTTGATTTTTATATATTCACACACTAAGCTAAGAGATACATACACACCCTTCATATATACTCCCAGAACAAAAATATAGTGATTTTCTTTATATTTTCATTTGCAGAATACTTTATAACTTTTAAAAATGAAACCTTTAACTATTAATATATCTTTACAGTTTGCAAAAAGCTAAGTAAAATGAAGAAAGAGAAGCTAGGGGAAAATATTCAATTTTCTGCCACAATTAAGAAAAAATACTTACTCAATTTTCTGCTGCAGCTGTTCAGAAAGCTTTTTGTTTTCTTCCTGTAGAGTATTCTTTTCATTCACTTAAATATAATGTGAAAAGAAAGCACAAATTATAGCTATAATAAGATGTATGTCAGGTTCTTTCAACAGTTGCAACAACCATGGAGAATTAGGATTTCAAATTCTAAGTCATGATGTTAGGGTTAATGCTACTGTTCAAAACTAATTTGTTACTAGGTAGTGATTATTACATCTCATGTTGTGCAAGTTCCACGTAAATGATTAACTGATAATTCTATGTAGTGCTTGTGGGCAAAAAAGAAAGAGTACCTCATGTACTGAGGAGTATAGTTTAATTATTCATACTGAGCACAAGAAAGCATTCCATCTGGTTACTCAGTCCTACTAATTTCAAACACCACTTATCTTGAAATAAATCTGATCATAAAATATAACACTAAATATCAGTGTAATTTTTATAACATAAGCACACTTAAGTAAATTTTCCTCCTTAGTCATACTCTATGTTTCATTAATAATTATGGTATCAGTAACTTAAATATACCATTGAAGTAGTATCTCCTTGTTTGAATCTACCTTGACGAAATTTTCCTATCCATCCTTATTTATAAAGCAGAAACTCAGTTTTGGGCTATAATTTCTACTGCTGCCAGCACAAAATTATCAACTACCTTGATATTATGTCACTGGTTAAGCATGTGTTTTACGAGGAGAAATATATCAAAGAAATCAAGTCAGAGTAAGTACAATTAACCTTTCAGAAAGAAAGTTAATCATACTCCAAAAATCTGTTAATAATTTAGTGGTTTACAAATCCAAACATATTTTCTTACACTGAGTAAATAAAAATTTGTTGACTATATATCAATACAAGAGGGTTACTAAACTACCTCCTGTGGAGGATCTGGTAAAAAACAAAACAAAACAAAACCCTGAAGATATGACAGTGACCTAGAGGAAAATGTAGTCTAATGAGAGACAAGATATTATATAAACATATTTTTTACAACTGAAAGTGATAAGGGCATTAGAGAGGTACAGATAAAACACTAAATGAAATTCCAAGGAGAAAAAATGAAATTCCAAGGAGAAAAAGGTTAGGTTGAGCTGTTGAAAAAATCAGGAAAGGATTCAAAAGGACAACTGAGCTGGACACAGGAAGAGAAATTCAAGAGCCTCCCATTCCACCACCACAATCAACAACAAAAACAAAACAAATTGTGAGCTAAAACCCAAGCAGTGTAAGCAAGCGGATACTGGTATCAGGACTGGTGGAGGGACTGAACTTGAGATTTCCAGTTTAAGCCTGAACTCCTGGAATGGAGCCAAAGTGATCTGAATTCACTTACCACTAGAGTCAGTAGAAAATAACTCATATATAGGTTCCCAAGTATTTCAGATAACAGAATTATATGATAATGAAATGTTTAAAGATTTAAAAGATGGAAGGCTCAAAACTAACATGATAAAAGTGATTACCAAAAATGAGTAGACAGACAAGACTGAGAAAATTTGAGCATCAATAAAAATAATGAACATAACTGAATGACACACACTGAATATATAAAATTACACGTCTATTATGCTCAGAAAAGAGAAAGCTCCATTCATGTCAAAAGCAAAATGAAACTTAACATATACAACACACAAAACCTCATTTGTCCTAGAGACTGTCACACAGAATGAAGTAAGTCAGAAAGAGAAAAATAAATACCACATGCTAACATATATATGGAATCTAAAAAAAAAAGGTTCTGAAGAACCTAGGGGCAGGACAGGAATAAATATGCAGATGTAGAGAATGGACTTGAGGACATGGGGAGAGGGAAGGGTAAGCTGGGACGAAGTGAGAGAGTGGCATGGACTTATATACACCACCAAATACAAAATAGATAGCTAGTGGGAAGCAGCTGCATAGCACAGGGAGATCAGCTCAGTGCTTTGTGACCACCTAGAGGGGTGGGACAGGGAGGGTGGGAGGGAGAAGCAAGAGGGAGGAGATATGAGGATATATGTATATGTATAGCTGATTCACTTTGTTATAAAGCAGAAACTAACACACCATTGTAAAGCAATTATACTCCAATAAAGATGTTAAAAAAAAAACCTTATTTGTCACCATTTAGGTAACTATTATACAAGATATTACTCTGAAAACTGGCAATTAAAGGGAAAACATTAAGATGTATCATGCCTTTCAAGTAGGAACGACATCCCACGGTAACCAATAGCCCCAAACTGATGAGGGAGAATTCTTGTTTACAGAAGAATGCCAGCTGATAAAGAATAAGAATAACAGAAATGGAATATTATCATTTTATAGTCTGTAATTAAATAATTGATTCAGGCCAGAATCACAAATGGATATTAAAACCATTAAAGAAAGATTGAGGGAGAATTGTATTTTTGCAAGATTTCAAAGTATCACACATTCATCCTCCCAATTTAGACTACTTGGTGGTACTCGGGGGAAAATATAACTCTATAATGGAGAAATGTGGCCACCAATCCCAGAGAGTGGAATAACCTGACAATATCTATATCCTAATATGATACAATATAAAGTAGACAATTTTACCTATAAAATACTGCTGTCAAAAATGTTTAATCTGGACCTAATCAAGCCTTCAGATACAATTTCTATTTTATAGAAAATAAAGAAACAAGATAAAGAAAATGATGAGAAAAATCCAGAAGGTGGCATAATTTTAGGAAAACAGCCCTACTTCTTCAAGAAGTCAATGTCATAAAAGAAAAAAATAGGAAGGGAGCTTATTCCAGATTAAAAGACAAATGCAATGTGTGATCTGTGATTGGCAGGTTTGAACAAAACTGTTGCAAACAGAGGGACAGCTGTAGAAATATGAATATGGACCAGCTCTTAAACAATATTAGAGAAAATTATGGGTAATCTTTGGTAGGCAAGGTAGTGGTATTGTGGTTAGGTATAAATTATCCAAGTATGTAGGGGAAAAATCTCCTGATGTATGTAATTGGCATTAAAATATTTCAGTTCAAAAAGAAATGAAGAAAATACAGCAAAGTATGAACAACTGTTAAATCTATGTGATAGGTGTATGAGGGTTCCTTACTATTCTCCTTACTCTTCTATATTTTTAAGAAATTTCATTAAAAAAAAGACTACACAGATTTGAAAAGGAACCAAACAGAATTTTTAAAAATGAAAAATTTGGTTACTGAAATAAAATAACTCAGTTTAACAGAGCTGAAGAACTTAGTATAATAAACAAGAAAGCTGAAGAAATTACCCAGAACGCAGCAGAGTGAAATGAGGGGATGAAAAATAGGAAAGAGATGTTAAGAGACCAAAGGATCAAATGACAAGGTCTCATCATAACCCCCAAATAAGGAGAATGGAGAAGACACAATATTTGAAGAGCTAGTAGCCGACAGTTTTACAGATATGATTTAAGAAGTGATTAAATAGATTTTGTAATGTATACTAAACAGACTTTTTTCTTAAAAACCTACTTGAAATTGCACTAAAACTACAGAATACCAAAAACTAAGGAAAAAATCTTAATAGTAGCCAGAGAAAAATAATTGTTATCCTGTAAAATAGCCTTATAAAAATAACAGTGAAATAAAAACATTGAGGATAAAAACTGAGGGTTTAGAACCAACAAATATCCTCTAAAGGAACTTTTCAAGAATGAATCTCAGGACTTCCCTGGTGGTCCAGTGGTTATGACTCTGCACTTCCACTGCAGGGGGCGCAGGCTTGATCCCTACTTGGGGGAACTAAGACTCCGCATGCTGTGCAGTGTGGCATGGCCAAAAAAAAGAAAGATCAGAAAGGGTAATAATACCAGAAGAAAAGTGAGATGTAAAAAGCAATAATAAGCAAAGAAACTGCTGCACATGTAGTCAAGTCTTTTAAAAACTGAATAAGGTAATTTTTTAAAAAGTTTCTAACTTGCAGTGCTGAAAAAAAAATACAGGCCATAAACAGTATGTAAATGGAGGAGATGATCAGAGTGAAAGTATTTTAAAGTCCTTGTACTATTCAGAAGAGAGTATCTTTATATTTTAGGAAAGCATGGTAAAATTTCAAGGTTGATCAAAAAAATAGAAATAAAGAGCTTAAAAACAAAGTAAAGGATAAAATAAAGATGAAATAACAAGATAAATATCCTCAAAATGCAATACCTGGAAAAAGTAAGAACAAAAAAGAGAGGCAGGCCGGTGGGGCGGGGGGGGGGGAAGTAGCAACAATATAGAAACAACAAGAATTCATAAACATGAAGCCCTTAGTATTTTTTTTTTTTTTTTTTTTTTTTTGCAGTACGCGGGCCTCTCACTGTTGTGGCCTCTCCCATTGTGGAGCACAGGCTCCGGACGCGCAGGCTCAGCAGCCATGGCTCACGGGCCCAGCCGCTCCGCAGCATGTGGGATCCTCCCACACCGGGGCACGAACCTGTGTCCCCTGCATCGGCAGGCGGACTCTCAACCACTGCGCCACCAGGGAAGCCCGCCCTTAGTATTTTTATTCATAAAATAACTTTGTTTGGGATTTGACCTCAATGATTTTCCTGTTGCTCATTTTAATGTAAAATTAGTTTTCCTGAACTTTTCAGTAATCACATTGGGGGTATTATTAGTGGTATTATTCTAAGACTATTGTGCTATAATATGAGATTAAAAAATGAGTAGTTAGGGGATATTTTAAATCTATCATCCCTGTGTCCTTGAGAACCATGATTCTCAGTGTGGAAGAAAGGGGATACAGATATTATTAGAAGAGGTTAGCAAAAGCTCTATAGTCTTGAATTTGAATTTTCAACATGAACTCATGAAGTATTTTATCTATCTGAAAATTAGACAAAGGATATTCAAACCATTCATCCAAGAAGAAATGCAAACTGAAGATCAAGTAAAAAGATAATTGACCTGAATAGTAATAAAGAGAATGCTAATATTAAAAAGGTATATCAGTCTTTACCCACTGAACTGGATATTGTCAATTAATACATTTTTGCACAAAACTGAAGAGAATGTAGGGAAACAAATTCTCAAACACTCAAACAAAAAATTGACTTGTTCATCAATATGAGAATGGGTAAATAAATGGCATCTACACAATGCAGCCATTAAAAAGAATGCTGTCTTATTCCTCAATACCTAGGGTTTTTGCTTGTTGAGTTTTGGGCTATTTTTCAGACAGTTAAAGTTGCTAGAAATCTGACTATTAGACATGTAGACGTTACTGCAGATTATTTCAAGTACTAATGGTAATATAATTGTGGATCTCAACTATATCTATTGAAATGTAATAGTTTTCTACTCATTGATAATCTTATATTCCTAAATAAACTCATGCATGCATTCATTCATACACACCACAGAATCTATGGGTCTAAATATATAAACAAACATATAAACATGTAAAGACTTCTAATATATAGTCTAAAATAAAATAACATATGTCAGAACAAGAAGTATGATATGATCCCATTAAAAATTTAAAAGAGAAGATAGAGGAGGGGGTAAAATGAGGGAAAGAGACAAACATAAAGATAGATAAATCTGGACCTGTAAAGATATTTATTATATACTTAATAGTAGTTACCTCTGGGAGCAGAATAAAACTATGTTCCTTCTATCTTTTTTTTAAACAATCAGCATACATTCATATATTCTTGCTTGAGTAACCAGAGGACAGCAATATAATTAATAGAAAAAAAAAGTCAAAATACCAAATTACTTTGGAAAAGAAGATAAATGTAAGGAAGTCCTACATAAAATGGTAAGTAGACTAAACTAAAAATGGTACACTTGTAATAGTGTGTCCAAAAAAATT
Organism: Leucopleurus acutus; assembly: GCF_964270905.1. Taxonomy (NCBI): domain Eukaryota; kingdom Metazoa; phylum Chordata; class Mammalia; order Artiodactyla; family Delphinidae; genus Leucopleurus; species Leucopleurus acutus. The sequence continues at coordinate 51,094,040 of NC_139155.1, forward strand.
GTGAAAATAAAAAAAAATACACCTTTGTAGAACACTAAATTGTCTGCTTTGTGTTTACATTTACTAAATATAAATAGTTGAATTAATATGAAATAAAACCAAAGAAGCAAATATGGATATAACCAAAGAAAATTTGCTTCTTGTCTTATAGCTGGTGACACTTTAAGGCCAACGAGGACAGTATCTACACAACCTTTCTGTACCCTATTTCTTACTAAAATAAGCATGAGATTAAATCTACAAAAAGGGAAAAAACAACATTTGAACTTTTGCCTAAATAAAGAAAAACATATGTAAACAATCCATCTGATTGTAACCAATTTAATAACAGGTTTTAACAATAGCATACTGTGCTTTACATACTTAATAAATGAAGAAAGGAAACTCACTAAGCTCTGTGATAAGTTTAAGATTCTGCTGTCGAATATTTTCAAACTCTTGTTGTTTCTTCCGCATATGTTCTTCAGTTACTGCACAGCGATCACATAATCCTGCTCTTAATCTACAAAACAAAAACAAAACATTTTCAGAGTAGAACTTAAATGTTCTCATCAAAAACTAAAAAAATATGTGAGGTGATGGATATGTTAATTAACCAGATGGTGGAAATCCTTTCACAATATATACATTTATCAAATCACCATGATAAATACTTAAAAAAATAATTTTATTTGTCAATTATACCTCAATAAAACTGAAATTTAAAAATTTTTTTCAACTATTAAAAGATACTTATTCATATTTGAATTTCAAGATTTTTACATTTTATGAAGAACTAAAGAATTTACTTGGAAAATACAGAGAAAATTAACTAGTTATTATACCTTTAACATATTCCCAAACAGGCTGAAATCATGCTACATCATTTTCTACAGACTGCAATTCTGTAAAAATCTGCCAATTTTAAACTCTATTCAAGGGAACTTATTTATTGAAGCTCCCTTGTTTTAATTTATTAGAGCCAAAATATGAACCCAGTCTCGTACCAATGGACAGAATTTTATCTTAAGCAAGCTTGCATCTGCTTAGCATAGCATATAACACATAATGAGTGTTCAACAACCAAGTTTAAGGTGAATGAATACTAAAGGTCAAAGAATACAAAGTTTAAAAAAAAGTAATGCTCTTTTCAGCATTAAAAAAAGACTCCAGTGTTAGTAGAAATTCACAGTTTACTATTTTTTAAAAAAAGAAAAAAGATTACAAAATAGCTTTTACTAATTATTTGTGAGTGCTGAAGGGAAAAGGGAAATACATATATTACACAGGAGGGGTGGGTGATGGAGAGAAAGGTGTATTTCAAAATGTTAATACAGTTATCTTGTAGGTACCAGTAATACAGAAGATTTTCTTTTCAGTGTTTTGCTATACTTTTCAAAATTTCTCTAATTTCATTATATATATAACCAGGAAAAAATATGGTTGAAAAAAATGACACATATCCCACATTAGGAATTTAGAAAATATAAAATCTAAGATAATCATTTTAACTCAATGACCTAAGTCAATAAGATACTAAGTACGTGAGTGTCTATGGAAGTCATAGCATGGTAGTACATGCCATGAATTTTAAAATAAGGCGACAAAACATGAAAACTATACAACTAAAACAAACAAAAAGAACCTAGAGATTTTTATATAAAAGTAAAACTCATATCAACAGTGTTGATATGGATGTAAAAAATAAAGATTATAGATCATAGGTTGCATTAATAGGACTAAAATTTCTAGAATGAAGGAATAAAGCATTGGGCAACATGGTTTAATTGGAGTACATTCCAGAACAGGAATTAGGCCAATCAAGATCTAAGTAAAGATGACGAAGTGAACATCTGCATCTACTGTCGCTTCCTCCCCAAATCCCACTAAACTACAGTAAAGATCTGTGTATATTTTTAAAGACACAAGACTATGAGAACTGGGAGAATGGGAAAGAAAAACAAACGAATTAAAAAGCAAGGAGCTGGCGGACAAATAGAAACTGACCTGAGAATGCTGAATCGTAGGCTAACAATGGGAGAAGTCTAGAACTCTTGTCCAAAACGGTAGCCACAATCCACATGTGGCTATTTCAATTTAAATAAATTAAATTGAGAAAAGATAAAAAACTAGAAGATTATCCTAGAAGGTCCATCATATCAATAATAGGAGTTATAGAAAGAGCAAGGTGGGGGCAGGTACAAAAAAACAGGAACAGAGGAACAAAAAAGACTTGAGACATACAGAAAGCCAAATGACTAGCATAAATCCAACCACATCAATAACATTAATCATGAATTGATTAAACACTCCAATCAAAAGGCAGAAACTGTCAGACAGGACAAAAAAAATAAGATCTAACTATATGCTGTCTACAATAGACACACTTTAGATCTGAAGATACAAACAGGCTGAAAGCAAAAGGATGGAAAAAGAAATGCCATGCAAACAAAAACCAAAAGAGAGCTGGTTATTAATTAATTAGTATCAAACAAAAGAGACTTTAACGTAAAAGTGTTACTAGAGACAGTGAATTCTATAACAAAAGGGTCAATTTATTAGAGATATAACAATTAACATTTAACACAAAAGCCCCCAAATATGCAGAGCAAAAACTGACAGAATTGAAGAAAGAAATATATAAATTCGTCAATAACCGTTATAGACTTCCAACTCTCAATAGTGGATAGAACAAGACAGACAGAAAATCAGCAGAGATATAGCAGACTTGAACACACTACCACCTAAACCTACCTGACATCTACAGAACACTCCAGCCAACAGCTGCAGAACACACATTCTCCTCAAGCACACTTGGAACATTCTCTAGGACAAACTATTTTCTAGGTCACAAAACAAGTCTCAATAAGTTTAAAAGCACTGAAATCAGACAAAGTATGTTCTCTCACCACAATGGAATTAAATTAAAAATCAAAAAAGAAAAAGTCACAAATATGTGAATCTTAAAAACAATGCACTTCCAAATAAGCAATGAGTTAAAGAAGAAATCACAAGGGAAATTATAATAATAGGGCTATAGCTGAGTGAGTGCCCCAGTCTAAAATCCTACCCAGGTCAAAGGATAGCTCCTCATTTTCTTATTGAAAAGTAAAGCTTCCATAACATATACAGAGTCCTCAGTTGACTTTCCTATTCATAGGAAAACTCCTGGGGGAGGGAGAATTGGGAATGGCTGGGGTAAAACAGATAGACAATTAAAAGCAGACTACATATACTATATGTAGTCTAATGCAGAAAATTCATTGCAGTCATACACTACTAAATACAGACAACCAAAGATCAATAGTGTATGAAACAAACCAGTAACATAAAAGAGCTAGTATCCCTGGAAAAATGAGAAGTGATGTTGACATAAAACAAGAAAAGGGTACACGTACACACACGTACATATAAATGATCAACAAACAATAAAAAGTTCTTGGATACTAAACATGTGATTACCAAAATAGCTTCAATAATAGGGTTGGAGAGTAAAACAGAAGAAATCTTCCAGAACATGGAAAAAAACAAGTAACAAAAACAAGACAAAAGATTGTAAAGGATCAGTTTATGACTAAGAAGTGCTCCAGAAAGAAAGAACCTATAAAAATGGAGAGAGGAAATAATAGAAAAAAATAGTATCTTAAGAGATACTAGTCTTCAAGTTAACAGGATGACTGGACAGCACAATGAAGGAAACACACACACACACACACACACAATTATGAAATTCAGAACTAGGATAAAAAGATCTTACATTCCAGAAAGGGAAAACAATCTATTACCTATAAAGGAATGAACATTAGAATGACAGCTTTGGATGCTCACAGACAATGAGAAAATGTCTTCAAAGTTTTGAGGGAAAACTATTTTCAAGCTAGAATTTTATATCCAGTCAATATACCATCTAAATGCAATAGTAAAATAAAAACATTTTCTCAGATATGCAAGACTCTTTGAAAATTTACTTCCTGTGCATTTTTAAGCAGTTACTTGTGGGTGAGCTATAAGGGGAAAAAAAAAAAAAAAGGAAAAACAGGCCCACATTTTTCCAACCATGTATACTAGTATATCTTCAAGGTCTAAAATAGTGCCTGGCACAAGACAGGATCTCCATAAATATCTGTTGACTAACATGAGTTGAAAGAAGTAATGGAATTAATGTAGGGATCCAGTGAGAGAAATTCCAGAATTGCTGTTGTAGGACAACCTAGAAAGTAAATGGTCCAAATTAGTACAGAAAGATTTTCACCCCAAGAAGTATGTCTTCAAGAAAAAGAACAAAAAAGATTATAATCAAATGAATAACAGGCATTAAATAATATTAATGACACGATGAGGAAAACATTTCTAATCTCAATAAGAAAAAAGGTAGTTAGAAATTCTAAAATAAACAAAGCAAACTTATACAAGTACGTCGTTATCATAATACAGTTATAGGGTGACTTGAGCAACTGATTTGGGACAGAGTAGAAAAGAATCTATTTGACCTGGACATTAGAAACACTCTCCTTGAGTGGCACAGGGGTCATGACAATGGATCTATAGAGAAGGAAATGAATCCTGGCTCAGCAGTGAAGGGTCAATAAATAAACATTGTTCATTATTTTCCAACTTCTACAATCAACTTGTAAACAAAATACAAGGGACTGAAATCTGGTAACAGAAAAGAACATAGCAACTATCAACTTTGTCAATATTTATTGGTTCAGCTAACACAAGGCAGAAGGTAGCAAGAGAGGAAGAGTGATGCAGGTAAGGGTGAAAGCATCAGTATCCTCCTGTGATACAGAGGTGAGTTCAGGGAGACTGTTCAGACCTCTCTCTCTAAAATATCTTTATGTAAATATGTATATCTGCATAAATGTATGTATTAAGGTCCAAAAAGAAAACAGCACTAAAATAACTTCAAAAATAGGCGAGGGAGGGAAAAATTATTCCTCTTCATAGCAAGAAGTAAACAACTATTGTCTTAAGTTGATAAATCAAGTGTTGAAGTGAAAATACATCATTTAGAACTTTGGAGAACTAAAACCTGGGACAGGCATGGGTGGGAAAGAGTGGAACAGGAAACTATTGGTTGATGATAACTATACAACTTTATAATGTACATGTATTACTTGAATAAAAATTATAAAAGGAAAAACGTAAAATCAGCTAAATAGTACGTTATACTCCTTTTTTGTCATAGCTTTTTTTTTTTTTTTTGCGGTACATGGGCCTCTCACTGTTGTGGCCTCTCCCGTTGCGGAGCACAGGCTCCAGACGTGCAGGCTCAGCAACCATGGCTCACGGGCCCAGCCACTCCACAGCATGTGGGATCCTCCTGGACTGGGGCACGAACCCGTGTCCCCTGCATCGGCAGGCGGACTCTCAACCACTGTGCCACCAGGGAAGCCGCGTCATAGCATTTTAATTTAATAGAAATATATTCTAGTAAACTTTACATAAAATTTTTTGAGAACTGAGGTACTAAGGACATACACCTTCTTATCTTTCTGCTGTAACACTTAATGTTTTCAGACTTTCAAGCATTTCCAAAGCTAATAGTAAAGTCTATTTATGCCTTTAAAATTCCAAAGGAAATAAGAATAAAGTTCTCTCTAAACTATTCCAAAACCAAGACATTGTTAAACTGTTATAAAAAGAAACTCAATTTTAACTATTGGTTTAAAATACTTCACATTTCACTTTTATATTTCTCTTTTAAGATCTATTCAAATTAATAGCTTGAGATTCATGCAATAAACATTCAAATAGTTGACCTGATTGTGGTAAATAATTTATACACAGAACTACTAAGCTAGAGAGGCCAAAAAGAGTACTGACACTGAAAGGTCAATGAAAAACACTGAAGGAGTTAAATGGCATTAATCAATCCTAATTAAGTATTCAAATGTCACCCTACCACTTTGTCACTGAAAACACCTTATTGTTTCCAAGAAATCAACTCTGATATATTAAAATGTCATAAGATATCATGTTAGACAACCTCTTGAAACCCTTAGTTTCCAAGTTTAAAAATGCCACTGGTATAAACAGTTATAAAATGAAACAATATTCCCTAACTTGTTTATTACATCTAGTTTTCTCCAGTTAACTGCCACTCTTGATAATACCTGTGAAAAAGAGTCAACTCTTGACTGTTCACTGATCCTAGCTTAAATTTAAATGAATGTGAGAAAACAGGCTAGCTCCTATTCCATCAGCAGGATTCTACTGTTTTCCTCTTGCCTATCTTCAACTGCTGCTGTCAGAGAAAGAAAAAACAGCCTCAATTTCACAGGAGAATGCAATTTCAGTAGCTATAAGCAGGTAAACGGGAAAGAAGAGTAATTCTACTTGTAAGGGCTGAAAGTATCATGCATTCTGAGTTATATTCCAGCCTGTTCACGGAGATGAAGAAAGAAAAGATTTCAGTTTTCAGTTAAAACTTACCAGATAAACAAGTATGCTCAACTGTTTGCTATACCCTAAAAAGATTTCCTCAAACTTACTCATTTTCATTCAAAAGGGTTTTACTAAACACCTACAGTGAGTACTGTAAGTGCTAAAATACAACAGTGGCCAAGATAATGTCACTTCTTTAAAAGAGTTTACAGTGTACTAAAAAAAGAAAGACAATAAAAAGTAATTACAATAAAGTATGATTCACAACATTAAAGTGGAAATACACGGTACTATGAAACCACAGAGCACAACTAAGTCGAGTCTAGGAAGTCTGGGAAGGTCTCCTGAAGAATACATTTAAATTCAAATCCATAAGTAAGAAGAGTTAGCAAGACAAAAGAAGACATTTGGTCAGTATTTCAAAAATAAAGAACCACAAATCTTCTGATTATGAGTACCAATTTTCCCTTTTAACAACAGTTGAAATATGAGTTTCCTAATATTGACAAAAATGCTTTTAAAAATATTAAAATCTATCAGACAACTATGGTTTAACTGCTTTGTTCAGATTTTTCTTTTTTAAATGCCTTCTATCCAGTACAGTGACTGTTCCTTAGATTAAGGAAATACTTTAGTTTCTTGAGGGAACCTGTAAATGGTTCCTGTAAATAGTAATGTAATAACAGTACTAGTAAAACACAAACAAGCCACATTAAATTAGAACTTTTTATTATCTAATTTATCTTTACCGAATAATTCCTTTCATCTAAACATCTGATGTTTTCATAATGTGAGCATAAGAAATAAGAAACGCTTCAACTTATGAAGGGTAAACAGCAAGTTGCAGAATTACCATTTAGAAATTTTAACAAAATGTATGTTGCTTTTAAAAGGTCTCAGCAAAACATTAATTTTTATAGATATTTAAAGCTTGCTCTAGGATTATCATTTTTACATATGACAAAATTAAAGTAAAATTTTAAGTAAGGCAGAACTTTACTAAACATTACCTACTTTGACATTTAAAGGCAGGATTTAGTTAGTAGCAATTTAAAAGAAAAATAACCAAAAACAAGCAAAACAACCTTCCAAGAAAACAAGACTAGATAATAGGCAATGTTGAAGACTTAATATTTCAGAGTACTTGTTTTGGTAACTTTATATCAAGCATAAATACTTTGAGATAATCAGTTAAGTTGTAATTCATTTAAACGTTTATAAAATTAAGACAACACACAGACAAGGCATCGTCAAACAGTAGAAATTGGGAAGTTTGAGGGGCAAATTTAACCTAATTATCCATTAACTATGTGATCCTGGGAAAGTTTCTTAACTCTTTGTCAGCATAGTTTCCTCATTTGTAAAACAGATTTATCATCTACCGCACAGTGTTAAGGTGAAGATTAAGTGCTGGAAGGATGGGTATAACGTGAGCCCTCACAACTAGCAGATCCTACGTTAAAAAAATGATTAGATCTACATTGTTCTTGGTTTCATTAAATGAAGCTTCATAAAATGAGGGACAAATCTTAAAGTAATCCCAGAAGGAAATTTCAGATTTAAAGAAAGGAAAGAAAAAGCATGTGAATAAAGAAATGAGCTACACTCCTTGTCCCACCCCCAGATTAATACCATGTAATGAATTATAGGCCCACCTACCTAAAAATGTAAAGGTGAAGAGAATGAAAGGCAAGAGAACATTTAGGGTAAGAAACAGCACAGAAGTGTGACATCCACCTGAAATTAGTGAAAATAGATGGTAAAAAGAAAATCTAGTTTTTAAAAACTGCAGAATAAAAATGATAATTTTAACAATTAAATATATTAACCGAATAAAGGATGGTAATTTAGAAAATACTTCAATGGGAAGGGTAGGGGCACACATCCACTAATATTTCTTCTCAGAATGAGCCTGGAGAAGAAAAATTCACTTAAGAAGAGAAGCACAAGATGCAAAGAATAAAAGAACAGCCAAAACTTTAAATCATAAAGTGAAGAAATGTTCTGAAGATATTAGAAAGGAGTGTCTTCAAGAGCTAAGATGAAGAACACTATATCTTGGGGATGAAATGGAGAGCGAACTGTATTAAGCCAATTCGTGTAAAACATAATGAAAACCTTACCTTGTGATTTTTTTTCAGTGTACTGAGTCCTAAACAACTTGCTAATGATCAACTAAACAGAAAGAATGCTGGAAATAAACACAATCGGCCTTTGCGTGTGGCAACCATGAAAACGTATCTCCTATTGTGGGAAGTAAAATCACCGGCTCCAGCTGTTGTGCTCTGAAATCCTTCACCCGCCAAACAGGTGAACATACCAGGCATCCCACAGTGAGAAGCCAGCCAATGAATGAGTAGAGCAGGGATACCATGGCTCCAGAACTCCCCACTGGCCTTGCCAAAGCTTTCTTAAAACTGCAGTGCAGTCTAAGACCTTCCTTTTTCTCTCTTTTTCAAAAGGGTTAGATGCATGGACATCTCACAGCTCTCCCAGTCTCCTCCAGCTCCTTCTTCATTTACCTTACAGGTGTGTTTCCTCCCAAAATCTCTTGAATATCTAATGTCATCTTGATGTTTGCTTTCTTAGAGAACTCAGACTTAAAATTTTCTATCCTTGGGAATCACTGAACAGAAAGAAAGTTCCTAATCTCTCGCCATTACTACCATTATTATATGGAAGGAAGAACCTCATCGCTTGTAGAAAGTAGTGGAGCAGTAGAGATGAGAGAAAAAATACGGTGAAGTAAGAGAAGGAAGTGCTTCAATCACTGGAGAGTTAAAGGCTGAGAAAGATATGCTCTCCACCCTTCCTGCTCAATCCTGTACTACATATCCAGAGAAAATAGAAGGAAATGCTGCACCACACTGAAGGAAGAGTAACTGATGATTTCCTCTTTGATCCTGGACTAGGGAAGAGTGAGACGGACAGATGGCTTTCTAGTTTCCAGATATCTCAGCTTGAGAGAGGGACTAGTCTGGCTGTGTGTACAGACTAGAGCACTAGAGGTTGGAATCATATTCACCAAACAAGAGGGATATTGTAAGTCTTTTTAAGCTTCCATTATGTATTTTTACTTGCATTACCTCATTTAACGTTCAAAACAGCCCTGTGAAGAAGGTATTGTTAGTGTCACGCCATATGTTCTTGGCTTTTCTCCTACTCTGCTAATTCCTTTCTCAATCTTTTTTGCTGGCTGGTCCTTATTCTTCATTAAACCTTAATTAGTATGCCCAAGGATTCAGCCCTGAGCCCTCTTCTATTCTTTTCCTATACTTTTAAAGATGTCCTTAGGAGATCTTATCAAGTCCCAAGATTTTAAATGCTGTTTCTATACAGCTGATGATTTTCAAATTTGTTTCTCTAGCTCTAACCTCTCCCGTTAGTTCAGACTCACATATGCAACTACCTACTCGACATCTACATTTGGATATAACAGATGCTGTCAGTACCTGCTCGTATCCCTTTGGCATTCCCCTGCTTAAACCCTCCAATGGCTTCCCAATGCAATTAAAATCCAAATTTTCTGATGTCCCTACAGAATTTAGTTACTTCCCATCTTTCCAATATTATCTATCATTCATCCTCTTACTCATTTAGAATCACAGTGGATGTCCTACTCCTCAAATATTTCAAAATCTATTTCCACCATAGGCTTTTGCATTTGTCCTCTCTTATCTTCAGTTCTTCAAGTGACGGCTCTTTTTTGTATCACTCAGGTCTCACGTCTAATGGCACCTCCTCAGAAAGGTCATCCCTGACATCCATCAGTAGCCCTTCATTTCCCAATGCTTGTAGTCACTCAATTACATAATTCATTTTTATTTCTTCTTCAGCTCTTGTAATCTGAAATCATCTTATTTGCAGGCCCACTCCCAATCTTTGAAAATTAAGTATCAGCTCCATGACATACTAAGGATAGTATTCCTAGCCCCTAGAACAACACCTGGAACATAGTAAGTACTCAACTATTAATTGTTGAATTCAGTTAAGGAGATAGTGTGAAGTTGGAATTCAGATTCATATCTATGATTCCAAAGCATATGGAGCCTTTTCCCACAATAGGCTGCCTATTCCAGTAAATGTGCATCCACTGAGATAGCAGTCATGGAAGAAAGAGTACTCAACTTTAGTTTGCATCATGCAGAATATTAGATTATTCCACCACTAAGACAGAGTGGCGAATTCAAACCACCAGCCTTCCTGTAACATATACAAAAATGAAAATAATGGAAAAATATTAACTATAAATAAAAAAAGCAAGAAACATAGTTTGCTATAAATAGTTCAAGTTCCTAAATAGCACTTACAGTTCAGACAAGGGAAAACAGCAAAATCTGAAAGCCTTTTCTAATGTAGAGTGTTAACCTCAAAGGAGTGGGAAAGAAAAAAGTCTGTACATGAGGTGAAGTAATAGGCATTATCTTGGGAATACTCAGTAAAAAGAATCTCTAGAATGCTTGAAAGTGGAGAAATATGCAAGGAAGAAAAGAGAGTGGCAGGAGTAAGAAAATAAGACAGGAATAGGGCTTCCCTAGTGGTGTAGTGGTTAAGAATCCGCCTGCCAATGCAGGGGATGCGGGTTCGAGCCCTGGTCCGGGAGGATCCCACATGCCGCAGAGCAGCTAAGCCTGCGCTCTAGAGCCCGTGAGCCACGAATACTGAGTCTGCGTGCTGCAACTACTGAAGCCCGCGTGCCTAGAGCCCGTGCTCTGCCACAAGAGAAGCCACTGCAACGAGAAGCCTGTGCACCGCAACTAACAGTAGCCCCTGCTTGCCACAACTAGACAAAGCCTGCGTGCAGCAAAAAAGACCCAACACAGCCCAAGATAAACAAATAAAATAAATAAACTAAAAAAAAAGAAGACAGGAACAGAATTGTGAAGCAGTTTCCACCTATTTAGAAGTAAAAATGGAATGAAAGCATCAAATGCATTAGAACACTGCTACTCTTGAGCTTGTCCTACAACAAATACCAGATAAAGAAACGTCATTTAAAGGGTAAATTGATGTGATTGCTGTAATTAATGAAAAAACAAACCTGTAAGTTTGTTTTAATTTCATAAAATATTTATCCAAAGTTGACATAGAGTTGGAAAAAAGATCACTTTAAGTCTCAGAACTGATTACAAATGAAAACCAATGTATACTCTCTATTAAGAGGGAAATCACCTCTTACACAAGAAGACCCAAGAACCAGACTCACCGATCTTCTAAAACTTTAATGGTTTCATGAAGAACTTTCTGTTGCTCTCTCAGCTGTTGATTTTTGGTGAAGAATTCTTCTAGTCTCTGTGCATCTCTAAAAGTCAAGAAATAAGTCATTTTTTTTAATGGAAAAATACTCTAACAAGACTATTCTGTCATTAAGAACTCCAAAGCATGATCTCACCACTTACATATTATGAATTCGTTGTATCAAAACAAACAACTTAGAAGGTGAGGTTTGAATATCTTGTTAATCAGAGTTCAAATTATACTAGAATTTGCTCTGCAGTATTTGTATGTTCTACAGAAGTATCTTCCTAAGCACCAGGTATTCATTATACAATGCTGGAACACAGATGAAGGAGTAAATTCTGATGCCACCACTGACTCAACATTGTCAAAATTGCTATTAAAATGTACACTTACTGTTTTTTAAATTATTTTATCTACATTCAATAATGTAAATAGGTAACTCCACTCATATCATTCCTATTCCAATTATGAGGGATTTGTACTTTCTATTTTACTAATTTTTGTGTTGCTTAAACTTTTACCTGGTATTACTTTTAAGCCAGGGTTTACTGTGAAGTAGAAGTACACAAACCCTACATCCTGAAGCCTAGGTTTGAATCTCAGCTGTCACGTACCAGCTGTGTGAGCTGGTGCAAGTAACCTAAACTCTCTGTGCCTCAAAAAATGTGGATACATTAGTAGTATCTACTTCATGAGACATTTGCAAGGACTAAGTACTAATGAATATACAGCATACAGAACAGTACTGGCACACAGTAAGTTCTATTTAAGTATTTACCATTTTGATTTTAGTCAGGAAAAAAGAAAGACACCTAAAATTTTCTTCTAGTAAACTACCTGGTTACTTTCCAAGGTTGTGCCATATTTTACCTCTCCATCATTATACTTCAATCACATATATAAAGTATGCATATATTTTAATTCTATGAAAACCCATTAGAAATTGAATCAGGATTCTCTGTGTCATCTGGAATCTGAAAATATAGCATAATACCGTGGTTCAAATATCTTCTCCCAGCCCTCTCAAGGGTCTGAAATATCAAATCAAATAAAGGAGACAAACCAGTCTGCCAGAAAAAGGAGATGTCCAAATGACTGTGTCAAAATTGCTGAAACGTAGAATGTAATATCACTGGCAACAAAACAGACGAGCAAAACAACTAAGTCAAAATGTCAGATACCAATACGAGGGTACTTCTTATATACTGATTGAATATTTGATATTGAATGAAAAGCCAATACATCTAAGAATGGCCTCCTGCTATACAACAAATATTGTTCTGGTAGCATATGTGTATATATATGAAATTTTGGAAGTAATAGATAGCTGAAGCTAATAATAAAAAAATTTTCTAATACTTCTAGAAAATGTATTTAATTCAGAAGCAGCACTAGGTTTTCACTGATCCTATTTTGGGAGTATTCAACAGTTAACATTTCTATTGATACATGTGTAATTTTGTAAATGAATCTGTGTAAAAGAGGAGCATTAGTCATGTGCAGAGACAACTATCATCAAAACACAAGTCTGAAGCAATTAAGTGATAGACAAATATAGTACAGTTACTGATTTCTTTTCTAATTGCTTCTTCCAGGTGGGAATCCCTAGGACTGAGATACCTCACAAATAAAGCTGTTCTAACAATATGGAGACCAGACATCCTGTTACTGTACCCTGACTGTCTATCATAAAATATACTTGGAAAGGAGAGTTATGGTCATACAGGCAAATCTGAATTCTTGGTCCCACAATGCAATGACCTATCCTTCTACAAAATGAAGCATCCCTTTAATTCTCTGATTACTCAGGGGATTTAGTTACTTACCCATGCTTCCAAAATGTGTAACCCCAAGCTACCTAAGGTAGGCAGGTACAGAGTAATTACAATATATATTAAAAGGTTGCTAAGAGGATCAAATGACTGAGAACCATACAGTGAAGTAAACCATTATTATCACCTACTGAACAACCAGCTGTGTTTCCACTCTTTAAGATTCAGAAATGTTTTAGGTGATTTTTGATAAAGTAATATTCAACAGTCATTTACGAATTAAAGGTTTTTCATGTGGTTGCTTGGTTAGAGGTATGGAGAAATACATTTTGTATAAAAAGTCTCAGTTATAAAAAAGTACATTTGTTATAAGCAAATCTAGATCTTTTAAAAATTTTTTAATTTATTTTTATTGTTTTTGGCTGCATCAGGTCTTAGTTGTGGCACGTGGGCTCTCTAGTTGTGGTGTGTGGGCTTAGTAGCTGTGGTGCGCGAGCTTAGTTGCCCCGCGGCATGTGGGATCTTAGTTCCCTGACCAGGGATCGAACCTGCGTCCCCCACATTGGAAGGCGGATTCTTAACCACTGGATCACCAGGAAGGCCCTAGATCATTTCTAACTATGCCTAATCATTCAATCTGCAGGAAAATGATTCTGATTCTAGCTAAGAGGAAATACTATTCTACAGCTATAAATCTATCATTTAAAATAGTAACATTTTAGAAAGTAAAATTACTAGGTCTACAAGAAGGATCCATTTTTAATAAAACTAAATTCCTTCAAAAACATTTCGTGAATGTAGTTTAAAATATAAAATCAAATAGCAAACACAACGTTTCTAAAAACTGACCAACATTTTGATTCTAAAGGATGTCATTCTAATCAATGGTTGTTAATCTAGGATTTATAAGGTCATTTACTTCCAACACTGAACCAAGGTACAATATAAAGAGCTCACTGTCTAACTACTGATCAACTCCAAAATATTACACGGGTAATATTACGGGTATTATAATGGTAAGAGGGAACAAGAATTCCTATACAGTATTATTATATATAAAAGAGGAGACTTGTAGAATAACTCCAACAAACAGTAATTAGCTATTTAGTGTAGTATGTGTTAAATCAGCATACCAAGTCACTGATAGTACATACTCATCTTCTGATTAGCAATGCTTGTAGCCACCATCACTAGCTGGGCTATAAGCAAAAGTGAAGATGAAAACAATAGAATAAGTGTATTTCATAATTTTTAATCTCAAACCACTCAAAAACAATTTCACCACTGAGGAAAAGCCTCCTTATCAACAATATACTTACTTATTCACTTAATCCTGGAATACATATAAAGTAGTGTCATAATTAGTGTAAGCCAATCATGTTAATTCAATTCTCTTTGCCAGTTATTATTTAGGAATGAACATTGTCAATGAGTTAGAGGAAGTCTGCTGGGGGCTGCTTCTGACAAATCTTTATAATTAGTAAAAATAAAAGGACACAAAGATGTTGTGCAAGTGCTAACTAGAATGATGACGGCCAGCTTGACATACTGAAGTGAATCAAGACTAACAGGGCAAGTCTGAACACTAAAGATGGCAGAGAAGAAAGACAGAAGTAAGTGATAACCAGTCCTAGAATCTCCCTACTTTGGGCCTTCTATGTGAAAGAATACATCTTCTTTACCATAAAAGTCCCTTCTGGTGTTTTTTTGGTCTCACAGTAAGAAAATATGATAAACTAATAAGATATACATCCTAAATTTAAATGTTTAAAATGACACCTTTAAGGTAGGAACAGGTACATTTTCAACACGCAAAGCATTTAAAAGTGTCAGTAATTAAGAATCCTAAAATTATTCTTCAAAAAAACTGTTTTAAAAATTTATGATTTCTCATTTCTGTATCTAGGTCATCTTCCAAACATGACTTTACAGGTGTAATGGAAAACTTCACAATTTCTATTTTCAGATTATAATAGCAAAAATAGTGAGGTGTGTTTTGATGAGTGGTTGGTAACTCCAGCTTCTGGTTACAGTCTTGGAAGCTTTAGAATATGAAGGAACTGAGACCTATTGGTATATACTGTAAAGCAAATGCAATTATTATTAGTCACAATGATATTAATTTTTGTTATGAGTAATAACATTCTATTATGCCATCTGTTTCAGATTCCTGAATGCGGAAGGTCTAAAGAACCACGAGTAAAATCTGCTCCTGACTTAGAAAATCAGATCTGATTCTGGGCTTAATAACCAAAACAATTCAGGGGAACTGCTGGTAATTTCAAATTAGTTAAAAGGGGTCTCAGAATATCCATTTAGTTCCCATTTCTTATATGAGTTAGAAATCCCAGACTTATTCTGCTCCCCATCTTGTAGTATCTTAAATTCCAGGTATCAATCATAGTTGAGAAAAAAATGCCATTAACAGATCAAAATGATTTATAGATCAGTTTCCATCTTAATAAATATTTTAAGGAAAAAGATTATACACATATTAAAATTATGTTAAAATATAAATATATGCAAATATTAACTAAGATTATACTCAAAATTATTCTTTCTCCTTTAGAATTTTGAATAACTTGCTGTCAACTACACAAGGTCCACACTAAGTAAAGCTAACTTCCTTATAAATAAAACACTGAATTCAAATAGGACATCAATATCAATTACTTTATAAATAGGACATCAGTGTTATATATGCTGATACTTACAAAATTCGTTCCTTTTTCAGTTTGGTTACTTTTACTTGTAAACCTGAAAAAGAAAAAAATCCTCAGTATTTTATTTATACATTTTATCGTTTCAAAAGCAGTTAATCTAAGTTTCTTTATGAATCTAATGCTACACTATTAAGTTACTTGAGCCTGGCCTCTGAACAATGAGCCAGATCCCATTAGTTTGAAAAGTGTATTTCCCTCACTTGTACCCTTAGGTCACAAAAGAATATTTGCAACATTATTGCTCTTAGTCTATTGTATGACAGCCAAATAGAATGAAATTTTCTCCACCTAAAGTGAGTTACTTCCCAATAGCATGGGCAAGCATATAATTAGAAGTTCACTATAAATGAAGGTTTATGTTCTGGCATAGCCTATGTATTTTGGTAACAGCAATAGTGCTTATGTAGGCTCAAATCTTCTGGGATTAAAACAGATTGTGTCAGGAAGTCCGGGACTAGGAACACAATTGCTTACAAAAAAGTACTTAACATAAGGCAGTACTGTTTTTAGCTCAAGATATGTATTACATGTGTTATATGTATTTTTAATTTTAATTGAGTCCAATACAAAATAGAAGACCACTGCCTATGGGACTTGGGTAATTACTGTTAAGAAAGCAGGCTGATGAGCATTGAGACTGCAAGAAAGGATATGAACAAAATAAGAGTGACATTCCTCAGTCTCAGAAACAATAATTAAAAGGAGAAAAACAGCCATTAAACAAACATGAAAATATATCCAACACCACTAGCAATATAAATCCAAACCCAAAAAATTACTTAGCAAAATTATAAAAATTATAATACCCAGTGTTGATAAAAGTGTTGTAAAACTACACTGCCATGCTTTGCAGGAGGTATTATAAATTAGCACAATTCTTTTGGAAAGCAAGCTAGAGATATATAACAGGACTCTTTTTCATCAATATCCCACATCTTGGATTCTAACCTAAATAATCCAAACTATAGAGAAACTCATAGTCACAAAGAATATTAAACAATGTATTGAAATATAAAATGCTTAAAATAGGGACGAGTTTAAGTAAAATATGATGTAACCACTAGACAGAATAATACACAGCTATTAAAATCATTAAGTAAAAAAGAATAAGTCTATTTAGCAACACTAAACTATTTGGTTCTCTATTTTCTCTATGCTATTTTCTGCAATGTGATTATTAAAAGGGGGGAAAAACTTCTGTGTTTACATTTTCAGATTCCTAAACCAATTTTTTTACTATTCTACAATTTTCCCACTTGTGGATATTATATTCACTTTTAAAAACAGTGCCTAGAAAGTTTAAAAATTCTATATCTACTTAAGAATTTCTTTTATTTGGGGCATAGTTAATCCCCAATAAATGGTTATTAGTTAACTAATTTCTGAAAAATTAAACATTGACTGTCTTTGGTAGTTTATGGATTCTAATAAGTTATGCATTTAGAAAATCTTTCCATATAATTTGTATAGAAACATTAATAAATTTGTCACTTCTAAGAACAGGATTTTTTATTATCTGTCTGAACAACATTATTTAGCTAAGTAAGAGTTTTAGAAAACAGACCTATACATTTCTCCACAATCTCCCCCTCCCTGGTGCTGACTAGGGATGAAATTAAGTGTCATACAGATACTAATGGGGAAGTCACCTTTTCTTACTGCCCAAGAGGTAAGGATTTAATGCCAGGAAATCCAGTTATTATGGAAAAATAAAGGCCCTGGAGAATTTTTTAGTTATACTTTTGCGCTATATCTCAAATTTCACCTCTAGGAAATGTCCAACTGATATGATACATTTACCCTCATTTCTATGGCCTATAATTTGAATAAATAAAATGTTATGAATAAACCTGTAATCAAATGTTCACAGCAGCTTTATTCATAACAGCCAAAAACAGAAACAACCCAAATATCCTTCAGTGAGTGAACTGTTAAAAAAAACAAAACGAAACAAAACTGCAGTACATCCTTGTACCACATATACTACTCAGCAATAAAAAGGAAAGAAGTATTAATATATGCAACAACCTGGATGGACTACAAGGGAATTATGCTGAGTTGGAAAAAAAAAGCCAACCCAAAAAGTACACCCTATGTGATTCCACATACATAACATTCTTAAAATGACAAAATTATAGAGCTGGAGAACAGATTATGGGTGGCCAGGAGCTGGAGGGGTTGGGGTGGGAGGAAGGTGGTTGGGGACTTAGCATTAGGGACCCTTGGTAATCCAGGGATCTACACATTAGTGAATTAAAACACACACACAAATGAGGGCATGTAAAAGTAGCAGAATCTAAATAAGATTGATAGATTGTATCAATGTCAATTTCTAAGTTGTGCTATTATACTATAGTTATACAAGATGTTACCACTGGGGTGAACTGGGTAAAGGGTATATACTACAGTGTGAATCTACAATAAGCTCAAAATGAAAAGCTAAAAAAAAAAAATATGGAAAAATATTTACCCTAAGAGTTGGAATACTGTTAAAATGTAAATTATTATAATAAAGGGAAACATTAGTTTTTCACTGTTTAAAATAAAAACTGGTGTGATCTTTTGATTTTTTAAAAAAATCTTTTCCATCTGTCAAGTTCGTAGCTGGAGAAGCTTCCTTCTTTTTCAGGTAATGATGACAAACTCACAAGGCCTTGAAAGTACTTAGTAAAGCATCAAATCATTCTTGAAGAATTAAGAAAAGGACTTGTGACCCTACTAGGCCAAAGACTAGAGTCAGCAGTTTTTCACTCTTTTACCCTTCCCAAAGTGTGTGAAAATTTACTTGCTTTTAGTTTTTCTTGTTTTTTAATTTTGGCCAATTCTAAAACTCAGGTCCGCCTTTAGAAGTGAAGAGTGCACCCAAGATGAAATGGATTATTGCCATAAACCATTTTAAGAAAAGAAACAATGAGACAGAAAATCCTTATAAACTTCAAAAGAAAATTCTTGGGAAATATGGAAAGACTACTCTTTTATCTTGTAAGCATTCAACACCTGTGAGGCATTTGTTCTGTCATGCAGATCAGCCCTGAAACAGGTTTATGTGTGTATGTGTATGTATGTGTGTTTAAATTTTAGCATTTGCCATTCATCAAGTCAATTAGGCATCCACAATTAGAACCCCTATAAAGTGTGCTTTAATCCTGCTCCACACCCATCGGAAGGAATGAGGCTATACAACAATGCAGCTCCTGTATGAACAGGTAGTCTGTTCAAGAAAGTATTTAGGATTGTAACACTGGCAACCTGAGACACCTAATGAGGAAACAGCGCTGAAAAGACCAAAAGCGCTGCACTACAATTAACCTTATAACGTGTATGTGAATTTTCAAAGAAATGAAACAATTAAGGGCCCATATGTGTAGTCACGAACATAATACAAGAAACAAATTTAAGTAAGAATTCAGAAATAAGCCAAGAATTCAATTTGTTATAAACAAAATAAAAATCATTGCTATGTTAATTTTTACTCATTCTTGTTTGCTACCCAGAATAAACCATATATGTATGTACTGTCACTGTAAAACAAGTTATTTATGGTTCTGAATTATAAATTGTAAGCCTAATAACACTTCTTGATAAATAGTGGCTTTATATATAGCTCAAAGAATTAAGCTTCTACCAAAAACACAACTACTAGTATTCCTGTAACTGCCTAATCAATTATTTCAACTTCAAAGTAAAGACACTTGTCTTTATGAGATGCAGCCATATTTAAGGTGTGCTTAGTTTACTCTTAAGATTTAATGATCTCAAAATGGGTAAATTAATTTTTTGTGGATATTATCGAATTTATATTAACACAAATGGAAAATAACATGTGAGTTAATGATGGTGCTTTTTTTATTGAATTATAAATGATGTATAATATTGTTACAGGTGTACAATATAGTGATTCCCAATTTTTAAAGGTTACACTCCATTTATAGTTGTTATAAAATATTGGCTATATTTCCCGTGTTGTACAATATATCCTTTTGTTTTTGTTTTTGGCCGCACTGTGCGGCATGTGAGATCTCCGTTCCCGGACGAGGGATCGAACCCAAGCCCCATGCAATAGGAGTGCGGAGTCTTAACCACTGCTGGGTTAACGGACTGCTGGGGAAGTCCCTATCCTTGTAGCTTATTTTATACCTAATAGTTTATACCTATTAATCTCCTACCCTATATTGCCCCCCACTTCCCTCTCCCCACTGATAACCACTAGTTTGTTCTCTGTATCTGAGTCTGAGTGAGTCTGCTTCTTTTTTGTTATATTTACTAGTTTGTTGTATTTTTTAGATTCCACATATAAGTGACATCATACAGTATTTGTCTTTCTCTATTTCACTTGGCATAATACCTTCTAAGTCCACCCATGTTACCGCAAATGGCAAAATTTCTTTTTTATGGCTGAGTAGTATTCCTTTTTTTTTTTTTTAATGGCTGAGTACATATATACACCACATCTTTATCCATTCACCTGCTGATGAACACTTGGGTTGCTTCCATATCTTGGCAACTGCAAATAATGCTGCTATGAACATTGAGGTGCATGTATCTTTTCGAATTACTGTTTTTGTTTTTTTTCGGATATATACCCAGGAGTGCAATGGCTGGGTCATATATGGCAGGTCTATTTTCAGTTTTTTAAGCAACCTTCATACTTTTTTCCACAGTGGCTACAACAATTTATATTCCCACCAACAGTGTATGACAGTTCCCTTTTCTTCACATCCTCGCCAACATTTGTTATTTGTGCTCTTTTTGATGATATCCATTCTGACAGGTGTGAGGTGATATCTCATTGTGGTTCTGATTTGCATTTTCCTGACGACTAGCCTTTCTTAATGACTAGGACACTGATGTTATGGACCAAAATTACTTGCAATTCCTTTCATTGCTAATTTGTGTAGTCTTAATATGAATGTTATGTTTTTGGAATTTTTGATGAAACATCTAAGAAAATAAATGGAGCAATCCAAAACTGAATCAAGAAATATTCATCCTGTCATATTAGAGCCTCTATACTTTCCGTTTCTTCAATGGGGCTCCAATTCTGTCCTCAAAAATCTGCCTAGTTTTCTATGAAATTGATTACCTTATTTACCAGATATAGAAAACATTACTAGATGAGATGTTGATGGTAAAACATAGGGTGGACAAAAACCATTTATTAAAATGGTGACATTATGAAAAATATTCTAAATTCCATCTTATTACCTGTGCTTTTTAATAATAAACCTGATACTGAAAGGGATTTTAAAAGGCAAAAAAATATTGTATCCAAACAAGTTCAGATGCATTTAAGTTCTTATGCGTATCTAAGAAAAATTATATAACTCAGGTACTACCTTCATATCTTTTCTTTCCCTTTTTTTTTTTTAACCTGACACGAAGTTTTAAAAGCAATGACTGAATTTTAATTCCTATGTATACTTCAAAACCTGCAAAGTCTGGACAAGTCCATGTTTGACGTCTTTCAAATAGCCTCTTATACTGGTTTCTCCAAGTGGATCCTCTACTTTAAAAAAAAAATTAAGTACCCTTTAGGCATGTCTTTGATGTTATCACAGAGTCACAGGATCTAATTTTATATGGAACTATCTGGAACACATTGACAAGGGACTGTCAAAAAAAGTCTTCCTTTCAACAAATTTGCCTGGGCCCAACCAAAATGTTTTTAAATAACATACTAATTTTTAAAAAATAGTGCACGATCATTTAAAACTTTTAAGAAACCATAAGTGATTTTGAAATTGGCGAAAGTAGCCTGATCAATATATTATAATATGCCGGAAGTTATCTTCTCTCATCAGCTCAAACATATATCCAATACCTACCATTCATAAAGCACATAGATATTAATCAAAATCATCAACAACTTCTGTATTCCTCCCTTAAAGTTTTTCCATGTATATAAACTAATGCTCCTGCGAGTGTGATGGCTACTAAGAGTATGGCCATGAGGAGTACACACTTTAAAAAGAAATTATCCATTATGTAATATTTGTGAGTCTTATATGTTCTGTAATCTGATGAATAGCATATTGTTCTTATCAAACAATATGTTATTTATTTTCTTGATGCTTCCTCATCATAGAGGTCTCCTGAAGACCCTGAAACACCAATGAACATGAGGAAGAAAGCTGCCAAATACTTTATCCTTGTTAAATTAGGAGCCTAAAAAATAAAACTGTCCCAGTTTTAAATGGGTATGCCTAAAAATTCTAAAATGAAGATTATGTACCACATGAAAAACAAGCAGTTTGGTTAAGTAATGAAATAACCGCAAAAATAAGTCACATATAAAACAGTATGTACACTGCACACAACAATACAATAAGCTACATGCATTTCTTTTAAAACTAGGAAAGAATAAACAAATGCCATTCCTATAAAATGGTGATTTATTTTTCTTTTCCCAACTTTCTACAGTATCATCTAAAAATAGAAAATTTAAAGTAAATGGGTAGTAAAGCATTTCAGGGTTTTAGAGATATGAAATTTTGATATTTTCATATATTATGGGATTTAAAAAACTTATGTTCAAGAAAATGTTTCACTGATGCAGCTAAACTATGCAATTCATTCAGATACCATTTACTAACTTCTTACTATGTGCCAAGCACTTTCACCTATGGAAATGCAGGTAGAAAGATGAGTAAGATAGGGACTCTGCATAATAAAATTTTAATGATCTTCTTAAAATTTTAATGTCTTATTATAAGACAACAGAAAGTAATCATTTAAAGGATAAAGAATTTAACCTTATACTTGAAGATGGCAGAATGCTAATTCTTCTCTGTTGAATGTTTAATTAAAAACTCAAGTACATCTGGTCCTATTTAAATCATTTGAAGATATTGTATTTGCTTTACCTCCAGGTCACAAAGAATACGCTTTTTCATAGTGTATAGCTCCTATAATAGTTTAAACTTGAAACTGTTCCTATTGGTAAACTTACATGCTGGGGTCACAGTATTATAAACCAAGAGGAGGATATGGCTTCTCTTCAACAGAAGTTGGGAGATGTTATTATTCCTTTGCAGTTTTAAAAGTGCACGTAGCTGATTACATTGTTATTATCAGTGTAGCCATTATACAAGACAGAATATCTTGTATCTGGATTATTTTTGCTATCATTTCATTATATAACTACAGTGTATAAATATTTTCCAAAAGAGAATGAATACAATGCCCCCAAAACCTACTGTGTCTTCTTCACTGTTGTATTCTCAGCAACTGCTACCATTCTCAGCATATAATTCAATAACTGCTCACTGAATGAATAGCAAGTCAGTACTAAAACTCAGAATACTTCCTCAATGTTTCACACTACATTTTCTGGGGGAAAACAGTGTAGTCAAATGAAGAGCAGAATTAATGTAAAATACTCATATTTGTCCCTGAACATATGACCACAAGCACAGTCACTTAAAAATCAGATGTTTATCACTAACAACAAATTTGAATTTCTAAACTTTCAAATATTTGAAGTGAACTAATCTGCCTCACATATAAACAGCTCCTATCAATTGATAGGGAAAAGGCCAACCAAAGAATAATCAGGTATATAAACAGTTCTTAAGAAAGAAATACAAATCACCCTCAAGCATAAGCAAAGATGCTTAATCTCATTCATAAGGGAAACATAAACTAAAACTACACTGAAAATAATCAATAGATATATTAATCAAACACAACATGGAGAATTCTTCTAGATACAGATGGGAACAAACCCAACTATAAAAAGACATTTTAGATAACTGGGGAAATTTGAACATAATCATCTAATAGGTATAAGATGACATTAAAGAATTTGTTTTGTTAGTATGATAATGGCAATTTTTTGTTAAAAAAGACTACTGGAATATACTGAAGTATTTATAGATGAAATTATGTCAGAAAGTTCAAAATAACTGAGTGGAAGAGTGATAAAGATGCAAATGCAAAATAAGTAAAACAAGATTGGCTGTGTACTGATAACGGCTGAAGCTGAGTGATGGGTAAATAGGAGTTCATTATACTATTTTCTTTACTTTTATAAATGTACAATATTTCCTAAAATTAAAAAGTCTTAAACTTTAAATTTAAAAAAATGGAAGAATACACACACAAAAGATAATAAAAGTGGTTACCTGTTTGTGTGTGGGGAGAAGAGGGTAAATTTTTGCTGTTTATTTTGTGTTTTCACAATTTTAGAAAAAAAAGTTTAAATTAAAAAAAAAATGGATAAAACAATAATAACTTCATTGACACCTGGATTTCTAACCGAACACTAATGTACCCTGACTGCATCAGCAATTCTAATATGCTGAAAGAGTGTTTTAATGGAAACATGGATCAGAAAAATCTATCAAAGAATGAGCGTAATAGAGCAGTAACAGATGTAAGTGAAGTAGCAGATGTAGCTGAATTCCAACCTTCCATAATAAAATTAAAGAGTTTCTAATGTTTTTCTCAGCTAAGAATTCAAAAACTACAATTAAGAAATAGAAACTTTCAGCAAAGTTGTAGGATACAAAGCAACACACAAAAATCAGTGGTGTTTCTTTACATTAACCACGTGCACTCTGAAGAGGAAATTAAGAAAATCCTATTTACAATAGCATCTAAAATTAAGAAAATTCCATTTACAATAGCATTCAAAAGCATCCAATACAAAATAAGGAATAAGCTTAACCAGGGAGATGAAAGACTTGTATGATGAAAACTACAAAACATTGCTGAAAGAAATTTAAAAAAGGAAAGACGTCTCATGTTCATGGACTGGAAGACTTAATATTGTTAAGATGTCAGCATTACTCAAAGTGATCTACAGATGCAATGCAATCTCTATTGAAATCCCAATGATGTTTTTTGCAGAAGTAGGGAAATATGTCCTAAAATTCATATGAAATCTCAAGGGACTCCGAATAGCCAAGACAATCTTGAAAAAGAACAAAGTTGGAAGTCACATATTTCCTGATTTCAAAACTTAATAAAAAGCTACAATAATCAAAACAATATGGTACTGGCATAAAGACAAACATACAGACCAATTACAATAGAGCCTTGGCACCCTTCTCAAAAAAATGGTTTTTGAGAAGGGTGCCAAGACCATTCGATGGGGAAAGGACAGTCTTTTCAACAAATGGTGCTGGAAAACTAGATATCCACAGCAAAAGAATGAAGTTATACCCTTACCTTACACCATATACAAAATTCACCTCAAAATGGAAAAAGGACCTCAACATAAGATCTAAAACTATAAAACTCTTAGAAGAAAACACAAGGCAAAACTTAATGGCAATGGATCTGGCAATGATTTCTTGGATATAATACCAAAAATATAGGCAACAAAAGAAAAAAGTAGATAAATTAGACTATATCAAAATTAAAAACTTCTATGCATCAAAGAACACAATTAACAGAGTGAAAAGCAACTCACAGAATGGGAGAAAATACTTGCAAACCATATATCAGGTAAAAGATTAATATCCAGAATATACAAAGAACTTCAACCACAACAAAAACCAATATGATTAAAAAACAGGCAAAGAACCTGAATAGACATTTCTCCAAAGATACACAAATGGCCAATAAGCACATGAAAAGCTAACATCACTAATCATTAGGGAAATGAAAACAGTATGAAGGCTCCTTAAAAAACTAAAAGAAGAGTTACCAGTTGATCCTGCAATCCCACTCCTGGGCATATATCAGGAGAAAACTCTTATTTGAAAAGATACATGCACCTCAATGTTCATAGCAGCACGATTTACAATAGCCAAGACATGGAAGCACCTAATGTCCATCGATGGATGAATGGATAAAGAAGATGTGGTATATATATACAATGGAATATTACTCAGCCATAAAAAGAATGAAATAATGCCATTTGCAACAACATGGATAGACCTAGAGATTATCATACTACGTGAAGTAAGCCAGACAAAGACAAATATGATATCACTTATATGTAGAATCCAAAAAAAATGATACAAATGAACTTATTTACAAAACAGAAATAGACTCAGAGACAAAGAAACCAAACTTATGATTACCACAGGGGACTGGGGGTGGGGTGCGGTGGAGGGAGATAAGTTAGGAGTTTGGGATTAGCATATACACACTACTATATATAAAACAGGTAAACAACAAGAACCCACTATACAGCACAGGGAACTATATTCAATATCTTGTAATAACCTATAATGGAAAAGAATCTGAAAAAGAATACATATATGTATATATATGTGTAACTGAATCACTTTGCTGTACACTTGAAACCAACACAACATTGTAAATTAACTATACTTCAATTTTAAAAAAAGAGAAAGCTATTCAACTGAGGGAAAAGAAAAAAACTATAAAGCACGGTAGTATTAACCTATGGTTGCAGTAGGTAATCAAGAAACAAATGTAATACAAAGCATTTCCCACACATGGGGGAAATGTATTACATGAAAGTCACAGAATTAGATAGGTATATTAAGGCTTACTATCAGACGTTGAGTTTAGCTTTAATAGTTTAGCTTTTAATAGTACATTTTAACACAATCATATATAACATTTATATACTCAACCTAATCGCAACAGCTCAATTCTCTGTATGCTCATTGCATTTCATATAAACCTTTTAGCCCTTATTTCACTACACTGTTAATTATCTGTTCACATGACTCTCTACCAGACTGCAGGCTCTTTGAAGGCAAACTGCCATTTACTTTTGGGTCTCAGGGCTTGGTGGCAAACCCAAGCACTGAGATACAAATTCTGAAGGTTTGTCGAATGACTTAGGTAGTATTTTTATGTCAATAAACAATCCTGCAAATAATTTTACAGAAGATAATTAAGTTTAGAGGTTACGTAACTTGCTGAGATCACAGAGCAAGTACATAAATGAAATTAGAATTCAAATCCAGATCTTCGGTCAACAATTTCTATGCCCCTTCCACCACACCATACATATTACAAGTAACTACAAGCTGTGCAGGAGCTACATTCTGTGGTTAGTTGTCTGTAGTCAAAAAGCAACAACTCAACCATAAAAATGAATCACCCAAAATTGGAATAGTAAAGGTCCCTTAAAAATGAGATCTTTGAACTGTCATAAAACTTAGCTACTATTATTATAGTCTCAGCAGAATACTGCTACAAGTATTTCAGAAAAAAATTACCTTGTACTTCTTTATCATGACACTCCTTTAGTTTTGTCCAAACATCCTTAAAGTCATTAGATACATCTGCAGAACTAGGGCTTCCACAACTGCTTCCCGGGACGTTCATCTTACTTAATATGCTCACACTTCTACTGCCTAATGTTTTCTGACCTTTTCTGTTACATTATACAGGTCTGAAGTTGTCTTTGGTCAGTTCAAATACCTGAAACAACAGATTGCAACATAAGTGAATTCTGCATTTATCTTTGTGTAATTTGAAATCAGGATGACTTCAAGCCCAGGCAGCTGATCTCAAGTTTTCCTTATTTACCTATGATCAATCACTTTAGAATTTGAGGGGGTGGAAGTGAGGAAAAAAGATGAGTATGGTGAGAAAAGCCCCAATTTCAGTTACCTGGCCTTAAGTTAAGCTACTCTTTCAGGCAAATTTTTTCTTATTCCGCCTATGAGGAAGTAATTACCTACATTATGTTTAATTGAAAGGACTATGATATAGAGAGGTTTGTAATCATTCATGGTCACTACTGTTTCCCCATTCTAAAAGAATTTATTGCTTTCTTAACTTTTGAGTTGATATGGAATACAACAATATATTGAACCAAAAACTGGAAAACACTCTGAAATATTCTTGACTTAATAAGCATTCACATCTAGACACACACACTGTAAAAGAGCAAGAAAGATGACTGACTAACACGAGTCTCTGAACAGCTTTCTCATAACAATGAAATCTGGTGAGCAAGATACAGACACAGCCAAGATCTATGAATACGGAAACATCTAAAAACAAGGCAAATATGGGTAAAGCTATTTTGTGCCTCTCAGAATAAAGGTGAATGATTAAGTTTATTATTTGTGTAGCCCCTCAAGGAAGCAACAGGCTATTAAGTTCAAGTGGATTAATAAATATTTTAATATGTGTTCTTAAACTGAAACCATTAACTAGCTACTACTAAAAAATTACAATAAAATGATTAACAAATCTACTAACCCTCACATCTGGCTCCTTAGTCAATGCCTTACCATTGCTAACAAGTGCCCAAACGGATTTAAGTGTCTTTTACTAACCATTTCCTGAGGTCTCTGATGAAGAGGCTAAGATAAGCAAGGGCATGTCTAAAGGGAGCAATATTATGTGCAGAGCCACTTGGTAAACTATAAAACACTAAAGAAATAAAAATACATTTATTAAGCTTTTCAAAAATTGTGATTACACTTTTTTTAAAGATAATCAGTGAAAATTGAACAAGTACTAGATTTTACAAAATATTAGGAAATTATTTTTAATTTCTAAAGAGGCTTGTATTCAACTATTTATTAAATAGTTTTATTTATCTAAATAAATTTTATTTATCTAAATTTATTTAAATTTAGATAAATTTAAATTCCATTTATTTATTTATCTAAATTTATCTAAATAAATTTTATCTAATTTATCTAAATAATTTTATCTAAAATTTATCTAAATAATTTTATCTAAAATTTATCTAAATAAATTCCATTTATTTATTTATCTAAATTTATCTAAATAAATTTTATTTATCTAAATTTATCTTTTATTTATCTAAAAGATAAATCAATGGGTCTATACTACTGTCAATAAAAGCCACCATTTATTAAGTGTTCACTATGTACCATGGAGTGTGCTGTTTTATATTTCCTTTTAATTTAATCTTCACATTGTATAAAACAGCTACTACTGATATTATTAATTTCATTTTAGAGTTTAAGAAAACAGGCTTAAGAGACTAAGTGACTCGTCCGAGGTCACATTGCTAAGACACGTCTACTACGGCCACGTCACTGCTGCAACTCAAGTTGTGATGCCAATGAACTCCAAAATACTCCTAAGAAGCAAAAAAAACAAAACAAAAATGTTAATTGTTTTTATTAATCAAAAAGTTCAAAACAAAGTTTTAGTTACTTTAATGAACAATTTAAAATTGTATATTTTAGCATTCAATAGTTTAAAACCCATAGTGTAAGATAAGCTTCCTTTATTCTACCTTCAGGGGTAATGAAAAGGTTAAGTGTTTTTTTCCCCCCACATAACAATTTATCAATACTAAGCTGTTCAGATATTGAACAGCTTATGGCAATCATCTTCCTTGCTCTTTCACAGTGTGTGTGTGTCTGTGTGTCTAGATGCTTGTTAAGTCAAGAATATTTCAGGGCGCTTTCCAGTTTTTGGTTCAATATATTGTTGTATTCCACATCAACTCGAAACTTGAAACCCTCTCCAATCTATTTTGCATGCTTAGCACTTTTTGCTGGCATTTCTTTTGATATTGAACCGTTATTCGCTGCACGAATAATTTCTCAAAAATGTGCATCTTGCCTCTCAAGTTGCATCCTGGGCTCAACAGTTTGCAATAATTTAATACATTTCTGTGCCTCCTGTTGCAATGTAAACCACAAACCACCACACTGAAGGTGCTCAAGAGAAGATCTTTCCTGTCACACCACACACATTCTTAGGTGAGGCAAGAGCCGCTCCTCAGTTCACACAAGGGCCCTGAACAAACTGAATAGGGACTCTGACTGCTGCTCTTACGAGCAGAGCAGAGGTCCAGTGGCTCCCATCCCAGGACCCTTAGCCATCAGCCTCCTCCCGCACCGCGAAGGGCTGGCGGTCCGCCCTCGCCAAAGCGCTCCGCCGAACAAACCACACGACTGGCGCCGGAAGCGCGCGCGGCGACACCGGGCGCAGGTCGGCGCATGCGCGTGGCGGGCCCGGCGCCGGCAAGCAAGTTCTCAGCTGGTGCGAAGACTCGGAAACAGCACTCAGCGCTGGGTCGTCCGCAA
Organism: Leucopleurus acutus; assembly: GCF_964270905.1. Taxonomy (NCBI): domain Eukaryota; kingdom Metazoa; phylum Chordata; class Mammalia; order Artiodactyla; family Delphinidae; genus Leucopleurus; species Leucopleurus acutus. Next base: position 51,124,100 of record NC_139155.1, read on the forward strand.
TCCGGTCTACCTCCTGCGTAGTTCAGGCCGGCTCCAGCCGACTCCTCAGATTCAGCCCCAGCGCCATACAGCCATCCCCACCCCGGGGTCAAACGCCTTCGGTCAGCCGGCAGCTCCAGACCGGAAATAGCCCGCTAGGACCCAGCGCTTTGGGTCGGGGAAAAAGATTCCTTTTACTCACGGCTTGCAAGATTGCGTCGAGATTCTCGAAAGCCCCAGCAGGAACGCGAGCACGCTCTGGAGAGGGGAAGAGACGGCCGTTCGCTTTTCTGCTCGTTCCCTCACTAATCTGCCACACCGCCAGCAGCCAAGCCGCCCCCTCGGGGCAGCCCGCGTTTTCCAGCGCTGGGGGAGGGCCCGAGGGCCGCCGGCTACGCTCGCCCCGCCCGGACCTCGCGCGACGTCACGCAACGTCGTGTGGGAGTTCCCGCGACGTCACGCCTCTTCCTCCTCCTACCTCCGCGGAGCTGGGTGGCGCCCCTCACGCCCCTGCGGAGGAGCTGGGTCGGCGACGAGTCCCACCGCGTTGGGCGGTGACTGGAGAGTGGAGCTCTTCCACTGAGGCGTCAGAAGAGGCTCCGAGAGCTGGCGGCCGCCACCGCGTTTTTTGAGAGGGCCCGGAGAAAGCTCACGCTGTTCTGTCTGCGGAGATTCACGTTCTCCTAAGAAGTGATCAATGTGTCTGACTTAAGCCCGTTTCTGGGAAAGCACGTAGGAGCGGCCTGTACCAGATGGAAAGTTAAAGTTAACTGAGGAGGGAAGGGACACAGATCAATCTAACGTAGCTTTCCGGCTGGTAGCTCTTACCTACAGTTTAGTGATGCGACCTGACCGGACTGGGTGGCGAGGCCGCGTAGCAAAATGAACGATGTATATTTTGCTCAGGTTAAAGAAAGTTTCTGACGAACCTGAAATGAGACGGAATCAGAAGTGACGCATTATTTATTGGAACAACATGCTGTTAGGTAATTTTTTTAAGTCAACGTTTTATGTGGCTGTTCGTTTATAAACATTCAAATTATTAGTATATTTTCCTATTTATATTACCTATTTAAAAGAAGCGTTTTAGCGTTAGAAATTCTGAATATATGAAGTTGAAGAAAGTAAACAGAATAGACAGTATCATAATATTTTTTAAACCAGTTCAATACTTTTTTTAATACTTATAAGACCTGGGAGGAAGACAGAGGATATTATAAACTTTAAAAAGTAGAGTTGTATTTGGGAAATCAAAGATATAAAATGTAAAAGTAATTTTCCCGTTCATTCCCGGTCTTAAGGGATGAATATCACAGCTTACTCCTTGGGAGTGGGCATAACAGGATGTTTCTGTACCATCCTAGGAATGCTGTAGGAACGTTGGTATCTTTATAAAAGAGAGCTGCTGAACATTCATTACCCTGTTAAAGTATCATTCACTTCCAAATTTTATCTTGTTTTAGTCTTTTCTATCAGATCCTCTTACAGCACTATGTGCTATGTGCCTTCCTATCTGACACTTATTGTAGTTTTCATTATTTATTTAATTAAATCAGTCTCCTCACTAGACTCTTAAGTTTCTTAAGGTCAAAACCATGTCTTGTTCACCTTTTTATCACCAGAAACTAACCCAGTGCTTGCCAGAGAGTCAGTCTCCGTGTAAAATTAATGAATTGGGCGTTCCTTGAGGGACTCATCTTTTTCATTTAAGCGGAGAATATCTTTGAATCCATTCTAAATTCTTAGATTCTCTTTATGGGATTTTATGATAAATCACTTTAACGGTGGAAACAGTAGGCATACGTGTAGATATCTGCCTCCAATAAGGAGCCTTAAGACCTACATATAAATTATGAAGTCCTATGAGAAAACTTATATGAGAAAACTTAACAGTGAAGCAGATATTTTGAACTCTTTGTAATACTGGGTTTCTCAAATTTTATGGCTTAGAATAATGCTTCCCAAACTTTTTCAGTACCTGGAAAAAGAATACTTGTATTACATATTGTGATAAAAAAATGAGACTGCTTCCATCCAGAGGCAACAGCAACTAGGATTCCAGCCACCTCAGGCCCAGCACTGCCACCTTGAGGGTTGGGAGTTTAATGTCCTAGCATACATATTGGAGGCCCTTGGTTAGGATGCTCAATTTAAAAATTGTGTGGTGAAATGGTTAAAACGGTAACTTTTATATATGTACACTTAACCGCAATGAGAAAAATTGTGTACTGAAAACTCTAGGATTCTTAGAACTGTAAGAATTTTGGAACTATGTAGATCCAATTGCTTCTCATCACCTCATCTGTATCCACCCTGGGCCAAGCCACCATCATCTTAAACCTCTTCTGCAGCAATAGCCTTCCTTTTTTTGTTTTTTAATCAACTATCTTTCTACTTACACTGTTTTCCCTTTACAGTGTATTCTCCAACAGCAGTCAGACTGATTCTTTAAAACCTAAGTCAGAACATGACACTCCCTTAGTTTAAGACATGCCAGGGTCTTCTCATCACTTTAGAATAATATCAACCCCCTTTCCATGGAGTCAGGACAGGTCAATCACTGTATTCTACTGATGTTACCTCCTAAATAGAGTTCTGAATTAGTGCTTTCCTATCCATCCTCACTCTTTTTGCCCTAGTTTTGGCCCTAATATTTCTTACCTAGACTGTGCTTCCAATCTTGCACCTAAATGCAGTTTCCACACAGCTGCCAGAATGCCCAACCATTATTTCTGATCTTGACACTCTCTTGTTTAAAACCATTCAAGTGGCTCTCAATTGCCTAAAGATTAAAATTCAATCCCTTTAAAATGTCAAAGAAGCCCTTCTTAACCTTACACCTCTACCCCCCACCTTATCCTTTCCCTCTAAAACAGGACACTGCTTATATTCCTCCTTCCTGCTCTTTGCTATTTCATTGTCTTGGCTCATACAATCCTCTTCTCTTGAAATTATCTCCGCCCAGATCCTTAATATTTCACCCCCTTTCTACGTATCCTTTAAGACTTAGCTCAGGTACTGCAGCTTCCAGGAGACTACCTTAATGTCTCTCTTCACCCCTTCTTCCTACCCACTTCCACAAATAGCCCTCCTCATTCTCCCATACCCTTCTATATGTATCTTTGTCACTGCATTTAATGCTATTATACTGTAATTATGTTTCTATCTTTTATCTTACCCAGCTAGGCTGCAAGGGGTTTCTTGATAGCGGAGACTGTGCTTTCTTCATTCTCCTCGGTATTCCTAGTTCTTATCAGAGAGTCTTAGAACAGTACAGTCTTAGAACAGTATAAAGCCACATATATGATTTAAAATTTTCTATTAGCCGCATTTAAAAAGGTAAAATGAAACAGGTGAAATTAACTTAATATGTTTTGTTTAACCTATTTATCTAAAATATTATCATTTCAACATGTAATCCATATACAGATTTATGAATGAGGCCTTTTACATTATTTTTCTTCATACTGAGTCTTTAAAATCTGATGTGTATTTCACCTTCACAGGACATCTCAATTTGGATTAGCCACATTCCAAGTGCTCAAACTCACATGTGCCTAGTGGCTACCATATTGGCACAAAACATGCCCAGCATATATAATGAACAAATGAGGTTACATGATTTACCTGAAGAACCAAGTTGGAGCTGATTCCTATGGAGCTGTTTCCCACTCTAAGGCTATTTCTCCTATTTGTGCTGGGCATTTCCCATCTCTCTCCCACTCTACACATCATGCCATTCTCTTCCCCTCCCAGCAAATTTTTTGCCTGTATCACCAGGCAAAAAATCTAGTGATTAAACCCATTATGATTATTTACATAATAATGTCCAGCACCTTTAATACAAACACAAAATACTAGTAAACTGGAGTGAGCTGTATACTTACAGTCAGAACTACTTTAAGAGCAGAACAAAAGAGATAATAAGAAAGATAAAAATAATAAGATAAAAATAATAAGAGGGATAAGAGGGGAGAGAAGTATTAACATAATAGAAAATTATGCTGTCAAAATTTGTGTCAACCTAAATGAACACGATTTAATTTTTAAAAAGTTGTTTACAGTAATTACTAAGTGTTGTTTGGGGGTAGGGGTACACATCAATTAGTGATCTTGCCCCAAGTGCCAAAATGTTTTATGATTTGAGTTGATGGTGCTGAGATTCCAGTTAGGTTGAGCAGTTTTATAATTGTTTTAAAAGATATATTTAACATTCATGGAGGATGTCAGTATCACAGTTTTTCTTTTGACAGTCAGGTGGTCATTAAAGTGCTTATAAAAGACGTTAAGGATTATACATTGCTTTCCGATTAGAAAAAGTAGCCTCATGTGGTCTAGCCAACTTCCAACTTAGGTAGAGAAACTTTTATGTATTTTGATTATCTCTATGGCTACATATACCGTCTTCATTTCCCTTTATAAACTATTAAAGTAGTTTGTGTTTTTAAGTACTTAGCTACTTCATTTTGCATCAGCAATGAGCAAAGTTTTATTAGATATATAATTTTCCCAATTTAGGAACTATCACTTTATACTTGATAAATAGTCTTATACAGTATACTGTGTGCTTGCCTATTGGCATAGGTTTAAATGATGGTGGGCTGATCCAGGATGTTAATGATCTGCTATTTATCTTTTTCTTCCAGGCCATCAGTTTGTATACAGTGGCTGCTTGGGCAGTATTTCATATCTCTGCAATATAGGTTAATGAAGCTTAGGAATTTTGTTAGATAGCCCTTAGGCCCTTTCTTTAACACTGGCATTTGTAAGAACCTCAGAGCTTAACCGCTGCAGAGATGATAAAAGAATTTAAGAGTGATCACTAGGACTGTAGAGTAGAAAAGTGGATTGTATTTTGGGAATCTTGAAAAACCAATCTTTATCTTTTTATCCAGTAAATGTAGTTCTATACAAATTGTCCTGTGTACATATATATAATGCTGCCATGATGGAAACTGTGGGAACAATATTTACAGTAATGTAAATGGAAAATATTATGAAGAGTTAACTGTAGGAACAAGTCACTGACACTTGGAGTTTATTAATTAAAGCATTCCTTGATGGGTTCACAGGAGCAAACACATTTAATATTCATTGCTTTGTCCACTTAAAAAAATGAGGGGCTTCCCTGGTGGCGCAGTGGTTGAGAATCCGCCTGCCGATGCAGGGGACGCGGGTTCGTGCCCCGGTCCGGGAAGATCCCACATGCCGCGGAGCGGCTGGGTCCGTGAGCCATGGCCGCTGAGCCTGCGCGTCCGGAGCCTGTGCTCAGCAACGGGAGAGGCCACAACAGTGAGAGGCCCGCGTCCACACAATGATGCACGTCTTAAATGGTAATTTTTCCGCCTATGAATTTATTCACTGCTGGCATGTAGTTGTGATCTTTAATATACTCATGCCTCACAAATTGCAGCTATGTCTTCAAACACACTGGCTGACTTTTTCCCCCTATTTTTTTCTTATTCTAACCATGTTTGAGAAAAACAGACTATTTAAAAAATAATGACATTTTGCTTTTCCTAATCCATATGTCAGTCTAAGGTTAAGGAAGCTTTGATAATTACTGATCCAAAAATGTTTTACGTTTAAAATTCAGTTCTTAGAGGAGGCCTTCAGTTTTAGCCAATACTTTTCTATTTTACTTAAGTTATAATCGGAAGTATTAGAACTGAATAGTGAAATTAAATTGTATTTTAATTCACTTCTCACCCTTTGGGACAATTTGTTTTTGCAGACTATTTAGGATAGATAGAATTCCTCTTCCCAAGTCTAGTACACTTATATAAAATGACCATATGCCCTGGCTTACCAGCAACAGTTCTGGTTAATGTCTGTTCTTCTGGCTTAACTATTAACAGGGCTCCCATTTACTCTAAAAAATGTCCTGGTTTGGGTGATAAGTCAAACGGTCAGAAGCTTTAGGGAATTTGAAATATAAACTAATAAAAAAGGGAAGATTCAAATGACCTTCTCTTGTCAGGAGTATTTTCTTCTCAACTATGTACAGATCTATCTAAACTCGTTTTAAAGAATATTATGATACAGATAATGTAAGCCATAAAAGAATTGCACTTTTTGATTTATTGCTAGTACTCTGAAATTCCCATTAGTTGGGAAGTGGTTTGTTTAATACTGATAGAAAATGGGTTCAAGAAAAATTTGCGATGATAAAAATACAAAGTACTGTTCCTACTTATCTTCTCTTTTGAACCTAAAAACTGTATCATACAGGTGGAACAGGTACAGTTTTCATCTCTTCAGAAAGGTTGATAAATTAGGTGGTGTGACTAGCACTATATGTACAAACTAGTAGATAAGTTGACCCAAGACTTTAAACCCAGTCTTCTGGACATGAGTCCTGTGTCTATGATCTTTTCAGTACACCATGCTATTTTTAAATAATGGAATCTCTATGAAGCTTATTCTGTGCTTTTCTGTTTTTAATTTAGAAAATGCTTTTGAGAAAATAACCAAATAACGTTTCTGAAAAATTATTAAAAATTATTACCTAAAGGCTAATTTGCAGTCCCAGTACATTTTTCTGTTTACTTCAGAAAGCTTTACATTATATGAGGTTACTATAAGGATGTTTAAATTTGATAGCAACTTAATTTGTCTTATTGAGAAGAGGAAAATAAACTGGGCTCTCTTGGTCAGGATTGGAGTGAAGCACTATTCTATGGATTAATCTCAGTTTTTTTAGACTTTTTTGCAATAATTTTATTTCTTAGTAATTATGGTACATATGGCCTTTTACTTGGTTTACGATAGATGTGGACATTTGAGAGATGAATATAAATTGACTTCTAATGGAATTAGTGAAAGTGTTTATACTAGATTCCCAGCTAGATTCTTTCATGTAGTAAGTTTAAAACTAAATAGATTGAAGAGCCTTGAATTATGTTGTAATCTCAGAAGGGACCAGAGCAAGAAGTGCTCCAAAAATTGTGGCCTTATTTTACAGTCAATGATGGTGTATGACCATATTCCCAGCCTATGGTACTGTGCAAGTCCTGAGTAAGAGACGACCAGGGTTTATGCTCTGGCCCTATCTCTGGTTATCTGCATGTTTCCTAGACAAGTCTTACTTCCTCAACTGGAAAATGAGAATACTCATACTTAGTATGTCCAAAAGGGTGGTTGTAAAAATGAGGTATTATATGTGAAATTTCTTAAAACTTGCCAGTTGGGAACAGAGTGGTAGCAGGCTTTCCAGACAGAAGGCATGTGCAAAGGTTCTGCTATGGGGAATCATTGTGAGCTCTGGAAAGTGCAAGTATATAGTAATATATTTGTATAGGTTGATAGTGGGAAATCAGTAGCAGTTCCACCTGATTTTTTGAATGAATTATAATTTGTAATTATAATCCTATTAAGCAAGTAATTTAACTTCTCTGTACCTCAGTTGTTTTATCAGTGATATGAAGGTAATAATATAAGCCTTGGGTATTTCACAAGATTGTTAAGGATTGAATGATTATATATATGTATTCAAATAGTGTAAGAAGCTATTGTTAATAATAGATAAATTTAAGAGCTACAGCTAATCAGAGAGATCTTTCCAATTGCTAACATTATATAATTACAGTGAAATTGAATTGCTATGCAAATTGTGAGAGATTTATAATTATAGAAGTGATTAAATGATAATTTGTTAAGTGCTTTTTTTTTCTTTTTTTTTTTTTTTTGCGGTACGCGGGCCTCTCACCGCCGTGGTCTCTCCCGTTGCGGAGCACAGGCTTCGGACGTGCAGGCTCAGCGGCCATGGCTCACGGGCCCAGGCGCTCCGCGGCATGTGGGATCCTCCTGGACCGGGGCACGAACCCGTGTCCCCTGCATCAGCAGGTGGACTCTCAACCACTGTGCCACCAGGGAAGCCCCACATCTTATTTGATTCAAATAATTAAGTTTAAATAAGTCTGGTAGTTAAATAGTCAGGTAGTTATTATATTGTTGTTATTTCCATTATATTACAAGGGATTTTAACCATTATCTAGCTGAACTGCAGAATTGTATAGAAAGGAGAAACTAATTTATTCATTTATTTCAGAAATTGGTGGTTGTAAGGAATCATTTATTTAACAGAGATTTATGATCTATTCAGCTTCAAGTCCAAGAAAGGGAGCATTGGTATCAAGCTGATTATGATCTGAGCTAATTTAGTGAAGACCTGAGTATATTTGATAAATCCTTTTGAAAATAGTATCTGCTATTATTGGGCTGTGTTCAGTAGTGTGTGTCCCCACTTTTTCTTATATCTATGCCCTCTTCAGTCCAGTTTCCCTTTTTTAGTTCATTAGCTAATTTAACCACCTTCTAAGAAAGAGTTTTTTAAAACTCAGATAATTATTCTATTCTAACATAGTTCAAGTTAAGTGAAAAAAGGATATGATTTTAATCAGATTTCTTTTTTATTAGTACCTGTTTCTTCCTCATTTTTCTAAGCTAAGTTTCTATCATTATGCAAATATGGTATTTACTTAATTAGAGCACATAACTGGCTATTCAGTTTTCTATTTTTAATCCACTTGACTAGAGCCTTCATCTAACGTATTCTTCAGAGCCATGCTCCAGGATCACGGTATAGGTTATAATGAATTAGTTCTTGTAACCAGACCCTATTGGACATAGTCCAAGACAAACTTGTAGCTTTCAAAATTCTGTGTTTTACTATAGTGAGAAGTGTTATTTGAGGGTCCAACATAGTCAATCTATTTTTATTACAGTTTTACCAGTGTAGACTTAAACAATAAAGTCTTTGAATCAATGCTGGATATAAAAGTATTTACAGAGTATGTACTAATTGTTCATTTTATGGCTGTTTGGCTCTTCAAAAATTGGCAGCCAAATTCAGGAAATGAAATGTAGTTTATTAGAAAATACCTTTCTCACAGAAGATCAAGTTTCTGTGCATCTCAGGTTTTGTGGGAATGGATCAAATACGTCAGACAAAAATTGGCTAAAGTTCCTTATTTCCATTTGAAATTGCTGTACTCATTTCTCAAAAAATCTATTGTAGTTGTACAGTGTATTAGTTAAAAGTATATTGTTAAACCAAGGAAAAAGTGGTTTTACGATATTTGTTCAATAATAATAATGTACTGGACTCCTCTTGGGCCCTGCTTACATCAGTCATCGCAGTGCAAACCAGATTCCTGTCAAGTAAAACCTGACACCTCACCTGACTTTCGGCTTTAACATTAGCATTAACACGTGATTTGTTATGGTATCAGAGGAACTGCTGAGAATTTAATTTACACTAGATGTGTTTAGTTTACACTTACTGGTGGAACTAGAATAACATGCCATTCATCTTAAAAAGTAAAACTGTGGGAAAAGAGACTGGTTTTATTGTGCTGGAATGGACTGAACAGCTTTTCTTCCTGAATGGACTATAGCCAGGTTCCAGTGTAGCCAGGTTCCAGGTTCCTGGTTCCTGGCCTATAGTCAGGTTCCAGTGGTTAGTTCTATATTATAGTTAAAAAGCAGTATACTTGTTCCTGAGCAACATATATTTGTTTTAAGTTTTATCAAACAAGCACTTGGACAGTGAATAGAGCAGAAGGTAACAGCTCACGAAACTGCTATGTAGATGGTATTTATCATTCAGTACTTATTATATGATTGAAAATTGATCACAATATTAATATCTTCAGAAATGCAAATGTTCCTTTCATCTCAGACTGAATTTCATCTACTTTCAGTTAGGAGACCTCCAAATGTAGACCTGTATGGATGGTACTCAACTTAAGATGGTTTGATCTTAGCGATCTTTCAACTTTATGATGGTGTGAAAGCCATACGCATTCAGTAGAAACCACAATTCGAATTCTGAATTTTGATCTTTTCAGGGGCTAGCAGTATGCAGCATGATGCTCTCTTGTGATACTGGGCAGCTGCAGCAAGCTGCAGCTCCCATTCAGCCATGCAATCACGAGGGTAAACAGCTGGTACACGTGAACCATTCTGTACCCAGACAGCCACTTTCAGTACAGTATTCAATAAATTACTTAAGATATTCAACACTATTATAAAGTAGGCTTTGTGTTAGATGACTTTGCACACCTGTAGGCTAGTGTAGTGTTCTGAGCATATTTAAGGTAAACTCGGCTAAGTGATGGTGTGCAGTAGGTTAGGTGTATTAAATGCATTTTTGACTTATGATATTTTCAATTTACAGTGGGTTTATCGAGACATACCCCATCATAAGTTGAGGAAAATCTGTGTATGTTAAATGTAAATTTTTTCTAGAAGACCTCATCGCAGAATTCTATAATATTGCTCTGTGTCCATAAATATTGTACTGCAAGCTACAGAAAGTTATTGATATGTATTTCTTAATGTTTCAAGATTCATTCAGAAATTCATTAGATTTAAAATATTTTCATATTGGAAGGAAGTGTTTCTCACTCCTAATCTAAATTATTGTAGAAGGGATAGGCACAGAACCTTCAAGGGAGTAGACTTACAATAGAACTTTGAAAAAAGATTTGCCATGTAAGTTATATTTTCACTTTGTCAGTAATACATAATTTCTAAGTTAATAGTTTTCTGATTACTTTTTTTTTTTTTTTTTTTGTGGTACGCGGACCTCTCACTGTTGTGGCCTCTCCCGTTGCGGAGCACAGGCTCCGGACGCGCAGGCTCAGCGGCCATGGCTCACAGGCCCAGCCGCTCCGCAGCATGTGGGATCTTCCCGGACCGGGGCACGAACCTGTGTCCCCTGCATCCGCAGGCAGACTCTCAACCACTGCGCCACCAGGGAAGCCCCTGATTACTTTTAAGACTATATGTCTTTAACACGATGAGCTATACCGTTCTCTATTTCCCAGTCAGTTTTTGATGCATAGCAAGTTTGGTCATTAGTCCTGTGTTATCCAAATTAGCTATTTATATAGAAACATTTAAAAAATATATGCCTGCTTTTCAATTATTTATAGTAATATCCACTCTGTATGTAAGAAAATTAAATGCAAATTAACTACTAATTTAATGAATAGCCACATAAGGTTAAATTGCTTATGTATCTAATAGTTTTAATAAGAATGTATAATTAGTGGGCTAAATTGGTGAAGTGGTACTTTTGTCTTTAGGTATACCATCTACATACACGCTTTTCAGTTTAAGAGAAAAACAATGCATTTACCATGGATACAAATTCAAATTATATTATTCACATAACGCTTATTTGTACAACAGTTAAACATCTTTCAGGAAATTAAAGTTGATTGCAAGAGCTCAATAAGATCAGCTTGTGTTAGAAGTGGATCTGTTTGTTGGTTCTAATATGAAGTCTAGCCTCTTTCCTGTTCTTTCTTCACACATTGGAAGATGTGTCAATTGACCCAGCTTTCGTTAGATAAGCTCTTAAAATGTTTTGTCACACTCTTCTGAGCTCCCTTCTGGCTGATGACATGCATTTCATGAATATCTCACGTGTGAACTTTGCTTATTGGCTCCATCTCCTAATCAATTTATCAGTCTGAGGCTAATTTAATATCTTTAGAACATGTTAAATCCTATTCTATCTTCTTACATCCAATTTTGGATTCACTCTTCCTATCATTATTTACTATCAAGGGAATGTAATATAATTTCATATTGACCTACAGTAAATTAATTCCTAAGAGAATCTTTTGGAGGAAAAAACATACTCTAGAGCCCTGAAGAAATAATTCAATCGGTAGTAGAAAGCACAATCCTTAGAGCATATAGAAATCCTTGGCCAACTAATCTGATGTGTGAAATAATACAATAGATATAAATAGATGTAAAATGCCTTTGAAAAACTCAGATACTAGGCACAAGCAAGGTATAATTTGGACTATGTCACAATTCCTTCCTTTGGTATAGATGATTGAAATTTGAATTTTTTAAAATTAAGCCTTTTAATCACCTTGGTATATTGCCCTCAGAATACGTTTAACAAAGGCATCTTTGAAGTGATTCTTTAATTTGATTCAATTATATGGGTTTCTAATTTTTTTAATTTAATAAGATTAAAATGTTTTCCAATATTAAATCTTAATGCTTTCCAAGGTTGCTGATTTAATTTTATCTCTGACCAATAGAAAATGTATATTCTAAGTTAAGCTTTGACTTCTTTTACTCAAGCTATTTGTTGAAATTTATATATTAAAGAGGGGGGAAGAATATTGACGTGCTACACCTACTATGTTCTAGAAACTCTGCTAGGTGTTTACACAGAATATCTCATTTGATCTTGCCAACAACTCTTAGCGAATGGTATTTGTTTCCTTAATTTACAGTTGGAGAAAAGAGAACTCAGTGTTAAATAATTCCCAAGGGTAAACTAGCTTGTAGCAGAGTCAGTATTCAAACCCATCTCAATTTGGCTCAAAAACCCATATGTTTTTCAATATACTACCTTTTCTCTTGATTGTAAAGACAAGAAACAAATGGAAGTAATTATTTTCCAGAGTCCACTTGAACTGAACTAAATTTACCAAATTTAGAAACATCTCTCTGGTAAGATTTTATCTGTAAAAAGAGAAGGGGCTTAGTAGAATTAATTTTTAGCTCTAAGAATCAGAATTGAAAATTCTGAGCCTTTGGTTCTCAAGCTTTCTATGGTCCTATGTCCTTGGAATTTCTTAAGTTAAAAACATTTAAAGCATTTTTGAGCACTTGTGCTCAAAGCACTCTATTAAGATCTCACGCTTTAAATAACAGGTTTTGTCCCCTCTAAGATGGGTTTTGAGTCCTTCAATTCTGGGCTTCATAACCTTATTGAAATTTTCATCTCAATTCTAACCAAATTTTAGAAGTACAACCTTCTTAGGCAAATCCTAAACTATATCCATATAAGAGTGATTAAAACAATACAAGAATACATACATGCTAAGAAAATAAACAGTTGAGACAGTTTAAAGCAATAATAAGTCAGAAAATGACAGCAGGATCCACAAATAATCTGGGCAAATATGAAGGAATGTGAGGTACTCTTATGATTTTGATTTACAATTTTGTGATGGCACTAAGAGATTAGGTTTTGAAATGGTCGTCATCTTCATTGCCAATGGCAACCCCATAAGTTCGGCCACTATACCAAAAAAGTTTGGGGGCAATAATTATATAGATTAAAATATAAAAGCAAATAATTTCTTGGTTCAGTAAATATTCCTTAAAATAACTTATACAACACAATTTTACCTTTTTACAAATCCTTTAGAACTCAGAACAGATTTCACGTAGTAGTCAGAAGAATCAATGTAGAGCAGTGAAACAAATATTCGTCTGGGCTGCTATCAGGAAGCTGGGATGTTCTGGTACCACCTCTACCCTTAGATTGTATAATAGTGATTTAGCTACGTTTTGGGGCTTTTCATTCAACTAAAAAGTGAGAAGTTGAATTCATTAGTTATTCTTAAAGAGTCCTTCTAGCTCAAAAATGTCATGATTCTAAGTGCTTTTGGTAGGAAACACATGAATATATTCAGGAAGGAAAGAGGTTATAGTTGTAAAGAAAGCTAGCATGGTTGACAAAAAGAGTCATTGTGTGAAACTGTTGCCAGGAATAAAGACAAAGGAATGCATCCCTAACTAGACTTAGAGAATAAAAAGATTTTTAAATGACTAGAACAATTTTTGACCTGGGCCCTCAGATAATGCAGGGCTATATAAAATACATACACACACACATGTACAAACACAGACTCCTAATTTGATAGGTAAATCCATATATCCTTAATTTTCATCAAAACATCACAATGTATCAGTATTTTAAAGGAATCAATATATGGAAAATACATAAAAGTCGTATTTAATAGAACTTTCATATATTTGAAACTAAAAATCCATTAAGTGAAAACTGTTGACTCCTCCCCCAAAATGTAGAGTTAGATTTGAAATTTTACCCACAAATTTTATATGAAATATATATCTAGTTCCTAAATAGCTTTCCTCAAAACCATAAACATAAAAACCACTTAATAAATAAGTTGGAATCCCAAATTGAGTTAATCTTTGAAGAGTAAGCCCTGTATTTTAAACATAGTAAGATCTAAAAATTTTAAGTTACTATATATAATATAGTTACCAGAACCACTAAAACTATACTCTATTGACATATATTTATATTTAGCCTGAAAACTAACTGAAAAGAGAAAAATTCAACTAACTAAAAATTTTGGTCCATATTCTCCAAAAATTGTCCAAATAGAGTTTATGCTGAATAAAATTAATTTTTGGTTTGCTGAATCAGCACATTCCTTTTGCAGATTCAACATTACACAGCTTTTTAGAAATTCAGCTGAATATCAGAAGTTTTATGCAGAATTGCCTTGGAGTAGGCAAGCATCCAAAAGGTTTCCCTGCAAAAACTGAAATCTCATCTGAACATTTATTCTCACTTTTTAAAAATTCTTTATTAACATCCTGAAGAAACTCTTGTAGCCTTTGAGTCTGAACGTAATGACAAAGTGAAGACTCTAAAGGGCCAATGAAAAGGATGCATCAGTCTTGCTCAGTTCAAGGCAAGTCATATGATGGCCTACAGATAGTCCTTGAAGGGAAAGTATTTAGTATAAATCTGTTTTAAAAAGCAATTTTTAATTCCCAGGTAAAGTTCCTGTGTCAGCTGTTATGTTAGATTGAATGCCCAGAAGGTGTGTACATTCAGTTCCTAATATTAATAACTAAGGGTATGCCAAAATAAATCTAAAGGGATTTATAACTTTCATTTTAAGTGACACAAATTACTAAAATAAATTAATTGGATCAATGAAAAAGAGAGGTAAAAGAATTATTTTAAAATATAATATAAATTAAAGGAAGATCCAAATATTCTTTAACCTAAAAAGGTTTTCAGACCTAATAGGCATGACAAAACCTGTCTTCATTCCTTTCTATTCAGCTCAGCAAGTGCTTTTGAGCTCCAATAGTTAATCAGTTACCAGATTCCACAATCTTTGTTTTTCACACTCCTCACTTCTTGCTGTGAATTGTTCTTTTAATGTGCTGAGGATCACCAAGCAGGCCAGCACTATTTTTTTTAATGCCTTAAAAAGGCAATTATTTTATCCACAATTAGATTTGCCATATAAAATGTTACCATATAGCAACAGCCTGTAAAACATAATAGTATATTATCAAAGAAGTAGATAGCTTAAGATGCAACATTACATTAATAGGTGAAATATATTTAGCAAAATTATTCAACCCAGCTTTCTTAATGACCATAGCCATGCCCAACTTACAAAAAGTATAGCAAAAGTGATTATATATCAGATAACCTTTATCCAAACAAATCAATGAACATATATGCAAGTATTATAAAACAATATCTAACCAGCTTTATATAAAAGATACAATGCAGGTATTACCATGTTAAAAATAGATATCTTCTTAAACATCATTTCTGAACTTAAACTTCTAAAAGTGCATAGAAAATAGAGAAAGATAAAAAGTATATTAACTTACCCTTCCATTTGTTTAGAAAACTTCTGCTCTTGGCCAAAAGCAGAAGGTGTTTCACTGCTGACTTTCCCTGAAGCTATGAACTTACACACTAAATCAGTGGGAGACACCTCTGTGGACCACGCTAGAGTTTGCTAGACACTACTGCTATGTGGAAGAGTTCTGCTGCATCTAAGCTATATAAGGCGTGCAGTGGATAACCTAATATGCCTTTCATTTAACTGGCTGGGCAGGTTTCTACCGTCTGTGGAACATGGAATCACACCAGAATATGTTGGCACAACAGGCCAGTCAGACCGGTTCTTCTTTAGATCCAGAACCCGTCCAACCAGTCTGCATCAAAGGCTAGCCCAACAAGCTGCAGCGGCTCAGCTCTGCTAAGCTTGTACCAGGTGAGTTATCCCCACCTCCCGTCAACTCCCAACAAACTGCTCAGAATGTTGTAGCCTCCAGCAAAATAATTCAGAGTTCTAGTGGGAGGGGTAGACCTGTGTCAGGTACAGCAAGCGTCCATTGTTATACACCTCTCATTGTAGATAACTTGAGAGTCTGTCATCCTCAGAGGTAGGTAATCCTTTTTTAAATGTACTCCATGGCTCTGCGGACTAAAGCCTCTAGAAAGAGATTACAGTGAAGAAGAATCCATAATGCCTGACCTTTCCACTAGTCCACTTGGTCTAGCTCAGCCTTGAGGGGGTGTTGATATTCCCCACAAGGGCAGTGGCCCTGAGAGTTTGAAGGAAGCATTTCTAGAGGGAGGAAAACAAGATGTGGATTGACCAGACATTTGTCTGGGTGTGTTATCTTTCTTGTACTCAAATGATCCTCATACCATTCCAGTTTTAAAATGGGAAAAACTCCTATTTCTACATACTAGGACAACTTGGAGAGGTTTTACTTTGGATATTCAACAGTTGAACACAAATTCATGATAACTACTATATGCCAGGAACTGTGCCAGGTAAAGGGTTACAATGGTGAAAAAGACAAATTTAGTAAGAGATGGGAGCAATGTCCAGATTCCCAGTTAAATACGTCTACTAATCATTTGGATGGAGGAAGTGAGCAACACAAGATCACATTTTGACAAAAATTGGTTTGTATTAAGAGAGATCATATGAGATTTGTTCTTACTCTCTCATGATACACATTTAGAAACAGTCTTTTCTATCTGCTGATGGAGTGATTCTACAACTTCCCTGCTTAAGTATAACCTGAAGTTTATACTGGACCTCACCTCCAGAGATTACTGGACCTTACCTCCAGAGATTCTGATTGAGTAGGTCTGGGGTGTTATCCAAGTATTGATACTTACAGTGATCCTGCTGCAGTTGTTGCAGGGACATGAGCTCAGCCTCTGGTGCTCAGCTTCTTTTCTATTTTTGTACCTAATTAAATAGACTATATTAATCACAAGTTGCCATATTCATCTTTGTATCTCTAGTGTCTAGCACAGACACTTAGAAAGTGTTTACTAAATGCTTATTGAGGAAATATCTACTCAGGGACAACACTTGCTAGATCCCAGGAGTATCACAACTAGTAAGTGTTATATGAATCAAACTGCATTAAGTACTGTAATTAGAATAACTCAGGTAGTAGCACAGAAAAGGGGGCAAGTGTGACTGAGTATAGGAGATTACAAAGGAGATTGGTTTAGAGACTTTCCTTTTTAACCATGACCAAAGATTGCTATCTGCAGGATAACAAAAGGTTGAGGGAACAATAAAAAGAATGCCTTTGATAGAAGTAACAAAAGTTTTAGGTACCTGAGGACACCATGACCTCAACACTTAGTAATAAGGTTATTTTCTATAGCAGGTGTCAGCAGATTTTTCCATAAAGGATCAGAGATTAAGTATTTTAGGGTTTGTGGGCCAGATTGTTTCTGTTTCAGCTATTCAACTCTAACATTGTAGCACAAAAGCAGATGTAAAGAGTAGTCAATGAATGGGGTGGCTGTGTTCCAATAAAATTTTATAAACAAGTGACAGGCTGGATTTAAACCCTGCTCTAGAGTGTAGCTTGTGAAAATTAACAAGGTTGCATAATTGGTTGGGAAAATAGGGTTGGAAGTCAGAAAGTCTATCTCTTCCGCAGAATCCTGCAAAACTTCAGGAATTGGAGGCATAAGGTACCTCTAAATAGTCTTTGGGTATTGGGCAGGGGTGGGGGGAATTTGAAGTAGAGGATTGGTTGAAAATATGCTTAAGCAACAGTTTGCTCCCTAGATCCCTTCCCCAGCCCAGGAGCCTGACCCTCTTCAACGTTGATGAAAGACAGGTAGGACTTGTTGATTCATGCTGGGAGAGATTGTCCCAGGTTGGTTTTGGACTTGAGAATACCAGGCAGAGCTGAGGGTAAATGGTAAAGTAATGAGACTGTATTAGTTTCATAAGGCTGCTGTAACAAATTGTCAGAAATTTAGTGGTTTAAAAGGACACATATTTATTATCTTACAGATCTGGGGGTCAGAAGTCCAAAGTGGGTCTCACTGGGTTGAAATCAGCAGGGTTGACATTCTAAGATATAGAGAGTCAGCCAGGTTGAATTCTTTTCTGGAAGCTCTAGGGGAGAATCTTCTGGTCTTTCCCAGCTTCTAAAGGCTGCCTGTGTTTTTGGCTCATGGCCCCTTCCTATCTTCAAAGCCAGCAATGGCCAGTCAACTCTTTCTTACATTGCATCATTCTGACATTGCTTCTGCTGCCTTCCTCTTTCATATTTAAATCCAGTTGTATAATCCAGAATAATCTCCCCATTTTAAGGTCAACTGATTATCAACCTTAATTTTATCTGCAATCTTAATTCTCCTCTACTATGTAACAGAACATATTCACAGGTTCCCAGGATTAGGATGTGGACATCTTTGAGAGACCATTATTCTGCCTACCACAGAGATTAGGTCAGAGTTTCCAAATTGAATAGTGAGATGGCCAGATCCATTCCGCTGCATGGCTTCTGAATGCTGATAACCAGGTTCATACTCCTCACTCTGAAAGCAGAAAACTGGAGAATTTCTCTCCAAGAAACTCTCAAGACTCTCATCACCCTAAGACAGTGGTTATTAACTAGGGATGATTTTGCCCCTAGGGGCCATTTGGCAATATCTACAGAAATTTTTGATTGTAAACAACTGGGGAAAGTAGAAGAGAGTTGTGCTACTGGCATCTTTTGGATAAGGGCCAGGGATGCTACTAAACATCTTACAATGCGCAGGAAAGCACATCCTCTACCTCCCTCACTGCTTCCCTACATAATTTTCTGATCCAAAATGTCAGTAGTGCCAAAGATGAGAAACCCTACTCTAATGTTAAGCCTACCAGTCAATATCACCCTAATATAAATAAATAAGTCCCACCTAGACACACAGAGTTGCAAATCAGTATTTTTATGCCTCATTCTAAGATACAGAGAGTATCTAACATGAAAGAGACAAAAAGAAACTAGTAGATAAAAAGAACTTACAGAAAATAATGTAGGGAACATAATAATAATAATTTAAAATATCCACTATAAGAATTTCTTCAAAGAAACAAGAGAAGATACTGAATACATGAAACAGGAACAGAAGTCTATCTAAAAGTGGAACTTTTGGAGAATAAAAAAGAGATATTGGAAAGTAAAAATATGGTGGCAGGCAGAAATAAAGCCAACAGGAGTTGGAAGATAAAATTGAGGAAATCTACCAGGAAGTAAAATTAAGAAAGTACTGAAGGATGTGTTACAAAATAAGAATAAATTGAAAAAGATGAAATATGGAACCCAGAAGTAGCTCCATTTCTTCTCTTTGCTTAAAGTTCAACATGGCCACCAGTCCCAAGACCACAGCACTCTATAGGGTCACTGCACACTAGTAAGTTATTGAAGGCTCTGTGATTTTTACTTCAAATTCATATTGCCTATGATTGAGGGAAGAAAAGGGAAGTGGGGCAGAGGGGGAGAGAGAGAGCGAGAGAAGAGGAGAGAAAGAGATGTGAATATGATTAGTTTTTGGTTTTAGATTTAAATTTAAAAGATTTTCTTAAATGCAAGTATTCACTTTACCCTTTACCAAGGGTTAATGTTCACAGATCATAAAATGAGGAAGGCAGTCAAACTGGTACAAGTACAAACGTGCACCTGCAGAAAAAGTTTGCATAAACATTCATATCTGCCAATATTCATAAGTAAAGGTTTGCAACATACTATCCAACAGCTAGTAAAACCTGATTACAATGAAGTTAAGAGCATGTTTTACCTGAATAAACCCAAATCAGGAAAACCTGATTTTGAGCTTGCCTCAATTGTCCTTAGAGTATGGAAACATGGATTAGTTATTTATTTAACATCCTGAGCCTCAATTGCTTCATTTATTAAATGAGGGAGTGTGATTGGATATATTCTAAATATCTATTCAGCTCAACACTTTTATTCGAAAGTTCTTTTGAGCAAGTGAACAATTCAAAAAAATATGGGAGCAAAAGCAAGATAGACCAATCAAGGAGACATTTTACAGAAGAGAAATTTTAAAATGCAAGTTAATTTTTGGTTGTATATTCTCCAAAAGTTGACACTGAAATATGGATTCACATTCAAGTGATTTATTAGAAATATGCTCCGATATGAAACTAGTTAGGGAGTGAGGAAGGAAGGACCAGAAAGGAGAATAAGAAAAGCAAGGGTATGATTTCAGCTCAGCCTGGTGCCAGGGAGCTCTAGACCATAAATTACAAAGAAAGAATTTATCCCACCTAGAGGCAAAGGAAAAGGCTTTCATACTCCTGAACCAGTCACTGCCTACTGGCTGCTCCAGGGATTTGTAAACTTCCAGGCACTTTCAGCTGTCCATGAGAAGTGGTTCTAGTAACCTGAGAACGTTCCTTTGAAGAAGGTTGTAGGTGCTATAACATTAAGAGTGAAGCATTAATATTCCTGCTTCCAGCCAAGATGAAGATATAGGAATCAGATTTATCCTACCACCTAAAAAAGCAACAAGGGTAAAATGTATAAAACAATGGTTTTCAAGACATTGTGCATCAGTCAACAAAGAACAGTTATCTCTAGAGAGAGAGTAAACAAACAAGGTGAGTCCCACAATCACTTCAGCTTACTGCCAGGAGAGAGTATCCAGGCCATGGAGAAGAGAGGGATTCCTCAGGTAGAGTTTAGTGGTCTTATGGAGATTGTCAGATTGGATAAAAATGCAAAACCCAACTGTGTACTCCCCTCAATAAACATATTTTTAGATATAAAGATGCAGATAGGTTAAAAGTAAAAGGATCAAAAAAATATGCCATGCTAATACTAATCAAAAGACATCTGGAGTATATTAATCAGACAAAATAGGTTTTAGATCAGAGAATATTACTAAGGACAAAAAGGGTGATTTCAAAATGATAAAGGGGTGAATTCATCAAGGAAACCTAATAATCCTACACATTTATGCATCTAATCATGTAAATAAAAAATATGTGAAGCAAAGGCTGATAGAACAGAAAGGATAACAGAACAAATCAATAATTATATTTAGTAGCTGTATTTGGAGATTTCAACAGCCCTTACTCAAAAATTGATACATAAATAGACAGGAAATCCGTAAGTGTAGAAGACAACACTATCAATAATCTTGATTTAATTGACATTTGTAGATCCCTCAGCCTAAAAACAACTGAATGCACATGTTTCTTCAAATGTACCTGGAACATTTACCAAGTTAGACCATGTTCTGTATTCTAAAATGTCTCAAATTTAAATAGATTCAAGTCATACAAAGTATGTTTTTGAGCTCAGGAGAATTAAATTAGAAGTCAATACAAGAATAATGTGTGGAAAATCTCCAAATATTTGTAAACTAAGTAACACACTCTTAAATAACTCATGGGTCAATGATGAAATAAAATGGGAAATTAGGAAGTATTTTGAGATAAATGGTAATAAAAACACAACATACTAAAATTTGTGAGGTAAAATATATAGTTAAATTCAGAATGCTCTAATGTTGTAATGGTGGTAGGTAACTCATTTATAAATATAGTAAGAAGGTTAAAAGATAAAAGTATTAAAAATAACTATAACTATAATTATTTGTTAATGGATACACAAGGTAAAAAGATGTAAATTGTGATATCAAAAACAAAATGTTGGCTGGGGGGGGAGAATAAAAATGTAGAGCTTTAGTATGTGTTTGAAGTTAAGTTGTTATCAGCTTAAAACAGACTGTTTTAACTATGTGATGTTTTATGTAAGCCTCATGGTGACCACAAAGCAAAAAACCTATGGTAGACACACAAAAGAGAAAGAGAAAAGAATCTAAGCATACCACTACAGAAAATCACAGAGGAAGAGAGGGAACAAAGGAATTACAAAATATTCAGAATACAATGAACAAAATGGCAATAGTGAGTCCATACTTATCAATAATTACTTTAAATGTAAATGGACTCAATTATCCAATCAAAAGACGTAAAGTAGCTGAATAAATTAAAAAACATGTCCCAACTAACTAATGCTGCCTACAAAGAGACTCACCTCAGCTTTAAGGGCACACATAGACTGAAAGTGAAGGAATGGGAAAAGATATTTTACACAAATGGAAACCAAAATAAAGCAGAGGTTGCCACATTTATCTCAAACAAAACAGGCTTTCAGTCACTATAATAAGAGACAAAGATGGTCATTATATAATGATAGAAGTGTCAGTTCATTAAAAAGTTATAACAATTGTAAATATTTATGTACCCAACATAAATATATAAATACCTAAATATATAAAGCAAATATTAACAGATTTGTAGGGAGAAATACACAGCAGTACAGTAATATTAGGGGAGTTTATGCATGTTGTCAATTAATTTAATACAAAGGAACTGAGAATGTACAGTGGGGAAAGGGCAGTCTCTTCAATAAATGGTGCTTGGAAAACTAGACAGCCACATGCAAAAGAGTGGAACTGTACCAACTGTATAACACTATACAAAAAACTCAACTCAAAATGGATTAAAGGCTCGAATGTAAGACCTGAAACTATAAAACTACCAGAGGAAAACATAGGTGGTAAGCAGCTTAACATTGGTCTTGGTGATGTTTTTTGCATTCGACATCAAAATCAAAGGCAACAAAAGCAAAAATAAACAAGTGGGACCACAGCAAACTAAAAAGCTGTAAACTGTACTGTATATATGAAAGTTGCTAAGAGAGTAGATCTTAAAAGTTCTCATCAAAAGAAAAATGAGTAACTATGTGTGGTTATGGATGTTAACTAGACTTATTGTGGTGATGATTTTGCAATATATACATATATCAAATCATTATGTTGTACATGTGAAACAAATAAAATATTATATGTCAAGTATAGCTCAATTAAAAAACAAACTGAGTGAGGTCAGGGCCTATGTCTGCCTGTTCTCCAATGTACTTCCAACACCTATCATAAGGTCTTCCTGGCATAAAGTCAGCATTCAATAAATGTATATTGCATGAATTCAACCAAATTCTATTTGACTTGGTGACCTGAGCAAATTTGTTCTTTTCTCTAAGCATTAGCTTCTGTATCTGTAAAATAAGGGCTTTGGGCTAGATACTCTCCGGGGTCCTTTTTGGTTCTGACATTTCATGGTTTACTTTCCTTAAACTTTAATCCCACTCCCAGTAACATTCTCACTCATTTGGGAAAAAAAATGTAGAGGACTTCAGTACCCCACTTTCAACAATGGATAGAACATCCAGACAGAAAATCAACAATGAAATGTTGGTCTTATACTACACGTTTGATCAGATGAACCTAATGGACACATATAGCACATTGCACTCACATTAGACCAGGTGGACCTAACAGACATACAGGGCATTCCATCCAGCAGCAAAATACACATTCTTGGCAAGTGCACATGGGATATTCTCCAGGATAGATCACATACAGGTCACAAAACAAACTTTAGCAAATGTAAGAAGATTGAAACCATACCAAGTATCTTTTCTGACCGCAATGGTATGAAACTAGATCTCAGTAACAGGAGGAAAACTAGACAATTTACAAATGTGTGGAAATTTAATAACACACTCCTGAAAAACCAATGGCTCAAAGAATAAAAGAGAAATTTTAAAAGTCATGAAACAAATGAAAATGGAAACACAGCATACCAAAACTTACAGGTTGTAGCAAAAGCAGTTCTAAGGGGGAAGTTTATAGTGATAAACACCTATATTATGGAAAAAGATCTCAAATAAACAACCTAACTTTACATATTAAGGAACTAGGAAAAGAAGGACAAAGTAAGCCCAAAGTTAACAAAGAAAGAAAATAACAAATATCAGAGCAGAAATAAATAAAATAGAAACTAAAAAGGCAATATAAAAGATCAGTGAAGCTAAGAGCTGGTTTTTTCGAAAGATAAGAAATTGACAAACCTTTAGCTAAACTAAGAAAGAAAGAGAGAACACTAAAATAAATAAAATCAGAAATGAAAAAGGAAACATTAAAATTGATAACAGAAATACTAAGGATTATTAAGAAAATACTATGAACAATTATACACCAACAAAGCAGATGACCTAGAATATATGGTTATTCCTAGAAACGTACACCTATCGAGACTGAATCACAGGGACTTCCCTGGTGGCTCGGTGGTGATCCCAATGCAGGGGGCCTGGGTTCAATCCCTGGTCAGGAAACTAGATCCCACATGCATGTCACAACTAAGAGTTCACATGCCACAACTAAGGAGCCCGAGTGCTGCAACTAAGGAGCCCACGAGCCACAACTAAGGAGTCTGCCTGCCACAACTAAGACTCGGTGCAACGAAATAAATAAATATTTTAAAAAAAGATAAATAAAAAAGATCATATATTTTTTTTAAAAAAAAAGACTGAATCACAAAGAAATAGAAAATCTGAACAGGCCAGTTACTTATTGAATCAGTAATAAAAAACCTCCCAACAAATAAAAGCCCAGGATCAGATGGCTTCACTCGTGAATTCCAACAAACACTGAAAGAAAAATTTATACCAGTCCTCCAATTCTTCTAAAAAATTGAAGAGGAGGGAATACTTCCAAACTCATCATATAAGGCTAGCATTGTCTTGGTACCAAAGCCAGAAAAGACACTACAAGAAAAGAAAATTACAGGCCAATATCCTTGATGAGTATAGATGCAAAATTCATCAACAAAATATTAGCAAATCGAATTCAACAGTACATGAAAAGAATTATACATCATGATCAAGTGAGATTTATTCCTGAAATGTAAGGATGTTTCAACATATGCAAATCAATAGATGTGATACACCACATTAAACAAAATGAAGGATATAAATCATATTATCATCTCAGTAGATATCTAGAAAGCATTTGACAAAATTCAACATCCTTTCATTGTAAAAACTCTCATCTAATTGAGTATAGAAGGAGCGTACCTCAATATAATAAAGGCCATATATGACAAGCCCACAGCTAACATCATACTCAACAGTGAAAAGCTAAAAGATTGTCTTCTAAGATCAGGAATAAGACAAGGATGCCCACTCTTGTCACTTTCATTCAACATAGTAATTGAAGTCCTAGCCAGAGCACAAGGCAAGAAAAAGAAATAAAAGGCATGAAAATAAGAAAGGAAGAAGTAAAATTGTCTTTATATGCAGATGATATATAGAAAACCCTAAAGACTCCACCAAAAAAAAAAAAAAAAAAAGAACTGTTAGGACTAAAAAATTTATTTAGTAAATTATCAGGATACAAAATTAACATACAAAAATCAGTTGAGTTTCTATACACTAACAACAAACTAATGGAAAGAGAAATTAAAAAAACAATCCCATTTACAATTGCATCAAAAAGAATAAAATACTCAGGAATAAATTTAACCAAGGAGGACAAAGATCTGTACACTGAAAATATAAAATATTGATGAAAAAAATTGAAGAAGACACAAATAAATGGAAAGATATTCCATGTTCCTGGATTGGAAGAATTGATATTGTTAAAATGTACATACTCCCCAAAGTGATCTACAGATTTAATGCAATCCCTATCAGAATTCCAGCAGCATTTGTCACAGCAATGGGACAATCCTAAAATTTGTGTAGAATCACAAAATACCCCAAGTAGTCAATGCAATCTTGAGAAAGAAGAACAAAGCTATAGGCATCATGAGCCCTGATTTCAAACTATATTACAAAGCTATAGTAGTCAAAGCAGTATGATATCGGCATAAAAATAAACACATAGGGGAAAAAAAGACAAAAAAAAACCAGACACATAGATCAATGGGACAGAATAGACAAATGGGATATTATTCAGCCATGAGAAAGAAGGAAATTCTGCCATTTGCAACAACATGGGTAAATCTGGAAGGCAGTATGAGTATGCTAAGTGAAATAAGTCAAAGACAAATACTGCATGATGTCACTTTAAAAAAATTTGAACACATAGGAAAAGAGGGTAGAATGGTGGTTGCCAGGAACTTGGGGGTTGGGGAAATAGGAAAGGCTGGTAAAAGGGTACAAACTTTCAGTTATAAGATGAATAAAGTCTGAAGACATAAGAAAATATAACATGGTGACTATAGCGATAATACTGTACTGTATAATTGAAATTTGCTGAAAAAGGTGAAACTTGAGTGTTCTCACCAAAAATTAAAAAATAAATAAAAAGGTAAATATATGCGGTGATGGATGTGTTAATTAACTTGATGGTGGGAATCCATTTACAATGTATATATATATGTATCAAATTATCACCTCAATTTAGCTGAAAAAAGGTCATTGATATATCCACGGTCATCTAGGTTTTTCTTATGTTATCATCTAAGGATTTTATAGTTTTACATTTAACATTTAGGTCTATGATTCATTTTGTGTTACTTTTTGTGAAGAGTGTAAGGTATGTGACTAGATTCATATTTTTGCATGTCCAGTTGTTCCAGCATAATTTGTTGAAAAGTCTCTTCTTTGCTCCATTGTATTTCCTTTATTCCATTGTCAAATATCAGTTGACTATATTTATGTGGGCCTATTTCTTGGCTCTATTCTGTTCCATTAATCTACTCGTTTATTCTTTTGCCAATACCACACTGTCCTGATTACTGTAGCTTTATAGTAAGTCTTAAAGTCCAGTAGTGACAGTCCTCCAACTTTGTTCTCCTTCAATATTGTGTTGGGACTATAGCTTTTTCATAATAATAACTAATAATTTAGGGTACTTGTCACCTCTAAGCACTTTTTATACAATAACTCATTAATTATCATAAAACATTATAAGGTAGGTGTTAAAATATTTAGAGATGAGGAAATAAACAGTTTTTTTAAAAATTAATTAATTAATTAATTTTATTTATTTAGGCTGCACCGGGTCTTAGTTGAAGCATGCTGGATCTTTGTTGCGGCATGTGGGATCTTTTAGTTGCGGCATGCGGACTCAGTTGCAGCATGCATGCAGGATCTGGTTCCCCAACCAGGGATCGAACCTAAGCCCCCTGCATTGGTAGTGCAGAGTCTTACCCAATGGACCACCAGGAAAGTCCCAGTTAAAGAGATTTTGGCAGCTCATCTCTAGAACTCATGTGTTTAATCATTACATTATACTGCCTTAGAGGTGAACTAGATTTTGATCCTCAAATTGATATTTTTTCTATTATTTAGCTACTTTTATTTATATGTGTTATTGTTAAGGCAATAATTACTTTTAAAAGTTCCTTTCAATAACATACTTGTTTTTTTTCTGCCACTCAGTGAGTGGGAAAGAAGAGTTTTATATTCACCCCCTCCAAAAAAAAAAAAGTTTCCTCTACTTCTCACAAGCTATTTATTCTGTGTTAGTATTTCCCAAACATATTTGACCTGAGAACACTCTTTTTTTTATGGCGTACTATCATACTTTTTAACCTCCTACCTACTACCATGTGAAGTATTCTGCAGGACACTAGTTTGGAAAAATGAGATGGCACCAATACTCACTGTATATTGTAATATCAAATATTCTCCCTGGAATAGCAGCAGGTGTGATTAAAACCTCCCATAATTATCTACCTGGTTTTGCTGTTTATTTTTCATACCCCTTTACATGTATTTTACAAATCTTAGTTAAATTTTTTTGTCACAAATGAAACTAACTCGAGATACTTTAAGCCAAAAAAGGCAGAGATTTATTTTGAGGTTATAAAGGTATCCTAAGAAGAATAAAGGGATGTAGGTATTTTGAAAGCAGAGAGTCAGTCTGGCCAAATGAGGAATTTGAACCAGGAAATAGAAAGCCTCATTACTCTCATTCTCTCCCTCTTTGGGGCACATGGTCTTTCATTTCTGCATATATCTGCCTATCTACTTCATTTTCCGTTCTTTGCAGATCCAAATGTCAGCTAAAATATCCCAGGACTTGAGATTTAGATAATATTGGCATGAACCACATTCCACACGCATTGAGGCTCTGGAGACTTCTATGAGATTTCTACAGATTTCTGAGTGAGGGCCAGTGAGATAAGGGGTGGGAGAATGCCAGGCTGATGCTCTCCTGGTCACCTCTGGCTCTGGGTCCCTGTTTCCATGTCATAGACTTTGTTGAAGATTTTGGAGTTTATATCACAGCAATATAATCAGTACTATTTGCTGAGAATATTTTTAACCACTTCTGAGAAATTTCCTTTGGACCTTCACCCACAATAGTCCTTCCACTTCAAACTTCCCTGCTGAATTCTTTCTCCTTCTCTTTTCTGGAGGGAAATAATTGTTTCTGATGTCAGCAGAGCAGCTTTACTATCTCCTTTGTTTCTATCTCTTCTGATACTTACACCCTCAGGGTTTTATACTCTATCCTAAGCAACTCAAACAAAGACACATCCCTTTATGTTTTTATTAGTTTGCTAGGGCTGCCATAACGATACCACAGACTAGGTGACTTAAAAAACAGAAATTTATATTCTTACAGTCTGTAGGCTAGAAGTCTGAAATCAAGGCGTTAGCAGGGTTGGTTTCTTCTGATGGCCATGAGGGAAGAATCTGTTCCAGGCCTCTCTCCTTATCTTGTAGATGGATATCTTCTCCCCATGTCTTCCTTCTGTATGTATCTGTATCCAGATTTCCTGGTTTTATGAGGACACCAGTCATATTGGATTAGGGCCCACCCTAATGACTTCATTTTAATTTAATTCTTTAAAAATCTATCTCCAAATACAATTATATTCTGAGGTACTGGGAGTTATGATTTCAACACATGAATTTGGGTGTTGGGGGGTAACATAATTTAGCCCATAGCACTGGTATTTGTCTCTAAAATAGTATAAGTTTTACCTTTGTTACTTTTGCTTCTTAGTGTTTATTGGGGGAAAAAAGTCCTCTCTATAGCAAGTCAGTTTAAGCAAGCAGCTTTAGCGGATTAGAATTGGGTTCCAATTCCAAATCCCCAGGACAGAGAATCAGATTGACAGAATTGAGATTATATATCTACCCCTGATCACTCAGCACTTGCCAGCGTGAGATTATTTAGTACATATCAGGTTGATGGGGCCCATCCTTGTTGACTAGCTTCCAGTGAAGTGAGAACAGTTAGGAGCTGGTCAGTCACCTTAAGCATTATCTACCAGTAAAAAACCAGTGTAAATAGTGTAAATTAAAATTTATTTAGAATTGAAAAGGGCAATATTGTATATTTTCCAATTTTTATGACTAAAACTAACTTAAATAGTAGAATAAACCCTTGAGAATTTATTACTGAGAAAATTTTATGATCAAGACTTAAGAGAAAGAACGTGAAATGGGTATCTTATATCTGTATTTAATGTGGAAGTAATTGGTGTACTCAAACTTCTAATGTGCAGTCATAGAACTACAAAGCAAAATGAACTTACGGTTAAATATTGCAACTTGCTTTGTCTGAAATTACCTAAGTACTACATAGATGCTAATGAATTCTCCAACTTGAGGAGACATGCAATGAAAATTGCATCACTCTGGTTCTAAGTGCTGCTGTAAGCAGTGATTATTTTTTTTCCACCCATAGTTTTTTCCTTTAAATTGCTGCCTTGTGCCAAATTAAGAGATATGAATTTGCAAATAGCTTCACTTTACGTGCCAGCAATAAATAACTAGACTCACCAAGGAAAGGTAACCTCAGCCACCTTTACAAAAGTTCATATATTTTTTTCTTTACCTTTATGCCTGTGTCACTACTACTTATTTTTTGCTGTGACACATGTTAGAGATTTCCTGTGTCTGAGAGTATAATGACCAGTGTCTTTAGTGACAGAGAAGTTGTAATTAGCCGGAAACATGGCTGGAGGTCACATTTTCTGAGTAGCAACATGCTTTTACTTCTGGCTTGGAAGGCAATGGCAAGCTTCTCTCTTCCTACCACTCCAATTCTTTCCTCCTTGGCATTATAGTATAGTTGTTAGGAGTCTGGGTTTCAAAATGAGAAAGGCCTGTGTTCAAATCCCTGTTCAACCATGTATTAGTTGTTAAATTCTTAGGTAAATTACTGGGCTTGTGAGATTAGTTTGTTCATCCATGAAGAGGGATAATAAGATTATTAAAAGGATTAAATGGGATATTTGCATTGTGTTTAGCAAGAGCCTGGCACATAGTCAATGTTTAAAAAGTAGTAGCAAGAGTTACAAATAATACTAATTATTATTTTCAGTGCTAAGCCTGGGGAAACAAAGGTGCATGAGGCATGGTCCCTGTCTTGAAGGAACTCACAGACCAATAAAGTGTGGGACTCAAAAAGTATCAGTGTAAATGTATCTTTATATTGGGAAGGCACTTGGTACTTGATAGTTGGTTCTTAATTTTTCTATTAAGGCTACATTATTATTTTTAAAAATACCTGTAACTGAAGTTTATTCTTAACTTTAGATTTTAAGAACTTTATCCTCAGAGCAAGTTATCATAAATGACTCATTAGACCTGTAGGTGTTGGCATTCTTTGCTCTGTTCTCAGTTCTGTCCCAGCTACATAGGCTGCCAGGCTCTTTCCTAGGTACCAGGGAGAGGACAGCCAGGTGGGTATCAGGATCAAAATGATGAACCATATTCAACCCAGAAGATTGGCTCTGGTCCCAGCTTTGGAAGTTGAGCAGAAGAACTAGAATGTGAGGTGGAAACTCAGGAAATCTATCTAGTATTGAGGCAAAGGAAAACAGGCTCAAGTCATTCAGTTGGTACCCAAGGCCAGATTTCCTCCAGGCACCTTGGGGGAAGAGGGAACAGAGAAACTTAGGAACTCAAGGAATCTGTGAAGGTGCTCAAAACAGCAGCCTGACCTTCATAAAAGTAGTTTAACCTGGGAGTAGGGTAGCGTAAGAGAGGTAGAGAGCACGGTGCTACCCATGCCTTAGCCCAGCGGCCTCTAAACCTTTCTGGCTGTTAATCTTTATTTTTATTTATTTATAAATTATATACATGTACCTGTATTACTAGTAACATCTCAGTGCATAATAAAATTCATTGTTAATGATAACTGCAATTATTTAAATAATTTAAGAAGTAGTTTAAAATTATTTTGGCTGGCTTCTTGCCAGATTTGATTATACTGTTACTGTTTTTAAATGAAGGTAGGCTGATGAAGAAGAGATTTATCCACTTTCTTGTTGTTTGGTATTGTGCTTGCTTTGTTAGTGTTATCTTTGTTTTGCCTTTTCTTTGCCTTTTCAAGCTATCATTTGAGGATTATGTTTAATAATCCATAAATGCACTTAATTAGGCATGTATAGACAGAAATGCATTGCTTATATACTGAAAACCAGTGAAAAATTAGGGAATTATCTCTTTCTGTTTGTAAAACTCCTGCTCCTCCCCCAGGTTACCTTGCATATCGTATGGAATGTGTTTCCTCCCCTAACATTCGAAGGGTGAATGGTTATGATATAATCCTTTTATTTTTTTCTGAACTGATGTTAGAAGAGTTTGGGAGAAGTTAAGGAAGTAACATTCTCCTTTTTATAAAGAAGGAGAAGAGAGGCAGGTTGATGTGTAGAGCTGCAGAGGAGAGGAGAAGGAGTGGAGGTTGAAAAGATGTGACAGTTACCAGAGGGAGTGAGTTTTGGGAGAAATAGATTAATAAAGGATCTTTTCAGGAGGCTTTACTATGTGAAATTGGTGTGCCCTGTCTCTCATATCTCCATATCTTTTGTTCTGGTTATACATTTTTTTTTGACTAAATAAGAATGCTGCATTCTTTAAAATTTCTTAATGATAGAATACATACAACATTATACACTCAAAATGATTTTCCTTGCTACTTGCCTATCCAAATCCTGCTCAGCTTAATGTCCACTTTTTCCAAGTAGCGTGTATCAGACTGTATTTTCTAAAAATGGCAGCAACAATATTGCCCATTCCACATAATTCTTTTCCAAGGTGACTTTGATACTCTTCCCTTCACTGAAGGGTTTATACAAATGGCAAACAAATACATGAAAAGATGTTCAACATTAAACATCACTAGCTATTAGGGAAATGCAAATTAAGACCACAATGAAATATTCTTAACACACCTATTATATAAGCTAAAATTAAAAATAAATAGTGGCAATACCAAATGCTCGTGAGGATGTAGAGAAACTAGATCTCTCATACATTGCTGGTGGGGAGGTAACATGGTACAGCCACTCTGGAAAATAGTTCATTGGTTTCTTGAAGAACTAAACATATACTTAACATATAACCCAGCAGTCACACTCCTGGCATTTATCCCAGAGAAATGAAAACTTATGTTCACACAAAAACCTTTACGTAAATATTCACGGTGGCTTTATTTGTAAGAGCTCCAAACTGTAAACAACGAAAATGTCCTACAATAGGTGACTACTTAAACAAATGATGGTGTATCCATGCTAGGGAATACTACTTAACAATAAAAGGAATGGATTATTGACACATGCAGTAACTTGGATGGATTTCAAGAGCATTATGCTGAGTGAAAAAACATCAGTCTTAAAAGGCCACATACTATAGAATTTCATCTATATAAAATTCTGGAAATGACAAAATTATGAGATAGGTATAACAAATTAGTGGTTGCCAGGGTTTAGGGATGGTTGGGGGAGAGTGTGACTATGAAGTGATAGCACAAGAGACTTATTTGTGGTGATAGTTCTGTATCTTAATTGTGGTAATGGTTCCATGAATGTACACATGATCAAATGTACACACAGGAATGTATACATGTGACATTGTCACTATCCTGATTTTGAGATTTCCTGGTTTTGAGTAACTATACACAGTTACTAAGATGTAGCTATTGGGGGGAACTGAGCGAAGGATAGGTGAGACCTCTCTGTACTACCTTTGCAACTTTTTTTGAAATTGTAGTTATTTCAAAATAAGAGTTAAAAGAAGGCAAAAGACTAAGTTTAGATTAGACCCTCATCAGCCTTTGTCTGCACTCTTTTCCCACCCCTGGAAAAGGCAGCAGAAGGGTGTTACAGAGCACACCAGAAATGTTTTAAATTTAACTTGTGAACTTTTTCTTTGACTTCAGTATTGCATAGCATTGTGTTATTTAATTTCCAAATGTTTGTGGGTTTCCTAGATATCTTACTATAATAACTTTCTAATTTAATTCCATTGTGCAAGATTTTAAACTTTTGAAAAATGTTGAGGATTTATAGCCTACTGTATACCTACCTTAGTGTACTTTCCATGTACACTTGAATAGAATGTGCATTCTGTAGTTATTGGATAGAGTGTTTTGTAAACATTGATTAGGTCAATATGATTTATCATTTACTTCCTTGCTGAATTTTTGTCTACTTGTCTTATTAGTTACTGAGAGACGGTTATTAAAAATGTCCAATACTGTTTGTGGATTTGTCTATTTCTTTATTTCTGTTAATTTTTGCTTAATGAACTTTGAAGCTCTTAGTAGGTACATACATATTTAGATTGTTAGGTCTTCCTAATGAACTGTGCTTCTTATCATCAGGAAATTTCCTGCCTTATCCCTTGTAATATTCTTTATCTTGAGTCCTACTTTGTCTACTATTAATATAGCCATACCAGCTTTCTTATATTTCCTATTTGCATGACGTGCATTTTTCCATTCTTTCACTTTCAACCACTTTATGTATTTATATCATTTTTATATTTGCTCTTCACAGTGTAACATTTCTATTAATTTGTCTTCGTGTTCACTGACTCTTTCAATTGCCATCTCCAATATGCTGTTATGCTCATTTGGTGAATTTTTCTTTTCAGTTATTGTGTGCTTTCCAGTTTGGGATTTACATTTAATCCATAAAAAATAATAGCTTTATTGAGAAATAATTCACATAATACAATTCACTCATTTAAAGTGTACAATTCGATGGATTTTAGATATGACACTAAAAATATGTGCATCAGTCAATACAATCATTTTTAGAATGTTTATATCACCTTAAAAAGAAGCCCTGTATCCTTTAGCTAACACCCCCAACCCCTCATCCCCTAAGCTCTAGACCATTAAGTTACTTTCTGTCTCTATAGATTTGCCTATTCTGGACATTTCATGTAAATGGAATCACACAAAATGTTTTTTTGTTTCTGGCTTTTTTCATAGTATATTTTCAAGGTTCACCAATGGTGTAGCGTTCATCAGAACTTCATTCCTTTATATTGCCAAATATTCCCATGTACAGATATACCACATTTTGTGTACCCATTTGTTTGTTGATGGACATTTGGGTTGTTTCTACCTTTTGGCTATTAAGAATATGCTGCTAAAACACTTGTGGACAAGTTTTTGTGTGAACATATATTTTCATTTGTATTGGGTAGAAATCCTTTACAAGGATAAAGATCCAGGTGTTGTCTGGGCTGTTCTTTCATGTAGACCTGAAGTCCTCTTTCAAGCTCATATGGTTGTGGCAGAATTCAGTTCCTTGTGGAAGTATAACTGGGATCCCCATTTCCTTGCTTGCTGTCCAAGTATCTCATATAAGTGAAATCATAGAGCATTTGTCTTTTTGTGACTGGCTCATTTCACTTGGCATTATGCCTCTAAAGTTCATCCATGTTGTAGCATATTGCAGAATTTCCTTCCTCTTTAAGGCTGAATAATATTCCATTGTGTGTATATACCACATTTGCTGATCCATTCATCTGTTAAGGGACACTTGGATTGCTTCCATGTTTTAGCTATTGTGAATAATGCTGATCTGAACTTGTTCATAGTACTCTCTTACAATCTTTTTTATTTCTGTAGAATTGGTAATAACATCCTCACTTTCATTTCTAATTTTAGTAATTGAATTTTAGTCTATCTAGCTAAAGGATTGTCAATTGTGTTGATTGTTCTGAATAACCAACTTCTGGTTTCACTGATTTTCTATATTGTGTTTCTATTCTCCATTTTACT
Source organism: Leucopleurus acutus (assembly GCF_964270905.1). Classification (NCBI taxonomy): domain Eukaryota; kingdom Metazoa; phylum Chordata; class Mammalia; order Artiodactyla; family Delphinidae; genus Leucopleurus; species Leucopleurus acutus. The sequence continues at coordinate 51,158,820 of NC_139155.1, forward strand.
TATCTTTGCTCTAATCTTTATTGTTTCATTCATTCTTCTAGCTTTGGATTTAGTTTGTTCTTCTTTTTCTAGTTTAATAAGTTGTAAACTTAGGTTGTTGACTAGAGATTCTCTTGTTTTCTATTAAAAAATTTTTTTGGACATCAAGTTGGGGACTTAGCCATCTGTCATATTTCTCTTTTTAGACAGTCCTCTGCAAGTAGTGAGTGAAGTTAAATCAAGCAAGTTAGAGTGTTTAGTACATCATTTTTCTCATAGTATTAGCAATTCTACACTTAGTAAGAACTTGGCAGAGGTTTGTTGATTAGATTTCATTTTTTCATTCAGCAAATATTTTTTGAGCATCTACTGTAAGCCAGGAACTGTTCTTTTTTCCCAATTGAGGTATAATTGACATATAACATTATATTACATTCAGGTATACAACATAATGATTCGATATTTGTATATATTGCAAAATGATCACCATAATAAGTCTAGTTAACATCCATCATCATACATAGTTACAAAATTTTTTTTCTTATGAGAACTTTCAAGATCTACTCTCTTAGTAGCTTTCAAATATGCAGTACAGTATTATTAACTATAGTCACCATGCTGTACATTACATCCCCAGGACTTGTTTATTTTATAACTGGAAGTTAGTGCATTTTGACACCCATTTTTAAAATTGGATTATGTGTGTGTGTGTGTGTGTTTGCTAGTGGGTTGTATGAATTCTTTATATATTGTGGATATTAACCCTTTATCAGATATATGATTTGCAAATATCCTCTGCCATTCAGTAGCTTGACTTTTCATTTTGTTGATGGTTTCTTTTGCTGTGCAGAAGCTTTTTAGTTTGATGTAGTTCCACTTGTTTATTTTTGCTTTTGTTGCCTTTGCTTTTGGCGTCAAGTCCAAAAATAAATCATTGCCAAGACCAACGTCATGGAACTTACCCTCTATTTATCTTCCAGGAGTTTAATTTACGATATTTGTGGGTTTATTTCTGGGCTGTCTATTCTGTTCCATTTGTCTGTATGTGTCTGTCTTTTAGCTAATACCATACAGTTTTGATTCCTATAACTTTGCAATGTAGTTTGAAATCAGGGAGTGTGATATCTCCAACTTTGTTCTTCTTTCTCAAGATTACTTTGGCTACTCAGGGTCTTTTGTAGTTTCATACAAATTTTAGAATTGTTTGTTCCATTTCTGTGAAGAATGCCATTGGAATTTTGATAGGGATTGCATTGGATCTATAGATCACTTTGGGTAGTATGGACATTTTAACAATATTAATTCTTCTGATCTAAGAGCACAAAATATCTTTCCATTTATTTGTGTGTTTTTCAATTTCTTTCATTAATGTCTTATAGTTTTTAGTATACAGATCTTTGACCTCTTTGGTTGAAGTTATTTCTAGGTATTTTATTCTTTTGATACAAAGTTAGATTGTTGATGTGAAATCTTTCTTGTTCTGTAATGTAAGCATTTATAGCCATAAATTTCCCCCTTGGCACCATCTGTACTGCATCCCATAAAATTTGGTATGTTGTGTTTTCATTTTCATTTGTCTCTAAGTATTTTATAATTTCCCATGTGATTTCTTCTTTTATTCATTGGTTGTTTAAAAGTGTGCTGTTTAATTTCCACAATTTGGTGAATTTTCCAGTTTTCCTTCTATTTTTGATTTCTTAATTCAGCCTGTTGTGGTTGGAGAAGACACTATAAGATATCTATCTTTTAATCTATTGAGACTTAATTTGTGGCCTAACATACAGTCTAGCCTGGAAATTGTCCCATGTGCAATTGAGAAGAATGTATATTCTGTTGTTGGGTAGAGTGTTCTGTACATGTCTGTTAGATCTAGTTAGTCTATTATGTTGTTTAAGTCCTCTATTTCCTTACATATCTTCTGTCTATTTATTCTGTCCATTACTGTGAGTGGGGTATTGAAGTCTCCAACTAATAGTAGAGAACTATATGTTTTTTCCTTTAATTCTGTCATGTTTTGCTTCATATATTTTGATGCTCTGTCGTTAGGTATATAAATGTTTATAATTGCTATGTCTTCTTGAGTATTAACCCTTTTATTAATATATAATATCCTTTTTTTGTCTCTTGTAAATTTTTTTCACCTAAAGTCTATTTGTCTGATATTAATATATATACCCCTGCTTTATTTTGGTTACTGTTTTCATGGAATATCTTTTTCCATCCTTTAACTTTCAATCTATTTATGTCTTTGGATCTAAAGAGAGTCTCTTGTAGATGGCATATTTGCTTTTATCCATTATGCTAATCTCTGTCTTTTGATCAAAGAGTTTAATGCATTTACATTTAAAGTAATTACTGATATGGAGGTACTTTTATCTGTCATTTTGCTATTTGTTTTCCATGTGTCTGATAGCTTTTTGTTCCTCATTTCCTGCATCACTGTCTTCTTTTGTTTTTAGTTGACTTTTTGTAGTGAAATGTTTAAATTTTTTTCTCATTTTCTCTTTTATATATTCTATAGTTATTTTCTTTGTGGTTGCATGGGAATTACATTTAACATTCTTAAGTTATAACACTGCATTTTGAATTTATGTCAGCTTAACTTCAATAACGTACAAAAACTGCTCTATTACAGCTGTATCCCCACCCCTCTCAGTTGTTGATATTATGAAATCACATCTTTATACATTGTGTGCCCCAAAACATAAACTAACAATAAGCGCATTATTTTCTTAAATTGAAGTAAACAAGATTTGGAGTTACAAAGCAAAGTTACAATAATACTAGCTTTAGGTCAATTATTATTATTTTTTTTTATTTGTATTAATCCCTTAAATCATGTAGAAAACAAAAAGTGCATAAAAATTGCATGTAGAAAACACAAAAAAGTTACAATAATACTAGACTTTATAGTTGCCCGTGTATCTACCTTTTATTGAGATCTTTATTTCTCCATATGGCTTCGAGTTACTGTCTAGTGTCCTCTCATTTCACCTTGTTGTACTCCCTTGAGTTTTTATTGCAAGGCAGATCTAGTAGTAATGACTCCCTCAGCTTTTCTTTATCTGGGAATGACTTAATTACTCCATCACTTTTTTGTTGTTGTTGTTGTTAGCGGTACACAGACCTCTCACTGTTGTGGCCTCTCCTGTGTGGAGCACAGGCTCCAGACATGCAGACTCAGCGGCCATGGCTCACGGGCCCAGCTGCTCCGCGGCATGTGGGATCCTCCTGGACCAGGGCATGAACCCATGTCCCCTGCATGGGCAGGCAGACTCTCAACCACTGTGCCACCAGGGAAGCCCCTCCATCACTTTTGAAGGACAGTTTTGCTGGATATAAAAATCTTGGTCGACAGGTTTTTTTTGTTGTTGTTAGTACTTTGAATATATCATTCCATTGTCTCCTGGCATCCAAAATTTCTGAGAAATCCACTGATAATCTTATTGAGGATCCCTTGTATATGATGATTCACTTCTTTCTTGCTGCTTTCATGATTCTCTCTGTCTTTGTCTCTTGAAAATTTGACTATAATGTGTCTCAGTGTGGGTCTCTTTCAGTTTAACTTACTTGGAGCTTGTTGAGTTTCATGGATGTTTACAGTTGACCCTTAAACAACATGTGTTTGAACCACACAGGTCCACTTATACATAGAGTTTTTTCAATAAATACTACTATAGTATTCCACAATCTGTGGTTAATTGAATTCATTGATGTGGAACAGAGGAAATGGAGGGCTGACTGTAAAGTTATATGCAGATTTTTGACTGGACAGTAGGTCAGTGCCCCAACCCCCGCATTGTTCAAGGGTCAACTGTATATTCATGTCTTTCATAATATTCTCTCTGCCCTTTTCTCTCTCTCTTCTTCTGGTACTCCTGAAACGTGTTATGTTGGTCTGCTAGATAGTGTAACGCAGGTCCTTTAGGCTCTGCTCATTTTTCTTCAATCTTTTTTGTTTCTGTTCCTCAGACTTGATAATTTTCATTGTCCTATCTTTAAGTTCACTGGTTCTTGTCTTCTGCCTAATCAAATTTGCCTTTGAATCCATCCCTCTAGTAAATTTTTCATTTCAGTTATTGTACCTTTCACTTCCATGATTTCTTTGGTTTCTCTTTAGGTTTTATATCTATTGATATTACCATTTTTTTCCTACATCATTTTCTTGACCTTCTCCACATCTTCCTTTAGTTTTTTGAGCATTTTTAAGACAATTGTTTTAAAGCCTTTTGTATATCTGCCATTGGGTCTTTTTCAGGGACAATTTCTGTTGATATTTTTTTCCTTTGAGTGGGCCATACTTTCCTGTTTCTTTGTATGCCTTGTGATTATTTTGCTGAATATTGGACATTTGAATTATAAAGTGGTAATTCTGGAAATCAGATTCTTTCCCTTCCCCTGGGTTTATTGTCATTTTTGAATGTCCTAGCCTTTAATGTCTGACTCCCAAAAGGGGAAAGAGAGAAGAACGAAGTGGGGAGGAAGGGCATTAGCCCTTTAAACCTCCTGGAAGTCACAACCAGAAGGGAAAGGGCTTGCATCAATGGGAGGAGGTGCAACAGCAATTGCTGACCACCTCTTTGTCTGCACCTCTGTGCCCAGAAGTAGCAATCAGTGATCGGAGCACAGATCCCCTATATTTAGAGGGTAGGGTCCTTTTTGTCTACCCTGGCTCCCACAAGCTATGTGCAAACTGCCCCCAAGAATATGTGCACAATTCCCTGCCACATGGCTAGGGTTGAGGGATAGGTAGCTATTGCTGTGCTAGGAGCTGAGAGCTGAGATTGACTAAAATTAATTGCAATTTATTGTCCAAATCTTTCCCTGGAAGTTGCAAGCCTTCAATAGACTCCAGGATTCCAAAATAGTTATATCAGACAGTTTCTGCCAGTCCAATTGTTGTCTAGATGGGGAGACAGATTCCTGGTGCTTCCTACTCCACCATCTTCCCAGAATCCTTTGGTATATCTTTTTCTATAATATTATTTCCAAACTTTCTGTGCTCTCAGGTTTTTGTTTTTGTTTTTGTTTTTTGCAGTACACGGGCCTCTTACTGTTGTGGCCTCTCCCGTTGTGGAGCACAGGCTCCGGATGCACAGGCTCAGCGGCCATGGCTCACGGGCCTAGCTGCTCCACGGCATGTGGGATCTTCCTGGACCAGGGCATGAACCCGTGTCCCCTGCATCGTCAGGCAGATTCTCAATCACTGCGCCACCAGGGAAGCCCTGTGCTCTCAGGTTTTAAATGTCTCTCACTAATAGCATATAGCTGGGGCTTCCCTATTGGCACAGTGGTTAAGAATCCACCTGCCAATGCAGGGGACACAGGTTAGAGCCTTGGCCCAGGAAGATCCCACATACCGCGGAGCAACTAAGCCTGTGTGCCACAACTACTGAGCTTGCGCGCTAGAGCCCGCAAGCCACAACTACTGAAGTCCATGCTCCTAGAGCCCATGCTCTGCAACAAGAGAAGCCACGACAATGAGAAGCCCGCACACTGCAATGAAGAGTAGACCCCGCTCACCTCAACTAGAGGAAGCCAGTGCGCAGCAAAGAAGACCCAACACAGCCAAAAGTAAAACAAATAAACAAACAAATAAATAAATAGCATATAGCTGGATTTAAGAAAGTACCAGTTTTGGAGTCTCTGTTTTGTGTCTTGTGAGTTACCCTACTTAGTGATTACTGGCATATTTAGAATTGTTTTTAATCATCTTATTTTGTGCTTCCATGTGCTCTGGGGATTTTTTTTCCCCCTACTTTTTCCTTTTCTCACTTCCTTGATTGGTTTGATCTTTCTCTCAACTCGTTTATTCTCTTTGTCTCAACTGGTTTGATAGCTATATATTCTCTTATTTCAGTGGTTTTCTTAAAATATGTACATTTCTTAACAAATCTAAAGTTAATCAACATCTATCCTCCAGGTAAACAAGATAGGAACCTTAAATTACTTTAATTTCAATTATCCTCTCCAGTCTTATAGAGAGAAAAGATGTATTGCTTGTAAGTGAATGACAGTCTGATGGAATATTTCTCATCAGCATCAATGATACAGCAACAAAATATCTTCTAAGAGCTGAGGAAAATTAACCATTTACTTAAAAGTCAGTATCATTCAAGAGGAAAACTCACAGATACTTAAATTAAAAAAAAATTTTATATTGGAATATGGTTGATTTATAATGTTGTGTTAGTTTCATGTGTACAGCAAAGTGATTCAGTTATACATATAAATATATCTATTCTTTCTCCGATTCTTTCCCATGTAGGTTATTACAGAGTATTGAGTAGAGTTCCCTGTGCTATACAGTAGGTCCTTGTTGGTTATCTATTTTATATATAGTAGTGTGTATATGTAAATCCCAACCTCCTAATTTATCCCTCCCCCCCACCTTTCCCCTTTGGTAACCATGTTTGCTTTTTAAGTCTCATAGATCCTTTTTGAAAGTGTTACTGACTGTCTCAGATCAGGTGGACCCCAACTGGTCCTTCCCTTGCCTGGTACCAATCGCTCTAATTGAACGAGACTGGGTTTGGCAAAGCAGAGCAGAAACTTTATTCATTGATCAAGGAATGGAGAAGGGTGAGCTCATGATCTAAAGACACCTTCTCCCAGAAGGAAGGAAAATGGGAGACTTTTATGGGGTAAGAGGCAAATGTATCATAAGAAACTGGGGAAAATGGTGGAGATTTCCAGAAATAGCCGGGACACATGCAGTCCCTCAGGCTCCTTTGCACATGGCACTAATTGTGCCTAGCAAGGTACAAGTCCCCACTTTGGGCAGAGATCTAGCATGGTAATGAAGCAAAGACAACCTTTGGACACTTCTAGGTTTCCTCTGCACAGGCACTGCCCTTGCAGTTAGGCTAGAACTGGTTCAGGGCAGTTAACTGTGTTTCCTTTGAGTTGTAACTGTGAAACATCTTTGACAAACATCAGGTGTTTTTGAACAAGAATAGAAATAGGTTAAAGCAGAGATTTTTCGGCTCCCTGGGACATGTATGGGTGACAGAAGAACACTAAGTGATGTATTTCAGTCAGAAGAAAACTGAATGCAAAAGAAAGGAGTAAGGTGTAAGAAACAATGTTGTTCAAAGGGACTGGTAAATGTATTGGTAAATTTTTGTAAGTTCTGACTATAATATCTAATACTAAGAATACTCCTGTGAGGTAGTTGGCTCCCCATTTTTACAGATGGAGAAAATAAGGGTGGAGAGGCTAAGTATCAAACTTGCATGAAGTCACACAGCTGAAGAAGACTAGAGCTAGGAGAATGCCCTCTTGTTCAGAAATAGCATGAGACTTAAAAAGCAGTGCTAGCAATCTATGTTCATTCTTTGAGCTAAGCTGTGACTCAGAGTTCTTGTGTCTATGAGCTCTAGAATGTATAAGGAAAATTCACTCAGGTATTATCCTCTGAATTAAGGAGAACAGGGAGCAAGAAGACCCACTAAAGATAAATTGTGAAAGTTTATCTTACTTGAAATCACAATTGTATGGAATGATTTTTCAGTCACTTAGCATGATTAATAAACTTGGAGAAATATTAAATAACTGATGGTGATATGACCATGTTAAGAAACCAAAGGCAGAGAGAGAAATCAGATTGAAGCAACAAAATTACTCTATTAGAAAAATTAGTAAATAGCAAAACATACGAGTTCCTCTGTATATGGGGATAAATTCTATACAATAAAACACATATGAAGTTGTATTTTTAAGAAAACATCACTTGATTTGTTCTTTAACCAGGCTTACAAGCTGCAATGTAATCTTCTTTTAAAATTATAGGTAATTACAAGAAGGCACATTAAACCTCAGTTAATCACAGCTGTTTCAAAAATATGTCTCTTCTCTTAACAAAGCAGTAACCCAGCCAAAGCTTGGATAAACTGGCATTTCCCTAGATCACATGTTTCATTCCTAAATACAATGCCCCTTGTGTTTCTTTCAGGTGTCCATACTTTCTCTGAAAAATAGATCTCCCCTTCCAAAGCTTGAGCATTATCTGCTCTTTGTTTAAAAATAAATGCATTGTTCATGTGTGGACTAGTAGCGCAGGTGTTTTACATCTCTTTTCCCAGTCAGGCTGATTCTTAAGCCTTTCATGAAATCAGTTCAGTTTAGTTAAATCTCTGACATCCATTTCTCATTGCCATTTCCCTTTATGGCCATAATATAAGCCCCAAATACAACCAGATCTTCTTTCATTCCATTATGTTTACATTTTTTATTATCTCCGGAGTTGCCAACACTATTTCTTTCTCAGTTCTTGAAAGCTAATTCGAGGGCAAGGCCAAAGTTCTCATCAAGCATTAGCAGTCTGGGTTGCTTTCATTTTTCCTGAACTTCCAACTGCTGCCTAATGGTATGTGTTTGCTCCTATCACTGGAAAGCACTATCTGAAAGCTTTGCATGAAATTAAACTCCCTGAGGTGTAACCAAACTGAATAAAGCCACAGAAGCATGTATTGAAACAACTCTTTTCCTGAGTGGGGCATGTGAAACACTGACATTCTTAACACAGTGAGGATTGGTATTGAATGTCAGGTAACTGATTCTGTCTTCTGAAGTATAGGGTTTCAAACCCTCATTTTATTTTCAAACAATCACTTTCATGTTATTCCCTAGAGAAAGAGGACGGTATGAATCTCAGATCACTGGGCAAGCTATAGCTGAGAAGGGAAAAAGGAGGGCAGAATTACTTAAAGACTTCATCTCTTCAATGCAAAAGATAGTAATTGATATTACTTATCAAAGTTTCTATTTTCTAGCTGTGTAATTTGAAGTTTCAAACAATTTCTTACTGTTATTCATATCTCTAGATTTTTTTGCACAATCCCCCCTTTCTGAAATTTACTGTTACTGAGGTGTACTTCAGTAAAATACAGTGCATATTTTAGGATTTTATTATTCCTATTGCTTTCATGTCTAAGAGTTTTAAAAATTTCATCTTCCATTGTAAATGTTAGAAACTTTCCATGAAAATAGTGAATAATCAACAACGAATCTAGCTTCTTTACTTTTTCTTATCCCAGTGTTTTGCTTAATACAAAGTGCTCAATGCTTTGTTGGTTAAAAAGAAGAATGTAACACACTGGTGGTGTGTATTATTGCTTCTTTGTCCATTTACCAAATGAAACTGATCTGAACTTAATTGTGAAACACATTATTCTCCTGTGTCTGTAGAATTTCTCTAGGATGTTGCAACTTCATTTAAAAAACAAGAGCCCATTTCTTCAGTTGTGTTAAAAAGCTGTTTTTGTAGGATTAACAATTTCAAAATCACTTTCACTTTATATTTTAGGATTGATAATTCTATAGATTTTAGACCAGAGTTTAGTATTCATATTACTACTGGCAATTCTCTGTTACACTGTGGCTACAGTTCATGTGGACTCTAGAATGGAACTCAGCATTATGTGAAGATATTAAGGAGATTTTACTTAGAAGTTAAGTGCCATGCCTCTGGCCTTAAGGAAAGTATTAATCAAGACACTCAGTGTTTTTGAGATTTTGATTACAATGGCTGAAGTGAATTTGCAACATATAATATGGAACCTAAACTCAAGCACAATTTCTCCTTTTATAGTTGTGTTTGAGCAAAGGTTCCTTATTTCTTCTTGAGCCAGCTGATTTCAGAATTCCTATGTAATGTCCCCTTGGGACAGCTAAAGAAAGGTCTACCCACAGATACATGGGAAATAGCACTCTGAACTCCTTGAGATGGAGAAAGGGAAAAACTCTATTTTTCCAGCATCCTGGAGTTAATGTTTGAAAATGCAATTTGCACAAAATGTCTAAAGAGTTTTACTTAAGTGGTAAACACTACTGGTAAATTGACTCAGCAATTACTTTTTCCTTTTCAACTTTATTGAGGAGTAATTTATGCACAGTAAGTACAATTTGTCTCTTCTCCCCACTCACTATATTTATTTGACCATTTAAATATGTCAGTAGTGACTCATGTATATTTATTTTATAATTTGGGATTATGATCCAATACCATGTTATTTATTTTTGTGCTCAAATTGTTCCAGCTTTGGCCATTGGGACCTCTTTCAGGTTGGCTCCTGTGTCGCTTTGACGTGCCTCAGCCTTTTGTTTTTTGTGAGCTTCCTTACTTTCTGGTGCTACAAGATACTCCAGGCTTATCTTTTATTTTCTTTCCCTGCCCCAATCCTAGAATTAGCCATTTTCCCAAGGATCCCTAGTTCTTTTTCTTGGAAAATGGCATTTAGAAACCAAGATGTGGGTGCTGGATTTGCTCTTTGCTGCTGAGGTTTGATTGCTTCTAGGTCCTCTCAGTAGACAGAGCTAAGTAATATATGTATACATACTAACCCATGTATGCACATGCACTTATAATCGACCTGTATCTATCTGTATATAAATTAATTGGAACATGAGTTCATACTGATGTCTCTGACTCTGATCCAGCACCACAGGGTTCATTCTATCCTTCTCTTCTTGTTTATCTGCATCTTTCATCTCTGACAGTGAGAAATCTGGCTCATCCACATTCTGTTCACTTAATTGTTCAACTTTAGTATACATGTAAAGAGGTTACTATCAACATTTTATATGCAATTCTGTATCTAAGAATTTATCCTACCATACATTCACACTGGTATGCAAAGATATATAGACAAGAACTCTTCACTGAAACATTGGATTCTCCCCCTTTCCTTTCTATTCCTTTTCTTTTAAACCATATTAAATTATCTTTGATTTTTAAAAAAAACTTTTAAATTATGGACATTTTCAAATATACACAATAATAGAGAGAAAAGTATTCTGAACCCTATGTCATTATAGTACAACTATAAAAATTTTTAGCATTTTGCCTATCATGTTTCACTTATTTCTTATTCTTTTAAAATATGTTTTATTGCAAATACCAGATATCATATTACCTCATTTATAATTCAGTAAGCATCTCCAACAGATGGCCTACACTAAAAACATAACCAAAATACCATGATCATAACTTTAAAAATTAACAATTCCTATATATGATACCCAACCTACGGTCATATTTTCCCAATTCTATGAAAAGTGTCTTTTTTAACAGTTTCGTTGTTTTAATCAGAATCTGTGGCAGGCAGAATAATGCCCCTTCCTCCCCACCCCCTATGAAATGTCCACATCCTAATCCCTGGAACCTATGTTACATGGCAACAGGGGCTTTGCAGATATGATTAACTTAAGGATCTTGGGACGAGAACATTATCCTGGATTATCTGGGTGTTTTCAGTGTAATCACAAGGGTCCTTATTGAGAGAGGTAGGAGGTCAGAGTCACAGAATGAGATAAGGGCACAAGTAAATGTTGGAGTGATGCCATTGCTGGAAGGAGGCCACTAGCCAGGGAATGTGGACAGCCTCCAGAAGCTAGAAAAGGCGAGGAACTGATTCACCTCTAAAGTCTCCAGAAGGAATGCAGTCCCAACACTTTGATTTTAGCCCTGTGAGGTCCATCTTTGGACTTCTGACCTTCAGAAGATAATAAATTTATAAGGGGCTTCCCTGGTGGCGCAGTGGTTGAGAGTCCGCCTGCCGATGCAGGGAGTGCGTGTTCGTGCCCCGGTCCGGGAAGATCCCACATGCTGCGGAGTGGCTGGGCCCGTGAGCCATGGCCGCTGAGCCTGGGCGTCCGGAGCCTGTGCTCCGCAGAGGGAGAGGCCACAACAGTGAGAGGCCCGTGTACCGCAAAAAATAAATAAAATTATAAGCTAATCACTTTGTGTTGTTTTGTGTTAATTTGTTACAGCAGCAATAGGAAAACACAGGATCCAAACAAAGTCTACATATTGTGTCGGGTTGTTATATTTCCCAAGTTTCTTTTAATTTGTAATGGTCCTACTTCTTTGTCTTTTCTGATTTGTTGGAGAAGCTAGTTCATTCTTCCCTAGAATCTTCTGCATTCTGAATTTGGCTCATTTTTACCTTGTGGTGTCATTTAACACCTCGTGGTGTTCTTCCATATCCTGTATTTCCTAAAAACTGGTATTAAGTTATAAAGTCTTGTTTATAATCAGGTTTGATTCGGGCGGGGGCAGGATGTTTCTTAGATGGTGTCTTATACTTCCTATTATATCACATCAGGAGATAGCTAACAGTTGTCCCATTGTTAGTGCTGCTTGGCCGATCCACCCACTAGGAAGCTTCCATTAACTTTTAACCTAGGGTTTTAGCACCCATTGATGATTGTTGCTTACATCCATTATTTCACTAGAGGCTCCAAAATGGTGATGTATTAGCTGGAATTCTATAAAGAAAAACTTTCCCGTATCAATTATTTGGTTACTCTGAAACAATTTGTGTATGAAAGCAGGGTGAATGCTTAGTTCTTTCTCTTCATTCATAAATTTTTTCAAATAATAAGTTTGTGTGCCTTAGCAAACCTCTAATGGTGACAAATGAATGTTTTTTTATTAGTTTAATTATGAATTCATGGATTTATATATATTTGTTGTGTTTTAATCAGTTGGAGACAGTATTATTTTTCATGCTCAAATTGTCCTTTGGCGAATGAAAACTCTTCAAGGTGACTCCTTTTCCTATTTATGCTGTAAAATAAGGTACAGAGAAATTTTGTTCCCATGCCTTTTCAATACAGAAGAATGGAACAACCATCCTGAGCCAATTTCACTACGTGTAAATTCATACTGTTTAAATTTTTTATGCAATCTGATGAGTAGATGAGCTCTGATTTAAAATTTTTAAAAAGCATGTTTATTGTAACAAGAATTATGTTTTAATACTGCAGTTTTCAATAAAGATTGACGTAAGTTGCAAAAAAAAAAACATTTGTCAACCCCCAGAATATCTTTTATATTTGTTTTTAGTTTAGCTTTTCATTAATTCACTTTGAAAACGAAGGCAAATGTGTGTATATTTTAGTATTCTTTCCTTTTACACAAAAGTTAACATACCATACACAGTGATCTGCACCTTGTTTTTCATTTAATAATATCTTCTGGAGATCCCCACATAAAAATATAGAGAGAGACGCCTCATTGTTTTTCACAGCTACACAGTATTCTACGTTTGGATGGACCACAGGTTAGCCAACCAGTTCCATATTGATTAATATTTATATTGTTTCTAGTCTTTGGGAAAGAACAAGAGAATCATTCCTGTGTATACTTGCTGTAGTGTTTTAGGATCTTTAGGACCCTAGCTTCTCCTTTTGTCAGTGAGTTCTGGTTCTGCGAACTGGCTCAGCTCTTAGAACCAAGCAAGGGACTGCATCTTTTTATTGGTGAAATTACCATCAGCCTCTTGTTTCATCCATCTTTGATTTCTTTCCATCATTGAGATTGAGCAGTACTTTTCTTGCCTGCCCATTTATCTAGCCCCAAGTGTGCTGTTCCCTATTAAAAAATTATATCTTTCTGTGGTTCAGGCCTCCCCCACCTGCCAACTTCCACAATGAACTTCTTGTTCCTTATGATAACTGTGCCCACCTTGCTTCTACTAGCTTAACTTCATCAACTGGCCTCTAATTTGGTTTGAGTCTTAAACTGGTATTTGTAATTAAAATGCTAAGGTGATTATAGCCTTAGATATTTGCCTAGAAATAAGTAAATAAATAGAGTATATGAGGTTAATAATTACCACTTCCCTTCTCCCCAGTAACACAGCAACTAGGATTTTGATTTAAATAATTGAGCTAAACCTAATCTGCTTCTGACATCTCATCAGTTTCTCCCCAGGTAAGGCAGAAAAAAGATGTGCACATCTTCCAGATTTTAAAATCCCACACAAAATAAACAGAAAATGCTGTGTATATTGAGTACACAACTAAAACTGATATTAAGCACCTGAGGAGGTAAATCATTATAGCTTGTCGTGTTTCTTCAAAGCTTTACATTTTTCATATAAAATAGGTGTTCTGAGATCTCTGTTGGAAATCGATATAAGCTTTCCACTATCAAACACACATGAAACCCTTGTCTACAAGTATTCCCAAGTAGGTCATTTATTATTTTGACATGCTCTACTTTGTTTACCTAATGTAGGGTAAAATATTAGTTTTTAGTTTTACATCCTATTTCTGCTTTGCTAGGAAGGAGTCCATAGTCTTGAGCATAATCTCATTGTCGGCCTTTAATGAAAATACAGTAAAGACCACCAATAGCCAACTCTGCGTTGTAACTGATATATAACTGACCATCCACTTTAGCCTTATATTTTGTTACTACAAGTCTTGATGGATTATCTCACTCACTCACAAAAACCTAATAATAATTTCTTATAGTCAGGAAATTCATAAGCATCTGTCATAGATTTAGCATCGAAGCCATCCGTTTTCTAGATTATCCTTTCCAGAGAGCACCCTCGGCTCTTGAACACTGGTATGAGGAAAAGTCAAGGATCTTTACTGTTCTGCCCATCAACACCCTCCTTGCAGGCACCAATTATGACTGGTGAGTGGCAGTCTCGAGTAGATGTTGTCTGAAATTTGCGGGCTTTAAAGGGACTATTTAGCATTCATGCAAAACAAAAACCAAAAAATAGAAAACACCAAACAAAACCACCTCAAACCCCCCAAACCCAGCAAACAGAAGAACTACCATCAGAGGCAACTGTTTTCTTGATAATGAATACGTCTGTTGTCTTCAAACCTGCTTCCTTTGTTCCTGTGCTGGATGTCTTCCAACTGCACACTCCACCCTTCTCTACTCTGCTTTCTGCCCAAAGAGGCTGACCTGTTTAGATGAAATCAGCGGTTTTCTAAGTGTGGCCTGAGGAACAGCAGCATCGGCATTACCTGGGGACTTATTAGAAATGCAGATTTTCAGGCCTCATACAGACCTACTGAATCAGAAACTCTGGGGTGGGCCCACCAATCTGTTTTAAGAAGCCAGTCCTCCTGGTGATTCTGATGCATGATAAGATTTGAGAACCACTGGAGTACATGTGAAGCTCCCTTATCCTGTGGCCTCTTGTTGAGTTTGGTCCATGGGGTGCACCAGCAGGAAATCTAAGGGAAGAAGGAGGGTGACGTCTGGGCATTTATTTTCCCAGTTTTCTTCCTGTGACTGAATGTCTGTGTCCCTGCAAAATTTATTTGTTGAAACCTAAATCCGCAATGTGAGAGTATCTGGAGGTGGGGTCTTTGGGAGGTGATTAGGTCATGATGGTGAAGTCCGCAGGATGGGATTAGAACCCTTATAAAAGTGACCCCAGGAGCTCTCTTGCTTTTTCTGTCATGTGAAGACACAGTGAGAAGATGGCCATCTGTGAACCATACCCTCCTCACTGGACACCCAATCTGCCAGCACCTTGATCTTGGACTTCCAGCCTCTAAAAGTGTGAGAAATAAATTTTAGGTTTTCTTTTTTTTAATAAATTTATTTATTTACTTTTGGCTGCGTTGGGTCTTCGTTGCTGCGTGGGCTTTCTCTAGTTGCAGCGAACGGGGGCTACTCTTCGTTTCAGTGCATGGGCTTCTCATGGGGGTGGCTTCTGTTGTTGCAGAGCATGGGCTCTAGGCATACGGGCTTCAGTATTTGTGGCTCGCAGGTTCTAGAGCACAGGCTCAGTAGTTGGGGCGCACGGGCTTAGTTGCTCTGCGGCATGTGGGATCTTCCTGGACCAGGGCTCGAACCCGTGTCCCCTGCATTGGCAGGTGTATTCTTAACCACTGCGCCACAAGGAAAGTCCCTAATCTTTGGTTTGTATAAGCTACCCAGCCTATGGTATTTTGCTATAGCCATCTGAACTAAGACAGGAGGTGTTACAGTGTCTTTGCTGTATGCAGTCATGAGAAATCAAAATGCTAATGCCTTCAGCTCATTGCCTTCTCTCACCTGTTCCACCTCAGCTCTTTGGCTTCCCATTATTAAAGCTGGTTTCAGTATTTATTAACTGAGTTCAGATGGAGGAATTATAAGAATCATAAAAGAGTTTAACAGTTGGGGACCACAGGTTAAACATTAAAACCCATTTAAAATAGTCTGACCCCAAATACCATTAAACTCAATAATTAAATAATGATTATTATCTAATTTATAAAATATGTAGAAATATTTTTATTTCCTTATCACAAACAGCTATTTTTCCTCTTCCTAATAGCATGACTGTGAACTTTGCATTGGTATTAAGACATCATAAACTGATGTGTGCAATCATCTGAATAGGTAAAAAATTCAGCAAAAGAATGTAAGGGGGTTTTAGCAGTGATTTTGGCTCAATGTGTGTGTGAATTGTGCAGTCACAGAGGGCCCTGTACTCAGAAGGTCTTGTGCTTGGTTTGATGCTCTGTTGTGAAATTTTTTTTTTTTTTTTTTTTGCGGTACGCGGGCCTCTCACTGTTGTGGCCTCTCCCGCCGCGGAGCACAGGTCCCGGACGCGCAGGCTCAGCGGCCATGGCTCACGGGCCCAGCCGCTCCGCAGCATGTGGGATCTTCCCGGACCAGGGCACGAACCCGCGTCCCCTGCTTCGGCAGGCAGACTCTCAACCACTGCGCCACCAGGGAAGCCCCATGTTGTGAAATTTTTAAGAAATTTTGAACAATGGTCCCACTTTTTCATTTTGCACTGGATTTGGTAAATTATGAAGCTGGTTCTTGCCCAGTCATATTTGTTCAAGGTGACTAAGTAAGTATGAACACTATCAAAAATAGAGTCTGATTGTTAGTGTCATTATACCTATTAATAATTGCTTTATTCATACTGGTTTCTAGATGAAAGGCGCTAAACCCCAGGTCTCACAGTATTAAATAAATATGTCCCTATCAAAGACTGAAAAATAGTGTCACCTATATCACTATTTCTAATCAAATGTAACAGGTAAGGAAACAAATGACATCTAGTACTCAAAGCCTTCAAGATTATGTTGAAAACACTGAGAGGCTAATTTCAGGTGCTAATAGGAATTGCTGTTCTAATTTCATCAGGCAACCAAACCCTGAAGACTGACTCAAAACTAGACACACAAATGAAAAGATTTTTCTTTGAGAACAAAATAAGAAACAGGAGATGTCCTTTGTGGCACAGCAACAGGTAGATATCCTCTAAATAATAACAAAAAGTTAGAGACTATCTTCCCTGAATAACTGAAACTTGTTGCTGGAAGTAGAAATGTCTTGGGTTTGAGGGAAAACTTTTTCTATAGGGTTGAGCCTTGGCTGGAATTAGAAGTAATTTCTAGTTACAAATTTATTTCCTGAAGGAATAAGTATCTAATACCTGACATAAGGGTGACTCAGAATGTCACTATTTCCATTTTTGGCTACATGTGTCACTATTTCCATTTTTGGCTACATCTTAGAAAAGGCTACATGTGCCAATTGACAGTCTTTTCCCAACATGGTAAAGAAACAGTCTATTCAGTTATGGTTTGCACTGCAGGCTCTGTCACTATGTTTACTCTGACCAGGCCTAGTGGGACATGGCATAATATACAATTGGGTCCATTCAAATAATTTCCCCACTGTATATTCATAATATACAGAACCTTGTCATGGCAAGTCAAGCAATCTCACTGCCTGAAGCAGCCATAAGCTAAAGAAATGTCCGGGCTTGCAGGGACAGATATTCTGGAGGCTTACAATGTGTGGGTAGAGTTGTAAGGACTCATGCTGGTGCTTGGTTACATCATCTAGAATTAAATACTGAAGGATTTGCCTTTCAGTACATTCTTATACCTAGAACTTTTCTCCATGTATTCCTTGATTGAACTCCACTACAGGAAATTTATAACATTCAAACTTAGTATCTATTTTCTCATTATACCATTTCTTCCTCATAAATCACTAAAGTGGACACTTTGAGTGGGGCCCTTTGAGAGCACAGAGACTGTGATGAGATGGGCTTAGGGCATCACCTAAATAGAATATTTTCTGTCATTTACTAGACTTTAAAAGATTTTGCTATAGGCAGCTACCAGTGTGCCTTAGCAGAAATTCTTATCTACCTTATAGAATTTATTAGTATCAAATTTCATTTTGTCCTGACACAAGGGCCTTTGAGAAACTAAATAAACCACTAATGAAATTTGTGCAAAATGGAAGAGTTTAAAGATAAAATACACTTAACTGTTTGAACTCAATTTCTCCCCTCTTTTAAAGGGGCTGAAAAGTTATGTATATTGGATTTCACAGGGTAAAATCTCTAGAACAAAATCGTGTGTATTCCAACAACTCTGATATGCACAACTCAGTGATTTGCAATTCAGTTCTTCAAAAGAGGAGTGCGTCTATAATCGTCCAAATTATTTATCATCATAAACAGTCCTGACATTTTCTTTAGTGATCTAGTTGTATAAGAGATACTGCATTTGTGAGACATACATGTAATTTTCAGGATGAGAAATACCAAATTTCATGGAGGGAGTATTTACACCAATTGTGTACTGTAGGCCTCCCTCAGTATCCGTGGGAGATTGGTTCTAAGACCCATATGAATACCAAAATCCATGGCTGCTCAAGTCCCTTATATAAAATGGCATAGTACAGTTGGCCCTCCATATCCACAGACATAGAACCCAAGGTTACAGAGGGCCAACTGTACTTAAGAATAGTGGAAGACTTCTTCCCCTGGACAAGACGGAGAACAGAACAGTATTCACTCTCCTGGTTGAAACAACTAAAACACAACAAAATATCTGAAAAGACAGTTTTCAGACAATGGACATCAGGTAGTGAAGCAAAGTGATCCCTGAGAGAAAGGAAACAGATGAGGAAAGCCCTAAGAAGGGAAGAAGACCACCTGAAGATGGAGGCAGAGATTGGAGTGATGCATCTACAAGTCAAGAAATGCTAAGGATTGCTGAATCACCAGAAGGGAGGAGAGAGGCATAGGACAGCTTCTCCCTCAGACTGTCCAGAGGGAATGAACTATGCCAACAGCTTGATTTTGGACTTCTGGCCTCCTGAACTATGAGAGAATAGATTTTTGCTGTTTTAAGCCCCAGTCTGTGGTAATTTGTTATGCCAGTCTTAGGAAACTGATACACACAGGTAGAATAAAAGCCTGAAAAGAAAATCAACAGTGATTCAGCAAACTGGGAAGCTTCAAGCAACCTAATATATATGTACTTGGAATCTCCAAAGAAGAGAAATGAGAGGGAGAAATAAAAAAATTATCTGAAGAAATAATAGCTGAGGATTATAAGCCTAGAGATTCAAGAAACTCAACAAATTCTAAGCACAAGAATTATGAAGAATGCATACCATAATAAAACATCAACAAAGAGAAAATGTTACAAAAAAACAGTGATAAGGAGAAAATATTAAACCAGTGATAAAAATATTAAAGTCATCTAGTAAGGAAAAAGACACATTATGTCCAGAAGAAAAAAGGTATTCTTTATTGACATAAAGAATGTCAATGACATTTTATGTCCTTGTGACAATGACACAAGATTTCTTGTTGGAACAATGCAAGCCAGAACATAGTGGAGCAGCATTTGCTGAAAAAAAGAAACAATCAACTTATAATTCTATGCCAAGTGAAAATATTTTTCAGAAATGAAAGCAAAATACATTTCAGATACACAAAACTTGAAATAATTAATCACTAACAGACTTACATTTCAAGAAATGTTAAAGAGCAAATGATACCAACTGGAAATCTGGATCTACACAAAGGAATGAAGAACACTGAAAATGGTAAATATGTGAGTAAATATAGAAGGCATTTTTTATTATTTAGAAAAATCTCTTTAAAAGATAACTGACTGTTTAAAGCAGACATAATAACAACATATTGTGGGCTTTATAACATATGCAGAAATAAAACATATGAAAACAATAGCACAAAGACCAGGAGGAAAGAAATGGAAGTAAATGGAAGAAATGGAAGTACAATAAATTGTTGTAACAGTCTCATACTAATATGAAGTGATATAATATTACTTGACAGTAGAAAGGAGAGAAGATTGTTGTGTTACCAGAAATTGCACTTGCATCATGGCTCATTATACCACATATGCTAAAACCTATTGTGAATAGTCACTTTAATTTTCTTTGAAAAGTTTTTATTATGAAAAATTTCAAACATGCAAAAGTGGAGGAAAATATAATGAACCCTCATGTACCCATAACTGAGCTTCAGTAATTATCAAAACATTGACAACCTTATTTCATCCAGACTCTCCCCAACTTCCCCCCACCTTATATCATGTCAAAGTCAATCCTAGGCATTATATAATTTCATTCACAAATGTGCAGTATGTATCTTTAAATATACTTATCATTATTATACTTAACATTTAACAGAAATTCCTTAATATCATCAAATACTAAATTGGTGTTTAATTTCTCCAATTTCATTTAAAAAAAAAAACAATTGCTTTGAGTTAGATTTCTTTTTTTTTTTTTTGCGGTACACAGGACCCTCACCGCCGTGGCCTCTCCCGTTGCGGAGCACAGGCTCCGGACATGCAGGCCCAGCGGCCACGGCTCACAGGCCCAGCCGCTCCGCGGCATGTGGGATTTTTGCGGACCGGGACACGAACCCGCGTCCCCTGCATCGGCAGGCGGACTCTCAACCACTGCGCCACCAGGGAAGCCCCTGAACTAGATTTCAAATGAGGTCCACATATTGTACTTAGTTGGTATAGTTCTTAAATCTATAGATTATTTACTCTTTTTTATTTGTTATGTTTTGGTTTAATCCTTTAATATAATTTCTATCTTGAAGGTGGTTAGAGACCTTGGAAAGTTACTTAATCTCTCCCTCACTTTTACTTCAAGCAAGATCACACCTAACTATCTTAGACAGTGAGGTGCTGTCTGAGAAAGTTTCCATTTTGACAAAATCAGCTCTCTTAGGGTCTCTTCTACACTGAAATATCTGAGGCTATGGAGACACTTTGCAAAAGGAGCTATATAAATGAATTTAATGTGCACAATGGATTGAACTGCTGGAAAGACCTCTTAGATCTTTCAACTCCATTAACTAGGATTCACTTTTGCTACTAACCTGACAAGAGGTTTTCTTTGTTAGATACAAGAGGTTACTATGAAAGTACAAAGAACTCTTCTCAATGGAAGAGTTTGTTTGGGGATGATGTGTCCCCTCTGTGGGTCTCTGAAATTCTTACCTTAGACAGAAATTCAGTTAAATAGTGTTTATATGCTGCTTTATATTATCAAAGAGTAATTGGTGTTTTCCTTAGAATCCTGGCCAAATTCCAACTCTGATAAATACATTCTACTTCCCAAAATTTCCCCTGCAATTTAAAATGGATTCCATATCCTTAATTACCTGTCCCAACTTGTTGCTTGGTGTTGAAGTTCACCTATTAAGCAGCTGCTGCTTTTGGCCTCAAAGGCTTGTTCCTTTTGGGATTAGAAAAAGGGATCCTGGTAAACTTGGTAAACAAGTATGTGTGTATGAGAGTATGAATGACTGTGATGGTTTTAGAACTTAAACTTATCATCTAATAAGAAAAAATTGGAAACTTCCAGAGAGAGAGAGAGAGAGAGAGAGAGAGAGAGAGAGAGAGATACACAGTCATTTCAGAACTATGAAGCCTTCATTTGCTCAGTAAACTTTTATTAAGGAGTTTGTATGTGTGAGGCATTGTTCTAGATATTGTGGGAGATACGAAGATGAAGTAGATAATAGTTCTTGCCTTAAAGGAATATACAATCTAGTAGAGTGGATGTTTTCATAATATTAAGCAGTGCTAATTATACTTTTTAAAAAGTCTTCCTTAGGACTTCCCTAGTGGCGCAGTGGTTGAGAGCCCGCCTGCCGATGCAGGGGACACAGGTTCGTGCCCCGATTCGGGAAGATCCCACATGCCACGGAGCGGCTGGGCCCGTGAGCCATGGCCGCTGAGCCTGCGCGTCCGGAGCCTGTGCTCCGCAACAGGAGAGGCCACAGCAGTGAAAGGCCCGCGTACGGCAAAAAAAAAAAAAAGAAAAAAAAAAGTCTTCCTTATAGTGGATCAAAACTTGAGCAAATTCCACACCTCTTTAATCCAGAGTTTTCTCACCTGTAAAATGGAGATAAATATCTATTCAGAGTGTTTCATGAAAATTTTATGATGTAAAGCATTTAATATATTGCCCAGCATGTAGTAAGTGCTCAAGGAACATTAGTTACTGTGGACATACATTAGATACGTGTGGACACATTAGTTACGTGTCAGTTGGGTCAGCTGCCGTGGAAATGTTAATGCCACTGAAGTATTGGGTTGTTCATATAAGTTCAGATATCTTGACTCTCTAGGTAACAGAACTGTGGGTGGACAGCTCACTCATCCCATAAACAACAAGATTACAGGAGAATTCCACACCCAAGTGCCTAGCAGGCTCTAGATCTTTCATTTACTGGTTCTATGAGAAAGATCATAAAGGGAGAAAAGGAATTGGGATCTTCCTATTCTCATTCCATTACCTAACTTAAAATCCTGAGTGGTGTTAGGGACCGGGATTTGGAAATTCAGACCTTTAAAACTGTTACAACAGGAGAAAATAAAAACCTTACTGTTTGACATTGGCACATATTACAAAGTCCCTCCCTGTTTAACAAGCTTTAAGCTTTCATATGAGACATAAGACACTTAAGGGAAAAAGTATTGCCACAAGGCTAGTGATGACAACAACTGCCAGCGCACCTTCCATCAGAAGCAAGTGAAGGCTTGAAACAAATCTGAGCTCCGGTTCGGTTTAGAAGCATCACTGTGACATGCCTGTGCCGGCAGAGGCTCAGAGTGCATTCCTTAACACTAGAACTCTAAGACGTACTGGGTGCCAGAAGCCCAGTGGTAATAAGGGAGCAATTGTGAAGCTTCGTTCAGATGGTGATCTTTCACTGTGGGCGTGCTGGCTCCAAAAGTTTGGTGCAGGGAGCCACAAGAAAGAATGCGCCAATTCCTTTCCTTCATCAGGGGTTATAGTCCAGCTAATCCATTCTTTTATACCTTTATCTTTCAGACATCTATTGAATGCCCCTTATATTCAAAGGCACTCTGTTGGTGATTAATGCAAGTGAAATAGTATATTTAGAAATGGCAATACATGATAAACTTCATATTCTATTCTTTGTGCAATTTGGAGAAAATCCACTGGCATACTTTAGATTGAATCAAACAACAGATATACATAATATGACTACACAGTAGTGAACTTGATTCTTTTTTTAAAAATAAATTTATTTATTTATTTTTGGCTGCATTGGGTCTTCACTCTTGCGCACGGGCTTTCTCTAAGTTGCAGCGAGCGGGGGCTACTCTTCGTGTGGTGCACGGGCTTCTCATTGCGGCAGCTTCTCTTGCTGCGGAGCACGGGCTTTAGGTGCGGGGGCTTCAATAGTTGCAGCATGCGGGCTTCAGTAGTTGTGGCTTGCAGGCTCTAGAGTGCAAAGCCTGTGTGATCTTCGCGGGCTTCAGTAGTTGCAGCATGCGGGCTTCAGTAGTTGTGGCTTGCAGGCTCTAGAGTGCAGAGCCTGTGTGATCTTCCCAGACCAGGACTGGAACCCATGTTCCCTGCATTGGCAAGCAGATTCTTAACTACTACGCCACCAGGGAAGTCCCTGAACTTGATTCTTTTATACTGAGAATTTATAATTGTAGAACCCCATTCTAGGTTCTGAGGAAATCCTAAAAATAAAATGGTTGGACTCTAATAAGTAGGTTGGTGTGGGAGCAGATGTCTTCACCAGCTCCACAAAGAGGAATCTGTGTATTTTTTTCTTGGGAATAGATCTGCTTATAAACAGGTGTTCCCTTTACTAAGCCTTACCTCCAACCTGTGTATCAGGTAGCTAGCTCATTCTAAAAACCCTAAATTGGTAAGTTGTAATCTCAATCTTCATAGTTACCTGTGGGATTTCCATATACATTTTTGCTGTGATCACTTTCCTACTTTCAATCTGAGTGACTGGTGGAAGTCTATCTTCCCTCTTTCAGCATTTAAAAAGAATTATAGTTCTGTAAATATCTACTGGAATAAACAGTATATATCTAGTGTCTCCATTTCAAACTATATTTGTCTTTCACATGTGGAGTGAGAAGGAGTCTTGGGAAAAGTTTGTACAAATTCTTTTTAAAATTTGTGCTATACATCAAAGTTTAATTGGTTAAGGAATGCTGTACGTAGTAAATATGTGCTGTATTTCTAACTTCTAAAATTATATAAACAGGTTTTTATTAAACTGTCATAATCAGGTTAATTTGCTAAGGCAGAATCATAACTTTTTTCTCTTTGTTACCTGGAAAGCCAGTTACATTCATTTGCAGCCACTCTTTTCCTACCATATATTCTTAAGACAGTAGGTAAATTTCATTCAATTTCTCCCCACGTCTAGACAATTCCATTGTGCCTTAAGATATATGAAATCTTCTTCTATCAGCTCTTTCTGCATGGTCTGTCTTCATGTGTCTTCTTTAATGTCCAGGCTTATAATCCATATTCCTTTCTACCTTTGGCCGTTCCATTTGCCAGGCATTATTCTTAGCCCTATAACATACATCAACAAAGATGTGACTTCTGCTCTCAAAGAGTTAGCTCTCTATATGAGTATATAAGACATACGCCTTTGGAAGAAGTAGCTCTGCCTATACTTCTTTCATGAAATTTTCATTTTTTGAAAGACTGTGGAGGTCTTAAAATTTAATAAGCATTAAGTAGCATTGAAAAACTAGGCACATAAAAAGAGAAATCTCTTTAAATGATTCGGCACTGTGGAGTGATTAAAAATATTAGGTGGTGGCACAAAATTCTTTCAAGCATAGTTCTATATTTGTGTCACTGGCCATTGAATTGACTAGTCTTTGGTATGATGGGACGTTTTATGTTGTTATTAGTTGCTTTAAATGGCACAATTAAATGGTCCAGCCATGCAGGGAGGGATTCAAGTTGCTGTCAAGTCAAGCAACAAAATACTCTATTATTTTATTCTCCTAAATACACATTTTGTCTTTATATGATTGAATGAATGTATTGTAGTCTTTCAGCTTGGTGAAATAGAAAACAGCAGGAGGAAGTAGAGACAACATTGGCAAAACATTTTCTTTTTTTTGGAAATTATCAATAAGAATGCTTCTGATTTCTGAAAATAAAATAGTACCTGTAGTGGGTCAATGGACAACAAACTTCACACGTGATTGAACTAGGTTACTTATAGTTAGGCAAATGGAGAAAAAAAATATCAGTTTAATGGAAGCGGTACTGCAGTTTTAATCATTTGAAAGACTCTGAGACCAGAACTCAGGTATAGACCAGAGTCCAAGACTCAGGCTGGTAACTGGGTGGCACACACATGGAACAGAACTGAACACCAAAAATATCTCAACTTGTATAAGTATTAACAGATGCTAATATGTCATAGCTGCTGGAATTAGCTGACAAAATGTGTTGAAAGAAGTAAGAGTATACACTCTTCAAAATTTTTTTAAAAATTTATTTATTTTATGTTTGGCTGCGTTGGGTCTTCGTTGCTGTGTGCAGGCTTTTCTCTGGTTGGGGTGAGCGGGGGCTACTCTTCGTCACGGTGCAAGGGCTTCTCATTGCGGGGGCTTCTCTTGTTGCAGTGCACGGGCTCTAGGTGCACAGGCTTCAGTAGTTGTGGCACATGGGCTCAGTAGTTGTGGTGCATGGGCTTAGTTGCTCCGCGGCATATGGGATCTTCCGGACCAGGGCTCAAACACATGTCCCCTGAATTGGTAGGCAGATTCTTAACCACTGTGCCACCAGGGAAGCCCTCCTTAAAATTATTTTTAAAATTTTATTGTGGCAAGAACAATTAACATGAGATCTACCCTCTTAAGAAAATTTTAAAGTGTACAATACATAATTGTTGACTATAGGTACAGTGGTGTACAGCAAACCTCTAGAGTTTGTCTTGCTTAACTGACACCTTATGCCTGTTGAATAATAACTCCCCATTATTCTCTGAATTCAGCCGCTGGAAACTGCCATTCCATTCTTCAACTCTATGAATTTGACTATGAATTTTTATAAATTCAAATAAGTGGAGCCCTACAGTATTTGTATTTCTTTGACTGGCTTATTTCACTTAGCATAATGTCCTCAAGGTTCGTTCATGTTGTTGCATATTGCAAAATTTTCTTCTTTTTAAAGATTGACTCGTATTCCATTGTATGTATAGCCACATTTTCTTTACCTATTCACGTGTTGATGCACATTTAGGTTGTTTCCACAACTTGACTATTGTGAAAGTGCTGCAATAAACATGGGAGGGCTAATATCTCTTTGAGATTCTGATTCTATTTAAGGGGGCATAATTACCCAGAAGTGAGACTGCTGGAGCATATGGTAGATCTATTTTAATTTCTTGAGGAACCTCCATACTCTTTTCCATAGTGGCTATACCATTTTGCACTCCAACCAACAGTGTAAAAGGGCTCCAATTTTTCCATATCCTCATCAATACTTGTTGTCTTTTCTTTTCTTTCTTTTTTTTTTTTCGTTATGCGGGCCTCTCACTGTTGTGGCCTCTCCCATTGTGGAGCACAGGCTCCGGACGCGCAGGCTCAGCAGCCATGGCTCACGGACCTAGCCACTCCGCGGCATATGGGATCTTCCCAGACTGGGGCACGAACCCGTGTCCCCTGCATCGGCAGGCAGACTCTCAACCACTGCACCACCAGGGAAGCCCTCATTGTGATTTTGATTTACATTTCCCTGATGATTAGTGATTTTGAGCATTCTTCATATAATAGTTGGCCATTGCATGTCTTCTTTGAAGATGTCCATTCAAATCCTTAGCCTATTTTTAAATTGGGCATTAGTTCAGGTTTTGTTTGTTTGTTTATTTGTTTGTTTTGGCTGTTGAGTTGTAGAAGTTTCTTATATATTTTAGAGATTAACCCCTTATCAGATATATAGTTTGCAAATATTTTCTCTTATTATATAGGTCACCTTTTTACTCTAATGATTGTTTCCTTTGCTATACAGAAGTCTTTTAGTTTGATGTAATCCTGTTTGCTTTTATTGCCTGTATTTTTGGTGTCACATCCATGAAATCATTGCCAAGGCCAATAGCGTGAAACTCTCCCCTTCTTCTAAGAGTTTTACAGTTTCAGGTCTTACATTTAAACCTTTAATCCATTTTGAGTTAATTTTTGTGTATGATGTAAGAGAAGGGTCCAATTTCTTTCTTTTGCATATGGATATCCAGTTTCCCCAGCACCATTTACTGAAGAGGCTATCATTTCCCTATTGTGTACCTGGTTGAAGATCAGTTGACTGTATATGTGTGGATTTATTTCTGGGCTCTCTATTGTGTTTCATTGGTCTATATGCGTGTCTTTATGCCAGTACCATACTGTTTTGATTACTGTAGCTT
Source organism: Leucopleurus acutus (assembly GCF_964270905.1). Classification (NCBI taxonomy): domain Eukaryota; kingdom Metazoa; phylum Chordata; class Mammalia; order Artiodactyla; family Delphinidae; genus Leucopleurus; species Leucopleurus acutus. Next base: position 51,186,077 of record NC_139155.1, read on the forward strand.
TGTAATACATTTTGAAATCAGGAAGTCTGATGCCTCCAGTTTTGTTCTTTTTTCTCAGTATTGATTTGGCTATTTGGGATCTTTTGTGGTTCCATATGAATTATAGAATTGTTTTTTCTATTTCTGTAAAAATTGCCATTGGGATTTTGATATGGATTGTGTTGAATCTGTCGATTTCTTTGGGTAGTATAGATAGTTTAACAATATTAAATCTTCCAACCCATGAACATGCATATGTTCCCACTTGTTTGTGTCTTTTTAATTTCTTTCATCAGTGTTTTGTTGTTTCCCATATACAAGTCTTTCACCTACTTAGTTGTTTATTTCTAGGTATTTTATTCTTTTGGTGCTGTTATAAATGGGATTGTTTTTCTAATTTCCTTTTCAGTTAATTAGTTGTTAGTGTAAGAATGCAAATCATTTTTATATGTTGATTTTGTATCTTGCAACTTTAATGCATTTGTTTCCTAGTTCTAACAGGATTTTTAATGACTTTTTAGGGTTTTCTATATATAAGACCATGTCATCTGCAACATACACTCTTGAAAATAATGAAGAGATAGAAAGTCCTAACAAAGAAATAGATAACATAAAGAAGAATCAAATGGAAAATGTTGAACTGAAAAATTTATTAACTAAAATAAAAACATTACTGAATGGGTTTAATAGCAGAATGGAGGTAACAGAAGGAAGTGTCAGTGAATGTAAAGATAGATCAATGGAAAGTAGCCAATCTGAAAAAGACAGAAAAATACTGAAAAAAAAAGAGAACACAGGATCTGTGGGTTAATATTAAAACGCCTAACATTCATGTTATTAGAGTCCCAGGAGAGGAGAAGGAGCATGCAGAAGAAACGTTATTTCAATAAACAATGCCTGAAAACTTCTCAATTTTGGTGAGAGACATAAACCTACAGATTCAAAAAGTTCAGTGAATTCTGTGAATCCTAACCAGGATAAATCCAAAGAAATCTATGCCCAGACACATCACAAACTGTTGCAAACTAAAGACTAAGAAAATATTTTAAAAGCAGCAAAAGAAAAATAGTGTATATTCCAATGACTACAGTTTTCTCATTAGAAATCATACAGGCAAGAAGAAAATGGAACAATTTTGAAGAGCTGAAAGAAGTGTGAACCCAGAATTTTATATCCAGTGAAAATATCTGTCAGGAATGAAGGTGAAATAAAGATATTCCAAGATGAAGGAAAACTAAAAAGAACTGAATTTATCACCAACAGACCTTCTTTAGAAGAATTACTATTTGAAGTTCTTAATACCAGAAATGATACCAGAGGGAAATTTGGAGCATCAGGAGTTAAGGAATAGCCATACAAATGGCAAATATCTGGGTAAATATAATTGACAATTCTTCTCCTTTTCAGCTCTTTAAAATATATTTGATAGTTGAAAGCAACAACTATAACGTTGTCTGATGGGGTTTTCAATGTATGTAGATGTAATACACAAGACAATTACAACATGATTTGGAGAAGGTAAAGGGATCTATATTGTGAAAACACTTTCACATTATATTTGAAGCTGAAAAGTATTGATTCTAGTTAGACTGAGAAAAATTCAATATGTTTACTGTAATAACTATAGGAACCAACCCCTTCCTGACCCTACCCCCTAAACTATACAAAGAAAAATAGTAAAAAAAAACAAACAAAAAAAACCCAACACAATGGATAAATTAAATAGAATACTAAAAAATTCTCAAATAACCCAAAAGAAAGAAGGGATAGGGTATCAGAGGAAGGAAAAACATAGCAAAGAAAGAATAAACAAATAATAAAATACTAGGCCTAAATTCAAACATATCAATAATTACGTTAAATGTAAATGGTCTAAACACACCAATTAATAGAAATAATCAGGATAGGTAAAAAGATATTATCCAACTATATGCTATCTATAAGAAACTTACTTCAAATATAATGATACAGAAAGATTAAATTTAAAATAATGGAAAAAACATATTATTAAAACACTAATCAAAATAAAGCTGGAGTAGTTATACTAATATCTGACAAAGTAGACTTCAGAGCAAAGAAAAATCACCAGGGATAAAGTGAGACATTATCTAATGATAAGAGTCAATTCACCAAAAAAGACATAAAAATCCTAAATGTGTATGCACCTAACAACAGACTTTCAAAGTTGGAGTATTGGAGATTCAATGCTTTTCTCTTAGTAATAGAACTAGTAGACAGAAAATCATCATGGCTGTAGAAGAACTAAACAACACTATCAACTAACTGACATTTATCACCTATCTAATAACAGTAGAATACATTTATTTTCAGATGAACATGGAACATTCACCAGAAGACAGGTTATTAAGACAAATCTTAATAAATTTAAAATAATTGAAATTATACAAAGTATGTTCTCCAACCACAATAGAATTAAACCAAGATCAATAACAGAAAGCTAATTGGACAATCCTGAACACTTGGAAATTAAATAATTTCTAAATAGTCCTTGGGTCAAAGAAGAATTCTCAAGGCAAATTAGAAAATATTTTGAACAAATGTAATTGAAAATACAACGTACTTGTGAGATGTAGTTAAAGCAGAGAGTAGAGGGAAAATTACAGTATTAAATATTTATGTTAGAAAAGAAGAAAGGTCACATATCAATAATCTAAGCTTCCACCTTGAGAAACTAGAAAACAAAAGAAACTAGCAAAATAAACCCAAAGCAAGCATAGGGAAGGGATTAATAAAAATAAGAGAGGGAATTAATGAAATTGAAAACTGAAAGAAACTGGGGAAAACCAATGAATCCAAAAGCTCGTTCTTTGAAAAGATCAGTAAAATGAATTCAACAATAATCAGAATGACAAAGAAGAGAAAAGACATAAGTTACTGATATCAGGAATGAAAGAGAGGATATTGTTACAGAACCCTGCATACATTACATGGATAATAATGGAGAGCTATGAACAACTCTACTCACATAGATTTGTCAACTTAGATGAAATGGACCCCTACCTCAAAAACTGCAGTCTCCTAAAGCATAACAAGATGAAATAGATAACCTGAATTAACTGATAACCTGATAACTGTGTCTATTAAAGAAAAATTGAATTTTGTTTAAATATCTTTTTAAAAAGAAATCTTCAGGGCTCACATGGTTTCACTGGAAAATTCTACCAAAAATTTAAAGAAGAAATAACAGCAATTCCATACTGTCTCTTCCAGAAAATAGAAAAGGAAGGAGCATTTCCAATCTCATTTTATGGGACTAGTATTACCCATATGCCAAAATAAGATAAATACAAGAAAATATTCCCCATGAAGATAGATACACAAATCCTCAATAAAATAGTTGCAAATCAATTTCAGCAATACATAAAAAGATTAACACATGATGATCAAATAAATTTTATCCTTGGAATGTACGGCTGGTTCAATATTTGCAAATCAAACAATACAATCCACTATATTTATAGTTGAAAGAAGAAAAAAACACATGATCATATCAACTGATGTGGAAAAAGAATTTGACAAAATTCAACATCTATTCATGATTAAAAAAACTCTCAGCAAACTAAGAAGAAAAGCAAACTTTCTCAATCTGATAAGAGGAATTTACAGAAACCTACAGCGAGCATCATACTTAGTGGTGAAAGACTGAATATATTCCCCTTAAGACTAGGAAAAAGGCAAGGATGTCCACTCTACCACTCTTATTCAGCATCATACCAGAAGTCATAGCTATTGCAATAAGGCAAGAAAAATACTAAAAGATGGAAAAGAAGAAATGAAACTGCCCATGTTCCCAGAAAACATGATTATCCACTTAGAATAATCCCAAGGAATCTACAAAAAAAGAACTCCTAGAACTAATTCATGAGTTTAGCAAGCCACAGTATACAAGGCCAACACAAAACTCAATTATATTTCTTTTATAAAAGTACATTTACAATAGCTAAAAAAGGAAATACTTAGGTATAAATCTAATAAAACGTGCAGAATCTGAATGCCGAAAATGATAAAACATTTGTGAAAGAAAAGAAATAAAATAAATGGAGCAACATACTGAGTTCATGGATTGGAAGACATTAAAAAATTTTAGTTTTCCCCAAATCAATTTATAGATTTAATATAATTATCTATCTAACTATCCATCCATCTGGCAATCAATTGATCAATCAATCATCTATCCATCTATCTTCTAAAATGTATATGGGAAGACAAAAAAAGCAGAATAGCCAAAAACTCTTGAAAAAGAAGAATAAAATTGGAGGATTTACACTATCTGAAGACTTACTACACAAAGCTACAGTAACCAATATAGTGTGGTATTAATAAGAGTATAGACATGGTGATCAGAGGTACTGAATAAGAGACTCCAGAAATTGGCCCATACAAATACAGCCAGTTGACTTTTTTAAAAAAATAAATTTATTTATTTTTGGCTGCATTGGGTCTTCGTTGTTGCAGGCGGGCTTTCTCTAGTTGCAGTGAGTGAGTGCAGGCTACTCTTTGTTGCGATGCATGGACTTCTCATTGTGGTGGCTTCTCTTGTTGCAGAGCACGGGCTCTAGGCACGCGAGCTTCAGTAGTTGTGGCTTGCAGGCTCTAGAGCACAGGCTCAGTAGTTGTGGCACATGGGCTTAGCTGCTCCACGGCCTGTGGGATCTTCCCAGACCAGGGCTCAAACCCTTGTCTCCTGCATTGGCAGGCAGATTCTTAACCACTTCGCCACCAGGGAAGCCCTGGCCAGTTGACTTTTGATGAAACTGCAAAAACAATTCAATGGAGAAAGGGTCACCTTTTCAACAAATGTGTTGAAACAACTGGATACAGACAAGCAAGAAAAAATTAACCTCTACCTAAACCTCATACCTTATCCAAATATTAAATCAAAATGGATCATAGCTCTAAGTATAAAATATAGGATGGACCTAGAGTCTGTCATACACAGTGAAGTAAGTCAGAAAGAGAAAAACAAATACCATATGCTAACACATATATATGGAATCTTAAAAAAAAAAAAAGTTCTGAAGAACCTAGGGGCAGGACAGGAATAAAGACGCAGACGTAGAGAATGGACTTGAGGACATGGGGAGGGGGAAGGGTAAGCTGGGACGAAGTGAGAGAGTGGCATGGACATATATACACTACCAAATGGAAAATAGATAGCTAGTGGGAAGCAGCTGCATAGCACAGGGAGATCAGCTATGTGTTTTTTGACCACCTAGAGGGGTAGGATAGGGAGGGTGGGAGGGAGATGCAAGAGGGAGGAGATATGGGGATATATGTATTGTATAGCTGATTCACTTTGTTACAAAGCAGAAACTAACACACCATTGTAAAGCAATTATATTCCAGTAAAGATGTTAAAAAAGAAAAGTATAAAACCATATAACTTTTAGATGAAAATATAGGAAAGATTATTCATGACCTGGGGCTAGGCAAAGAGTTCTTAGACATAGCACTGAGAGGATAATCCATAAAAGAAACAATTGATAAATCGGACTTTTTCAAAATTCAGAATTTTTGCTCTGCAAAAGACACTGTTAAAAGAATGGATAGATAAGATCTTGATGTTACTCAAAATTTACTGATCCACTTAGGTATTTTTCTTGGCAATGTATAGGTATACCCCCAGGGGCTCTCTCTTACTCTGGCCTGCCTTGGGCCATGAAAAACATGTTCTTTGACTCATAGTTGATGAGAGTGCAGCTGATTCACTCTTTTCATTTGACAACCTCAGTCCTTCTATCCTAAATAGTTGTCAAGTAACTAGAATGAGAATATCACCAACCAGTTACCTGATATCTGGAATTTGAGAATAAAATTTTATTGTTGTTATGTGTATAGTGCATTTGTGGATTATCTGTAGCAAATGCTGACTCCCAGGTTTGCTATACCCTAGTTTGCTTGTGGCCTGCCTCTTATAAGCATATTCCAAATAAGGAAAATAAATCTTAAAATTAATCTAAGCAAAAACATAGGAAGATGGCACTGTTGCTGCAAAGAGTTACCTGAAAGATTCTGAATAAACTCTGAATCTTTGTTTCTCTACTGTTAGATTATCCCTGCAGTTTCCTCTCTGTAGAAAATTAAGAGTTAATATGTTGAGTTAATGTGATACTCAGGCAGGAGGACTTAAATTCAATATTAGAATTTTTTCTTGCTTATAACAGGTACTCTTTGGGTATCCATTTTATCATAAAAACCCTTCCATAAGCTAAAAACTTTCTTTTTGTCTCCCTAGTCTAAATGAGTTTGTAGCAATTAATGAACAGATAATTATCCCTATGTTATGCCACAAAACTCACCAATTTGTTGAAAAAAATCAGTTAAACCAGATGTTTTGACATTTTAGATTGATCAATTTATGAATAGATGAAACTCAGGAATGAATGATACACATGAATGATTTTAAGTTTCTGGGTGTTAGTCAGTGGTAGTTTATAGAGTATTTTACTCTATTAAATTTAGTCCTTCTTCTCTTTTCCATACTGTTAGAATGGCCTTTTAGCTGATCTTGATGACTCCAACTTACTCCATTCAAACTGTCGTCCACACTGTCATTCGATAATTTCTCAAATTCTTCTGATTTGATTATGCTACTCTCCTGCTTAAAGGCCCCTTGGTGGTTTTCTATTACATACAAAGCAGTTCATATTCTTAAGTTGGTTTTAGGACTTCAGAAGCTAGTCCCAATCTACCTTGCCTATCTTACTTCCTTTAACATCTTTGCCTCACACTCTATACCCTATAGGTGTTCCCACCTTTCTCTGAATAAAGAATATTCTTCCAGGTCTTCATATTTTGCACATCTTGTTCTCTTAGCCTATAGTATCCATCCCCCACCCACACCACATGGAATTTATATCTTCAAATTCCAATTCAAATGTTGCCTTCTTTGTGAATTATGTTCTCCAGTGCCCCTTCTCTACCATGTTATGTCATTATAGTACTTTGCGCCAAGTACTTGTCAAAAGGTAGTGCAAGTATTTGTTTACTTATCTGTTTTATCCAATAGAATGTGAACTCCTTAAAGAGAGGGACTGTTTATTTCCATATCTCAAATCCAAGCCCAGTGCCTGACATAATAAACATTCAGGCAATGTTTGTGGGATGAATGATTGATTGCCTAAGAGTTAATGCACTTTCGTGGTTTATCGCTTATTCATAAGAGTGGGCATTTACCCTGGGAGAATCTGGCACATTCATAATTTCATAAATCATCCTTTATAATGAAGTGAGTGCCCCCCAAAAGTTGTGAAACTCTTGTGGGTCAGCTTGTTCCTTCTCATTCATAAACTCAGCCCAGGGCCTCCAGAGGGCATTGGAAGAAAATTATGACTGTAATTGTTAAGTAGTCCTCTTAGAATTCCTAAGCGTGACCAACTGTTTGACATACACAAAGTTAAATTTGGTTTAAAGCTCAAGGAATTCAAGTCCCCAAAATATTTTAGAATTTTGTCTCCATAAATAGCCCAATAAACTCTAGCGTTTGCGTATCATAAATGTACCTATTTAATAGCGCTTTGCCCAAAGTAGCTGTTCAATAAATACTTGTTTATGAATTAATTTTTTTCTCTCTGTAGCAAAATTACAGTAGTAGATGGCACCTATGCATATGTTCCCCTGTGTATCTGTGTATGAACTTGGTCCTGTAACTCTTAGAATCATAATATTTTAGACCTAGGATCTTTGAGCTCATCTCATTGAACATCCTTAGGTTATAGATGAAGAAACTGAGGTCTGGAAGAATGAGCTATTGCTTGGGTTGAGCCACATGAAACTGCTGTTTTCGTAGGTCCAAAATTGACAATTTCATTTGTTGCAACCTAAAAAAAAGTCAAAATATACATTCCATATCAGGATACAGAACTCTCCTTGAGGGTGATAAGAAGTTAGGGTCTTAAGTGAAAATGAAACATCAAGTGGGTTAGCCTCCAAGTTGTGGAAGAGGGATTATATTTGCTCCGAGTTAGTTACACGTTGATCAGGGACACATTTGGACCATAGGGTAAAAGGTAATGGTTTGCACTGAATGTCAGGTTGGAAATCTTATAAAGAAATAATTGACCAATTTTTTTTAAGCTCCCAAGCTATAAAAATTTCCTTGCTGTTTTTTTTCTGATTTGTTGAATTTAGATGTTATTTATTCATTCTCCACTCCAAATAAGCCACTGAAAAGAATATGATCCTCACGACAGAATCTATTGGCATCTTGTCTTAGATTGGGTTCCACAGGAAACAATTCTGAGAAAGAAGTTGATGTGCAGGAAATTTATTGCAGAGCACTCTTGGAAAGGACCCCTGTAAGACAATCAGGATGGGGCAGAGAGAAAGCTTCAACTGTGAAGCAGAACCTCCCTTGCTGAGTGTTTTAAAAATGAGATTTAAAAACCTTTGGCTAAGTTTAATTGGTGGGGCTGTATATCAAAGGGCCAGAATTTCTCAAAGGATTTCTATTTCCTAAACATTCTCAATCCTACCTAAAATAAAGAAATGTAACTGAAAGTGAGGATTATTTTGTTTTCTCTGTCCTGCCTTCATGGGAAGCTAGGCTTACCATGGGACTGCATTTTATTTTCAGCATGGGCTTTCAGCAGGAAGCACTGTGCTCATGCAGGCATAATAGGAGAGGAATGTTTCCTGAGATAATGATATTTTTACCTAAGAGTGAGGTTTGGCTCAGGGATTTCTTTGGGAAATCTCTTTATGGTGTCTTTCCCCTTGACATATGTGGTCTAGTTGGCACTTTTCTTCATAAACACATACAGTTCCACCCAAGCCATCCTCTGAACATTTCTGTCCTCATTTTCTCTTTTTTCTGTAGCGTTTCTGTCAGAGGAAATGTGCCATTGGGCTTGGGGCCAGAGAATGTTCATGTTCTTTGAATATTCAGAGGTTTCTAATCTTAGAATTTGGGCCCGTGAAGATCTGTAGGTGCAAAGGGAACACAGATGCAGTTTCCTAGACAACTAAAGTAAATGTGTTTTGTTTGTTTTACTTTTAGATTAGATAATTATTTCGGCTCTTACCTTTACCTCAGATGTTCATGTAATTATTTCTGCTTTCTGTTTTACTTTTTGTATGGAAAAAAAAACAGTGAAAAATGGTTTAAAAATATTGGTCACAGATTTCTGACTTTCTTAATGAACATACTCAGATTTACTGGACAGCCTATCCAATTAATTTTATAATCAGTTAAAATAAATGTTTTATGGCTGCCTGCAAATATAGCCTTATGTTTATAGGCACAGTCTTTAAATTCTATGAGAGCAGGAATCATCTGTTTTGTTCATGGTCAGATCCCCAGCTAGTACTCTGCCTGGCACATAGTAGGGGCTCACTATACATATCTGTTGAATAATTGAATGAAAATAGAGATATTAACCTTGAGCTCTGAAAGACATGGTTATCTAAACTTACAAAAAATTAACCTAATGAAATATTCAAATATGGAGGTTAGAGAAAACATAAAAATTGTTATTTGGACATGAAACAGAGTCCAGGGAGGCAAGTGTCCGTGGGAGGTTTTAACTCCAATTCTTATCCTTCAAATCTGTGTGTCCTTGAGCCTTAGAATCTGAAGGAAACTTTAGAAGTTATCAGAGCTAACTACTTATTTCACAAAAGGTCATCCAGACTATATTGACCAGGTACTCACTAGTTAAGAGGTAGAGCACTGTTTTATGGGAAAATTCTGGTGCTAGGTAGTTTTTTTCTTTTTATTGAGTCAGAACTTTTCTATTATTTCCATACATTGGCACTAGCTCTGCTTTGTGGGACCACATGTGATATGCCTGATGGTGGGCCAACCAGACCCGAATTAAGGGTACATCCTTTATGTCAGCACTAGTCTCGATGTACAGTATTTTGAGGCAAAGACCCAAACTAGATAATAAGCCTCCCTGCTTCTTGCCACATGGTAGCCTGAATTAGCATGCCTAGCACCACCTAGTGTTCTTATCTCTTACATTGTTTGTGGGGATGTAAATTGTTAATACTTGTTTGGAGAGCAATTTGGCTCTACATATGAAATTGTACCATTTCACCCAGAAATTACACTTTTTTGGAAATATTTCCAAAGTTGTACAAAAGTAGATGAACAAAGATGCCGATACATGACCCAGGATGCCCATTATAAAAATTTTAAAACAACTTAAATGTTCATCAGTAAGAGATAGGTGAATAAATTGGATACATTCATTCAGTGGAAAAGAATCATGAAAAAGAATGAGATAGAGCTACATATATCTGGTTGAAAGATGTTCATTATATATTATTAGATGAAAAAAAGTAACATGAAAGTATGTATGACATGCTGTCATTTTGTAAAATAGTAGATTACATAACAATACATCTATGTAAATATATCAGTGAAAAATTTGAGAGATTATACACCAAGCTTTTAACACTTAATCTCTGAGGAACGTCATTATGATGGACTCTTAACTTTTTACTTAATGTATTTCTGTAACCTTTGAACATTTTTAAATGAGGATTTTAAAATTACCATTATAATCAGGGAAAAAAAGACATTTTAAAATATCACTTAGAGGAATTATAGACTGTTAGGACAGGAATAGACCTTAGTAGGAAGAGTCTTAAGCATTAATCTAACCTAATACCCTAATTTTACATATAAGAAACTGAGTCCTGCAAATGTAGGACTCCAAATTCCCTGAAACATTTCATAGCAAATCCGTTTTTAGAACACAGGTCTAGTACTCTTTGAATTATACCACAGTGTCTTTTAGAAAGCAGTACAGATTTTTAGAAAAATGAAATATGCAAGTGTTTACTTATAAATGTCTCCATATTTCTTCTTTTTTAAAAAGTGGTTCTTCATTAGATAACATAAAAGGGTAAAAACTTCACAAATTGTGATAGGTTATTTTGAAAAAAACCTGAATGTTACTTAAGAGATGATTAACACCAGTGTCCTCATCCTCAGAGGAGAAAATTAAAGTCGAATGATTTGTGGAACATTCTATAGGGCATCAGTAGTAGAGCTGAAACTTAAACCCTGGTCTTGGGATTCTTAGTCAATGACTTCTTCACTTTGCCACACTGCTTCCTACAAGTTGATGTGCATTTATTAAATATCTGTCATAGTGCTAGATACTGCTGCCAAAGATATGTTAGATGCAGTCCACACCCTTGAAAAATAAAATAAAATGTGCCAATAAATTGTTCATTAAAGAGACTTCAGCATAGATAAGATCAATTAAGTCGAGAAAGCCTAATGAACTAAGCCTCAAGGTTTGACCAAATTTTTTATCCTTAAATTAAAAATGGTGCATATGAGAACTTTTTTCCCCCTTATACCAATTAAGGATTTCAAGGCATTCCATATAAATATATAAAGCATCACAACCTTCTCAAAGGGAGGGATTATTATGTCCATCAGGAAATGAAGGCACAGAGACATTAAATGATTTGTCTGTTAGTCACCAAGAATAAGAATAACTGTAGGATCTCCTAGTTCCGGGTGACTCCCAGAAAAACTACATCTTTCATGGATCCAAATGAACTTCGGACCACTCCTAAAATCCTGGACATATCTGGAAAGTGAACTTTATTGCACTTTATTTTAGGTAAAATCAACCACAAACCTGGCAGAAACTGGCTCATCTGAGCAGAGTCCACCAAACTATGGCTTCTAATCTAAGTTTACTCCACCAGAAGTGGGAAACCATTTATTATTCTCTGGATGAAGTTGTAGGCATCAACAGCCATGCCAATAGCAGGTGAATGGAAACCACAAAATTAAAGGTACTGTTGGCACCAAGACCCAAACTAAAAGTGCTGATGCAGGAATGACAATCTCTAAACATTTTCAGACAAGTTAAGAACGCAAGTAAGACCAGCTCTGGGCAGATCCCACTTGTGTGACTGGCACCAATAGTACAGTGCATATTTATCTTGGCATTGAGGCTGCATCTGCCCCTTTGTGCTCTGTTTTACGCAAATTTTAAGATACAAAGCCATTTTTGTTCCAGGTTTATTTTCTTAATCATCTTCAGACTCTAGCAGGTTACCTTTATTTTAGTAAAAATAAAGAAATAAGTAAGCCTCTCAGAAGTTCCCTGGTGGTCTAGTGGTTAGGATTTGGCGCTTTCACTGCCGAGGCCGGTATTCTATCCCTGGTTGGGGAACCATCCTGCATGCCGCACAGCATGGCCAAAATACACACATACAAAAAAGTAAGTCTGATCACCTTGTGATTTTGTGTAGTTTAAAACATTGCCAGGGACTTCCTTAGTGGTGCAGGGTTAAGAATCCGCCTGCCAATGCAGGGGACACGGGTTTGAGCCCTGGTCCAGGAAGATCCCACATGCCGCAGAGCAACTAAGCCTGTGCGCCACAACTACTGAGCCTGTGCTGTAGAGCCTGGGAGCCACAACTACTGAGCCCATGCACCACAACTACTGAAGCCTGTGTGCCTAGAGCCCGTGCTCAGCAACAAGAGAAGCCACTGCAATGAGAAGCCACGCACCGCAACAAAGGGTAGCCCCCGATCTCTGCAACTAGAGAAAACCCATGCACAGCAGTGAAGACCCAACACAGCCAAAAAATATATAAACAAACAAACAAACAAATAAAAACAACATTGCCAGTAGAAATGCAGATCTTTTCTCTCAGACTTTCAGGGTGTGCTAGTTCAGGTCCACTAAGAAATAGATTTAGTGAGAGAACAAGCAGGAGAAAGTGGGGGAGAGTCTTCGGATTACGGAGAAGAGAGGGATGGACCAAGGAGGTGTCTCAGACTGCACTGCAGTGCCAAGAAAGATTTGGCCAGGTTGATGGAGAATCCTGGAATTGCAGTCATTGAAGAGTCCTGCATATTTCCAGAATGGGCCTGTCTTGGTACTTCTGCTGTGCTCCATCACTGGCTGAGAAGAGTCTATGGGGATTGTGGCCTTGGGACAATTGTAGTGGTGGATTCAGAGAGACGGGATCTGAGGCTGTTAATCAATTATGCTCCCACAACAAGAGTCCTGAGAGAGCATTTTCATGACTGCTACAGTCTAACCCTCATGCTACACAGATCTACTTCTTTGCATTGGTTTGGGGAGCAACTTCCCTTGGGTACCTATTTCTGATGGGAAAGTTAGAAGAGGGGTAGTAGTACCATGTCTGGCACAATAGCCATGATCAAGTATACTATTTGGTTGAGCTTGATCTACAATCATTCTCCAAGATGGCTTTTACAAGGGCAAGATTTGTGAATTAAATAAAGATATAATGATAGCCACGATCTTTGCTTCCTTTAAGATCATTAATGGGAGAACTAATCTCTGGCATCATCTCCAGGTTGCATTTGTGACTTACTATGTTGGCTGTGAGAAAGGATAGTTTCAAGGATTTTCACTTGGCTTTCCCCTCTACGATAGCTGTTACCCCATAGGCCAAGGGCTCAATGTGGGGGTCACTCCAATTGCGAAGTTGCTGCAGTGGGTCTCATAGGAATCATTACAGTATATACTTTCTGTAGGATTTAGCCAAGGGGTTCTGGATCTGAAAATTTGCTCGGGTTTGTGAACTGAGCAGAGGACTGGGCCTTTTTATAGATGTTGCTGCACTTACTTTAGCATAACAGTACTGCTTTGGCCGATATTCAAACATCGCTAGAACTCTGCACCTTTAACTATCAGATCTGCAGCCTGCTTCTCTCCTTTCTTCTTTTCCACTGCAAGAGATAAGAGCCTCTTTGTATAAACAGTCCATTAACTGCTTGTCAATGGACCTCATTTCCCAGTACCCCCTGTAGGGCATCAATACAAATGAGCAATTATCATCAACTCTGTCCTCTTTGTAGCCACTTTGTTGTCTTTCAAACACCGAATAATTAGACCTGTATCAGTGTTGTCTTCCACTGGGACATTCCCCCAGGTCACCACTGGTGAAATCTTTAGCAGTTGAACCCCACCCTGTGTCAGAGACTCTGTGCCCTACCTATCACACACTCTTAATCTACTGTTTTGGGGAATGAGCGGGTTCCAAATTCCCATCTTCCTGCCTGTTTTCTCAGACTACTCTCTGTACCACCTGTGTTAATTTGAATCCCCCCAAGGCAAATGCCAAGGTGGGATTAGACCGTGAAAGAGACTGGGGGAGGGAGCAGTGGGAGTCAGGAAGAGGCTTCAGACTGTCAGTGTAGAAGGGAAGAGGGAAGGACAGAGGATTGGGTAGGCGGTATCTCAGACTGCAGTGCAGTGCAAGTATCTTCAGCCTGCCTCCTCTTAGGTAACCTTTTTATACTGCCAGAGTATGTGCTTTTTCGTATTATCTTGACAAATCGTTATGTTTCTAATATTTCTCCAAGTTCATTCCTTCTGTTGGTATCTCTGTTTTGTCTCTGCTTTGGTATTTTGGGAGTAGTGATAAATCTTGGGTAGAAAAAGCAAGAATGGTGAAGCATACTTTGAGTATGTCTATTGTACTTTTGAGAATCCTTTGTTCTTACTGTATTATCAGGAGAAATTCTCCAGACGCCTGCATGGCCAAGCTAAGTTTGATAACTTGATACCTTTCTATCGCCAAAGACACCTTGGATTTATAATGGAGATAAGACAGAGAAAGGAGAGATTACAACTTCAGTGACCCCTGTTCAGGGCTGTAGAAATTCCCTGAGTCTTAATGAATAAACAGCTGTGTGATAAGACCCTAAGGGGTCAAAATAGAAACGATGTGCTAGAGTCAGCAGTTGGATATGCAGGTAAACACTATTAAGTTTTGAGTTCTCAAACTGTAACAAATAGGGCGATAGACTATATGTGATTTTTGAAGCTTATTTATCTTTTGTGACATAACTGAGACTTTCCTGCCCTTTCTGTGATCTGACAGTGTATCATAAAACGTTTTAAACTTTCTTTCATATTCCTTTTTCTTGATTACTCAATCCAGATGGTGTAAGCAAGGAGGCATCCTGGAGAAACCAAGTCAAAAGAGGTTGAGAAGACTGCAGTTAAGAACTTACCACCTTAGCTTTCTAGGAGAGTTCTGGCTGTCAGACAGTTTCATCTCATGAGCCTCTCTTTTCTACAATTCCTTCATCCTCTTCTCACCCCTTTATATCCCCCCTCACAAAGAAGTGCAACTCAATCCAACCCCCTAAATCACAATATCATAAAAAGCAAAGAAATTCCCTGTGGAGGCTTCATGCTTTTGGAATGGGAAAAGCTAGTAGGGATAATAGATGTGGAAAGAGGTCTGACTGTCAGGAGTTAAGAAAAGATGGTGGACTTCCCTGGTGGCACAGTGGTTAAGAATCCGTCTGCCAATGCAGGGGACATGGGTTCGAGCCCTAGTCCAGGAAGATCCCACATGCCTCGGAGCAAATAAGCCTGTGTGCCACAACTACTGAGCCTGCATTCTAGAGCCCACGAGCCACAACTACTGAAGCCCGGGCACCTAGAGCTCATGCTCCGCAACAAGAGAAGCCACTGCAATGAAAAGCCCGCACACCACAACGAAGAATAGCCCTGCTCACCACAACTAGAGAAAGCTTGCACACAGCAATGAAGACCCAACCCAGCCAAAAATAAATAAATATAATTAATTAATTAAAAAAAGGTGGTAAATGAGCTGTGAAGCTGTTGGTTAAGGAGCTTTGATTTAAGAGCTACATTATATTTATATTCAAAGAGTTATTTTGAGCTCCATTGCTCCAAATGGACCCACTTATAATTTTTCTTTTTCTCTTCCCTCCTCTCCCTCCCCACCCATTTAGTATCAAAGCAACCTTGTTTAAAGAATATTCCCTTTTCCTAAAGGAGGCCTCATAGAGCAAATCAAATCATTATCTCCTAAATATCAGCACTTGGAATAAAATTTTCCTTATAAAACCATTTTAATTCAGAGGAAGGAAAGCCAGTCATTAGGAGAAGATATCAATTTCAGTAGCTGAAGGAACACTGAGACATGGGCATATCCCCTTATGTCAGGAAAGGGCCAGGGATTAAACTTTCTTGAGCTCTTATAGTGTCTATATACCTACAGAAAGCCTTGCAGGACATTTGGTCCTGTCTAAAACATCCTTAAGACATTTGGTGAATGCCAAGAGGTCCTTGAAATTTGATCCTATCCAAAATATCCAAGACATTTGGTTCATGCCTAATGGTTTTAGATAGGACTAAATATCAAGGACATTTTTGTCTGGACCAAATGTCTTATGGGTGTTTTGGACAGGACCAAATGTCTGCTAACCATAGAAAGTCATTTAATTCTCATAGTAGATTATAAGACAGGTGCAGTTTTATTAGCCTTATTGCATACATAAGGAAACTGAATTTAAGTAACTTGCCCAAGACCACAAAACTAGTGTGAAAGTGGTGGAGCTAGGATTAGCTCCAAAATCCGTGATTTTCCCATTCTACATTTCAGTATTAGAATCTAATGCCATATACACACAGACGCACAGACACACAGACACACAGACACAGACACACAGACACAGACACACACATGTAGCATTAGAACCATGTGTAACCCATTATAATTGTTTCTTATGGACAAGTCTTTGGACTTAATAATAAGCTACACTCTGAGGAGTAAATATCAATTATGAGGTGAGAGACTAACCCAAACCAAACCTGAAAAGAAAAGACAAAGTAGTTTTTGACAAAATTGATGCTTTCTTTTTAAAACATTCATCACTGTGCTTCCCTGATTTTCCTGCCTCATCAGCTATCATTTCTGTTTCCTATACTGATTCCTACTCTTCTTCCCAATCTATTAATGTTGAAATGACCCAGAACTTGGTTTTTGGACCTCTTCTCTTATCTATACACGTTCTCTCTTTACCTCTCATTTATTCCTGGACTTTAAAGATGACTGTAAATATTTATCTCCAGCTTGGACTTTCCCCCTGAACTTCAGTTTCATATAGCCACCCTCCTCAATTTCTTCACTGGGGTATCTAACAGACATCTTAGACCTAAGGTGTCCAATGTTGAACTCCAGATCTCCACCCTACCCGTGCTCCACATACTTACATATAGTCTTTCCCATCTTAATTAGTATAAACTATTTGCTTCTAATTCAGGACAAAAACTGTCTTTGGATCAAAACTGTCTCTAGTAGACAGCATTATAGTTCAATCATTTTTTTTCTTTTCTTCCATTCTGGCAGTCTCTGTCTTTTAATTGGCAAGTGTAATTCATTTATATTTAAAGTGATTACTGATAAGGAAGAACTACTTCTACCATTTTTCTATTACTTTCCTATATATCATATTTTTTACCCTCAGTTCCTCTAATACTGCCTTCAGTTTTGTTTGATTTTTTTCCTAGTGTATTATTTTGATTCTCTCCTCATTTCCTCTTCTGTATAGACTTTTAGTTATTTTCATAGTGGTTACCATAGGAATTATAATTTAAAATCCTACATTTATAATAATCTAGTTTGAATTGATATCAATTTAGTTTCAATACCATACAAAATCTCTGTTTTTATACAGCTCCACTTCCTTTATTTTGTTGTCACAAATTGTATTTTTATACATTGTATACACTTTAACATAGAATTATAATTCCTTTTTGTGCATTTGGCTTTTAATCATACAGGAAACAAAGAGAGCAGTTACAAACCAAAAATGAAATGCTATTTGCATATACATATGTAGTTACCTTTACTGAAGTTCTTTATTTCCTCATATGGCTTTGAGTTGCTGTCTACTGTACTTTCATTTTAGTCTGAAGAAGTCTTGTTAGCATTTCTTGTAGGGCAGATCTATTAGCAATCAACTCCTTCAGCCTTTATTGTATGGGAATGTCTTGATTTCGCCTTCATCTTTGAAAGATAGTTTTGCTGACTATAGAATTCCTGGTTGACAGCTTTTTTTTTTTCCTCTCAGCACTTTCAATAAGTCATCCCAATGCATTCTGTCCTCCATGGTTTCTAATGGGAAATTAGCTGCTAATCTTTTTAAGGATCGCTTGTATGTGATAAGTTACTTATCTCTTGCTACTGCCAAGATTCTTTCATGTCTTTGGCTTTCAACAGTTTGATTATAATGTGTCTTGGTGTGGATCATATCCAGTATGTGAAGTTTATTACACTTGGAGTTTGTTTGGCCTCTTGGATGTGAAGATTCGTATCTTTTATCAAATTTGGAAGTTTTCAGCCATTGTTTCTTGAGATATTCTTTCTCCTTTCATTCTCCTCTCCTTCAGGAACACATGTTATGCATATGTTGGCACACTTGATGGTGTCCCACGTCTCTGCAGCTGTGTGTTATTCTGTATTACTATTTGTTTTCTATTTGTTCAATGTTCTTTTCTCCTTTTTTCCTGCTTTCTTTTGAATTAATTGCATATTTTAAAAATTCTGTTTTGTGTCCATTTTGCTGTATTCTGTTTTATTTTTTAGTGGTTGCCTTAGTGTTTCGAATATACATCTTTAAGTGATGACAGTCTACCTTCCAGTTATATTGTATTACCTCACACATAATGCATTAATGTAGTATCCTTACAATAATATAATTATTTCTTTCTTATTGTCCTCTGTACTATCATTGTCATACATTTTACTTTTACATATATTATATACCCCAAAATACATGGTTTTTGCTTTTGTTCAATTATCCTTTAAAGAAATTAATAAAAGAGAAAATATTATTTCTTTTTACCATTTTTGACAATCTTAATCCCTTTGTGTAGATCCAAGTTTTTCTTTCCTTTTTTTTTTTAACATCTTCATTGGAGTATAATTGCTCTACAATGGTGTGTTACTTTGCTTTATAACAAACTGAATCTGCTATACATATACATATATCCCCATGTCTCCTCTCTCTTGGGTCTCCCTCCCAACCTCCCTATCCTACCGATCTAGGTGGTCACAAAGCACCAAGCTGATCTCCCTGTGCTATGCGGCTGCTTCCCACCCACTATCTATTTTACATTTGGTAGGATATATATGTCCATACCACTCTCTCACTTCGTCCCAGCTTACCCTTCCCTTCTGCCAAGTCCTCAAGTCCATTCTCTACGTCTGCGTCTTTATTCCTGTCCTGCCCCTAGGTTCCTCAGAACCACTTTTTTTTTTTAATTCCATATATATGTGTTAGCATATGGAATTTGTTTTTCTCTTTCTGACTTACTTCACTGTGTATGACAGACTCTAGATCCATCCACCTCACTACAAATAACTCAATTTCGTTTCTTTTTATGGCTGAGTAATATTCCATTGTATATCTATGCCACATCTATATCCATTCATCTGTCGATGGACGCTTAGGTTGATTCCATGTACTGGCTATTGTAAATAGAGCTGCAGTGAATATTGTGGTACATGATTCTTTTTGAATTATGGTGTTCTCAGAGTATATGCCCAGTATTGGGATTGTTGGGTCATATGGTAGTTTTATTTTAGTTTTTTAAGGAACCTCCATACTGTTCTCCATAGTGGCTGTATCAATTTACACTCCCACCAACAGTGCAAGAGGCTTCCCTTTTCTCCACACCCTCTCCAGCATTTATTGTTTGTAGATTTTTTGATGATGGCCATTCTGACTGGTGTGAGGTGATACCTCATTGTAGTTTTGATTTGCATTTCTCTAATGATTGATGATGTTGAGCATCCATTCATGTGTTTGTTGGCAATCTGTATGTCTTCTTTGGAGAAATGCCTCTTTAGGTCTTCTGCCCATTTTTTGACTGGGTTATTTGTTTTTTGGATATTGAGCTGCATGAGCACCTGTAAATTTTGGAGATTAATCCTTTGTCAGTTGCTTCATTTGCAAATATTTTCTCCCATTCTGAGGGTTGTCTTTTTGTATTGCTTATGGTTTCCTTTGTTGTGAAAAAGCTTTTAAGTTTCATTAGGTCCCATTTGTTTATTTTTGTTTTTATTTCCATTTCCCTAGGAGGTGGGTCAAAAAGGATCTTGCTGTGATTTATGTCATAGAGTGTTCTGCCTATGTTTTCCTCTAAGAGTTTTATAGTGTCTGGCCTTACATTTAGGTCTTTAATCCATTTTGAGTTTATTTTTGTGTATGGTGACAGGGAGTGTTCTAACTTCATTCTTTTACATGTAGCTGTCCAGTTTTCCCAGCACCACTTATTGAAGAGGCTGTTGTTTCTCCATTGTATATTCTTGCCTCCTTTATCAAAAATAAGGTGACCATATCTGCGTGGGTTTATGTCTGGACTTTCTATGTTCCTACTACCATTTTTCTAGTTGTTTTGGGTTTGTTATTGTAGGTTTTTTACTTCTCCCGTGTTTCCTGCCTGGAGAAATTCCTTTAGCATTTACTGAAAGCTGGTTTGGTGGTGCTGAATTCTCTTAGCTTTTGCTTGTCTGTAAATGTTTTAATTTCTCTGTCGAATCTGAATGAGATCCTTGCTGGGTTGAGTAATCTTGATTGTAGGTTTTTCCCTTTCATCACTTTAAATATGTCCTGCCACACCCTTCTGGCTTGCAGAGTTTCTGCTGAGAAATCAGCTGTTAACCTTATGGTGATTCCTTTGTATGTTATTTGTTGCTTTTCCCTTGCTTCTTTTATTTTTTTTCTTTGTCTTTAATTTTTGATAGTTTGATTAATATGTGTCTTGGCGTGTTTCTCCTTGGATTTATCCTGTATGGGACTCTCTGCACTTTCTGGACTTGATTGACTATTTCCTTTCCCGTATTAGGGATGTTTTCAACTATAATCTCTTCAAATATTTTTCAGTCCCTTTCTTTTTCTCTTCTTCTCCTGGGACCCCTATAATTCAAATGTTTGTGCATTTAATGTTGTCCCAGAGGTCTCTGAGACTATTCTCAATTCTTTTCATTCTTTTTTCTTTATTCTGCTCTGCGGTAGTTTTTGCCACTATTTTTTCTTCCAGGTCACTTATCCCTTCTTTTGCCTCAGTTATTCTGATATTGATTCCTTCTAGAGAATTTTAAATTTCATTAATTTGTTGTTCATCATTGTTTGTTTGCTCTTGAGTTCTTCTAGGTCCTTGTTAAATGTTTCTTGTATTTTCTCCTTCCAGGATTTTGGATATCTTTACGATCATTACTCTGAATTCTTTTTCAGGTCGACTGACTATTTCCTCTTCATTTGTTAGGTCTGCTGGGTGTTTATCTTGCTCCTTCATCTGCTGTGTGTTTATCTGTCTTCTAATTTTGCTTAACTTACTGTGTTTGGAGTCTCCTGTTTGCAGGCTGCAGGTTCGTAGTTCCCGTTGTTTTTGGTGTCTGTGCCCCAGTGGCTAAGGTTGGTTCAGTGGGTTATGTAGGCTTCCTGGTGGAGGGGACTGGTGCCTGTGTTCTGGTGGATGAGGCTGGATCTTGTCTTTCTGGTGGTCAGGACTGCATCCGGTGGTGTGTTTTGGGGTGTCTGTGACCTTATTATGATTTTAGGCAGCCTCTCTGCTAATGAGTGCGGTTGTGTTTCTGTCTTGGTAGTTGTTTGGCATAGGTTGTCCAGCACTGTAGCTTGCTGGTCGTTGAGTGGAGCTGGGTATTAGCATTGAAATGGAGATCTCTTGGAGAGCTTTCACCATTTGATATTATGTGGAGCTGGGAGGTCTCTGGTGGACCAATATCCTGAACTTATCTCTCCCACCTCAGAGGCATAGGCCTGACACCCGGCCAGAGCACCAGGACCCTGTGAGCCACACGGCTCAGAAGAAATGGGAGAAAAAAAGAAAGAAAGAGAAAAATAAATAAAATAAAGTTTTTAAAATAAAAAATTTAAAAAATTATTAAAAATTAAAAAAAGTAAAAAAAAAAAAAAAAGACAGAAAGAAAGAAGAGAGCAGTCAAACCAAAAAACAAACCCACCAATGATAACAAGCGCTAAAAAACTATTCTAAAAAAAAAAACAGACAGAACCCTAGGACAAATGGGAAAAGCAAAACTATACAGACAAAATCACACAAAGTCCACTGCCTGAATTTTGGGATGATTCGTTGTCTATTCAGGTATTCCAGAGATGCAGGGTACATCAAGTTGATTGTGGAGATTTAATCCGCTGCTCCTGAGGCTGCTGGGAGAAATTTCCCTTTCTCTTCTTTGTTCGCACAGCTCCTGGTGTTCAGCTTTGTATTTGGCCCCGCCTCTGCGTGTAGGTCGCCTGAGGGTGTCTGTTCCGGCCCAGACAGGACAGGGTTAAAGGAGCAGCTGATTAGGGAGCTCTGGCTCACTCAGACTGGGGGGCAGGAGGGGTATGGAATGCGGGACAAGTCTGCGGTGGCAGAGGCCGGCGTGATGTTGCATCAGCCTGAAGCATACCGTGTGTTTTCCGGGGGGAAGTTTTCCCTGGATCACGGGACCCTGGCTGTGACGGGCTGCACAGGCTCCCGGGAGGGGAGGAGTGGATAGTGACCTGTGCTTGCACACAGGCTTCTTGGTGGCTGCAGTAGCAGCCTTAGTGTTTCATGCCCATCTCTGGTGTCCGTGCTGATAACCGCAGCTTGCGCCTGTCTCTGGAGCTTGTTGAGGTGGTGCTCTGAATCCCCTCTCCTCGCACACCCCAAAACAATGGTCTGTTGCCTCTTAGGCAGTTCCAGACTTTTCCCCAGACTCCCTCCCAGCTAGCTGTGGCACACTAGCCCCCTTCAGGCTGTTTTCACGCAGCCAACCCCAGTCCTCTCCCTGGGATCTGACCTCTGAAGCCCCAGCCTCAGCTCCCAGCCCCCACCCGCCCTGGTGGGTGAGCAGACAAGCCTCTCGGGCTGGTGAGTACTGGTCAGCACCGATCCTCTGTGCAGGAATCTCTCCACTTTGCCCTCTGCACCCCTGTTGCTGCGCTCTCCTCCTTGGCTCCGAAGCTTCCCCACCACTACCCCCCCACCCCCCCCCCCCACCCCGTCTCTGCCAGTGAAGGGGCTTCCTAGTGTGTGGAACTTTTTCCTCCTTCACAGCTCCCTCCCAGAGGGGCAGGTCCTTTCTCTATTCTTTTGTCTGTTTTTTCTTTTTTCTTTTGCCCTACACAGGTACGTGGGGAGTTTCTTGCGTTTTTGGAAGTCTGAGGTCTTCTGCCAGCATTCAGTAGGTGTTCTATAGGAGTTGTTCCACATGTAGATGTATTTCGGATGTATTTGTGGGGAGGAAGATGATCTCCATGTCTTACTCCTCCACCATCTTGAAGGTCTCCCCAAGTTTTCATCAAATATTATTTTCCTTTGACTTTAATGTTTCTTGTAGTGCAGGTCTTCTGAATATGAGCAATCTCAGCTTTTTTTTTTTTTTTGGTCTACTTTATTTTACAAGATTTTATTTTATTTATCTGTAATTTGTTTTTATTTATTTTAAAATTAATTTTTATTGGAGTACAGTTGCTTTACAATGTGTTAGTTTCTACTGTACAGCAAAGTGAATCAGCTGTACGTATACATATATCCCCTCTTTTTTGGATTTCCTTCCCATTTAGGTCACCACAGAGCATCAAGTAGAGTTCCCTGTGCTATATAAGTTCTCATTAGTTATCTATTTTATCTCAGCTTTTGTTTGTCTTAAGAACTCTTTATTTCACTTCCATTTTTGATGGACATTTTTGCTGGGACTAGATGACATGGTTGACAGTTTTTTCTTTCATCAGCTTAAAGTTTAAAGGTGGCATTTCATTTTGTTTTCTTCTGGTTTGCATAGTCTGTCAAGACATCTGTTTCCATTTTTATTTCTATTCATCTGTAGTAATGTGTCCTTTTTCCTCCGATAGCTTTTAAGATTTTCTTTTAATCACTTATTTTTAGTTATTTGATTACAGTGTGACTTGGAGTAGTTTTCTTACTGCTAATTTTGTTTGGTTTTCATTGAACCTTATGAGTCTGTAAGTTTAGAGTTTTCATAAAATTTTGGCCATAATTCCTTCAAATATTTTTTTCATATCCTCAAACCTTTATCCTTCTGGGCTTCAATTACACATATGTAAGATCTGTATTGTGACAAAGGTCAGTGAAGCTCTGTTCAATTTTTTTTTTCAGCCTTTCTTTTTTCTGTACTTCAGTTTAGGTAATCTCTGTAGTTGTACCTTCAAGTTCATTGATCATTTCCTCTGTGGTGTCTATTCTACTCTTAATTCCACCCAGTGAGTTTTTCATTTCAGAGTGTGTATGTTTCTTCTTCAGAAGTTTTCATTTGTTTTTGATTTATTCATTTTTCTCCTCATTAGATTCCTGCTTTCCTTTAAATACTTCTGCATATTTATAACAGCTGTTTAAAATACTCTGCTAATTCTATCATTTCTAAGTCTATTTTAATTGATCCTTTTTTTTTTCTGATTATGGGTCACATTTTCCTGCTTCTTGGGTGAACTAGTAATTTTTGCCTGGATATTGGACATTGTTTTACATTGTGGTATGCTGTATTTTGTTGTATTCTTTACATATTGTTGGAGTTTGTTTAGGCAACCATTTAAGTTACTTGCATATCACTTGGATCCTTTTTGAGAATTTTTCATAAATTTTGTTCTGGAAGTCAGAAGTCCAAAATGGGCTTCACTGGGCTAAAATAGAGGTGTCATCAGGATTGCATTCATCATTGGGATTGCATTCCTTCTGGAGGCTCTAGGGGACACTATTTCCTTGCCTCTTCTATCTTATAGAATCTTCCCACATTTCTTGGCTCATGTTCTCCTTCCATCTTTAAGCCAGCCATGGTGGATTGAGTACTCACATCACATCACATCACTCTAACCTTGTTTCTGTCATCTCATTTCCTTCTCTGATTCTGACTCTTTGGCCTCCATCATTCACTTATAAGGATTCTTGTAATTACATTGGGTCCACCCAGATAATCTAGGATAATCACCCCATCTCAAGATCCTTAACTGAATCACACCTGTCTCTTTTGCAATATAATGTAACATAGTCTCAGGTTCTGTGAATTAGTATAAGGACATCTTTGGGGAGCATTATTCAACCTATCACCCCATTGTATAAAGCATTGTTGTATATTTTCCTTCTTCCTTCCCTCCCATTAAATCACTTACTAAGTAACTACAAGGAAAGATTATCTTTAACAGAAAGGCTACATATGGACAAAAAGAAAAAAGTTTAGAGAAAAGGCAGAGTAGTAGAGAAGAAATAACCCTGAACTTGGGTTCCAGTCCCAGTTCTGTTTTTCAATAGCTGTTTATCTTTAAAAATAATTTACCTCTCTGAATCTCTGTTTTCTTTTTTTTTTCCAGGAAAGAATTTTTAATTCTTATATTTAAGTAAAATAATAAAACTTTGATATAAAATTTACTGAATAAACGACTTGAGGAACTGAATGGCTTTTTAGAATGAGCTTTGGTTTAAGATAATACTGTGAATCTCCGTTTTCATATAAGGGAAAATAATTAGGAAGTCTCTTAGATTCATCTGTTTCTACTGTTTGATAAATCTTATGTATCCTGCAGTTTGATTAAAGCGGGATATGAAATGTGTCATTGTAGACTAGATTCAGGGCTTATAACCCAGAGCCTACTGTAGATTTTCAAGGAAATTCAGGTCTTTGGATAAAAGAGACCCATAGTCTGCTTTTGCTACCAGAAAGGAACTGTACAAATCTAATTGCACATGAGGAACTATAACTTAACCAGAACCAAACAGGCTCTTGAGGGAAGGCCCAGGAGTCAGAGAGCAAAGATGAGAAAAAAGACAAAGGGCTGGCACAAGCTCAGTGCTCAGGAGGGATACCTTCTAGCAGTGGTCCAAGGGGATCTAACCAATGTGCTGGTGAAAGCCCCATCATCAAACACATGCAAAGCCCTTCCCTGAGGTTATGCAATGGAAAAACAGACAGACAATGACTCAGAACTTTAGCTGTGTATGGGATCCACTGAAATAAACTGTCAAAGGGGAAAGGTGGATTGCAACAGCTTCCACCAATGGTATTGTGACAGCAAATTAGGTATAGGGTGCAGTCAGAAACCTTAGTCAAAAGTGTTACCAGTGATTAAGGAAGTGCCTGCAGGTTACTAATTAGCATGTGGGTCTGCATTTGTGAATGGAGGTCTGAGAAATGATTCCTCTGCTGGGACTATGTCAGCTGTTCAAGTGCCATAATGAGAAACAGATTTTGCTGTGGCAAGAGGACTAGAAAAGTCTTCTTTTTAGATCTGATCCATCACCTGATAATTTTCACCATGTCTCTGGCTTAAAGTTGATGGTGGGTAAGATTGCGTGTTGAAAGAAGCAGGGAGCATGCCGGCCACACTTCATATTGAGTTTAATGAAGAGGTCAAACTCATTTTTCCAGAGTTCCACGGTCATAGATCGTGAAGGAACACAGACAGATAGCAGAGCAAAGCAGTGGATCATTAGAGATGGGACCAATTGTTTGGCTGGAATAATTTGAACAGAATTGCTGAGGACAAATGTCCATGAGGAAGGAGAGGAAAATCTCCCAATCTCATGCGAAAGAAAGCAGGGGTTATAGAGAAAGATTTTTGATGTTTAATTATATTGTAAGATTACAGAAAATTCTCTTTACTAGCTTTTTGGTAGGTATGCCAAATATTATGTCAAATTCCTGGAACCTGTGTCTAAAATAATTGTCTTTCAGGTGGTTCTCATCTTTAACTTGTGGGCTTTGGATTAGTAAGTCGTGTGGCCTATAAATTCACTAAAGAATTTAGTGAAAAAAATAATAAAATTATTTATAAGCCTGGATTGTTCTAACAGTTTGATCAAAATGGTATACTTGTTATAAGCAGAAATATTTATAATATCTTTTGGTATGAGAAATAGGGAAACAATGCCAGTGGCATAAATTAAACTCTGGACTGCCAAGCAAAGAATGGGCCTCTTCATGTCCTGCTCATTGGCAAGAGAGTAACAGACTTCTTTTGGTTGATCAATTCTATTTTGGTTGACCATTTGTGAATATTATTATAAGGCATAAACTGTTTTCTTTTCTAGGGTTTGAAAATCCCAGTGTGATGCAGAGGAGCTAGTGATGCAAAGGAGAGGGGATTATAGACAAATGTATCTGGCTTTCTAGTAGTATTGGTAGTAGTAGCAAAATCAAGCTTCTGGCTTGGCAGTGGCAGTAGATTGGTTTGCAGTAGTAGTTGCAACCAGACTGAATTTACAGGGTAGTAGTGGCAGCAATGCTAGAGGTGATGATGGTTGCCCCAAGACTGAATTCGTGGGGACAGTTGTGCAAACCATAGTGTTTAATGTTCTTTGGCAGCATCAGTGACTGCTCTACTGGATGAATTTGCCAGCATAATTTTGGACTTCATTCCTTACTACATAGCCCCAAGCATGGCTTTCCAGCCCTCCTATTTATTTTATAAGATGTTTACTGTCTTTAATGGACTCTTTTTGCTTTGGTTCTGCTAGACTTTGGTTTGTTGCTTGCAACTCAGTACGTGTTGGGAACTTCTGGAGACCTTGTTAAAATACAGATTCCATGGCCTTGACATAAACAGAATATCTGGCTTTGGGGCACAGGAATCTAATTTTTAAAGATCATGAATCAATCAAGAATTTTTTTTCTCTAGCAAGTGACAGAAAACCTAATTCAAATGAGTTTAAGCAAAAAAAGGAATGTTTTGACTCATAGAATTTAAAAGTCTAGGGAGTAGATTTCAGACAGTATGAATTCAGAGCTCAAGCAGTGCCTTCAGGATTTGTTTCTCTGTTTCCCAGTTCTGTCTTCTGTGGTGTTTTCTTTAGTCTAACATTTCATGTGGTAGCAAGATGGTGGCAGAGACTTCAGACCTTATATCCTCTCAGCTTGTATTCTGGTAGACAGATCACTTGTCTTTGTCCTAGAAGCCATGGTTCTGATGAAGATCCATATCTGAGACCATCACTGTGGCCAAGGGAATGCAAAGCTCCATTAGCTGGCCTGAGTCTCTTGCCACCTCTGGAGCCCAGATTCTATTAGGAGTACATTTTCTCCCTTCACTTGGTTGACAGTGTCAACTTTTTGCTAAACATTTTTTCTGAGGGCTGTTAGACATCCTCATGCTTGCAATTGAGTTGTATACTTTTAAACTCATTTTTCATGAATAGATTGAACACTTACTAGGCACTGTGCTAGGCAAAGGGGATTTTAAGTTGAATATGATAAGGTCCTTCTTTTAAAAGAGTATAAGATTGGTTTAAGATGGCGGAGCAGAAGGACATGTGCTCACTCCTTCTTGCGAGAGTGCTGGAATCACAACTAACTGATGAACAATCATCGACAGGAAGACACTGGAACTCACTGGAACTCACCAAAAACTCACCCAACATCCAGACAAAGGAGAAGCCACAGTACGATGGTAGGAGGGGTGCAATCACAATAAAATCAAATCCCATAACTGGTGGGTGGGTGACTCACAAACTGGAGAACAATTATAACACAGAAGTCCACCCACTGGTGTGAAGGTTCTGAGCCCCAGATCAGGCTTCCCAACCTGGGGGTCTGGAAATGGGAGGAGGAATTCCCAGATAATTAGACTTTGAAGGCTAGTGGGATTTGATTGCAGGACTTCAACAGGACTGGGGGAAACAGACTCCACTTTTGGAGGGCACACACAAAGTAATGTGCACATCAGGACCCAGGGGAAGGAGCAGTGACCCCATAGGAGACTGAACCAGACCTACCTGCTAGTGTTGGAGGGTCTCCTGCAGAGGCAGGGGGTGACTGTGGCTCACCACAGGGACGAGGACACTGGCAGCAGAAGTTCTGGGAAGTACTCCTTGGCATGAGCCCTCCCTGAGTCTGCCATTAGCCCCATCAAAGAGCCTGTAGCCTCCAGTGCTGGGTCACCTCAGGCTAAACAACTAACAGGGAGGGAACTCAGCTCAACCCATCAGCAGACAAGCGGATTAAAGTTTTACTGAGCTCTGCCCATCAGAGCAACAACCAGCTCTACCCACCACCAGTCCCTCCCATCAGGAAGCTTGCACAAGCCTCTTAGATAGCCTCATCCACCAGAGGGCAGACAGGAGAAGCAAGAAGAACTACAATCCTGCAGCCTGTGGAACGAAAAACACATTCATAGAAAGACAGACAAAATGAAAAGGCAGAGGACTATGTACCAGATGAAGGAACAAGATAAAACCCCAGAAAAACAACTATATGAAGTGGAGATAGATAAGCAACTTTCCAGAAAAAGAATTCAGAATAATGATGGTGAAGATGATCCAGGACCTTGGAAAAAGAATGGAGGCAGGGCTTTCCTGGTGGTGCGGTGGTTGAGAGTCTGCCTGCCGATGCAGGGGACACGGGTTCGTGCCCCCGTCCACGAAGATCCCACATGCCGCGGAGCAGCTGGGCCCGAGAGCCATGGCCGCTGAGCCTGCGCGTCCGGAGCTTGTGCTCTGCAGCGGGAGAGGCCACAACAGTGAGAGGCCTGCGTACCGCAAAAAAAAAAAAAAAAAAAAGAATAGAAGCAAAGATCGGAAGATGCAAGAAATGTTTAACAAAGACCTAGAAGAAGTAAAGAACAAACACCTCGAAGAATTAAAGAACGAACAAACAGAGATAAACAATCCAATAACTTAAATGAAAACTACACTAGAAGGAATCAATAGCAGAATAACTGAGGCAGAAGAACGGATAAGTGACCTGGAAGACAGAATGGTAGAATTCACTGCCATGGAACAGAATAAAGAAAAAAGAATGAAAAGAAATGAAGACAGCCTAAGAGACCTCTGGGACAACATTAAACGGACCAACATTCACATTATAGGGGTCCCAGAAGCAGAAGAGAGAGAGAAAGGTCCCAAGAAAATACTTGAAGAGATTATGGTTGAAAATGAGAAAGGAAATAGCCACTCACGTCCAGGAAGCACAGAGAGTACCAGGCAGGATAAACCCAAGGAGAAACACGCCGAGACACATAATAATCAAACTGACAAAAATTAAAGACAAAGAAAAATTATTAAAAGCAACGAGGGAAAAATGACAAATAACATACAAGGGAACTCCCAAAAGATTAACAGCTGATTTCTCAGCAGAAACTCTACAGGCCAGAAGGGGGTGGCACAGTATATTTAAAGTGATGAAATGGAAGAACCTACAACCAAGATTACTCTACCTGGCAAGGATCTCATTCAGATTCGACAGAGAAATCAAAAGCTTTACAGACAAGCAAAAGTTAAGAGAATTTGACACCACCACACCAGCTCTACAACAAATGCTAAAGGAACTTCTGTAAGTGGGAAACACAAGAGAAGAAAAGGACCTACAAAAACAAACCCAAAACAATTTAACAAATGGTCACAGGAACATACATATCGATAATTACCTTAAACGTGAATGGATTAAATGCTCCAACCAAAAGACACAGGCTTGCTGAATGGATACAAAAACAAGACCCATCTATATGCTGTCTACAGGAGACCCACTTCAGACCTAGGGACACATACAGACTGAAAGTGAGGGGATGGAAAAAGATATTCCATGCAAATGGAAATCAAAAGAAAGCTGGAGTAGCAATATTCATATCAGATAAAATAGACTTTAAATTAAAGAATGTTACAAGAGACAAGGAAGGACACTACATAATGATCAATCCAAGAAGAAGATATAACAATTATAAATATATATGCACCCAACATAGGAGCACCTCAATACATAAGGCAACTGCTAACAGCTGTAAAGGAGGAAATCGACAGTAACACAATAATAGTGGGGGACTTTAACACCTCACTCACTTACACCAATGGACAGATCATCCAGACAGAAAATTAATAAGGAAACACAAGCTTTAAATGACACAATAAACCAGATAGATTTAATTGATATTTGTAGGACATTCTGTCTGAAAACAGCAGATTACACTTTCTTCTCAAGTGCACACAGAACATTCTCAAGGATAGATCACAACTTGGGTCACAAATCAAGACTCAGTAAATTTAAGAAAATTTAAATCATGTCAAGCATGTATTCCAACCACAACGCTATGACATTAGAAATCAATTACAGGGGAAAAATCGTAAAGAACACAAACACATGGAAGCTAAACAATATGTTACTAAATAACCAAGAGATCACTGAAGAAATCAAAGAGGAAATCAAAAAATACCTAGAGACAAATTACAAAGAAAACACAATGATCCAAAACCTATCAGATGCATCAAAAGCAGTTCTATGAGGGAAGTTTATAGTAATACAATCCTCCCTCAAGAAACAAGAAAAATCTCAAATAAACAATCTAACCTAACACCTAAAGGAACTAGAGAAAGAAGAACAAACAAAACCCAAAGTTAGTAGAAGTAAAGAAATCATAAAAATCAGAGCAGAAATAAATGAAATAGAAACAAAGAAAACAATAGCAAAGATCAATAAAATTAAAAGCTGGTTCTTTGAGAAGATAAACAAAATTGATAAACCTTTAGCCAGACTCATCAAGAAAAAGAGGGAGAGGACTCAAATCAATAAAATTAGAAATGAAAAAGGAGAAGTTACAGCAGACACCGCAGAAATATAAAGCAGCATAAGAGACTATGATGAGCAACATATGACTAAGACTATCACAAGCAACTCTATGCCAATAAAATGGATAACCTGGAAGAAATGGACAAATTCTTAGAAAGGTATAACTTTCCAAGACTGAACCAGGAAGAAATAGAAAATATGAACAGACCAATCACAAGTAATGAAATTGAAACTGTGATTAAAAATCTTCCAACAAATAAAAGTCCAGGTCCAGATGGCTTCACAGGCGAATTCTATCAAACATTTAGAGAAGAGCTAACACTCATCCTTCTCAAACTCTTCCAAAAAATTGCAGAGGAAGGAACACTCCCAAACTTACTCTATGAGGTCACCATCACCCTGCTACCAGAACCAGACAAAGATATCACAAAAAAAGAAAACTATAGACCAATATCACTGATGAATATAAATGCAAAAATCCTCAACAAAATACTAGCAAACAGAATCCAACAGCACATTAAAAGGATCATACACCATGATCAAGTGGCATTTATCCCATGGATGCAAGGATTCTTCAATATACGTAAATCAATCAATGTGATACAACATATTAACAACTTGAATAATAAAAACCGTATGATCATCTCAATAGATGCAGAAAAAGCTTTTGACAAAATCCAACACCCATTTATGATAAAAACTCTCCAGAAAGTGGGCATAGAGGGAACCTACCACAACATAATAAAGGCCGTATACAACAAACACACAGCAAACATCACTCTCAATGGTGAAAAACTGAAAGCATTTCCTCTAAGATCAGGAACAAGACAAAGATGTCCACTCTCGCCACTATTATTTAACATAGTTTTGAAAGTCCTAGCCATGGCAATCAGAGAAGGAAAAGAAATAAGAGGAATCTATATTGGAAAAGAAGAAGTAAAACTGTCACTGTTTGCAGATGACATGATACTATACATAGAGAATCCTAAATATGCCCCCAGAAAACTACTAGAGCTAATCAATGAATTTGGTAAAGTTGCAGGATACAAAATTAACGTAAAGAAATCTCTTGCATTCCTATATACTAATGATGAAAAATATGAAAGAGAAATTAAGGAAACAGTCCCATTCATCATTGCAACGAAAGAATAAAATACCTAGGAATAAACCTACCTAAGGAGGTAAAATACCTGTACTCAGAAAACTATAAGACATTGATGAAAGAAATCGAAGATGACACAAACAGATGGAGAGATATACCATGTTCTTGCATTGGAAGAATCAATATTGTGAAAATGACTATACTACCCAAAGCAATCTACAGATTCAATGCAATCCCTATCAAATTACCAATGGCATTTTTTACAGAACTAGAACAAAAAAATCTTAAAATTTGTATGGAGACACAAGAGACTGCAAATAGCCAAAGCAATCTTGAGGGAAAAAGGTTGGAGGAATCTGGAAGAATTCTGAAGGAATCAGATGCCCTGACTTCAGACTATACTACAAAGCTACAGTAATCAAGACAATATGGTACTGGCACAAAAACAGAAATATAGATCAATGGAACAGGATAGAAAGCCCAGAGATAAACCCATGCACCTGTGGTCAACTAATCTATGATGAAGGAGGCAAGGATATACAGTGGAGAAAAGACAATCTCTTTAATAAGTGGTGCTGGGAAAACTGGACAGCTACATGTAAAATGGATTAAAGACCTAAATGTAAGACTGGACACTATAAAACTCTTAGAGGAAAACATAGGCAGAACACTCTTTGACATAAATCACAGCAAGATCTTTTTGACCCACCTCCTAGAGTAATGGAAATAAAAACAAAAGTAAACAGATGGAACCTAATGAAACCTAAAAGCTTTTGCACAACAAAGAACACTATAAACAAGATGAAAAGACAACCCTCAGAATGGGAGAAAATATTTCCAAATGAATCAACGGACAAAGGATTAATCTCCAAAATATATAAATAGCTCATGCAGCTCAATATTAAAAAAAAAAAACAATCCAATCAAAAAATGGGCAGAAGACCTAAATAGACATTTCTCCAAAGAAGACATACAGATGGCCAAGAGGCACATGAAAAGCTGCTCAACATCACTAATTATTAGAGAACTGCAAATCAAAATTACAAAGAGGTATCACCTCACACCAGTGAGAATGGTCATCATCAGAAAATCTACAAACAACAAATGTTGGAGAGGGTGTGGAGGAAATGGAACCCTCTTGCACTGTTGGTGGGAATGTAAGTTGATACAACCACTATGGAGAACACTATGGAGGTTCCTTAGAAAACCAAAAACAGAATTACCACATGACCCAGCAATCCCACTATTGGGCACATACCCAGAGAAAACCATAATTCAAAAAGACATATGCACCCCAATGTTCATTGCAGCACTATTTACAATAGCTAGGTTATGGAAGAAACCTAAATGCCCATTGACAGACACATGGTTAAAGAAGATGTGGTACATATATACAATGGAATATTACTCAGCTATAAAAAGGAACGAAATTGGGTCATTTGTAGAGACATGGATGGACTAGAGAATGTCATACAGAGTGAAGTAAGTCAGAAAGAGAAACAAGTATCCTATATTAAAGCATATATGTGGAATCTAGCAAAATGGTACAGATGAACTGGTTTGAAGGGCAGAAATAGGGACACAGATGTAGAGAACAAACATATGGACACCAAGGGGAGAAAGCAGGTGGGGGAGTTTAGTGGTGGTGGGATGAATTGGGAGATTGGGATTGACATATATACACTAATATGTTTAAAATAGATAGCTAGTAAGAACCTGCTGTATAAAAAAATAAAATTCAAAAAATGAAGAATAGAAAAAAAATAAAAGAGTATAGATTCTAGTTGGGGGGAGACACATAAGTAGGTATCTACGTCTAGTTGATTTACTGTGGAACATCTATTGAGTGCTTGGCACTATACAAGTGCAGGGGATACAGCAGTGAATAAAATAAGATACTTGTTCTGATAGAGCTACATTATAATGGAGTAAGACAGAAAATAAACCAGTCAACAAACAAGGTAAGAGATAGTGATAAATATAATTGTAAATTAATCAGACAAGGCTTCTGAGAGGATGGCAGAGATATGAAGGAAGTGAGGGAGCGAGCATGTGGCTGTCCTCAGGGAAGAACACAGTAGGCAGAGGAAGCATCAGGTGTAAAGAGGCTGAGGCAGTACCATGTTTGGCCAGTGTAGTTGTAGCAAAGTGTTGGGGAGAGTTGTTGGAGATGAGTTTAGGGTGTTAGTAGGGGGGCTAAATTATGTAGGGTCTTGTAAACCATTACGCCCTCCAACATGATAATAATTTGGGGATTCTGAGCAGAGAAGAGACATGAAACAACTCGTTTTCAGAGAATCACTCTGGCTGTTGTATGAAGGGAGACAAGGGTGGAAGCTGGGATACCATTTGGGAGGCTGTTACATAACCCAGGTGAGAGAGAATGGGCTGAGCAGGGTGATGAATAGACATGGTAGGTTGGATTGTGGAGATATATATATATATATATATATATATTTTGGTACGTGGGCCTCTCACCGCTATGGCCTCTCCCACTACGGAGCACAGGCTCCGGATGTGCAGGCCCAGCGGCCATGGCCCACGGACCCAGCCGCTCCGGGGCATGCGGGATCCTCCCGGACCGGGGCACGAACCCGTGTCCCCTGCATCGGCAGGCGGACTCTCAACCACTGCGCCACCAGGGAAGCCCTGTGGATATATTTTGAAGGCAGGTCTTACAAGATTTACTGGTGGTGTAAATGTGAAGCGTGGGAGAAAGAGAGGAGTCAAGGATAACTCCAAGGTTTTTGGCTTGAGCAACTGGAAGAATGAAATTGCTTTTTGCTAAAAAGGGAAGCATTGCTGAAGGAGTTTAGTAAGCTGCCTGTTAGACATTCAAATGCGTGTGTTAAGTTGGGTATTCAAGAGTTCAGGGTAGAGGTTTAGGTTAGGATACGTATTTGGGCACTGTTATCCTTCTAGGGGGTATTTAAAGCTATGATAGTAATGACATCACCTAGAATGGGAATAGATAAAAAAGAGCACTCCAAGTTTTAGAGATTAAGATGATCAGGAGAAGCAAAGGAGATGGAGTAATAGCTGCCAGTGAGATAGGAGGAAAACAAGAAAAAGTGGTTCCTGGAAGCCAAGAGAAGAAAGTCTTCCAAGAGAGAAGGAGTAGTTAATTATATCAAATGCTACAACTGTGATGGGTCACTGAGGTGAGGACTAAGGATTGACCGTTGTTTATAGCCATGTCAAAGACATTTATGATTTTGTAAAGAGTTATTTTGCTACAAGAGTCAAGATGAAAAGACCAATTTAAATGTGTTCCAGAGATGAAGGGAGGAGAGGAAGGGGTGACAGTAAGTATTGATGATTTTTTGAGGGGGTTTGATACAAAGGAAAGCAGAAAAATGAGGAAGTAGCTGGAGGGGATGTAGGGTCAAGTGAGGTCAGTATGGTAGTGAGTACAAGTATAGTGTACTCACAGTGCTTTGGGAGTACATAAGAAATTTGCCTGCAGTAAATATCAGGATGGAGTTTAGAGGAAGGTCTAGGAGCTAGCAGTAATAGCAGGTGAAGAGAAGAATTTTCAAAATAGGGATATGTTTGAAGGTACATAAGTGTGATGCAATGTACAAATTGCAAGTAATTTGGAATGGCTGGAAGAAAAGACCATGAGGCAAATTGGTAGGATATTAGGCTAAAGGACAGTCAGCATCACACTTTGAAGTGAATTTTACTTTTTGAGCTAAAGAGAATTTTGAAATAGTTTAAGTAGGGGAGTGAGGTAATGAGATTTGCATTTCCAGAGAGAAGACTGGAAGCTGTGCAGAAGACGGGTTAAGTGGGAGATAGACTGGCATCAAAGAGACAGGAGACTGTTGCTGGAACTGAGGTGAAAAGTGACAAAGGACTGAACTTAGGCAAATGGCAGTGAAATTAGAGGGAACAGATATGCATGATGTGAAGAAGGTAGGAGCCACAAGATTCTTTGACTGTTTGGAGTGTATAAGGAAGACTTTCGCATCTTCCTTTAGGCATTAGGTGGATGGTGGGTCATTAGCAGAGTCAAGGACTATAGGAGTAGTTTTAAACATACTATTTTAGTTTTGGATGTGTTGAATTTAAGAGGTATGTGGGAGATTTGAATTTGAAAAGTCTAGTAGACATTATGAGTTTGGAGTTCCAAAAAGAGGTTTGGGCTGAAGATACAGATTTGGGAGTCATGAGACATAAATGTTAGCTAAGTCATGAATTTGGATGAAGTCACTCAGAGAGAGGGTGTAGAGCAGAAGTTCTTTTAATCTGAAGTTCAGCTGAATGTAGCTGGAGGAAAACATCCAATTGTGCTGATTGGTCCCACTTTAAATCTATGACCACCTATTTTAAGTGATCCTTCCGTGGCAGAGCAGCAATCTTATTTCTCAAACCTCTTACAACCTTTCTTTTCTCCTCATACTCAGCTGATGACTTTGCATCTAATTAACTGAGAAAATAAGAACAATTGTAAGAGAACTACTTTACCTTCTCACCATCTAACCTACCAGTTACTCTGCATCTGTATACTCTACTTTTATTCCTGTTGCAACAGGTAAACTGTTCCAGCCCCTATCTAACTAGAATTGTGCACTGAATCTTGTCCCCTCTCTTGTATTCAAGGACTCTGCTTCTGCAATTATCCCCTTTCTCTTTTGCATCATCAATTTTCTACTCTTTATGCATCATACTCATCCCCAAGCTGTAATATGTCCCATCTGAAAAAGGTCTCTTGTGACCCATGTTCCTATCCCACAACTCCCTCCTCCCATTTCTCTGCTCTTTTTTTTATAACCATTCTCTTGGAAAGAGTTGTCTGTAATCACTGTGTCACCTCCCATTTTTTCTGGAACACACTCCAGTCAGGCTCTTGTCCTCTGATTCCACTTAAACCGATCTCATGATTGGCAAAGATATCTTTCTTGCCAAATTCAATAAACCATTTTTAATCTTCATCTTAGTCATCCTCTCGGCAGCATGAGACACAGTTGATTACTCC
This sequence comes from Leucopleurus acutus, assembly GCF_964270905.1. NCBI lineage: Eukaryota > Metazoa > Chordata > Mammalia > Artiodactyla > Delphinidae > Leucopleurus > Leucopleurus acutus. Next base: position 51,223,453 of record NC_139155.1, read on the forward strand.
CTCTTTCTTGAAACACTTTTTTTGTTGTTTTTGGCTTCCAGAGCCTCATATTTTCTTTTTCTTTTCTTTTCTTACCAACTGCTTCCTTCTGAGTCTGCTTTACGGGGTCTTTCTATTCTTACTGAAATTGAAAGGGTGAAATACCCCAGAGCTGAGTCCTCAGCTTTCTGGTCTCTATTTGCTGTCCTCCCTAGGTGATCTTATCCAGAGTCATGGTTTTAAATAACATGTGGTCAAATTTCTGTCTCAGAGAGGTCTTTCTTCTCTGCTTTGTTTTTCTTCGTGGCAATTATCACTATTTGAAATCGTATACATATTTAAAGTTATTTACTTATTGTCTGCATTCCCCATGAGAACAGGGATCTTGTGTGTTTTGTTCTCTTCTTATATCCTCAGCAACTAGGACAATGCCCAGCACATAATAAGCTCTTTAAAATATTTAATAAATATATGTTGTTGTTTTTTTTTTGCGGTACGCGGGCCTCTCACTGTTGTGGCCTCTCCCGTTGCGGAGCACAGGCTCCGGACGCGCAGGCTCAGTGGCCATGGCTCACGGGCCCAGCCGCTCCGCGGCATGTGGCATCTTCCCGGACCGGGGCACGAACCCGTATCCCCTGCATCGGCAGGCGGACTCTCAACCACTGCACCACCAGGGAAGCCCTAAATATTTGTTTTGAAGAGGCTTCCATAGCTTTTGTCTTATTTTTAACTCCCCAAAGGGAAGAACCATTAATCTCTAGAGTGAAAAGATATGAGCCAAGGAAAGACACCTAAGGAATACAGATATTTAAGAGGCAAGCAAGAAAAAGGATCCTGAAAAAGAGATGAAGAATTAATAAAGAGAAAGATAGGGGGAAACTATGAGGCCACCGTGAGCAAAAAATTCAAGCTAAAGTGTAAAGATAAAGGCAGAATCTTATTTAGGTTGGATAAAAGAAGGACAAGTGTGATTTCATGTAGTAAATGAGAAACTTTGGTTATTTGGGGGCTGTGGAAAGAGAAACAAAGAAAAGTGTGAAATCCCAATGTAGGTTATGGGACTTTGCTTGGAGGGAGAGGTGGGGCTGGAGGTAAGAGGTGGGGCTTGGAGGAAGAAGTGGAGTGCTGCTGCAATAAATACCTAAACCTGTGGAAGTGCCTTTGGAAATGTATAAGGGGTAGAGACTGGAAGAGTTTTGAGGTGCATCGAAGAATATGGACAGTAAGGAAAATTCTGGTGAGAGCTCAGAGAGAAAGGAGAGCTAGAGAGAAAGCTTCCATCTCTTTAGAGAATACATCACTAATCATGAACTTAATGTTGGTAGAAATAAGGACATTAAAGGCCATTCTACTTAGGTGTCAGATGGAAATGAGTAGCATGTTATTGGAAACTGGAGAAAAGGCAGTCCTTTTTATAAAGTGGCAAAGAACTTGGCTGAATTGTGTTCATATTCTAGCATTGGAAGGTAGAACTTGCAAGCAATGAAACTGGATATTTAGCTGAAGAGATTTCTAAGCAAAGTGTTGAGAGAGTGGCTTGGTTCCTCCTAACTACTTAGAGCAAAATGTGAGGAGAGAGATGAATTGGAGAAGAAATTGTTAAACAATTCCAGAGCTGGAACTTGAAGGTTTGGAAAATTCTCAGCCTTTCCGTTTTACAAAAAAAAGAGAAATAAATTTATGTTGTTGAAGCCACCCAGTCTGTGGTATTTTGTTACAGCATTCCAAGCAGATTGAGGGTTATTGGTTGCCAGTAGCACCTGGAGGGGTGCAACCTGCAGCATGGGGTGCTGGCCACTTTTCTCTAAGGATTCAGTTCAGGGTTTTGCTCTGAATCAAAATGGTCTGGGAGCTGGTTCTTCAAAAGATTGAGTCCCTCACTTAGTCCTTACTAGGTAATTAATTGTCAAGGTAGTTCATTTTCTCATTTCCAGAGGGGAGGAAAGTCTTCTGGGACAAAGAGTCTATAGCCTGAGTGAAAGGCTACGTGGCCTGAAAATGACCGCTTTCTCTGCCTGACTTAGAAAGGAGAATGTGGTGTATCTTGCATTCCTGCCTCGAAGAAAGGTTTTAAAGCATAGAAATGTGGAAATGGGCAAGTAATTCAAGGGCCTCAGGGTAAGGCAGAGGTGCCAAGGCTGCCCAGAGGTGGGAGTTTATAGGAGGCAGAAAGACATCCTGAGGACAAGTTTATACAAGAATGCTCAGGGAGGGACATAAAAGGAGGTGAGGCAAGAAGCCTCAAGATTAACTTGGCATCTTGCAAATCTTTTTGAGAAAATCCCCAGCTAGCTGCTGTCAAAAAGCCTTCCTGTGCTATCAGATGCTTGCACTTCCCCCAAACCTGCTTCCTTGCTGGATGTGCAACTCAAACCAGTCTTTAGGTACTCAACCTTGGCAGCATTTGATGTATCATTTCTTGCTTAGCACTTGCTCTGGGTGGGAGCGGAAGACTCCTTTGAGCAGTTGTTGGCATGGCTTCAAAGATGAAGCTAGAAACTTTAACAATATTACTGTAAATGTAATTTTTACCAGTGAGCCAAAATTTTGTCCATATGGCTTGTTACCATTTGGAGGTATTTACTATTAAAGCACCTCAGTTTGATGAAGAGCAATTATAGTTTGTTAGTGCTTTTACTGGCAAAAGTTATCTAGATAGTGTCTTATAATGTGGAGGGTAGTTAAACCTAGTCTAAGAAATAATTCCCAGCAAAGCAAATTAAAATTGGGAATGTTTGGATAGTCTTGTAGTATCAAGAAGAATGACATGCTTGCAGAATTTCTTCTTGCCACTGAATTGACAGCTACTAATTGAGCTAGAAAGATTTACTGTTGGATACCATACAGGATAACAGAGACTATGTGAATTCCAGAGAACTGATAAGATTGTGTTACATGTGCAAGAAACCCATTGCTTGTAAACATGATTTTTACAGAAAATATATCAGTCAACAAAATAAAAGGCTATTCTTACCAAATAGTCTGGTTCTCTTAATTTGTGGTTCTCAAAATGTGGTCTCTGTACCAGCAGCATCAGCTTCACCTTGAAACTTGTTGGAAATGCAGATTCTCAGGCCTTACCCAGTTCTACTAAACAAAAACTCTAGGGCTGGGGCCCAGCAGTCTGTATTTTAACTAGTCCTCCAGGTGATTCTGATGCATGCTAGAGTTTGGAAACTACTGTCTTGAACCCAAATCAGTACTGAGGCCAACTCTACTTTTTCAGTTCTATAACTACCTAGGAGTCTTTATGTTGGGAGAGCTTGAGACATGAAATGTGACTGGTCAGATTTTTTATGACAAAATGTTTTGTCTAGTTAGATATGTAGCTGGTGATAATCTTTTTATTAACCCATTCAACAAATATTTTCTGAATGCTTACAGTGTAGGCACTGGACAGACAATACTGAACAAGACAGAAAAGAGCCCTGCTTCACAAGGTACCATTCTGGGCTGAATGTTATATATTAATACAGATATTAATTTAGCACCATGGCTCAAATTGCCTGGTGGTAGACTATAAGGGGGAAAGTTTTTATAATAATCATCTATCCTGGTGGGTGAAAATTGCTCACTCCTTACAGGGAATGAATTCTTTCTGCACTTGACCTGACATGATAACAGTGTCGCATTCATGTTAAGTTAACACACATTCCCTGAAAAGTGATCAGTTCAATCAGTTGTTTCATTAAACAACCCCAGATGACTGGATTTTACTCCACTGAATTGTTCGATCCAACTAGTGGTGTTGGAATTATTTAGGATGAATCTTCACCTATGCAGAGGGTTATATCTGAAGATTTCAGGTGGAAAAAACACTGGTGAATGAAAACCAACATTTGGAACTTAAATGATCCAGATTGGTTACTACCTGATTTTACTAGTTTTTTCTCAGTGTTCCAGTTTATTTTATAATATACACAGCCTACTTCAACCATGCTAATAATAAGAGATGATATAAGGAAAATTTAGGACCAATACCTACCTTTTAACAACACCAGTTTAATACTTGCTCTCATGGTGCTTACAGACCAGCTTTAGAGAAGTAAACAGGCAATTCTTTTATAGTAAAATGTGTTAAGGGAAGTTCAGAATGCTATGAGAGTATTTAGGAAGGGGATATCTAACTTGAAACTGGGGATGCAGGGAGGTTTCCTAGAAGAAGGGACTTGAGAATGGAAAGATAATTAGGATTTAGCCAGACCAAGGGGAGTGGCAAGAGTGATGGAAGTAGACAGAATAACATGCACAGCTAAAAAGGAACCTATCTGTAGTAAACTATAAATAGCTTGACATGACTGGAGCATATAATGTGAGGAACACAATATGAGTTTGGAGAAGTATGGAGAGACCATAATCATGAAGGATCATTTACGCTAGGTTTAGGTGTTTGGAGGTTATCCCAATGGCAATATCCAGTTATTGAAAGATTTTATAGGGAACAGGATGCAGTGTGATCAGAATTTTAGTAAAATCACTTTGGAAAGACAGTTGGAGGCTATTGTAGAAACAGTGGAAATAGAGAATACTAACTTGAAATAGGCAATAGCAGTGGTGATAGACAGTAGCTTAGAGAACTCTGTTAAGAGGTAAAATCAGTTGGCCTGGTGATTAGCTGTGAGAGAACGAAAACACAGAGTTAAAGATGCTTCCCAAGAATCTGACTTGAACAACTGGTTGGTGACATTTAGAGAAGCTGAGATTGAAGAGGAAGAGCATGAATTCACTTTTGAACCTGACAAGTCTGAGTTGGTTGTGGAAATTACAAACTGAGATAGTCAACAAATAATTAGATACACAGGAAAGACATTTGGTAATAGGAGTATAAATTTAGAAGTTTATAGATGTAATAGGAACCATCGAAGCACATAGATTCCTATACTTGAGAGGATGTAGAGTGAAAAATTCCAGTCATGATCCTTGTAGAACAGACACCTTTAGGGACAGGCAGAGGAAGAGGATGCTACAAAAGGTATTGAGAAGAAGTAATCAGAGGAAGAAGGAAAACTGGAAGGGTGTTTCATAATGGAAGCTAAGGGAAGAGTGTTGAGAGGAAGGAGTGATCAGCTGCCACAGGTACTGCTGAGAGCGCAAGTCAGACTGAAGTTTGTTGTGTTTAGCAACAGGGAAGTTGTCGGTGGCCTGCTGAGAGCAGTTTTTACTGGAACAGTAGAGTCACAAACAAATTGAAGTGGTTAAGGAATGAGTCAGAGTTGAGCAAATGGAGATGGTGAGTCTAGGCAGATCTTTTTTTTTTTTTTTTTAACATCTTTATTGGGGTATAATTGCTTTACAATGGTGTGTTAGTTTCTGCTTTATAACAAAGTGAATCAGTCATACATAAACATATGTTCCCATATGTCTTCCCTGTTGCGTCTCCCTCCCTCCCACCCTCCCTATCCCACCCCTCCAGGCTGTCACAAAGCACCAAGCCAATATCCCTGTGCCATGCGGCTGCTTCCCACTAGCTATCTACCTTACTACGTTTGTTAGTGTGTATATGCCCATGACTCTCTCTCGCCCTGTCACAGCTCACCCTTCCCCCTCCCCATAACCTCAAGTCCGTTCTCTAGGAGGTCTGCGTCTTTATTCCTGCTTTACCCCTAGGTTCTTCATGACATTTTTTTTCTTAAATTCCATATATATGTGTTAGCATACGGTATTTGTCTTTTTCTTTCTGACTTACTTCACTCTGTATGACAGACTCTAGGTCTATCCACCTCATTACAAATAGCTCAATTTCGTTTCTTTTTATGGCTGAGTAATATTCCATTGTATATATGTGCCACATCTTCTTTATCCATTCATCCGATGACGGGCACTTAGGTTGTTTCCATCTCCGGGCTATTGTAAATAGAGCTGCAATGAACATTTTGGTACATGACTCTTTTTGAATTTTGGTTTTCTCAGGGTATATGCCCAGTAGTGGGATTGCTGGGTCATATGGTAGTTCTATTTGTAGTTTTTTAAGGAACCTCCATACTGTTCTCCATAGTGGCTGAACCAATTCACATTCCCACCAGCAGTGCAAGAGTGTTCCCTTTTCTCCACACCCTCTCCAGCATTTATTGTTTCTAGATTTTTTGATGATGGCCATTCTGACTGGTGTGAGATGATATCTCATTGTAGTTTTGATTTGCATTTCTCTAATGATTAATGATGTTGAGCATTCTTTCATGTGTTTGTTGGCAGTCTGTATATCTTCTTTGGAGAAATGTCTATTTAGGTCTTCTGCCCATTTTTGGATTGGGTTGTTTGTTTTCTTGTTATTGAGCTGCATGAGCTGCTTGTAAATTTTGGAGATTAATCCTTTGTCGGTTGCTTCATTTGCAAATATTTTCTCCCATTCTGAGGGTTGTCTTTTGGTCCTGTTTATGGTTTCCTTTGCTGTGCAAAAGCTTTGAAGTTTCATTGGGTCCCATTTGTTTATTTTTGTTTTTATTTCCATTACTCTAGGAGGTGGGTCAGAAAGGATCTTGCTGTGATTTATGTCATAGAGTGTTCTGCCTATGTTTTCCTCTAAGAGTTTGATAGTTTCTGGCCTTACATTTAGGTCTTTAATCCATTTTGAGTTTATTTTTGTGTATGGTGTTAGGGAGTGATCTAATCTCATACTTTTACATGTACCTGTCCAGTTTTCCCAGCACCACTTATTGAAGAGGCTGTCCTTTCTCCATTGTACATTACTGCCACCTTTATCAAAGATAAGGTGTCCATATGTGCATGGGTTTATCTCTGGGCTTTCTATCCTGTTCCATTGATCTATCTTTCTGTTTTTGTGCCAGTACCATACCGTCTTGATAACAGTAGCTTTGTAGTATAGTCTGAAGTCAGGGAGCCTGATTCCTCCAGTTCCTTCTTTCGTTCTCAAGATTGCTTTGGCTATTCGGGGTCTTTTGTGTTTCCATACAAATTGTGAAATTTTTTGTTCTAGTCCTGTGAAAAATGCCAGTGGTAGTTTGATAGGGATTGCATTGAATCTATAGATTGCTTTGGGTAGTAGAGCCATTTTCACAATGTTGATTCTTCCAATCCAAGAACATGGTATATCTCTCCATCTATTTGTATCATCTTTAATTTCTTTCATCAGTGTCTTATAATTTTCTGCATACAGGTCTTTTGTCTCCTTAGGTAGGTTTATTCCTAGATATTTTATTCTTTTTGTTGCAATGGTAAATGGGAGTGTTTTCTTGATTTCACTTTCAGATTTTTCATCATTAGTATATAGGAATGCCAGAGATTTCTGTGCATTAATTTTGTATCCTGCCACTTTACCAAATTCATTGATTAGCTCTAGTAGTTTTCTGGTAGCATCTTTAGGGTTCTCTATGTATAGGATCATGTCATCTGCAAACAGTGACAGCTTTACTTCTTCTTTTGCGATTTGGATTCCTTTTATTTCCTTTTCTTCTCTGATTGCTGTGGCTAAAACTTCCAAAACAATGTTGAATAATAGTGGTGAGAGTGGGCAACCTTGTCTTGTTCCTGATCTTAGTGGAAATGCTTTCAGTTTTTCACCATTGAGGATGATGTTTGCTGTGGGCTTGTCATATATGGCCTTTATTATGTTGAGGAAAGTTCCCTCTATGCCTACTTTCTGCAGGGTTTTTATCATAAATGGGTGTTGAATTTTGTCAAAAGCTTTCTCTGCATCTATTGAGATGATCATATGGTTTTTCTCCTTCAATTTGTTAATATGGTTTATCACATTGATAGATTTGCGTATATTGAAGAATCCTTGCATTCCTGGAATAAACCCCACTTGATCATGGTGTATGATCCTTTTAATGTGCTGTTGGATTCTGTTTGCTAGTATTTTGTTGAGGATTTTTGCATCTATGTTCATCAGTGATATTGGCCTGTAGTTTTCTTTCTTTGTGACATCCTTGTCTGGTTTTGGTATCAAGGTGATGGTGGCCTCGTAGAAGGAGTTTGGGAGTGGTCCTCCCTCTGCTATATTTTGGAAGAGTTTGAGAAGGATAGGTGTTAGCTCTTCTCTAAATGTTTGATAGAATTCGCCTGTAAAGCCATCTGGTCCTGGGCTTTTCTTTGTTGGAAGGTTTTTAATCACAGTTTCAATTTCAGTGCTTGTGATTGGTCTGTTTATATTTTCTATTTCTTCCTGATTCAGTCTTGGCAGGTTGTGCATTTCTAAGAATTTGTCCATTTCTTCCAGATTGTCCATTTTATTGGCATAGAGTTGCTTGTAGTAATCTCTCATGATCTCTTTTATCTCTGCAGTGTCAGTTGTTACCTCTCCTTTTTCATTTCTAATTCTATTGATTTGAGTCTTCTCCCTTTTTTTCTTGATGAGTCTGGCTAGTGGTTTATCTATTTTGTTTATCTTCTCAAAGAACCAGCTTTTAGTTTTATTGATCTTTGCTATTGTTTCCTTCATTTCTTTTTCATTTATTTCTGATCTGATTTTTATGATTTCTTTCCTTCTGCTAGCTTTGGGGTTTTTTTGTTCTTCTTTCTCTAATTGCTTGAGGTGCAAGGTTAGGTTGTTTATTCGAGATGTTTCCTGCTTCTTAAGGTGGGCTTGTATTGCTATAAACTTCCCCCTTAGAACTGCTTTTGCTGCATCCCACAGGTTTTGGGTCGTTGTGTCTCCATTGTCATCTGTTTCTAGGTATTTTTTGATTTCCTCTTTGATTTCTTCAGTGATCACTTCATTATTAAGTAGTGTATTGTTTAGCCTCCATGTGTTTGTATTTTTTACAGATCTTTTCCTGTAATTGATATCTAGTCTCATGGCATTGTGGTTAGAAAAGATACTTGATACAATTTCAATTTTCTTAAATTTACCAAGGCTTGATTTGTGACCTAAGATATGATCTATCCTGGAGAATGTTCCATGAGCACTTGAGAAAAATGTGTATTCTGTTGTTTTTGGATGGAGTGTCCTATAAATATCAATTAAGTCCATCTTGTTTAATGTATCATTTAAAGCTTGTGTTTCCTTATTTATTTTCATTTTGGATGATCTGTCCATGGGTGAAAGTGGGGTGTTTAAGTCCCCTACTATGAATGTGTTACTGTCGATTTCCCCTTTTATGGCTGTTAGTATTTGCCTTATGTATTGAGGTGCTCCTATGTTGGGTGCATAAATATTTACAATTGTTATATCTTCTTCTTGGATCGATCCCTTGATCATTATGTAGTGTCCTTCTTTGTCTCTTTTAATAGTCCTTATTTTAAAGTCTATTTTGTCTGATATGAGAATTGCTACTCCAGCTTTCTTTTGGCTTCCATTTGCATGGAATATCTTTTTCCATCCCCTTACTTTCAGTCTGTATGTGTCTCTAGGTCTGAAGTGGGTCTCTTGTAGACAGCATATATAAGGGTCTTGTTTTTGTATCCATTCAGCCAGTCTGTGTCTTTTGGTGGGAGCATTTAGTCCATTTACATTTAAGGTAATTATCGATATGTATGTTCCTATTCCCATTTTCTAAATTGTTTTGGGTTCGTTATTATAGGTCTTTTCCTTCTCTTGTGTTTCTTGCCTAGAAAAGATCCTTTAGCATTTGTTGTAAAGCTGGTTTGGTGGTGCTGAACTCTCTCAGCTTTTGCTTGTCTGTAAAGGTTTTAATTTCTCCATCAAATCTGAATGAGATCCTTGCTGGGTAGAGTAGTCTTGGCTGCATGTTTTTCTCCTTCATCACTTTCAGTATGTCCTGCCACTCCCTTCTGGCTTGTAGGGTTTCTGCTGAGAGATCAGCTGTTAACCTTATGGGGATTCCCTTATGTGTTATTTGTTGTTTTTCCCTTGCTGCTTTTAATATGCTTTCTTTGTATTTAATTTTTGACAGTTTGATTAATATGTGTCTTGGCGTATTTCTCCTTGTATTTATCTTGTATGGGACTCTCTGTGCTTCCTGGACTTGATTAACTATTTCCTTTCCCATGTTAGGGAAGTTTTCAACTATAATCTCTTCAAATATTTTCTCAGTCCCTTTCTTTTTCTCTTCTTCTTCTGGAACCCCTATAATTCGAATGTTGGTGCGTTTAATGTTGTCCCAGAGGTCTCTGAGACTGTCCTCAGTTCTTTTCATTCTTTTTTCTTTATTCTGCTCTGCAGTAGTTATTTCCACTATTTTATCTTCCAGGTCACTTATCCGTTCTTCTGCCTCAGTTATTCTGCTATTGATCCCATCTAGAGTACTTTTAATTTCATTTATTGTGTTGTTCATCGTTGCTTGTTTCATCTTTAGTTCTTCTAGGTCCTTGTTAACTGATTCTTGCATTTTGTCCAATCTATTGTCCATTCTATCTCCAAGATTTCGGATCAACCTTACTATCATTATTCTGAATTCTCTTTCAGGTAGACTGCCTATTTCCTCTTCATTTGTTAGGTCTGGTGCATTTTTATCTTGCTCCTTTATCTGCTGTGTGTTTTTCTGTCTTCTCATTTTGCTTATCTTACTGTGTTTGGGGTCTCCTTTTTGCAGGCTGCAGGTTCGTAGTTCCTCCTGTTTTTGATGTCTGTCTCCAGTGGCTAAGGTTGGTTCAGTGGGTTGTGTAGGCTTCCTAGTGGAGGGGACTAGTGCCTGTGTTGTGGTGGATGAGGCTGGATCTTGTCTCTCTAGTGGGCAGGTTCACGTCTGGTGGTGTGTTTGGGGGTGTCTGTGGCCTTATTATGATTTTAGGCAGCCTCTCTGCTAATGGGTGAGGTTGTGTTCCTGTTTTGCTAGTTGTTTGGCATAGGTTTTCCAGCACTGTGGCTTGCTGGTCGTTGAGTGAAGCTGGGTGCTGGTGTTAAGATGGAGGTCTCTGGGAGATTTTCACCGTTTGATATTATGTGGAGCTGGGAGGTCTCTTGTTGATCAGTGTCCTGAAGTTGGCTCTCCTACCTCAGAGGCAGAGCCCTGCCTCCTGGCTGGAGCACCAAAAGCTTTTCATCCACACGGCTCAGGATAAAAGGGAGAAAGAGTAGAGGGAATTAGTAGAAGTATGAGGAAAGAAAGAAGGAAAGGAGGGTAGGAAGGAAGGAAGAAAGAAAGAAAGAAGCAAAGAAGGAAAGAGGCAAGAAGGAAAGAAAGGAGGGAGGGAGGGAGGGAGGAAGGAAGGAAGGAGGGAAAGAAGGAAAAAAGACAGAAAGAAAGAAGATACAGTAAAAATAAAATAAAGTATAATAAAGTTATTGAATTAAAAAATTCTTATTTAGAAAAAAAAAAAAGGGACGGAAAGAACCTTAGGACAAATGTTGGAAGCAAAGCTATACAGACAAAATCTTACACAGAAGCATACACATACACCCTCACTAAAAGAGGTAAATGGGGAAAAATCCTAAATCTTGCTGTCAGAGACCACCTCCTCAATTTGGGATGATTCGTTGTCTAAAGGAGGGAAGGAAGGACGGAAAGAAAGAAAGAAAGAACGAAGGCAAAGTATAATATTGTTATTAAAATTAATTATTAAGAAAAAAAAATTAAAAAAAAAACATGGACGGATAGAACCCTAGGACAAATGGTGGAAGCAAGACTATACAGACAAGATCTCACACAGAAGCATACACATACACATTCACAAAAAGAGGAAAGGGGAAAAAATCATAGATCTTGCTCCTAAAGTCCACTTCCTTAATTTGGGATGATTGGTTGTCTATTCAGGTATTCCATAGATGCAGGGTATATCAAGTTGATTGTGGAGCTTTAATCCGCTGCTCCTGAGGCTGCTGGGAGAGATTTCCCTTTCTCTTCTTTGTTCTCACAGCTCCCAGGGCTAAGCTTTGGATTTGGCCCTGCCACTGCGTGTAGATCGCTGGAGGGCGTCTGTTTTTTGCTCAGACAGGATGGGGTTAAAAGAGCCGCTGATTGGGGGCTCTGGCGCACTCAGGCCGGCGGGGACGGAGGGGCACAGAGTGCGGGGCGGGCCTGCGGTGGCAAAGGCCGGCGTGACTTTGCACCAGCCTGAGGCGCGCTGTGCGCTGTCCCGGGGAAGTTGTCCCTGGATCCCGGGAACCTGGCAGTGGCGGGCTGCACAGGCTCCGCGGAAGAGGGGTGTGGAGAGTGACCTGTGCTCGCACACAGGCCCCTCGGTGGCGGCAGCAGCAGCCTTAACGTCTCCCGCCCGCCTCTGGGGTCCGCGCTTTTAGCCGCGGCTTGCGCCCGTCTCTGGATTCCGTGCTTTCAGCCGCGGCTCACGCCCGTCTCTGGGGTCCGCGCTTTCAGCCGCGGCTCACGCCCGTCTCTGGATTCCGCGCTTTCAGCCGCGGCTCGCGCCCGTCTCTGGATTCCGCGCTTTCAGCCGCGGCTCGCGCCCGTCTCTGGGGTTCGCGCTTTTAGCCGCGGCTCGCTCCCGTCTCTGGAGTTCCTTTAAGCAGCGTTCTTAAACCCCTCTCCTCACGCCCCAGGAAACAAAGAGGGAAGGAAAAGTCTCCTGCCTCTTCGGCAGGTGCAGGCTTTTCCCCGGACTCCCTCCCGGCTAGCTGTGGTGCACTAACCCCTTCAGGCTATGTTCAAGCCGCCAACCCCAGTCCTCTCCCTGCGCTCCGGCCTCAGCTCGCAGCCCCGCCCGCCCCGGCGGGTGAGCAGACAAGCCTCTTGGGCTGGTGAGTGCCGGTTGGCACCGATCCTCTGTGCGGGAATCTCCCCGCTTTGCCCTCCGCACCCGTTGCTGTGCACTCCTCCGCAGCTTCGAAGCTCCCCCCTCCGCCTCCCGCAGTCTCCGCCCGCGAAGGGGCTTCCTAGTGTGTGGAAACTTTTCCTCCTTCACAGCTCCCTCCCACTGGTGCAGGTCCCGTCCCTATTCTTTTGTCTCTGTTTTTTCTTTTGCCCTACCCATGTACGTGGGGAGTTTCTTGCCTTTTGGGAGGTCTGAGGTCTTCTGCCAGCCTTCAGTAGGTGTTCTGTAGGAGTTGTTCCACGTGTATATGTATTTCTGGTGTATCTGTGGGGAGGAAGGTGATCTCCGCGTCTTACTCTTCCGCCATCTTCCGCCTTCCCTCTAGGCAGATCTTTAAGTGATTTGGCTTTGAAGGAGAAAAAAGAATGTGAAGCTGAAGGAGGTTATTTATTTGTTTTTAAAGGATGGCCTAGTCTTGATGGGAAAGAGCTAGTAGAAGAAGAGTTTGAAGAATTGTGAATGATAGGAGATGGGTGAAGGTTGAGATTCCAAAGAAGCCTGGAGGAATTGGGATTCAGAACATAGAGGAAGGGTTAGCCTTAGACAGGAGAAACTGGAGGGAAGAATTCTGAAGTTTTGAGCTCTGTGATGGAAAGTTGAGGAGTTTCCCATCTGATGGGTTTTATTATCTTTATGAAGTAGGATAAGTGGTCATCAACTGAGTATGAAAAGTGGTTTGAAGTTGGAAGTTTGAGGAAAATAGAGGTTTGTAATAGACGTTCTTACACTGTAGCCCAGAAAGAGAAATCAAAATAATGAATAGAGGGCTTCCCTGGTGGCACAGTGTTTGAGGGTCCGCCTGCCAATGCAGGGGACATGGATTCGTGCCCCGGTCCGGGAGGATCCCACATGCCGCGGAGCAGCTGGGCCCGTGAGCCATGGCCACTGAGCCTGCGCATCCGGAGCCTGTGCTCCGCCACGGGAGAGGCCACAGCAGTGAGGGGCCCGCGTACAGCAAAAAAAAAAAATAATAATGAATAGAAAATGCTGCCAATTAAACTGTAAGATGTCCTCAGGTTTTAGAGATGCTAAAATACAAAATGGACATCTTAAGAACTAATGAAGCAAGTTCTTGGTAGGATGCAAAGAGAGTAAAGAGAATTCATCCACATTAACACAAACAGAAGATATGAAGAGAAGTTCTGATGTTAATTAACATGAAAAGAGACAAAGTGGCAGCTAAGTAAGCATAACATAGCAAATAAATCAATAAATTATAAGTAAGATATATAGGATAACAAGACTGAGGAATAACCTAGTCCAGAAAATATATAATTAGAGGGAACAGAAAAAAATTTTCCATGAGTGTTTTGCATATGGAAGGATTTAATAAGAACATGATATACATATAATAAACTTTCAAATCGAAGAATAAAATGAAAAGGGAGGTCACAGAGCTAAAAAAAGAGAGGACAAACACTATATAGAGCTGATTTATCTGGTAGAGTAATGGACAGCTTTGACATGGCTTAATACTGAGTTATTGATGTGAAGGAAAGGCTTAATAGAATCAAAGCAAAAAATACATTAAAATAATTAGACAGAAGATAATATAGAGGAGACAAAGCTGATATAGCAGAAAGATAATTGGAATCCCTGAAGTAGAAAACCCAACAAATAGCCCAGAAAATATTATTTGAATATTCTATATTCATAAATATAATATAAAAATATGTAATATACACAGAGTATATATAGAATATATATATTCCATATAGTAAGATTTAATGTCAGAAGACAATGGCAGGAAGAGCACACAATCCAAGAATGTAATACCCAGCCAAACTGCCATTCATGTATAAAGGTAACAGGAAGTTATTCCTAAACATCCAAGAACTCAGTGAATCCAGAACATATGAAGCCTCTCTGAAAAAAAGAAAGACTGATGAAATACTGATAATCAAAGAACAAATTAAAAATATAGAACTCAGGAATGGAAAAGACAAGGTAAAAGAACAGGCAGTGATTGTTGGATCTATTTATATATCAGTCTAAGATTTAACAACTGGAGGAATTATAGCTATCTAAGCTAATGTAAATATTATAAACCCTGAGAGTATACAAATAATAACTAACTAAAATGAAGCTGTGGGAAGTGAAACTTACTAATTTTCTTGCTTAGGAAGGAGTCAGTTTATACTGTCTATATTAAACATATAGTTTAATCATCATTTAATAATTTAAGCTGTTTGTATTTTATAACTTTTTCATAACTTTAGAGAGATATTTGGGGAAATAATAGATTTTACTGTGATAAAAAACATTTAGCTGAAGTTCAGCAATTTTTTTAGTGTACTTTTCTTTTTCTTCTTTTAAAATCAGTGGTGGTTATATTTAATGCTTCTTTATGAAAATGTAACATGTATACTGTGATTCTATTTTAATAAATTCTAATTGATCTGCTTATATACCTATCATTTATCTATCTAATTTACATGTCTATGTGTATTTATGCATATAGACATACCTAGGATAATGGTCACCTAATGAAAAAAATTGTTATTTGTGGATATGGGGATGATTATTTCACTTTTTTCTTTATACTTTTTTGTGTTATATAAATATCTTTAATAAGCAATACTTTAAAATTGCCATATGCTCATTTTGAAAAATTAAGAATTTACAGAAAAGTACAATAAAGAAAAAAATCTTATAATTTTACATCCCAGAAATAATAATAATAATTATTTTTTTGTGTGTGGTACACGGGCCTCTCACTGTTGTGGCCTCTCCCGTTGCGGAGCACAGGCTCCGGACGCGCAGGCTCAGCGGCCATGGCTCACGGGCCCAGCCGTTTCGCGTCATGTGGGATCTTCCCGGACTGGGGCACGAACCCGTATCCCCTGCATCGGCAGGCAGACTCTCAACCACTGTGCCACCAGGGAAGCCCCAGAAATAATTATTATTTTGTTAAATGTCATTCCAGATTTTTTCCTGAATATAAACACATGGTCATTCACATACGTATACATTTTTTTTTTTTTGGCAGCACCACATGGCATGCGGGATCTTCATTCCCCAACCAGGTATCGAACCTGTGCCCCCTGCAGTGGAAGCACAGAGTCTTAACCACTGGACCGCCAGTGAGGTACCTATTTTTTTTTTTTCTTGAGGTCCCTACTTTTTAACAAATTGAGATCCTCTTGTTCACACTATTTTTTAATGAGCTCAGTTAGTATATTGTGGACATCTTTTAACGTCAATAAATTTAGGGTCACACTGTTATTTTAAGTAAAATTTCTTTGTATGTTTATTCCATAATTTATTTTACCAGTCTCCTAAGGAGAGACATTTAGAATGTTCAATAGTTTTCATTATTATAAAAGCAATCCTAGGTGAACAGCTGCACTCACATATATTTGCACACTTATTTAATTATTTATTAAGGTAAGTTCCTAAAAGTAGAATTTCTGGGTTTAAATCTATATATTTTTTTTTTTTTGCGGGGGGAGAAGCAAATTCTTTGTGTGTGTGTGTGTGTGTGTGTGTGTGTTTGTGTGTTTGTGTGTGTGTGTAACGATGCATCAGGCAGTATGTTGCACATTTTCCACCAAAAAGAAGGAGTGAGCCTGCATCTCTTGGGGTCTGAGAGTATGTCTTCAAATGTTCAGCGGCAAGTGTGAGTTGTCTTTGATTTTCATATTTTATCTTAAAAATTCATACTGATTTTTCACACTCTATTTTTAAAAAATATAAATGTCATGTCTTATACCTCCAGATCTCTGAGTAAATTTGATGGTCCACGAAAGTGTGTCAAGAATATCTTGTTGCATAGAAAGCCTAGAGACAAACCCACGCACATATGGTCACCTTATTTTTGATAAAGGAGGCAAGAATATACAATGGAGAAACAACAGCCTCTTTAATAAGTGGTGCTGGGAAAACTGGACAGCTACATGTAAAAGAATGACATTAGAACACTCCCTGACACCATACACAAAAATAAACTCAAAATGGATTAAAGGCCTAAATGTAAGGCCACACACTATAAAACTCTTAGAGGAAAACATAGGCAGAACACTCTATGACATAAATCACAGCAAGATCCTTTTTGACCTACCTCCTAGAGAAATGGAAATAAAAACAAAAATAAACAAATGGGACCTAATGAAACTTAAAAGCTTTTGCACAACAAAGGAAACCATAAGCAATACAAAAAGACAACCCTCAGAGTGGGAGAAAATATTTGCAAATGAAGCAACTGACAAAGGATTAATCTCCAAAATTTATAAGCAGCTCATGCAGCTCAATAACAAAAAAACAAACAACCCAATCCATAAATGGGCAGAAGACCTAAATAGACATTTCTCCAAAGAAGATACACAGATTGCCAACAAACACATGAAAGAATGCTCAACATCACTAATCCTTAGAGAAATGTAAATCAAAACTACAATGAGATATCACCTCACACCAGTCAGAATGGCCATCATCAAAAAATCTACAAACAATAAATGCTGGAGAGGGTGTGGAGAAAAGGGAACCCTCTTGCACTGTTGGTGGGAATGTAAATTGATACAGCCACTATGGAGAACAGTATGGAGGTTTCTTAAAAAACTAAAAATAGAACTACCATATGACCCAGCAATCCCACTACTGGGCATATACCCTGAGAAAACCATAATTCAAAAAGAGTCATGTACCACAATGTTCATTGCAGCTCTATTTACAATAGCCAGGACATGGAAGCAACCTAAGTGTCCATTGACAGATGAATGGATAAATAAGATGTGGCACATATAATCAATGGAATATTACTCAGTCATAAAAAGAAACGAAATTGAGTTATTTGTAGTGAGGTGGATGGACCTAGAGTCTGTCATACACAGTGAAGTAAGTCAGATAGAGAAAAACAAATACTGTATGCTAACACATATATATGGAATCTAAAAAAAAAAGGTCATGAAGAACCTAGGGGCAGGACAACAATAAAGACGCAGACCTACTGGAGAATGGACTTGAGGACACAGGGAGGGAGAAGGGTAAGCTGGGACAAAGTGAGAGAGTGGCATGGACATATATACACTACCAAGCGTAAAGTGGATAGCTAGTGGGAAGCAGCCACGTAGCACAGGGAGATCAGCTAGGTGGTTTGTGACTGCCTAGAGGGGTGGGATAGGGAGGGTGGGAGGGAGGGAGACGCAGGAGGGAAGAGATATGGGAACATGTGTATATGTATAACTGATTCACTTTGTTATAAAGCAGAAACTAACACACCATTGTAAAGCAATTATACTCCAATAAAGATGTTAAAAAAAAAAAAAAAAGAAAAAAAGGATCCCTTGATCTCCTTAGCGCCCTTGACTAATGGGCTTCTTTGTTCTCCCAGGACAATTCTGTTGTTTCTTCTGACCCAGACACACTTCATTCCTCTGGAAGGAGGCACCTGTCCTCTTGCTCTGGGTAGAACCAGATGTCCTGATTCTGAAATATTTTTGCCCAGGTTATTATCCAAGACTGAGCTGAAGATCTGGTAGGGCAAAGGGCAAGACGCAGTCACACTGATGTGGAAGAAGTTATGCTGCCTTTGATTTTATTTATTTATTTGAATAGAATTGAATTCATCATAGTCCTTGGTTTATAATATACTGTCATTGTTTCATAAATGGCTCTAATTTATTTTAATTGTCTATTTATGCTTTTTATTGTATAATGGACAATGAATCCACTACCCACTCAAGAACTAATATGTTCCCAATTATCTCCCTCTGTATTTCTTTTCTGCTTATTTATTTCTTAATTTCTCCTTTTATTTATAACAATGAGACCTTTGCCAGTTATGAGGTGAAGCGGATGTCTTTACTTAAATATAATCTAGTTCATGAAAAAATATTCCTCCAGGCGCCAAACTTCCTGGTGTAGTCATTCATGAAGAGAGTTTTATGAGTTATATAATGGAGATCTAAAGACCTGGTGTGGAAATTCCACCAGGCAGAGGTGGGGCTAAGATTTGGAACAGTTATTATTTTGACCTTACTTTGTAGGGGCACATCAGTGTGGTATTAAAAGGATGCTGCGTGACGTGGTGGCAGCATCCACAAAGGACAAAGACAGTAGAAGATGGTGTGTGTGTTTAGTTGTACAAATAAGCAAATTATTTAAGGGTGAGAGATGTTTTAACCTTTACAAATTAGAACTATTTTCTCCTTTAATCCAGTTCAGAGGAAGTATGATTCACACGAATCTTCCTTTATGTTTCATATTGGCACTGGATTACATGCTAGTTGGTGAGCTGCTAGTCTTTGAACAATCAACTCAGATCAGACTTTCTTTTTTCTTAAAGTTTCTCACCATATTGGACAGATTGGTAAAGGAGCCTTTTAGTTTAGTGATTTAGTTGTTTGTTGATCTGGACTATCAGAGGAATTTTCTTCCCCTGCAGCTGGCTGTAGTCTTAAATTCTTGCCTAAACATGCCTGGATCTGGAATGAAAATTCTGCTTTGCTCTACAAAGGATTTCTCCATATTGTCACTCCTCTGGGACTGGTGACTTTGTAGTTTAGAAGATTTCACTCAGGCTCAGCTTTTTCTGAAGTTAAAAATTATATGACAGTTTCTGCAGAATTATAGCTGAATTCTGTCCTTGGCAAAGTAGGTAATTATAAATAATTTGGGGAAGGAAAAGGCCCATGATCATTCTTAACCTAAAGCATTATTTTCCCTTTATATTTTCAAGAAGTAAAGGCCCATGATCATTCTTAACCTAAAGAATTATTTTCCCTTTATATTTTCAAGAAGTACAGTTGTTAATAATTGAGACTTACTCCTTTGGATTTACACATATAAAAACAGTTATTCAAAGTGAGAGGTTAGTTAGCCTTTTTCCTCACTGGAAAAAGTGTCCCAGCTCAGATCAGGCCATTAGCACCACCTAGTGTATCACACACGCACAGAAACACAAAGTCAAACTCCAGGACAAAACATCCAAAAAAGTTTTTTTAGATCTTTGGGAAAATTATAGGTAGGGCCATCTGGGACAAACTCCTCTGTGGCTCATACTTTCACTTCAATATTTTTTATAAAGTTGAAAACAGGGAATATAAGAGGATATGTCAAAGAAAAGAACACCAAGATCATGTGGAAGGAAATAGGTAGGGAGACTGGGGAAGGGAATTAACATTTGCTGAACGCCTAACTGTGTACCTGGCTGTGTGCTCTGCTTATGTTTTCTTGAAGGAGCGAGTGGAGTTGGGGTTTTTCTCTTACTAAATCTTTGGTGCAAATGAATGACACAACGGGTTGATGTTATTACCTGACTCCAGGTCTTTTCCAGAACCTGGGAAGTCACTGTTGGGAGACAATTTTGCATGGGTCTCTTGCACATCTAGTGAAAGAGGCACTGACAGCCTTTTGTTCCAGATTATGTTTTCAAGGGTGTTTTATAGTGAACAGTCTTGGAAAATAGAAATAGTGTCTCCCTTCAGAGCAGAGGTTTGCTTTTGTCCAGTACAATGTCTCCTCCTGGAGCAAAGGTTGGGCAGGTTTGCTTGCAGCCATTATGAGATTTGGGTCTCCTAAACCTGGGGTCCCTCAGCTGTGATGCAAACCCATGGTATGTACAGCGTCCACCTGGGCATCCCCCCGCCCCTGTGCCACTGTGGGACCTGGGGGGCGAGGGAAATTGATACAAATATGAAGCTTATGCTGCTGCTGTGGCTTGAGTGCTAAAGTCCTTTTCTCTGATCCAGGAATCTTGTATCTTCTAGCAGCACCCGTGAAACTGGCAGCCTAACTGGTTAGCATGCAAGCAGAGTAAAATCTCAGACCCTTTGTAGTTCTCGACCGTCACCACGCCGAGTGAGCGCCTAATTGGTAGATGCTTGGTTCCTACAGTCGTGTAGTTCCTGCCCTCCCCACCCCCCCGAAGGAGGGATCCCAGTTCATCATGCCCTTGCTCTGACTACAGTTTTGCCCCATTTTAGGAAAAATCAGATGTTATGAATAATCCAAATATTAAAACTAAAACCAGCAGATGATTAAACACATAATATATAACATTTGTATTACACTTCACAGAGCACATATATAATTATATAACATTGGAATTGCAGGAACTGATTTTTTTAAGTAGGTTTAATACAGTCTTAGTTAACTGTTTATGGCATGATGAATTTCCAGGACTCACTAGTATTGTTTCTTATGTTTATCATAAAAAAAAAAAAACCCAGAAGTTTGAAGACATTTCTACTGAGCCAGGTTTTTCTAAAGATATAATTTTTCTTATTCCTGGAAACTTGAAAAATGCTCTCAAACTTTAGAATTACAGTGTAGGAGTGGGTTCATTGTGTGTGTGTGTGTGTGTGTGTGTGTGTGTGTGTGTGTATGTTTGTTAAAATGCAAATTAACCAGTTTCTAATTCACTGGATCTGGGCTGGGATTCAGGATTCTACATTTTCAAAATGTAACCTTGGGGTAGGTTCTGATGTTGATGTCTCAGGAACCACATTCTGAGAACCGTCTTGAAACAGTTTATATGTGTATATATATATATATACACACATATAAACTGTTTCCATATGTATATAAGTTTATATATATGTTTATATAAATAAAAGTTTATATATAAACTTTTATTTTATATATATATATGAAATAAAAGACTCCTCAAGTAAATGAATGACTTAAGATATGCAAATGATTTGTGCGACTGTGACCTCTGATAATAAGAATGAGTTATTTTTTCATAGGTTGCTGATGGCCTTTGTTTTAAGAATAAGTGAGTGCCGCCTGGGTGTAGACTGCTTGTGATTTCCAATGCACAGGATGGTAAACAGTGGCTGAAGCAGTTATATTTTCTTTTTGTTTAATCAAGAAATACTATGGGCAGCAATATGGCTTATATCTTGAGATGGTTTCATTTTCATATCCATTGCCTTCCCTTCCTCATTGTTTCCAATTCTTGTAATTGGATTTTTATGAATAGGGATTGAAATCCTAAATGACATGACTTCAATCTTTCTTTTCTTTTTTGTAAAAGTCTGTTGTTTTATTTTATTTTTAAATTTTATTGGAGTATAGTTGATTTACAATGTTATGTTAGTTTCAGGTGTAGGGCTTCAATCTTTCTTTACCTTTCTTAAAAACATTTCACTGGGCACTCATGAAAATCCATAGTGTAGGTAAAAGATTCATTTTATCCTCATTTTACAGATGTAAAAACTCTCAGACAAAGACATTAAATGAATTCTGAGAATCATACATGTAGGAAATGATTGAACTAATGCTTGAATCTTGATTTTCTGACTCCTACCCTTCACTCTTTCCTATACACACAACCACCTCCTATATGAGCTCTACAGGGATCCTATTACATTTTGGACATAATTTGATTTTGACGAAATGTAATTTATATGTACATTTCCAGGACAAAGAATCTCCTATTGTCTAAGCATGGTACACCTGTGCAGCAAAGAAAAAACAGTGACATCCTTATGATATAAAAAATATCCCAGAGGAAAAGACAGCGTTCTGTTTTCAAAATGAAGTGGTGTCTGCAATAAACAGAGCCAAGCCTAATTACAGAACATCATGCTCTGACCCAAGACATGCACATTGAATTATCTTACCAGTCTTCAAAATGCCCCATGAGAGAGAGGAATGGAAAAGGCAGTGCAGAACAGGCGCAGATTGTGGACAGACTGCCATGTTAATTCTGAAGGGGACTTGGGGACCACACCTTGATTTCTTGTTCCCAAGTACCATGCCAACCATTGCTCTGGGCTTCCTGACTTTCCCAGAGACTTCTCTAGATTTTGTATTTTCCAGGGCACCCAGACCCTGTCTGGCTTTCAATAAATGTTTGGTAACAACAATAACACAGAAGTGACTGTTTATTCAGATGGAATTTAGCATGGATGAGATAACATTCTGAATTTCTGTTTCCCACTCCTATGATTGTGAGTTTAAGCAACAAGAGAGAGAATGGATTTAATACACATTTCTATCGCTGGTAGAGATTGGCAATACTTACCTTGGAATAGGTTCTTTATTGTTTTCAAAATGCTCTCACGTGTATTAGCCCCCTTAACCAAACACCTATGAATTGAGCAGCACAGACATCTATTTCATTTTATAATGGAGCTCAAAGAGATTAATTGACTTGCCTAATGTTGCAGTAATTGAGCCTGTCTGATTTTGAACCTGGTTCTTGACTCATTTTAAATTTTTTATTCACTTAACCACAAAGTCTGAGATTCTCCTCTAGTCAGAAAGTGGGCATCACCTTAGAACGCTGTACTCTACAGCATGGTGCAGAGGCCAGAACGTCCTGAGTCTGATTCCAAGTTCCGCCTACCACCTGCCTCGGTCAAGGTGTTTAACCTGCCTAAGTCCCAATTTCCATATTAGTCAGAACTAGCTTGGAACCTGGGAGGGATTCACTATCGATATAATTGGAAAGGCAGGTGTGTAACAGAGGACAATGGGAACCAAGGTCTTATTGTGATTGGGGGTCCTCTCTTTGCTTCTCATGGCCCCCTGTTTGATTCCCTCCCACTGCAGTTCTGCCTTTCTGTGTTATATGCCAGTAATTAAGGTACTGACATGTGTGCCATTTTGCTATGAGAGGAAGGGGCCCTTTACCCCAGTTACAATTCAGAGAAACCTAGGTAAAAGTTTCCTTCTTCTGGTCATGTCACCCTAAGACAGTGGCCAGAAATGTAAGCTACTGTAATGACCCACCTTGGGTGACTGGTCTTGGAGGGCACAGGGCTCTACACTGACTCTACTTGAACCACATGCCTGGGGTGGGGAGGAGCAGTTTCCTGAGAGAAGGGGGAGGCTGTTACTAGATGAAGAGGGAAGGGGTCCTGGCAGATAAAATCAATAGATGTGCACTATGGGCTTTCAGTGTCAAGTAGGAATGCTAGTGCTGACTTTTCTAGATTCTTTGGTGAGGATTATGGACGCACTGAAAACTACTAAATCTATATCTTCAATCCTGATACCTTACTGACGTTCTCATCCTTTCTGTCTAAAAGATTAATGTCAAAAATCCTTCACGTGGCACAAAGATGCCTTTGTTAATTGCCCTTTGGCTTGCCTCTTGAGCCTCATATCTTTCTGGTCCTTTCTGGAACTCCATATTCTGATCTTATTGAACCTCTTGAAACAACATGCTCTCTCATCTCCAGACCTCAAAATGTGCCAGCATGCAGTCAGTTACTCTTGAAAAAAAATACATATATATATTAATATTTTATCTTCTATTCTATTCTATTCTATTTTTGGCTGTGTTGGGTCTTCATTGCTGTGTGCAGGTGGGCTTTCTCTAGTTGCAGCGAATGGGGGCTACTCTTCTTTGCCGTGTGTGGGCTTCTTATTGTGGTGGCTTCTCATTGCGGAGCACAGGCTGTAGGCAAGCGGGCTTCACTAGTTGCAGCACATGGGCTCAGTTGTTGTGGCACATGGGCCCTAGAGCACACAAGCTTCAGTGGTTGCCGTGCGTGGGCTCAGTAGTTGTGGTATGTGGCTCTAGGGCGTGCAGGTTTCAGTAGTTGTGGTGCACGGGCTCAGTAGTTGTGGCTCGTGGGCTCAGTAGTTGTGATGCACGGGCTTAGTTGCTCCACAGCATGTGGGATCATCCCAGGCCAGGGATCAAACCTGTGTCCCCTGCACTGGCAGGCAGATTCTTAACCACTGTGCCACCAGGGAAGTCCTTGAATATATTCTGAATTTATTAATTAATTCAGCTAATTAATTAATCAGTAGTAGTGTCTAGCCTATAACAGATGCTCACTGTATAGAAAGTATTATTTTCCATTTTGTCTGTAAGCTGCCAACCATATTGTTACATTCATCTCAGTCCAACCAAAGGCCAGAATCCTTTTGTGGTGAAACACTTATTCTCAAAGGTAGAGGTCATCCTGGGTAGGCAGTGGGTTGTTGGGATTGGCATGATCTATGGTTAGTGGTCATAACTGGCCATGGGCATAGAATTAAGCGAGACTTAAGACACCTGGGGGGTGCCTCAATGTTGTAATCTCTTCTCTGTCTCTAGAAACAGGGCATATGTCACCAAGGAGTGGGGAGAGCTTCTGTAGTCTTCTTTCCTTAGGGTTAGACAGACACATTTATTAGGCAAATTAACTGTTACCTTGGTAGGCAGAGTATCTAGCTCTGGAGTTGAGGGAAGGGAATGTGGCTTTTTGTTGGAGAAAGAGGTCAGACACATGTTAGCATGGCCTTATTAGCAGAGGGCAAGGGAAGAATGATCAGAGAAAGATGAGCTGAGGTAAGCCAGGTGGGATGTGAAGGGCTGCATCAGAGAGGCTAGGCCAGGGAGGTGCAGTCGCAGCACTGAGAGGAGGGTGTGAGACACACGCTAGGTTGGGTGCAGGGGTGGGGGGGTGGAGAGCATCATGATGACTGTGCAAGAGCACTGAATCAGGAGGCTTGTGTTCCAGGCCTGGATCTACCTTCAACTTCTAGCTGTGTTCCTTTGGTGAGGTCACATGTTTCTCTGAGCTTTGTCCAGGGCACACTGGGGAAATGACTGTATTAAATCAGATTCATTTCACCAAAGTATAACATGATTTTTAAAGCTATAACATACAGTTGTATAGTTAGCACTTGCAAATTAAAAGTATAATTATTGAGCTTTCCAGAATTCATTCTTGTGGGACTTTATCTTCCAGCTTTGCCATTAGGAAGCATAAATATGCTCTGAAGTAAACCTATTTTGTCATTTAAAAAGTTGATTTCAAAGAAATTAGATCATTTTATCATGTCTAATTTCCATTTTTTATAAAGAAATGCACAGTGAGCTTTACATTTTTATTATCTTGTAAAAGACTTTCTAAAAGAATTCTATATATTAGACGTTTTAGTTTTATGACCTAAGTATAATTATTTGGGGGATCAAGTCTAAAATACTTTTAAAAGGAAACTTTTAGAAAGTCTTTTTAAAAGATAATACCAAAAATTAAAGCTCATTGCTTATTGTTTCCTACAAGATTGGATTTCTTAATGAAGAGAGGAAGGTGAGTGTGATGAATTGAGCAAATTTTTTCTTAGAAAGAAAAAGTCACAAGAACCTCCTTCTGTAAGACAGGGGCCTCCATTTCACAACTAAATCTATTTTTAAAATCTCTAATTGGCGAAGTACTGAGCTAAATCCCCACAAGACCTGATTACAGCAAGTTCTTGGACAAATGCTTATCTCTAATTAACAGTATTTTCATCCACGCTAACTATGTGGTTGTATGACATAGCTTTGCAAGTTGTATCGTATCCTGGTAAGACCAAACTGATTTAATACAATGATTTCCCCAATGAATTTGGGGATAGTCCCAAAGATAGAATCCAGAATTTACTGATGTTATTTGGGAAAATAGTTTTTACGTTCAATCCAGGAACATGTCATCAGATTTCTTGTACAGATTTTGTTCCTGAGAGATGGAAAACGATCCCTTTCTGTGATTAACCTTTGGCTCTAAAAGTTCTTGCAATTCTGTGTCTGTTCATGGACAAAACAACGGGGTGAGGTGTCAGAGTCTCTGCAGTCATTCTGATCATCTCTGCTCCTCTAGGACCAAAACAGACGTAGCTAAGTTCACATTTTATGTTGGTTTGTTTTTCCTCCGTAAGTTTCTGTTTTACTGAAACAGGTCATTTTATGTCCTCTGGAACCAAAGATGAATTCCCACTCATATGACTGCTGTCCAGCTTCACAGGGCCCATGTTCTCAGAACTCTGTGGGTACCCAGTGCCAAGGTCCATGGCAGTGCCCTGGCTGTCCCAGCAAGCCCAGTGTTTCCATCTGCAGCAACACCTATGGTCACCTGAGCTGGGAGAGCATTTTGCATTACAAACCATGGCTGAAGAGGATCTCACTAAGCAATCCCATCCTGTTCTTCATCTTTCACTGGTTCCCTCAGCTGATTAGAGCCCAAGGAAAAGAATGCTAAGACCCTGGCTTCTTTCCCACTACAGACTTGCAAGCCTGCATTCCCAACCCCAGTCACTGCTTCCCCATACCAGTCTGCTGTAACTAGTAGTAAGGGAAAAGCACTCCTCTGTTATGACCCTACTTTTACCCCAGAGTCCAAGACCCCAAAGTCCTGGATATTAAAATAAGGTGGGATTTAAAGTCATTAAAAAAAAAATAAGTTTACAGCCAAGCCATGCAAAAGTGTTTGTTCCCTCATGCGTGGTAACCTGAAGCCTAATTTTATTTTATTTTCAAGATCTGGTTTGGGGGTTTAATGTGGGAAATTAGGTAATCATGAATGGAAAGCAATTGTGCAACCACATATGTCTGATTTATTTTAAAAGAATGATGAAGAGAAAAATCCCAGCAGCACTTTATAGTTATACTGGTACATTCCTTAATAGCTGTTTGTCAAGAAGTCTTTTCTAGTTTTGAATCTCCCTTCGCAGATAAAAGGTGATGTATACACATTTCCTAGAAGCTGATATGTAAACTACATTAACAACATGTTCTATTCAGAGATGGTTTATATTTTTTTATTAATTTATTTTATTTTATTTATTTTTGTCTGCATTGGGTCTTCGTTGCTGCACGCGGGCTTTCTCTAGTTGCGGCGAGCAGGGGCTACTCTTCATTGCAGTGCGTGGGCTTCTCATTGCGGTGGCTTCTCTCGCTGTGAAGCACGGGCTCTAGGCACACGGGCTTCAGTAGTGTGGCACATGGGCTCAGTAGTTGTGGCTCATGGGCTCAAGAATGCAGGCTCAGTAGTTGTGGTGCACGGGCTTAGTTGCTCCGTGGCATGTGGGATCTTCCTGGAACAGGGCTCGAACCTGTGTCCCCTGAATTGGCAGGCGGATTCTTAACCACTGCGCCACCAGGGAAGTCCAGAGATGGTTTTCAGAACAGCCTTTGCGTGCTTCTAATGACAGGTTTATTTCATTGTTAGATTTTTCCTATTATTAGAGACTCCTTTTAAAATATGAAATAATACCTGTGTCCCGGTAAAGTCTTCCTCTTTGTTGAGTGAATTCACAAAAGAATCCTTCCAAAGAAGACTAAAACCATCGTCCACCAAATTCCATGGTGTGGCTCAGGGTTGGATTGCCTTTGGCTCCCTCGGGGCATTTATAATCCCTGGAGGGATCTCTTGAAATTTAGTACATGCCTCCTTTAGCTCACATGTTCCTTTGGCAGTGGGTGAGTGGGGTGGCAGTATTCCCATACAGTTTGTTCAGCTTGGACAGTGCCAGGAATCCAAAGGGCTTTACTTCACAAGGCAGACAAATAGCTCGGCTTTGCAGACCCCAGAGGCTCAGGAGGAGAAAGTCACCTAAGGCCCAGAGGAAAAGCAGGACGTTTAAGGAGACCAGAATCCTTTTATCTCATTCCAGAACCATAAATCTCTTCTCCATCTTGGATTGCCTCTCTCTGTACCAACACGTGGGAGAGATTTTGACCAAAGTACTCATTAAACCTGAAGGAACCCCAAGGGGAAAGCACAGTCGTGAGTCTCCCTCTGGTGGACGATTCTAGTCATCCACATACAACTCTGCCGAATTAAGGGATGGGTTTCAGAAACAAACATACAAAGACTACATGGTGCACATAGTAAAACTATTTTAAGACACCATCACTGTTCATTACTATTTTCTTTTTTTTTATTTAGCTGTTTTACAATGTTGTGTTAGTTTCTACTGTATGTGCATCACTATGTCCTTTTTTATAAGTTTATTTATTTATTTTTGGCTGCTTTGGGACTTCATTGCTGTGTGCGGGCTTTCTCTAGTCGCAGCAAGCGGGCGCTACTCTTGGTTGCGGTGCACGTGCTTCTCATTGCAGTGGCTTCTCTTGTTGTGGAGCACGGGCTCTAGGCGCCTGGGCTTTAGTAGTTGTGGCATGCGGGCTCAGTAGTTGTGGCACATGGGCTTAGTTGCTCTGCGGCATGTGGAATCTTCCCAGACCAGGGCTCGAACCCATGTCCCCTGCATTGGCAGGCGGATTCTTAACCACTGTGCAATCAGGGAAGTCCACATTACTATTTTCTACACAATAATTTAAAAAAATTTTTTTAAATTATTTTTGGCTGCGTTGGGTCTTTGCTGCTGCGCAAGGGCTTTCTCTAGTTGCAGCGAGTGGGGGCTACTCTTTGTTGCGGTGCTCGAGCTTCTCATTGTAGTGGCTTCTCTTGTTGCGGAGCATGGGCTCTAGGCACAAGGGCTTTAGTAGTTGTGGCTCGCGGGCTCTAGAGCACAGGCTCAGTAGTTGTGGCGCACGGGCTTAGTTGCTCTGTGGCATATGGGATCTTCCTGGACCAGGGCTTGAACCTGTGTCCCCTGCATTGGCAGGCGGATTCTTAACCACTGTGCCACCAGGGAAGCCCTAATTAAAATTCTTTAATTACATACTCACCTCTATAATCTTCTGTTTTATTTCAAAGAATTTACCCTCACTTTGAAAGTCTAAATTAACAGCTCCTTGTAACTAAACACCTAAAGAGAGTCCACCCCACCCCCAGTAGATGAAAGAAGTAAACAGTTTATCCATCCCTATTTCCATTCAAACAGAGAAGACCCAAGCATGGGAGATTTAAATTCTGTCATTTGTAATTAACCACTGGGAAGGATTCCACTGGAAACTTCCCGCCTCACCTTCAACCTTAATTCAGAGGTTTAACTTGGATGTTAGTGTTTATGCTGGCAGGTCTCCACAGGACAGCTTCCAGGGGCCACTCACTCCAGTGACTTCCCCTGGGGCCCTATTCCCTAGGCAGCTGCACGGTCTTGGGCTCAGACGCCCAGTCAGTGGCCCTCTGAATCACTCCCTTTGAAAGTGGACACTGAGGAACTGCCTCTCCCTTCTTCAGATCTGACTGTTGCTCATGTTCTTCTGTCATTAGGTTGATCTAGTTTTCCTCAAGCTCTGACCCCACTGGACACGGATATTTGAGCAACACCCCTTACTTCCCTCCCCGTGAACCTTCTTCTCACTGCTGGATTCACAGGCTGGTGCTAATTTGTCTCCACATACTTTGCTCTTTTGACATTTGCAAGGTTAACAGTACTTCCAGTACTTTTTTGAAAAAAGTTATTTCCCTTAAACAGACCATCACTCTAGTCTACTTAGACTAGTACTGATCTCACCTGTAGTTTTAAATAAATGTTTCCTGGTACTTAGTTCCCTGACTAGAATCTGCTGCCATTAAAATTTTTAATCTAATTTAATTTAATTTTTAAACTAACATGGGGAAAATTGACTTTTGCAGGGGAGTATACAGCTCTAAGAGTTTTAACATGTATGAAATTTTGTAACAACAATCATAGTTAAGACACAGAACTGATCTGTCACCCCAAATACTCCCTTATGCTGACCCTTTATTGTCATATCCTCCCCCACCCCTGGCTCCTGGCAACCACAGATCTGTTCTTAGTCTCTGTGGTTTTGCCTTTTCTACAATCTCATATAAATGGAAACATACGGTATGTAACCTTTTGAGACTGACTTCTTTTACTAAGCATAACGTCTTTGATATTCATTCATGTTGTGGTATGTATCCGTTATAGACTAAATGTTTGTGTCCTCTCAAAATTCATATGTTAAAGGCCTAACCCTTAATGTGATAGTATTTGGAGTTGGGGCCTATGGGAGATAATTAGGTTTAGATGAGGTCATGAGGGTGGAGCACCCATGATGGGATAAGTACCCTTAAAAGAAGAGGAAAAGACATCAGAGCCCCTCTCTCTGCCTCAGGAGGTGGTCCTTCACCAAGAACTGAATCTGTTAGCACCTTGACCTTCGATTTCCCAGCTTCCAGAACTGTGAGAAATAAACGTCTGTTATTTAAGCAACCCATTCTGTGATATTTCATTATAGCAGCCTGAGCTGACTAAGACAGTATCAATAATTGGTCCCTTTCTGTTGCTGACTAGTATTCCATTGGATGGGACTAGTATTCCATTGAATAGAGGGACCACAGTTTGTTTACCCATGTACCCACTGAAGTACATTTCAGTTATTTGCAGATTTGGCTAGTATGAAGAGAGCTGCTATAAACATTTGTGTACAGGTATTGGGGTGAATGTAATTTCTATTTGTCGAGGGTAAATAACTATGAGTGGCATTGATGAGTCATATGATATGTATATGTTTAATTTGACAGGGAACTGCCAAACTGCTTTCTAGAGTGGCTGTTATAATTTTGAACTCCCACCAGTAACATAGGAGAGTGCCAGTTGTTCCATCCAGTACTTGGTATTGACATGGTTTTTTTTTAAATTATGGTAATCCTAGTAGGTGTGTAGTGATACCTTATCATGGTTTTAATTTGCATATCCCTAATGGCTAATGATGTTGAGCGTCTTTTCATGTGTTTATTTGTCATTCTATATCCTCTTGGCTGAAGTATCTGTTGAACTCTTTTGCCCATTTTTTAAAAATTGTGTTCTTTTCAAAATTGTGGAGGAAAATTCATGTACATGTATATATATAATTTGCCATTTTAACCATTATTAAGTGCATGACTTGTTACATTCACAATACTGTACAACCATCACCACTACCTATTTCCAAAAATTTTTCATCACCCCAAACAGAAACTCTGTACCCTTTAAGCTATAACTCCCATTCCCTCCCACTGCCAACCTCTGGTAACCTTTATTCTACTTTCTATCTCTATGAATTTGCCTGTTTTAGGTACCTCATATAAGCAGAATCATGTAATATTTGTGACTGGCTTATTTCACAAAACATAATGTTTTCAAGGTTCATCCGTGTTGTAGCATGTATCAGAATTTAATTTCTTTTTAAGGCTGAATAATATTCCATTGTAGGTATATACCACATTTTTGTTTATCCATTCATTTGATGGTCACTTGGGCTGTTTTCACCTTCCGGCTATTTTGAATAATGCTGCAATGAATATGGATGTACAAGTATTTGTTTGAGTTATTGCTTTTAGTTCTTTGGGCTGTATACTTAGGAGTGAAATTGCTGGGTCATATGGTAATTCTACGTTTAGCTTCTGAGGCGCTTTAGAGGAAAAGTTTTTAATTTTGATGAAGTTCAATTTATTAATTTTTATAAATGAATTGTGTGTTTAGTGTCATGATTAAGAATTCTTTGCCTAACCCAAGGTAATCAAGATTTTCTCCTATGTTTTATTCTAAACGTTTTATAGTTTTCTGTTTTACATTTATTTCTGTGATCTAATTTTGATTTAATTTTTGTATGAAGTGTAGGGTTTAGGAAGGGTTTAATTTTTTTGCATATGGATGTCCAAGTGTTACACAACTATTTGTTGAAAAAACTATTCTTTCTCTGTTGATGTTCTTTGTACCTTTTTCAAAAATCAATTGATTATATTTGCATGTGTCTTTACTTTGTTCCATTGATTTATGGCTGCATTCCTTCTTCATTAACATCCTGTCTTGATTACCGTGTTTATTTGTAATTTTAAAATCAGTAGTGTGTGTTCTTCAACTTTGTTCTTGTTTTTTCAAAATTATTTTGGCTCTTATACCTCCTTTGCCTCTTCATCTAAATTATGGAACCAGCTTGTATTTATCTACAAAAAATTCTGCTGGGATTTTGACTGTAATTGTATTAAATCTGTAGATCAGTTTGGGGAGAAGTTTAAGTACATTGAGTCTTCTGATTTGTGAACACCGTATGTGCCTCCATTTATTTAGGTCTTATTTCATTACCATTTTGTAGTTTTCAGCACACAGAATCTGCACATTCTTGTTAGGTTTACAACTTGGTATTTAATTCTTCTGGGGACATTCTAAGTGATATTGTTTTAAAATTTTGGGTTTTAATTGTTTATTTCTAGTATTTAGAAATATGATTTTTTGTGTGTGTGTTGATTTTGTGTCCTTCAAACTAGAGAGTGGACGCCATGGAAAGTAGCTGAGTTAAGACATCTTGCCAATACCCT
Organism: Leucopleurus acutus; assembly: GCF_964270905.1. Lineage (NCBI taxonomy): Eukaryota > Metazoa > Chordata > Mammalia > Artiodactyla > Delphinidae > Leucopleurus > Leucopleurus acutus. The sequence continues at coordinate 51,255,921 of NC_139155.1, forward strand.
AGCCAAGAGGACTTACCTGTGAGCAAGGGGCATTGGTTGTGGGATGGACGGATGGGTGAGGGTGGAAGAGCAGGAGTGTCTGGGAACTGTCTGGTGGAGAGGACTGCAGGGCTCTCTGAGGAACTCACACATGCGCACGTAAGAGAGCTTGCATCAAGAGAAGTCCATGCTCACCAGAGACACACTGAGAAAACCATTACTGTGTCCAGTTAGATAAAGAGATGCCTGCCCTTTTCCTTCATTCTCCTCCCAGTCCTAACACATGGAAGGTGCTGGAGCCTTTAAGTCAGATATAAGATTACATTTTTGCACTGGCCTCTTTTAGGCTTTGAAAACCAAAAGTAAATAGAAAGTTATTGCCAGTTAAGTGAGATTCAGTATAGCATTGGAGAAAAGATAAAACAATTTCCTACTATGGAAAAATTGGCAACACTGATTTACAGCTACTCATGCTTCAGCCTCAGGTTTGATGTCACTTCTCAGGGACTTTCTTCCTCCAGACTGGATTAAGTACCCTCTGATAAGCTCCTGTGGTCCTGCATTACCCCTATTTTATCACATATCACAAAGTATATGACTCCTGATTTATTCTGTATGTCATTAGGCTACAAGTACGTTGAGGGTAGAGAATGTGTTTCATGTACTAGTGTGTACATAGTGCCAGCATGCTCCCTGCCACCTACTGAACATTTTTAGTATTTGCAAAAAGTTAAACATGTGGAGAATCTGCATCCTTGCTGTAAACTGTCCCGTGATCTCTAAAATTCTACAAAAATTTCCAAAAACAAAAAAAACCTTTCTACTTAAAAGAAATACAGGGAAATCATTTTTCAATGTATGATTTTCTTTTTTTTTGGTCAGAGCTGACCAAAGATGAAATGGACTGCCTAGGGAGGTAATGAGTTCCCTGTCATTGAGGGGTGTTCTTGTCTAAACTGGACGGCTGCTTGATTGGGGATTTGTAGTGATTCAGACTAATAGTAGGACTTTGTCATCTTTAAAGTTCTTTCCAACCCTGAGCTTCTAATTAGTGTTTATTATGCTTTTAAATAGATTATTATCTATTGAACCGAGTGCAACATTCAATTCTTGAGTTGATGCTGGGCCTCCCTAAGGCTCATCTTAAATATTACTACCACCAGAGTAAAGTAATTGGCCCATTTATGATAATTCAGATAATGTATTTTATTAGTTTCAGTATAATTATTTCTCATGAGTAATTCTTTATCATTGCAATGGAGAGGTGAGTCTGAATTAATCTAATAGGGAAAATGAAGAATCAAAGCTTTGGAGATCAAAGTAAGGGAAACCAACTAGGGAAATTGTAATGTGATATGAATCACCTGAGATCTTGTGAAAATGCAGATTCTGCTTCAGTGGGTCTGGGATGGGGCCTAAGGGTCTGAATTTCTAACAAGTCCCAGTTGATGCCAATGCTGCTAGTCTATGGACCTTTTTTTTGGGTAGAAAAGACCTAAGATTGTGTTTCCCAAACTTTGCTATTCATATGAACCTCATGGGGGTGAATATAGATTCTAGATCCTCGTCCCAGAATTACTAAATCAGAATCTCCAGGGGAGGAGCCCAGGAATGTGTATGTTTTGTTACGTGCCCTGAGTGGTTCTTATATCAGTCAATCTGGGAGTCAGTGTCCTAAGAACTACTAGGTCCGCCTTTATTATCTCATCCTCTCCCGGGGAGGGGGAAGCCCGAGGTGCTGGTCTTGAAGGGCAGATGGGAAGCTGAGGGGAAAAGAGAGGGAGGTATCAGAGCAGTGTCTCCACTTTGGTTGCATTTTAGGACCACCAAAGGAGAGCTTTTACAAATCCTCAGGATCCTTGGGCGTGGGACCCAGGCCTCAGTAGTTTTTGAAGCTCTTTAGGTGACTCCAGTGTACAGCCAGGGTTGAGACCCACTAAAGTAGAGGGAGGTGGCAGAGCCAGGCTGGAACTGACACTGTTCAGGAAAGGATGGTTGAATAGAGGAAGTAGATGACTTATTCAGATTATAGGTAAGTTGTTTATGCATCTGCTGGCCTCTTTTTAACACTGGCTTTCTATAGATGTGGTTTGAAAATAATTTGTGCTTTAAGGTAAATCTTCCTTTCTTTTCTTTTTCTTTGTGATTAAGGAAATTGTTATTCTCCCCCCCCCCCCCCCCCCGCCCCCAGTACATCGTTATTAACATACACTGATGGGAGAATTTGCTGTTAACTAATGGAATTAAATAAGGAAAGGAGTTTGGAAAAGCTTCAAGAGAGGGCTTGCTGGCACTGAGTGTTCTCCGTGGCCAGCTCCTCACTGTTCCCTAACCGGTTTGCTTTCTGGAGCCATCAAGCTAGGCACTAGGACAGGTGGCTAGACTTGGAGCTTCTAGAGAAGCGCGGACGCTGACACAGGAAAGTATCTAATGACTTTCATTTCGCTTTCCCAAACCAACTTACCACGGAGCAGAGAGGATCTGTTTTCTGTATCGTCACATCAGATTGGTATGCTAAGCTTCATCCAAATTCGAGGAGCACACCCTGGTGAGATTTACACTTTTTTGCTTTAGTAATTTACTGCTTCCTTCTCCTGCAAGCCTAGTAAACCAAATAACAATGGAGTGGGGGAGAGAAGGAATTGTTCTCATCTTTAAAATAAGAAACAACATGATTTGGCATAAAGCAGTGCTAGCTTGCTACTGTAAACATCAGCAATCCTGTCACAGCTGCACACTGATGACGCCCCCCACCCAGGGAAATGTGCGTGGTTGAGACATACACACTGGCCCAGGCAGCAACAATGGAGAATAGGACCTGAGGTCTTTTCCCAGGTTTTATCTTTAGCAGGCATCAATGTCTAATGTAGTAAGTCAGCTACTAAGTTCTCCCAGAAAGAGTCTGGCTTCCTCTGTTTGTATGGAATTTCCTCCAAGTGTGTGGCTAGAGAGACCCAGGTTCACAAAGAACAACAGTGTGGGACGGGATTAATGTCACCTGTCTTTCCTTGTCTGCTCTGCTCCTAGGGAATAATGTACTCCAAGCAATACAAAACAATACCAAACAACTTGAGAGCAATAGTTTTTAATTCCTGAAGATTTTTCATAAAAAGTATACTTTACTGATATATGTCTCTACTGATGTCCTCAAAGCTAAGTTGAATACTCTACCGTGAAAAAGTTGTGTTGGAAATTGGAATAAACATGATTTTAAGATGCATAAATGTTATTATTGTTTGATTTGGCTCTTGGGGACTGACAAAAGTTAGAAAACAGCTTCGGTTCTTGAACTTTTACTTAAAAATAATATTTCAGTATTATGAAATCTTAATAGATATTGGAAGGAATAGGTTACTGAAGTGTAAGATTCACAGAAGATAGAGCCAGGAGATATTTTAAAGATCATCTAGTCCAGTGGTTCTAAACCTTAGGGTGCATCAGGATCCCCAGGAGGGCTTATTAAAGCATAGATTGCTAGGCCCACCTCCAGAATGGAATTTCTGATTCAGTAGGTCTTGGATGGGGCCTGAGAATTTGCATTTTTAACAAAATTGTCAGGTGATATTGATGCTGCTGGTCTGGGGACCACACTTTGAAAACCTCTGGTGTAATCCAATCTCATTTTATAGTTGAGCCAACTGAATCCTGAAGAATTCCTTAGTCTGGCCCTCTTGCTAGGCCATGTCCGAGTCTAGGGGAAGCTTCTCCACTTGAGTATAAGATATTACCCTCTTTCAAGGACATTGCTTTAATAATTGTTCCGTCTCCTGGCATCAACATCTCCTAGTATCAACTCTCCAGTTAATTGCGTTAGTCAGCATACAAATGTTCTGTGACAGTGTCCGTCTTAAAAAGACAGTTCTCTGGACTCATATCTTATTCCAGCTACCTACAGAGAGTCTCCTCAGAGGGGTTGTCTGTGGTCATTGTTCCATTTCCTCTCCTCCCATTCTCTCTTGAACTCACTCTAATCAGGCTTTCATCCCATCACTTTAGTGAGAACAGCTCTTGTCAAGGCACCAGTGACCTTCATATTGCCAACCAAATACCGTGGCCGGTTCCTAGGTATTGTCTTGCTTGTCTCATCAGCAGTACAGTTGGTTACTCTTTCCTTGCAACCCTTTGTTGACTTTGGGACACCTCTCTCTCGGTTTTTGTTCTAGTTCACTAGCACTCTCTGTCAGCTTTCTTTGTTGATTCTTCCTCCTTTCTCTAAACTCTAATCATTGGAGTTCCCCGGGGCCCAGTCCTTAGACCTTTTCTTTATCTACACTCACTCTCAAGGTGATCTCATCCTGGAATATCATCTATCCGGTGATAATTCACAAATTTATGTCTCCAGCCTGGACTTCTTCTCCTAAACTCCAAATTCACATACAGGCAGTTCTCACTTTGCACACTGTGGGACCATAAAAATGACCATGCAAACTGAAACTGTGCAAAGTATTCTTAATAATCAATGAGAAAAATTATGATTTTTCTGGAACCTTAAAAATGTCGTCAGAAAGTAAAAACTCTGTCAGTTATAAATGTGTAGGGAAATGAAAAAATAAAAACTGATATTTAAAAACTATTTTAAATTTAGTTTAGTATGCTAATTTAAAATATTAGAAACATTAAGAATTAGTGTTTTACTTCTTTGTAAAATACTTATCAAGAGTGGTTTGAACCATGCTTGCCATCTTCCTGTTGTATAATGTGTTACAGAGCCAGCATCTTTTCTATACCCTGGCAAATTATCACAGTCCTTTCTAAGTTTGGATCAGCTTCCAACATTTTAGCCTCTGTGCTTTCAGTGTTGTGAAATATCTCCAAGAGTTTCTCTAAAGTGAAGGTTTTTGCCAGGATCACTCCTCTGGGACACTTTCATCTTTTTCGTTACAACTGCTTTCCTCCTTTGTGTCCATAAGCTTGCCTTCACTAGGCACCTGTGGCTGCATGTGTAGAGTCTCTTGATGGTAGCCAGGTCAGCTATTCCTTCTATAACTCCATTTATGTTTGATTCAAATTTCACTTCCAGAGTTACCACTTTTTTCTTTGCTACAGTTTCATCTTTGTTGACCAGTTTCCTCTTTTGAATACCCATTATGGTGGAATGTCATGTGGGTTTATCACTGGGAGATAAGGAGACAACACAACAACACACTTTGCATTCTGTGTGGGGACTGAATAAAAGATGTGCAGTGGCTTGGGCTTCCCTGGTGGCACAGTGGTTAAGAATCTGCTTGCCAATGCAGGGGACAAGGGTTCAAGCCCTGGTCCAGGAAGATCCCACATGCTGCGGAGCAACTAAGTCCGTGCGCCACAAATACTGAGCCGGCCCTCTAGAGCCCGCGAGCCACAGCTACTGAGCCCGTGTGCCAAAACTACTGAAGCCCGCGTGCCTAGAGTTGTGCTCCACAACAAGAGAAGCCACGACAATGAGAAGCCTGCGCACTGCAACAAGGAGTGGCCCCATTCTCCGCAACCAGAGAAAAGCCCGCTCAAGCAATGAAGACCCAACACAGCCAAAAATAAAATAAAATAAATTTATATATTCAAAAAAAAGATGTGCAGTGACCAATCACAGACAGACTCCGAAAGAAGTGATGTGATTTGTCGCTGATCATGATGTGTATCTGTTAAACGTGGTGATCTGTGGGCCAAGGAAGCAGGGGAGTTGTACTTTCTGCAGTTACTCATAGTTAATACACTGTGGGTAACTGGAATTCAAGCCACACTCTTGGAGGACTGCTGTTATTTAATGAAACTGTGGTAACTGAAATTTGTGCAAAGTTTCAGAATTGTGCAGGGAGAGGACTGCCTATGTTCAGCTTCTTATTTGACATCCCCACTTGTTTAACAAATATCTTATATTTAACATGCCCTAAACTAAGCTTTTAATTTTCTCCAACCCCAAGCCCACAATCCTCCTTGTCTTGTTAAATGACAGCTTCATTCTTCTAGTTGTTCGGGTCAAAAATCTTAGAGTCATTTTTGACTCCTTATTTTCTCTTATACTGCACATCCAATCCATCAGCTAATCTTGTAACTATGTTGAAAATTAGAATCCTACCATTTCTCAGGAACCCGACTGCTATTATCCTAATCTGGGCCATCATCAGCTCTAGCCTATCTTCCCAACTGGCCTCCTTGCTTCTACCCCAGTGCACTACATCTATTCTCCATAGTAATCAGAATGATCCTTTAAAGACATAAGTTGTTATGTGCCTCCTCTACTCAGAATTCTTCAATGACTTCCTGTTTCAATCAGAGTAAAACCTGGTTTTATAAGGATCTCCAGGGCCCTATGTCATATCCCATCTACCAGAGGCTGCTTCTCTGACCCTTCTCCTTTTACATCCCTCCTTGCTCACTCTACTCTAGCTGCACTGGCCTCCTCACTCTTCCCTGGACGGGCCAAGCACGCTTTGCCTCAGGGTCTTAGTGCTTGTTTTACCTATGTCTGGTAGGTTTCTTCCCCATATATCCACATGGCTTATCCCCTCATTTCCTTCATGCCTCTGTGCGAATATCACATTTTATAACCTATGCTATATAAAATGATAATACCCATCCTTCCGTTCCTCATATGGCAATCCTTTGTTCTCTTATACTGTTTTTTTTTTTTTTTCCCATAGTTTGTGTTACCACTCAACATATTAGATATTTATTTGTGTATTTCCCCTGCAACTAGATTGTAAGTTTCATGAGACCGGAGACTTAGTCTACTTTATTAAACTTTATTCCCAGAACTTAGAACAATGCCTGGATCATAGTAGGTCTTCAACAAATATTTGTTGAATGAATGGATGATGAATATTGCTGGTTTTGGCAGTTTTGAAGAACTACCTCTTCAAGTGTGGTGTCTGCTGAGGCAGACATGTTCTGGAGTGATGAGCAGGACAGTGACTTCAGTGCTTTGGTTTCTGCCAATTGGAGATGCAGAACTGTCCTAGAAGTGTAAAAGTTATTGAACATTTTCTTATGGAAGTATTTGTTTATGTACAGAGCATGCACATCTTGTCTGGAAACTTCTGGTGGTCTTTTTGCCATCATATGTACCTTATTAAACAAATCTGATAATTCATTTTTTTGTGTGTATAAATAGGTTGAAGCAAAAGATTTGGTTATTTTCATTTTCTTTTTTTGGAATGATAGGGGAAAATGGAAGGGGGGAAAAGGAACAATGCTAAAACCCTGGAGTTGATCACACATGCAAGAACCATGGTAGAAAGGACTTAAGAAAAAGGAATCAGGTAGGAACCTGGAAATAAGGTTTTGGACTGGATTGATCTTCCTTTGGAGGTTATAGCATACATCACTTATGGAGATATCCTCTTGGACCCCTCTTAACTCCAGCCATAGTTGGGGTCACCAGCTGCATGCAGGTGTTAACTTGAAAACACTGTACCTGAGCCTCACTGTGTATTTCTTACTTTTTGCTCCAGGGCTGCTCTGCCTATACTAAGTGGGATGCCTGCAGAAACCCATTTGGGCATTCTGGAGCATATACAAACCATCAGATGTGAGAGCAACCCTTAATTAAAGGGTGATCGGAATTGATAGATAAATATTTCTCACTTTAATCTCTTGGATGAACAATTCAGAGGTGCATTCTTCATGGTTCTTTTAGAGGGTCCTGGGGGATCAAGCCTCAGTTTCCCACAGGGGCGAGGAGCTTGATTGCATTGGCTTCTCCCCTTCCCTCTTGTGCTCTTCTCAGTCTGCAGCTCAGGGTCCTTGGGATCACATCCCAAAATAAAATACCTTTATCCCAGACCTTGTCTCAGGCTTTGCTTTTTGGGGGAACCTAAGCTAAGAGGTCAACAAGAAAGCCTTTTTTGTTCTAGTTGCTGAGGGCAGCACAACTTTCTGTAAATACACTTGCCTCTGAAATGTTTCCTCTTCACTCAAAGACCTCCTCTTGGCCTGTATGATAAAGATCCAGATCCTTACTATAGAAATTGGAGCAAGGTCTGCTTACACTCTTACTCTATGTACTTGTACAAACTCTTAACTAGTCTTCTTATTTATTGCAAATATGCCATCCATAGTTTTGCCTCTGTGTGTGTGTGTGTGTGTGTGTGTGTGTGTGTGTGTGTGTGTGTGTGTGTTTTCTCCCAAGGATTAACTCGTCTCATATTCTTCTAGAACCTTCCCTAAACACTTAGCTTACAGCAATCCTGCCTCCCATGCACCCTAGCTGCACTTTTCGTTTGGACCACCCTTGCTGTACTTATGCCATGGTGCCTTAAATTATTATTTATCTCTTTATTTATATGTTCTGGTTCAACTTTATTATAATCATCTGTGGGAATAGATTGTATCTTACAATCCAATACATCCAGCAGTACCTCACACAATGCCCTGAACAATAAATGCTACTGATGCTTAGACTGACATTGTGATGACATGATCCGAATCAGCGTTTAGCAAAGTGTATTCATAGGCATTGTAAGAACAAATGTGTTCTGTGTTAACTTAATTAACATAGGAAACCCTGGAGGACTTCTCTGAGTCTTTAAATTAACCAACCTTCATTGTAAATCTCTAAGAGGAAAATACAATATATGGTTTTCCCAAACTTACTTGGCCATGGATAATTTTTTTCATGAACAGTTACCTTAGGCTAGTCTCCTGAAACGCATGCTTAAACTATTTCTAAATACATGGGTTGTCTACACTGCATAGAAATCCAAGGGATCTGGGGCAGAGTGGGGGTGTAGGGGATGGATGCATGTTGTAGAGTGAAATAATATATAGTATGAGAGAGGCTTATAATATACAGGAAGAGACAAAATATTTACATCCTAAAAATCGCTAATGAGCGCGTGTCAAGATTTGTTCACTGTGCAAGTTGAATATATACAAGCTGATGGGATACATAGAAGAGGTGTAATCAGATTTTGTTGGGGACAATCTGGTCTCCAGGAGGTACATGAGACTACGGAATTCTCTTGCAAAAATAGGGCTTCTGGAAGCTTGCTTTGGTATGACAAAGTAAGCGTGCATATTAGGCTCACCTACAAGGACGTTGCTTCATATACCTGTCGTCTCCTTTTGTTCTCAGGCTCATTCCTCACCCTTCTTTTGCAATCTCAATTTCTCTGGCTCCCTTACTAACCTACTTCAACTAAGTCTGTCTAAGGGAGGCTCTGGAAGCAGGGAGTGGAGGGCTGGGTCTCTCTCCTCTCTCTTTCTGTGTTTCTGAGAGCGTTTTTCCAGTTTCCAGCAGGGGCTGCATCTTTTCTGAGGTTTCTGGGTTCCGTTAACATCTCCTCTATCCTCTAGGTGTGGTTGGTAGTGGTTTCCTGATTTGGTTAATCTCTGGGTTGCTTCACCACCCCTCTTTGTTTTTATCAATGCTTCCATCACCTGTGCAACCAATTCCTTACTTCAAATGGTCTTTGTTGAAAAACCTGGAGTGGTTTCTGTTTTCCTTACTGGGTCCTGAGTGAAATGTCACATATTTGTATGTTGCATCTCTCCGTGACTCTGCTCCAGTCAGGGTGATGCTTCATGTCCTTTCCCATCTCTTTGCAGTGCCAGACACACAGGAAGTACTCAATATATGTTAAGTGAAAAAAATGCATGACTAGTTCCTTTTACATTAAATTCATTTTATTCCCACAGAATTTTGGAACATTTATGTGTTATTGTTTAAATATACAGGAAAGAAAATTCTTCCTATGAATAAATTGAGCATGGGGGAGAACCACTTAAGGGAAGTCAGAAATTTTCTCATTCCCAGGGCATTATAGAGAATATTTTTTTTTAATTGAACTATAGTTGATTTACAATATTGTGTTAGTTTCAGGTATACAGCAAAGTGATTCAGTTATATATATATATAAATCTACGTATATATATTTTTTCAGATTATTTTACATTACAGGCTATTACAAGATATTGAATATAGTTCCCTGTACTATACAGTTGCTTATCTATTTTATGTATAGTTGTTTGTATCTGTTAATCCCATACTCTTAATTTATACCTCCCCCCTCGCTTTCCCCTTTGGTAACCCTAAGTTTGTTTTCTATGTCTGTGAGTCTGTTTCTATTTTGCATATAGATTCATTTGCATTATATTTTAGATTCCACATATAAGTGATATCCTATAGTATTTGTTTTTCAGCTTGTATATATTCAACTTGCACAGTTGACAAATCTTGACATGCGTTCACTGGCGATTTTTAGGATGTAAATATTTTGTCTCTTCCTGTATATTATAAGCCTCTCTCATACCATATATTATTTCACTCTACAACATGCATCCATCCCCTACACCCCCACTCTGCCCCAGATCCCTTGGATTTCTATGCAGTGTAGACAACGCATGTATTTAGAAATAGTTTAAGCATGCGTTTCTTACTTCACTTAGTGTGATATTCTCTAGGTCCATCCATGTTGCTACAAATGGCAATATTTCATTCTTTTTTATGGCTGAGTAATATTCTATTGTATATTTATCCCACACCTTCTTAAACCAAGTATCTATTGATGGGCACTTGGGTTGTTTCAATGTCTTGGCTATTGTAAATAGTGCTGCTATGAACATTGGGGTATATGTATCTTTTCAAATTAGTGTTTTCATTTTTTCTGGATATATACCCAGGAATGGAATTGCTGGATCATATGGTAATTCTGTTCTTAGTTTTTTTTTAAAGGAACCTTCATACTGTTTTCCATAGTGGCTGCCCCAATTTACATTCCCACCAACAGTGTAGGAGGGTTCCCTTTTCTCCACATCTGCTCCAGCATTTATTATTTGTAGACTTTTTGATGATAGCCATTCTGACAGGTGTGAGGTGATACCTCATTGTGGTCTTGATTTTTATTTTAGAGAGAATAATTTTATTAGGCCAACTCTCCTTAGGAGGAAAAGCCTTTACTCTAATGGTCCTCTTTGTTTCTCCTCCCTAAGCCTTAGCCTTTGGAGACCATCACCTCCAGATACCTCAAGAAAGGAGAGAATATTTTTATCTTTTAATTTCCAAAAGTATGACAGTGCCTTATCTTAGGCAGCTGGGCTGTCATTTCTCCAATTGTAATGCCTTAGAATAGTATAATTTCAGTTTCTTCTTAGCAAGTGGAGTTTGGTGTTTAATTACCTTTTGTTTAATAATGATGGATATTTAGATGCATCAAGAGGTAGAGAAAGCAAGAAGTAGACTAGAAGAACTTTCAAGGGTTCTTGAGCTCATTTAGGCTGTGAATAAATTTCAATTTCCTCCTACTAATTTAGAGAGCCTCCAGCATATCCTAGTCTATACTGTACTGTAGATTGTTCTTAATATGACCATCACTTGAAAGTATGAGAGGGTCTGTATTAGTCTGGGTTCTCCAGAGAAACAGAACCAATAGGATATATTTAGAGATAGAGATCTATCGATATAGATACAGATATAGGTAGATAGATAGGTATAGAAGAAGATTTATTATGAGGCATTAGTTCATGCAGTTATGGAGAGGTCAACAATCTGCCGTCTGCAAGTTGGAGGCCCAGAAGAGCCAGTGGTGGTGTAGTCCAGTCCAAACCAAATGGCCTGAGAACCAGGGGAGCCAATGGTGTAAGTTAGGTTGTGTTTAATGTTTGCTATAGCTGTAGGTGCCAGAGCCTTCAAATTCCTCTTTCATCCTTGCTTTTGTCTCCACTGTTAATTTGGGCTTCCCTAATTTTGTATGGTAACAGATGGTAACTAGATTTATGGCTGTGATCATATTATAATGTATAAAAATATTGAATCACTATGTTTTATAATGAAAAAACTACATGAAGGGCTTGGAAACTCTGCTATTAATCCACCAGTTTTACAGAGAGAGGTAATAGCTTCATTAAGTGAAGTTCTGTTCTTAAAAGTTAATATATATAAATGAAAAGTTTAGAGTCCCCGTGTTCTACCTGAAGAGAAATGGAGTGATTCTTTGTGTGGTGAGTCACATAAGGGAGGCATTAGGGTAGGTTTAACATGAATAAGATATTGATTTCCCCTTGTTACTTGCTTCAACTCTATTCCTTTTGGATTGCCAAAAGCCTGTGTGACAACATTGTCTGTAGTTTGGAGGGCAATTAGGTGCTACATATTCTGGTCCTTATTTATCCATTAAAGTTTTGTGCTAACAACAACAATAACAAAAAAGTTGAAGTAAGTTTGGCAAGTTCTCTGAATGGTGATGGTGTGACTTTGGCACCATCTCATCTCCTGCCTCAATCACTGCTCAGGAATTATGGTTTAAGTTTGTTAGTGAGTTCAGGGAAGGGGTCCATGCCCTCATCATGTTACCTTGAGCCAGTGCCCCAAATGACATAGATTTTCTCACTATGAAAACAAATATAATGATCACACTAAACTAAAATCTCAAAGCCTATGAATTGCTAGCTTGAGGGAACAATGCTGGAACTAGATTTTCTGAAAAGAAAAGCCACATTCCACAACCTTTAAGCCTGTGGAAATGGAAATGTTAAAAAATAGAGAAAAAGAAAAACTGCCAATCCAGATACAAAGAGTGAATTAGGTGGCTTCTGCATAATTAGTGAGGTTCTGATAAGAATGGACATTCCTCACTAGCATAATCACCGTTATTTGTGATTCAGGAAGTGTTTTACAGTGAATGAATAAATGACATGAATCAACAAACAAGATTCATTGGTTGCTGTTCAGTAGCTTTCACTGACTATTTCTTGTTTCTTTGGCTGTAGCAACTTGACTCTAAGTTCCTTGAGGACTATATCGTGATATTTATTTCTTTATATTCCTTACCACACTTAGTTTAGTGTTAGAGGTATTACTTAATGTATTAGGGTTTTCCAGAGAAACAGAACCAATAGTATATACGTATATACAGCTGACCCCTGAACAACATGAGTTTGAACTGTGTGGGTCCACTTATATGTGGATTTTTTTCAATAAATATGTTCTACAGCACTACATGATCCATTGTTGGTTAAATCTGTGGATTTGGAACTGCAGATACATAGGGCCGACTATGGGACTTGATCATCCTTGGAGTTTTGTATTCGAGGTGGGTCCTGGAGCCAATCCCCTGTGGATACTGAGGAATTTCCCTATAAGAGGAGATATTTTATAGGAAGTGGCTCACATGACTATGGAGGCCGAGAATTTCCACAATCTTCCATATGTAAACTGGTGAACCAGGAAAGCTGGTTTAATTCAATCTGAGTCCAAAGGAGCACCGGTGTCTGAGGGCAGGAGAAGATGGATGTCCCAGCTCAAACAGAGAAAAAATTTGCTTTTCCTCCTCCTTTTCTTCTATTCAGGCCCTCAACGGATTGGATGATGCCTACCCACACTGGCAAGGGCATCTTCTTTACTCAGCCCACCTATTTGAATGCTTGTCTCTTCCAGAGACACCCTCAGACACAACCAAAAATAATATTTTACCAGTTATCTGGCATCCCTTAGCCTAGTCAATCGACACATTAAATTAACCATTATAGGCTCCAATTCGTTAACCATATTTCAAAAAAGCAAAGCCACAACAAACAAAATTCCATCTGCTTCCTAATGATGAAAACTGTTAGGTTGGGAAGTCTCCTGGGTATATTATCTCATCAGGTCTCAGGCTCAAGTGGCGTAAACATTTTTTTGTAGTCTTAAAAAACCTCACACTTCTCAGTATGACAGTTAACCCTTGACTAAATAAATACAAGGAGGGAAAAATTGCATCTTAATTTTTTTTAATGGAGAAATTAAAGCAAATAAGAATATCTAATGTGTGGTAGCAGCATTTGAAGAAAACTCAAACTCCCTTCCTCTGCTGAAAATGCACCAAGGTCAAAGCCACCTAACCTTCCTTCAGAACATTCTTACTCCCTCTACCATATTTTTGACTCTTTTGGAATCTCAAGTCTCTGCTTCTATGCACCTCTATCCTTCTGGGCTAGCATTGTTCAGAGTATGTTCTTGGACTCCTCTGAAGGTGATTCCTGTTCATAATATAGTTTGGGAGCCACTGTCTTGGTTTATCTGATCCCCCGTCTTCATTTCTTTTCCCACCAGGCTTGGATTTCACTGATAGTCGTAGTAATGTCATCAATTCCTTCCAACCCTTGCATGCTCATCCCATCTACCCAGTCAGCCTTTCACTCTAGGTTAATCCTTCTTCCAGTGTTTGTGTTCTGCTCTCTGTTTTAGGAATACAGCTGGAGAAAACTATATGACCAGCCAGGCTGGCATTAATGCAAACTCCCACCAGGCTTTCCACAAAGCTCAGAAACCTTCTTATTTGTCCTTGATCAGCTTGTTTTCTTTCCCCACAGCAGCTATTTTAAAATGCACTACTTTCTTTAGGAATTCTATCCATTTTCATTCTTCTCATTTTCAGCCAGCAATATATTCATAGTCTTTCCCTCTTCAAAGAGAAAGAGGAGACCATCAGCAGAAAGGCATTATCTCTGTTCTATTCCTGTCTCCCTTAAAACTTGTCTGTGAGAGATCCTATTCCATCTCACAGGAAGAGGTCTCTCCCTTATGTTAAAGTAATTCCTCCACCTGTTTCCTGGGTCTCATTCCCTCCTCCTTTTGCATCTTTCATGTCTCTCTTCTACTGGCTCTTTCTCCTCTATATGCAAAAATACCTACAATCTAAAAAATACCTACAATCTAAAAAATACACTTCCCTATCTCATGTTTTCCTGTCACCACTTTCTTCTACTTTATCAATTCCCTTTGCTTCCTTAATCTATCATAATCTGACTTCTGCTTCCAATTCAATTATTCTTAGTATTATTTGAAAACTACTGAACAACCTCAAAAAGTAAAAGTTACCCATAATTTCTTTTTCTTTTCTTTTTTAAAATAAATTTATTTATTTATTTATTTGGGCTGCATTGGGTCTTCGTTGCTGTGCGTGGGCTTTCTTTAGTTGCGGCAAGCGGGGCCTACTCTTCGTTGTGGTGTGCAGTCTTCTCATTGTGGTGGCTTCTCTTGTTGCACAGCACTGGCTCTAGGCACGCGGGCTTCAGCAGTTGCAGCACATGGGCTCAGTAGTTGTGGCTCACGGGATCTAGAGTGCAGGCTCAGTGGTTGTGGCGCATGGGCTTAGTTGCTCCACAACATGTGGGATCTTCCTGGACCAAGGATCGAACCCGAGTCCCCTGCACTGGCAGGCAGATTCTTAACCACTGTGCCACCAGGGAAATCCCTACCCATAATTACAACACTTAAAAGAATATAAAATAAGAACCAATCGCTTTCCTATCCATTCATCTAATACTCCAGACATGGATTGACTATATTAGAAAACGTAACCATTTGTCTCCCTTTTATTGTGTTTTTACATTGTTTATGGTCTTATTTTATGTAAAGAAACTTCAGATTTTTATGGGTCATTACTCTGTTTTTTTCTCTTTATGGCTTCTGAGTTTCTAATCTTGTTTAGGAAGATCTACATCTCAAGGTTATGAAAATGTTTCAACATTTAAAATATATTTCTGTACGCTTCTACTGCAGGAGGCATGGGCTCAATCCTGGTCGGGGAACTAAGATCCCACATGACACGCCACGCCGCCAAAAAAAAAAGAAAAAAAATATTTTTGTAGTTTTTTCTCATTTACTTCCTTATGCCTGAAATTAATTTAGGATTCAACATTTTCTTCTACATGGATAGCAGCTTGTCCCAACTCCAATGTTTTTTTAAAGAATACGTCTTTACCCACTGAATTGAAGTGCTGTTTTTATTAAATGTTAAATTTCTGAATATACTTCAATTTGTTCTATAGTCTGTTCCACTGATCTACTTTCCTGTACTGTTCCTGTATGAAAATTACTGTATTTGTTTACACAAACCTTATGGTAGACAATATCTGGCAGGTTTGTCCCATCATCACTATTCTTTTTCAGAATTTTCTTAGAAAATTGTTGGACATTTATTCTTCTGGTGAATTTGAGAATTATTTTATGCAGTTCCAACCTCTACCCCACCCTCATACCAAAAACAAAATAATATTTTGGGATCGTAATTGATATTATGTTAAATTTGTGCGTTAGCTTGAGAACGATAGACTTTTGCACTGCACAGCATGTGGGGTCTTAATTCCCTGGCCAGGGGTCAAACCTGTGCCCCCTGCAGTGGAAGCGTGGAGTCTTAGCCACTTAGAGCGCCAGGGGAGTCCCAAGAATGATAGACTTTTTAATGCTATTAATTCTTTCCATCTTTGTGTTCTAGAATTATAATGTGTTTCTTCATTTATTCTGTATTTTCTGTAGGTCTTATACCTTTATCGTTAAATGTATTTCTAGGTTTTGTCATTATTTGAATAGTTTCTAACTATGCACCCCCACCCGCCACACACACACCATTTTATTTTTTAACCTATCAGTTCTAATATAGGAATAATTTAATAAATTTTATATACTTATATCTAGTCAACTTACTAAGTTCTTTAATTAAGGTCAATAGCTTTTTGGTTGAGTCTTTTGTATTTTCCAGGCATGTGCCAAATCCTCTGCAAATAATTATTTTTGTTTTTTCCCCCCAAATTTATTGATTTGTTTAATATTTTTTATCAAGTTTAGAAACTATTCTTATTTTGTAGAGTTATTTTAAGCTCAGGAATATCTGTTCCAATATCTCAAAAATTTTTCTGGCCTGAACTCATGTAATCGCATATTTTCTCCTTTAATTTTTTAATGTAATAAATTATACTAATATATTTCTTAAAATTGGGACATCTTGATTTTCCAGAATAAGCTTTACTTACTCATAGAATATATCTAGTTCAACATATTACTGGAGTTGATTTGTTAATATCTGGTTTCAGATTTTAATTTTTGTTAACTATAAGCATTCTAGTTTTCTTTATTGGAATAGCTTTGTCAAGCTTTGGCCTTAGTATTATAATAGAATTGTAAAATGAATAGGAAGACTTCTGTTTTTTCTCCCCCTAGACTCTGAAATAGGATAACATGGGAATGATTGTTCTTTGAATTTAGAGATAACTTACGGGCAAACCTCCTGAATCTGGTGCCATTTTTAACGGTAGAGTTTGAATATATAGTTTTTCAAATTCTATAGATGTTGGATTGCTTAGGTGTTCAACTTATCATCGAGTCAGTTTTAGGAATTTATATTTTGATAGAAGATCATCTGTTTTCTTTATATTTTAAAGTTTGTTGGCAGAATATAAGTGGTAGATATTGTTTGTCAGTGATTTGTGATCAAAGAAGACCTTTTATGAGTAGACAATGTTTCTGTATAAGAACCAGACTAGTTTTAAAAAATGTAAATTGGACCATTTTGTTCACTTGCTAACTCTTCACTGACTTTTTATTACGTATAAAATAAAATCCAATCTCCTGACCATGGCCTTCAGGCCTATATGAAAATTTGGCCACTGCTACCTCTCCAACCTCATTTTGTGTCCCATGCTTCAGTCACAAAGCCCTTCTCTATGTTCCATCAATACAAGCTTTAATGCTGTTATAACCTTTATATTAACTGGCCCTCTTTCCTCTAATTATCAGGAGTAAATAGAGTGCTTTATTGGAGAATAATAATGGGGATCATAACTTAGGCTTTTATGAGAATGCGACGTTGAAGTTGTCACTTGTAAGATAGGCAGAAACCTCAACTTCTTATCAATTAGGTTTTCATCAGGAACAAATGAGATAATATTCATGAAATACTTTAGTAAAGATAAAGATACATAAATGTAATCTGTCATTATTATGCCCTTCATGAATAATAATTATTATTAGTTTAATTTAAACATTGCCTTGCAATGAAGGCACAGTGTAGAATGTAGTACAAATTACATTTTTTAGTTATGGGGCTAAAATTTTATTTTCAGGTGTAAAAATCCTGGGGCCAGCTACAAAATGCAATTCTTTTGCACCTTAGTAAATGGGAGGAATCCCTGGGCTCCTCCAGGGGGGACAGACGGGAAAATTTCTTCACCACTTGAGACATGGTGTGGTCTGGGTTTTGCAGCTCTCATTAGCTTACCAGCAGGTAGGTCAGGTTCAAATCCTGGTACTGTTTATCTCTGTGCTATTTCTGAACACAGTCATCACAACAGCCAGCTTCACATTTCAGAAAGTTACAATAGTACAAGGTTTAATGCAGTCATGTGATCTCTACCTAAAGAGGGATCCAACAATAACATTTTGTCTTGAAATAATGTGCCAGGCACTATTCTAAGTGCTCTGCAAATACTGATTCATTTAATCCTCAACAACCCTATGAGGCTGTTATTTTAATTTTCATTTTATAGATGAGGAAACAGAGGCACGGAGAGGTAAGTATGCAGTCACTGGGATATAGAGGATTCAAACTCAGCCTGTGTGTGTTCAAACTCCATGCTTTTGACTCCTAAATCAGGGAATTGCCTGGCGTCCAGTGGTTGGGACTTGGCACTTTCACTGGGTTCCATCACTGGTCGAGGAATTAAGATCCCAAAAGCCTCGCAGCAAGGCCAAAACAATAACAAGAATAACAACAACAACAGCAAAACAAACATCCTAAATCAAGACTGCAGTGGGAAAGAGGCAAATACTGGGTGTCCACAAGTCCCGTAGCTACAGATTAATTTTTATGCACAAATAATTCTTTTATTTCAAAGCAATACAAAAAATTAAATTAATTGACTGGATTGGATCACTGGAAAATATTTTTTTTCAAGGATTATGAGGAACAAGGAACTGCCTACTCTATATTTGATCCTCAGCAGAGTCAGAGGAATATGAGGGCCTCTGGAAGTATGGGAATAGTTGTCTGTGAATTTTTCATGATTAGACTTATTCTCGATCTTACACTAGAGAGTAAGAAAAGAAAACATGGTACAGGTCATAAAATCTTTTGGGTTCAATGGTTGATTTGTGAGTGGGTTCTGTGTTCTATCAGTTCCCTGACCGTTTGTATGCAGGTGAAGCAGTCACACAGAAGTGATTATCAAAGTGAATAAAGTGGAAGTAGTAACTTCCACAATGTCTGATGGTTTCATCATGGTTTTGGCTAATCTAGGTCCTTTGTCTTTCCACATAAATTTTAGAATAAGCCTGTCTATGTATACAGAACTCCTGCTGGGGTTTTGATTGGAATTGTGCTAAGCTTATACATCAATTTGGGGAGAATCGACACCCTTATTATTTTGAATCTTCCAACCTATGAACGCTCCAATTATCCTGGTCTTCTTTGATTTCTTTCATTATATACATAATTAAAGCATACAGATCCTGTACATGTTTTGTGTCATTTTCTTTGGAGCAATTTAAAGTGGCATCTTATTTTAACTTTTGGTTTCCTTATGTCCATTGCTGTATAAAGTAATACGATGGATTTTGTGCATTGATTTTATAATCTACAACCTGGCTGGACTTTTAACTTTAGGAGGTTGTTAAAAAAGTGAGTTTTTTTGTTGCGGTAAAAAGCATGTAATATGAGATCTACCCTCTTAACAAAATTTTAAGTGTATAGTACAGTATTGTTTATTTTAAGCACAATGTTGTAGAACAGATCTCTAGAACTTTTTACCTTGCAAGACTGAAACTTTTGTATAGCAACTCCGCATTCTCCCCTCCTCTGTCTGGTCCCTGGCAATCACAATTATCCTTTCGCTTTTCCTTTCTTCTAGTTGTTCCTCTTGTGGTTTGAGGGAGATAAAGTTTTCATGCTTCTGGCTATTAGTTCTGCAGTTCTGAGAGTGATCACGGTGTCAAGTATGAGGGACAGCGATTTTCTGGGGGTGGGGGGAGAGAGAGAGAGAGAGAGAGAGAGAGAGAGAGATTGAGAGAGAGAGAGAGAGGGAGAGAGAGAGAGAGAGAGAGAGAGAGAGAGATTGAGAGAGAGAGAGAGAGAGGGAGAGAGAGAGAGAGAGAGAGAGAGAGAGAGAGAGAGATTGAGAGAGAGAGAGAGAGAGAGGGAGAAAAGAGAGAGAGAGAGAGAGGGGTATTTTCACAGAATTAGAAAAATACCGTAAACAAAATCTGAGGAAATGAGGATTCTAGGTTTTACAGCACACCTCAGACCCCATCCCTTATAGAGGATATGGTATAAAGTGAAGCAGGACATCATGGTGGGTTTGCTTCATTTATCATCAAGATGGAAATCCAAGCATTAAAGATACTTTGTCTGAAAATGTTTTAGGTAAATAAATTCCCCATTTAATCTCTGAGACTTCTGTCTTTATGGATCTTTGTATTCTTTGCTCTGGCTAAGGGTCCTTAGATTTGTGTTTAGGGATCCTAAGT